>NC_090442.1:447540875-448861896 GCF_031143425.1 Pleurodeles waltl | reverse complement strand
CTCAGCGTTCCCCCACGTCTCCCGATAAAAATGATACCTCACTTGTGTGGGTAGGCCTAGCGCCCGCGACAGGAAACGCCCCAAAGTGCAACGTGGACACAGCCAAATTTTTGAAGGAAAACAGAGGTGTTTTTTGCAAAGTGCCTACCTGTAGATTTTGGCCTGTAGCTCAGCCGCCACCTAGGGAAACCTACCAAACCTGTGCATTTCTGAAAACTAGAGACCTAGGGGAATCCAAGATGGGGTGACTTGTGTGGCTCGGACCAGGTTCTGTTACCCAGAATCCTTTGCAAACCTCAAAATTTGGCTAAAAAAACACTTGTTCCTCACATTTCTGTGGCAGAAAGTTCTGGAATCTGAGAGGAGCCACAAATTTCCTTCCACCCAGCGTTCCCCCACGTCTCCCGATAAAAATTATACCTCACTTGTGTGGGTAGACCTAGCGCCCGCGACAGGAAATGCCCCAAAGCGCAACATGGACACAGCCAAATTTTTGAAGAAAAACAGAGGTGTTTTTTGCAAAGTGCCTACCTGTAGATTTTGGCCTGTAGCTCAGCCGCCACCTAGGGAAACCTACCAAACCTGTGTATTTCTGAAAATTAGAGACCTAGGGGAATCCAAGATGGGGTGACTTGTGTGGCTCGAACCAGGTTCTGTTACCCAGAATCCTTTGCAAACCTCAAAATTTGGCTAAAAAAACACATGTTCCTCACATTTCTGTGGCAGAAAGTTCTGGAATCTGAGAGGAGCCACAAATTTCCTTCCACCCAGCGTTCCCCCACGTCTCCCGATAAAAATGATACCTCACTTGTGTGGGTAGGCCTAGCGCCCGCGACAGGAAACGCCCCAAAGCGCAACGTGGACATAGCCAAATTTTTTAAGGAAAACAGAGGTGTTTTTTGCAAAGTGCCTACCTGTAGATTTTGGCCTGTAGCTCAGCCGCCACCTAGGGAAACCTACCAAACCTGTGCATTTCTGAAAACTAGAGACCTAGGGGAATCCAAGATGGGGTGACTTGTGTGGCTCGGACCAGGTTCTGTTACCCAGAATCCTTTGCAAACCTCAAAATTTGGCTAAAAAAACACATGTTCCTTACATTTCTGTGGCAGAAAGTTCTGGAATCTGAGAGGAGCCACAAATTTCCTTCCACCCAGCGTTCCCCCACGTCTCCCGATAAAAATGATACCTCACTTGTGTGGTAGGCCTAGCGCCAGAGACAGGAAATGCCCCAAAGCGCAACGTGGACACAGCCAAATTTTTGAAGGAAAACAGAGGTGTTTTTTGCAAAGTGCCTACCTGTAGATTTTGGCCTGTAGCTCAGCCGCCATCTAGGGAAACCTACCAAACCTGTGCATTTCTGAAAACTAGAGACCTAGGGGAATCCAAGATGGGGTGACTTGTGTGGCTCGGACCAGGTTCTGTTACCCAGAATACTTTGCAAACCTCAAAATTTGGCTAAAAAAACACATGTTCCTCACATTTCTGTGGCAGTAAGTTCTGGAATCTGAGAGGAGCCACAAATTTCCTTCCACCCAGCGTTCCCCCACGTCTCCCGATAAAAATGATACCTCACTTGTGTGGGTAGGCCTAGCGCCCGCGACAGGAAACGCCCCAAAGCGCAACGTGGACACAGCCAAATGTTTGAAGGAAAACAGAGGTATTTTTTGCAAAGTGCCTACCTGTAGAGTTTGGCCTGTAGCTCAGCCGCCACCTAGGGAAACCTACCAAACCTGTGTATTTCTGAAAACTAGAGACCTAGGGGAATCCAAGATGGGGTGACTTGTGTGGCTCGGACCAGGTTCTGTTACCCAGAATCCTTTGCAAACCTCAAAATTTGGCTAAAAAAACACATGTTCCACACATTTCTGTGGCAGAAAGTTCTGGAATATGAGATGAGCCACAAATTTCCTTCCACTCAGCGTTCCCCCACGTCTCCCGATAAAAATGATACCTCACTTGTGTGGGTAGGCCTAGCGCCCGCGACAGGAAACGCCCCAAAGTGCAACGTGGTCACAGCCAAATTTTTGAAGGAAAACAGAGGTGTTTTTTGCAAAGTGCCTACCTGTACATTTTGGCCTGTAGCTCAGTCGCCACCTAGGGAAACCTACCAAACCTGTGCATTTCTGAAAACTAGAGACCTAGGGGAATCCAAGGTGGGGTGACTTGTGTGGCTCGGACCAGGTTCTGTTACCCAGAATCCTTTGCAAACCTCAAAATTTGGCTAAAAAAACACTTGTTCCTCACATTTCTGTGGCAGAAAGTTCTGGAATCTGAGAGGAGCCACAAATTTCCTTCCACCCAGCGTTCCCCCACGTCTCCCGATAACAATGATACCTCACTTGTGTGGGTAGGCCTAGCGCCCGCGACAGGAAACGCCCCAAAGCACAACATGGACACAGCCAAATTTTTGAAGGAAAACAGAGGTGTTTTTTGCAAAGTGCCTACCTGTAGATTTTGGCCTGTAGCTCAGCCGCCACCTAGGGAAACCTACCAAACCTGTGTATTTCTGAAAACTAGAGACCTAGGGGAATCCAAGATGGGGTGACTTGTGTGGCTCGAACCAGGTTCTGTTACCCAGAATCCTTTGCAAACCTCAAAATTAGGCTAAAAAAACACATGTTCCTCACATTTCTGTGGCAGAAAGTTCTGGAATCTGAGAGGAGCCACAAATTTCCATCCACCCAGCATTCCCACACGTCTCCCGATAAAAATGATACCTCACTTGTGTGGGTAGGCCTAGCGCCCGCGACAGGAAACGCCCCAAAGCGCAACGTGGACATAGCCAAATTTTTGAAGGAAAACAGAGGTGTTTTTTGCAAAGTGCCTACCTGTAGATTTTGGCCTGTAGCTCAGCCGCCACCTAGGGAAACCTACCAAACCTGTGCATTTCTGAAAACTAGAGACCTAGGGGAATCCAAGATGGGGTGACTTGTGTGGCTCGGACCAGGTTCTGTTACCCAGAATCCTTTGCAAACCTCAAAATTTGGCTAAAAAAACACATGTTCCTTACATTTCTGTGTCAGAAAGTTCTGGAATCTGAGAGGAGCCACAAATTTCCTTCCACCCAGCGTTCCCCCACGTCTCCCGATAAAAATGATACTCACTTGTGTGGGTAGGCCTAGCGCCAGAGACAGGAAACGCCCCAAAGCGCAACGTGGACACAGCCAAATTTTTGAAGGAAAACAGAGGTGTTTTTTGCAAAGTGCCTACCTGTAGATTTTGGCCTGTAGCTCAGCCGCCATCTAGGGAAACCTACCAAACCTGTGCATTTCTGAAAACTAGAGACCTAGGGGAATCCAAGATGGGGTGACTTGTGTGGCTCGGACCAGGTTCTGTTACCCAGAATCCTTTGCAAACCTCAAAATTTGGTTAAAAAAACACATGTTCCTCACATTTCTGTGGCAGTAAGTTCTGGAATCTGAGAGGAGCCACAAATTTCCTTCCACCCAGCGTTCCCCCACGTATCCCGATAAAAAAGATACCTCACTTGTGTGGGTAGGCCTAGCGCCCGCGACAGGAAACGCCCCAAAGCGCAACGTGGACACAGCCAAATGTTTGAAGGAAAACAGAGGTATTTTTTGCAAAGTGCCTACCTGTAGAGTTTGGCCTGTAGCTCAGCCGCCACCTAGGGAAACCTACCAAACCTGTGTATTTCTGAAAACTAGAGACCTAGGGGAATCCAAGATGGGGTGACTTGTGTGGCTCGGACCAGGTTCTGTTACCCAGAATCCTTTGCAAACCTCAAAATTTGGCTAAAAAAACACATGTTCCACACATTTCTGTGGCAGAAAGTTCTGGAATATGAGATGAGCCACAAATTTCCTTCCACTCACCGTTCCCCCACGTCTCCCGATAAAAATGATACCTCACTTGTGTGGGTAGGCCTAGCGCCCGCGACAGGAAACGCCCCAAAGCGCAACGTGGTCACAGCCAAATTTTTGAAGGAAAACAGAGGTGTTTTTTGCAAAGTGCCTACCTGTAGATTTTGGCCTGTAGCTCAGTCGCCACCTAGGGAAACCTACCAAACCTGTGCATTTCTGAAAACTAGAGACCTAGGGGAATCCAAGATGGGGTGACTTGTGTGGCTTGGACCAGGTTCTGTTACCCAGAATCCTTTGCAAACCTCAAAATTTGGCTAAAAAAACACATGTTCCTTACATTTCTGTGTCAGAAAGTTCTGGAATCTGAGAGGAGCCACAAATTTCCTTCCACCCAGCGTTCCCCCACGTCTCCCGATCAAAATGATACTCACTTGTGTGGGTAGGCCTAGCGCCAGAGACAGGAAACGCCCCAAAGCGCAACGTGGACACAGCCAAATTTTTGAAGGAAAACAGAGGTGTTTTTTGCAAAGTGCCTACCTGTAGATTTTGGCCTGTAGCTCAGCCGCCATCTAGGGAAACCTACCAAACCTGTGCATTTCTGAAAACTAGAGACCTAGGGGAATCCAAGATGGGGTGACTTGTGTGGCTCGGACCAGGTTCTGTTACCCAGAATCCTTTGCAAACCTCAAAATTTGGCTAAAAAAACACATGTTCCTCACATTTCTGTGGCAGAAAGTTCTGGAATCTGAGAGGAGACACAAATTTCCTTCCACGCAGCGTTCCCCCACGTCTCCCGATAAAAATGATACCTCACTTGTGTGGGTAGGCCTAGCGCCAGAGACAGGAAACGCCCCAAAGCGCAACGTGGACACAGCCAAATTTTTGAAGGAAAACAGAGGTGTTTTTTTGCAAAGTGCCTACCTGTAGATTTTGGCCTGTAGCTCAGCCGCCACCTAGGGAAACCTACCAAACCTGTGCATTTCTGAAAACTAGAGACCTAGGGGAATCCAAGATGGGGTGACTCGTGTGGCTCGGACCAGGTTCTGTTACCCAGAATCCTTTGCAAACCTCAAAATTTGGCTAAAAAAACATATGTTCCTCACATTTCTGTGGCAGAAAGTTCTGGAATCTGAGAGGAGCCACAAATTTCCTTCCACCCAGCGTTCCCCCACGTCTCCCGATAAAAATGATACCTCACTTGTGTCGGTAGGCCTAGCGCCCGCGACAGGAAACGCCCCAAAGCGCAACGTGGACACAGCCAAATTTTTCAAGGAAAACAGAGGTGTTTTTTGCAAAGTGCCTACCTGTAGATTTTGGCCTGTAGCTCAGCCGCCACCTAGGGAAACCTACCAAACCTGTGCATTTCTGAAAACTAGAGACCTAGGGGAATCCAAGATGGGGTGACTTGTGTGGCTCGGACCAGGTTCTGTTACCCAGAATCCTTTGCAAACCTCAAAATTTGGCTAAAAAAACACATGTTCCACACATTTCTGAGGTAGAAAGTTCTGGAATCTGAGATGAGCCACAAATTTCCTTCCACTCAGCGTTCCCCCACGTCTCCCGATAAAAATGATACCTCACTTGTGTAGGTAGGCCTAGCGCCCGCGACAGGAAACGCCCCAAAGTGCAACGTGGACACAGCCAAATTTTTGAAGGAAAACAGAGGTGTTTTTTGCAAAGTGCCTACCTGTAGATTTTGGCCTGTAGCTCAGCCGCCACCTAGGGAAACCTACCAAACCTGTGCATTTCTGAAAACTAGAGACCTAGGGGAATCCAAGATGGGGTGACTTGTGTGGCTCGGACCAGGTTCTGTTACCCAGAATCCTTTGCAAACCTCAAAATTTGGCTAAAAAAACACTTGTTCCTCACATTTCTGTGGCAGAAAGTTCTGGAATCTGAGAGGAGCCACAAATTTCCTTCCACCCAGCGTTCCCCCACGTCTCCCGATAAAAATGATACCTCACTTGTGTGGGTAGGCCTAGCGCCCGCGACAGGAAACGCCCCAAAGCGCAACGTGGACACAGCCAAATTTTTGAAGGAAAACAGAGGTGTTTTTTGCAAAGTGCCTACCTGTAGATTTTGGCCTGTAGCTCAGCCGCCACCTAGGGAAACCTACCAAACCTGTGCATTTCTGAAAACTAGAGACCTAGGGGAATCCAAGATGGGGTGACTTGTGTGGCTCGGACCAGGTTCTGTTACCCAGAATCCTTTGCAAACCTCAAAATTTGGCTAAAAAAACACATGTTCCACACATTTCTGTGGCAGAAAGTTCTGGAATCTGAGATGAGCCACAAATTTCCTTCCACTCAGCGTTCCCCCACGTCTCCCGATAAAAATGATACCTCACTTGTGTGGGTAGGCCTAGCGCCCGCGACAGGAAACGCCCCAAAGTGCAACGTGGACACAGCCAAATTTTTGAAGGAAAACAGAGGTGTTTTTTGCAAAGTGCCTACCTGTAGATTTTGGCCTGTAGCTCAGCCGCCACCTAGGGAAACCTATCAAACCTGTGCATTTCTGAAAACTAGAGACCTAGGGGAATCCAAGATGGGGTGACTTGTGTGGCTCGGACCAGGTTCTGTTACCCAGAATCCTTTGCAAACCTCAAAATTTGGCTAAAAAAACACTTGTTCCTCACATTTCTGTGGCAGAAAGTTCTGGAATCTGAGAGGAGCCACAAATTTCCTTCCACCCAGCGTTCCCCCACGTCTCCCGATAAAAATGATACCTCACTTGTGTGGGTAGACCTAGCGCCCGCGACAGGAAATGCCCCAAAGCGCAACATGGACACAGCCAAATTTTTGAAGGAAAACAGAGGTGTTTTTTGCAAAGTGCCTACCTGTAGATTTTGGCCTGTAGCTCAGCCGCCACCTAGGGAAACCTACCAAACC
This sequence comes from Pleurodeles waltl, assembly GCF_031143425.1. NCBI lineage: Eukaryota > Metazoa > Chordata > Amphibia > Caudata > Salamandridae > Pleurodeles > Pleurodeles waltl. Next base: position 448,855,187 of record NC_090442.1, on the reverse strand, counting down.
TGTGTATTTCTGAAAACTAGAGACCTAGGGGAATCCAAGATGGGGTGACTTGTGTGGCTCGAACCAGGTTCTGTTACCCAGAATCCTTTGCAAACCTCAAAATTTGGCTAAAAAAACACATGTTCCTCACATTTCTGTGGCAGAAAGTTCTGGAATCTGAGAGGAGCCACAAATTTCCTTCCACCCAGCGTTCCCCCACGTCTCCCGATAAAAATGATACCTCACTTGTGTGGGTAGGCCTAGCGCCCGCGACAGGAAACGCCCCAAAGCGCAACGTGGACATAGCCAAATTTTTGAAGGAAAACAGAGGTGTTTTTTGCAAAGTGCCTACCTGTAGATTTTGGCCTGTAGCTCAGCCGCCACCTAGGGAAACCTACCAAACCTGTGCATTTCTGAAAACTAGAGACCTAGGGGAATCCAAGATGGGGTGACTTGTGTGGCTCGGACTAGGTTCTGTTACCCAGAATCCTTTGCAAACCTCAAAATTTGGCTAAAAAAACACATGTTCCTAACATTTCTGTGGCAGAAAGTTCTGTAATCTGAGAGGAGCCACAAATTTCCTTCCACCCAGCGTTCCCCCACGTCTCCCGATAAAAATGATACCTCACTTGTGTGGGTAGGCGTAGCGCCAGAGACAGGAAATGCCCCAAAGCGCAACGTGGACACAGCCAAATTTTTGAAGGAAAACAGAGGTGTTTTTTGCAAAGTGCCTACCTGTAGATTTTGGCCTGTAGCTCAGCCGCCATCTAGGGAAACCTACCAAACCTGTGCATTTCTGAAAACTAGAGACCTAGGGGAATCCAAGATGGGGTGACTTGTGTGGCTCGGACCAGGTTCTGTTACCCAGAATACTTTGCAAACCTCAAAATTTGGCTAAAAAAACACATGTTCCTCACATTTCTGTGGCAGAAAGTTCTGGAATCTGAGAGGAGCCACAAATTTCCTTCCACCCAGCGTTCCCCCACGTCTCCCGATAAAAATGATACCTCACTTGTGTGGGTAGGCCTAGCGCCAGAGACAGGAAACGCCCCAAAGCGCAACGTGGACACAGCCAAATTTTTGAAGGAAAACAGAGGTGTTTTTTGCAAAGTGCCTACCTGTACATTTTGGCCTGTAGCTCAGCCGCCACCTAGGGAAACCTACCAAACCTGTGCATTTCTGAAAACTAGAGACCTAGGGGAATCCAAGATGGGGTGACTTGTGTGGCTCGGACCAGGTTCTGTTACCCAGAATCCTTTGCAAACCTTAAAATTTGGCTAAAAAAACATATGTTCCTCACATTTCTGTGGCAGAAAGTTCTGGAATCTGAGAGGAGCCACAAATTTCCTTCCACCCAGCGTTCCCCCACGTCTCCTGATAAAAATTATACCTCACTTGTGTGGGTAGGCCTAGCGCCCGCGACAGGAAACGCCCCAAAGCACAACGTGGACACAGCCAAATTTTTGAAGGAAAACAGAGGTGTTTTTTGCAAAGTGCCTACCTGTAGATTTTGGCCTGTAGCTCAGCCGCCACCTAGGGAAACCTACCAAACCTGTGCATTTCTGAAAACTAGATACCTAGGGGAATCCAAGATGGGGTGACTTGTGTGGCTCGGACCAGGTTCTGTTACCCAGAATCCTTTGCAAACCTCAAAATTTGGCTAAAAAAGGACATGTTCCTCACATTTCTGTGGCAGAAAGTTCTGGAATCTGAGAGGAGCCACAAATTTCCTGCCACCCAGCGTTCCCCCACGTCTCCCGATAAAAATGATACCTCACTTGTGTGGGTAGGCCTAGCGCTCGCGACAGGAAACGGCCCAAAACACAACGTGGACACATCAAATTTTTTCTTAGAAAACAGTGCCTACCTGTGGATTTTGGCCTTTAGCTCAGCCGTCACCTGGGGAAACCTAGCAAACCAGTGCATTTTTGAAAACTAGAGACCTAGGGGAATCCAAGATGGGGTGATTTGCGGGGCTCTGACCAGGTTCTGTTACCCAGAATCCTTTGCAAACATCAAAATTTTGCCAAAAAACACTTTTTCCTCTCATTTCGGTGACAGAAAGTTCTGGAATCTGAGAGGAGCCACAAATTTCCTTCCACCCAGCGTTCCCCTAAGTCTCTCCATAAAAATGGTACCTCACTTGTGTGGGTATGCCTAGCGCCCACGAAAGGAAATGGCCCAAAACACAACGTGGACACAACATATTTTTTCACAGAAAACAGAGGTGTTTTTTGCAAAGTGCCTACCTGTGGATTTTGACCTCTAGCTCAGCCGGCCCCAGGGGGGGGGAAATGCCCTAAAATAAATTTGACCCCCCACCCCCCCAAACCCCCCCCTGCCCAGGAGCGACCCTTGCCTACGGGGTCGCTCCCCCTGCGTGACATTGACGCCAAAAAACAAATCCCCGGTGCCTAGTGGTTTCTGCCCCCTTGGGGCAGATTGACCTAAAATCGACCAATCTGCCCCCAAGGGTGGCAGAAATGGTCTAAATACAGTTTGCCCCCCAGGGGAGCGACCCTTGCCTGATGGGTCGCTCCCCATCTCTAAAAGAAAAAACATACAAAAAAAATTTGCCGTGGCGCCTAGAGGTTTCTGCCCCCCCCTGGTGGCAGATCGGCCTAATAATAGGCCGATCTGCCCCCAGGGGGGGCAGAAATGGCCTAAAATAAATTTGCATCCCCAACCCCCACCCCCCCACCAGGAGCGACCCTTGCCTACGGGGTCGCTCCCCCTGCGTGACATTGACGCCAAAAAACAAATCCCCGGTGCCTAGTGGTTTCTGCCCCATTGGGGGCAGATTGCCCTAAAATCGACCCATCTGCCCCCAAGGGGGGCAGAAATGGTCTAAATACAGTTTGCCCCCCAGGGGAGCGACCCTTGTATGATGGGTCGCTCCCCATATCTAAAAAAACAAACAAACAAAAAAAAACACAAAAAAAAATAAAATTGCCCTGGCGCCTACAGGTTTCTGCCCCCCCTGGGGGCAGATCAGCCTAATAATAGGCCGATCTGCCCCCGGGGGGGGCAGAAATGGCCTAAAATAAATTTGCCCCCCCAACCCACACCACCCACCCTCGGAGCGACCCTTGTCTACGGGGTCGCTCCCCCTGCGTGACATTTGCGCCAAAAAACAAATCCCCGGTGCCTAGTGGTTTCTGCCCCCTTGCTGACAGATTGACCTAAAATCGACCAATCTGCCCCCAAGGGGGGCAGAAATGCTCTAAATACAGTTTGCCCCCCAGGGGAGCGACCCTTGTCTGATGGGTCGCTCCCCATCTCTAAAAAAACAAAACAAAACAAAAAAAAACACAAAAAAAACATTTGCCCTGGCGCCTACAGGTTTCTGCCCCCCCTGGGGGCAGATCGGCCTAATAATAGGCCGATCTGCCCCTAGGGGGGGCAGAAATGGCCTTAAAATAAATTTGCCCCCCCCCCCTCGGAGCGACCCTTGCCTACGGGGGCACTCCCCCTGCGTGGCATTGGCGCCAAAATAGAAATCCCCGGTGAATAGTGGTTTCTGCCCCCTTGGGGCAGATTGACCTAAAATCGACCAATCTGCCCCCAAGGGGGGCAGAAATGCTCTAAATGCAGTTTGCCCCCCAGGGGAGCGACCCTTGTCTGATGGGTCGCTCCTCATCTCTAAAAAAACAAACAAACAAAAAACAACAAAAAAAAATTCCCTGGCGCCTAGAGGTTTCTGCCCCCCGTGTGCAGATCGGCCTAATAATAGGCCGATCTGCCCCCAGGGGGGGCAGAAATGGCCTAAAATAAATGTACCCCCCCACCACCCCCCCTCGGAGCGACCCTTGCCTACGGGGGCGCTCCCCCTGCGTGGCATTGGCGCCAAAAAACAAATCCCCGGTGCCTAGTGGTTTCTGCCACCTGGGGGCAGATTGACCTAAAATCGACCAATCTGCCCCCAAGGGGGGCAGAAATGCTCTAAATACAGTTTGCCCCCCAGGGGAGCGACCCTTGTCTGATGGGTCGCTCCCCATCTCTAAAAAAACAAAAAGAAAAAAAAATTGCCCTGCGCCTAGAGGTTTCTGCCCCCCCTGGGGGCAGATCGGTCTAATAATAGGCCGATCTGCCCCTAGGGGGGGCAGAAATGGCCTAAAATAAATTTGCCCCCTGAACCTTCACCCCCCCGGGAGCGACCCTTGCCTACGGGGTCGCTCCCCCTGCGTGACATTGGCGACAAAAAACAAATCCCCGGTGCCTAGTGGTTTCTGCCCCCTTGGGGCAGATTGACCTAAAATCGAGCAATCTGCCCCCAAGGGGGGCAGAAATGGTCTAAATACAATTTGCCCCCCCAGGGGAGCGACCCTTGCCTGATGGGTCGCTCCCCATCTCTAAAAAAATAAAAAATAAAAAAATAAACAAAAAAAAAAAAATTGCCCTGGCGCCTAGAGGTTTCTGCCCCCCCGGGGGTAGATAGGCCTAATACCAATAAAATAATTTTGGCCCCCCCTACCCCCCCCGGGGATGACCCTTGCCTACAAGGTCGCTCCCCTTGCGTGACGGCGCAAAAAAAAGATCCCTGGTTCCTAGTGGTTTCTGCCCCCCTTGGGGGCAGATTGACCTAAAATTGGCCGATCTGCCCCCAAAGCGGGCAGAAATGGCCTAAATACATTTTACCCCTCCAGGGGAGCGACCCTTGTCCAAGGGGTCGCTCCCCATCTGTAAAACAAAAAAACAAAAAAATCCCTTTTGCCTAGTGGTTTCTGCCCCCCTTGGGGGCAGATCAGCCAAATCAAAATAGGCTGATCTACCCCCCAGGGGGGCAGAAATGGCCTAAAATAACCCCCCCCCCCCAGGGAGCGACCCTTGCCTAAGGGGTCGCTCCCCTTGCGTGAAATTCACGCAAAAAAAATACCTCCCTGGTGTCTAATGGTTTCTGCCCCCCTTGGGGGCAGATTGGCCTCATCAAAATAGGCCAATCTGCCCCCAAGGGGGGCAGAAATGGCCTAAATATAATTTGCCCCCTAGGGGAGCGACCCTTGCCTAAGGGGTCGCTCCCCACCTAAAAAAAAAAGAAAACATAACAAAAATAAAAAATAAAAGAAATGATCCCTGGTGCCTAGAGGTTTCTGCCCCCCCTGGGGGCAGATCGGCCTAATAATAGGCCGATCTGCCCCCAGGGGGGGCAGAAAAGGCCTTCCCAAAAAAATGCCCCCCCTGGGAGCGACCCTTGCCCAAGGGGTCGCTCCCTTTTGACAGTTTCATTGAAAAAAAAAAAAATCCCTGGTGTCTAGTGGGGTTTCAAAAGCCGGATTGCAAGGAATCCGGCTTTTGAAACCCTGTGAGAGACTTCAAAGGGAAGGAAATACATTTCCTTCCCTTTGAAGCCTCTCGGCGCCTCCCCCATGGGATTGAAAGAGAAATGCAAAAGCATTTCTCTTTCAATCGTGCTGGAAGCTCTGCTTCCAGCGCGATGGGGGATACCCTGTGACTAATCAGCGCGCGCTCGCGCGCTGACGTCACAGGGGGGTTGGGTGGGTCGGGGGTGGGAGGGGAAGGGCTTCCCCTTCCATCCCTGACTTGGGGGGGTGGGGAGGAACCCCACAGAGGGAGCGCTAGCGCTCCCTCTGGGCTCTGTGCATAGGACGTAATGGTTACGTCCTAGGCACAGCAGCACTGTGCCTCAGGACGTAACCATTACGTCCTGGGCACAGAAGGGGTTAAAAGAGAGAACAGCAAGCTCTGATCTCTACAGGAGATGACAAGAAAGAGCCTGCTTGTCAAGTCACTACAGAACATATTGCGCTGGAAGGAGTAACGATGCAAACGCAACCATCAAGAATTTCAATTATTTCTTCAAGGTGGCACTGCAGAAAAAAGACACTAGCTTTTTTTTGGCAAGTGGCAAACGTCACCTCATGGCCCCCATGTTCCCTGCTTGCCACCTGCCTCTAACTGGAGCCAACATTGCTCCTACACACAGGGAGCAGCTAAAAATGCAATCCTTTCATGTTTTTCTGCCTGCTTGACAGCAGCACTGACCACTTTTCCTTTGGCCATGGACCGGGAGGGGGTGGTCCTTAGGGCCATATTTGGCCCCCCTTTATTTTTTCAGTAGTTTTGTGCCATTCGGAGGTGGCGGTCTCTGGGGCTATTTTAGACATCAGAGGGAGATCCATGAGGCTCCCTTTTTGGGTGACAAGCCCCAGGGAAGTGGTGGTCCTCAGGGCCTTTAAAGGCCTAACGCGTGGAGGCCGCATGGTCCCCCCTTCTATTAATTTTCTAAATAAACCCCGGGGAGTTGGTGATTCGCATGGCTCAAACAGCCCTTGGGAGAGGGGGCCGCATGTGCCACCCTCTTCTTTTCCTCAAATTTACATATGCCCTCAGGACTTGGTCCACCTGGGGGCTGGACAAAAAAACAAGCACAGGAAACCACTTTTATGTTCTTTTATTAAAAAGAATTCTCCCGATATGCGGAGCCACCAGGGAAAAAAAATGCTTTTTTGCCCTGGCAGAGATCCTGGGGGACCCCAACTCCAGGTCTAGGGGGTCAGGGTATTCCTACCCAGCCCCCTTTTCTTTATTTTTTACTTTTTTCTAGGACTGAATCAGAGTCCGAAAATGGCTGCTGATTCTTGCTATTTAAAGTGCTGGCAGCCAATCAGACATCAGCAAGGGAATCCACAGAAGATCCACACTCCCACTTATCTATATTTCTTTTTCTTTTAATATCTCAAATCAAACTGAACTGATTTATACCAAGTCATAAAAAGGGTGCTTCATGGACCAGGAGCTACTTTTCTGCCAAATTTGGTGTAATTCCATCCAGTGGTTTGGGTGTATTCATGTCTAAAATTCCTATGAAAATTGCATTGGGGGAAAAAGTGTTTTGGGACCCTCTATTTTCTTGGCCCCTGATTGACGAATCACCCCAAACCTTTCAATACAGCAGCTGAACTGACTGTCATACTAGTTTTTACAATTTTGTGAAGATTCATCACACAGAGCCAAAGTTAATTGGAAAAACAAAAAAATGCTTTTTCCTATGGAAACTAAGTCCTAACTATACCTCTATAACTACCTTCTGATGACCTCTATATAAAACTGTAACTCGCGCCCCCACCATGCACAGTTTTCTCTTCAACAATTTGACTGCCCATGTTTCATTGATAACTTTAATGATGTTATAAAAGTTGTCATGAGTGCTGTAATACCAGGGTAGTTAGCAGTGCATGGCGAGGGTGGGAGTTATAGTTACTTGAAATAACTCAATAATTGCTGAGTTTCTATAGTTTTATGTGGGTAAAATCTGAACCTAACTATAATATCCTTGTAATCTTTGTTTTCTAAGTGAATTTCAATTTTTTTTATGTTAAGTAATTTTAATTACTACACGTTCATCCAACCACCACTATGTAAGCCTTCGGCCATGCATGGTGGGGATTGGCCGCAGGGCCTGGCCTGTGGGCAGGCCTTGCACCCAATCCCCTGTAATCACCCAACCCCCTTTAATCACCCAACTTCACCGTGCATGATGGGGGTTGGCCTGTGGCCAGCCCCTGTGCATATTTCACTGTAACCAACTAACCATGCATAAACTACAGCTGGGCGCAGCAGGGGTTGGATGCAGGTCCAGGCCTGCAGTCAGGTCTTGTGGTCAACACCCTATAATCACCTAATCCTGAACTTTGACACAGGGCATGGCCTGTGGTGAGGCCCTGTGGCCAACCCTGTATAACCCTGCACCACTTACAATTGGAAATGTTCTGACAAGTAGAAACAAAATTATTTGACAAGTAAAAAGTGTGAGATCACCTTTCTGTATACTCCTTAAATTATTGAAGTTGAAAATAATTTAAAGCTGATAAATGACAATTGACACACCTAGCCTGGAACTCTCAATCTTCTGTGGGAGTGTCTGAGACCTTACCCACTAGACCAGAGACGGTTCCTTAGGTTTCAGTGCCCAGACATCTCTATAACATTCAAACCAAACATAGTGATGGACAAAATACATACATTTTCCATCACTAGAAAGGTTTAGCATTCTAAACATGAGTAAATAAACAGACACAAAATCAGAGTACACTGTTCCAAACAAAAATAACAGGGAAACCTAATTATCAGGAGCAAGAGCCCTCACACACCCAAAGGATATCATGCTTCATCATCGGGGATGCTCCTCGTCAGACTGTCGCTGCAATGTCTGACTGGCTCTCCAAAAAAGGGGGCTCTTTGCTGGAGATCTTTTATAGTGACTGCCGTGATGAGGTATGCAATGGATATTACCAAGTTACAAACACCAAATGAGCAGGAGAGAAGAGAATAAAATTGGCTCAAAACCTACAACATTATAATGAGTTTATTCATATCAACATAAGGTCTAGGCCAAGGTTAAAAAACGAGCCAAGATTGACAATTCAGAAATCATGCTCAATCACTCTCTTAATCACGGTGCAAAAAAGGGGGCAGGAAATTATCATACACCCTTCAATCATGGGTCAACATGTTTCATGTCTCAAGGGTCCACACGGATCCAGTGACGCTTCATTAGAACCAAATATCAGAACTTCTCCTTTGTTAGACTCACGGACAACAATAGGTCTCTAAAGTCAGTCAACTAAGAAACACTCACTTACTTAAGCTAACTGTACATCAGGATGGAAAAGGTCGCCATAAAAGAAGGTGCATGCCCAACATAAGTCACGTATTTTCATATAAATATCATGTGGCACTCAGTGCAAAAACGTGAAGAAAGTGCTCAGTGGTAGTGAGGAGAGTGTACATAAATACATTTAGTACATTTAACTACATTTACCCCAGGTAGGTGACAGTCCCAGGGAAGCAGGGAGGTGCTTGTGTGGGCCCCCCTGTATTAATTTAACAACTTTTGCCCTGGGGAGGTGTTGGCCTCCAGGGCAAGGGGAGGCTGAGCAGCCCCACTTGCATACATAAACAATTCTTGCCCTGGGGAGGTGGTGGTCCCCAAGGCAGGGGGGTGCCTCCTGGGCTTCCTGCGTACATAGTGTGCAGTGCCCAAGGAGGGATGGCAGTCCCTGGGACTTTGAGAAACCCTAGGAGGGGGTCCCTACACCTCATTCTATAGTTTGACAATGCCCCTGGGACCTGGCCCACCCAGGGGAAGAATGGAAAGGAAGCACAGGAGATTACACTTGCTTTTTGTTTCAAATCACAGCAAAATGTTCACCGAAATTTTAAATCAAATACTTTTAAGCCTTGGGGGGGGGTGGTCCCTGGGGTACCCCTGCACTAGGACTAAGGGGTCAGAGTTTCCCTACTATGGCTCCTTTACTTTTTTTAACATTTATTTTTGAGACTTGATGAAGCTGAGTCTCAAAATGGCTGCCAACACTTCCTGGTTGAAGTGTTGGCAACCAATCAGATCTCTGTATGCTATCAAGAGTATTCACCAATTGTTACAGGGGCGCTATAGTTAGGTTTGCATTTTAATTGCACAAAACCATAGAAATTCAGCAATTATGGTTAATTCAAATAACTATAACTCGCGAGCTATGGTAACTATAACAGACACCCTCACCATGCACAGTTTTCTCATCAATAATGTTACTTCAAATGCTACATTGATCTTATCAATGATGTCATAGAAGATGTCAGTGATGTAATATCTGGGATAATTAGCAGTGCATGCTGAGGGTGTGAGTCATAGTTACCTTTTCTTTTAATATCTATGGGTCGTACATCTTAGAAATCAAAAAATATTCTTGCTTGCGGGTATTTTAGAAATCTTATCACTAGTCCCCTATTTCTGGCCTTGATCAGTAGATCCATAAAAGAACTCTGATTGTTAGGAAAGTGGTGTATTATATGACTATGGATGTGCAACCTCACCAGGTAATAAAGACTTCTTCAGGTTCAATTCTGGGAAGCTATGGGTCAGAGCAGTCAGGAACAACTGTAAAGCATTAAGAAGTACCAAAACAGTTGAATGCGAAGAAAACGTAACACAATAAAAATCTGACATCAATTTATAAAAATAGCTTGGATTTTCTTGTCTTTTTTTTTAAAGAGACACCTCAATGACAAAAATCTACTAGAGGGTTCTGGAGATCTGAATTTTCAAAGAGACAATAAATCAATGCTTTTCAATCAAGGCAATAGATATTTGTAACATAACTTAACTTATGGTTTAAGGTTAGCCGCAACAAGTAAGTTTAAACCAGCTAGAAGAGTACTTTTGTGGGGTTCAACTCTGATAGGGAGCAAAAAACAGAGACCAATCAGGTTCAGTTTGAAAGTTAGCTTTAGTTTAAGTAGTCTTCAGTCCAGTTACAGGTCATATGGGTGAATTTCCATAGAAGTCAATGGAGTAGTCGTGATGCATGAGAAACAGGATGCTTAAGATGTTCAAGGATGCTTGGAATGCTGAGCCTGTGTTGAGGTTTTTTTTATGTAGCCAGCCCTTGATACTTAAGCACTTGAGGGGGGCTTAGGCCTCAGGGGTCAATATTCTGTGATGTCCAGGTGAAGTCCAACACAAAACCACTTCCCACTAGTCTACTGGTCTCTAGTTACAGAAAAAAAAAACAGCTGTTCCCTTTAACCTGCACGTTCGTGCTGGGTGACCAAACTGCACTGTGATGACTCTTCTGGGGCCAACAGCATTAGGTGCCACTTTGGAGGGTCAGGGCTCAGCCTCCCAGGGTGCACTTCAGCATCCAATGGCAGTCAGGCTTCTTGACACTAGGATTTCATGGGTACATGGTTGGCAGCTTTCATGGCCCTTTGCCTGCAGCAGGGAGTGAACCAACTGTCTCATAGAATCATCTTCTCAGTCTGAGACCCATGGGCAACTTTACCAGGAGCATGGTACCACAGGCACAGTCTTTTCTTAGCTAGTCCAAGGTTCAGAAGGTACAGTCCAGTCTTTGGTGCAGCCTCTGCTGGATCCAGGGAACAGCAGGTCAGTCTTCCTTCTGTCCTCTCTCCAGTACAGATGTGATCTGAGGCCTGGGTGTTAGGGGTACCACTTTTATGCTACCCAGAAGCCTAGGGGTGTGTGGTTACTAATTAACTAGTGAATAGGCTACCAGGTCCCCTCCTGCCTGATGATGACTTTGTGTGAAGTACAACAGCTAGCTAGAACAGAATGCACTGTTTGTTCCACTCCCAAGAAGGCATCACCCTTTTCTCTGTGTGTGGAGATCATTTCTCCGACCAAAAGGTGTGACTGTCTGAGGGCTACTTGAAAAACTTGTTTGACAGCAGCTTCTCGCTCTGTCTGAGATGCCAGCCTGTCTGCTAAAATAATACAGCAGCATTTCTATGTGTGACTACCATTTGCCCTTCAAAGGTGGCCTCTACTTTAAAGCTCACCTTTTGGGCTCACACCTACTCTGGCTATCCGGCCAGGAGTAGGTCACCCCTCTTCCCTTGGCAGGACTTTTGTTTCTCTACCTGAGAGACATTCTCACCTCTCTCTAAGATGTCTTGAGGACAGCAGCCTTTGTGTAACCATAAACAGGTGCTGGAAACTCTGGGCAACAAGGTGCACATTTTCAGGTTGCCATTTGTACAAAAGTAACATTAAATTCAGTTTGAGCAAAAGCCAGATTCAATGCAGTGGCTTGTTTGATACTTTGAAGTACCCTGCTCAGTAGTCCCATTTGGAAGTTGTCAGTGTGTGACGCCATACTCCCCAGTGAGGATACTAACCTTTCCACAGTTAAGACAACAATGCAGGGGTTTTACTGACAGGACATATAAACGTAATACAACACATATCCTTCTTTTTGATATAATACACTCTACCTTTAGTTCTCATTAGGCCTGCCTTAGGGATGACGTATACATTTTAAAAAGCAATGTTTGGGCTTTGCCTTTGGTTTAAATGGCAACATTGAGTTATCAGTTTACAAAAAGTTCTGCCTGTCTTAAATGGAAGACTATGAGACACACTTTGCTTTGCCACACTCATGGTGACCCTATAAGTGCTACAGTCTACAAGGGAAACACCTAATTCCCAGGCCATATGAATTCTTGTTAGCATATACTAGTGACTTATAATTAAGTTAGATTACGCCAATTATGGATAAAAAAATCAGGCATACACTTTTTAAGAATAAGAACAAGGCCACTGAGGCCTGTTTGGCAGATCTCGGTGCACCTTCAGAGTTAAAAAAACAGCAGCTTCAGTTCAAAGGTTTGGGGTGAACATGCAAAAAAGAAGCATTCACTTAGAACTAGACCTAGGCAAAGCTTTGGGGGTTCTGCTATGTCGTATTCCATGGACTGCCCAAAAAACTCTGTAAACTCTGCTTAACTCCACAAACGGACAGAGTTGTGCTCAGCCTCCCCTTCTCGTTGATTGGTGCGAGTAGAGCACAGCGCTTTGCTAAGCGAGCACGAATGGCACCACTCGGACACATGCGCACTTGACCATCTTGTTTTTCCTATTCTGTGCATGGTGCTAAGCCTACTTTTAATCCAGCCTCAATCTTTGTAATCCTTACTTTATCCTACTTAACCTCCCCTGTTCTACATGCATTCTATTAGTGTGTGCATTTGTGCATGTGTATTTTACTTTTTTGCTCCTTATTTTCTTTTTGTCCCTTTTTTGTTTTCCCCTAACTTCCTCATTTCTTCTTCTCCATTCCTTCTCTTTCCTGACTTTCTTTTCTATTCCCACCCAGCAACATGGCAAAGCATGGGAGAGGAGGCACCAGTGGAGGAGTTGTAGCCCTGTGCTATTTTCAGTGAGGAGGAGGTTGCACTGTTTATTTTTGTGTATTGCCATCTCCCCTCCATGCTGGAAACAGGTGGCAGGCCTGGAAGTGGGTGCAGCTTGCGGGAGCATCGGCTGCTGTGGGGCAGGGAACACCATTGTATGCGGAGGTGTACTGGGGTCAGTGCACCTAGCAGCAGCTGACATCCTTGACCAGGAGCAGGACCTGCTCGACCTGCTGGGAATCCAGGTTGCGGGTCTTGGTGGGTACTAGTATTGCTAGTTTTGTTGTGTCCTACAATGCTATTTTTTTTCAAACAGCATGCTGCTCACATCCAGAAGTAAGTTAAATTCAAATAACAGTACTAATATTATGTGATTGAATTTGAGCGAACAAGGTGCTCTGTGCTACCTAGTTCTGCTTGTTGCGGTAGGCGCTTCCTTGTGCTGATTATTTAAGAAGTCATGTAGGCTCCTCTGTCTTCCTGTCACTAAGATGGTGGTACTGTGGCAGTAATAGTAATATCAGTGAGCTAGTGTTCTCTGTATCTCCAATATTTATGTAGCTCGTTCAGTCCCAAGGAATCTCCCAGTGATGCGTTGTATGAATCTACGCAATGAAATTTGAAACTGACTGAGTTGGGCCATCAAAAAGGGTTGTGAAGAAAAGATCATTTGTTGCAATACATTAGTATTTCCAAATGTAGTTTAGGAAACTTGGAATAGGGCTTAGGTAAGTTTTCAGAAATTAGGAATAACTCAACTCAATAATATAGGCAGTCTGATTTAGAAAAGTACAAAGTCAATATGTTACTGCATTGGCCTTTGCCTGTCAAAATATTTTCTAGGAGATTTCCTGTACCGCTAATCTATTTTTGTAATGTTCTCTATTTCTTACACCAGGACCCGAAGGCAAGAAAAGGGCATCAGAGGGTTGGCCCGAGGCGGCTGCCACCATTAGTGGTGCAGCAGGTGGAAGTACCACCGACACCAAGAGCGCTGCGGCCATGGCAGATGTCTCTGCTGGCTCCAGTAAGTTCTTGTCAATAAAATGTATTTCTCTAACTTTTACCTTTAGCCATTATAATGATTTTTCCTACTTTCTTTTATACTGCGACTTTTTTTCAAATCCTCTTCGTTCTATTTCTTGTTTGTTAATTCTTGTTATCCCTCCCTGCATTATCCTTTTTTCTATATTTCTTGTTTTTAGCTGACTTACTCCTGTCATTACTAATCTGTAGCTTTCTTCTCCTTGGTCATTAAACTTTCCCTCTCCCCTAATGTATATGCCCTGTAGACTGGTACTGTAAGACGAAGACAATAGATTAGGTACTTTACTGTGAAGATTCGGAGTTTGGAGACCAAAGCAAGCTTTTCTATGCCTGTTTGTTGAGAAGAATTCTTATATCTTGCTCATGCTGAAATGATGAGAGAGTGGCCATGGTTATGTTGACCCCCACAATGCTGTGTTGTGTGTATTATTCAGTATCCCAGCAGTTTCGATGACAGTGCAGCATGGCAGGAAAGTAGTATGAGGATGTCCCATTTTATTTGCCAACCAAAACCATATGTCCTTCATTGGCCAATTTATTCTATCCCTTCATTGCGCTTCAAATGTCTCAGTCATCATCATATCTCTGCCCCTCCATTGCAGTTGGCTTGACTACTGGCTTTTCTAACATTGTCAACCAATAAAATGCCCAAAGTAATATTTTAAATGAGAGAGAAGATACTGAACTGTAGTCATGTATTGCAGTTGTATTTTGTTAAAAACAAAAAGGAGGTGTATCTGATATCTAACGTGTAATGTTTTTTCTAGCTCCACAGACCACCAATGTCGGGGCCAGTACCTGTATGCCAGACGACGAAGCAGCAGCTGGAAGGGGAGTCTCTGTGGTAGCAGGAATGGACAGTGGTGAGTCACATTGCTTGTTTATTGACGTTTACTAGTCTAGCCACTGTATTTGTTAAGCAAGGCAGATCCCACCAGCCATCATCCATGTTCTCCCTGCATATGGCATTTCAAAAGGCATGGATCATGACCTCACCTAACTGCAGCATGGTTCAATTAGGCACTGCAGTGTTGGTTGTGCAATGTGCACCTGCTTCTGTTAATGCAGCATTTTTCACAGCTTTCAATGGATTACAAACTGAAACAAAAACAAGGTGTCTTTTCCTTCCCTCTCAGTGCACATTCAGTCACCAACTAGTACTGCACTCCTTTATTTGTTCCTAAGTTCTGTCCCAGCCTACCAAAAACATTGAAAAAAATTTTTTTTGGCATGTGTCACATGTTACGGGACAAGTGGTTCGTGTGGCTTCCATAATAAATGCACGCCTGTTCAAACTTTTCCTCTTTGACATTCATCAAATTTCTGTTTCAACTACATTGACTGACTAAGTCTAAGCTTAACTACATCATCAGTGACACTGCACTATTCTATAGCAAAACCTCTACTTTACCTACCCGGCCTTTTCTCTGTAGCTTACCATGCTGCAGCAGACTAAGTCAAGTTTCCTTCCCTTACTGCCAAGCAAATGTGTTTAATTGGAATAATTTGCGTACGAGGATTAGGCCAGGAAGTAAGTGTCTATGATTTTTGTGTTTTGGGGATAGGGTACTCTGTGACGAACATGTCCAATAAAACCTATATATCCTGTTCCTTTCCCAGTACTGCTGTGCATCATTCTTCCCAGTGTCTGCTTACGACAGGATGTCTGTTATCCGCATGTTATACATGACGTGTGTGATGTATTATTCATCTGCCTCTCTGGAGTCAAGGTAGAATTGAAAGGCATTTGGAGAAAAGCAGGGCCATTGGAATCGACAAAACTTTTTTGTCCATTGCAGCTGCCAAAACTGCACACTGCAGAGAATAGCAAATTTGTAACTCATGTGCTAGCTAGCTTGCCTTCAGTCATTTAGCACAATAAGAATGGAATACTTGTACTCCATAGTGGATGATGCCTTACTCATTAATTAGAGTTATATTTTATGTTTTCCACACAAGATGTCTGCGTAGTTTACTTTTTTAGGAAATCCCTTACAAGAAAACAATAACTGTTTTTCTAATCTTATGCTACATCCTTTCAGCCAGTCAATGCTTTTATATGAGGTTTGTGTTGGTAAAGACATGCCCTTGTGACTTTCCTAATCACATAAAAAATACCAATGGCTATAGCAGACCAGCAATGTACTTATACTGTGCCACTTTATAATTTTAAACAAGTGTTTGCACAGAGCAATCTTTATAATTTGTGTTTTTTAATTTTTGTTCTTTCTTAATATAGCTACTCTTGCTGGTCTGCCACCACAACCCAGCAATAGATAGAGTCCAGGCGGTAGAGGTTTGGAGGCCACCAGGGCCCAGTACCAACAGCTGGTGGATAAGGAGGATGAGGCCCAAGCCCCTACTACGGGCCTCAGTTCTGCCAGCCAACTGCCTGTGCCCCCAGTCTCCAGGCCATGCTGGCGCTAATGCCACTGGCAACTTGGAGCTGCCCCTCCCTGTACCACCATTGCTGCCCCCCCTTCAGACCAACTACTCCATTTCTGACTGCTGCGCAAGCTGGCACACTTGTGTTGTAGGATGGCATTCCTTGAGGTCCAGATGCAACACATGTGGACCCTCATTAAGAATGCCCTCTTCTAAAGCCCTTTTTAATTTTTTGTTTTGGTGGGAGGGAGTTTTGTTGTTTGAGGAGAGGGCAGGAATTTAGACAGGGCATTCATTCTTTGAACCTGGACATTTATATTTATTTTGGTTATTTATTGGTTGGGGTGGGGAGGAGTGATATTGTTTTGGGAGAGCTGTGGGCCTGTTGTGGGTGGAGAGGGTGGGTTTTAGTTTTTGATGTTGTTTTCTTTTCAGTAAAGGGAAAACTTTCTACTCAACTATGTCTGAAGAATTTTTTTGTGTTTTACTTTAACTTTGCGCTGATGTTTTTTCACACAGTCTGTCTTTTTAATCTACTTCTCAAAGTATATGCAGGTTAGCTTTAGTTAGTTATACCCTTGTCGTACTAACTTTTCTAACAATATTCACCATTAGGAGGGTATGCTGCCATTCCATATACTGCCTACAGAAACCTAGATAAACAATTACTTATCTCACCTGTAGTAGAAGTTACTTACTAATTAAACTAGTTCACTTCAATCCATAGTTCTTTTACCTGAATAGATGAAGTGATGGCTGATGACTGCTCCCTCTCTCAATCTTCCAGCATCTTACTGGAGAATTTCCCAAGGTATCCTCTTTATGGTAATGGTAATGCGCAAACTTGGGAGGCATCACAAGTGAGGTCCCACTGCCACCTAAGAGATCTCCAACTGTTGGATTCATTAAAAGGATTATCCATCATAGGCAACTAAATTGGAAAAAAAACAAGGTTAAGGGGTTATACATATGCATTTATATTATAGCTTTGGAAAGACTTAGAACAGACTACTAACACCATGACACATCAAAGAATACCACATATATTAAAATCTAGCAATAGTAAATTATTCTGAGCAACGGTGAGCATGGAATTTAATGAAAACTAAAGTTACAAAATCCTAAAGTCATGAAAAGTATACTCAATATCTGTACTCTGGAGTTGACAAAGTTAAGGGCTTATGCATAAGTAAGTCCTGAATGATGATGGTGATGATGTTGAGGAATTACATTCTTCTTATGCGGGGTTGGGTAAGTGGGGCTGATGTGGGCTATTGCTCAGGTAATAGAAGATCCCACAGTGAGTGGGTGTCACATTTAACTACATCTGCTCCACCAATTGTGTTATCTATTAGGTGTAAATTAAGTCACACCTCAATAAATCTCACAGCCCTGGGGAAAAGGGTTAGGGGTTTGATGAATGGATGGGAAACGGGATTTGAGAAAAGGTGTGACACAGACAAACACAACACAAGAACAACAATCAACAGAGCGATGAGCTGCACATGATCATCAATCTGTTGTGGAAGGAATGAGTATGACACAGTGTAGTTAAGTGCATTGCAAATAGTCTTTCTGATCCAGAGAGCCAAGTTATCTAAATGTTCTGTCATCTATGTTTCAAAAATCAAATTATGGAGGTGTGAATTGAACTCCCCAGTTCTAAAAAAATAGGATTGTTAAAAGAAAAATGGATGGTGCATCTGCATTCTCTTCACGAATGTCTGTCATTCTTGGGTGCCTGTCTGAACCACTCTGGTAGGTTAGCAGGAATGTTGAGCTTAGAGTTTGCCTTTAGTTCCTGCAGGAGAGGAGAAGGCCTGCAGAGAGTAAAACAGAAACTGTATTGTCAAGGAGAAGGACAGAAAGAAGGTACGCTTCATGAGGAGTCTACCAAGAAGACCTAGAGTAAAAACAAGAGTTTCACATTTGCCAGCAGTGCAGCATACACTCTCAGCATCATTTCCCAAATCAACACACCTTTCTCCATTCCACATCGCTGAGTGATAGGCATCACAGCCTCATCATCATGGTTTCCCTTTGAAGTCAATATCTTTCTTCCTCTAGCTGCTGATGTAGTCCCACTTTGAGTCCTTCCATCCTCCTCTTGACTCTGAGTAACTCCGTCCCAGTCCTGATCCAACCGAGATAGACCTGTAGTACACTGCTGTTGAAGAACAAGTAGAGAAACTGAATTGCAGTATTTTGTATGGATTTGTGTTTGGTAACTAAAGTGACTGGTCTTGTCTCTGAAGAATCAGAAAAAAGGAGTGGACCCTACAGGTACATTTTCGCTAAGTTTTAAAGCGCCATTTACCCATAGTAAAAATGATCACCCACCAGGCACCAAACCTTGCAATTCATCGAAATCAGTTAGTCGAACACCCTCTCTCACTGTCTGCCACCACAAAAATCATCAATCTTCACTCACACTCACTCAATAATATATCATCTCTCATTGGTGCAATAGTTATAGTTACCTCTTCCAATCCAAGCGCAGTGGTAGGCAAACAATTGTATCTTTGATGAACGCAATAAATTGGAATTTGGTATTGGCAGTCTTGTAAACCTATGATCTTCTGGGGCAGACCTCCTAATTGATGCCAAAAAAATGTAAGCATGCAAGGGAGGCAGGCATTGTCTCTAATGTCCTGAAGGAATTATGGAGGGTTCTTCACTGCACTCTGGTCCAATTCCAATCCACCCATGCATGTGACTAAGAAAGAAAGAAATTCAATGATAAATAATGCAAAGGAAGAAGTTCAATGATAAGTAATTAAAGAGTTCTATGGTGGGAAGTAGAGTTTGTCCTCAAACTTAAGTGGTTCACCCAAAAGTTGGACAGCTAACTCTTGATTCTGACCAATCCTTCTCCTGTGCTGTTTCAGGAACTGTGTAATTGTGTGGTATGAAATATTGGTTCATTTTGATCATGTTTCATCTCTCCATGTTTTGAGGTGACCAACTATTCCTTCTCACTGTGACAACTGCGCCAGCTACACTGAACACACACTCAGCAGAAACAATGTCTTCACTTCAAACCATGTACTTTATTGCCAGCCTGCTGAGCTCTTGCCAGTGGCACATCTTCCCACACCAATACACCAATGGGTTTTGTTCCACATACACCTCTTTTGGGTCATCCAGAATTTCCGGGAACATCTTCTTACTGGTCATTGGTGTTGCCAATTGCTTGACCTCTTTTGCCTTTGCCTCTGCACTGGACTTAACCTCTGCATTGGCTTGGTTTCAAGTGGCAGGTGTTAAGGGCAATTCTTCTTTCTGGTTGTTGTTGGTGTTCTTGTTGTTAGTGTTTGCTGCTGTGAGACACAGCTACACTCTCTGGAAGTTGAAGGTGTCACCCCAGAACTGCAGAGTGGGAATCTAATTTCCAGCTGTGTTTCGTCCAGGTCTCTGGCTTACTCAACAATCCACCTCTTGTATTTTGAAACCTTCCCTTCAGAAAAAGAAATGGAAGTGGATAGAATTTTTTTGTACTATGGATCAAGTAGTGTGGGGCGGATCTACTCTTTGGACAACATGATATAATTTTGCAGCATTGTATTATGAGTCAAATGAAAGACTAAGCTCTCAACCAAGACATGTGGTTCTGGCTTTTCATTCACACCTGCGACTGTGAACCTTTCAGACACCTCCTTTAACTGGTCCTGTTGCAAATGCAACAATGGGATAGCTTGACTCCTTGCTGACTTCCCTTTTTAAAACCTCCAAAAAAGTAGCATCTGTGTCATGCCTTTGAGTAGGCCCCAATTGTCTGTTTCCCATTTGCATCCTCGCCTCTTTGAATGACATAGTTCATTGCTCAAACAGATGTTGCATCATGTAATAGGTCAAGTTCTAACCTGTTGGCACCTACTGTATGAGGGCTTTAACTGATGATCTATTAACATGCAGACTAATTCATAACTGCTTCTAAGCTTTAAATGAATGACTGAAATGAGTGCACATTCTTCTGCTGGTGGTCAGTATGTTGCTGAATATGTCTTCTTTTGTGGTTTAACTCTGTTTACTATCTTTTGCACATAGAAAGGAAAGACTTACAACATCTCTACCCACATCCACAGGCCGGCAGGCAAACACAGGCAGCTGGTCAGAGAGCCTCAGAGTAGGGAGGGGAAGGGGATAAGGGAAGGATAACAAAGATAAGATTGATGCAGTCTTAATTGAGGTAAAGATGAGCTATTCTCATAGTCTCCAGCAAAAGGCATGGTTGGAGGTGAGATTTAGGGCCTCATTACTAGTTTGGTAGTCCCAGGACCACCATGTTGGCCGCAGCGGTTGCACCACCAACAGGCTGGCGGAGAAGACTGCCATATTATGAACATGGCAGTTTTCCCAACAGAACACAGGCAAAGCATCTCCGGCACTGCCAGTGCGGTCTAGCCACCTCAGATAATGGTAGACACCTGCAGGCCAGTGGAGACCATTTTTCTGCTGGACAGATTGCAAGGTTGCACACCACCAAGGTTTCCACCACAGTCGCACCACCACGGAAAATCAGGTGGAAACCAAAAGTATAAATGGTGACACTCACCTTCAGGAAGCCAGAATTGACTAGAGCCACCATGGACCCAGAACTGCACGCCTTCCCAATGCTCCTGCGCAACCAGAGATACCAGAATAAACACCGAAGATGACAACAGCAACTGTGAGTACACACACTTACCTGGCACTGTTGTAAAATGTTAAAGTGCGTACGCACAGATAACATATCAATCGGAAACGGGTGGTGAGGGCAACACACACACACGTAACCTGACACTGAGAGGTACACTCACAGCCACATACACACCCACACACACACACAGTACACACACCACGGCCATCATACACACACACATGTCAAAAACACACACCTACTCCCAGAAACGCAGCACCGGCACAGTCAGACAAACAACACACACCAAATGACAATACAACATCACAACCGCAAAACCATCAAAGCACTGGCAAGCACCCACAGTACACACTACCCATTGACAAATAACACATACAACACAACGTACCGCCATCAGGGAATGTACACACATTATCTCACAACCATACAATGCAGCATTCTAGTAACCACAGATTACAATGTATATGATATACCATTCACCACACACGCACAGAGTCAAACCACAAAAAGGCACACTGCGATAAACACACATCAAAACAAGCACCCCTCAATACCATGACAACACATGTCCCCATCATACACATGGGCATCACAAAACACACACCCATCACTGGGGGCCAAGTGCCCTGCAACCAACCTCTTATGCTGCCCAGACAAAACAAATAGAACAAGCACCACTTACACACAAATACTCACACACAAGCAATGTCAGCCATTTTCTAAAACACCCCAAGAAAAGAAATCCAGGACAAATATGTAACATCAAAACCAACAACTGGCTGATACAAATATGTAATTGAAATTAGAATAAATATTAAGAAGTTCAAGGCCATAGGCCAGTCCAAATACAAATAGTGCAACATGCACTCTATGCACATCTTGGTGCACTGAACTTGACTAATGACTGCCATGTAACTTCCACAGGTAGGGGCATCAAGGGGGTAGCCAGGCACCTCAAGGATTTGGGGGGTCCTTTGGGATTGGGCTTTGAGGGGGGGTAGGTCTAGGCTTAGGGGAGAGTTGGATTCTCTTGGGAGGGGTGGACTTCTTGGTGGGGAGGGGTATGGCTACATGAGGGGGGTAGGGGAGGCTTGGAGGTGGAAGGGACGGGCCTTGGGAGGGAAACAGAGCATTAGGGGTCTCAAAGGGAGGAAGAGGAGTAAGGAAAATGTAAAAATATGAAAGGAACACTTTCTTAGACACACAGGGATGGTCATCAGAAGGGGGTTTGGGAGTGGAAGGGGAGGGAGTGGTTGTCTTACGTGTCGGTGTGCTTGTCGTGGGTGCAGGTATGGGGGAGGAATGCTTGTGGGTGGTGGCTGTCTGTTAGGTGGTTGAGTGAGGGCATTTATGTGCAAGGGACTGAGAGGGGGTGGAGGTGCTGGGGGATTCCGTGGTGGGTGGGTAACTTTCTGTTGGTGTGGTGACTGACGCTTTGTTGGATGTGCTGCATGTTGGAGTGTCAGTGGTTGTGATGTCTGTGGGGCTGGTAATTAGGATAGATGTTTGCAGGTTTGCTGTTGTGCTGTCTGTGGGTAAGATAGGTGTAGTGGTTGGATCTGTTTATGTTGGTGTGGTGTCTGAAGGTGTGTCAGGTGTTGAGTATATGATGCTGTGGTGGTGGAGGTGTCAGGGCAAGTAGTGACTGTTGATGTCTGTGCAGGTGTATGTTGCTTGTGTGCATGCCGGTGTTGTGTCTTATGGTGCTTGTGTTTGACTGAGCTACTCATGGATGTTGACAGGGAAGCATGCTTGTCTGTCTGTGTGCTTTGGCTGGGAAGAGGAGTCTGTGATTGAAAAGAGGAAGGTGGAGGTGGGACTGACGACAAAGGGTGACTGGCTGCCATCAGTATGGAGGCTAGAGCCTGAACTTATCTCTGTAGGCCAGCCAGTTCACCCTGAATGCCCTGCAGGAACACATTACTCTGTTGGACTTGAGTTGCCAGTCCCTGGAAGGCATTCACAATGGTCGACTGACCCACAGGGATGGACTTCAGGAGGTTACTAGCCGTCTCACTGAGGGAAGCAGGGCTGGCAGGGGCAGAGCTGCCTGCAGCAATGAGATGCCCACCCTCTTGGGTGCGTGGGCACAGCCAAATGGGTAGGGAGCTACAAGGAGGGTGGTGGTAGTAAGCAAGGTGGTGGACAGAGATGGTGCTGGGGTGTTCCCAGATGGGTCCACAATCATCAGGGAGTGTCCACTGAGAGGAGGATTCCGATGAAGAAGACATGGATCCTGTCTTCCCGTGGCACTCCCCTCCCCCTACGGGCTACGGGGTCCCTCGATGTTGGTGGTCTCAGCAATATAGGTCCCATGGCCCTCAGCTTCCCAACTCAGCTGTGCTGTCGCCTGCCAATGCTGATGCACAGAAAGAGAGAGAGAGAGGGTCATCACATTATTCACACATACATACATTACAACACGAACAACTGTTACACAACATCTCTCACTAATAAAGCCCCAGTCAGAAACCATTCAGAGTCTACATCATGTCACAACAAGATACTTCCAACTTTCCCATATGACAATAGTCTCGCCCCAACATAAGCCAACCATCTTACCACTATTTTACCATCCCATCAAATCAGCTGTAACTCAAAAGCATCATGCACAAGATGGTTTGGCTACATCAAAATGATATCCCCATACAGATCACCGTTGTCCATCATCAAATCAGTCCAAGGAAATGCACTTGACTGATAACACAACACCATGCCTACTTCTACTCAACACCTGCCCAGTCCATCACCAAAACTAATGTTTCATGAAAGTAAACTCATCTCACTTCACATACTAGACAGCATGTTGCTTTTCAATCACATCCCTATCTGACCATTCTGTGCGCAACTTACACAATGGCCTAAACCTCAGATGAATACATTACATATTGCATTCCCATACAGTGTGCATCACAAACTGACATAGCAAGTCATTGAAACATCAATCTAAATACTGGGAAAAGATTCATTATGAGTTTCAGAAGCCACTAATCTGATACATTGCCACATAGACAACAGTCCTATGTACTGCAATTGGGGCCTACCTAGCACACAGAATACATCCACAGACAACCACAAGGAGTATAGTTACACCAACAAAACAATGGACACCAAACAATGTCCATGAAAGGCTCATACCATTCCACCATACATGCTGAATAGAAACCTCAATGACAACATGTGAATACCTACATCACTAACAACTGTCCAGACATGTGATTCCCACTACCTAATTCCACAACAAACACATACCCAACTGATTACTAATGTACCCATTAATGACACACACACCTACAGTCAACCTAATTAAATGACAATATATTCCACAACACCAACTGGTGTATACGAAATAAAACACCTGCTACACCTGTAAGTCAGGCGGAAATGAGCAGAACCATAAACAAAACGGTCCCAGTTTGTCTGTGAAAAAAAGAGGCTACAGTATCTAATCAGGTATGAAGTACCAATTGAAAAATGATGTAGGCAGTAAATAGCATATGTCACACTCAAATAGGTATGGTATTGGTCCATGTAGGATGGATAATACACACGGGCTATGGGTTCAATAGCCTAGCCACTTACCTTCTTTACACCAATTAAATTAGGATAAAAGGTATTTATATACATGTCAATGTAATACCATGAAATGTCAATGTTCCCCATTGTAGGATGTCCATCCTTATCAAACTTCACATTCCCAATGTATGAATCTGACATGACAATGGGGACACCACCTCAGACCTCATAGGGAGTATATTAAGTTGCCCATACACATGAGGTGTCTAACTATTTCAGAACACAGAATTACTTGGCAATGTTACTCATCTGTCAGACTCTACGTTGCACATAGAGCAGATCCAGTGGAATAGGAATTGTCAGAGACCAAAGAGATATACAACTCACTATTTGGGTAAATGAACTTGGGAACACTAGGTGGGAAGGATGACAGGGCAGGTTACAAATATATATGGCTGAGTAGAGTCACACATGTGCATCTCCACATGCAGTCATACTATTTGGTAGAGAAAGCTGATTAACATGTTCCCCTGTACAATACATTTGCCCATCTGTGTCTGTATGTTCGTAACTGTAGTACCATGTCTTCCTAGTAGTCATCGTACACTTAACTATCAGAGGCAAGTGCATCAGTTACGTCAATACTTATGCCCTTGTGGCTGCTGTGCTGCCCTCAAATGCTCATCCACTTCAGGGTAGGCCACCGCTAAAATGCGGGCCATTAGGGGTTGAAGGTCCAGCGGGCACCCCTCCCTCGTTGGGGGGGGCATCCCCTGCTGGGGCTCTTTGGCCTTCTGGGCCCAGCATCTCAGGTCCTCCCACCACCTCCTATAATAGGTGTCCACTGGCTGTGGACCGCCAGGGTCTGCACTTGCTTGACAATGGCATGCCAAATCCCCTTCTTCAGATGTGTGTTTACCTGCATGGATAACACAAACATAAGGAAAAGTCATGTCCACATGCACCATACTAATAGTAGTGGACAGTACACATCAGTGAAAGCAAGTAGGCAAACATTCCCATCCTCTCAACTTGTACTCATTTACAGATTATTACCTGCATGCAACAATACCTTCACTATGTTAAAAGTCAGTTACAACATCATTCACCACACCTAACACACATTGGTATTGCATTGGACTCACCTGCTCCTCTGGTGCACCTTATAATTGTTCGTACAGTGGTAGGACCTCCTCCACAAGCTTCTCCAGCTCCTCACGGGTAAAGGGTGGGGCCCTATCACCTGCGGAATGTGGCATGATAGCTCCCAAAGGCAGTACACAGTAGATCAGGTAGTGAAGGTCTTGCTGGCAGCAGTGTCAAGAGTCAAGTGAGCAATACTGCAGAAGATGGCGGTCACGTCCGCCATGTACAGGACCATCACCGCCGGCAGACATCGCCATTGGCCGAAGTCTGCCAAAGGCAGCAATGTATTGTAATGGCAACTTCCACCACAGTTGTGACCGCCTGCACCCATGACAACTTCCGCCCACAGACTTAAGTCACTTCCATGTGTCCAGTACAGTGGGTCAGGTGGCTACCATTTTAGCACATTACACATATGGAAGAGTTTTATCAATTGTGTCATTCACTATACCCTATATCATGCAGTACAACTGTAAATACTGCCTTTATGTTTAGTTGTCAATATTTGCATCTGTGCAGCAAATGCTGTGCTACAGGAGGACATGTGAAGTTAGCAATGTACACCTACTCGGATGTTCACATGGTTTCTAGAAAACATAGATGATGTGCAACAAAAGGAGTAAGGCATATCATATCGGTTTGAGTGACAACGATGTACAGTAACACATACCGCCACTAAACTATTGAAGTTGTATGTGTAGTCCAACAGTTAAGTGGTGGTGTGTGCCCCAATGACGGTTTCAATGGGTTACTATCTATGTGCTGTAATGTAGATATCTGAGTTTGTATAAAACCTCAACAGCACATATGTGTTAGTTGTGTTACTGACTTTACAAGATGTTTGCAAGATACATGCCACATACTATGTTTACATTTCTTCACATAGGTGGTCATTACAACCCTGGCGGACGGTGTTAAAGCGGCGGTAAGACCGCCAACAGGCCGGCGGTAAACAAATTGGAATTATGACCGTGGCGGAAACCGCCAACAAAGACAGCCACTTTAACACTCAGACTGCCACGGCGGTACAGATAAACAGCGTGGCGGTCACCGCCAACAGACAGGCGGAGGACAATGTACCGCCTACAGTATTACAACCTACCAATCCGCCACCTTTTCCGGGGTGGATTCATGCAGATAAAAACATGGCGGAAACAGCCATTTCAAAGGTAAAACGCTCACCTCTACACACTCCACGAGGAAGGAGGGCACCATGGAGCCGGAACACTATATTCTGCCTGCGCTAGTCTTCCAGCTCCTATACGAGGATCATCAACGGCGGCGGAGAAGACCACGGTGAGTACTGCACCTACAACATAGGGGAGGGCGGAGGCAAAAACACGGCGACACACACAACCAACATCCCAACCCCCACCCCGACCCTCACCTACTACAACATACACACCAATGCATATCTATACATTACAGTAACACACCCGCCCCCCCCCCCCGGAAGAATGCAAAGACAAAAGGAAATGAGTTGAACCATTGTAATATATCAAAATACAGTAAGCAAATATATACATATATATATATACACAATAAACAAAATATACACCACGATTAGTAGTGCAGGTATTGCACCATTCATAGTCCATGGACCACTGGGCCCAAAATGCATGGGCGAGGCCCACACAAGATACCCGATCAAAACGGAGAGAACACTGCAGGGGCATCAGATAGAAATACAACAGGCATCTCAGGGGGAAGGGGGGCCACCTCAGCCGGATGAGTGCACCATGCCAGATCCACGAGGGGGCTCCATGCCCATTGATGTATCCTGGGGAGTGCAAAGCCACAGTCTCTCAAGTTTCTACAGTGGGTGGGATGCCCACTGCCATATCCTGGGGAGTGCAAAGCCACAGTCTCTCAAGTCTCTACAGTGGGTCGGTTGCCCACTGCCATATCCTGGGGAGTGCAAAGCCACAGTCTCTCAAGTCTCTACAGTGGGTGGGTTGCCCACTGCCATATCCTGGGGAGTGCAAAGCCACAGTCTCTCAAGTCTCTACAGTGGGTGGCTTGCCCACTGCCATATCCTGGGGAGTGCAAAGCCACAGTCTCTCAAGTCTCTTCAGTGGGTGGCTTGCCCACTGCCATATCCTGGGGAGTGCAAAGCCACAGTCTCTCAAGTGGATGCTGTTCTCCACTGGTTCTGGAGGGGGACTGTTGCCCAGAGTGCTTCATCCTGCCAAGGACAGACGGAGTGGATGCTGTTCTCCACTGGTTCTGGAGGGGGACTGGTGCCCAGAGTGCTTCATCCTGCCAAGGACAGACAGAGTGGATGCTGTTCTCCACTGGTTCTGGAAGGGGACTGGTGCCCAGAGTTCAGCACACACCCCGTGACGGTCCCAGTTGTGTCACTGCCCCTGCCGCAAATGGGCTAGCGGTGCATTCCATGGCGATCTTTGCCCTGTTCAGCAGTCTTTGGCCTGTTCAGCGGTGCTTGAGTTGCAAGTGTCAGACCTGTTCAGCGGTGCATTCCATGGCGGTTTTGCCCTGTTCAGCAGTCCTTGGCCTGTTCAGCAGTGCTTGAGTTGCCAGTGTCAGACCTGTTCAGCGGTGCATTCCATGGCGGTCTTTGCCCTGTTCAGCAGTCCATGGCCTGTTCAGCGGTGCTTGAGTTGCCAGTGTCAGACCTATTCAGCGGTGCATTCCATGGCGGTCTTTGCCCTGTTCAGCGGTCCTTGGCCTGTTCAGCGGTGCTTGAGTTGCCAGTGTCAGACCTGTTCAGCGGTGCATTCCATGGCGGTCTTTGCCCTGTTCAGTGGTCCTTGGCCTGTTCAGCGGTCCTTGCCAAGGCGGTCCTTCATTGCCCAGCAGGGCTGTGGCTGGCAGTCCTTCATGGGTCAGCTGGGCTGTGGCTTGCGGGGCCCTCCTGACCAGCTGGGCTGTGGCTGGCGGTGGCCTCCTGGGCAGTGACGATGGGGCTGGCCTCCTGGGCAGTGACAATGGGGCTGGCCTCCTGGGCAGTGACTCTGGCGGTGGCCTCCTGGCCAGTGACGATGGGGCTGGCGGGGGCCTCCTGGCCAGTGACTCTGGGGCTGGCGGTGGCCTACTGGGCAGCGGGGATGATGGCGGTCTTCTCCGCAGTACTGCTCCTCCCAGACTTTGGAGATTTCTTCTGGCCCTTCCTCACCTTGGGAGGAGTAACAGCTGAGTCGACACTCCCCCCGGGACCCTTGTGAGCGGCTTTGCTGGCTGTAGTCTTCCCCCTCTCCCGCCGGGCACTGTCCAACTTCTGGTGCTTCACAGGGGGGGGGGGACTGGCTGTGCTGTGGCTCCGTGACACACTGGCTGGCCTGGCGGCCGGTGCACTCCACATACTTGTAACAACAGGCACCACTGGTCCCGGAGATGTTTTGGCTGAGGTGCTAGTACGGGACCTATGAGTTGGAGGGGGGGGGTAAATAGGTTAAGGGTGGACAGGAAATGTTTTTGGGAGACACTGGGATGGGTAGCTGGAGGGGGTTTGGGAGTGGAGGAAGAGGTGGTGGTTGTAGGAGGTGTAACTTTTGTGGATTTGGATGCATGTGCATGGGCTGGAGGCTGTCGTGAGGTGGATGGCTGTTGGGTGGGTGTGTGCCTGCGTTTGTGTATCTTGGGAGGGGGCGTCACAGACACACTGGGAGAGGACACAGGGGACATGGAAATGGTAGTGGGGGTGGTGAGTGCACGTGAGCGGGGTGTGGTGGTGGGTGTGCTGGTGCGGGACGTAGTGGCTGTAGTGGTAGTGCATGCAGGTGTGAGTGTAGACGAGACTGGGAGGGAGGAGGGAGACGACGACGAGGGGGACACAGTGGAGGCAGTGGATGTTGGTGTGTCTGTATGTGTGTGATGCTTGCGTGAGTGCCTGTGGGATGTGTGGTGCTTATGTTTGCCTTAGCGTCCCTTGTGTGGTGAGGTGTGTGCAGGCTGGTCTGATGGTGTGCTTGGGATAGGCAGGGGTACAGGGGATTGGGTCTGGGTGGAGGAAGTTGGAGGGGGGAGGCTAGACACGGGGACAATGGCTGCCATCAGTGCTGAGGCCAGAGTTTGCAGGGTTCGATGAAGGGCTGCCTGACCAGAATGAATGCCCTCCAGGAATGCATTTGTGTGTTGCAATTCCCTTTCTACACCCTGGATGGCATTCAAAATGGTAGACTGCCCAACAGTGAGGGACCTGAGGAGGTCAATGGCCTCCTCACTGAGGGCAGCAGAGGTGACAGGGGCAGGGGCTGAGATGCCTGGGGCGAAGGTGATGCACACCCTCCTGGATGAGCGGGCACGGGGCGAAGGCTGAGGGGCTGCTGGGAGGGCAGTGCTGGCGGGGGGGTTTACGGCTGTACCTGTATAAGTGGGGGCACAGATTTTGCCGCCACCACAAGGGATCTCCCATCGGAGGATGAGTCCGTGTCACTGGTTTCAGATCCTGTGACCGCCATGGTGCTCCCCTCGCCCTCCGTCCCACTGGTGTATTCTGAGTCCGTGGTGTGGCCCTCCATGGCCATGTGGGATGCAGCTCCCTCATGCTCCGGTGCCACTGTACCTCCGCCTGATGATGCTGATGCACACAAGAACAGAACAAGGAGACCACAAAACGGGGGGGGAACGACAGAAGAAAGACAAGTTGAGTGCATGGCTTAACGCTACAGTTTGTGGACAATACAGACACAGCAGCCCCCTGCACTACGTCGCGCTGTTGGGCTCTACAGATGCAATTCCTGGGATATGGCCTACATGGCTATGGATGACATCTGCACACATAGATGACACAGGGGCATGAATACCTGTACTTGGCACTCTACAGAGGTGGGGTGGGGTGCCACATGGCCTACATTACGGAGGGGCCTATCCTACGGAACTCACCCTGGCCTAGGGAAACCCACAACCCTCCTACCCCACCTAGACACCTTCACTGCGTGCAAAGTCCACTGAATGATGTTGTACTCACCCCCTTGTGTCTGCTGTGATGCCCTCAAGCGCCCATCCAACTCAGGGTAGGCCACCGCCAGGATCCGGAACATCAGGGGGGTCATGGTCCGACGGGCACCCCTCCCACGTTGAGAGGCCATCCCCAGCTGAGCCTCCGCCGTCTTCTTGCTCCAGCGGCGAATGTCCTCCCATCTTTTCCGGCAGTGGGTGCTCCGTCTGTGGTGGATCCCCAGGGTCTGGACATCCTTGGCGATGCCACGCCAAATATCCTTCTTCTGGTGGGCGCTGATCTACATGACATTTACAGGGGAAGAAGAGAAGTCATTACCAACTGCACCGTCTAAGTGAGTGACCCACATCCCTACCCTTGCCGTGTGGCACATGCATTCACAGTCCTTCATGCACGCAGAACTGTGCCTCCTTCATTCTTACAACCAGCCCTCTCCACACAGGCATAGCCCATACAACGTGCTCCCTGTGTAATTACCTGTTGTTCTGGAGGACCGTAGAGTAGCGTGTACTGGGGGAGGACCCCGTCCACGAGCTTCTCCAGCACCTCTGCAGTGAAGGCAGGGACCCTTTCCCCAGACGCA
This sequence comes from Pleurodeles waltl, assembly GCF_031143425.1. Lineage (NCBI taxonomy): Eukaryota > Metazoa > Chordata > Amphibia > Caudata > Salamandridae > Pleurodeles > Pleurodeles waltl. The sequence goes on along the minus strand of NC_090442.1, from coordinate 448,824,299 downwards.
CAAGCCATTGTCTCTTCCAGACCGAGGTCACAGCAGCACTTGCAGTGTAGGTCCTCTCCTGTCGAAGATCAGGTATCGAGTGATTGAACAGATAGAAAATGGCGGTCACGTCCGCTGCGGTCACGTCCGCGGAGGTGCGTACCATCACCGCCGGCGTACATCGTCATTGGCTCCTGGGACCCATAGGGTCCAATGTTAACCAATGCAGCATTGCTCTGCGGTCTTCGACCGCCTACTGCGACGGTGTACAACGCCAGCACAGTTACCTCACATCCCATTGTCCCAGTTTAGAGGTCAGGCAGCCGCCATTTCAGGGGCCCACATGGCCTAATTAACAACTGCGTCACACATACCTAGGCCTTGTCTCACAACACAAATACAGGCCACATTTTGTGTATGAATGGTGTTCTGTGTAGACTGTGGGTACATACCTCTGAGTTGTTTGACTCTGTGGTCGCTGTTGTCCTAACTAGGCACCGTCCGCTGGGACATGTGAGGAGATGGCGGAATCCTCCGGTGTACCAACCACTGGTGGACCTGTCGACAATGGAGGAAAGAAGTTTGATCATCACCTACAGGTTTGACCGTGCCACAATCCAGGAACTGTGTGCCCAGTTGGAGCCTGACCTGATGTCAGCAATCCGCCATCCCACAGGAATCCCCCCTCAAGTGCAGGTGCTATCAGTGCTCCATTTCCTGGCAAGTGGGTCATTTCAAACAACAGTGGCCATGGCATCAAGGATGTCCCAGCCTATGTTTTCCAACGTGTTGTCCAGAGTGTTGTCTGCCCTTCTGAAACACATGCGGAGCTACATCGTTTTCCCTCAGGTGGAGGACTTGCCTACAGTTAAAGGTGACTTATATGCCCTTGGACATATCCCCAACATCATAGGTGCCATTGATGGGACCCATGGAGCTCTGGTCCCCCCCCCACAGGAGTGAACAGGTGTACAGGAACCGGAAGAGTTATCATTCCATGAATGTATAGATGGCATGTTTGGCAGACCAGTACATCTCCCAGGTAAATGCTATGTTCCCTGGCTCTGTGCATGATGCCTACATCCTGCGGAATAGTAGCATCCCTTATGTGATGGGTCAACTCCAGAGGCACCGGGTGTGGCTATTAGGGGACTCTGGTTACCCTGTCATGGCTACTGACCCCATTGAGGAATCCCAGGACCAGGGCAGAGGAACGCTACAATGAGGCCCATGGGCGGACTAGGAGGGTGATCTAACGCACCTTCAGCGTCCTGAAGGCCAGGTTTAGGTGCCTGCATATGACAGGTGGATCCCTATTCTACTCACCAAAGAAGGTGTGCCAGATCATCGTGACCTGCTGTATGCTTCACAACTTGGCTTTGCGACGACAGGTGCCTTTTCTGCAGGAGGATGGTCCAGATGGCAGTGTTGTGGCAGCTGTGGAGCCTGTGGACAGTGATGAGGAGGAAGCAGAGGAAGAAGACATTGACAAAAGGGACTCAGTTATCCAGCAATATTTCCAGTTACACACAGGTGAGAAAACATTCCTGCCTACTACAAGTACTTTAACACTTCTACCTCTATCCTGTCTGTCGATTTCAACCAGTAAATGGTCACTGAGTTGTACATTTCCCTTACGGTTTCACAGGTGTGGTTTCCAACGTGTGTCATCTGCTTAGATTCCTTATGGACTTGAGATGTGTGACATAGGTATGTCGACATTACATTTGAAAACGCATTTTGTCACTGTCATTGCTAATACACATTTTCGAAATCACAGACTGACTCCAGATTGTTTTGTGCTTCAAGGGTGTTTATTGAAGTGCTCAATATTGGAGGGGGGTTGTAAAATGGTGAGGGGTGATGGTGGAGGAATGTCCATGGCAGAGTCCAGTCTATTAGTCTCACAGGTGCATTGCCCATATGGGCATAGGAAGTGGAGCAGGGGCTGTTCCAATATGGACCGGGTTACAAAGTGGGACAGTGGTTTGACAATCAGGGTGGTCTCATTTCTTGGCGGGGGTCTTGGCATTGTGCTCTGTCTTGTTCCTGGATCTCAGGGACCGCTTGCGGAGTGGTTCTCCATCTGCAGGGGGTGGGGTGCTGGTGTGGTGGTCCAGTGGTGGTGCCTCCTGTCCACTAGCGCCGGCGGAGATGGTGGGCAGTTCATCGTCCAAGCTAGTGCCAGGGGCCCTTGGAGTGCCACAGTGACCCTCCTGGTGTTAAGTATTTCCTTCAGCACCCCTACGATGGTGCCCAGGGCGGAGCTGATGGTTCTGAGTTCCTCCCTGAACCCCAAATACTGTTCCTCCTGCATGCGCTGGGTCTCCTGAAACTTGGCCAGGACCGTTGCCATCGTCTCCTGGGAGTGGTGGTATGCTCCCATGATGGAGGAGAGGGCCTCGTGGAGAGTGGGTTCCCTTGGCCTGTTCGCCCCCTGTCGCACGGCAGCCCTCCCAGTTCCCCTGTGTTCCTGTGCCTCCGTCCCCTGGACCGTGTGCCCACTGCCACTGCCCCCAGGTCCCTGTTGTTGTTGGGGTGGTGGGTTATCCTGTGTTCCCTGTATTGGTGGACACACAGCTGACTGACGTGTCCTGGGGAAGGAGGTATGGGCCCGCTGGGTGGGTGCTGTGCTGGTGTTACCAGAGGGTGGAAGGTCTGTGGTGGGCTGTGCCTGTGTGAGGGGAACCGACTGTCCTGAGGCCCACAATGGTCATCTGGATCCAGTTGGACAGAGCTGCTGTCATCACTGTGGGTCTCTTCTGTGGGTGGGGTGGAGATGTCTGGACCCTCCTGTCTGGTGACGTTGGGTAGTGGTCCTGCAGGGGTGTAAAAGCATGATTATTGCATCTGTGTGTGTCATGGTGTGCAATGTGTGGGTGACCGTGTACCCCAGTGCTAGCATTCTTGTGTGTGGGCTTGTGTGATGATGGTTGAGGGGGGTGTTATGGGTATGTGCAGTGGGCATGCTTTAGTGATGGGTGTCCATGTTTTGTTGTGTCATGCAGGGCTTGGTGTTGGGATGTGTGGTTTGTGTTATTAGCACATTTGTGAGGAGTTGGAGTGATAGGGGAGGGGGCGTGTGTGGGGGTCTGTGACAGCATGCAGGTAGGGTGGGGGATATGACTTACCAGAGTCCATTCCTCCACCGACTCCTGCGAGGCCCTCCGGATGCAGAATCGCCAAGACCTGCTCCTCCCATGTTGTTAGTTGTGGGGGAGGAGGTGGGGGTCCGCCGCCCGTCCGCTGTACTGCCAGGTGGTGTCTTGAGACCACGGAACGCACCTTCCCCGTAGGTCGTTCCACCTCTTCCTGATGTCGTCCCTATTTCTTGGGTGCTGTCCCACTGCGTTGACCCTGTCGACTATTCTTCGCCATAGCTCCATCTTCCTGGCTATGGAGGTGTGCTGCACCTGTTCTCCAAACAGCTGTGGCTCTACCTGGACGATTTCCTCCACCATGACCCTGAGCTCCTCCTCCGAGAACCTGGGGTGTCTTTGCCATGCCATGGGGTGGTGTAGGTGATGTGTGGGGTGGTGTGTGTGGTGATAAGTGTGGTGATATGTAGTGGTGTGTGGTGTTTTGTGCGTGGAAGTTGTGTGGGTGATGGTGTTGAGTGCCTGTGGCTGCTAGTTTGTGGATGGTGGTGTCTCTCTCTGGCCTTCTTTCGGAATTTTTTTAGTAGTAGGGGTTTGTGGGTGATGTGGGTGTGTGTTTTATATTGTATTGGGTGTGTGGGTGTGGTGTGTGTATGTGTATCAGGTGTGTGTATTTGGAATTGTCCAATGTGGCGGTGCTTTGTATGTGTGTGTGTATTTTGAGCGCGGCGGTGTGTACCGCCAATGGAATACCACGGTTGAAAGACCGCCGGATGGATTCGTGGGTCATGATAGCATGGGCGTATTTCTGTTGGCGTCAGGGTGGAGGTTTCGTTTTTGCCAGTTTATCACTGACCTTTGGTGTGGCAGACTTGTGTGGGTGTCTGGATTTTGTCAGATTTCGAGATGTGGGTTGTAATAGCTGTGGCGGAATTCCACGGCCGCGGCGGTGTGTTGGCGGTCTTCTACACGGCGGTAAGCGGCTTTTACCACCAATGTTGTAATGACCCCCATAGTTTTGCGAGAGTACGACATACCACCAGTGTACCTTCCACTAGTAGACCTGCACACCATGGAGGAGAGACATTATATCTAAACCTATAGGCTGAATCGTCATACAATCATGGATATTTGTGATGAATTGGAGCCAGATCTGATACCTGCCATTCACAATCCCTAAAACATCCCTCCCATCGTCCAAGTCTCGGCAGTGCTATACTTCCTGGCCACTGGGTCCTTTCAGAATACAGTGGCCCTAACTGCACGAATGGCTCAGCCCATGTTCAGTCTGGTTTTGAGGGATGTATTCTGTGCATTGTTGAAAAACCTGGACAGCTACATCAGGTTTTCCCAATGTGCGGATTTGGCCTATGTGAAGGAAGAGTTTTATGCTATGGGACACCTTCCACATGTGTTTGGATCCATAGATGGCACCCATGTAGCCGTTTTTACCCCCAGTGCCAATGAACAGGGGTACAGGAACAGGAAAAACTACCACTCAATCAATGTGCAGGTGGTTTGGCTGGCAGACTAGTACATTTCACAAATCAGTGCCAAGTATCCTGGATCAGTCCATGATTCCTTCATCATGTGGAACAGCAATGTTCCACTGCTGATGACACAAATCCACACAGAGAGGGCCTGGCTGTTTGGTAAGTAACAACTGAAATGCGTATTTGCATTGTATGTCTCCTGCCATCACAATGGAGCATATCCCACATATATATGTGTGTGTGTTGTTCTACCAATTTGTTCACAGGTGACTCTGAGTATCCAAACCGTCCTTGGTTGTTGATACCAGTGAGGTACCCAACCACGCCAGGGAAAGTTTGCTACAATGAGGCTCTCAGGAGGAAAAGGCGTGTTGTTGGGTGGAGTTTTGGGCTCCTTTAGGCAAGATTTAGGTACTTTGATCGATGAGGAGAAGCCCTCCTCTTTGTCAATCTACAGGTGCCTGCTGCATGCTCCACAATCTTGCCCTGGGACGACAGATACCATTTAAACCAGATGAGGTGGAGCCAGCAGTACCTGTGGGTCGTAATGCAGAATTGCCAAGTGATGAAGTGCCAGATGAAGCAGGAGACTCTAGGGCAGATCTCATAAATCAGTACTTCAACTGAATAAAAGGTATTTAAAGTAGACGTAATGTTGTGATTCAAATTTGTAACCTAAAGTAGATGAGCAGCATGTCACCTCCTTCATTGCATCATCTGTTGGGTTTTAGATAGCTCCAATGGCTATGGCTGAGTTGTGCTTGCAAACTGTATTGTGTACAAAACAGAGTGGTCTTCATTCTCTTGTATTGTTATAGCAGAAGTTAAGTCACACTTCTAGACATGACCTCCCTGAATTGAGGAGTGTATAATGCTGTATCCCATCCCTTTTCTCTTCCAAACACAGATTTCCCTAGATCCTGTTTGGCTGATCAACCTTGGCAAATGATAGAAAGTGTCAGAAGCAGATCGGAATTGCAAACAGATGAGAAGTGGACATAGCTGATACCAGGTATGATTTTTGATTATGTGGAGTGTGACTACATTGTTAGACTGCCAGGACACTGGGGTGGGAAAGTGTTTTCCCATCAAGGTAACCTGTAGGGTTGATGAGGTTGTCTAATGCTTTCATTTGTGTTTGAATATGTGTCTGGCTCATGTGTTAATGTGGGGCCATAGTCTCTCCCTGCACAATGGTAACAGTGTTATGTTTTCTACCTGGAATCTGTCTGTCAGTGTGTTCCTACTTTGCAGACCAATGTGCATGCCACTGTGGACTGACATAGGTGAGTGACAAGCCTACAGGTATGTGGCCAATGATAGTGAAAGTTTCCAGGTATGGGTAGATCAGTACTAATCTCTGCCTGTACCATGGGATTTGTATATTTGGAAGCTATGGTATGGGTATGTGATAAGGCTTTGCCACGTGATACAATGTAGCAATCTATGTGCCTCCTGCCTTGTTGGTAGAGAGACATGTCCCTAACATCTTTATCATGTAGTTTAGCATTGTGTTACACCTTAGCAGCCATCCTGATGCTACTCTCAGTCATACTCTTTGTGCTGTTAGCATATTTTTCACTGATTGTGTGTAGTTGTAGTTTAGAACCTATTTGGTATCTTTCCAGTTACAATCATATTGTAATGAGTCTACTGCAGATGGACTCCGCATATGGGATCCATAACAATGGGTGTACAATACAGAGGGACATGAGCAGACTGCAGTTGGCATGCATGACTACTGTACATGGTTGATAAATGAGTCATACACATGACCTGTGTTTAAGTGTGATTTATTGTGCAGCAACAAAACACGCATGTGACTGTGAATGTTAAACTAACACAAAAAGGTTTAGTCATGGTGGATGGCATCATCAGTGTAGCTCCTACACCATTTGGGAACACAGGTCTAGTATCCTTGCATTATAAGAAAATGGAGATTGGTTACAGAACAGTCAACAGGGTGCATCTGTGGCACACAAGGGTAACAGTTCAGGAGAGGTTTACTTCCTAGCAGTGGGTTTGGTCTTGGCATCTGCTCCTGCGGGATGTCTGGGTGGACGTCCATTTTTGTGGGGGCGTCCTTCAGCTACAGAGGGTGGGGTGTCTGAGGCAAGTCCTTCTCCTAGCAGGGCCACCATTCCACTAGCATCCACAGATTTAGAACGGCGTGATGTATCATTACTAGTGGAAGGGGCCAGATGTTGGGTACACATCCTACTCAGTGTTTTGATCAAGTCTCTTAGCACCCCTGCAATTGAAGACAAGTAGGCATTTTATGCCTGCCACTGCTGCATGACTTTCTGGTGATTGTCCCTCTGCAGCTTTTGGATTTCCCCCAACATAGTGATAGCTATGCCCATCGTGCCTTGGGAACTTTGGTAGGTTCCCAAGACTTGGGAGATGGTATCTTGGTCAGTAGTTTCCCTTTGAGAGCTCATCCTCTGGCCCAGAGCATCCCTCCTTTACACCCTGCCCCTACGTGTCTGTGCCTCTGGCATAGTGTGCCCACTCCCAGTGGTAGCAGGTCCATCATTGTCAGGGGTCCAAGGTGAAACTCAGGTACCTGTACTGTGGGGCACACAATGGATGACACAGTCCTTGGGACACAGGTTAGTAGGCAAATGGTTGCCTGTGATGTAGATGCAACGGGGTTGGGAGGAGTTGCTTGGGCAGGGTGAGCCTGACAGGTGTTGAATGACCAGGTGTCCCAGATGGGCCAGGTTCTTCATCAGTGTCCTGACATCCAGGGATATTGTCCTCACAGGGGCCTTCATCCAGAGGAGTAGTGGCAGTCACTGGTATCCTCTCAAAGCTGACAGTGGTAAGGCTACTTGTGTAGGGAGTGGAACACAAAGTTCTGGACACAATGTAGTCATTGTAGCAGTTGTGTGAGTTGCAGACCGTGCCTTGATTTGATCCCCAGCAATGACATTGACAGCTGATGCATTATGGTACTTGGATACAACATGAAACTCTGTAAATTCAATTCCATACACCGTGTTTGATGCTGGTACACCATATTGGTAGTGATTGTACAGCTGATGGCATCTGATATTGCTAGACAATTGACATGGCTGTTCAACTCTTTCACCTAGTGAACTGTCAGGCATGTTAGCTGGCACAAATAAGAGTTGTAGCATGCATATTGGTGTCCTTATAGGAACACAGTATGTGAGTTTACAATGGACATTGACCTGGATCGGGAAGTACTGCATGTGCATCCACTCAGCCATCTGACCTTCCACAGCAGGTTAGTATGTTTCTAGCTTGGGATCTTTGATCTGTGGCCATTTTATACGGGCACTCAGCTATAGCTGTGTTTTGCTTGAGATGTTAGTGTGAGAGCGCCATTGCATTGCTGTCATTGTCATATACTGTTTCACACCAGTACAATCAAGACAGGTTAGATCAGATATTGCTCTGACATGCATGACAAGTAATATTTGGTGCCGTGTACTGGTGTTGACTATGCTGTCATTTAGCATTCCAGGATTTGTAGTGCTATGATTAGCCAGGTCTTACCATGTCATTTGCAAGGGCTGGGGGGCCAAATGTGTTTAGTGGACACGTGATATACCAGGAAGGGGTATTAGATGATTAGGAGAGAGTTGTAGTGGGTGGAATGTATTTTGGGGTGGGTATAGGTTGTGATGGAGCATGCAGGACAAGACAATTGTGTGAATTGAATGTTGCTGGTACTTACCAGACTCCACTCCCCTAGGTATTCCTGTCAGGTCCTCGGGATGCAGTATGTCCTAGACCTTCTGCTTCTAATATGTGAAAGTTGGGGGAGGAAGTGGGGGCCAACAGCCAGTCTTCTGTACTGCGAGCTGGTGCCTGGATGCCATGGAACAGACCTTTCGCCTGAGGTCGTTCCACCTCTTCCTGATGTCCTCCCTTGTGCGTGGATAACTGCCTACAGAATTGACTCCGTCAGCTATCCTTTGCCACAACTCCATTTTCCTGGCAATAGATGTTTGTTGGACCTGTGCTACGAACAGGTATGGCTTTACCCTGACAATATTATCCACCATGACCCTCAGCTCCTCATCTGTGAAACATGGGTGTTTTTGTGGGGACATGGTAGTGGTTGTGTAGATGGTGTTGTTGTGTTCAAAGTGAGATGGTACAGATGTAGGTGAATGGTGAGGTACGGGTGCTGTGATGTGAGTGAGTATCAGGTGTTGTGGATTGTGCGTGGTACTAATATGTGTGTTTTGTATGTTGCACAGGTGTGTGATGTGTGCATTATAAAGTGTAAACTGGAGCCTATCCTTGCTAATTTCAACTCTATGGGATGTTGGTTGTCTGTGGCTGTGTGTGGCATTTTGATTGCAAAGGATTGTGGGTTGTGTAGGGGTGTGTTATATAGTGCAGTGAGTATGTGTGTTGGGTGTGTGGATTTGTATCAGGTGTGGGGTATCCAAACTATCCAATGTGGTGTGGTGTTCTGGCAGAAGTGAGTTGAGACCACCGGGTTCGCACCGCAAATGGCTTTCCACTATGGAAGAACCACTCATGTGATCTGTGGATGGTAATCTGATGAACGGATTTTTGTCGGGATGACGGTGCTGGTGGTGAGACCACCTCTTTTCCATCCTCCACTGTCCTGATGGTTTCGGGAATTTGGCTGTTTTTTGGCAGACTTCACAGTGTGACTCTTAATAAGGTGGTCGGATTACTGGTAACATGGCGGTCTTTTGGCGGCTGCCACTGTGGCGGTCTTGCCAAAAGACCACCAGGTCGTAATGAGGCCCTAACTCTTTCTGTGTGAGGCGAGCGATCCTCATATACTGTGGGCATGTGAGTTCTTGGAATTCTTGGGATAAATATCTAATGCAAGGTCCCATGTCTTATCAAATTGCAGGAGACCATGTTCCACAACAGCTGTCAGTTTCTTCATTTCCAGTACTCCAGATAATTTGTAACACCAATCCAAAAGGGTTAATGAACTCTCTGTGCCCCACAGCACCAATATAACTTGTCGAGTGGCGCTCAGTGCCGAGGAGAAGGCTCGACCTCACACTGAGCTCAGTGGGTAGGTCAGCACATTAGATAGTCCCATTATGATGTATCTGGGGAAACAAAGTAACTCTGTGTCATGTTTTGTCAATGTCCATCAATACATCTTGCCAAATGTCTTCCAGTTTCAGGCAGTGCCAATGAATGCATGTGAGGGTCCCTGAATGCCCACACTGTCATCAGCATGCTAAACATGCACCTGCTTTCCATCTGGCCAACTTGTCTGGTGTGTAATACCAGTAATGTACTATTTCTTTAAGTGTTCCAGGCCTTCAGAGCTATGTGCTGTCATTCCAGCCCATTGTATTATGTCTGACCATTCTGTAGGTGTGAATGTGCGTTTGCATTCTTTTTCCCACCTTTTCTGAGCTTCTGTATGGGTGTATTGAGAAAGGCATCCAAGTCAGAAACCAGAAGTTTATCTAAGTCTCTAGTTAGCAACCGTTCCTCAAAGCGAGTAAGTGGGCAGCACGCATATGGGTAAATATAAGGTTGCATGAGCCAATGATGGATCGCCAGATATTGCCAAGAAGTGCTTGGCAAAAGGCCAAAGTGTACCTGCAGCTGTGTGAACTCTTGGAACCCAATCCGGTCAAAAAAGTCCCCCACCCTCTTACAACCAGATGCTTGCCACTGTTTAAAGGAGACCTTGTTTAGTGCTGGAGGAAAGTCCGGGTTTCTTATTAGCAGTGTCTGTGGAGAGAGTTGTGTGTACAATGACTTTGTGATCTGTACTTTATCCCACGTCCCCACTGTTGTTCAGAGCACTGTAGAGAGATACACCCCAACTGGTCGGGAGGCTTAGGAAGCCATGGGACCTTCCAGATGTGGATCCTGGCTATTCCCTGATCTATGAAGCACCAGTACTTCTCCATCACAGGTCAGGACCACTCCACCATATACCTATTCTGTGCAGCCTGATAGTAATGAATTAGGTGCAGGATTCCTAGCCCTCCTTCCTTCAGTGGCCAGTAGGCCTGTTTCTTGGGGATGCAAGCCACCATATATAAGATTCGATCAATGCTTGCATTTGCCCTAGGCTACATGGTGGGGGTGTGAGGGGTAGTGTCTGCATCACATACAAGATTTTGGGGAGTAGTGTCATTTTTATTGCTAGTAGTCCCACTCACAAAAGAGCAGTTCCTGCCCATGCATGAAGATCTGATATGACGATGAATATCAGTCTTGCATAGTTTCGCTCAGCTGTCCATTCTAAGGTGGAATAAATCTGGTGGTCCAAATAGCTGATCCCCTGTGTGGCTCAAATAAAGGGGAGTTATTGAATGAGGCGTTGTTGGTCTGCTGGTGGAATGGTCAAGCTCAGAAGTTGTGTCTTTTAGAGGTTAAGCTTAAACACCTATATTGCCCCAAAGTCCCCCAGTTCTGCTATTAGTGGTGGGAGTGCTGTATCGGGTTGGGTGAGGGACACCATTACGTCATCTGCAAACATCACCAGCTTATGTTCCCTTCCTCCCGTTGGAATTCCTCTTATCTGGGGATGTTGTATAATTCTCTCTGCTAAAGACTCCATATAAAGCGCAAAGAGCAAGGGAGACAGGGAGCACCCCTGCCTCGTACTGCATGTTATCCCTATGGGTTGGAACAGTAGTTCATTTACCCAAACTTGTGCATGTGGACACATATAGTTACACAATACCCACCTACAAAAGCGGGGGCCCAGACTGAACTTAATCAGCACCACCCTAAGGTACGGCTAGTGTACTCTGTCAAATGTCTTTTCGGCATGAACCGCCATCAGAAGCACCGGTGTGTGGAGGCTTGGTATTATCACCACAACTGCGCTTGGGGATGAAGCCTGTTTGATCCAGGTCTATTAGCCCCTGCATATAAGAGGCCAATAGGGCCACCAGAATGCTGGTAAAGATTCTAGCATGTACATTAAATAATGAAATGGGCCAATATGAGACACATTGCTCTGGGTTCTTCCCAGGCTTAGGGAGCACCACGATTGCAGCATGACGTATAGTTTCTGTGAGTGCCCGGTGATGCTGAACGAGTTATAGAGGCGGGCCAATATAGGGCTGACCTGCGGTTCAAAAGCATTTGTAGAAGTCTGAGGGGAGCTTACCTAGGGCTAATTTCTTGATAGCTGCCATAATTTCATCCACCTGTATGTCTCTCTCTAAGTGAGTGACATCCCTACCAGGTATGGAGTCCAGATGAATGAAATCCAGGTAGCTGGGTATATACATGTCTCTCAGCATCTGCACTGCATGAAGTCAAACATAAAAGCACCCAAATGCCTGTGCAATATGATCATCTTGGAAGAGTTTCTCCCCTTGGTCCCCCTCAACCACAGCTACTCTGTGATGGTTTGCCCTGTGTTAGATATGGGGTCTTTGGTTGGCAGTCGGGTTACCCCCTGTCCAAGCAAGGACACTCACTCTAGTCAGGGTAAGTCACACACAATCCAAAGTATCCTGAGCCCACTATCTGGTAGCTTGGCACTAAGCAGTCAGGCTTAACTTAGAAGGCAATGGGTAAAGTATTTGTGCAATAAATCATGCAATAACACAGTAGAACACCACAAAAATACACCACACAATATTTAGAAAAATATATCATATTTATCTAGTAAGATGCAGGTCAAAACAAGTAAGATGCAATAAGTATATGTTGAGATATCACTGTAAAAATGATATAAAGTGTCTTTAGTCTCTTAAAAGCAATAAATGTCTATTGCAAGCACAAAGAACTTGATTTACATTCAAAATCTCCGCAAAGAACTGCAGAGGAAGAGATGCATGGAAAACAGGGAGGTGTGTATCGACTTCTCTGGCCACACACGGAGATACGTCGTTTATTTTTAACGCAGGGAAGGCTTTGCGTCAATTTCTGGTGCTTTGTATTGGATCCTCTTCGAGTTGAGGGGGGTTTCGTACGCCCCAGGCATGGTGCATTGAAATCCGGTGCCAACAGGACATAGTCACAATGGCTGCGTCAATTAGGTGGGCGTTGTGTGGAAATTTCTAGCGCATGACAGCCGCTGCATCAGTTCCTACAAGGAAGTCGGGCTGCGTTGTTCCGGCTCGGCTCTGTGTCGATCCAGTGGGCCGTGTGTCCAATTTCCGGTCACTACCCTGGTGTTGCATTGATCTTCTAATTGCGAAGTCAAGCTGCATCATTCCGGTTTGGCGTGCAGTGAATTTTTCTCTGCAAGGCAGGCTGTGTGTTGTTTCTGGCAGGCAGTGCCTCAATTTTCGCTGCACCAGGAGTTCTTCTTTCAGGAATGAATTCTTTTTGATCCTGAGACTTCAGGAAACAGGAGGCAAGCTCTATCCAAGCCCTTGGAGATCACTTCTCAGCACACCCAGAGAGCAGCAAGACAACAGGGCAACGGCAAGACAGCAGTCCTTCTCAGAAAGCAGTGAGGTGAGTCCTTTGGGCAGCCAGGCAGTTCTTCTTGACAGATTGCAGGTTACAGTTTAGGTTCTTCTCCAGGAAGTGTCAGATAAGAGTGCCTTGTGAAGAAGTGTCTGAGTTGGTAAAGTCAGAGACCCTTCTTAAATACCCAAATGTGCCTTTGAAGTGGGGGAGACTTAAAAGAGTGGCTTAGAAGTGCCCAAGGTCCCCTTTCAGTTGCATCCTGTCTGCCAGGGTCCCAGTAGGGGGTGTGGGAGTCCTTTGTGTGAGGGCAGGCTAGTGTCCTTTGACATGTGTCAGGCCCTCCAGCCTCCCAGCCCAGGAAGACCGATTCAATACGCAGATGTGTGCAAGTGTGACTGAGCATCCTGTGTTTGGGGTTGTGTGAGCGAATGCACAAGGGAGCTGTCGACTAAACCTAGCCAGTTATTGATTGGAAGGCACAAAAGGATTTAAGTGTAGAGAAATGTTCACTTTCTAAAAGTAGCATTTCTAAAATAGTAATATAAAATCCAACTTCACCATTAAGCAGGATTTTGTATCACCATTCTGGCCATACTACTCCTTTCTGATCAGGATCTACCAATCAAACAGTATATAAGGGTAGCCCTAATGCTATCCTATGTAAGGAGCAGGCCTCACACCAGTGTAAAAATAAATTTAGGAGTTTTACACTACCAGGACATATAGAACACATAGGGTCATGTCCTGCCTTCTATCTACATAGCACCCTGCCCTATGGGCTACCTAAGGCATACCTCAAGGGTGACTTATATGTAGAAAAAAGAGGAGTTTAAGGCTTGGCAAGTACTTTTAGATGGCAAGTCGAAGTGGCAGTGAAACTGCACCCACAGGCACTGCAGAAGAAGGCCTGAGACATGGTTAGGGGGCTACTTATGTTGGTGCCACAACCAGTGCTGCAGCCCCCTAGTAGCATTTAATTTACAGGCCCTAGGCACATGTAGTGCCCTTGACTAGGTACTTACAAGTAAATTAAATAAGCCAATTGGGTATGAGCCAATGCCACCATGTTTTAAGGTGAGAGCATATGCACTATAGCACTGATTAGCAAGTCCTAAAGCCAGAACAAATGAGGTCAGAAAAAGAGAAGGAGGAAGGCAAAAAGTTTGGGGATGACCCTGCAGAAGGGCCATTTCAAACACCCTGAGTAGAATTTTTGTTTCAGGTATAGTAGGACATAGTCTGCTTTGTCCATGTCTAGCGCCCGCACTTCTGCACGGTCTGCCATAAGCTGACAGCGCAGACAAAGTGTGCAAGATTAACTGCACTGTGCCTCAAGTTCTTGCACTCGGCTTTCCAAGAGTTGTCGTTACAGGCGTTCTCTGTTATATCGGTCTGAGATCGCTATAAACACCCCCCCAATCACTGCTTCAAGGTATCCCAGAAGAAGGCAATAGGTGTATCTGGCGTGTCATTAGTACCTAAATATGTATGAATAGAGTCTGTACTTTCTGATGTCACCGAGTCATAATGTTGGAGATTTGTGTTAAGTCGCCAGCTATGTGTTGCGGGTCAGTAGCATGGAAGGGGTAGTGTTATAGTTATAGGAGAGTGATCTGATAGGACTGACAGTGTTATGTCTACTTCAGTAGTTGCAGCTGTGAGTCGTTGGGAGGTGTAGAACAGGTCGAGTCTAGCATATGTCTGGTGTGCTGCTGAGTAGAACGTGTATCCTCTGACATTTAGGTGGCGTACACACCTCATATCCACCAAGCAGATGTCTGTAAACCACTGTAATCCTGCCATGGTGAATGCACCAGTGTGCCCCACCCGTTGGGATGAAATATCCATGATTGTGTAAGGTACTAGATTAAAGTAACACCCCTCCAGCATATCCTTATCTCTAGATGCCAATACCTGGCCCACAGCATCTCTAATAAATGTTTCTTGGTGGTTTTTGGGGCCATAGATTGTGGCTTCCGTGAATGTGTGGGAATGGAGGGCAATGTGGAATGACAGCATCCTACCTTGAAGCTATGCTTGGATTTGGACCACTTGTCCCGGGACGTGCATGGCTAAAAGCATTGCCACCCCAGCTCACTTCTGAGGGCTCAAGGAGAAGAATTGTCAGTCAAACCAGCAAGACTTGAGTTGTGGCCTGTCCTTTTTCAGCAATGTGTCACCTGCAGGAGCTAGCCATTTAGCAGAAGAATTAAGGCCTCTAATATTGAGGTTAAGTATTTTAACCATTGAGCCAAAAGATTACTTGAGCTATCTGAAAAGCAAGAGTCATTGGGTTGGGTGATACACTGCCTCCACATCACACATCCACCTCCTTGCATTAATGCGCAATGAGAGTAGCCTGGATGACCGGGGAATAACAAACAAGAACAACATGAAACTGAGCAATTTTCTTCTGCTGCAAGCAGACAATACCATGTGGTAGGGGTCAATGTCGCCAGTATCCAAACCAGTCTATGTTCATGAAGTATGGGAGGGGGGAATTCAGTAGCCTCCACGCAGACCAGAACATTTGTCTGTCAGTTCCTCCCATGCAAACGAGCTTGAAATGTGGTACTGCAAGGCAGAGCAACCAGGGAGAACCACAGGGGATGCCACAGGTCAAGTTTCCGATGGGGCGATCAGTCATTCTCGGCTTCTGAGGCACTACCTTGCTGTCACAGTTAATTCTGGAGAGCAGCACACTCTTTGATACTGTCGCTTTTGGATGGTTTCATGGAGAGCTTCTTGCTACCCTGACGGTGCTGTTTCTGGTTTTGAGTATCCATTGCCGAAGTCTGCGATGCAGCTGAGCAACTGTCTTCCACTGAGGGGATGTCAAAGCCCTAGATGGTATGTGCATCTCTCAGGGTGTGAACCACATGTGTCTCATTCTGCCATGCAAAATTAAGGCGGTGATGGCCCCATTTGTAGTGCACTCCCAACTCTCAAATAAATGTAGTGACTGGCCGGAGGAAGTGGCACCATTTTAAACTGATTGGGGACAGGTGCTGGAAGATGCTCAGTTTTTCACCTTCAAAGGTGATGACGGTTTAATCTCTGACTGCCGACATGATGAGGTCCTTTTGCCGATACGAGTGAAGGTATGTGAGAATATCCTGTGGCATACCCGGTGTCCTGGAAGTCCTCCCTGTTCTGTGTGCCCTGTCCAAAATGAAAGATTACTTCTCCACGTCCGGCACCACACATCGAAAAGCAGTAGAACATAGTCCTCCAATTTACCTGGGTCTGCTTTGAGTGGTGCACCCCTGACGCAAATATTAGAGCAGTAGAAGTGGTTTTCAAGATCCTTGAGCCGGAGAAGCAGGTCCTCATTTTTATCTCTCATTTCCAGCAATTCCCTGCTGCGGGCAGAGAGTTCCTCCTCCCTCCAGTCCTCAGCACGTTCAAGGAAGTCCACCCATTGTACTAGCCCTTCCAGTTCCTTCTTGATGGCATTAACATCAGAGGCAATGTCCACAAGGCAGCAAAGTCTTCCCTGAGTGCCCCAAAAGGAGCCTCCAGGAACGTAGGTGTCACTGGGCCCTCGGCCGGAGAATCTTCCATGGTGGTCTCCATTGGGGGGGATCAGCCCCTGGTTTGCCTGTGGATGATCACCTTTTTTGTGGGGGTTTACTCAGGAAGTCTTTCAGGGATGGCTCCCTCTCTGGGCACTTTGTAGCCCTGATGATCGATTAGGTTGTGGGGAGGCCTCTGAATGAGAGCGGTTGGGCATTTCACTGTAGGGTATGCACTTTCATCAGTCCAGTGTGCACTCCTGTGTTTCCTCTCCTTTCCCCCTGTCGATTGGCATTGGAATCCCACGACTACACTGCTGGGGTGCGAATGGCAGGATCATCTGTCCATCTCTACAAACTATCTCCCCATTCCCAGCCTGTCTCTGCTGCTGATGCTCCAATTGGCCAATGGTGCGGTCAACCCAGGCTACGGCTACAGCTTTATATGCCTCAGAAGCATCTGCTGCCCTGTCTGAGACTCATGGCTATGAGGCGATGTTCCACAGGTCTCCGGTCCTTGGCACTCTCTTCTCCTCTTTGGCCTCACTAGGCCATGCTGCCTATCCTTCATCCCCCGCCCAGGCTCTGGTACAGTGCTGGAGTCCAGGCCACCAATAGTGCTTCTCCGCCACTCGTTTTAACTGTGCACCAAGAGGTGGGCCAAAAGGATCCACCCAGCAACTGTCGGCTCCTGTGCGCACCATGTGCACCACCTTGTTGCTACTCAGGCTGAAGCCATCATCTCTTATACCTTTGGGGTCTCTCCCCCAGCTGTGTGTTGCACTCCTCTGGTCCCCGCAGGCACTCTGACTCAGCCGAGGCAATGGGGAAGCTACCTCTTCAAAGCCATCACTCTGCAGTGCTAGGCGGGCTCTGTCATTCACACGACCGCCATCTTAGGGCGCTGCGGTCACCGCACCTCCAGCGACTGTACACCGCTGCGTCCTGGCATGTTTGTCGGGAGCCCACACAGCACCTCCTCCTGTCCAGGGCAGCTTCCCCCAATGGCCTCCATGATCTCAGATACCTGGTAGGGCCGCCACAGTCCCCGGACAGCAGCGGGGCAGGGTCGCTCCTACAAGGCCACCATCTTGGTCACGACCCATGTCTTCTTTTTTTAGAAAACTCCTGCACAACCAGGTTGATACAATGCACCAAACCCAGGACCCTGAAATAGCCACTGTCTGCCATTGTCTGTGGCAATACATCCACTTCTGAGACCTCTGGTCACAGCCATTCAGACACCTTGCTGTTAAATTCATCCATGAAATTTGCAGCTGTATGTGATTACTCGATGGCGAACATGGCTAATATTGCATGCCACTGAACATTTTTTCATGGCTAAGACCTGTAGATAGCTGTTGCCTTACCTCCACAAAAGAGATACAGAGGGCAGTGATGCACATGTAATCAGTCACCTGACAACTAGTCCACATGTCTGTCATCAGGTAGATAGTGTGAACAGCACTTTTGCTGTAAAGCTTGTCCTGCAAATTTCAGCACATCGGAACAGTAACTTTGGCAAAATAAGTCTGACTTGGAACCCTTCATTTCGGGGGGGGTGGGTGGCTGCCACAGATTCAAAAAATGCCACTCCTTCAACAAAAGACAAAAAAGGAGGTCCAGCACTAACATTTTTGCCAGCTTCCTAATGTACAAATGTGCTGGTGGGTGTTTGTGGTTGTAGGGCCTCTTCTGTCTAATCATGCCCATAATAGTAGACTGGATTTTTTTCTTTTATGGGGCCACTGACTCAGGTGATTTTTGAGAAGTAGGTGGTGGTAGACTCAACGTGCGTCTTAGGGAAGTCACTGTATGCCCTGGCTGAGTATTTTGTCATTTTGAGGTCACTGAGGTGGGTTATTCTGATGTACTACTGGGGATAGGACTGCTTTGTGTGAAGATGTCTTCCTCATGACCTCCCACAGGGTATTGTACTGTTTCCCTGCCCTCCTCACCTTCACCACAACCATGTTCAGCACGTTTTTTAAGGTGCTCCTCTCACCAGATTGCGCGATTTTTTTCATATGGTTCGGCCTCCAGTAGTATAATGTAAACCAGGCTTACATCAATAAACACACTTGTGGCAAATGGAGTATATTGTAAGGTTCTCCTCCTTTTTGCTAAGTGTAAAAAAGTCCCAAACTGGGGAGGAGTACTTCCTTTGTGGGCCAGTGCCAATGCCTGAAGAAGAAGTGTAGGTAGGTAGGTGTGTTGTTGATTGCCTCTGTGCAGTGCATACTTCTACTGAGGCAGGAGTTTGTGCAGGTCTCAGCTGGGGCTTTACAAATATTGGAGCTTGCAGTGATACCTGTGCCACATCACTCAGAGAAGGTTGGGTAGGAGGAGTAATGTTTGACTCCTCTGTGCCAGCTTCCACAATGCCTGGCTCGTCATTGTCATCATCCTCATCATCACCTTCCATAATTCCAAGGCTTTCAGGACCTTTGTTTCCTTTGCCTCTCCTGGCATCTCCCACACTTTGCCCGGGAGCACTCCGTGTTCACATCATTATCATCAGAAGTGGTGCTTGAAGGAGATGGTGGAATACCCTTCCGTTGGATCTGGGAGCCAATGAATCTAAAAAAGGAGTTTCTTGCTCAGCAGGAAGCTCAAGCTCAACTTCATGTTCCACACCAACTTCAGGAAGATCTGTTATTGCTGGCTGCAGCTTCTGTCCAATGTGCTCTTTTTCCGGAAATTATTGGGTACTACTTTGTGAAAGGGACAAATCCAATTCAACATCACTGCTCATCAGCGTTGCCATGGGTGCAGTGACTGCCTCACTGACAGACATGGGCTTGGGCTTGGACTGATGTAATGCTGTTAATGCAGGAGTACTGGAGGCCGATGCAGCAGGCACAAGTCTCCTGTAAAAGGTTGTGGTAGGCACACCAGTAGCGGAGAGCTGCTTCTTCTCACTGGCCACTCTTTTGGCCGCATCTTTCTTTGGAGCCATCTCAAAGCTCTCAGTTGGCACTGGCAGTAAGCTGTATAAGCTGAAGATATTGGAGGACTGACATCACATGTTTTTTGTACAGTTCTTCTGTTTGGCAGTGCTGTGGGTGATATCTCTTCTTCTCTTGTGCACCTAAAATCAAACAAGCAAATAAAACATTTAGTGAAATGTGGCATTGTTGCAGTTTTGAATTAGTACAGTCAAAGGCAATATAACTTTCTGTGGTTCGTTACTTAGGAAATAATTAACAACAATTTATCTAACCATTTTGAAGTCAAACCACACAACCATACCATCAAATTTATTTTCCAACCAAGATAACAGTAACACAAAATACAAATGCAGCACTTTGCTTTATGTGCATCTATTCTAAAGGAGGCACTTGTGGATGTCAGACAGGCGCATGGGTAAATAGAATAATATTTTTAAAAAATGAAGATTATTGTGCACCTATGGCAGGCAAAGTGGTCCGGGGAAAATGGAATAATCATTAAAAAATGAATACAACTGATTGCTGAATGCTGATGTGTCTGCAGTGCACCTACTCCACAACAGGCAGGGGGTCCAGGAGGAAATGGAATTAAACCTTTAAAAAATGAATGCTGTTTTGTGGTTGTATGTCTATGCTGGATGGATCGAGGAAAATTGCAGAAAAAAAGAATAGAAAAAATGAAAATGAGTATAAAATAAGAAATTAAAATAAAATAAAAAAATAGAAGAACAAGTTAATAAATAACAATTAAAAATTAAAATTTAAAAAATTACAGTTTTAAAATAAAAAACGATAATGAATTGCTGATGTTTGTTTGGGAGTATGAGAAACCTTCTGTCAGGCAAGGAGGTGCAGATGAAAACTGCAACAAAATGCATGTAATATAAAGCACTGTTCATCATAATGAACATATTAAGGCACAAGCCCAACCATATGCAGTCTGTGTGTAAACTTCAGATTCATTTTCTGTCACTGCCGCTTCTTCTTGGGTCACATCAGCACAGCATTTCTCCGCATCAGTCAACTGTAACAGACAAGCTTCAGCAACCCGTCTTTTGTCTGCTGGGATTAAACCCAATGACTTCATCAGGGCTGAAAACATTATGTACAGGTACTCATTGTAGTGAAATTCTATGGTACATCACGCAAAACAGATCTTTA
This sequence comes from Pleurodeles waltl, assembly GCF_031143425.1. Taxonomy (NCBI): domain Eukaryota; kingdom Metazoa; phylum Chordata; class Amphibia; order Caudata; family Salamandridae; genus Pleurodeles; species Pleurodeles waltl. Next base: position 448,803,729 of record NC_090442.1, on the reverse strand, counting down.
ATACTCCATTGACATGCCTATTACGTCACCTTTCCTGGTGCAAGTGGGAACCAATGATTTTTTATGTATCCCTCACTAAATAAACATGCATTAGTGCCCATGTAAGAAAGTGCAGTTAAATGCATCTGTGTCCAAAAAACAGGGCTATGGCATTAATCACATAAAGAGTATCTTGACATTGATATACGTAACATGAGTAACGAATCATGCAAAAAAAGTAATTGTATGGAAATAATATCTTCTAGTAAAATATAATAATCATTGAATTGTGAAAAAGAACATTATGATATTAAATTACATCAGGATGGGCGAGTTACTCACGCACAAATATGTGGAATTCGTTCAACCAAAATGTGAGATCCTAGCACCAACGCTACTCTCATGTGCTCACCAAGTTTCCCATAGTAACTTCTTGGGTGCCAATTATTAAAATACCTTTTCAAGCCAATATCCAAAAACACATCTAGTACTTTCTCCAGGTTTCAATACTCATTATAATCAATGCCAAGACAAAAAAGAATAGAAGAAAAACACCGAAAGATACTTCCAGATGTGGCTTTACAGGGTTCCAAACCACAGCTTAATTAGAAAAATTGCTATGCTCTTTGGGGAGAAGTGCACAATCAATCACCAGTATGAGCAGTAAACTTCATTATCTAGCTGCACCAAACTTGATTGAAGCGTCTACCCCTTGTGTTGGGGACCCATAACTCTGAAAAGCCTTAAAATACATCAATTACCATAGGGAGGCGCCTCAATTCTCCAATCAAGACTTGCAAAATCCCATGGATCTGTACCCATGGGGAAGCAAAGTCAAATCCCCCTCCGTCAACCTACGCTTCGTAAAACCCATTGGTATGCTAGTCCATATAGTCCATTTTTGACTCTGACTATAAAGAGGTATGCAACATAGACCACAGACTAACATGTCACTATGCAAGTCCATTTAAGCAAAGCTAAATGAAAGTAATAGAGGCAACAGACTTCAATGCACCCATTAACATGGGTGACACATTATCCAAAATAACCACGTTGTCTTAGTATTAATCTATTCAAATACAACGTAGAATCAATTACTTTAAAAAAAAAAAAACGTTTATACCTCACAACCTTTCAGAGAACGAAAGAAACAATTACTTTGAAAGGAAGCATTTTTTATGCCTCACAACCTTTCTAAAATGGTTAACATTACGATTTAAAAGTTGTGATATCACCAATCCTTTCCAAAGAGCTACCTGAATAGTTCAGTGACATATGTTTGATAATAAGAACACCTCTTGTCCATATTTGCACATACAGAAAGATAAAGATGACTGTCTAAAGGCGCCTCTGCAAAATCTCCATATTTTATACACACTCATGGCTCTATCTTGCCCACTCATAATCAGAAGTCAAATTACATAAAACTCAGTTTGTATATGCCAATGCAACAAGTACCACATATGTGTACATTTATATCCCATATATATATATATTGATTTTTTTGTAACTCAGAATCCATAAAGAGAAAGACAATTCAATGAGAATTTATTTCTTACATACTCTGATATGTGATACTACCTCAACCAACATCAGTTAATTTGAATCCGTTTACTGACAGAAGAGATTTGTCTAAAGTAGTACATTCTTGATGCCAACAAATGTATAAACAGGAAATATTTGTTGTTTCAATAATTTGATTTGTTAGAATACACATAGTCCGTCATTATGACATTAGTGGTAAATCCCACTTACTGCCACGCTGACGGCCACAAACTTACCACGGCGACGGATATCCATTCACCATATTATGACACACACACACCGATCCGACAGAATTCAGCCACATACACTAATCCGCCAGACCAAAGGTCAGTGATAATGTGGCGGTCCCAAAACCCACACCGTTACGCCAACAGAACCACCCCATCACATTATGAACCACAAATCACTACAGCGGACATTCAATGGCGGCAAACCATTGGTGGTACATACTGCTGCGCTCACATGGACACCCACGGACAAAACAACACCATATTGGCAATTCAAACAACACACACCTGACACCCATACACACACCACACCACTATAAAACCCACCCACATTACCCACACCATTACAACTACAAAGTATTGCCACCAGAGAGACACCAAGACCACTGAGACAACTAGAGCCACACACTACTCACAACTATATATCACTCACACACTCCACATCACACACCCCAACACATTACCCAACACACCTTCACCAACACACCTCACATAACACCCAAGGCACTACAAAGATATCCTTTTTTCACAGAGGAGGAGCTAAGGGTCACAGTAGAGGAAATTGTCAGGGTAGAGCCACAGCTATTTGAGCACTGGTTCAGCAGGTATCAATAGCCAGGATGATGGCGCTATAGCGGAGAATCGTGGACAGGGTCAACATCGTGGGATAGCACCCTAGAACTAGAGATGACATCAGGAAGAGGTGGAACGCCCTATGGGGGAAGGTATGTTCCATAGCAGCAAGACACCAGCTCGCTATCCAGAGTACTGGTGGTGGACACCCACCTCCTCCCCCACAACTCACAGTCTGGGAGGAGCAAGTCTTGGCAATACTGCATCCTGAGGGCCTGGCTGGAGTCAGAAGAGGACTGGACTCTGGTAAGTCAACTCTCTACTATTATCACACCCCTACCTGCATGCCATCACATACCCTCACACTCACTCCCATCACTTCACTGCATCCCACACACTCCACCATCACATCTCACTTATCCTAATGCTAATCCCTGCATGCTGTACCAATGCATGGACACACCTCACAGCCCTGCATGGACACTCATCACTTAAGCATGCACACCATAGAGAATTAACAATCCCACCATACACTAACATACACAAGTGAAAGCTGGCAGGGCAAATCCAACCATAGTGGGGAAGCCACGGATGTACAATATGTTGGATACATTAACCATAGCACATCATTTACATCCCCACAGGTACCCCAGCCAATGTCAGCAGAGAGGAGGTGCCAGCACTATCCAACCCCCCAACTGAAGAGGCCCACAGTGATGACAGTAACTCTGGTCTTCAGGATCTGGACGATCTACCTGGCCCATCAGGGACCACTGGACAGCTGGTTACCCAAGCCCAGTCACACACCACCACTGAGGCACTCCATCTAGAAATACCACCACAGCACCCACCCAGCATACCCACACCTCTGTCCCCAGGACACGTCAGTCAGCAGTGTGTCCACCTCTACAGGGATAGCCCAGGCTACACTACGGCACAAAAGACAATCAGAGACCTGGAGTCAGTGGCAGTGGGCACACGGTTCAGGGGACAGAGGCACAGGTCAACGGGAAAACTGGGAGGAATGCTGTGTGCCGGGGGAGGACAGGCCCAGGGAACCGACTCTCCAGGAGGCACTCTCGGAGATCCTGGGAGCCTATCAACCTTCCCAGGACACGATGGGCCAGATCCTGGGCAAAGTGCAGGAGAACAGGCGGCTGCAGGAGGGACAGTACCAGAGGATCAGGGAGGACTTGGCAGGCTATCAACAACACCCTGATCTCCATAGCAGGGGTGCTAGCAGACATGGCCAGCATTATGAGGAAGGCAGTGTCACACCCGCAGGCCCCTGTCACCAGCCAGACATCTGAACAGCCTTCCACTACCGCTGCTACTAGCGGCCAGGAGGCCCTGCCATAGGACTCACAGACCACCAGCACCCCTCCCCCTGCAGAAGGTGACCCACCCCGCAAACATTCCCTGCGATCCAGACAGAAGCCAGAGACACTTGCTAAGACCCCGCCAGGAAATGAGACTCTCCTGATTGTCATCCTTGTGTCCCATTCAGTCACCCTGTCCACCTTCAACTGCCATTGCTCCCCTTCCTATGTCTCCTTGGACAATGCGCTTGTGCTACAAATAGACTGGAACAATACCCTGGACTTTCCTCTATCATCACCCCATCCCATTGCCCTTTCCCCCATATGATAGCACTTCAATAAACACCCTTTGAAATAAATCTATTTGGAGTATATCATGCATGTCAAAAATGTATTCATTGAAACAGGTATAAACATTGCTAATTAACTGTACATACGATGAGCATAGATTAATGACATGTGGCTGGCTGTAGTTATCACACAAGGAGTATTTGTCACATCACAAACATCTGCACAATGAATTGCCAGAGGGAACAGTAAGTGGGCATAGAAGTGGGGAATATCAGCATGTCATTGCCACACAGATTACAACCAAAGTCACTAAATTGTAAAGTTACACTGTCCTACCTGTGTATCATTGGAAGTACTGTCGTATAACTGATGTTCTGTTGTCCTCATCCTCATACTCTTCCTCCTCACTGCCCACAGGGTCTACTGCTGCCACAGGGGCATCTCCAGTCTCCTCCTCCTGCAGAAAAGGGAAATGGTGTCAGAGGACCAGGTTGTGCAACATGCAGCATGCCAAATACTATCTGGCAGACCAGCTTGGGTGAGTAGCACAAGGATCCACCTGTTAGATGGAGGCACCGGAACCTGGCCTTCAGGAGGCCAAAGGTCTTTTCAATGATCCTTCTGGTTCACCCATGTGCCTCATTATAATGTTCTTCTGCCCTTGTCCTGGTATTCCTCACAGGGGTCAGCAGCCATGATAGGTTTGGGTAACCAGAGTCATCTGCAAATATTGAGGGACAACATTTAGCCACACACTATCCTATTTGGCCCACACCATACACATACACTAACATCTACTGGGTGGGATCCAGGGCTCAGCTATTAACACACCCTGTGCCTCTGTAGTTGGGCCATCAGATTTGGGATGCTGCTATTCCTCAAGACAATGTCATCGTGCACTGACCCAGGATACTTAGCATTGACATGGGAGATGTAGTGGTCCGCCAAGCACACCATCTGAACATTTATGCAGTGGAAACCCTTATGATTCCTGAACACCTATTCATTCGGCCGGGGGGGTGGGCAAATGCAATATGTGTACTGTCAATTGCCCCAATTATGTTGGGGATATGTCCCATTGCATAAAACTCGGCCTTCACAGTGGCCAAATCCTCAACCTGGGGGAAAACAATGTAGCTGCACATGTGTTTTATCAGGGCAGACAACACTCTTGTCAGCACTATTGAGAACATTGGCTGTGACATTCCTGCGGCCCATTTTCACTTGGAAATAACCAGTTGCCAGGAAATGAGGTACAGATAGCACTTGCACAAGAGGGGGGATCTCAGCGAGGTGACGGTTAGCAGATATCAGGTCAGGATCCAATTGTGCACACAGCTCTGTGACTGTGGACCTGTCAAGTCTATAGTTGAGGATAATGTGCCTGTCCTCCAGTGTAGCCAAGTCCACCAGGGGTCTGTACACGGGGGTATATCGCCATCTCCTATTCATCCGCAGTGGTAGGTATCTAAGGGACAAAAGAGTGAGGAAGTTGTCACAAACTTAACATTGGAGCAACAACAGGAGTTTGCAATCTGTAAACTTGTGATAGCTCAGTGTGATTTGTCTAGTATGTGTCTATTTCTCCTGTGACGCAGCATTATTCCATAGGGCTGCCCCCCCTGAAATGGCATCCGCCTTTCCTGTGTGGAGGGACAAGTGGAAGTGAGGTAATTCCGCTGGCGTTGTGCGCCGTGGCGGGAGGCGGTCTGGAACTGCCATGAAACTCTCCATTGGTTAATATGGGGCCCTATGGGTTACAATGGCCAATGGTGATCTACGCCGGTGGTGACGGTATGCACCGCCGCGGACGTGACCACCATTTTCTATCTGATTCCTAACTTGCTGCCTGACCTTCCATAGGAGAGGACCTACACTGCATGTGATGCTGTGACCTGTGTCTGAACCTACCATGGCCAGTGTGACCGGGGAAAGGGCCCCAGACTTCACTTCGGAGGAGTTGGAGAGACTTGTGGATGGGGTCCTACCCCAGTACGGACTGTGTATGGGCCTCCAGACCAACAGGTGAGTACACTCTGAGCACGATGCATATGGCATGAATGCATGGAGTTGTGTGTGTGAAGGCCTCATGTAAGGGTGGTGGGTGGATGTTCTCTTTGCAGTTTATATGCTGGTGGCTGGGCTATGTGTGTGCCAATGGTAATACAAACGGATATGGTGGGCCATATGTGTAACAGGCTGGACTGTTTGTCTAATGTTGTTTTCCTGTGTGTACTGCCTCTGCAGGTCAGTGCCCATCAAAAGAAGTGTATATGGCATGCCATCACCAAGGAGGTGTGGACCCTGAGGGTCTATGGCAGGCAGAGCACCCACTGTTGCAAACAGTGGGAGGACCTGAGAGGCTGGGCATGGAAGACAGCAAGGCCAGCTGGGGATGGCCTCCCTATGCGGAAGGGGTGCCCATTGAACCCTGACCCCCCTGATGGCCTGCATACTGGCGGTGGCCTATCCAGAGCTGGATGGGCACTTGAGGGCATCACAGCAGCCACAAGGGGGTGATTACAATGGCTATCATTACAACTTACGGCTGGTGGGGTGGTATCCGGGTGGTGAATGCGTGTCAGTGGGTGCCCCTAGGCCAGGCCTGGCACAGCAGCGTAGGTCCTGTGGTGGCTAGGGTTCTGAAGGGCTAATCCTGCCTACCTAGCTTGTAAGCATCCACCCATGGTCAGGGCTGCGTGAGTCCCAGGTGTGCTGCAGTTGGCAGTGTGTGCCCCTCCTCATGCATTGGTGGCTAGCGATATCAGTGGTGGTGCAATGCATAGTGCGTAGGCCAGTTCCTTGTGCGTGAGGGTGCTGTGTACGCCAACGGTGGTGTTGGTGCAGCCATTGACCCAGTGTATCCTTTGTCTCTCTCCCCCCTTTCTTGTTTTGTCATCCTGTCCTTACGTGCATTAGCATCATCTGGCAGAGGAGCAGAGGCACCGGCGACGGAGGGAGCTGCATCCCACAGGAGGCAGAGTCTACCGTCACAGTCTACCAGTGGTACGGAGGGCGAGGGGAGCACTACGGCGGAGACTGGAGGGGACAATTCAGACACAGATACCTCCTCCGATGGAAGCTCCCTGGTGGTGGAGGACACTTCTGTGACCAACCCAGCTACAGGTACAGCCACGGCCCCCATACCAGCACCACCGCCCCAGCAGCCCCTCATCGAATTGCCTGTGCCAGCTCACCGAGGATGGTGGGCATCTCCTTGGCCCCAGGCACCTCAGGCCCTGCCCCAGTTAGTCCTGCTGCCCTGAGTGGGGAGGCTATTGACCTTCTGCGATCCATCTCGGTTGGGCAGTCAACCATTGTGAATGCCAACCAGGGGCTGGCAGGGTGGGCATCTCCTTTGCCCTTAGGCACCTCAGGCCCTGCTCCAATGCGACCTGAGTGAGGAGGATATTGACCTCCTGAGAGCCATCTCTGTAGGACAGTAAACCATTGTGGATGTCATCCAGGGGCTGGCAGCCCTGATGCAACAGTCTAATGCATTCCTGGAGGGCATTCACACTGGATTGGCATCCCAACAGAGATCAATCCAGGCTCAGGCCTCTTCTCTGATGGCAGCCACTGTCCCTGTTTCTACCGTCCTCCCTCCAACTACCACTTCCCAGTCCCATTCTCCTCCATCCCAACCCATCCCAAGCACACAGCCAGACGAGCATGCACACAGGGAAACCCAAGCATCACATTTCATCCCCAAGCACTCACGCAAACACCATACAGTTGCAGACACTACAACATCCACTGCCTCCACTGTCTCCCCCTCCCCCCCCTCCAACACCTTGCTCCCAGTTACGTCCGCACTCACACATGCATGCACTACATCAGCATCCACTACCAGCATCACCACACCAAGCAGAACACACACCTCACTGGCAGACACCTCCACAACATCCATGCACACATCCCCTGTGTCCTCTCCAACTGTGTCTGTTCCCCCGTCCTAAAGTACACAAACATAATCACTCAGGCAGCCAACAGCCATCCACCTCACAACAGCATACAGCCCTTGCACCTGCACCCAAAACCAACAGACACCTCCAACAACCACTCCCTCATCCTCCACTCCCATTTCTTCTCCCTCTTCCCGCCCCAATGTCCCTAAGACAATTTTCCTATCCACCATTGACCTCTTCCCTACCCCTCCCCATCCTGCACATAAGGCCAGCTATCATGAACCCATCCAAGCACCTCAGCCACACAGTCCATGGGCCCAGTTCCATCTACACCTACTCGTGGTGGAAAGGATTCCAGGCCACATATACTGAAGGGGAAGAAGCCAGCACCAGCAGGCAAAAAGGGCAAGGAAATATCGGAGCTCAATAGAACGCTAGCACCGCAGCGTACTTGCGTTTCAAGACACACGTCAGGAGTATTCAGAACATATGAGCAACGTATAGAGACACAAGGGAGATATATATGCATTAGGTAGGACACAAGTAACGAACAGAATAGCTGGAAAAGGAAAATGGAATATATATATGGATCAAGGATTTTGTGAAGGAAGTCCTGAAGAAGTCCAGGGACACTCCCCGGATGAAACACGTGTTGACAAAGGGACAAGACAAAGGGACAAAGACAATGAGATTAAATAAAAGGATAAAGGAGAGAATTGCTGGATGAATTGGAAAATCTCGGATCTACTCACAGAAATGTAATTTGAATTGAAAAAAACTATTCTGGACTGTGAAATTGGGATACATAATTTGAACTGGTGATTATTATTTGTCGACTGTGGAGAGGATATTATAAAACTGGTGATTACTATTTGTCAACTGTGGAGAGGATATTATATAACAATTTTTGGATTGTTCTGTGTGGAACCTAAATTTGGGATAGAAATTGTGATTGTAGACTGATTTGTATTGTTTTTCTTTGACTACACTGTATATAATATAGAACTTATATGTACTATTGAAATTATATCAGTTCTTTAAGGTATTGTTACGTGTGTGAATGTAATTATTTTCAAAAAGGGCAAGGAGCCTGCACCAGCAGGCAAGAAGGGCAAGGAGCCTGCACCTGCCACCTGAAAGGGGAAGCAGCCTGCACCAGTAGCCAAGAAGGGCAAGGAGCCTGCACCTGCCACCCGAAAGGGCATGGAGCCTGCACCAGCAGGCAAGAAGGGCCAGGACCCTGCACCAGCATCTGTCACGGAGACCCGACCACCAACCATGGTTGTGCATCCATCCGAGAGTGCAGGGGATGTGCAGGAGCCTCCAACACCACCACCAGCACCACCACAGTGCATCCATCCTAGGGTACAGGGGATTTGCAGGAGCCTACCACCACCACCAGCACCACCACAGTGCATCCATCTGAGGGTGCAGGTGATGTGCAGGAGCCTACCACCACCACCACCAGCACCACCACAGTGCATCCATCTGAGGGTGCAGGGGATGTGCAGAAGCCTACCACTACCAGCACCACCACAGTGCATCCATCCGTGGGTGCAGGGGATGTGCAGGAGCCTCCCACCACCACCACCTCCAGCACCACCACAGTGCACCAATCCAAGAGTGCAGTGGATATGCAGGAGCCTCCCACAACCACCAGCACCACCACAGTGCAGCCGTCACCACCAGTGGACGCAATGTGATCCTGCCTCTATGGGCTGCTGTGCGGCCTGTCCACTCCAGAACCAGTGGGCAAGACACCCACTTGAGAGACTGTGGCCATGCTCTCCCCAGGACAAAGCACAGTGCATGTTGCCCCCTCCAAAACCAGTGGGCAAGACACCCACCTGAGAGACTGTGGCCTTGCACTCCCCAGTACAAAGCACAGGGCATGTTGCCCCCTCCAGAACCAGTGGGAAAGACACCCACTTGAGAGACTGTGGCCCATCACTCCCCAGGACCAAGCACAGGGCATGTTGCCCCCTCCAGAACCAGTGGGCAAGACACCCACTTGAGAGACTGTGGCTCATCACTCCCCAGGACCAAGCACAGGGCATGTTGCCCCCTTCAGAACCAGTGGAGCAAGACACCCACTCGAGAGACTGTGGCCCATCACTCCCCAGGACCAAGCACTGGGCATGTTGCCCCCTCCAGAACCAGTGATCTTGTTCCCGCTCCCAGCTGAGGTGCCACCCCCTTCCCCTGAGGTGCCTGCCTATTTGCCAACTAATGCCCCTGCAGTTTTCTCTCATATTGATGCAGATGACAAGTGGAGCCTTGGACTTTGCCCTGTGGAACACGCGGAGTGAGGACTGGGCAGTGTCCCTTTTTCTTGTACATTTGTAGATATCTGTAACATTGGCTAAGTTATTTTTATACTGTGTTGATATTATTACACTCACTTTAGTAAATTTGTTTTGTCCTTGCATTATTCAGCCGATTTAGGGGGACTACCTTGTTTTCTTGTGCATCTGCTTGTGTGTATGGGGTGTGTGTATGAGGTGTGTGTGGTGCGTGTGTGTGTCACTGTCGTTTTCCTCCTTCCCTCCCTTGTGTGCTAGGTGGCTGTACTCACCGTCGTCATCTTCGCTGGCGTTGATGTTTGTGGTGGAGCAGAACAGAGAATATCATCGTAAATACATGCAGTTCTGGTTCCATGGAGTCGTGGTTCTTCCCTGTGTATCCAATGGTGAGTCCTTTCACTTTGAGCTGTTTCCGCCAGGCTTTTGATGTTGTTGGTACCGCCCCTGAAAAGGTGGCGGTTTGCAGGGTCTTTATATGGTGGGTGGAACTTTGACTTCCGCCTGGCTGTAGGCAGATACCGCCGTGATGACTGTTGTTTCCGCCCTGGCAGTCGGTGTGGTACATTGGCTGTCTTTCAGAGATCTTTCCGCCATGGTTAGAATTTGGCTATAATTACCGCCAGCCTGTTGGCGGTATTACGCCACTTTATCACCGACCGCCTGGGTCGTAATAAGGGCCATAATGTGTATTCCTTCCCCAGATCCAGAAACAAACAACACAATTTAGGCTGTCTAGACTAAAGGACATTATAACAAAAATGTGTTGATACACCATTGTTATTCTTCCCAAAAATACTCCAGTTCTTGATCAGTGTTTAGTTCATCCTTCACTGCTCTAAGGCACATAATCCACAATAACTCCCTCCTTCTAAGGTACTATTCCCTGTTGCCACCCCGAGGATCACTTAATACATGTTCAATCTCAAAGAATTTAAAGCCTTTGCGTACTCATGTGTAATACTATTGGATATTGGTCGTGCTCCTACATTTTCACTGATTCTGATCTTAAAGGGACGAATTGTGCTGCCAATATATATGCGTTTGCAATTGCAATGAATAATGTAGACTACAAAGCTGTTGCTTCAATTAATATTGGACAAAATCTGAAATGTCTGGCTCCCAACTACTCCAAAGTCCTTTTTACAGAGACCACACTGACAACATTTGAAGAAACCTATGGTATATTTAGATAACCAATGGTCCTGTGCTTCGAACAGTGGGTAACTGGGGCTAAAAATACTTCTCAGTGATCTTCCCCACCAATAGGTAATCTAAGATCTATCTGAAATGTTGTCCTTTAGAGCCATATGAGCTGATAAGATTTTCCAATGTTTTCTTATCCACCTTTGTAAAACATTAGAAACCTCTGTATAGTCTGTAACAATCCGTACTTTATCCACTCTACCAGTTTCAACCCAGTGAATCCTCAGTACATCCTCCCTGCGTATTCCAATGGCCCTGTCCTGTGCCATTTTTATATCAGGTGAACAGTTATCTCTTTGTGCAAAGTGTAATCATATATCCAGTACACACTCCCCGAATTCTGATTCTTTGCTACAATTCATCTCAATTATATTCATAATAAAAATATACTAAAATCATTTTCAATCATGTTATTAAACTGATATCACATCCAAGCAAGCCCATGGCAAAAACACACTGGCTGGATGCACAAAATTTCCACCAGCCACTTGTTCAAACAGCAACAGCGAGCAAGAAGACATGGAGAACAAAGAACACATGCAAGCCTATGGCAAAAGCACACTGGCTGGATACAAGAAATGGCCGCCAGCCACATGGTCATACACCAACTACAAACAAGGAAACATGGGGAATAAAGAACGCATGCAATATTATGGCCAAAGCAAAGTGGCTGAAAGCACAAAATGGCGGCCAGCCACATTATCAAAGAACAAAAACAGCGAGCAAGGAGAACAAAGAACGCATGCAAGCCTGTGGCAAAAGCACACTGGCTGAGTACACAAAATACCCAACAGCCACATGGTCAAACAACAAGCAAGGAGACATGGAGAACAAAGAACACATTCAGGCCTATGGACACAGTACACAAAATGGCCCTGGCCACATGGCATAGAGAACTATAACAAATGGTGGCCAATGGAACACACACATACACACACTAGCCGGAAAAAGGAGCCATGGTAACACTGAAGAAAACACTACCATTCATTCTGCAGTGAAAACTAACTGAGATGTACAAATTTTACCACAACACACATCCTCTATGGCATCAATTATTACCCCATATATACACTTTTTGCAAAATAAAACATGAAATACAAAAAATAGCAAACATTTTTAATTTAATCCAATGCCATCCCTGCCCTAGATTATGTTTTAAAAACATACAACACCTATTACTGGCTGGATGGCCCGTTGGAAGACTGGGCCACAAAGCAAAATAAATGAATATTGCAACTATAACAAACATATAGAAAAGTTACTGAACTGCGCAACATCTTTCCTTTACAAAGGGGAAAATGCAAAAAACTAGGCCTCTACTTAAACTCCAAGCCACCCACCACAATGAAATTTAAAATTCAAATAAAAGGACAAAGACATACTGGTGCATGCCCAATGAAACAAACAACCCTCTTAATAGTTTTGGAACTTACTTGTGTGATGATATCGCAAAAGTAAACTCCTTAAATCAAAAGGTATATATACAGCAGAAAAAGAGAGTGATCCTTCCACCTTGAAATCCAAGCGAAAAGTGACCAGGAGAAAAAAAAACACTGGGAAGAGCCTAATGGGAAGGAACAGGAAGTTGGAGTCTCTTGTGCACTTGAGTAGATTAGCTGCTTCTCGAGCTGCACTATAATGTTGCTGTTGTGGCCAAAGGCCATGCGAGTGGGCAAGAAATTTTGCATGGGTGAGCAAGTAGCCTGAGAATTTCGTGCAGTATGGCGGAATTTGGGAACTCCGAGCTACACTACATAGCGTGAGGTGCCCAAATTCTAAAAACTCCATGAGCGGAGCAGAGCGGAGTTTGCTTCCTGGGCCTGCTTATAACAATCTGTGTGTTTTGTAACCCAGAAATCTGAGTTAAATAGATTGAGTCAGATGATAGATATATTCTGGATTACAAACATGACATTCATATGACGTTTCCACAGATGTACATTTTTGAGGCATGGGTTGGAGGTACTGTCAATGAATTGGCATTCAAAATTGTAAATTTACAAGCATGATAAACTTGAAGCAAAGGTGCTGACCATTGATGTGCACCCTATGTGATGGTAAAGATTATTTTGGAGCTCGAAAAATGTATTTTTTAAGGTACCATCAACTCAGGCCATTACTTATGTAATGGGTGTGTGGTATGGCTATCCAGAATCTCTAAGGGCATACTTAAAAACTTTGAAGGTTGTCTCTAGAGGGATGATGGTACAAAGAGATTCCATATCATCAGTATCGCAATGCCAGGGTTAAAGCTCAAGTTTTCTATCGATTTCAAAACTTCTTTTGTGCCTTTTAAATAAGAAGACATCTTTTTCACTTTGAGACAAAAGAAAAAGCTGCAAAACTAGAACAAGGACTCCACGATTTATCCAGTTCCTGAAACTATGGGTATACAGGGATACAGAATGATAACCATGATTTCAGTGGCTGCCTGTGGTATTCTGAGCATAGAATGTGCATTATAAGAATGCTCATGATGTAACCAGGGAAACCGGGTGGCAGTTGACGGGAGAGATTGGAGGAAAGAAGAAGCATTTGTGAAAGCTGGGGTGTACGTAATCCTGCTTAAATAAATCTAGAGACATCTTTACTATAAAATCGTCTCTACATCTTTTCACTGCCTCAGATGTACTTATGTATTTTAAGGAACTTAACGTGCGCTGACCTCATCAGAGGCCTTCCCCCCAGCGCTGGAAGGGGGCAGCAGAAATACCCACTAGACACCAGGGAATTCTTACGCATACTTGGGCATAGGGGAGCGGCCCCGTGGGCAAGGGCCGCCCCCCAGGGGGGCAAATAATTTTTAGGCCATATCTGCCACCCTTGGGGGCAGAACAGCCTAATATTATTAGACTGATCTACCCCCAGGGGGGCGGAAAACCACTAGACACCAGGGATAATATTTTTATTTTTATTTTTTTTAATTTTGGGGAGTGACCCTTTAGGCAAGGGTCGCTCCCGGGGGGCCAAATTGTTTTTAGGCCATTTCTACCCCCACTGGGGGCAGATCAGCCTAATAGAATTAGGCCGATCTGCCCCTGGGGGGCAGAAACCACAAGACACCTGGGAATGTTTATTTTTTTTATATTAACACATAAGGGAAGCAGCCCCTTTGGCAAGGTCCACTCCCCAGGGGGGGCAACAACATATTTTTAGGCTTTTTCTGCCCCCCCTGGAGACAGATCGGCCTAATATAATCAGGCTGATTCGCCCCCGGGGTGGGGGGCAGAAACCTCTAGACACCAGGGATATATGTTTTTTTAAATTTACTTTATGTTCTTATGTATGGGGAGCTACCCCTTAAACAAGGGTCGCTCCCCTGGGGGGCAAATTGTATTTAGGCGATTCCTGCCCCCCATGGGGGCAGATCGGCCTATTTTTGTTAGGCTAATCTGCCCTCAGAGGAGGTAGAAACCTCTAGACACCATGGATTGGTATGTGTGTATGTGTGAGTTTTGTTTGGGGGGGTTGCCCCTTGGGCAAGGGTCGCTCCCCATGGGGGCACATTACTGTTGGCCATAACTGCCCCCCTTGGGGGCAGATTGGCCTATTTTTTAAAGGCCCATCTGCCCCCAAGGGGGGCAGAAAGCCCACCAGAGACCAGGGAAGTTTTTTTTTCAAAATAAGAGGTTGGTGGTATGGCCATACCCCCACCCCAAATAAATGGGGCCAAAGTTTTTCTGCCCACCAGTGGGCAGATTGGGCAATTACTCCTGATCCTCACCCCGGGGGGACCGAAAGTCTACTAGATGCCAGGGAATAAAAAAAATAAAAGAAAATAGTGGGGTGATGGTTACCAACCAGTATGGGCCTGGTTATGCCCCCACCCGAACTGAAGGGGCTAACAGGTTTTCAGCTCTCCCCTGCACACTAAAACATCTTATCCCATGGCAAGCAAGAGGACATTTGATTATTTTTGTTTTTTGTTTTACATTTGGGCCATGAGAGCTTGGTAACTCTCAAAATCATCCCACTTGGATGGTGAACACTGCACTTATTTTTTTACTTTGGGACGCTGCCATGTAAAAAAATCCACAAGACCTAGACACATCTGAAAACTAAACATCTAGTTGATTCCAGGGTGGTGTGCTTCACATGCACCCCGAACCATTTCCTTACCCACAATGCCCTGCAAACCTGCAACTTTTCTGGAAAGCACACATTTTCCCACATTTTTGTGATGGAACCTTCCGGAATCTGCAGGAATCCACGAATTCCTACCACCCAGCATTGTCTCATCTATACCGATAAAATTTCTGCTGCACTTATCAGCCTAAAAATGTGTTTTTTTAAAACTGCCCTTCTGGACCACTTTGGTTCCCCTTCAATTTCGATGTGTCTTTGGCTCTTCCCTGTCACAAACACTTGGCCCACCTACACAAGTGATGTATCATTTTTCTGGGGAGACTGAGGGTAACGTTGGGTGGTAGGAAATTTGTCCCGGTGTGGTGATCCCACACAGAAATGTGGGAAGAATGTGATTTTTTAGCTAAATTTGAGGTTTGCTGAGGATTCTGGGTAAAAAAACAACATTGTGGGATCCACGCAACCTCCCTTGACTCCCTCGGGGGTCTAGTTTTTAGAAATGTCTGGGTTTGGTAGGTTTCCCTAGATGGCTGCTGAGCCCAGGACCAAAAACGCAGGTTCCCCCCGCAAAAACATGTAGTTTTCTATTTGATAATTTTGATGTGTCCAGATACTGTTTTGGGGCATTTCCTGTTGTGAGTACAAGGCCTACCCACACAAGTGAGGTACCATTTTTATCGGGAGACTTGGGGGAACGCTGTGGCTCCTCTCAGATTCCAGAACTTTCTATCACCGAAATGTGAGGAAAAAGTGTTTTTTTAGCCACATTTTGAGGTTTGCAAAGGATTCTGGGTAAAAGAGCCCCACAAGTCACCCCATCTTGGATTCCCCTAGGTCTCTAGTTTTAAAAAATGCACAGGTTTGGTAGGTTTCCATAGATGCCGGCTGAGCTAGAGGCCAAAATCCACAGCTAGGCACTTTGCAAAAAACACCTCTGTTTTCATTGAGAAAATGTGATGTGTCCACGTTGTGTTTTGGGGCATTTCCTGTCGCGGGCGCTAGGCCTACCCACACAAGTGAGGTACCATTTGTATCAGGAGACATGGGGGAACATAGAATAGCAAAACAAGTGTTATTGCCCCTTGTCTTTCTCTACATTGTTTCCTTCCAAATATAAGGCGATGTGTAAAAAAGACGTCTATTTGAGAACTGACCTGTAATTCACATGCTAGTATGGGCCCCCAAAATTCAGAGATGTGCAAATAACCACTGCTCCTCAACACCTTATCTTGTGCCCATTTTGGAAATATAAAGGTTTTCTTGATACCTATTTTTCACTCTTTATATTCCAGCAAATGAATTGTTGGATACCCGGTATAGAATGAAAGCCCACTTCAAGGTGTAGCTCATTTATTGGCTCTGTGTACCTAGGGTTCTTTATGAACCTACAAGCCCTATATATTCCCGCAACCAGAAGAGTCCAGCAGACATAACTGTACATTGCTTTCAAAAATCTGACATTGCAGGAAAAAGTTACAGAGTGAAACGCTTAAGGAAAATGGCTGTTTTTTTCACCTCAATTTCAATATTTTTTTAGTTCCGTTGTTATTTTCTGTAGGAAACCCTTGTAGGATCTACACAAATTACCCATTGCTGAATTCAGAATTATGTCTACTTTTCAGAAATGTTTAGGTTTCTGGGATCAACCATTGTTTTCACACCCATTTCTGTTACTGACTGGAACAAGGCTGAAAGCACAAAAAATCGTAAAAATTGGGCATGTCCCAGTAAAATGCCAAAATTATGTTGAAGAATTGGGTTTTCTGATTCAAGTCAGCCTGTTCCTGAAAGCTGGGAAGCTGGTGATTGTAGCACTGCAATCCCTTTGTTGATGCCAATTACAGGGGAAAAAAACACAAGCCTTCTTCTGCAGCCCTTTTCCCATTTTTAAAAACATTTCACTGTAATTTGGTTAATTTCTTGGTGTTCTTCAGGGGAACCCACAAAGTCTGAGTCCCTCTAGAATCCCTAGGATGTTGGAAAAAAATGACGCAAATTTGGCATGGGTAGCTTATGTGGACAAAAAGTTATGAGGGCCTAAGTGCGCTCTGCCCCAAATAGCAAAACAAAGGCCTGGCACCTGAGGGGGAAAAGGCCTGACAGCGAAAGGGTTAATAAGTTGGTAAGGTAAGCTATTTATTGATACACTTTAATGTTATTGCCCCTTCCACAGGTCCATCTTCTTGTTTTTGTTCCAGATCCATTCTATGTCCTCTTCTTAAAACTGCCACATAACCCTAATTTGGCAGACCCTCAAAGGTAGAAATTGAAGTTTCCAATGGAGTAATTTGATTATACTGGTCACTTGGTACCAGGATTGATGAGGTCGGTGAGCGAAGGCCATGGTCTGTTATTAGGGGCTACCCCCAGTAGGGAGTATTAAGTGTGGTAAAAATGTATTTCTGCCTCACAATATCTCTTAACATAAGAGGAACTGGAATATCTTTTTTGTATATAATTGTATCTATGTGATGGATATTACCTTTGGGAGGATATACCAGGGACTCCTCTGATCTCTCATTTTTTCTCTAGTGAGTCTAACCCTTGATTTAACAAAGGACTTCACAAATTACATAAATTACCTTAAAAGTATCCTAATTGTGGCATGACACTATAACTTACCATTAGCATTATGAATGAGGTAACCATATATTTTATGATCTGGTAATGTATACATTGTTATATAAAAATGTAGTTTGAATCCTTCATACATATATTTATGTATAAATACATATTTATTTTTCTAAAGGTGTCAAAAATATCAGTAAATCCACCCCATTTGTTCCTTTTAAACCATGCCCCTAAGCTGATCTGCATAAAACACACTAGAGCAGAAGTTAAACACACTAAGGGGGTCATTCTGACTCCCGCGGGCGGCGGAAGCCGCCCGCCTGGTGGGAACAGCTAGAAGACCGTACCGCGGTCAAATGACCGCGGCGGTCATTCTGACTTTCCCGCTGGGCCGGCGGGCGACCGCCAGAAGGCCGCCCGCCGGCCCAGCGGGAAAGCCCCTTCAACAAGTACGCCGGCTCCGAATGGAGCCGGCGGAGTTGAAGGGGTGCGACGGGTGCAGTGGCACCCGTCGCGATTTTCAGTGTCTGCAAAGCAGACACTGAAAATCTCTATGGGCCCTGTTAGGGGGCCCCTGCACTGCCCATGCCAGTGGTATGGGCAGTGCAGGGGCCCCCAGGGGCCCCACGACACCCGTTCCCGCCATCCTGTTTCTGGCGGTAAGAACCGCCAGGAACAGGATGGCGGGAAGGGGGTCGGAATCCTATGGCCAGGGGAAAACCGGCGGGAAACCGCCGGTTTCCCTTTTCTGACCGCGGCGGTATTGGCCAGGAAGCACCGCCAGCCTGTTGGCGGTGCTTCCGCGGTTGCCAGGGTCAGAATGACCCCCTAAGTGTCTGCCTATTCATGTGTAGACCAATGAAATGGCACCATAGTTATTAGAAAACCAAAGATGTGTTGTCCCTTCCCTAACTTAGCTCTGCTTCTGTTGGATCGCATTGAAACCAGAAATCCCTGCTAACAACCATAAAAATTTCCTATGAGTTGATTGAGCAGCACCAGGACTAATAATAAACATGAATACAGTTTTGCCTCTCTTTAAACTGTGCTCTTTCCTTGATGATTTACATGAAACTTACTATGACTAAAAAAGGCTAAACATGCCTAAAATTTCCCACGTGTCATGTGAATTCATCTAAGAATTCCACAGTTATCAAATTATTTTTAAATTATTTTTTTAACAGCCATCCTTTCAACTGTGCTCCTTTGACACATAAGCACAAATGTAATACATTTCAAGAATAAGCTAAACATGCTAAGCATCTATAAAATGTAGTGCATATTTCTCAAATGGGACCAAAGTTGTAAGCAAATCAGAATCCATCTTTTGTACAGTCAAGATATAGCTATTTCGCTGTTTTTCAAATGTGGATACCTCAAAATGTATTGAACAGATTTACACCAAGCCAAGCAAAGGTGTTTCTCTGAGTAAAGTTATTTTTTTGCGCTGTTTGCTGTAAGTTTGTTTGTTTATTTATTTTTAGTTTTTTTTCTATTTTGGAGCAAGTACGCAAAAATTAACCTTCGATTACAAAGGTAAGACACGTCTACTTGAGCCATTACATAAATTTACGCACATAGGTCCTCATTATGAACATGGCGGCCTGGGCCACCATGCCGGTGGTGGCGGTAATTACCGCAACTGGCATGGCGGTCCAGACCACCATATGATAAACGTGGCAGAACCGCCACTTTTGCAACTCTGACACCGCCAGGCTTCTGCCACCGGGCAGCCTGGCGGTGGCGGAGTTTCATATCCAACAGGGCAGGATAATGAGTCAGGTTCCACCAGCCTTTCCCTGGCGGTTTACACTGCTATGGAAAGGCTGGCGGAATGGGTGACTTGGTGCCCCCTGGGGGCCCTCCATGCACAGCCCGTCACGTATTTCACTGCCTTATTTATGGGCTACACTACTACATTGCTGCCGGCTCCATTTGGAGCTGGTGTCAATGGTCAGGCTCTGCATTCAGCTATGCCGACTGGTGGAAACACTGTTTCCGCCGGCCGGCCCAGCTGAATGTTCTTTATGTGGCCGGCGGCGGGGTCTGCGTGCTAGCGGTCTTCTGTTGACCATCAGCGCCGAACTCTGCGGGTTTTCCCACCGAGTTCTTAATGAGGGCCATAGTCATGATATATCATTTTGATAAGAGCAGAATAACGCAGAAAAAAAAATAAAAAGAGATGATCACTCTCCTGTCATATGGAGCACTGTTAGATGAACACATAACCAGCCACTTTAAACACATAAACCAAAATAAAAAATAATTTGGGAGAATTCGGGGAAAATTACAAAGAGTAAAATTTCCAATTAACAGCCTACAAAATTATAACCACATTTAGCCATGTTTAGCATTTTATCAGGTGTCAAAGGGAACCCCCACAGACTAGCCAATCCTATAACTAACAATTTATTCTCAACCCAATGCCCCATTGGTGCCCACACAAAGGCCTTGCAGTTCCGAACCTGCTTCCTCTTACAATTATTGAGGGCATTCTCCATGTTATACATACTCAGCAGTTTTTGATCAATGGCAATTAACATCAGTGATGGAGTGATGCTAACCTCTTTATCAAGGGCTGCCAACAAAAAGGCTCTAATTCCCTCTTTTAGCATCTGCAGTTTGATACGTCCATAAAACATACACTCCATGTCTGCTGGGCCCACACCACTGACAATGATCATCAGATCTTACCCCCGACTAAACAGCTTGGTATGAGTATGGTATAAACTAAAGAAAGTCTTATAATGCTGATGCCACAATAAAGCTGTGAACAAAGATACCATAGCAGCCCCAATTGACCCCTTTAAATCTATCCCCTGGGATCCCAGCCTAGCCTTCCATCTCTCTCTGTGAAGCTCAAGATCATCCACATTCTCCTTGCTCAGCACTTTATAGATTTGAACAATCTTTGTTCCCTTAATCACACGCTGTAGGAGTGGTATCTTTCCCATAGACAATGCTCCACTCCCAAGTTTAGTGCTAAAATGTCTGATCTGTAAGAACTTAAAAACGTTTTCCTACCCATGACAAACCTCAACCGGAGATCCCAGAACAAACATAGGTTGCCATGACTGAAAAGCTCACCCAGTCTAGTCACCTTTGCTTTCTCCCATATGTTACAGGCTCCATTGTGAAATATACAGGGAAATACGGCGGATATATCTGTGATATCTTGTGAATCCTCCTTAGTTGCCTTCAAATATTATATGCTGCACCAATTATCTTAAATTTGACCTTCTTATAGTAGCTGTTTGATGCTCTTGGCATAACACCCCCTAGCTTTCTCCCTCAGAGCCAGCTCATTGATGGTTGGTATTTCAGTGTAGGAAGTTGGCTCTGTATATACTATTTCAAAGTAAGAAATAGTGTGCACAGAGTCCAAGGGTTCCCCTTAGAGATAAGATAGTGGCAAAAGTAGATAATTCTAATGCTCTATTTTGTGGTAGTGTGGTCGAGCAGTAGGCTTATCAGAGGGTAGTGTTAAGCATTTGTTGTACACACACAGGCAATAAATGAAGAACACACACTCAAAGACTTACTCCAGGCCAATAGGTTTTTATTTTGAAAAATATATTTTCTTAGTTTATTTTAAGAACCACAGGTTCAAGATTTACAGTTAATACTTTAAATGTAAGGTACTTCACTTAGATACTTGAGGAACTTTGAATGAAAGCAATATCACATACAGTCTTTGTAAAAATGGCAATAAGCTATTTTCAAAGTGGACACAGTGCAAAAAATCAACAGTTCCTGGGGGAGGTAAGTAAAGGTTAGTTTTGGAGGTAAGTAAAACACTTACAAGTCTCAAGTTTTGGGCATAGGCAGCCCACCGTTGGGGGCTGAAGGCAACCCCAAAGTTACCACACCAGCAGCTCAGGGCCAGTCAGGTGCAGAGGTCAAAGAGGTGCCCAAAACACATAGGCACCTATGGGAAACAGGGGTGCTCCGGTTCCGGTCTGCCAGCAGGTAAGTACTTGCGTCCTCAGGGGACAGACCAGGGGGGTTTTGTAGAGCACCGGGGGAGGACACGGGAAGGCACACAAAGTACACCCTCAGCGGCACAGGGGCAGCCGGGTGCAGTGAGCAAAGCAGGCGTCGGGTTTTAGGTTGAAAACAATGGAGAGACCCGGGGGTCACTCTAGCGTTGCAGGTAGGCACACGGGGGGCTTCTCGGGACAGCAACCACCTGGGATAGGCAGAGGGTCGCCTGGGGGTCTCTCTTGCACTGAAGTTCGGTTCCTTCAGGTCCTGGGGGCTGCGGGTGCAGTGTTGGTTCCAGGCGTTGGGTCCCTTGTTACAGGCAGTTGCGGACAGGGGGAGCCTCTGGATTCTCTCTGCAGGCGTCGCTGTGGGGGCTCAGGGGGGTCGTCTCTGGTTACTCGCGAGCTTGCAGTCACCGGGGAGTCCTCCTTGAGGTGTTGGTTTTCTGCAGGATGAGCCGGGGGCGTCAGGTGCAGAGTGTGAAGTCTCGCACTTACGGAAGGAAACGTGAAGTATTTGGAAGTTGCTTCTTTGATGCAAATCAGTTGCAGGTTTTGAACAAGGCCGCTGTTCACGGGAGTTTCTTGGTCCTGTAGTCCAGGGCAGTCCTCTGAGGCTTCAGAGGTCACTGGCCCTGTCGGATGGAGCAGGTTTTCAAAGTTGAAGACAGGCCAGTAGGGCTGGGTCAAAATCAGTTGTCGTCTTCCTCCTTCTCTGCAGGCTTGTAGGTCAGCAGTCCTTCTTCTTTCTTCAGGTTGCAGTAATCTAGTTTCCTAGGTTCTGGGTCGTCCCTAAATACTGAATTTAGGGGTGTGTTTAGGTCTGGGGGGCAGTAGCCAATGGCTACTGTCCTTGAGGGTAGCTACACCCTCCTTGTGCCTCCTCCCTGAGGGGAGGGGGACACATCCCTATTCCTATTGGAGGAATCCTCCAAAATCAAGATGGAGGATTCTAAAGGCAGGGGTCACCTCAGATCGGTACACATATTAGGGGCTGTCCTGA
Organism: Pleurodeles waltl; assembly: GCF_031143425.1. Classification (NCBI taxonomy): domain Eukaryota; kingdom Metazoa; phylum Chordata; class Amphibia; order Caudata; family Salamandridae; genus Pleurodeles; species Pleurodeles waltl. The sequence continues at coordinate 448,780,738 of NC_090442.1, read as the reverse complement.
CTTGTGGTTGACTTCTCCATGTTTTTCTCATTATCTCCCCTGGACTTGCCACCAAAAGTGGGGGCTCTTGTCCAGGGGGCAGGCATCTCCACTAGCTGGAGTGCCCTGGGGCATTGTAACACAGAGCTTGAGCCTTTGAGGCTCACTGCTAGGTGTTGCAGTTCCTGCAGGGGGGAGGTGTTAAGCATCTCCACCCAGTGCAGGCTTTGTTTCTGGCCTCAGAGAGCACAAAGGCTCCCACCCCACAGAGTCAGAAACTCGTCTCTCAGCTGCAGGCTGCCACAGACCATAGAAAACAAATGGCAACTCATTAATTGAAATAATTGCACATTCTAATTGTGTATTCGAAAAAGAATTGTGGGTGCTCATACACTGAAACACATCGTTGCCATGATGCGCAAAACTGGGTTGCTAAAGAGCAAACCCGTTCTAGAAACAAAAAGCAAAACAGTGGAGCACACCCAAATAGTCAATATATCTACACTTTGAAATCAGATAGCATCTGATAAATCAATTTAAGAAATCACAATGAGTTACACTATAGTGCCATTTCCTAAACGGTGTTGGTGGACATAATCAAACAAAACACCAATATAGAAAAAAACAATACTGTCCACAAACAATATTATCCACAAAATAAACAATTTTAATACATAGAAAAAGATATATGTTTTTTATCCACATAACTATAAACATAAAGACGATAAACATATAAATACAAAATGGAAATCCATCAGCCGACACGTGTTTCGTCCACACTGGACTTCTTCAAGGCTGAGAGAATCACAACAAACAACACCCCATTATAACATATATATACATAACTTTATACAAGAAAGAAGAGAAAAAGATTTTTTTATATTAAATTTTTCTTTTTTTTCTAAAAAAATAAACATCATTTTTTATCAGTAAAATAAAAAAATCACCACACCAACACCGTGCATATAGTGTAACAATTTAATAAATAATAAATAGCAACAGCGAGAAGCCACCACCACATATCCTTTGTGACAAAGTATTATTTGCTGTCAGAGAGAGTTATGTACAACACTCCACATATCTCCAAGTATCAGATATGCAAAGGCCACAAAGGCCCCAAGGGTGCTTTTTAATACAGCATGCGAGCCCAAGTGTATATGGAATTTGTGTCCAAAGCAACCTCACATTCCATCATGGTGAAAGAATAATTTCTGATAAGTCTATACCTTTAGTCACTTGATCGCCAGTTACACCCATAGTGTTTTTCATTTCATACGGGATATAGATTGTAATCACACCCCTACTAACCTGCTTGCAACCAAAGTTAACCGCCTCTTAGGCTCTTCAATTTAGGTCTCAATATTGTGTGTGACCACTTCCTTTCATATATCCTAGAACAAGCTAAAAAACAACAAACAATTGGAATGTTCCTTATATCCTTTCTTCAAAACCCCAGTTTGTATTGTTAACATAAAGCCACAATTCCCCAATAAGAAATGTTTTTAATTAATATCCACATGATTCCTAGGAGCCGGAAAATTATCAAAGCAAGGCTCCATTTGTCCATAGCTTTAAGCCAAACATGCCCCATACAATGAGCAATGGATCAGATCTCCAATGTTGCCTTACCTCCTAGTCCATCTTGCAATCTCCCTATTACATCCACGTCATGTTAGCCCTCCTGGGTGTCTCCAGACTTCCTAATAGTAAAAACAAGCATCATGCGAGCGTTCTTAAATGCCGCGTTTGTGTTCATAAGAAATAAATAACATAGAAAACGGACTCTTGCTGTCGCGTTTGGCCGCGGCGGCCATTTTGAAACAGTACCTGTTATATAGAAACACTTACAACTAGCGCACAAACCACGATTATCGATAATACCATGTCCAAACTAATTATGAGGGCAACACACCCAAACATTTGCATAAAACACCTCTATCTGACCGAAGTTGAAAATAATAAAAACGCTCCTCACGCGAACATTTTTAAATGACGTTCTCCAGCTCAAGAATAATAATAAATCAGAAAAAAAGGGAAGTTTGAACATACGTCATAAACGACGCGGTAGTCATTGATATATTCACATAGCCAAGGCGGCCATCTTTAAGTGGTGATTTTATCAGTGTAGTCCTTCCAATTCACATGCTAAACAGATTCTTGGATAACGAGGCATATAAGCAAAAAGTCATTCTATTCATCCATGAGTCACCATTATTAACAACTTGACCACAGCTTTCCATGATATCCTCAGTGTACCAGTATAGCTCAATTCTTATTGACAAGGGGGATAAACTTCCCCATTCATCATATCCCCAGCAATCCTATATTTTAATGACAACACAATTAATGCCACAAATACATGCAGAGATATATTAGAAGTGCGACATGCAAAGAGAAGGGTGAAAATGTCTCTTCAAAATGCAGAGGGTTAGAATATATCATATGTGTCACAGAAATACAATTTGCCATTTCTATACATATTCTTCTTGTCACAGGTACATCAAGCAGATACAGACCAAGATAATACATTTTAAAGAAAATGGTACAGTTCATCATCCATATTCATTCCCATTTCAATGGTTCTGAATTTAATGATCCATTTTGCTTAATTTTTTCGCAGATCCAGTGTTCTATTACCACCCCTGGGATTGATCGGAATGTGATTTATACCCATAAATTTAACTAGTGGGACCTCAATTCCTGGATGTTTTTTATTAATATGTCGCACTACCGGTGATGTATGTCATAATTTCTTAAAGCTCTAATATGCTCCTGAATTCGTTCCTTTAGGGGCCTGATGGTACTACCTACATATATTTGGCCACATATGCATTCCAATATGTATACCACAAATTTTATGTTGCAGTTAATAAAAGTAGAGATTTTATATTTATCACTACCATTATAACTGAATTCAGAAGTTTTATGTAGTGCCATATCACACATATTACAGTTACCACACTTATAGAAGCCTGTAATTTTATTGGAAAGCCATGTTACTTTACATTCCATTATGGGTGGTAAAAAACTCTTGCACACTTCATTTCTTATGGTTTTACCTCTTTTATGGATCATTCTTGGCCTCTTAGGGAGCAGAGCAGCAAGGGTATTATCTGTCTGTAGTACGTTCCAATGTTTGCATAAAATACGGTATATGTTGTGACTATTCTGACTATAAGCCGCACAAAAATTTGCTGCTCTATATGACGAGCTATCTCGCATTTTGGTATTTTGGCCCAATAAGGTAGTTCTGCAGACTCGATTGATCTTTTTTTCTTGATGACTTGATGATACGTTTAGAATAACCTCTCTGTAAGAACCTATCTTCCAGTTTATTTAGTTCTATATTGCATACATTGGGATCACTACAATTTCTTTCCAACCTAGTCATTTCCCCAAACGGGATAGCTGAGATTTGACTTTTAGGGTGAGCACTTTCAGCGTGTAATACAGAATTGCAGGCTGTTGGTTTACGATGCACTTTCGTGTGGATCTTATTGTCCACAATAGATATATCCAAATCCAGAAAACAAACATTGTTCTTACTATATTCATACGTCATTTGTATGTTGAAAATTTTACAATTGACATAATTATAGAATTCCACTAATAGTTGTTCAGATCCAGTCCAAATCATTAAAACATCATCAATATATCTTCCCCAAAAGAAAATATTATCAGTAAGGACAGAAGGACCCTTCTTCCAAACATGTATTGCCTTGAAGAAACCCATATACAGATTTGCATATGATGGAGAAAATCGTGAGCCCATGGCTACTCCTTGTGCTTGTTTGAACCATTGGCATTCATGTATAAATACATTATTTTCCAATGTGAACTCAATCATGCACAATATCATTTCAGCATGTTCCATATGGGATGCAGATCTTCCAGACAAAAAATATCGCACTGCCTGTAAACCCTTGTCTTTGGGGATACATGTGTATAAAGAGGATACATCCAAAGTGACCAACATCATATCTGAGGTCCAGGTCACATCCTCTAACTTACGGAGAACATCCTTCGTATCTTGTAGATATGAAGGAATATTTTTCACAACTGGCTGTAAATAGCTATCAATAAACTAGGATAGTCTTTCCGTAGGTGCTCCTATTCCCGATATTATGGGTCTCCCTGGTGGTGAGACGGTGCTTTTATGCAATTTGGGTAACATGTATATACATGGTGATTTAGGGTAAGGATTGAAAATGTACTTGAATTCCAAATCAGAAATTAGACCCTGATTACACCATAAAAGTACAATTTTCTCAAGTTTATCAACAATCATTTTGATGGGATTACATTGTAATTTCAGATATGCGTCACTATCAGCCAATTGTCTATCTATTTCTTGAATATAATCCGCTCTATCTAAAATCACAATGTTTCCCCCCTTGTCCGCTTCCTTTATCACTATGTTTTGATTGCCACTCAGTTCTTTTAAGGCCAGTCTCTGCTTGTTGGTTACATTAAATGATTTGTGAAAGTTGCCTAATTTGATCTGTCTTTGTAGTTTGTGAAGACCTTCTTTCACTAATCCCCCAAACACTTCTATAGCATTATTGCTTGGTAGCTTGGGGATAAACTTGGATTTTGGTTTAAGGCCGCTATCCAGAGATGTATCCTGGACAATCTTAAGGTCATTCAATAAATTTAATCTATCCATGTTGTTATAATCCATGTCTTCCAGGGTAAGCAAAAGTTCAATATCCATAACATCTTTGATTGTATGTGTGCTCACTATAGCACTGGCTGTTGTTTCCATATGCGTCTCAGTCTTTTCTGCAAAATATTTCTTTAGTTTTAATTGTCGAAGAAACTTGAAAAGATCAATATGTACTTGAGTCATGTGGCAAAGATTAGACACACAAAAACCCAATCCCTTACCTAACACCTTTATTTGTTCTTCAGTAAGGGCACATTTAGACAAATTCACAATCGAGATGCTACTACAATCTTGTACGGCATCTATCACATTTTCATTAGGTACGGAAGTCAATTGTTCTTGGTTTTGTTCCTTGCTGCTCTGGTCTGAACCCCCATGGTTGGCTGATTTATGGCCTCCCCCTCTCCTTTTGCCTCTACGTGTCTTTGTCTTGTATTTTGAAAGGGCTGACTGTGAGCATACCTCTTGTTTCCTAATCTGTACCTTTTTGCTTCCTGTAAAAAACTAGTAGAGGCCATTTGATCTTCATTGATACTTGTATTGGTGTTATCACTCGATACACTGGTACCATCCGACTCATCTGATGTGACTGAAAAATCCGATTCATTAGTCGTGATTCCCATAGTGCCCTTCACATTCATAGCCTGTCCCTTGTGAATGAGATTGTCAAATCTCCTAGCAAACGTATATACCCGACCATTTTCATAGTCTCTATCGTCTCTTTGCAATTTTGACATTTTCTTATTTTTGATGTACATTTGGTGTTTGTCAAGCATTTCTTTCAAAATCTTATCAATCTTTATTTTGGCATCTGGCAGATTCAAAGCCAGAATCTCATTCTCTAATTCCTGTATGCCTTTTAATAGTTTTTCCCTTTTTTCCTCCGCATGTTGTATTAAAATTGTCATCATACCCTTTGAAGTCTCGAAGAGTAACTGTTCCCAATCCAACATGTGCTTAGCTGACAAATCATCAAAAGTAGGAAATATAACTACTCTAAGGCCCCGAGGGACCTTTTTTTCTGTGATATATTTCTTTAAAACTGTGGCATCCCACCAGCGGGATAATTCCTGTTTCCTAAGTTTTTCCAAACGTAAGTATTTAGATTTCATACCTTCTAAATGATTACCTGTACTTTGGGAAATATTTTTAGTACTTGGAGTGTGTGAGAACATTTCATGAAATGTTTTATCTCTCTCATCTTCAAACATCGCCATTATTTAGAATATCTATTCAACAACTCCTATAGTATTAGTCTTTATATCTTAAGAAGTGCAAATAATCAATATGAACATATACAATAGACAACAAATGGCAACTCATTAATTGAAATAAATGCACATTCTAATTGTGTATTCGAATAAGAATTGTGGGTGCTCATACACTGAAACACATCGTTGCCATGATGCGCAAAACTGGGTTGCTAAAGAGCAAACCCGTTCTAGAAACAAAAAGCAAAACAGTGGAGCACACCCAAATAGTCAATATATCTACAATTTGAAAACAGATAGTATCTGATAAATCAATTTAAGAAATCACAACCAGTTTTGCACATCATGGCAACGATGTGTTTCAGTGTATGAGCACCCACAATTCTTTTTCGAATACACAATTAGAATGTGCATTTATTTCAATTAATGAGTTGCCATTTGTTGTCTATTGTAAATGTTCATATTGATTATTTGCACTTCTTCAGATATAAAGACTAATACTATAGGGGTTGTTGAATAGATATTCTAAATAATGGCGATGTTTGAAGATGAGAGAGATAAAATCTTTCACGAAATGTTCTCACACACTCCAAGTACTAAAAATATTTCCCAAAGGAAAGGTAATCATTTAGAAGGTATGAAATCTAAATACTTACGTTTGGAAAAACTTAGGAAACAGGAATTATCCTGCTGGTGGGATGCCACAGTTTTAAAGAAATATATCACAGAAAAAAGGTCCCTAGGGGCCTTAGAGTAGTTATATTTCCTACTTTTGATGATTGTCAGCTAAGCACATGTTGGATTGGGAACAGTTACTCTTTGAGACTTCGAAGGGTATGATGACAATTTTAATACAACATGCGGAGGAAAAAAGGGAAAAACTATTAAAAGCCATACAGGAATTAGAGAATGAGATTCTGGCTTTGAATCTGCCAGATGTCAAAATAAAGAATGATAAGATCTTGAAAGAAATGCTTGACAAACACCAAATGTACATCTAAAATAAGAAAATGTCAAAATTGCAAAGAGACGATAGAGACTATGAAAATGGTTGGGTGTATATACGTTTGCTAGGAGATTTGAAAATCTCATTCACAAGGGACAGGCTATGAAGTTGAAGGGCACTATGGGAATCACGACTAATGAAATGGATTTTTCAGTCACATCAGATGAGTCGGATGGTACCAGTATATCGAGTGATAACACCAATTCAAGTATCAATGAAGATCAAATGGCCTCTACTAGTTTTTTATAGGAAGCAAAAAGGTGCAGATTAGGAAACAAGAGGTATGCTCACAGTCAGCCCTTTCATAATACAAGACAAATACATGTAGAGGCAAAAGGAGAGGGGGAGGCCATAAATCAGCCAACCATGGGGGTTCAGACCAGAGCAGCAAGGAACAAAACCAAGAACAATTGACCTCTGTACCTAATGAAAATGTGATAGATGCCATACAAGATTGTAGTAGCATCTCAATTGTGAATTTGTCTAAATGTGCCCTTGCCAAAGAACAAATAAAGGTGTTAAGTAAGGGATTGGGTTTTTGTGTGTCTAATCTTTGTGACATGACTCAAGTACATATTGATCTTTTCAAATTTCTTAGACAATTAAAACTTAAGAAATATTTTGCAGAAAAGACTGAGACGCACATGGAAACAACACCCAGTGCTATAGTGAGCACACATACAATCAAAGATGTTATGGATATTGAACTTTGCTTACCCTGGAAGACATGGATTATAACAACATGGATAGATTAAACTTATTGAATGACCTTAAGATTGTCCAGGATACATCTCTGGATAGCGGCCTTAAACCAAAATCCAAGTTTATCCCCAAGCTACTAAGCAATAATGCTATAGAAATGTTTGGGAGATTAGTGAAAGAAGATCTTCACAAACTACAAAGACAGATCAAATTAGGCAACTTTCACAAATCATTTAATGTAACCAACAAGCAGAGACTGGCCTTAAAAGAACTGAGTGGCAATCAAAACATAGTGATAAAGGAAGCAGACAAGGGGGGAAACATTGTGATTTTAGATAGAGCAGATTATATTCAAGAAATAGATAGACAATTGGCTGATAGTGACGCATATCTGAAATTACAATGTAATCCCATCAAAATGATTGTTGATAAACTTGAGAAAATGGTACTTTTATGGTGTAATCAGGGTCTAATTTGTGATTTGGAATTCAAGTACATATTCAATCCTTACCCTACATCACCGTGTATATACATGTCACCCAAATTGCTTAAAAGCACCGTCTCACCACCAGGTAAACCCATAATATCGGGAATAGGAGCACCTACGGAAAGACTATCCGAGTTTATTGATAGCTATTTACATCCGGTTGTGAAAAATATTCCTTCATATCTACAAGATACGAAGGATGTTCTCCGTAAGTTAGAGGATGTGACCTGGACCTCAGATATGATGTTGGTCACTTTGGATGTATCCTCTTTATACACATGTATCCCCAAAGACAAGGGTTTACAGGCAGTGCGATATTTTTTCTCTGGAAGATCTGCATCCCATATGGAACATGCTGAAATGATATTGTGCATGATTGAGTTCACATTGGAAAATAATGTATTTATAAATGAAGGACAATGGTTCAAACAAGCACAAGGAGTAGCCAAGGGCTCACGGTTTTCTCCATCATATGTGAATCTGTATATGGGTTTCTTCGAGGCAATACATGTTTGGAACTAGGGTCCTTCTGTCCTTACTGATAATATTTTCTTTTGGGGAAGATATATTGATGATGTTTTAATGATTTGGACTGGATCGGAACAACTATTAGTGGAATTCTATAATCATGTCAATTGTAACATTTTCAACATACAAATGACGTATGAATATAGTAAGAACAATGTTTGCTTTCTGGATTTGGATATATCTATTATGGACAATAAGATCCACACGAAACTGCATCGTAAACCAACAGCCTGCAATTCTGTATTACACGCTGAAAGTGCTCACCCTAAAAGTCAAATCTCAGCTATCCCGTTTGGGGAAATGACTAGGTTGAAAAGAAATTGGAGTGATCCCAATGTATGCAATATAGAACTAAATAAACTGGAAAATAGGATCTTACAGAGAGGTTATTCTAAACGTATCATCAAGACATCAAGAAAAAAGATCGATCGAGTCTGCAGAACTACCTTATTGTGCAGGCTGCCACAGACCAGTCAGTCCTGCACTGAAGGATTGGGTAAAATACAGGGGGCATCTCTAAGATGCCCTCTGTGTGCATTTTTTAATAAATCCAACACTGGCATCAGTGTGGGTTTTATTATTCTTAGAAGTTAGATACCAAACTTCCCAGTATTTAGTGTAGCCATTATGGAGCTGTGGAGTTTGTTTTGACAAACTCCCAGACCATCTACTGAATATAGCCACACTGTACTTACAATGTCTAAAAATAGACTTAGACGCTGTAGGGGCATATTGCTCATGCAGCTATGCCCTCACCTGTGGTATAGTGCACCCTGTCTTATGGCTGTAAGGCCTGCTAGATTGGTGACTTACCTATGCCACAGGCAGTATTTTGTGGGCATGGCATCCTGAGGGGGATGCCATGTCGACTTTGCCTTTTTCTCCTCACCAACACACACAATCTACAATGGCAGTGTGCATGTGTTAGGTGGGGGGTCCCTTAGGGTGCCACAACATATGCTGCAGCCCTTAGGGACCTTCCCTGGTCACTGGGCCCTTAGTACCACTGGTACCTTTTGCAAGGGACTTATCTGTGTGCCAGGGGTGTGCCAATTGTGGAAACAATGGTACATTTTAGGTGAAAGAACACTGGTGCTGGGGCCTGGTTAGCAGGGTCCCAGCACACTTCTCAGTCAAGTCAGCATTAGTATCAGGCAAAAAGTGGGGGGTAACTGCAACAGGAAGCCATGTTCTTGCATTCAATATCTAATGGAGCCAGTCTCCTACAGTCCCTCATAAGGCTCCCCATACATTGCTGCAAAGTGCCCAATAATACTATTTAAAATTGGGGACTGCCAGGCCTCCGTATCCAGGAAGGACCATATACTTCAATACCTACCGAACCCTTCTATACTGCCAGATGAAATTTATGCAAACAAAATCGAATTTATTGAGCCATAGTGCCTCCACCTCTAACACCTCCATCGTCCTGAACAAATATAAGACCTTAGGTAAAGCATTCATTTTTATTACACTTCACCCGCCAGCTAACATCAAGTGTAAACCATTGGTTCTCCTGTGGTCCTGGCTAAACTTACCTAATATTGGGGCATAATTGATTTCAGTGATTTTTCCCCACATTGGCAGTAATTCTGATGCTTAAATATGTAGCATGCTCTACCCTCTAGCCATCCGTCATGACAATATTGTTGTTACAGGCAATCAGTATTTCTGTTTATTCAAGTAGCCAGAGAGCACGCCAAACTCTTCTGCTTCTCTTTCTTCTTCAACCGGTGCATTTTGCAGTTCTGGTGTGAGCAAGGCGATATCATCCATGCAGCCTTACACTTTAGTGATAAATCCTTTGACAGTAACATGTGCATTGCCCTATTCCTCAGAAGTTTCATACTAAAAGTCAATATACAATGCACACAAAAGGGGTGAGCAGGAACAACCCTGCCAAGTCCCCTTCCTGACTCCACCTACATGATATGAAGCTGGAAAGTAGGTCCATGAAATAATGCCTTGATAGCTTTGATTAAACCTTCCCTGAACCCTTTGCATCTAAGTGCTTCCCAAAGATACCCCCAAGAGACACAATCAAAGGCATTTTCTGCATCAAGTAGGATCATAACCAAAGGACCGTGACCGCTACAATATCAAACAATGTAATTGCTCTCAGGATGTGTTCATTTGTACCCCACCTGGGTATGAAACCATGTTGCCATGGTGAGACTAATTTGGCTATTAGCCTTACTAACTGAATCCCAAAGATTTTAGAGCATAGCTTGGCATATTAATTGATTAATGAAATAGGGGCTATAAGACTCAGGTTTCATTAGAGGCTTCCCCTTCTTTTAAAAAATAACAATGTTTGTACTAGCCCATGAAGCTGGGGTAACTCCCTCCCACCGAAGCCCTAGAAATATATCTAACAAATCATTTGCTAGCTCCGAAAACTGTGAAGGCAGTTTTTCTGGCCTTACAGCTTTTCCAGATGCCTGGGTTTTGAGGGCTTCTTTAACATCATCAAGAGTTATAACAGACTCCAGAGCTTCAGCTTTCTGACTATTTAGCTAACCTTTACTAGTCCCCCCTAAAAACTCTTGTATCTGAGCAAAAGAAGGACACTTTTCTTATTGACAAAGTTCTTGATAGTATTCCTCAAAATCTTTAATTGTGGCATTATGACTAACAACCAATTTACCATCCTTCCCCTATATAACATTGATGCCCTTTCTTCTACTCGCTGTCACGTGAAAGGGTGCCTGTGTTACAGGTGAGATTGTTTATGTGCAGGGAGGAACATCTTCTTTCACAAAAAAATTCTTAAAGGCATTTTCTTCTTTCTGTTTATGCTGTGGAATGCATCACATGCGGAGAGAGGAAATAATGAGGAGAAATTATATTTTTTCAGGTAATGCTTCACTTGGGAAGTCGTAGCAATTAGATGCAGTCCTAGGTTTACAAGTCTTTCTAAATCGAGGAATGCACCCAAATCCAAAGGTGGGTGCATGGGAATGCCCATGCTCCACCCATGGACTGCCTGCAAAGTTGAAATGTAACACAACTCGGTGCAGGCAGCTGGTTTGCATTACTTTTTTTTTCTACAAAGCCATGCAAGCACAAGCAAATCAGGTCATGCATGGTTTTGTAAATATTACTGAAGCCTTGGCTCGGCTTGCATGCCACAAGAGGAACGCAAAGGCTTCATAATTATGGACCTAATTTTCTTTAATACCATAGTTGTATCTAGTTGAAATGTAATATTCTGCAGCTGGGCTGGACTTAGTTTTTCTCATTTACTTTTGTGTGCTAAGTGAAGCAAAATTACATTTTCAATTGAAAGTCACATATATTCTTCTAATTACTGAACACCCATAGAGCTCCCTTTCTCCATGGTCCTTAGATCTTTACTTTTTACATGGTTTGTCCTTTTTCTGGTGTTTTTGTCATTTAACATTTTGTTTATGTGGAGGAGTCTCCCTGTGCCCCTTTCACCTTTCCCTACTTTTAATTTATATTTTTAGGCCGTAACCGATAGCCTCTATTGTGCACCTGCCTTCTTCTTGGTGTGGATGTGCCCATTTTATGTCCTTCCTGATAATATTCCTACCAAAGTTTTTGGCCAGTTTATTGGCATATAACGCAAGGAGTTTGGTGCCAATGTAGAAGAACAAAATCAAAGGCTGATCTTGTGGGTTATTTGAAGTTAATAAAGGTCAGAATAGCTTAAGAGCTAGCTGCCCACTTTACTATATGAAAAATAAACACCATTGAAATATAAACCATCCTGGAGTCAGTGTAATGGTTCGTAAGATGGATTCCTACTACATTCCCAAAGCATTGCAACGTCTGTGTTCATTGAATTATACCAATGTACTACAGTTGGTGGCCAGCAGTACACATAGAAGAAGCCAGAATGGGGTACACAAATCTGAAAAAAGGAAACCCAAAGGGAACAGTCAGTGGCCATACACAGACGGTAAGAGGCTGCCATGTACAATGTCCTAAAGTATACTGAAATGTGAAGAGGAGTTACAGTCTCTTACCTCTGTGTCACTGGAAGTACTGCTGGATAATGTTTGTTCTCCTTCTCTGATGGAAGCTCCCTGGCGGTGGCAGACACCTCTGTGCCCACCCCAACAACAGGTACAGCCACCACCCCCCTACCAGCACCGCCCTCCCAGCAGCCCCTCAGCGTGTTTCCCGTGCCCGGTCACCGAGGAGGGTGGGCATCTCCTTCGCCCCAGGCACCTCAGGCCCTGCCCCAGTCAGCCCTGCTGCCCTCAGTGAGGAGGCTATTGACCTCCTGAGATCCCTCACTGTTGGGCAGTCAACCATTCTGAATGCCATCAAGGGTGTCGAGAGGCATTTGCAATGAACAAATGCATACCCGGAGGGCATTCATTCTGGCGTGGCGGCCCAATATAGAGCATTTCAGGCTCTGGCCTCAGCACCGATGGCAGCCATTGTCCCTATGTCCAGCCTTACCCCTCCAACTTCCACTACCCAGACCCAATCCCCTCTACCTCAGCCTATCCCAAGCACACCTTCAGATCAGCATGCACACACGTCAACACACAAAAGTGGCTCAGGAAAACATAAGCACCACACATCATCACACAGGCACTCACACAAGCACCATACCCATTCACACATACCAACATCCACTTCCTCCACTGTGTCACCCTCCTCTTCTTCGTCCACCTGCCTCCCAGTGTCATCTCCACTCACACCTGCATGCACTACATCATCAGCCACGGCCTCCATCACCAGCACTCCCATCACAACACACCACTCACGAGCAATCACCACCCCCACAACCATTCACACGTCCCATGTATCCTCTCCCAGTGTGTCTGTGAGCCTTCCTCCAAAAGTACACAGATGCAGGCACACACCCACTCAACAGCTATCCACCTCACAACAGCCTCCGGCCCATGCACCTTCACCCTAACACAGCCGACGTACATCTCCTACAACCACTACCTCTTCCTCCACTCCCACACCTCCCCCATCTTCCCATCCCAGTGTGTCAAAAAAATGTTTCCTGGCTAACGTTGACCTCTTCCCTACAGCTCCCACCGTCCTTTCCCTAGGGCCAGGATGTCTAGATCCCAGGCCAGCACCTCAGTCACAAAATTGGCGTCCGCTGTGGTCCCTGAAAGTCCGAGAAGATCAAGGGGGGCACCTATCAGGGCTGCCAGTGTGCCACCTAACAGTGCTAAGGACCACCTGATTCTGCCACCTGCCAAGGTTAACAAGGGGCCGGCATGCAGCAAGGAAAAGACATACCACCCACCCAGCAAGGCCTCATCCAAAACCAAAGAGGACAGTTCCAAGGTCCCAGCAGCGACTACCAAGGTGGGGAAGGGACACAAAAGCAAGGGAAAGTCACCTCAGGGCACAGAGCCTCCTGGTGAGGGACTGGTGACCACCATTTCTCCAGACAGGCCAGCAACCTGTACCACGGTGAGAACCGAGCAATGACCGCCACCTGCACCGTCACCTGCCCCGCCATCTGCACCACCCCCTGCACCGCTGCTGCCACAACGACAGTCACTATCATGCTCCCCAGTGGTCAGCCGTCCGAGGCTGCTGGAGACGGCCTGGTGCCTCCCTCCACTACTACAGACACCTGCGCCACTGGCAGCACCGGCAGCATCTCCGCTGCAGACACCCCCGCAGATACCACCAGAGACACCACCACCTGCACAGCCATATGCACCGCCACGTGCCCAGCCGGTGCCACTACATCAGACGTCAGCAGCACCCCCAGTGGGCAGCTGTCCAAGGCTGCAGGAGAGATCCTGGATCCTGCACACACCACATGAGGCACCACCACCAGCACTGGCACTACCAGCAGTTTGCAGCCTAAGTCGCCGCAGGATGGAGTGTGGCTCTGCCTCCATGGAGTATCATGCTGCCTGTTCCCTGCACATCTCGTGCCTCAGACACCCAGGTGAGGGAATGGGAACTGCCACACCCCAGGAGGAGCATCATTGGGCACAAGGCCCCCTCCAGAACCAGTGGAGAGATGCATCCACTCAACCAATCCTTGGCAGGATGAAGCAGACTGGGCACAAAGCCCCCTCCAGAACCAGTGGAGAGACTCATCCACTTACCCCCTCCTTGGCAGGATGAAGCACACTGAGCACAAAGCACCCTCCAGAACCAGTGGAGAAGCCATCCACTTGAGAGACTGTAGCCTTACACTGCCCAGGAGCAAGCAGTGGGCAAACCACCCACTTGAGGGACTTGAAAGACTGGCTTTGCACTCCCCAGGAGCAAGCAGTGGGCTGTTGTTCAGCCATTTTAGAAATAGCTCCATGCACGTTAGTTTGACACATTAGGCCGCTGTGCACTTTAACCTAGATATATTTTATTCGGCTTCGCATTGTTATTTTTACAATAACCAGTTTTACGGTCTTGTTTTATTTTCATCTATCTAATTGTTTTTGCTTAATTCAGCACTGTGTTCTCAAACAAGACATTCTTGATCCCTCTGTGCTTCAGTCAAGGCTACAGTTTGGTACATTGCCGGTGAATGTGGTAGAAGTTTATTCTCCAACATTCATAGAAAATACACATCCTTACGTAGGGACATTTTCTTAGAACACCAGCTGTGTTATTATAAAAACACTTCCTAGTGCCATTACACGTTAAGAGGGAGATTCCAGCCAGGGAACCACAACTTTATGCTGATTGCTGAATGCTTCGCTACAGATGCTAACGCAGACTACAGGCCTTTGCTCAGGTATGAGGGTTAATGTCCTCCCGGGGGAGCCTGAAAGGCAGAATTAGAGCTTAACGTGCTGTGCTCAGATTATGATTTAGATAGGAAATAGTCCATCAATCCTACTGACAATATGATAGCATTATTCTTATGCTTCACTCTTCTCGTCACCATTTTAATTCTGTCATGTTGTGTCGTCCTGGTTATTGCAGCTCATGCTTTGCTATCTAAGATGCAGTCGTTTTATTAAACCTATCATTGAAACATATACTGCTTCTGTCTATCATTTGTACATGAGACTGTATTGTGAATGAGAGAACCGGATGTGACCTGAGTGACCACGACTTCCCTGAGAAGCCCAATATGTCATGCGCTCGGCTGCTCAATCATCCCTATCTTCTGGTAGAGATGAGGCACTGCTAGTTAGCTGGAGCAAAACCCAGGTTTAGAGCGACAGGTGTCACCCACCATGGGTCGGATTCAGTCTCCCACATTGTAGACGATCTTGCTGCTCAAAATCCAGTAGTCTCAGTAGAATAATGAGAGCCTATGCGACAGGGCAACCCACCCACTTGAGGGACTTGAAAGACTTTGGCTTTGCACTCCCCAGGAGCAAGCAGTGGGCAAACCACCCACTTGAGAGACTTGAGAGACTGTGGCTTTGCACTCCACAGGAGCAAGCAGTGGGCAACCCACCCACTTGAGAGACTGTGGCTTTGCACTCTCCAGGAGCAAGCAGTGGGCAAACCACCCACTTGAGAGACTTGAGAGACTGTGGCTTTGCACTCCCCAGGAGCAGGAAGTGGGCAACCCACCCACTTGAGAGACTGTGGCTTTGCACTCCCCAGGAGACAAGCAGTGGGCAATCCACCCACTTGAGAGACTTGGGAGACTGTGGATTTGCACTCCCCAGGACATCGCTGTGGGCATGTTGCCCCCTCGAGGAGCAGTGGCGTAGTACCAACTTCCAGCTGAGGTGCCCCCTCCCCTTTCCCCTGAGGTGCCTGTGTTTTTTCGACCTGATGCCCCTGCAGTGTTCTCTCCGTTTTGAGGCAGAAGTCAAGTGTGGGCTTTGCCCATGATGTTTGGGCCCACTGGTCCACGGACAATTACAAGGGACGGTAGTGTACGGCCTTCTGTACATAATGTAAATATTTGTATATACAGATTTTTTTAAATTAGTTTGCTATATCTGCATGTTCCAAAATACCACTGATTGAACTAAATTCCTTTTGTCCTTGCGTTGTTCCAGGGGGTAACGGGGTGTACCTGTAGTGTTGTTGGATGTGTTAGTGTGTATGGTGTTGTGGGTGAGGGTGGGGGTGTTGCATGTGAATGCCACTCTCTTCCCCCCCATGTGCTAGGTGCAGTACTCACCGTTGTCATCGCTGCCGCCTTTTTTCTAATTCCTGGTGTATTAGTAGATACACCAACATGGGAAGAACCTGCAGTTCGGGCTCCATGGCGTCCTGGTTCTTTGTTGAGTGTCGAAAGGTGAGTGGTTCCCCTTCAGTGTACTGTTTCTGCTGTGCTTTCGATGTCGTTGGTACCGCCCCGGAAAACCTGGCGGATTGGCCTCTCATAATATAGTGAGCGGTACATTGTCTTCCGCCTGTCTGTTAGCGGTGACCGCCGCAGTGTTTGTTGCTACCGCCCTGGCGGTCGGAGTGTTAAAGTGGCTGTCTATGTTGGCGGTTTCCGCCGTGGTCTTGTTACCGCCGCTTTAACACCGACTGCCAGGGTTGTAATGAGGGCCTCAATATTACATTTGTGCACCTTAACGTATTAAAGCCTCTGCTGATTGCGTGGTATCTGGGTTTGCCAGATGTCAAAGCTAGCTGGTAGACATGGTAGTGTTGATATTCTAGAGTGTGGTGATATGGGCAGTTGCCGAGAGATGGGATGTGAGCAGGTGTTAGTTTCCTAGCCTAATAAAACTGAATGTAACCTCACTTCACCTTGTGTGGTTACTACAATTACTAAACATTCGCATTATGCACATATAGGTAGCCATATCTTTGTTCAGTCGAACTACAACCAAAGTTCACCTCACCACTTTTTTGAGCCTGAGGTACTAACAGGTGAGAGGGACCAATCATATAACGGGGAATTACATAACAGTTCTGACCTAGTTGCTAATAGGATAGTCAATGGATAGATACTTTTCTCCCACGGTCATCCAAGCACTACCCGTAGGGGTTCTAAAAGCCATGTGATCCCCACTAAATTTTTGATATGAGATAAGATTTCTTTCTAATATGTTTGGGCATGTGCACAAGATCACCACAGGTGAAGAATGTTCCTTTTTCATCACAATTCCTAGAACAGAGTTCAGAACTACTACTCCTTGAATTGCACACATAAAATGATATATCCTTGCTGAAGTGTCTACTGATATCTATTGGTGGCTCCTCTGCTGTGCGGGAGGAGCGTCGCCCCCCCTGCCAGCAGCAGCAAAACTTTAAAAATAAAACAAAAATAAACTATGTTTATTTTCGTTTTATTTTTCAAGGGGGTAGGGCCATGGGGGATGACAGGCAGAGTGGGAGAGTGGTGTGCACTCTCCTCAGTGCGGATGTGGGTTTAGTCGGCCTTCTGAGGTCTGCGCACTGTGCTCTCTCCAACCAGAGCTGTTTTGCCGGGTTTGAGACAGCAGAAACAGGCTCCCAGTCTGTCTGGGAGCATGAATCGGGATGCTCAGGCCAATCCTGATGCTGTTGTCATGCTGCCCACAGCATGAAAACAGAATTAGGATTGGCCTCAGGGCAGGCTGGGAGCCTGTGCATAATGAGCGGCGATGCAGCAATGGGCAGGTATGTTTTTTTTCCCTGTTTTGTGCACCCGACCCTCCGCCCCACCCCACCACTTTGCCTCTACACCAGTCACAATTGCTGATATCTCCATCTTCGGATACCTTTCCCATTGGAGTGCATGTTGATGTTCGGGGTTGAGTTGTAAATCAGCTATGCATAGTTTGTGACATGTAATCTCTTTCAGAATTTGTTTTTTGAGGAGCTTTTATCTCTGCTTAGCAATTCTAAAGTAACTTTTTGACTTTTATGGTATTCTAACTATTGTGGAAATATATAAATATTGACGATTTCCTTGAGTACTTCTCCTTCTCTATAGTGACAAAGTATGCCATATGTACACTTGTTTTCTTTTTCTCAAACTGTCCAGAATTTCCATAGTAGAGCAAACCATTTTGATGGACCAAAATGAAATTTGGATGTGTCCTCTTCTATCGATAAGTACAACTGTTTTTACAGTGGAAGTGTTTTGTAGCAAATCCTCCTTTGCTGCTTGGACTCTCCAGATTCCTTTGCACTTTTCTAGACCCTTTCTTTACTGTTTTTTTAACTTGTGCACTCTACCCTGCTAAACGGGAGTACAGTGCATGTGCTCCCGTTTTAAACATGGTTAATTTAGCTTACCCTGATTGACATATTTAACTTGCCTATAAGTCCTGAGTATATGGTGTAGGAAGTACACACAGGGACCGGAAGTTAAATGGCACCTGTGGACTGCAGTGTCTATTGTGCCATCCACAGAGTTAGCCTGTACAATATGGCTTCAGGCCTACTATTGTAGCCTGATAGCTGCAGTTTAAACCTGCAGTTCAGCCTGTAAAAATAACTCTTTTCATAGATGGAAACTCTGCTTCTCAGTTTTAATAGGTCAACCTTAAGTACACCTTGTTACCCACAAGGTAGAGTGCCCGGTTTTTTAAAGTGGAACATGTGGGAAATTAAAGTTCTTACCAAATTATGAAAATGGGCAACTCATTCTCGAGACCAGTCAGTGTTCACTTTGGTGTCCCTCAAGGTTCCCCAATCTAAACCATGCTAAACCACAAGGAAGTGCAGGCCAGAAGCAGGGACCAAGTTATTCCCACTTAACAAAGCCCCTCAACTCCTGTTTGCAGAGAGTTGTGAGCTCACATGTTAAGGATGCGTTGGGCAGCAGTGGTTCCGAGGAACAGCAAGGCTGCAATGCAGAGTCCTTCATCATCATCTGGATGTGGTTGATGAGGAGCTTGCAATGTGAAGTTCTGTGTTGAAGATAATCATGCACTGGAAGTTCTGAAGAAGCAGCTGGGCTACAATGAGAAGTCCTGCATCATCTTCAAGGATGCCGTAAGTGAGGGGCTTGAGATGCGAAGGCCTGCATCGAGGATGTGTTGTGTAATGGCAGTTCTGAGGAGGTGTGGGCTGCGATGCCTTCTACTTCAGTTGTTACGAAGTGAAGCTGTGAGAAGTTGCATTGCACTGTGTTGGTTCTGACCACAGGACCACATCTGTGCTGCTAGAGCAGCTTCAGGCCCAATTCCAAGGGTCCAGGACTAGAGTGGCACCCCGTAGGTGGTATGACTCATAACAGACAGAGTTCAGGTGTTGGGTTCAAAATGCTTGGAGCCTTTTCTGTCCCTAAGGCTTTGATTTGGAAAACAGCAAACTAGCCCTTGGAGTCACTCTCTTGGCCCTAGGTTCAAGATGCAGGGCCAGACTTTTTCACTCAGGCAGAAGGGCAATAGAGTAGCAGTACTCCTTTTACAATAGTCCTTCTGAGTCTTACATATGTCCAGAGGTGTGCAGAAGAGTTGGGTCTGAGGGTCCATCAATTATACCTTGTGTCCACTTTGTATCAGGAGAAGGTTCTGAAGGGTTCCACCCCAAGAGGGGTTTGGAATTTCCTGCCTACTTGCCTTGGCCCTACCTTGTCTAGTGTCACAAAAGACTAGTGTCAAACCCTTTGTCCATGTGCCCAGGCAGAGCTTCTGTGATGTGCTAATGTGATTGGTGCTAGCTCCTCCCCTCATCAAGTCAAAGATGGCCCATCCTACAAACACCTGTTCTCCTTTGTCTTTCTGTCTGAGCTCAATACACAAAGACCAACTGCCAGCTATACCTAGTCATGTGACCCAGGATGCGGCTGCAGATGGTTACCTACCAAATGGTTACGTCAAGAAAATGCCAACTTTCTAAAAGTAAAAAGAACAGATGATGGATCCAATGCTGAACAATGCAAATATTCACCACCAGTCACAGATCTGGGTTGAATCCATCGTTTTTTTGCTCACCATGCCAGCCCTGTTTGGACCTAGCCATATGCAAATCAGTCTTGATGCTTCTCGCCATAGGAACAGTCCAGCCCAAACTGCCAGGCCAGGTCCTCCATGGACCAGAAACAAGCATCCTGGGACTGGTTTTGGGGTATAAGGCTAGTTTGAACCCACTGACACAGTGAGTAGGGGACCCTAGTCTGGGCATACACATCCCACATTGGGAGACAAAAGCAAATGGAACAAATGATTGATGTAAGGCTAAACAATGTCAAACATTGACCCCCTCCCCCCTGTATGGAGGTCTGGGCCTAAATCCATTGTTTTGTTGCTGCCCATGCCATTCCAGTTTGGACCCAGCTATATGTAAATCAGTCTTGACCCTGTTGCCCATGGGAACAGTCCATTCCGAACTGCCAGGCCAGGTCTTCTCTGGACAAGAAACAAGTATTAGCCTACTTGCAGCTGGAAGTCTTTGCTTGGCCTTAATGAGATGTGAAAACTACGCCTAGATCAGGGACAATGGCCTAAGTTTTAATGGGTGATTTTTCCCTTTGTAGGAAGACAAGTTAGCTTGGGCCCAGGAACTAATTAATTTGAAAGGGCCTGCCCTTTTTACAGGGAAATGTAAAATGAGACTGGAAAAGGCAACCATTTCTACCCCCAGTAAGGCTGGCTCAGTGGGAGACAAGCTACCCACAGATCCGCTTTTGAGTGGCCACAGAGGAGGGCATTGCTAATTTATCTAGAGGTAACAGTTCTGCACAAGGAAGGAAGAGGTTTCCGCATCTTGAACTTTAGGAGTGAGGGCACTCTGTGATTGTTTGCAGTCAGGCCAATAGGAAATGCTGAAAAAGTGGGTAGGAGTATCTCTGGGAACATTGACCCCACTGCTTAGGTAGAAGTAAGGAGTCAGTCCCACTCACTAGCTATGGTGAACCATAAATATGGCATCCCAAGACACCTTCCTCAAAACATTTTTTGGACAGAGAGAAAATCAGAAAAGGACTTGACCTGCTGTCCATGACCTAAGAGGTGTCCTGAGAGACTGAACCTGTTTTCTCTTGTGCCTAGGATAAAGAAGTGGACTCCGAGGGTCAATTGTCTGACTGCCTGTATGGCTTTATGGATGCATCAAGCCGCAAAAGTCCTTTTCCTAGAAGTGTCCAGCTGACCAATAGTTACTGTACATGGACTGGAACTTTCTGGTAGTCTTTGCAGGAGTGAGTCTTGACCCCTAAGTGCTGCACCTGAGGCGCTGGTAGCATTAGAAGTGACCAAGGTGAGCTGCTCCAGAAATCCTAAAAAGTTGAGACTTAAAAGAAAAAAAAAAGACGTAATTTATATGCTGGCAGAGAGAGAACACCGATGCAATGGCAATATAATTCTCTCTCCTCAAACATCATGGTCCGCCCAGCCAATCTAGATTCTGGTGGACCATAGTCTGACGACGGCAGAGACTACTCGGTTTCATCCCATGGCCTGACAGAGTTAGGGCCCTCAGAGTTTTGGCTGTGCCTTCCCACCTATTTAAGATGGGAGGACATACAGCTGACTTTGGATTTCTATTGTTTGCCATTTTGACTTTATAACTGTTTTTCTACTGAATAAATATTTTACTCATTGCCCTAAGTTAATACTGTTTGCTCTAAGCCAGATCTACCAGGGGGTTGAGTTCAGGTTAATTCTGTGAATTCACACTGACAAGTTAGTGTCTTGGGTCCTCATTATGAACATGGCGGTCGGTCCGTTCCACGCTGCCGGTGGTGGCGGTAAAAACCACCAACAGAGGAACGGGCCTGATCGCCAAATAATGAACCAAACGAAAGACAGTCATCCCGCAAACCACCCACTGCCAGCAGAGGAGTGCCGACAACGATGGCAGGGTCCTCCCACAGGCCGACGGAAAGGCCCAACCCGCCCATCAAATAATGAACCACCAGTCTGCCGCCGGTTCCGGGGCGGGAACCACCGCCACGCAAAGCCAGGCGTTAATGAACCAAATTCTATTAAACACTCACCGGAGGCCCACAGAACGCACCAAAGCAGACATGGATAGAGAGCTGCAGATCACACCAGCCCTCCTCCTTGCCATATACATCCACGACCGAGACCGCCGACGAAGATGACGACGGTAAGTACTGCAACCTACTGAACAAGGGAAGAAAGGGCACAGTCACTTACCCACCCACCCTGCTACGCCCCCCAACCCTTCACAGCAGCACACGTCATACACCCTACAGCAAGAGGTATTTACCTGACACAAGGCTAATCCAACCTGACGATAGTACATAAAAATATCCCACACCCATCAACAATGAAACAAAAGACCAGTGTTCAACGGCATGCCGCCGAAACACAGGCGACACAGAAACTTTAATGTGAAGCTCACAGAGCCAAACAGTCCAAACAGGGCCAATGGCCAGTCCGTATGGCTACAATTGCCATGGGCCACAACAGACCCAACCTGACTCCCACAAGTGCATGGTACTCCACCTAATGGGGCAACATAAGGGCATCCAGGCACCTCACGGAATGGGAGAAGGGGGTGGTGGGGGTGGGGATTTCCGACGGGGTGGGCCTTGGACTTTCATTTGGAAGGAGAAGGGGGGTGGGTTTGTCCCTTGAAGGGGGTGGGGGCTGTTTAGATCGGGTGGAGCTAGATGGACTCCGCTCAGTGCAGGCCTTTTTTTTTCTGGGGAAGGGGCACAGGAATGTGAAGGGCGGACAGGGGTGGGCTGTGATGTGGAAGGAGTGGAAAGGGCAAGGAGGTGAGCACGTTTGGGGACAAGATGGGGTGGGCCAGTGGGTTGGAAGAGGTCAGCACCGGAGAGGAAAAGTTTCTTCGGAGCAATTGGGGTGGTCCTGGATGAGGGCGTGGGAGTGGAGGCAGAGGGCGTGGATATATGTGGTGTAGGGGTGCGTGTAGTGGGTGCAGGTGACTGGACAGTATGCTGTGCTATGGTGGATGTCTGATGGGTGGGTGTCTTGGTGCGTTTGTGTGTTTTGGGAGGAGGGGGGTGGATACAGTGGGAGAAGACAGACAGCTAGTGTGGATGTATGTTTGTGTGGGTGTCTGCAAGTCTGGTGAGTGTGTTGCATGTGTCAACTACAGTAGTTGTGGTGAGTGCAGGTGTGGTGTATGAGGTACATGTATGGATGTCTGCTATTGTGGTGAGTGCAGGAAGAGGAGCAGCAACAGTGACTGAAGGTGCAGTGCATGAGGGTGTGGATGTAGAGGGAACAGACAGGGAGGCGGAAGAGGTGATCACACTGAGGGAAGTGGATGTTTTTGTGTGTGCATGTGTCTGTTGGCTGTGTGAATGCTTGTGGTGGGAGGTGTGGTGCTTGTGTTTAGAAGTGTGTTTCTTGTGTGTTGATGTGCTTGACTGCGTGCCTGAATGTGTGCCTTGGACGGGTGAAGGGAGTGGGGTGCTGGAAGGGGTAGAGGATGTTGGAGGGGGGACGGAATGGCCAGGGAAACTGGCTGCCATCCGAGAGGAGGCCAGAGCCTGAAAAGATCTCTGTAGGGCAGACACAGCACCGTGAATGCCATCCAGATAGGCATTTGTCTGATGTACCTCTGATGCTAGCCCCTGGATGGCATTGATGATGGTTGTCTGCCCTAGAGAGATGGTTCTCAGGAGGTCAATAGCCTCCTCTGTGAGGTCTGACTGGGACGGGTGAGGAGGTGCCTGGGACGAAGGAGACGCCCACCTTTCTGGGTGGGCGGGCACAGGCAACTCGGTGGGGAGCAGAAGGGTGGGCGGTGATGGAATTGATGGAATGGGGGGTGGCGGAAGATGTCACGGTAGTGGTGTGGGCACTAGGGACCGCCACCGCCGGGAAGCCCCCATTGGAGGAGTATTACAAATTTTTATTATAAATATACAGAAGGGACCACACACTGCATTTGTTGTCCAGTGCTCAATGTAGACACAATGGCTTTGTGATATTCCAGTGGCTGGGAGGGGAGTACCACGGGAGAGGCAACTACCACTGGAGGTAGTGACTCCGAGACCTCCTCCCCTGGGCGTCAGTTGTCTCTGCCTCTGAGGATCCATGGGCCGCTGCCTCCCCACTTGCCGGTGCCTCAGCTCCCTCGCCAGATGTTGATGCTGTACCAAACCAACACAGGACAACAGGGATGGGGAGACAAAACAGGAGAGACACTTGTAAATAGCTGAATGGAGGTACATAATGGCCAGACATACACCCACCCAGAAGACACACCCAACAGCAGCACTGTACACTATGCCCATGGCCATACCCCTGACTACTGACCAGAGTACTGCTCTACACCCATCCCCTGGAATACCTAAGGAGGCGATGTATGGGAGACCTGAGAAAGACACTCCTACACCCTTTCGGGACCATAAAGTAGATGGACACTAGTCAAAGTCCCTGCCTCTAAGCAGCATGAACCCTAATGCACACCCAGACATCGTTCCAGACTGAAGTATGTGAAACGAGTACTCACCCCCTTGTGACTGCTGTGCAGCCTTCAAGCACCCATCCAGGTCTGGGTACGCCACCACCAGGATCCGTCGCATGAGGGGGGTCAGTGCCCGACGGGCACCCCTACCATGTTGGGAGGACTTCCCCAGCTGGGCTTCACTGATCTTGCGCGCCCAGCGCAGCAGGTCCTCCCAGCTCTTTCTATGGTGGGTGCTCCGCCAGTTGTCGACCCCCAATGTCTGCACCTCCTTGGCGATGGCATGCCAATGTGCCCTCTTCTGGTGGCGCTGACCTAAAATGGCGACACAGAAATGGGACACAGAGGTCAGGCACTTGCACGATAGGAACAGCTGGCTAATCGTCCTCTATGGGACGGACAGTACTGTCAGACATACAGGACATATGCACGCAGCATGCCATGCACCATGTCCCATGAAGGCTCAGAGGTGCACACATATGTCCAATCAACACCATCCATTACACACACACAGTGCCCCCCAAACCCAGACTCACCTGCACCTCTGGCCGTCCGTACAGTTTTGCGTACAGGGGCAGGACCCCGTCCACTAGCTTCTCCAGTTCCTCCTGGGTGAAGCCCGGGGCCCTTTCCCCTGCAACACGAGGCACATCCATAGCCAGAGGCAGGCCACAGCAGTACACACAGTGGAGTACCTGTCCGCATGACATCAGGGAGTCAAGTGATTAAACAATGACAAACGCGCGTACGTTCCACGGCAGTGTGCACCGTCACCGGCGGCGGCGATCATGATACTCCAGGATTCCCCATTGGCATCCATGTTAACCAATGAGGGTGCGAACTGCGGTAAACACCGCCTCACGCTGTGACGTCATCCGCTAGCGGTATGAGGTCACTTCCACAACGAAAGGGTAGAATTACAGTGGGGCAGACATTTTGCCAGGGCCTACGCATCTAAAATAAATTACTACTCACAATGCAGGCCCTACTAGCCACATGAAGCACCTAGGCCTCTGTCCATTCAGTATTGTAGCACACATGAAATACTCTGGGCCATAATTATACTTTTTGACACAAACCAGCGCTGGCGCTGGTTTGCATCAAAAAATGTACCGCCGGCTAACGCCATTCCTACTCGCCATGCGGGCGCCATATTTAAGGATTGACGTTAGGTGGCGCTGCGGGCTGGTCAGAGTAAAAAGAAATGACTCAAACCAGGCAGCGCCGGCGTAGGGGAAAATTGGGAGTGTGCGTCAAAAAATGGTGCAAGTCAGGTTTCAGTCAAAAATCATGGCACAAACTGGACTTGCGCCATTTTTTGATGCACCCCCATTCAAATGACACCTGTCTTAGCAAAGACAGGAGTCATGCCCCCTTGCCCAATGGCCATGCCCAGGGGACTTCTGTCCCCTGGGCATGGCCATTGGGCACAGTGGCATGTAGGGGGGCCAAAATTAGGCCCCCCTATGCCACTTTGGAAAAAATAATAATAATACTTACCTGAATTTACCTGGGATGGGTCCCCCCATCCATGGGTTTCTTCAGAGGTGGGCAAGGGTGGCAGTGGGTGTCCCTGGGGGCAGGGAAGGGCACCACTGGACTGCTTCCATGGTCAGAGACCATGGAAGTGAGCCCACAGCCACACTTAACACCTGCCCTTACCCAGGCATTAAAAAACGGCGCACATCAGGCTGTGCACCATTTTTTAAGGCCCGCCCCCTCCTGTGCGTCAAAATGACGCGGGAGTATAAATAAGGTGCACAGTCCTTAAAGTCATTTTTTGGGCGGAAACGCCTACCTTGCATGTCATTAATGCAAGGCAGTTTCGGGCAAAGTTTGCGCCGCATGTGCGTCAACATTTTTTACATGCATTCGGCGAAAACAGATTATAAATATGCCGCTCTGTACCCTCCTTGTTATGTACATGTATATCTGTCAGGTAGTAGTTATTGTAGAGACACTACAATGAACAATGCAGTGCACAAATTATGACAAATGTGCCTATGTATGTGTCTTCATCACACCTTTTTGAAACCCCTCGTAGGTACCGACCCTCGTGTCGAGGAAGGGCACCATCAGTGTACAGACCACTTGTGGATATGAGAACCATGGTGGAGCGTCAGATCATAATCACTTACAGACTCACACGTGCAGCAATTGAGGAACTTTGTGCTTTTCTGGATCCTGCACTAACTCTGGGAAATCGTAATCAGCATGCCATCCCTACTGAAGTGAAGATGCTCTCCGCACTCCATTTCCTGGCCAGGGGCTCATTTCAAGTGACAGTGGGCATGGGTGCTGGATTTTCACAGCCAATGTTCAGCATGGTACTGACAAGATTTCTGAATGCATTTGTACGACATCTGCAGTCCTATGTGAGGTTTCCCCAAAGTACTGACCTCCCTGACATCAAGTCTGAATTCTATGCCTTTGCCAACATACCCCATGTTATAGGTGCCATCAATGGCACCCACATATTGATAAACCCCCCAAGAGTGAGTAAACAGGGGTACAGAAATAGAAAGAATTTTCACTCAATGAACATCCAATTGGTATGTACTGCAGACCAGTACTTCTCACATGTGAATGCCATGTGAACGCAATGTTCCCAGGTTCAGTTGAGGAACAGTAGTGTGCCACAGAAGATGGAACAACTCCAAGAGGACAGAGGGTGGATCATAGGTAAGTGTGCCTGTCACTAACTGACACATTGCAGAGAACCGGTCTGTCTGACTGAAGGGCATAATAATGACGACTCTGTATTGCACCATTTTCTAGGTGATTCTGGCTATCCAAACTTGTGTTGGCTCCTGACACTAGTGAGTAAACCCAGGACGGATGCAGAGAGGAATTACAATGAGGCCCTTGGACGTACTAGGAGGGTGATAGAGCGAACTATAGGTCTCCTGAAGGCTAGATTTTGTTGTCTACATATCTCTGGGGGTTCCCTGGCCTATGGGCCTGATAAAGTGCATAGAATAATGGTGGCATGCTGCATGCTGCACAACGTGGCAGTGAGAAATTCTATCCCCCTCTTGGAGGTGGAGGGTGCTGTAGGTCCTGATCAGCTACCTCAGAGAGGTGAGGAGAGTGATGGTGATGATGAGGAAGGGGAAGATGTCAATTCCAGGAACCAACTGATACAACTCTACTTCCAGTAAATGTGTGGGACTTGGGCCTGACACTGGGGTTTGTGACAAATACTGTCAGTGTGCTCAGTCAAATGGGGGGGTTGATAATGATAGGTGAAACATGGCCCACTTCTGCATGGTACAGATTGAAATTAGATGCATTTCCTCATTGCCACCATTTAGGCACACAGGTCTCCCTTCATGCACAGATTTGGCAATAAAGTAGTTCTCTGCCAGTTGCATCCATACTTCACTTTGTTCACAATTTAACACAGGGGACAGTGTTACAGGTGTGATATTTGTTTTATTGGTTGAAGTGAGTGAATAGTGCTATTTACATTGATGGCAAGTCATGAAGGGCTGTCCTCAAGACCAACATGGTGGCAGCGTTGTTGGTAGTATTGATGGGACCATCCTGTCTTACAGTAGTTCGTATTGCCGCTTAGCAATGTGTGGTTGGTGATTGAGTGGGATGGTTGCTGTGCATATTGTTGCTGAGTTACTTTTTGAAGGGGGCCTTATTCTTAGCTGAGGTTCCAGTGCCATATCTTGGCCTGATGGTCCGTTTGGGTGCCTGCTGTTGATCTTCAGGGATGACATGGGAGGCCCTTGAGTTTCCTGTGAGGGTAGTTCCTGGGATGTTTCTGATGATGGGGTATTCTGATGCAGGTTGTCTGGTGCTGTTGTGAGGGCCTCTTGTCCTGTGTGGGTGTCAGACTGGTTTTTGACCAGCTGCAGCAGTGCTCCTGCTATGGTGGCCATCGTGGCGTTGTGCTCTTTCCACTGCTCCATTGCCTGTTGGTGGTGTTCCTGCTGCATCCTCTGACTGTGCTCCAGCGTGGACACAATCTGTGCCAACCTCTCATGGGTATGCTGGTAGACCGCCAATACCTCAGATATCACGTCCTGGGCTGCTGCATCTATCCTGTGGTCTCCCCCTGGCCCACTGCCACCCTTGCACTTGCCCTAGCCCCCTGTGCCTGTGTCCCCTGCTCAGGTCTGGCAGTACCACTTGTACTGGGGCCCCCACCTTCCTGCTTGTTCGGAGTGGGAGACTGTGGCCTCTGTACCTGTGTTCCACCAGTATGTGGCCTTGGTACACTTGTGTGGGGACACCTGCCCTGGACTGCTGGTCTGGTCTGCTGGTCTGGTCTGCTGCTCTGGTCTCAGTGGTTTCCTGGGTGGGGCTGCAGTGTGGTGAGAGTCCAGAACGGTGTGAGGGGCCTGCCTGCTCATCAGTGTCCAGGGATCCTTCAATAGTGTACTGTGAGGTGCCTCTGTCTCTCTGGGGGGCACTGGCACTCCTTGTCCCGTCCTTTAGGGTTGTATGGGTGGTGGTGCCTGTTGGGGGACATAGACATGTCTATTACAGCTGCATGAACGTTTGAGGTCAACAGGACTGGGCTATTTTGTGCTGGTGTTACTTTCAGTGGCCTTCCAGGGTGCCTTTGTGAGGTTGACATTGCATTTCACACCTGTGTGGGGTTGCATTGTGGTGGGGGGTGTCGTTCCATTGTGGGAACGTACAGGGATAGGTAACTGTGCACAGGGGGAGGGATGTGGGCCTGTTAGTGGGTTTGTGGTCATGCAGGGGGGGTGGATGAAGTGGCTGATGCCTGGGTGGGGTGTTGGTCCTGGTGGGTGTGGGTGGGGTGGGGTGGTGCATGCATTACAGGTATGGTGAATATGAGGTATATGTTGATGACTTACCCAAGTCCATTCCTCCAGTGAGTCCCTCAGGGTGCAGAATGGCCAGTACCTTTACCTCCCAGTCTGTGTATTCTGGTGGTGTTGGTGGCGGTCTTCCCCAGTCTTCTGCACTGCAATGTGGTGCCTTGATGACATGCCCCTGACCTTCTCCCACAGGTCATTCCATCTCTTCCGGATGTCGTCCCTGGTTCGTGGATGGTGTCCCACTGCATTGACCCTGTTCACAATGGTCTGCCACAGCTCCATCTTCCTTGCGATGGGTGTGTGCTGCACCTTGGCCCCGAATATTTGTGGCTCCACCTTCAAGATCTCGTCCACCATGGTCCTTAACTCCCTTTTGGTGAAGTGTGGAAGTTTGGGGGTGACATGGTGAGTGTGGTGAATGGTGTCGGGGCTGGGAATGAGGTGAGGGTGCTCTGCTATGGTTCGGTGTGCGTCTCCTTGTAGGCTGGCATTCGCTGTCTGCCTCTGGTGCTCTCCGTCTTCTTGGCCTGGTTTGGTTGCAAATGATTGTGGGGTGTGTTTGGGGGTGTTTTATGGGGTTCTGGATGTGTGTCAGGTGTGTGGGTCATACGCCTATCCAATGTGTGCACTTCTTGCTGTTGAGTCCACTTGCTGCCCGTGGCGGTCACAGCCGCCAATGGTCGTCCAGCCTCCGCTGTCCACGAAGGTGATTTGTGCATCATTATTTGGAGGGCGGGATGTGGGTGTGCTTGGCGGTGGCAGGGTGGAGAGGTTCGGGATTCCCGCCAACAGGGTCATGGTGGGGAGTGGTGGTCTGGTGATTTTTGGCGGGGTTGGAATTTTCGTTCATTATATTTCGAGTTTCCATTCACAGCAAATGGTGGGATTCTGTTCACCGCTGCCACGGCGCTGGGCGCTCGGCGGTGTTTCCCGCCATGTTCATAATGACCACCTTTATGCTTTGAGATGTGACACTACCCACCCACATAATAATTAGGGGTAGGTGATATAATCCATTCCGCCCACAGAATTGACAGAATTTCAGCCACTCCAGGTCACTCTTTAATATGGAGTTCTGGCTAACTTATGTCAATCACAGCATGTTGTTGAACATGTGATCTGGCGAGCGTGAGTAATATTTTGCGTCCCCTAGCATGATTTTCTAATGCAGGCAGTCACTGACGTTAGCAAGCTGTTAGGGTCAGAGGGCTGCCGTTCTTGTAGACTTTCTGCAGCTCGAGTAGATTTTCTACTCGAGCGGCAGCTAAATCAACTCAAATGGCCACGCTCTTTCACGCAATGCATGTTGCCGTTTGTGCTGATGTTCAGCGCTGATCAAGCTATCATTGCCAAATTGCAGTGCAAGTTGCATATGTTTCTCTTGTTGACAGAATTCTGCATAGGGAAACTGCAAGTTCTGCCCACCCTTAATAATATTTCACATTCTTATATTTTTGAATGCACAAATATGAATGGATTTTGACTTATCTTGATTCTATCTCTCAGGGGGTTTGAAACTAATCATGTGAGAATTGGGAGTCCTATTTACGACACAGTCAATGCCACCATTTTTGGGCTGACAGATGCCTTAAGTAATTGAAGAGCTGAAGCAGTGCTATTTTACCACCTCTGTCAGTTGTAAATGGTTGCTTACAAGGCTTACGCTGCTTTTGGCTGTACATGGAGCAGTAATTGTTGACATATCCGAAGTAAACAACTGAACATAACACCTTAACATACACAAAGCAACACAATGACACAATTAAAGCATAACAGGGAGCATCACAAAAAAATCCAGTCAATACAGAACACAACACTACAAACTCAGTAGAACACAATAAAACCACTAAGCATTTAATGCAGCCCAAGAGCCCAAGAGCATAGCAGTGCAAAAAAAAAAAACACATCACCAACACAACAAAATTTAATACAACAAATTTAGACAAATGTTTGTGTTGCCCATTACCACCTACAGAGTTTTGATTTCTCATTATTGTAGTAAAAGTTGTTCAGATTGTGAGAGCGGAAATTCAGAATAAATAGTTTTAAGGTTTTCCACTTTGCTACTGGACCCTCGGCAATCGACCTTGGAGGTGTCTTGTGAGGCAGGGGCAAGCTGCAAATCAAATCATTAACAATTCTCAATATACCAATGAGATGTGTGAGTCAATGACAGGAGTTGGATGAAGGTTTAGCATTTTTACTATCAGTTTTCTTAGTTATTCATGTTTATTAACAGTATCAACATTATTTCAAAGAACAATAAACCAGTGTTAAACAGAACAATGCATAAAGCACATTCTACACAAATGAATTTCCCTAGTCTAATCTAAAGGATAGTTCTGTAAAAAAAGATAATAAATGAATCAGAGGAGCTGAGAGTTAGTTAGTCAATTTAGAGATATGAAAGCATTGAGAAACCCGGTAGAGTTTCAGAGCAAAATAATTTCAATCAAAGAGTCTCTGAATGCATCTGAGTATCAAAATTAAAACAGCTCAACGTGAATCTGAGAAATATCTCAGAGAGCGTCTGCGAGAAGTGTCAGAATGGGGAGTAGGGCCAATGGTGAATGAGCCTAAGCTTCTCTCTTTAGACTAATTTCAGGAACACACATTTTATAATAATACAATGTTGTAACTTATAACTTCATTCGTCTTCTCCACCACCAGTTTGTCCAAACAGGCTTTGATGTCTTCATGAGAACAAGACAGCTTCTGCTGACTAATCTATCTAAACAAAGCACCTATGAAACATTTAATTTATCATGTTCTAAAGTTGCAACTAAATTATCTGCTGCATGCTATTTCCCACCATTATAAGACATAAAGAGAAAACGTTCATGATTAGTTAAATGCATATTTTACAAATCACATTTCCTTTCCCATACACTCTATTCTATTCAGGTTTTACAGTTATTCATAATACATTGTTAGCCTAGGTCACTAATGACAAATCATGTAAAACATGTGCTTGATGGTGCATTCACTAATTAAAGCCTGTAGATAGTGTTGCAATATTGTTGCTTTGTGCTTTCTTGGCTGATAAAATAGCACTGAAAGAAAAATCACCTCTTAGGTCATAGACAGCAGGCCAAAAAAAACCTTTGGAAAAGATTTGGCCTTCCAGAGGCACATTAATATGGTATTTTCATTGCAAATTTCTACATCTAATGTGTTCTAGAGGTGATTTCAAGTCCATGCGTGTGTTTGATAAGTGAGAGTAAAATGCATGGCTATGTTTTATAGCAGATGCACACAGACACCCACACACCAATGAAAATCCATACATATGTAAAACGGTCATGGGTATAGGGATAACATGTAGAGCTCTAAACACCTACACTATCTACGTTAAACGTGTAAAGTGATCCCCACCAACAAACTTGAGCGTTGCGGTTGTTAATACATTGTATTGATGCAAACACAAAACAAATATCTGGATATAGAATCCAAAACTCTCGTGATCATTCAGAAATAATCCGTGGTAGTGTCAGTGCCACTATGTGTAAATGTCAGCAGTGCGCAAGTTAATGTGGCATGATTACAAAATCTAGTCTGGCACTACTAGTGTCTTCTAAATTGCTTTTAGGCGTATTGGTCGATTATGTTGTTGCTTCTGCTTTAATGCCGTTCTTTGCCACATTTTCAAATAATGGCTGCTCTATTAATATTCACCTATAGAACAGGACTGTAAATAAAACAGAATTCCTCTTAATGACGAAAGGAAGAATGTGAAACAATTCTGCCTCTGTCAATGCTCTGAACTTTTATAATGCAATAACGAGTCTAGCCTACCTGCGGGTTGGCACAGCAGGCGCCTATCAATAATTCATTGTTGCATGTAAGACAATCGTGCTCTATTTCTCATTCTGCCTCTGCTCTGTGTACTTTGGCACGAAGCCACCACCAAGCAAATAAAATTGAAACAGCTCCTTTGTCTAAAAGCTCCAGTGCTAGCAGATCTGTACTCACGAGGTAGGTGCCACCTGGTAATGGGATGAAAGTCTGCCCCAGACTGCGTGACCGTTCCCGCTCTGCCTGGCTGTGGAAAGATTGTTGGCGCTGCTGCTTCCCCCGAACGCAGTCAGTAGTTACAAATATGCTGTGGTTTTATGAAGTAGAAGGGAGATGACAGCATCCATCACAGGTTTATCAGATCGGACTCAAAGAATGTCAAAGAAAGTCAAACACTTAAATGTTCTGGTAATTCTGAAACTCTGTCGCGCTTTTACAATAGCGCTGTCGTTATTAAGCGCAGGGACTTTACAAGAACGTGTTTGATTTACCCTTTTCTGTTGTTTGTATGAATTGATTGAAATCATAATTGCAAATCTTGTCAAAGGCGCCAAGACAAGTTTCCGAAACGTAGTGTTTGGTAATCTTTGTTGGCAGTGATTGAAGTCTAAAGAAAACACAGACATATACGTAAACTCTGTAGCGTGCCTACAACAACACAAACCACACACAAAATGTGGTGGACGTTCCAAATGCCGAATGCTTTTTTCCCATTCAGTCAATAGGCAAATCATAGACGGCTTAGAAGTCAAGCTACTGTGCCATAGTTTCAGTTAAAATACATTTGACATGGATAACATTTAAAGTGACTTTCTGCAAGGTGTGGGTGGAGGAAACCCTCACTTGCAGTGTGCCAAGAGTCAGGACTGGGGGTTTCTAAGTTATTTTTTGGAAAAGGAAAATGGGGGACTTCGTATGCAGAAATAGAATGCAAATTGTCCCCACTCATTTCTGGAAGAGCACTACACTAGTAATAAGCATGTAGGTTCAAGATAGGTTAGGAGTTTAGCCCCGTTCTCCCATCCTCGTGAGAATTCCGTTGGGTAGTTTTGTTCGCACAAGTCTTTGGAAGCACACAGTGAGATTTCAGGAGATCTCTGCTGCAGTTTAATATAATCTAAGGGGGCTAGATTTCTAACCCTCTAGCGCGATTTAGTCAATGCACCAGTACAAATTTGAAATCCAAATGGACTGTAACCCTTACACAACATTTCCTGGTAATGATCAGTCCACCAGGATGAGTTCGGGTACATTGTGGAACTCCTCACCCTCTTTTTTAAATAGCACTCTCAATTCTAAAGTAGTACATAAACTATGAATGGTAACCACACAGAATATGAAAGGGAATGCAACTAAGCATGTTATGGTCAATGAGACCAGCAAGAACATGGTTGTTGAGTTCTTAGAATCCTAACACTCTTGAGCAATTTGTAAGTGGTATGCTAATTTTAGTTGAAACAGTAAATAGCAAGCCTTTATTTGAGTTTATCAAGATGGATCACAACCTATACCTGATTGCCAATTTTATCTTATATTATGAAAACGAATGCAGAACTTCCAGTCACTAAAGCATCAAACAAGATTACAGAACTAAACAATCATGGTAACAAATGGGTCATCTCACATATTGGTTATGTGCACTAATAACAAAAAAAAGAAAAGAAAAGCATTTCAGCCTAAACATTAAGGGGACATGACATCGGCTTAGGTAGACTTGATAACATTTTCACCCATATCATGAAAAAGTTACACTTTCTATGAAACAGTCAGTGCATTCCATGACAGCACCCCTTGGGAAGGGGTTGTGATGTTAGGTTCACATCAGG
Source organism: Pleurodeles waltl (assembly GCF_031143425.1). Taxonomy (NCBI): domain Eukaryota; kingdom Metazoa; phylum Chordata; class Amphibia; order Caudata; family Salamandridae; genus Pleurodeles; species Pleurodeles waltl. The sequence continues at coordinate 448,745,557 of NC_090442.1, read as the reverse complement.
ACTCTTGTTAGAAATGGGGTCCCTAGTTGGCAGAGGTATCCACCCATGTCCAAATAGGGACCACTATCCTAGTCAGGGTAAGTCACACACAATCCAAATAATCCTGTGCCCACCCTCTGGTAGCTTGGCACGGAGCAGTGATGCTTAACTTAGAAGGCAACGTATAAAGTATTTGTTCAATAAATCATACAGTAACAGTGAAAACCCCACAAAAATACACCACACAGGTAAAAAAATATAAGATATTTATTTGATTAAATTAAGGTCAAAACTATAAAGATTCAATAAGTACAAGTTGAAGTATCACTTTTTCAAAATTAAAAAAAGTCTTAGATCTTAGAAAACAACAATAATCTCTTGTTTAACAAAGTACCTGGTCTGCATCAAAAATTCCACACACGAAGACCGCAGAGGAGGAGATGCGTGGAAAAATAAGGTGTCCATAGGATTTTCCGGAGCAACACAGATGATGCTTCATTTCTTTCCACTCTACAAGGGGCTTGCGTCAATTTCTGGCGTGAAGGCTTGGTTCCTCACTGTGATGTGGGTTTCTCTTTGATGCCCACGGACAATGTAGGGAAATGTTGCGTTTGTGGGACGAAGTCACAGGCGCTGCATCGATCCGGTTGGCGACCTGTCGAATTTTATGTTGCACGGCAGGCGCTGCATCGATCCTTCATGCAGGAAGTCGGGCTGTGTCATTCTGGTTCGGCTGTGCGTCGATCCGGGAGGACTGTGCGTTGAAGTTCTGGCCACAAGGCTGGCGCAGAGTCATTCCTTCACTTGGAAGTCGGCGATTTTCTCGTCACAGACAAGGTTGTGTGTCGTTTCCAGCAGTCTGTATGAGGATTTTCGGCGCACAAGGAACTCCTTGAAGAGATGACGTTTTTTTGGCCCTGACACTTCAGAAAACAGGAGGCAAGCTTAACCCAAGCCCTTGTAGAGCACTTCTCAGCAAAGTTAGAGGGCAGCAGGTCAACAGGGCAGGGCAGGGCAGCAGTCCTTCACAGCAAAGCAGTCCAGATGAGTCCTTTGGGAACCCAGGCAGTTCCTCTTGACAGGTTACAGGTTCAGGTCCAGAAGGGTCTAAGTTGGTAGGGTCAGGGACCCAGTTTATGTACCCCAAAGTGCCTTTGAAGTGGGCGAGACTTGATTGGTTTTGAACTGCACAAGGTCCCCTTTCAGTATGCAGATGTGCACAGGTGTGACTGAGCATCCTGTGTTTGTGGTTGTCTGGGTGAAATCCACAAAGGAGCTGTCAACCTGTCCAGCCCAGGTATGGACTGGAGACAGGCTGTGAGGCACAGATGGATTTTAAGTGCAGAGAAAGCTCACTTTCTAAAAGTGGCATTTCTAAAAAAGTAATATTAAATCCAACCTCACCAGTCAGAAGGACTTTGTATTATGATTCTGGACATACTAAATATGACCTGTCTACTCCTTTCTGATCAGAATCTACCACTCAAACAGTATATAAGGGTAGCCCTAATGTTAGCCTATGAAAGGAGCAGGCCTCACAGTAGTGGAAAATGAATTTATGAGTTTTCCACTACCAGGACATAAAAAGCACCCAGGTACATGCCCTGCCTTTTACCTACATAGCACCCTGCCAAGTGGGTTACCTAGGGCCTACCTTAGGGGTGACCTATACGTAGAAAAAGGGGAGCTTAAGGCTTGGTAAGGTTTTCTAGATACCAAGTTGAAGTGGCAGTGAAACTGCACACACAAGCCTTGCAATGGCAGGCCTGAGACATGGTTAAGGGGCTACTTATGTGGGTGGCACAATCTGTGCTGCAGGCCTACTAGTAGCATTTAATTTACAGGCCCTGGGCACATGTAGTGCACTGTACTAGGGACTTACATGTAAATCAAACATGCCAATTGAGAATGAACCAATGGTACCATGTTTAAGGAAGAGAGCACATGCATATTAGCACTGGTTAGCAGTGGTAAAGTCTGCAGATTATAAACTAGATGCTTACTAACGTAACAAATCAAAGATATAATCTTTGATTTGTTTATAATTTATATAATCAAAGATATAATCATGTACGAACTACTGTAAAGACAGGTGAAAATGGGGAGTTTGTCTGTTCCCAGAGTTCGGGGAAGACTGATTGGTTTGTCAGAGTAGAAAAGGAGAGACATTTTGCAACTTGAGTTTTTGTTGAATTGTAATAGCTTGTGTTTCTTAGATTATCATACAGCAGATCTTAGAGATGCTTGCTGACTTCGAGCTGAGAAGACCATTCTAGCTTCTGCAAAACTCCACTGCCTGAATGCTATGACTTTATACCTAAGCATTCTTATTCTCTTATCAGGCACCTTAATTTGGATTTCTGAAACTGATACCTTACCTACTTTGCTTAGGCCATTCTCACCCAAACTTTCTTTAATTTAGATTAGGGATTTTCCTTACAAATGTGCTATTTTGTTTTATGGAATATGGACTTTTAGACTATTTGAATCTGTAATAATGTCAACTAAATTTGAATACTTGGTAAAAGTAATTTGTTAAATAAAATCCTTTAAACTAATTTAAATTTTCTTTGTCATTTCCTGTGAAGTCCCAATTAGTCTTTCACAGTTATGATTATGAAAGTAAGAGACAGCTCCTTATCCCCTCTCCTTACAGGGACGTTATAGTTAGGTTCAGATTTTACGTGCACAGAACCATAGAAATTCAGCTGTTGAAGTTGGAGGTATTTCAAGTAATTAAAACTCATGCCCTAAGGTAACTGTAACTCGCGCCATATATATAAATATAACATATAAGTATAGTAACTTAAAAAAAAAAATGTTCCAGGGATGTTATAGTTAGGCTCACATTTTTATAACTCGTGCCCCTGCCATTCACCATTTTTGTCAAATATTTTACTGCATATACTACATTGATATTATCAGTGATGTTATCAAAGATGTCATGAGTGTCATAGTTTGTGGGGTAATAAGCAGTGCATGGCAAGGGCACGAGGTATAGTCACATTAGGGCATTAGTTATAGTTACTTGAATGAGCTCTCCGTGATGTACTTGAAACCTTTGTTTCTTTTAAGTGAATTTCAGTTTCTTTTAGTTCTATTTCCTAATTATAATGTCCCTGTAACCTTTGTTTTTTTCAGTATTTTTTTTTATTTTTATTTAACATAAAGTAATTTTCATTACTATATGTTAATCCAACCACCACCATGCCTGATTGGGATTGGCCACAGGGCGTGGCCTGAGGCCTGAGGCCAACCGCTATAACCACGCAACTCCACTCTGCGCATAGCCTTCGGCCATGAGCAGCTGGGGACGGCCGCAGGGCCTGGCCTGCAGTTAGAACCTATGGCCAACCCCTATAACAATCCAACCCAGCAAGTCCCCCAGTCTTAGCTCAGTCCTGGGGACCCCATCACCTGTAGTGTGGTCTAAACATTTAAATGTAATATTTTGCAGAGAGGCCAAGCAGCCCTCCAGGCTGATCTCGGCGCTGGGGACCTCATCACTGAGGCCATGTCTAATTTTCTTTTAGGGAGGTGGGCCACATGGCTTCTCCCATGGCTTATCTTGGTCTCGGGGTCGGGCCTAATTATTATTTTTTGGGGGGAGGGGGTCTGCATGGTCCCCCTTCTTTGGGCCGATCTTGGCCCCAGAGAACCCAATCCCTGGGGCCTGGTCATGTGACCTTGGTGCCCCCAGGGCACCAAGTGATAAGGTTGGGGATTGTGGGAAAGCCTGAAGGTCCCCTCAGCCACAGCCGGCTCTCCACCTCCTGTGGGAGCTGGCACTTCTGTCACAGAGAGGGCCCTGGAAGAGCACTTTCCTCTGTCTCCCTACCTGCAACTCTGTGGGCATGGAGACAGAGGAAACTTCTGCTTGCAGAGAGGGAGCTGTTTGATGGCTTTTCCTCGCTGTGAGCAGAGTCTTTGCTGTGACTTGGTTAGTCATCCCCAGGGCTATTATTGGCTCCTCGAGGGGAGTCGCACGACCCCAACTCCAACCTTATACTTCACTCCAGGGAGGTGGTAGTCTCTGGGGCTGGGGGTCTGCAACAGACCCCCTTCATTGTTTCAATTCAGCCATGGGGAGTTGGCAGTCCCCAGGCTCCAAGGAACTGTGCGGCCTCCCCTTATTTAAATACAATTTATCCCAGGAGGAGGTGGTCTCTCATTGAGGGCATGCGTGGTCCCCTTGCATATAATTCAATATGAGCCCCAGGGAGGTGGTGGTCCATGGTGCATAAAAATGCCCTAGGACGGGAACCCCGTGCACACAGATTTGCGACCCTATTGTGAATTTGAAGGAACATTTTTTAAAAGAAACTGCTTTTCTGCACTGGGGATTTTTCTGGGACACCAGCACCAGAGCTAAGGGGTGATGGTATCCCTACCCTGGCCCCATTTCTTTTTTCTTAGGTTTTTCTGGGACTCGGTTTAAGCCGAGTCCCTAGATGGCTGCAGCACTTCCTGGTTGAAGTGTTGGAAGCCAATCAGATCACTGCACAAGATCGGGAGTATTCATGAAGGCTTTGTGCATCCAGATATCTATATTTCTTTTTCTTTCAATATCTTTTAAACTACTTAATGGATTTACACCACATAACAAAAAAAACTCTTTCTGGATCAAGAGATACCTTCCTGCCAAAAGTCGTGTAATTCCATCTAGCGATTCGGTCTGTAGTCGTGTCTATAATCCCTGTAGGAATGATAATGGGAAATAAACTTTTTTGACCCTCATTTTTCCTGGCCCCCCACTTGACGGATCACCCTGAAACTTCCCATGTACAAGATTCTTGGGATAAATTGTTAGATTCGTCAAAAGGCACCAAAGACATAGGCAAGTCAAAACATGCTTTTTTAATGGAAACATGGACTTAACTTTACCCACTGGCAGTCACCAGCAGGTTTTATATATATATATATATATATACGTATATATATATATATATATATATATTCACTTAAAAAAACAAAAGTTACAGGGATGTTATGGTCAGGTTCACATTGCACATGTAGAAAACCATAGTAATTCAGCAGCTATAGTTACCTTAGCTAACTATAACTTGCACCACTGTAAAATGCACTGCTTGTGACCTTACATATTACATCACTCATGACATGGTGAGTGACATCACTGATGACATCATCCAGTAAGTGTAAGTGGTTGTATGGATGTGTGAGTGGGTGTATGAGTTGGTCTATGGGTGAGTGAGTGGTTGAGTCAGTTGCTGTATAGTAGAGTGAGTGGATGTATAAGTAGCTGTATCGAAGAATGAATAGATTTGTGACTGGTTGCATTAGTTCTGTAAGTGGGTGTGTGAGTGGCTGTACAGGTGAGTGACTGGGTGTGTAAATGACGGGATCAGTAAGTGAGTGGGTGGTTCAGTGCATGTTTGGGTGAATGAGGGTGTGTGTGAGTGGCTGTATACATAAATGAGTGGCTGTGTCCATGACTGTATGGGATAGTGAGTAGATGTGTGAGTAGATGTGCTTGTGTGAGTACATGTCTGGGAGACTAAATGGATGTGTAAGTACCTGTATGGATGAGCAAGTGGCTGTGTGACTGGCTGCATTGGTAGAATGAGTGGGTCTGTGAGTTACTGTATAGGTGACTGATTGGGTGTGTGAGTGCTTTTATGGGTGAGTGACTGTGTGTGTTAGTGACTGTATCAGAGAGAGAGTAGGTGAGTCAGTGACTGTGTAGGTGAGTGAGTGGATGTGAGAGTGGCTTTATGCATACGTGAGTGGCTGTGTCAGTGACTGTATGGGAGAGTGAGTGGATGTGTGAGCAGCTGTATCAGTGAGTGAGAGGGTATGTCAGTGGCTGCATGTGTGTGTGAGTGGGTATCTGAAAACCTGTACAGGTGAGTAAGTGGGTGTGTGAGGGGTTGTAATGGCGAGTTAATGGTTGTGTAAGTGACTGTATCGGTGGGTGAGTGGCTGTGTCAGTGACTGTATGGCTGAGTGTATGGGTGTGAGAGTGGTTGTATGTGTGAGGGTGTGGGTGTGTGAGTGATTGTGTAGGTCTGTTAGTGGCTATTTGAGTGGTTGCATGTATGTATGAGTGGATGTGTGACTGTTTGTATGGATCTGTTAGTGAATGTGTGAGTAGCTGTATGAGTGTGTGAACAGCTCAGTTAGTACTGTATGGGTGAGTGAGTAGTTCTGCCAGTTGCTCTGTGAATGAGTAAGTGAGTGCGTCTGTCAATGAGTATGAGAGTAGTTGTGTGTGTGTGGATGTTTGAGAGTTTGTATGAGGTATGAGTGGGTATGTGAGTGGTTTAGTGGATGATGTCATCAGTGATGTCACTCACCATGTAATGAATGATGTAATATGTAAGGTCATAAGCAGTGCATTACGGGGCCCCAAGATATAGTTAGCTAAGGTAACTATAACTGCTACATTTATATGGTTTTGTATGTGTGAAATGTGAGCCCAACTATAACATCCCTGTAACCTTTGTTTTTTTTAAAGTGAATTTCTATTTAATTTTTAATGTAAAGTAATTTTCATTACTATATGTTAATCCAACCACTACCTGTGCGGCGGCGGTTGGCCACATGGTTTGGCCTGCGGCCAGACCCTGCGGTAACCCCTATAACCACCCAATCTGGTGCTGTGCACAGCCTTTGGCTGTGTGCAGTGTGGTTAGGTGCAGGGCCTAGCCTGAGGCTAACCTCTATAACCACCCAAACCCAAACTGCGCACAACCTTCGGAAGTGCGCACTGGGTGTTGGCCACATGGTCTGTCCTGCAGCCAGGCCCTGTGGCCAATACCTATAATCACCAGTTGAAGTTCTCCTTCTGCCTTAGATTGAATAATGTATTTTTCAATTTATATTTTTTTTCTTAAAAACTTTGGAGTTGCGCACCTGTCGCAAACCCAGTGTCAAAAACAGTGACAACGAGGAAGATACTCATAGGATATGGGCGCTCACAGATAGTCCAAAGAATAGATAACACATTTAGTTCATGGCACGGTGCTTCTGACAAGAGGATCTCCCTCAATCCTCCAATGTTTCCAGAGAAACGCAATAGCATACAAACAAGAGTCGTAGCACTCGTGGTATAAAGACAGAGTTAGAAGTTGTTCGTATATTCAGTATTCTTCGTAAATTATCAACCAAACTTTTGTTTATATCACAATCCGAGTTTTATTAGTACTGTTCAACAATCCTCCACAAGAACAGCTTATTCGAATGTTCAGATATCCTCCAAAAGAACAGCCATTAGTACTGTTCAACAATCCTCCACAAGAACAGCCTATTTAAATGTTCAGATATCCTCCAAAAGAACAGCCAACACGTGTTTCATCCTCTGAGAAGTATCTCTCATTGAGGACTTCATCAGGGCTGAAAAATAAAATAAAGTGGTATCTATGTATATGTTGTGCAATAAAAATAAGAGCAGAAAAAATGGACCAAATTCCAAATGTGACAAGATTGTGGTATGCAAATACATGCTATATTGTGACCAGTGTGATAATCATTAATAAAGGAAAACACACCAGCTAACCAAACAACCCAAAATACTAATAACCCTGAATCCAATGTAAGAACTTCCTGATCCGTGATCAAAATTAAGGTCTAAAAACGTGACAAAACATGTCTACAGATCATAGTGCCCAGAGATCATTCTCAGAATAAGTGCACAAAAATTATAAACAATAGAATAGGGGTAATCCATGTGACTAAAGTAAGAAAAGGATCCCGATTTGTGTAAAGTACTGTTACTTAGAGGTTTACCACTAAGATCGAATATCCAGGAAATATTCTAAAATAAATAATGAGGGGCGAGAAAAAACCTCCACTAACCTTACTGTACTTCATAAGTTCAAAACTATCATATCGTTCAGTATTCTTCGAATATTGTCTATGATGAGATTAAAACATAAGAAAGCAGTAATGCGGTCAGCCCTTACATCTTGTACTTAAGTAACAATTAAAACTAAACTTTTAACCGCTGAAAAGGAAATTTTATGAAAATAATCAGAACCAGTAAATATGCAAAAATCTCACCTCCGTCAGAATGTCCGAATAGCTTAATAAAGGAAAAAAGGGAGGAACGCCGCGCGGTCTAATTCACCCGCAGCGTTCCCGAATCTAGTGGCTGCGATGTATCTGAGCGTCCGTATACCGGACGTCAGATAAAGCGCCCGATCACACTAATTGTGGAAACAAAAAAAAGACTAATACTAAGCAAAAACGGACGCCATCTTGGATTGTCTCCGTTAAATGCAAGGAGACAAGTTAAATAATCCTAATCAATCTAACAAGTCTCTAAATAGTAATGTAAAGGTCACCATATAATGGCGCCATATCAGATTATCTCAAATTGGACGATCTGCCAAATATATTAATAGGCTCAATATAACGATAGTATAAAATAGCAAAAAACAAAAGGGGCAATAGTTAGTAGGTACCAATGCAAGGTTAAAGGGTCCTAAATGGGTACGGAAATTAGTTGTAGGTAAACCTCTGAGTAATTACTGACCTGCCCATAAGAAAAATACCCAGAGTCAAGAGAGTATGAGACAAACAGTAAGAGGCTTGTTCGAAAACCATCCTACCAAAAAATTGTCAATATCTATACATACTGATGTGTGTCACATTGTAAACATCCATAGCCTCTAATAGGGCAACAAAATAGTGTCAATATAAATTTAGTGACAGTCACATGGTTAGTATATCCTCCAAATGCTCTCAGTTTCAATCCATAAAATATTTATATTATAACATCCATAGCATATAATAAGGCAACAAATAGTGTCAATAGAAATTCAGGGACAGTCACATTGTTAGTCTAACTTCCAAAATGCTATCAATCTAAATCCATTAATTACTGATATTCTAACATAGTAATGAGTATATACACAAGCAACTGCGTACAAAATAACAGTAAATAAGTGATCAGCACATAGATAGCAGCATAATGTTATTACAACATAGAGTGAGAAAACAAGCATCAACATGGCATTTAGTTAGTGTAAATAACACTTAGAAAATGAATTGAGGACAGAAAGTTAGTCCCCTAAGTAATATTCCATCTCAAAGTTGGTATTTAAGCCATCCTCCACAGCTCTAAGTTTTAAAATCCAATAGCATTCCCTCCTCCTGAGTGCTAGTTCTCTGTTACCCCCTCTAGGGTCTCTGTTGATGTGATCGAACCCAAAAAATTCGAATCCACAGGAGTCATTGCGTTTAGGACAATATCGCTTGTGATTCACTATGGGATATCTCCCATCATCTTGCCTAAGGGCTCTGAAATGTTCACTTGCCCTGATTCTGAGTGGTCTGATAGTACTGCCTATATAATATAGGCCACAGTTACATAAGATCATATATACAACGAAGTTGCTGTCACATGTGATATTGCAGTTGATATTATAAAGAACCTGAGTAGAGCTCCTGAATGTGGTAATACCCGATTTGGCCCATCTGCACATGCCACAATGTCCACATTTAAAGAAACCCTTACTTCGGTCGCTCAGCCAGTTGCCTGGGTTCTGTTTATTGCGAAAGCTAGGGCATAGAATATTTTTGAGAGTTTTGCCTCTTCTAAATGTAAAAATAGGGGTTCTGGGGATTACTTCTTTCAAATTCGGATCGGCTTTGAGAATGCCCCAATGTTTGTTCATACATTTCTTGAGCAGCGTCGCTGACTCTGTATAGTTGACTATACATCTAATGGTATTGTCTTTGGATTGAGGTTTGTGACACAATGTGTCCGATCTTTTAAGACGCATCGCCCTGGTGCAAGCATTTTTAATCACATTCGGAGAATAACCCCGTGCCTTAAATCTGTTGCTCATATCCTTGATGCATCTATCAAAATCTTCTTCCAGGCTACAATTGCGTCTTGCCCTCACCATCTCACCGTAAGGTATTGAGTTAATTTGGTGAGTAGGATGTGCACTATTAGCATGTAAGAAGGCGTTACATGAAGTACCTTTCCTGTATAGACGGCTCTCTATTTTGTTGTCCTTAACAAACAGTTCCACATCTAGGAATGCAATATTAGATGTACTCTGTTCGGATGTAAAATGAATGTTAAAATCGTTGTTGTTAAGATATTTTAAAAATTCGTTTAGTTTTTGTTGATCCCCAGTCCAGATCATCAAGCAATCGTCGATATATCTGCCCCAATAAAGTATGTCTGTCATCCAAGTACTCCCTTCTTTGCTCCAGATCTTATTCTGCTCGAAATGTCCCATAAAGAGATTCGCATAGGCTGGCGAGAATTTAGACTCCATGGCCACGCCTTGTCTCTGGCGATACCAATCATTTTTAAAAAGAAAAACATTGTCATTCAAAATCAAATCAAACATATAGACCAACATAGTCGTGTGGTCATATAGTCTCGCAGGTCTTTTGTATAAAAAATGGCGCAACGCCTCCTTTCCTTGTTCATGATTAATACTGGTGTAAAGAGAGGTAACATCTAGTGTAACTAAGATCATACCTGGTTCCCATATCATGTCCGTTAATATACTAAGTATGTGCTTAGTATCTTTAATGTAAGATGGTAGGTTAATTACAAATGGTTGTAAGAATATGTCAACATATTCAGAGAGCCTCTCTGTGGGACCTCCTATGCCTGATACAATAGGCCTGCCTGGGGGGGATGTAGGGTTCTTGTGTATTTTAGGCAATATGTAAATACAGGGATTCTTGGGTCTGTGAACACGTAGGTACATATACTCCTCTTCCTTTAGGAGAGACTGATTAAAGCATTGTAATAAGAATTTGTTAATCTTATTAGACAGTGCGGGAATGGGGTCTGACCGAATCTTCTCATAGCAAGTAATGTCTCCCAATTGTCTGAGGATCTCAAGTTCATAGTCCATAGTGTTCATAATCACAATATTGCCCCCTTTATCTGCCTCCCTTATAGTGATGTCTTCATTACTACGTAGTTGTCTCAGATTAATCATTTCTGTTTGGTTAAGATTACGGTGCAAACCCAGTGTCTGCTACGAGACCTAGATTTTTTAAAGATAATTGTTAAAGCTATACTTAGACACTCAAAAAATGAAGTTTCATGCAACAGGTTTATTAGTTATGTGACAAACTACAGTAATAATCATGTAAATATGTTTAAATGATGGCTATAATATTTTTTGGGGAGTCTAGATCCTGTCACATACTGTCCTGGCACATATTTCTGGATTTATGCAGGAGTCATGACCAGCGTTTTTTTAAAAGTTGTAAAACACATATGTTGAGACTTTCAAAGTTCACTTTATGGAGAGAGGTTTATTAATTTACCTATAAAAGCTGTATAACTACAGAGAAATACATGCAAATCATTATTTTAATGTATTTTTGAAGGTTGCGATGGAGCCGCAGAAAGACGCGAGATCCTATGGTGAGTGACTGGGTGGGTGAGTGGTTGTATAGGTATGTGACTGGGTGTGTGAGTAGGTGTACATGTGAGTGATAGGCTGCACGAGTGGCTGTGTGGGTGAGACTGGGTGCACCATTGGCTGTATGGGTGGGTGACTAGGTGTATGGGTGAGTGACAGGGTACATGAATGCTTTCATGGGCAAATGAGTGGGTGTATTAGTGGGTGTATGGGTACCTGAGTACATGAGTGTCTGAATAAGTAACTGACGTGGTGTATGAGTGGCTGCCTGGGTGAGTGATATGGTATCTGAGTAGCTGCATGAATGAGTGACTGGTTGGATGAGTGGCTGTATGGATGAGTGAGGTAGTGCATGAGTGGTTGTATCGGGAAGTGACTGGGTGTATGAGCCGATATATGGGTCAGTGATTGGCTGTATGAGTGGCTGTATGGGTGAGTGAGTGGGTGTATGAGCAAGTGAGAGGGTGTCTAACTGGTTGTATTTGTGACTGAGCATTTGCATAAAGGGGTGTTTAAGTAAGTTACAGGGTGTGTGACAGGATGCATTAGTTGGTAAATGGCTGAGTGACCGGGTTAGTGAGTGGCTGTATGTGTGAATGAGTGGTTGCATGAGTGATTGTTTGGATGCATTTTAGGGTGCCTGAGTGGTTGTATATGTGACTGAATGGGTGCATGAGTGTATGTAAGGGTGAGTGACTGGATACATGAGTCAGTGTATGAGTGAGTTACTAGGTGTAAGAGTGGGTGTAGGTGAGTGACAGGATGCACGAGTTGCTTTATGATTGAGTGAATAGGTGCATCAGTACCTCTATGGGTGAGTGACTGGGTGTATGGGTCACTGAGTGCATGAGATGCTGTATGGTTGAGTGACTGGGTGTATGAGTGAGTGTATGGATGAGTGCATACATGAGTGCAAATACAGGTAAGTGACTGGATGCATGAGTAAGTGTATGGGTGAGTGGCTAGGTATATGAGTGATTGTATAGGTGAGTGAGAGGGTACATGAGTGTTGGTATGCATGAGTGACTGGGTACATGAGTAGCTATATTAGTCAATCATAGGATGTGCAAGTGGGTTTATAGATAGGTGAGTTGGTGCATCAGTGGTTGTATGGGTGCATGACACAGAACATTAGTCTATGTATAAGCGTTTGTTTGGGTGCAACACCACAGACCCTAGGTTTATTTGTGAATGTTCAGGTTTCCCTGGGTTAGACAGTCTATGGATATGTGTATGTCTGGTGTGTTTTAATTGGTCACTTTGCTGTTGTAGAATGATCAAATAATTGTAAAAGGTATATGCGTGGATTATGTATAAATAAACCAAGAAGTTATCAGTTACCTACAATACTGCCATCAATACATCGTTTGATCTGTATTCAAAGAGAATATTAGTCAAAGTTTGATATTATTGATTTATCTATTAAAACTTGTTACTAATAAAAAGTATATTATCAAAAATAAAAAAGAAGCTTATTTTTTATATAGCAATCCTACATATCATTTAAATGCCTTTTGTTCCCTGCTCCACTGTTCTCAGTTTCTATACTTTTCAACTAGAAAAGAAGTGTGTATGCTACTCATCACTGAACAGTGGGGGAGGGGAGAACAGTCATATGGTCTGTAAACAAATCCCAAACGCACAAAGCACGTTATTTAAAATTAACATTACTGTGCACAATACTCAAACTTCACAGTATTTCCCTAAAAATAAGTGTTACTGTGAATTGTGCTCATTATAATTTGTAAAAAATAATAATTAAGCTACAATTGCTAGACTAAACAAAAGTATGTAAGGTAAAAACATTTTACTTATTATTATACCTGGTACAAAACTACGGATAGATATAATCCACCATTCAAATTTTGGATTTCCTTTTCTAGACATGCATCCCTTTAGGCTGAATGTTGTGCTTAACAGTGAGAATCCATGCTCACAGAAGACTGTATACTATTTTTTTCGTAGAAATAGTATGCACATATTTATCCACACTTTATTTCTGGATATCCTTTTGTTGACATCACCCGTGATAGGCCGAATGATGTCTTAGTCAGTGATGGATGTGCAGAGGAGACTGTATACCCATTTGTTTTTTAAATCTATTTGGACACATTTCATGCACATGTTACATTTTGACATCTTTTTGAATACATCACCCTTGTTAGGCCGAGTGATGTCTTATGTATTAATGATCCACATAGAGAGAAGAGTGTATCCAATATTTTTTCACACATCCATCTTAGAACGTTGGTTAAAGAAACAATAAGTAAGCATTAGGAAGTTTAAAAGGTAATTTTTGTTTGAATTGCAGACAGCTGTGCACCCAGTCCACTCAGTTTGTGTCTTTAAACATACAGTATAATGTTCAGATGTATCATTTAGACCTTTATGGAAGATGATAGCCAATGTACAGTATATTTTACATAAAATTGATATTTGTCCAGCTTTGAAATTTGTAATCTCTGTCTCCAATTTTGATCCATCTGCTCTGCATCATTATAACATTGCTATTGTGTAACCACTTTTCTGTATAAGTAATGTAGATAGTACATTGGATTTGCAATTTGGACAGCTCATGTTTTGCTCTCTGTTTTTATTAATTGATCAAAAGACACACTTTTAGAATCTGTCAGTGTTCATTAGAGAAATCACTCAGATTGGATTTCAGTGGTAAGTGAGAAAGAGCAATCTTCACACTTGTTGTTCCATGAATAACTCATTCCAAATATGCCATCAATATTTACAGGTTAATAAATTCCCATGCATCTTGTTGAGCATTTAGAGTAAATTCTACAAATCTGCTATATTTGTCTACTAGTTCTTGAATGCCTGAAGCAGAATGTATTACGCTTCTGTCATGAGATAAGGGTTGAAGACAATGAAATAATGTTGTGCACAATGTGTTCTGTGGTTTGTCTTGCATTGCATTTACAATATGTGATAAATGGAAGAGAACATTGAGAACAACATTAGCATAGTACTTTACACCATTAGTGTTATCCAACTGGTAGTCGGCAATAGTTTCATCATTTTCCAATTTGCTTTTCTTGACACCTTTGTCTTTAGTTTTGCTCTCTATCTTTTCTGTAATGTTCATTGCTTCTTTTGTCAGTTTCCATTTAAGACATAATACCCATTTTTTGTAAACAAGATACTGCCCTAAATGAGGAGCATATTTATTTACTTCATAATCTGTTCTCTTACGCTATTTGAATCTGCACTAAGCTTCTTCTCATCAAAATCAACCAGAAACAAACCAGATAATGTTTGAACTTGTGACAATGCTACATATGACATTCCTTCTTTAAATACTGTACTTCCAATATTACTAAATACAGCACTTAAATCTTGACACTTGCTGATAGTTACAGCTACGCAAGACAGACTAGGAACTATTTTCACCTAACATATAAGTATTTTGCAAAAAAAAGCGTTGTCCTACCTGCTTTACACTATCAACCTGATGAAACTTTATAGCTAAGAACTCAACCTCATCCCAGTTAGGGTATTTAATAAATACTATGGTGGTCGTTACAACCCTGGCGGTTGGTGTTAAAGCAGCGGTAAAACCGCCAACAGGCCGGTGGTAAAAAAAATGGAATTACGACCGTGGCGGAAACCGCCAACATAGACAGCCACTTTAACACTCCGACCGCCACGGCGGTACAAACAAACAGCGCGGCGGTCACCGCCAACAGACAGGCAGAGGACAATGTACCGCCCACAGTATCACAACCTACCAATCAGCCACCTTTTCCGGGGTGGATTCACCGCAAACAAAAACACGGCGAAACAGGACTTCGAAGGGAAAACGCTCACCTCTACATACCCCATGAGGAACCAGGACGCCATGGAACCAGAGCTTCACATTTTCCCAGCCTTTATCTTCTTGCTCCTCTACCAGGAGCACGAACGCCAACGGCGAAGACCACGGTGAGTACTGCACCTACGACACAGGGGAGGGGGAGGGAAAAAACAGGGACACACACATGCAACACGCAACACCCCCACCCCCACCCTCACCCACGACAACACACACACTAATACAGCATGATACATTACAGTTACACAACCCAACCCCCCCGGAAGAATGCAACGACAAAAGGAAATGAGTGTAACCGTTGTAATCTATTAAAATCCAGTACGCAAAAATATATATACACTATTAACAAATATATACACCAAGAATAGAAGTCCAGGTATTGCTCCATTTAAGTCCGTGGAACACTGGGCCCACACTGCATGGTCGAGGCCCACACAAGGTACACGAACATGACGGAGAGAACATTGCAGGGGCATCAGATAGAAATAAAACAGGCACCTCAAGGGGAAAGGAAAGGGGGGGGCACCTCAGTCGGTTGAGTGCACAATGCCAAATCCACGAGGGAGCCACATGCCAATTGTTCAGTCCTGGGGAGTGCAAAGCCACAGTCTCTCAAGTCTCTACAGTGGGTGGTTTGCCCACTGTTCAATCCTGGGGAGTGCAAAGCCACAGTCTCTCAAGTGGATAACAGTCTCCACTGGTTCTGGAGGGGGCTTTGTGCCCAGAGTGCCTCATCCTGCCAAGGACTGAGGTAGTGGATGCTTTTCTCCACTGGTTCTGGAGGGGACTTTGTGCCCAGAGTGCTTCATCCTGCCAAGGACTGAGGTAGTGGATGCTTTTCTCCACTGGTTCTGGAGGGGGCTTGGTGCCCAGAGTGCTTCATCCTGCCAAGGACTGAGGTAGTGGATGCTTTTCTCCACTGGTTCTGGAGGGGGCTTGGTGCCCACAGTGCTTCATCCTGCCAAGGATTGAAGTACTGGATGCTTTTCTCCACTGGTTCTGGAAGGGGCTTGGTGCCCAGAGTGCTTCATCCTGCCAAGGACTGAGGTAGTGGATGCTTTTCTCCACTGGTTCTGGAGGGGGCTTTGTGCCCAGAGTGCTTCATCATGCCAAGGACTGAGGTAGTGGATGCTTTTCTCCACTGGTTCTGAAGGGGGCTTGGTGCCCAGAGTGCTCTATCCTGCCAAGGACTGAGGTAATGTATGCTTTTCTCCACTGGTTCTGGAGGGGGCTTGGTGCCCAGAGTGCTTCATCCTGGCCAAGGACTGAGGTAGTGGATGATTTTCTCCACTGGTTCTGGAGGGGGCTTTGTGCCCAGAGTGCTTCATCCTGCCAAGGACTGAGGTAGTGGATGATTTTCTCCACTGGTTCTGGAGGGGGCTTGGTGCCAAGGGTGCTTCATCCTGCTCGTGGCGGACTCAGTAGCGTCAGTGCTCTTGGCGCTCATGGGCCAGCGGTGCTTGTGGCGGCGGTGCCCTGTTCAGCGGTGCTTGTGGCGGTGGTGTCCTGTTCAGCAGTGCTTGTGGCGGCGGTGTCCTTTGCAGCGGTGCTTGTGGTGGCGGTGTCCTTGGCAGCGGTGCTTGTGGCGTCGGTGTCCTGTTCAGCAGTGCTTGTGGCGGTGGTGTCCTGTTCAGCCGTGCTTGTGGCGGCAGTGTCCTGTTCAGTGGTGCTTGTGGCGGCGGTGTCCTTTGCAGAGACTCAGCTGCCGGCGGTCCTGCCTGGGCCTGAGGGGCTGCTGCTGGCGGTCGCCTCCGGGCCAGCGGGGCTGGTGCTGACGGTCCTGTCTGGGCCAGTGGGGCTGGTGCTGGCGGTCCTGTCTGGGTCAGCAGGGCTGGTGCTGGCGGTCCTGTCTGGGCCTGTGGGGCTGGTGGTCCTGTCTGGGCCAGTGTGGCTGGTGCTGGCAGTCCTATCTGGGCCAGCGGGGCTGCTGCTGGAGGTCCTGTCTGGGCCTGTGGGGCTGGTGGTCCTGTCTGGGCCATCGGGGCTGGTGCTGGCGGTCCTATCTGGGCCAGCGGGGCTGCTGCTGGAGGTGCTGATGGCGGTCACCTCTTGGGCAGTGGGGCTGATGGCGGTCGCCTCCTGGGCAGCGGGGCTGATGGCGGTCGCCTCCTGGGCAGCGGGGATGATGGCGGTTGCCTCCTTGGCAGCGGGGCTGATGGCGGTCTTCTCCGCCGTGCCGATCTTCCCAGACTTGTCGGGTTTCTTGTGCTCCTCCCCCACCTTGGAAGGTGTCGCAGATGACCCCACACTCCCACCTGTACCCCTGGGAGCAGCTTTGGTGGCTGGTGTCTTCCCCCTCTCCCGCTGGGCACTGGCCAACTTTTGATGCTTGACAAGTGGGGGACTGTCCATGCTGTGCTCCTTGCCACAATGGCTGCCCTGCTGCCAGGTGCACTCCAGAATCTGGTGACTACTGGCACCACTGATCCCGCGGATGACGTTGGCTGAGATGCTAGGTTGGGACCTGGAGAATCGGGCCCTAGGAGACTAATGGGGAGGGGGAGGTGAGGGAAAGAGGTCAAGGGTGGACAGGAAAAGTTTATTGGGAACACTGGGACGGGTAGCTGGAGGGGGTTTGGGAGTGGAAGAAGAGGTTGTGGTTGTAGGAGGTGTACGTTTGGTGACTTTGAGTGAAGGTGCATGGGCTGGAGGCTGTCGTGAGGTGGATGGCTGTTGGGTGGGTGTGTGCCTGCGTTTGTGTACCTTGGGAGGTGGTGTCACAGACACACTGGGAGAGGACACAGGGGATGTGTGAATGGTAGTGGGGGTGGTGACTGCACATGAGTGTGTGTGGTGGTGTGTGTGCTGGTGATGGAAGTAGTGGCTGTAGATGTAGTGCATGCAGGTGTGAGTGGAGACGAGACTGGGAGGGAGGAGGGAGACGAGGAGGAGGGGGACACAGTGGAGGCAGTGGATGTTGCTATGTCTGCATGTGTGTGATGTTTGCGTGAGTGCCTGTGGGATGTGTGGTGCTTATGTTTGCCTGAGCTTCCTTTGTATGTTGGGGTGTGTGCATGCTGGTTTGATGGTGTGCTTGGGGTAGGCTGAGGTACAGGGGTGTGGGTCTGTGTGGAGAAAGTTGGAGGGGGGAGGCTAGAGACAGGGACAATGGCTGCCATCAGTGCTGAGGCCAGAGTCTGAAAAGGTCGCAGAAGGGCCGCCTGACCAAAATGAATGCCCTCCAGGAATGCATTGGTTTGTTGCAACTGCCTCTCTACACCCTGGATGGCATTCAAAATGGTAGACTGCCCAACAGTGAGGGACCTGAGGAGGTCAATGGCCTCCTCACTGAGGGCAGCAGGGGTGACTGGGGCAGGGCCTGAGGTGCCTGGGGCGAAGGAGATGCCCACCCTCCTGGGTGAGCGGGCACGGGGCAAAGGCTGAGGGGCTGCTGGGAGGGTGAGGTGCTGGAAGGGAGGGTGGCGGCTGTACCTGTAGATGGGGGGGCACAGATGGGCCCGCCACCACAAGGGAGCTCCCATCAAAGGACAAGTCTGTATCACTGGTGTCAGCTCCTGTCCCCGCTGTGGAGCTCCCCTCGCCCTCCGTCCCACTGGTGAAATCAGAGTCCGTAGTGTCGCCCTCCAGGGCCATGTGGGATGCAGCTCCCTCCTGCTCTGATGCCACTGATCCTCCGCCTGATGATGCTAATGCACACAAGAAAAGGGAGACCACAAAATGGGGGACGACGACAGAAGAAAAATATGTTGAGTGCATGCATTAGCGCTACCGTTGGCGGACACGACAGACACAGAAGCCCCTTGCACTATGCCGCGCACTTGGGGTCCACTATGCAATTCCTGGGGCATGGCCTACAAGCCTGACTAGGTGTAGTTGGCACTATACCCAGGTGGGGTGGGGTGCCACAGGGCCTGCCTGAAAAAGGGGACCTAACTAGCACACTCGACCTGGCCTAGGGGAACCCACAGCCCACCGCCCCCACCCAGACACCTCCACTGCACGCTGAATCAGCAGAATGAGAGTGTACTCACCCCCTTGTTGCTGCTGTGATGCCCTCAAGCGCCCATCCAACTCCAGGTGCGCCACCGCCAGGATCCTGAACATCTGGGGGGTCATGGTGCGACGGGCACCCCTCCCACGTTGGGAGACCATCCCCAGCTGGGTTTCCGCCGTCTTCTTGCTCCAGCGGCGAATGTCCTCTCATCTCTTACGGCAGTGGATACTCCGTCTGTGATAGACCCCCAGGGTCCGGACATCCTTGGCGATGGCACGCCAAATATCCTTCTTCTAGTGGGCGCTGACCTACTGGAATTGTACAGGGGAAAAAGAGAAGTTATTACCAACTGCACCATCATAGTCATTGGCCCGCATCCCTACCCTTGCCATGTGGCACATGCACTCACTGCCATTTCATGCACGCCTCATCCCCCCCTATCTTTCATCCGCCCCACTCCACACAGGCATAGCCCATACAGCATGCTCCCTGTGTACTTACCTGTTTGTCTGGAGGACCGTAGAGTAGCTTGTACTGGGGGAGGACCCCATCCATGAGTTTCTCCAACTCCTCCGATGCGAAGGCAGGGGCCCTTTCCCCAGACGCACGAGCCATTGCCTCTTCCAGACTGAGGTCACAGCTGCACTTGCAGTGTAGGTCCTTTCCTGTCGAAGATCAGGTATCGAGTGATTGAACAGATAGAAAATGGCGGTCACGTCCGCCGCGGTGCCTACCGTCACCGCCGGTGTACATCGTCATTGGCTCCTGGGACCCATAGGGTCCAATGTTAGCCAATGCAGAATTGCGCCACGGTCTTTGACCGCCTACCGCGACGGTGTACAATGCCAGTTACCTGATATCTGATTGTCCGACTTTACAGGTCAGGCAGCCGCCATTTCAGGGGCCCACATGGCTCTGTTTTTAACTGCGTCACACATACCTAGGCCTGGCCTCAACACTCATTTATGCTAATTTCGGATTATGAATCGTGTTCTGTGTAAGCTGTGTCTAGGTACCTCTGAGTTGGTTGACTCTGTGCTTGCTGTTGTCCTTCATAGGCACCGTCCGCTGGGACATGTGAGGAGATGGCGGCATCCTCCAGTGTACAGACCGCTGGTGGACGTGTCGACAATGGAGGAAAGACATGTAATCATCACCTACAGGCTTGATCGTGCCACAATCCAGGAACTGTGTGCCCAGTTGGAGCCAGACCTGATGTCAGCTATCCGCCATCCCACAGGAATCCCCCCTCAAGTGCAGGTGCTGTCAGTACTCCATTTCCTTGCAAGTGGGTCTTTTCAAACTACAGGGGCCATAGAATCAGGGATGTCCCAGCCTATGTTTTCCAACGTGTTGTCCAGAGTGTTGTCTGCCCTGCTGAAACACATGCTCAGCTACATCGTTTTCCCTCAGGTGGAGGATTTGCCTACAGTGAAAGGTGACTTCTATGCCCTGGGACATATCCCCAACATCATAGGTGCCATTGATGGGACACATGTGGCCTTGGTCCCCCCCGCAGGAGTGAACACGTGTACAGAAACCGGAAGAGTTATCATTCGATGAATGTGCAGATGGGGTGTTTGGCAGACCAGTTAATCTCCCATGTAAATGCCAAATTCCCTGGCTCAGTGCATGACGCTTACATCCTGCGGAATAGCATCATCCCTTATGTGATGGGGCAACTCCAGAGGCACTATGTGTGGCTATTAGGTGAGCACCTGAAACCAAATCAGTGGGAATAGTTGTCTGTGTCTGGGGATATCCCTACAGGTTAGTGTGTGTCTAACAGTTGTCCCTCACCTTTTTCAGGTGACTCTGGTGACCCCAACCTGTCATGGCTGCTGACCCCAGTGAGGAATCCTAGGACAAGGGCAGAGGAATTGTACAATGAGGCCCATGGGCGAACTAGGAGGATTATATAGAGGACCTTCAGCCTCCTGAAGGCCAGGTTCAGGTGCCTCCATATGAGAGGTGGTTCCCTATTCTACTCACCAAAGAAGGTGTTCCTGATCATCGTGGCCTGCTGTATGGTTCACAACTTGGCTTTGCGACGACAGATGCCTTTTCTGCAGGAGGATGGTCCAGATGGAGGTGTTGTGGCAGCTGTGGAGCCTGTGGACAGTGAAGACGAGGAAGCAGAAGAAGAGGACATCGACAACAGGAACTCGGTGATCCTGCAATACTTCCAGTGAGACACAGGTAAGAAGACAAACCTGCCTGCTACATATACTTTAAAACTACTACCTCTCTACTGTCTGTCCTTTTCACCCAGTGTATAGTCACTGAGTTGTCACTTTCCCCTACGATTTCACAGATGTGGGTCCCACTGTGTGACATCTGCTTAGTTTCCTCATGGACTAGAGCTGTGTGACATAGGTATGTTGACATTACATTTCAAAGAGCATTTTGTCACTGTAATTGCAAATACACTAATTCGAAATCACCGACAGACTCCAGATTGTTTTGTGCTTTAAGGGTGTTTATTTAAGTGCTCAATATTGGAGGGGGTTGTAAAATGGTGACGGGTGATGGTGGAGGAATGTCCATGGCAGAGTCCAAGCTATTAGTCTCACAGGTGCATTGTCCAAAGGGGCATAGGAAGTGGAGCCTGGGGCAGTTTGAGGATGGACAGGGTGACAAGGTGGGACAAAAGATGACAATCAGGGTGGTCTTGTTTCTTGACGGGGGTCTTGGCATCGTTCTCTGTCTTTGTCCTGGATCTCAGGGACCGTTTGCGGGGTGGTTCTCCCTCTGCACGGGGTGGGGTGCTGGTGTGGTGGTCCTGTGGCGGTGCCTCCTGTCCACTAGCGCCGGTGGGCAGTTCATCGTCCAGGCTAGTGTCAGGGACCCCTTGTTGTGCCACAGTGTCCCTCCTGGCGTTGAGGACTTCCTTCAGCACCCCTACGATGGTGCACAGGGTGGAATTGATGGATCTGAGTTCCTCCCGGAAGCCCAAATACTGTTACTCCTGCAGCCGCTGGGTCTCCTGAAACTTGGCCAGTACCGTTGCCATCGTCTCCTGTGAATGATGGTATGCTCCCATGATGTTCGAGAGGGCCTCGTGGAGAGTGGGTTCCCTGGGCCTGTCCTCCCCCTGTCGCACAGCAGCCCTCCCAGTTCCCCTGTGTTCCCCTGTGTTCCTGGGCCTCTGTCCCCTGAACGGTGTGCCCACTACCACTGCCCCCAGGTCCCTGTTGTTGTTGGGGTGGTGGGTTAGCCTGGGTTCCCTGTAGTGGTGGACACACTGCTGACTGACGTGTCCTGGGGACAGAGGTATGGGCCCGCTGGGTGGGTGCTGTGCTGGTGTTTCCAGAGGGGGGAAGCTCTGTGGTGGCCTGTGCCAGTGTGAGGGGAACCGACTGTCCCAAG
The DNA here is from genome assembly GCF_031143425.1 of Pleurodeles waltl. NCBI lineage: Eukaryota > Metazoa > Chordata > Amphibia > Caudata > Salamandridae > Pleurodeles > Pleurodeles waltl. Next base: position 448,723,065 of record NC_090442.1, on the reverse strand, counting down.
GTCCAAGATGGGCCGGGCTGGTCATCTAGATCCAGTTGGACAGAGCTGTTGTCATCACTTTGGGCCTCTTCTGTTGGTGGTGTGGACATGTGTGGACCCTCCTGTGCGGTGACGTTGGGTAGGGGTCCTGCAGGGGTGTAAAAGCATGATTATTGCATATGTGTGTACCATGGTGTGCAATGGATGGGTGTCCGTGTACCCCAGTGCTTGCATTCCTGTGTGGGACCTTGTGTGATGATGGTTTAGGGGGGTGTGTGGGTATGTGCCGTGGCCATGCATTGGTGATGGGTGTCCATGCTTTGGTGTTGCATGCAGGGCTTGGTGTTGGGATGTGTGGTTTGTGATAGTGGGACATGTGTGAGGAGTTGGAGTGATGGGGGTGAGGGCGAGGGTGGGGGTATGTGATAGCATGCAGGTAGGGTGGGGGATAAGGTAGTTAAGGTTTGACTTACCAGAGTCCATTCCTCCAGCTACTCCTTCGAGGCAATCAGGATGCAGAATCGCCAAGATCTGCTCCTCCCATGTTGTTAGTTGTGGGGGAGGAGGTGGGGGTCCACCGCCAGTCCTCTGTACCGCAATGTGGTGTCTGGATACCACGGAACGTACCTTCCCCCGTAGGTCGTTCCACCTCTTCCTGATGTCACCCCTATTTCTTGGGTCCTGTCCACTATTCTGCACCATAGCTCCATCTTCCTAGCAATGGAGTTGTGCTGCACCTGTGATCTGAATAGCTGTGGCCCTATCCGGATGATTTCCTCCCCCATGACCCTGAGCTCCTCCTCAGAGAACCTGGGGTGTCTTTGCCGTGCCATGGGGTGGTGTGGGTGATGTGTGGGGAAAGTGTGTTGTGATATGTGGGGTGATATTTAGTGGTGTGTCGTGTGGGGTGCGTGAATGTTATGTGGGTGATGGTGTTGTGTGCCTGTGGATGCTTGTTTGTAGATTGTGGTGTCTCTCACTGGCCTTCTTTCGGGATTTTGATCATAGGGGTTTGTGGGTGATGTGGGTTTGTGTTTTATATTGTATTGGGTGTGTGGGGTGGTCTGTGTATGTGTATCAGGTGTGTGTATTTGGAATTGTCCAATGTGGCTTTGTTTTGTAAATGTGTGTGTATTTTGAGCGCAGCGGTGTGTACCGCCAATGGAATACCGCGGTTGAAAGACCGCCTCGTGGATTCGTGGGTCGTGATAGTGTGGGCGTATTCCTGTTGGCGTGACAGTGGAGGTTTTGTTTTCGCCAGTTTATCACTGACCTTTGGTGTGGCGGACTTGTGTGGGTGTCTGGATTTTGGCGGATTCCGTGCTGTGGGTCATAATGACCGTTGCGGAATTCCGCGGTGGTGTGTTGGTGGTTTTCTGCACGGCAGTAAGCGGCTTTTACCGCCAATGTTGTAATGACCCCCTATATCTTTACCCATATCACCCTTTACTATTCTTTCTTCAACACTTAAATTACATCTTAAAATGGCTCTACAGTCTTTGCAGACAGGTAACCACTTCTCTAGTCCAGCAGTCCTGGATACAGATTTCTCCAAATAGTTCAATTTATCTTGTAGTTTTCCACTGAGTAGCACAGTTACTCCTAGATTTTCCATTTTCTTGATAGCAGTCATCTGCCACAAAATTTCCTCATTCTCTAATTTTAGTAATTCTTGATCAAATTCAGCACACTCTTCAAGTGTAGGCATTGAAGAAACTATGGATTTACCTTTTTTATAAAAGTCGTAGATTGGCTCTGCTGCCATGTTCCCACAGGAAAACAGTTTCCTAATAAGTCGACTTTCCAACAGAAGTTTTCCCTCCTGTGTCAGAACTCCTAATATCCTGTAGAATGTTTTCATATTCCATTTCAGAGGCTTGACGCATATTTTTCACAATTTCTATGTGGTTGAAATACTGCCAAATATTTATATTGCCCATACCTCTCAAAGAGTTCTGAGTTTCTTAAAATCTGTTGTATTCTCAGGTAAACAAAGGCATTCATTAGACTTGAAATCATGCTTACCTCATAACTAATTACATTTCTTCAAAACATTTGCAGTCTACGGCTACAAGATCATCCGTAGGGACCGCAACAACGGAATCGGAGGAGGCATAGCCATCGCCCACAAATCCTCCCTCAAGGTCGACACCCACACTGACGACTCCCTCAAGACCGCCGAACACCTACACTTCCGCATCCACACCAACCCCAACACCAATCTCAGAGGAATGCTCATCTACAGACCCCCCGGACCACGAACACCTTTCAGCAAATCCCTCGCCGACCTCACCTGCACCCACGCACTCACCTCAATGAATTACATCCTCCTCGGGGACCTACATTTGCACCTGGAGAACAACAACAACACCAACTCCGCTACTCTGATCGACAACCTCACCAACCACAGCCTCAGACAACTCGTCAACACACCAACCCACATCGCCGGCCACACGCTTGATCCCATCTTCTCCTCAAACGCCCACATCACCTTCAACCATACCACCGTACTCCACTGGACCGACCACCACTGCATCCACTTCACCTACAAGAAACATACCGAGCACCATCGCTCCCAACAACCACCCCGCCGATGCTGAATCAAAGTTACGGAAGACCAGCTTACCAACGCCCTCGCCCAGAACCCACCCGACTCCACCGACCCTGACACCGCTGCCCACAACCTCACCCTGTGGATCAACAACTGCGCCAACACCTTCGTGCCACTCAAAAAACCCACCGACAACAAAGCCAGAAGAAAAGCCACCTGGTTCACCGATGAGCTCCTAAACTCCAAACGCGACTGCTGGGAGCTAAAAAAGGAATGGCTCCTCAAATGCACACCTGACAGCCTCACAGCCCACAAGGACACCATCCGCAAGCACCACCAAGTCATCAGACAAGCCAAACGATCTCACTTCAAAGACCGCCTGGACAACAACGCACACGACAGCAAAGAGCTCTTCAGCATCGTGAAAGAACTCTCCAACCCCAGCGCCAACGTCAACGACATCCCTCCATCCCAAGAACTCTGCAACGCACTGTCCACCTTCTTCCACCGGAAGATCACCGACATCCACGACAGCTTCGACACCACTCCCACGCCAGACCCCCACGAACACTCCACATATGTAAACCTCCTGGACCAACGTGAACGACACAGAGACACGCAAGATCATGAACTCCATCCACTCAGGATCTCCGTCAGACCCCTGCCCCCACCACGCATACAACAAAGCCGACTCCGCCATCGCCCCACAACTACGGAAGGTCATCAACATCTCCTTCGAAACAGCGACATTCCCTGAAAAATTTAAACACGTCGAAACCCGCGCCCTCCTCAAGAAGCACAAAGCAGACCCCAATGACCTCAAGAACTTCCGACCCATCTCCCTGCTCCCTTTCCCAGCAAAGGTGATTGAAAAAACCGTCAACACACAACTAACCAGCCACCTCGAAGACAACGGCATCCTAGACCCCTCCCAGTCTGGCTTCAGACGAAACCACAGTACCGAAACCGCCCTTCTCGCCGCCACAGACGACATCAGACGCCAAATGGACAACGGCGAAACATCAGCCCTCATCCTCCTGGTCCTATCTGCTGCCTTCGACACAGTCTACCACCGCGCCCTCGACTGGATCATCTCATTCCTCTCTGGCAGATTCCAGAGAGTCCGCCTCCCCCCCTTCCGCTCTGAAGCCATCGACATCATCTGCGGTGTCCCCCATGGCTCATCCCTCAGCCCGACGCTGTTCAACATCTACATGGCCCCCCTCACACAAGTGGACCGACAACACAACCTCAACATTCTCACCTATGCCGACGACACCCAGCTCATCCTCACACTCACCAAAGACCCACGCACCGCCAAAACCAACCTCCACGAGGGAATGAAATCCATTGCCGAATGGATGAGAAACAGCCGCCTGAAACTGAACTCGGACAAGATGGAGGTCCTCGTCCTCAGACCCACCCCCTCCGCCTGGGATGACTCCTGGTGGGCCACCGCACTAGGAACCCCACCGACACCTTCCGACCACGCTTGCAACACGGGCTTCATCCTCGACTCCTCCCTCACCTTTTCTAAACACGTCAACGCAGTCTCCTCCTCCTGCTCCAATACACTCCGCATGCTCCGCAGACTCTACAAGTGGATCCCGACAGAAACAAGAAGGACAGTAACACAGGCCCTCGTCAGCAGCAGGCTGGACTACGGCAACGCACTCTACACAGGCATCGCAACAAAAGACCTACTACGCCTCCACTGCATCCAAAATGCCTCCGCCCGGCTGATCCTCAACATACCCCGCCACAGCCACATCTCCCACCACCTGAGAAACCTTCACTGGCTCCCCGTGGACAAAAGGATCACTTTCAAGCTTCTTACCCACGCTCACAAAGCGCTCCACGACACCGGACCAGCCTACCTAAACAATAGACTCAGCTTCTACACCCCCACCCGTCAGCTCAGCTCCACTAACCTCGCCCTCGCCGTCGTCCCCCGCATCTGAAGAAAGACCTCCGGCGGCAGATCCTTCTCATACCTCGGCGCCAAAACCTGGAACACCCTCCCCACCGCAGTGCGACAGACTCAAGACCTACTCACTTTCAGAAGACTCCTCAAGACCTGGCTCTTCGACCAGTAACAACAACTCCCCACCCTCAGCGCCTTGAAACCCTCACGGGTACATAGTGCGCTTTATAAATCCTATGATTGATTGATTGATTGAATCTCATGACAAGCTTCACCAGGTAACTTCTGGTATTTTATTATCATGCTCTACCGGTAGCATAAGTAATCTATGTAAAGTTATTCCCTTAATATTGGATGCAGTTAATTTTGTTAATGCTGTTACAACACATGATAAATTTGATTCTGTAGCCTTCTGTAGATAAGTTGAGTGAACTTTAATTAAAAAGCTTTTACCAACACCAGCTTGGCCACTGATATATAAAAGTTTTGGCTTGAATGGTGAGCAATTGCATTATTTCTTCTCGTGAAGAAATCAATGTTTTATTTTGTCTATTACTTTAATATAAATGTCCCTCTGTTCATTGTTGAGTTGGGCAACTAAGATCAACAGATTCCTGTCTCACTTGTTCCATTACAGTTTCCACTTCATTCATAGCTATTGCAGCTTCGTTTTCAATAATAGGTTGTCTGAGAGGATCTTGACTTAGTGCTACTAAATTTGGCTGCTTTGAGAACTATCCCTAGCTACCTCAGCAGCAATCATTTCTTCTAGAATGCCTTCATTTAACATAGGTAAATAATTTGTGAAAATAGAACACTGAATAGTATCTTTGACAGTATTAAAATAATCTTCATAGCTGTCATACTCTCCAAGTAATTCCAATTCACTATGCCAAGGCTTGAACAGTTGAAGAAGTGCTAAATAGAAAAATTCTCTTTTCTCAGGAGTTTGTTAACTGAGTTGTGGGTGGTTAATTAGATTTTCTTTTGAATTTTTCACCAATCAACTGTCACATCCACGTACTGCATATTTTGTTTCTAAGTTTTCACTTACATTGCTTCCATATATAGTTTTGAAGAATTTCATATCAACACTTGTAATCTAGATGTAGACTTCTTCTTGGATAGTATGTATCCAACATATTTAATTTCACAATGTCTGTACTTTGTAGTTCAAACTCCACTACATACTGAATTTTGAGGAAAGACTTTAACACCCTGTTTCATATACTAGCTAGAGCAAGACTTACCCAGACAATTCAATTTTTATTTTGAGAATCAACTTGCTGAACTCAACCTGTCACAGTCTTCATAGGATCCCACTTGGTAAAGCTTGGTTCAAGCTGAAAGAATACAATTTTTTGTTAGGTGTCTTCTCTGTATTCTCTGCAGAAATCTCCTTCCAATCCTTCATCTCTGTCTTTTCAGATTTTGTAATATGTGACATGACATACCGAGCCATAGCAATGGAGTTGTCTGCAACAAAATGTATAACCATATTTGCAGTCCACATTTTTTAAATCAGAGAGTTGTAGACAATATATTTGGAAGCCTCTGTTCTTATTACGTTATATGTGTTCTTTGGTGATTTCCGTGTCAGTGTAAGTCTGACTGAAGATAAGAAGTTGTTTACTCTTCCTTTTGAAATGACAGGTCTTGGAAATCCAAATCTACATCTTGTGTAAAAACCTCCTTTGGATCTGTATTTATGATAGCAGCACTTCCCATATCTATGTGTTTGGAAATTAAAACTTGTTCTCTCAGACCTCTTTCACCAGTGTCTTTTGGTATGGTACATGTCACATACTGTCCTATGAAAGACAGTACAGACTCCAAACTTGTGTGCTTCTTTTATCTCTAGGAGCATATGAATATGAGGAGCACCTCTTGCTTGGTACTCTTTCCGCCAAAAGTAATCAATTACTCTCCAAGAGGAATATTGGTTTTGTTGTAAACAAAAGCAAGCATATCTTGGAACGTTGTTGAAATATCTACAAACATTAGCAGGGTCTAATGACCAAAGTTCTCCAGCTGTCTTTCAATTGATATCTTTTAGGTTAAAGTTTGCCTCTCTCAGGAATAAAACAAAGTCATCCCACACATACTCACCACAAATGAGTGTCACAAATCAGGTTGGTGGACCCAGGCTTCTCAACATACATTTCAGTTCTCCATTATGACAGAACCAATATTCGTTGGTACCACATTGGCATACCATTACATTAATCAAGTTATATTCTAAGTTTTCATCCTTTTCTTGAACTATGTTTACAAAATCTCTTGCACAGAGACTTTGAAGATTAAATCCTGTTGGAAGAATGTGATTTACTGCATACAAAAGTCCAGACAAGTCACTCTCAACTAGAAAGTGAAATATGTATGTGGTACACTGTCTGAATCTTGGAACCTCTGAATATAATCATCTTGATTGGTAATCAGCTGCTGTTATTTGTATGGGCTGGTCATCATAGCGACAGCCTACTCCAGTGGGAAACAACTGGGGAAAACAGCAAGCCTCTAAACATTTTCCCCACACATTCATGGGAGCTCCCTTTGTTTCATTTTCAGAAGCTCAATAGCATCACCAATGACTTCTTTGGAATGTAAAAGATGTATGCTGTAGGGCTCATTAATTTGTTCTGATTGGGATCAGTCCACTTACTGTATTTGTCCCCTTGCTGACAAACGGTCATCTTGAACATTTGGTACATCAGGTTCATAATCAACATTTGTATAATAAACATTATTTTGTACTGGTATAATGTTGCTTGTTTTATGTTATTGGCATCAACTAACTCTTGCCAAAAAGTTTTATTGTTAATTGGCACACCATTTACTAGACTAATAAGTGGCTCATCAGTGTCTAATGGCAAATGCACTATTTTCTGTGACTCTAGTGAATGTAATGTGCCTGTTTTTGGGTCCAAACATATAATTGTTTGAAATGGATGCACAGAACGTATGAGGAGTGATTGAATTCTTGCAGTTGTTCTGAAATAGTCACAAGTTCCAACCTGTTATGTACAGCTTTAGCTAGTGTTTTATGATCCTCAAAGTTATCATAGCAGTATCTACATATAACGTGCTACATAGACAAGTCAAACCGCTCCTCTACAAATAAATAAGCAGCAAGTTCTTACCACTTTTCTCTGTTTTCTCCTTCAGTTTTGGATAATACATCTACATTGTGTGTTTGACTTTTGGAGAGAGTGTGTCTACAACAAATGCAAACATAGTTTTGAGCAACCTGTGTTAAACTTTATAACTTATAGCTTTTTCAAAATTGGCAGTGGTAATACCTGAGCTCTGTTCCTCATTACCTGTCCCTACAAATTCCTAATTTTCCCTAAAATCGCTTTTGAACCAAAGAAATTATACTGCACATCCTCACAAACGTTTTCTACCTCTCCTACTGTACCATGCAAAAGTACTCTATCCATTTCTCCTATCTACATTTTGGATTTTTACGTGATGAACTGCTAAAATTCTAAACTGATGAAATTTCCTTTGGCACACGTTCTTTGATAAACATGCTAATGAATGTCCTTGTAAATTACTATGCTGTCTTACTTTGCATGAATCCAATCTTTGCAAAAAAAAATTTTTTTGTTTCAGGCTTCTGCATGGAAACACTCGTACAAAACTTCTTCACAAATCATTTGATTGTTACTGAATACCACAAACACTGCTACAGTTACATTTGCAAACAGAAGCCTGTCTACGCCTTCCCTGAACCTCTTCAGTTACTACCTCTTCCACATTTCTAAGAAAATCTCTTCTTTTTCAGGGGGACTCCCATCCTTCATCTCATAACATCGACCAGTTGAATCAACTGCATGCACTAATGTGTTCTCTTGTAAATAACCTTCTTCATTAAAGAAAGGCTCTTTACTGGAGGTATGCTTCCATTCCCTGCTAAAGAGTTTACAAAAATGACTTTTATTAACAAGTCTTTTCCTTTGACTGCATCTCTCTATAGGAAGCTGGCTCTCTATTTAGTGCACAAAAATGAAGTGCACTGTGCAGAGAGTCCAAGCAATCCCCCGTTGGTATCCAGAGGTAAACGCAGACCACATAATGCTCTGATTTTGTGGTAGTGTGGGTGTGCAGTTAGGCTTATCTTGGAGATATGCTTAGTATTTGTTGTACTCACAGTTTAATAAATGTGGACACGCTTTCTAGAGAATAACTCAAGACCAATTTACAAATATACTTCCAATCTTTACAACATTTTTAAAACCAAGATCATCAGCTTACAGTAAGTATGTTTTACTTATGATTTTCAAAGTTTGGAAAATGCTTTTGTGCGTAATTATGCACTATAGGAATGAATGGGAAAACATTTAAAAATGCATATAAAATCAGGCAATGCTCTCACAAGTGTCACCTTCTATTTTTAAGTCGAGGTTGTTGGGATGTCCTGTTGGCCAGCCAGAGAAGTTTGAGGGCTTCCCCGTTCAAGTGGGAGCAACAGCTGAAAGTCTTGGAGCATGTGCACAATGGAGACGGGGACCACTTTAAAACACACTGCACAGATGGATGTAAAGGCAGGGGTGGGTACCCTTAAAGGTTGGACATCACAAGGGATTAGGGACCCCTGTAGCACAGCTGGTTTGTCAATGTAGGAGCCATGGAGGCCAGGTACAGTGCAGATAGGTCAGCCAGGAATTGTGTGTCTTGAAGTCCTTGGAGTGAGGAGCAGGTCAATTGGAGGTTTTTTTGCAGTTTGGAGGGCCACTCTGGGGCATGGTTCTTGGGTGTCCTGAAGTCCCTCAACTGGTGCTTGCTACTGGGCTTTTGGGCATCTGGAGTGGACTTTGCTTCTGGGTGTCCAACTTTGAGGGTCCAGTACACAGGGAAATGGTACATCTCAGGCCCTGAACGCCCCAGTGCCACCACACCTGGCACATATGTAGGATTGGTGGTTTGGGTGTGTCTGATGGATTTTGGTCAGGCTGCAGGGTCCAGTTCATTGGTCAGCAGCCAGTCAGTGAACTGGACTTCACTAGTTTCTCACCTGCGGTAGGCAAGGAGTGATGCCTTCACTCAGAGGAGGCTTGTGGTGATTTTCAGAAGGCTAGAAGTTGTCTGGGTTTTTGTATAGTCCTTCAGATTTCCAGGCAACACCTCAGTGGCGATTGCTGAGTCCTTGGAGCAGCAGGCAGGATTTGCCTCCTTTTTCTTTGTGCAGCAGGACTTCAGTTCTTGTGTCATGGGTCTTCTTTCTTCCTAGTCTTCTTGTGTTCATCAAATCTGATCTGGAAGTCTAGGGATGCCCATTAAATACTGCATTTAGGGAGCATTACGGGGAGTACCTGGTAGTGGCTAATGGACCCCTTACCTTACTCTGACTACACCCACTAAGTGACCATTTCCTTTGGGAAGGGTTCACATCCCTTACCCTGATTGACTGTTTTCCTGCCTTCCAAAATGTAGGGAAATGAGATGAGTAGTCATCTCACCTGTGACACCTGAGGGGTAGTGTAGGCTGGGGGTGGCTGCTCCTCCTGCCCTTGTTAGCTTTCCTGATGTTTTTTCTGCCCATAGTGGGAGTAATACTATTTGGCAGCCATCTGCTGCTGCCAGCAGAGGTGAAGGCCAGATTTCAAAGGCAGTGAAGCCTTTGGAGTTAACCCCTGCTGCAGGGTGCCTGCATGGGGTAGGAGGGGTAACACCTCCACCAAGGAAAGGCTTTGTGTTCTGACTTCTGAGAGCAAAAGGCTCTCACCCCAGGAGTTCAGACTTGTGTCTAGTAGAGGTAGGCTGGATAGGACCAGTCAGCAACCATGTCAGGGCTGGTAGGTTGCATGGGCACCAGTGATGTGTACTCTGGGTAAATTTTGTAATACATCCAACACAAGTACCAGTGTCCAGGACATGCATTTGCTATGGCTCCCCTGTACACTTACTATGTCTTAAGATTTACACACACAGGAGCAATAGTATACCCACCCATGTGCAGGTATTGTGCTCCCTGCACCCATTAGCCTCAGGAACATATCAAGGGGTTATAGCAGCAGCAGGAGGGGTCTCACAGAGTGCCCTCTCATGAATTTTAACTGCATTTCTCAATGCCATGCTGAGCAAAATTCAACAGCACATAAGATTCCCCAACACCCCACATGAATTACAACAGATAAAAATCGATTTCTTCCACATTGCCCAATTCCTACATGTCATAGGTGCCATTGATGGGACGCATTTAGCTATCTGTCCACCTTCGGCCACAGAGTATGTTTATCGGAACAGTAAAAATTCACATTCCATGAACATACAAGTAATCAGCAATGCCTCCAAAATCATAACTGATCTCGTGGCCAGATATCCAGGTAGGACACATGACTCCTACATCTTTCGCCACAGTGGAATTTACACAAGACTACCAGCTGGGGAGTTTGGCAAAGGATATCTACTGGGTAATGTAATAGGTGACAATGTTGCATTGATGTAAATGTGATGTAAGATATAACAAGTACTCATTTTACTCTCATTTCATTCCAGGAGACAGTGTCTACATAGTGTGGTCCTTTATACTGATGCCCTACCTGAGTCCTGCAACGCCAGCCGAGAGGAGGTACCATGCTGCTCACAGGACAACCCGCAGTGTTGTGGAGAGGACCTTCTAACTGCAAAAGAGCTGCTTTAGGAGCATCCACAAGAGTGGTAGTGCACTACAATACAGCCCTGAAACAACCTGCAAAATCATGTCTACATGTGCTATGTTGCACAACATTTCAACAACAAGGGGCATACCTGTGGAACCCTACAAGCCGGACTCAGATGAGGATGGTGATCCCTTACCACCCCTTCACCCAGTAGACAGAAGCAGTGCAGTAGAGGGCAGACAAAGATGTGCTGACATCACACACAACCATTTCTGATGTAAGTAATGACAATACCATGTCTATTTTATGTATTGCTGTAGGTATCATCTTTATTACCTTGACTTCAAGCAACATATGTGTGAATAGGATATAGCTATGCACTATACACACACAGGGGAGAGTAACATTGTCACACTATTAGCATCATAGTATAACTGTATAGCTACATGTTAAGCTAGTCCCCTGTGCACCTAAACATTACTTCCTACATCTATGCACTCCACTTGAGTGCTCATTGGCCTCGCAGGCACCTCTTGTAGCGGGTTCAAAGACAGTACTCTGCCTGGTACTGTGACACTTAGGATCCATCACAGGGGCTGTGAGACTGTTGAGGCTAGAGAGCTCCTCCCTATCCCCACCACCCAGTTTGCTGTTTGTAGCACTCTGTGCTATCTGCATTGCATCCAGAACATTGGTGATTTGCACCAATCCCTGTGCAACATCCCGACTGCAATGTGCCATCTCCACCTGTATGCCCACAGCACATTGTAATATCAAAGCAGTTGAGCTAATGAGCCAATTGATCGATCTGCGGAAGCCATCCAGCCTGCCCATAAATTGGTGATGGCGCCTACAGTGGATTGCACGCTCCTGCTGAATCTCAGTGCAGAGTTCCCTAATTCCATTTGTCATCTCCTTTGTGTTTTCTGCTGCTGTTTGCTGTCCCTCATGCAGCTTGCACATGTTTTCATTCAGATACTCCAACTGCTTGTGCATTGATCCCATGTTTTTATTGAGCGCATCCAACTGCTTGTGCAGTACTCCCATATTGTCATTGTGAGACACCAACTGCCTGTGCATTGACCTCATGTATTTGCAATGCAGGCGCGGCACTGTTAGCATGGAAGCTTGAAGGCTGCCAAAGAATGATGGGCCCTCTCCTTCATCAGTGCACTGTCTGCCTGCATTGTGACGCCTCCTGAGGGGAGTGGACTGATGCTGGGGCAGGGACTGCTGTCTTACTGTGAATCTGGCCTCTGGGGGCAGTGTGGGTACTTCATCTGGCATTTCATCTTAGTCCTGGTTATACTCTGGAAGAGGTAACACTCTTGCCTTGCGTCTAGTTGGTGCAATAATGAAGGACTCACTGGTGTTTGAGTCAGACTGTGGCTGTGTTTCGCTATCCCCCACATTTCCACCTTCTGCTGTGGCAGGGCCCAGGGCATTTACAACCACAATGTGCAGCATGTAATTTTGTATTATTTCACAAAATGTTGCACAATAGTTATAAATGTACACTAACATCATGTAACTATGAGTCGTTTGTGTTGTTTCTCTATGTGGCTGACCACTAATTGCTATTTATGTGGTACTTGCACTTTAGGGGTGTGGACTACCACTCCCATAAGGCATTGTTGCGTTGTATGTAAGATGTGGCATGCACTACTTATCACACTGCATCGAGCTAATAGCTATTTCCTGGGGGCATTTGTACATGCACATATGGGGATACACATCATTACTGCCCTTATCTTTGCTGGTGCTGGGTGTCCCTGAGGTGTTAATGACAGTGACACCACTGACAGCTTCAGGGAGCAGTGTGGACTCCACCATGTCTTCCATTGGTGTGGACAGTGTCTGGGTGGGTGGTCCTCCTCTGGTGCTCCTTGTCTCCTTTAGCCTGCTGGATACCCTCTCGTCCAAGTCGTACCGTTGTTTGCGTATCTCCTCAAAAGAGTTATGCGCAACACCCACTGCGCATATTTTGGTTTGGATGTCTGACCACAATTTCCTCTTCTCACTTTTAGGTACCTGGAGTGAGTTCTGCCCGAAAAGTTTGTTGTGGTTCCTGACCACCTCCTCAGTGAGCACCTCCAATTCCTGCTCACTGAATTTGAGCTTGCGTTTCCTCTCACCTTTCTCCTTCACATTCCCATCATTGGCCATGTTGCTGTTTGGTCCTGGCTGGCTCACAAGGCTGCCTCCCTGGTGCTGGGCTGTGTCTCTCTGCCTGCTCCTGTGGGTATGGCTCCTGAAAGCAGCATTGGCTGACTCACTTCCTGGTTGTGATGTCATCAGCCTGTTCCGGTTTGCTGTTTCCGCAATTTGCGATTTTCAAATACCGATGCGCTATTTTTTTTGCAATTTGGTATTTGTAATGTGCAAATTGCATTTGCGAATTTTAGGAAATCGCTAATACCGACTCGCAAATTTGATACACCTCATTTTCCATTTCTTAAATAGCGATTTCTTACAATTTGCTATTTAAGAAATGCAAAACGGGAGCTTGATACATCTGGCCCTTTATCGCTGCTAACCAGTGCTAAAGTGCAAGTGCTCCTACGTCAAATGTATGTGTAAATTGGCTTACCCATGATTGGCATATTTGATTTACTTGTGAGTGTCTAGTAAAGTGCACTAGAGGTGCCCTGGGCCTGTAAATCAAATGCTAATAGTGGGCCTGCAGCACTGGGTGTGCCACCCACAATGGTAACCCTGTACACATGGCCACTGCAGAGTCTGTGTATGCAGTTTTAAACTGCCAATACGACTTGGCAAGTGTGCCCACTTGGCAGGCCTAAACCTTCCCTTTTTTATACATGTAAGGCACCCCTGAGGTAGGCCCTAGGTAGCCCTATGGACAGGGTGCAGTGTGTGTTAAAGGTGGGACATGTACTGATGTGTGTTACATGTCCTAAAAGTGAAATACTGCTGAATTCAGTCTTCACTGTTGCAAGGCCTGTCTCTCTCATAGGTTTGGATGGGGGCTGCCTTTAAATAACCTTAAAGTGAGATTCCCTTTGAGAGCAGATAGAAATGTGGAATTTGGGTTCTCTGAACTCACAATTTAAAAATACATCTTGCAGTGAAGTTGTTTTTTAGATTGTTAGTTTGAAAATGCCACTTTTAGAAAGGAGGCAGTTTTTTTCTTAAACCATTTTCTGACCCTGCCTATTTTTGGATTGCCTGTGTGGGTCAGTTTGACAGTTAGGCTATTTGTACATCCGCTCTAGACAGTGAGAAAAAGGGAGCTGGGGTGTAGCCTGCATATCCTGATGAGCCATCTGTGCTAGAGTGGAGGGAGGAGGGGCCACTTAGACCTGAAGGGGCTTTGGCTGCCCTCTCCCAATGCAGTCTCCAACCCACTGGTGTGTGTCTGGGGACTGGCCAAGGCAGGATCTTGTGAACAACAGAGACTTTCCTTTGAAGTATACCTACTTCAAAGGCAGAAAGGGGTATAAATATTGGACCCAAAACCCCTGAAAATCAGATCATTTCTGCAACAAAGAGGAACCTGGGCCAAGGAGAAGAGCTGAAGAGCTGAGGAGGAGTGCTGCACCTGCGTGTGACTGTGCTTTGTTGGGCTATCCTTCAGTTGCTGCTTCTGCCAGTGAAAGGGGGCAAAGACTTGACTTTGTGGTATGTTCCTGCTTGTGAAGAACCTCCAAAGGCTTGAACTGAACTGCCTCCTGTTTTGTAGTCTCAGAGCCTTGAAAGGTGAAGCTGGCAGACAAGAGCTGAAAATCCACACACAGAATGCTGTGCAGGGAAATTATCGACGCACCATCCGCTACGCAGCTGATAAATGACGCGCCGCCCGCCTCATCGGGAGATCGATGCATCGCTGCTGGAGAAACGTTGCTCAACACCTGCTTGCAGCTGCTGATAATGACTAAAGCCCACACAGAGTGATTTTCTAACACCGTGTGACAGGATTTTCCATGCATAGTCACTGGGTGTCAAAGTTAACCTGACACTCTGCAGTTTCGAGGTGCCCGTCTGGAAATTGACGCACCGTCGACACGATTGGACAAGAAAACAACACACAGCCTCCCTTGCGAGGAAGGAATAGAAGGATCGTTGACATTTCTGATGTACGCTCACCCATGCAGCTTTATTTTTGATGCAAACCAGGTACTTTGTGCAAAATGATCACTTCCATTGTGTTCTATGGAGGACGACTCTTATTTTTATATATTTTAACTTGTTTTTGTTGGATTTTTGTTGTTTTGGTCTTGTTTCATTAAGATACATATTACCTATTTTTCTATACTGGTTTGGTGACCGTTTTGTAATGTTTTCACTGTGTTACTGTGTGTGTTGGTACAAATACTTTACACATTGCTTCAGAGTTAAGACTGCCTCATGGGCCAAGCTACCAAGAGGGTGAGTGGGGGTTAACCAGGTCTGTTTCTCCTTCGCCCTGACTAGAGAGAGGGTCCTTGCTTGGACAGGGGGTAACCTGACTGCCAAGCAAAGACCCCATTTCTAACAGTCCCCTTTAAGGCAAGTGCCTTATCAACTACAACATCAACACATTGTTTAGTTTCAGTGCTACTTTACTCCTTTTCACAGCTTCACAGTTTTAATAAGGTTCTGCATTATCCTGACACAAAACATTCTAGTTCTAATTTCCTTGAACTGTTGCTGTCTTCTGTTTAAGCTGTGTCCTTTTTTTAATGTTTTGTTGCTCTTCATCTGACATGATTTTTGTCTTTGTCGGCTGATTTAAAATTTTCCTTTTCAATAATATTATTTTGCACACTTTGCAGTTTCCCGCATACAACATTAAGACATTTTTGCTTCTCTCACCGGCAGTCCTTTTCTCTTTAATCACATTCCCCTTATGTTGTTTCTTTTGTTTCTCTTCTGGAAATGGATAGCATGGTTTCCTCAGTTTCTTTTTTTTCACATCTAGAATGTCTCTTCTTAGTAGAAATAGTCTGAAATGAAAAGAATATATCAACATATTTACATTTACATTATATACTGTTCAATTATATATTGCTATCATACAATTTTAATACAGTCACATAACTATATTGTGGACTCGCTACATTGATTTATCAATTTTTGCTTCATGAGTGTGTGTTAGTGTATGCATGAGTGTGAAAGTCAATTTAGCACTGTTTGTGTTAGTGTGTACCTGATAGTGTTGATGTGTATATCACTGTGTGCCTAGGTGTCTCAGCGTATGCATCACTTTGTACCTCGTGGTTCAATCTATATATTACTGTATCCTAAGGAATACAATTATATGTTTGTGTGTGTTCCTAAGAGTATATGTACATTCATTGGTATGTGCCTGGTTTTGTTACTATATGTATTTGTGTGTACCTGAATGTGTCAGACTATACATCATAGTGTATTTGGTTGTATCACTGTATAAATCTGCGTGTAGTTTGCTTTGTCAATGTATACTTAATCATGTACCGTGTGTGTCACTGTATACATTAGTGTGTGTCTCTGTGTCTAATTCTATTTATCACTCTGTTCTTGCCTGTCTCATTGTATACATTAGTGTGTGTATGGAGGTGCATATATATTTAGCAGTATGTGTCTGATTGACTCATCATAAGCATCATATTGTGCCTGGGAATGTTGCTGTGTGTTCAGTTATATGTGTGGGTGTATTAGTCTATGAATAATTGAGTGTCTCAGTGTTATACTGAATACACAATTGTATGCCTCAGTGTACTCTGTGATTATGTTTTCAAATACAGAATTTCTGAAATATCTTTATACTTGGTGTGTCTCTATCAGTATCCTTATTACAAAAGGATTGTGACATATACTGTATGTAACACACTTCACCTACCATACATCATATGGAACTTTAAGTGCAGAAGTTATAAGCTTCAATTTCAAAGTAAATGTCTTATATCATAAACATATACCACCCTCCCTATAATCAACATGCATTCTACTCTAGACATAACTTATGTGTAGTAAAAAAAGGAACAATAAGGCCCTCATTACAACCCTGGCGGTCGGTGCTAAATTGGCGGTAATACTGCCAACAGACCGGCGGTAATAAATATGAAATTATGAACACAGTGCAAACCGCTCAGACAGACAGCCACTTTAACACACCGACCACCAGGGCGAAACCAACAGGCACCACGGCGGTGACCGCCAAAAGCCAGGCGGAAGACAATGTACCGCCCACAGAAATATGGCCCACCTATCTCCAACCTTTTCTGGGGCAGTACCAATGACATCAAAAGCCTGGTGGAAACACTGCACAGAAGGGAAACGACTCACCTCTGGACACTCAAGGAAGAACCACCCTGCCATGGAGCCCGAGTTGAATGTCTTCCCCATGCTCTTCTACCTTTTCCTCCACTATGAACACCAACACCGGCGAAGACGACCAAGGTGAGTACTGACACCTAGCACACAGGGGGGGGGGGGGAGGAAAAAGAGAGTGTCACACACACACTACACGCAACACCTCCACCCCCTACACCACACACACAACCAGATGCAATAACATTACATATTCAACCTGTACCCCTCAGGAGTAATGCAAGGACAAAAGGAATTGATTAAAGTGAGTGTAATAAGATTAAATACTATAAATACGTGCATCCAAACAAACCGTATCTACATATTTACAATGCAAGGGACACTGCCCAGTCCTCAATGTCCGTGGGCCACAGGGCCACATCACAAAAGTCCAAGGCCCAACCTCACTCCTGGAACAACATGGACAGAACACTGCAGGGGCATCAGGTTGAAAATAGACAGGCACCTCAGGGAGACAGGGAATGAGGGGGCACCTCAGCCAGAATATGGTACAATGCCACTGGTCCTGGAGAGGGCTACATGCCTATCACTCCTGGGGAGTGCAAGGCCACAGTCTCTCAAGTGGGTGACTTGCCTACTGCTTGGTCCTGGGGAGTGCAAGGCCACAGTCTCCCAAGTGGGTGACTTGCCCACTGCTTGGTCCATGGGAGTGCAAGGCCACAGTCTCTCAAGTGGGTAACTTGCCCACTTCTTTGTCCTGTGGAGTGCAAGGCCACAGTCTCTCTAGTGGATAGCTTCTCCACTGGTTCTGGAGGCGGCATAGTTCCCAGTGAGCTTCATCCTGGGAAAGATGGGGAGAGTGGATGGCTTCTTCCACTGGTTCTGGAGGGGGCATTGTGACCAGTGTGGTTCATCCTGGGAAGGATGGGGTGAGTGGATGGCTTCTTTCACTGGTTCTGGACAAGGCATTGTTCCCAGTGTGCTTCATCCTGGGAAGGATGGGGTCAGTGGATGGCTTCTTCAACTGATTCTGGAGGGGGCATTGTGCCCTGTGATGTAGGACTTGGGGAGTGCAAGGTCTCAGTCTCTCACCTGTGTTTCAGATTCACAGGATTTTCAGGGGCCAGGCCGCACAACAGCCCATGGATGCAGGACTACACACTGTCCTCTGGCGGTGATGGCTGTTCAGTGGTGGCAGTGGTGGTGCTTCTGCTGGCAGTGGTGTTGTGGCGGTGCTAGCAGTGGTAGGGGGGAGGCTCCAGCCCTTCCCCTGCAGCCTCAGACGGCAGTGACGGCTGTTCAGTGGTGGCAGTGTTGGTGCTGCTGCTGGCAGTGGTGTTGGTGGTGGTGGTGGCAGTGGTAGGCTCCAGCCCTTCCCCTGCAGCCTCAGATGCCTGCGTGACTTGCCTACTGCTTGGTCCTGGGGAGTACAAGGCCACAGTCTCCCAAGTGGGTGACTTGCCCACTGCTTGGTCCTTGGGAGTGCAAGGCCACAGTCTCTCAAGTGGGTGACTTGCCCACTTCTTTGTCCTGTGGAGTGCAAGGCCACAGTCTCTCTAGTGGATGGCTTCTCCACTGGTTCTGGAGGCGGCATTGTTCCCAGTGAGCTTCATCCTGGGAAAGATGGGGAGAGTGGATGGCTTCTTCCACTGGTTCTGGAGGGGGCATTGTGACCAGTGTGGTTCATCCTGGGAAGGATGGGGTGAGTGGATGGCTTCTTTCACTGGTTCTGGACAGGGCGTTGTGCCCAGTGTGCTTCATCCTGGGAAGGATGGGGTCAGTGGATGGCTTCTTCAACTGATTCTGGAGGGGCATTGTGCCCTGTGATGTAAGACTTGGGGAGTGCAAGGTCACAGTCTCTCACCTGGGTTTCAGACTCACAGGATTTTCAGGGGCCAGGCCACACAACAGCCCATGGATGCAGGACTACACACTGTCCTCTGGCGGTGACGGCTGTTCAGTGGTGGTACTTCTGCTGGCAGTGGTGTTGGTGGCGGTGCTAGCAGTGGTAGGGGGGAGGCTCCAGCCCTTCCCCTGCAGCCTCAGACGGCGGTGACGGCTGTTCAGTGGTGGCAGTGGTGGTGCTGCTGCTGGCAGTGTTGTTGGTGGTGGTGGTGGCAGTGGTAGGGGGGAGGCTCCAGCCCTTCCCCTGCAGCCTCAGATGGCTGCCTTCTGGTGCTGCTGCTGCTGGCACTGGTGATGGTGGTACTGCTGGCAGTGGTTGGGGGAGGCTCCAGCCCATCCCCTGCAGGCTCGGACGGCTGCCCACTGAGGCTGCTGCTGCTGGCAGTGGTGCTGGTGGCGCTGCTGCTGGCAGTGCTGGTGGCAGTGCTAGCAGTGGTTGGGGGAGGCTCCAGCCCATCCCCTGCAGCCTCGGACGGCTGAACCACCATGGTGGGTGGTGGGGGGCTCCACTGAGACCCAGAAACAGGCCTCTTGTCCTTTTTTGCCTGCTGGGGCAGGCCCCTTGCCCTTCCTTTTACCAACTGGGGGTGCCTCCTTGCCCTTCTTTGCAGCACTTTGTGCAGGCACCCTATCAGTATGGCAGCCTGGTGCCCGGGAACCTCTCCCACCTGGTGTAGCTATGGACACTACTATGCCCCTGGACTGGGTGGCTGAGGTGCTTGGCTGGGTTCTGACCACCCTGGCCTGACGTGAGGGAGGGAGAGGGCTAGGGAAGAGGTCAAAGGTGGAGAGGAAAAGCTTCTTAGGGACATTGGGGCGGGATGAGGGAGATGGTCTCCAAAGGTGGAGAGGAAAAGCTTCTTAGGGACATTGGGGCGGGATGAGGGAGATAGTCTCAGAGTGGAGGTAGAGGGAGTGGTTGTAGGAGGTGTCTGCTGTGTTTGGGTGCAGGTGCATGGGCTGGATGCTGTTGTGAGGTGGATGGCTGTTGGTGTCTGAGTGCTTGCATCTGTGTACTTTGGGAGAAGGGGGCACAGAAACAGTGGGCGAAGACACAGGGGATGTGTGCATGGATGTGGGGGTGGTGAGTGCCAGTGAGGGGTGTGTGCTGATAGGTGTACTGGTGATGGGGGTAGTGAATGAGGATGTAGTGCATGCAGGTGTGAGTGTAGACGCAACCGTGAGGGAGGTGGACAGTGAGGAGGAGGGGGCCACAGTGGAGGCAGTGGATGTTGGTATGTCTGCATCTGGATGGTGTTTGTGTGAGTGCCTGTGGGATGAAGTGTGGTGTTTGTGTTTGCCATGTCCACTCTTGTGTGTTGTCCTGGATGCATGCTTGTCTGACTGTGTGCCTGGGATAGGTTGAGGATGAGGGGAATGGGATTGGGGAGAGGAAGTTGGATGGGGAGTCTAGAACTTGGAAAATGGCTGCCATCAGGGAGGAGGCCAGAACCTGGATTGATCTCTGTTGGGCCGCCATGCCAGTGTGAATGCACTCCAGGAATCCACTCGTCTATTGCAATTGGGCTGACAGCCCCTGGATGTCATTCACAATGGTTGACTGCCCAACAGAGATGGATCGCAGGAGGTCAATAGCCTCCTCACTTAGAGCAGCAGGGCTAACTGGGGCAGGGCCTGAGGTGCCTGGGGCGAAGGAGATGCCCACCGTCCTGGGTGAGCGGGCAAGGGAAACACGCTGAGGGGCTGCTGGGAGAGCGGTGCTGGTATGGGGGTGGCGGCTGTACCTGTTGCTGGGGTGGGCACAGAGGTGTCTGCCACCACCAGAGAGCTTCCATCAGAGGAGGAATCTGTGTCAGAACTGTCCTCTCCTATCTCCGCTGTGGTGCTCCCCTTGCCCTCCATCCCACTGGTGCCCTCATCATTGGTGGATTCAGGCTCCTGGGCCCTGTGGGATGCACCTCCCTCCATTGCCAGTGCCTCAGCTCCTCTGCCAGATGATGCTAATGCACATAAAGTGGGGGGAAGAGACAAAGGATACACTTGGTCAATGGCGCAAACAACACCACTGGTGGCGTGCATGACACACACACAGGGAACAGCCCTACGCACTATACAATACACTACCAGTCACAATGCTAGTCACCATCCCATGGATAGGGACACCTAATGCCACTTGCAGTATACCTGAGGCCCACAGACCCTTACCCAGGGGTGGATTCCTACTAGCTTGGTTGGAGGTATTTTACACCAGAACCCTGCCCAACATGGGACCTACTCTGCAATGTCAGGCCTGGCAAAGGGGTACCCACAGGCGCACATCCCCCACCCAGATACCACCCCACCATGCGCAAGTTGTATATTGGGGCACCTTACCCACCCCCTTGTGGCTGCTGTGATACCCCCAAGCACCCATCCAGCTCCGGATAGGCCACTGCCTGTATGCGGGCCATCAGAGGGGTTAGGGTTCGACAGGCACCCCTTCCTCATTGGGAGGCCATCCCCGGTTGTGCCTCCACCGTCTTCCATGTCCAGTATCTCAGGTCCTCCCACCGTTTCCGTCAGTGGGTGCGCTACCTGCCGTAGACCCCCAGGGTCCACACATCCTTGACGATGGCACACCATATACCCTTTCTCTGATGGGTGCTGATATCCAGGGAAATGGACACAGGGAAAGATATAAAGTTCTAACGTCCTGCCTGTTACACTCATGGCCCACCATGCCCATTCCCATCCCCTTTAGCACAGACATGGCCCAAAATACATGCAGCAGGCTGCCCAGGGCCCATCCTCCAACCCCACCCCTACATGAGGCCTTCACACACAGCACTCTATGCATTCACGCCCCATGCATCGTACTCACGGTGTACTCACCTGTTGGTCTGGAGGCCAATACAGCATTCAGTATGGGGGTAGGACCGCATCCACCAGTCTCCCCAACTCCTCAGAGGTGAAGGCAGGGGCCCTTTCCCCAGTGACACGAGCCATGGAAAGGTCCCAGACACAGGTCACAGCAGCATTTGCAGTGTAGGTCCTCTTCTGTTGAAGGTCAGGTAGCAAATGAGTGAACAGATAGAAAATGGCGGTGACGTCTGCAGCGGTGCATACCATCACCGCCGGCGTACATCACCATTGGCCACTGAAACCCATAGGACCCAATGTTAACCAAGGAGGAGTTGCACTGCTGTTTTCGTCCGCTACCCGCAACGGCACACAACGTCAGCTGAATTACCTCATTTCCACCTGTGCTTCCAAACAGGACAGGCAGATGCCATTATAGGGGGGCGGGGCAGGTCGTGGCTCCTAACTGCATCACAGTACAGATATGCACCATTTGGGCGACCTCCAAAAAAATACTCTTACAATCACAACATGCATTGAAGTGTAGTGGTTAGAAATAAGAGATACTAACCAGCTGCTCACCATTTTGCCCCATAAATTGCAACCGCTGCGGATGAATAGGAGCTGGAGACATACCCCTGTGTACAGACCCCTGGTGGACTTGGCAACAATGGAGGACAGGCACATTATCCTCTCCTATAGACTGGAAAGGGCCACAATCACAGAGTTGTGTGCCCAATTGGAGCCTGACCTGATATCTGCTATCAGTCACCCCACTGGGATCCGCCCTCTTGTGCAAGTGCTATCCGTGCTCCATTTCCTGGCAACTGGCTCTTTCCAAGTGACAGTGGGCTTGGCAGCAGGAATGTCTCAGCCAATATTCTCAATAGTACTGACCAGAGTGTTGTCTGCCCTGGTTAAACACATGTGCAGCTACATCGTTTTCCCTCAGGTGGAGGATTTGGCCACAGTGAAAGCTGACTTCTATGCAATGGGACATATCCCCAACATTATTGGGGCAACTGATGGGACACATATAGCATTTGTTCCCCACCGGCGAAATGAACAGGTGTTCAGAAATCGAAAGAGCTTTAACTCATGAATGTACAGATGGTGTGCCTGGCGGACCAGTACATCTCCCACGTCAATGCAAAATATCCTGGGTCTGTGCATGATGCCTTTATCCTGAGGAATGGCAGCATCCCATATGTGATGGCTCAACTCCAGAGGCACAAGGTGTGGCTAATAGGTGAGCCCTGGTTCCCACCCAGTGGATATTGGTGTATGGGTATGGTGTGGGCCCTAAGGGTTTGTGTGTGGCTAACAGTTTTCCCTCGATATTTGCAGGTGACTCTGGTTACCCCAACCTCTCATGGCTACTGACCTCTGTGAGTAATCCTAGGACAAGGGTTTAGGAACGTTACAATGAGGCACATGGGCGAACAAGAAGAATTATAGAGAGGACCTGAAGGCCAGGTTTCGTTGCCTCCATCTAACAGGTGGATCCCTGTACTACTCACCCAAGAAGGTGTGCCAGATCATCGTGACATGCTGTATGTTGCACAACCTTGCCTTATGTCGCAGGTGCCTTTTCTGCAGGAGGATGAGGCTTGAGATGGTCGTGTGGCAGCAGTTGACCCTGTGGACAGTGAAGATGAGGAGGCAGAGGATGAGGATGAGGAAAACATAAGTGCAATAATTTGTCAATACTTCCAATGACACACAGGTAAGAAAGTGTAACTTCACATTTAATTGACATTTTTGTGTTTGACATTGTCACTGGCAGGCTGTTTTTCCCACTTCTATGGCCACTCACTGTAGCCTTTGGCATCTCTATTTGCAGATATTTGTGCCCCACTATCGCTCCTGGTGTGTTGACAGCAGCCAACTACAGGTATTTCTTATGTTTCAATTTCTGTACAGTTGATTTTCAATGTTTAAACCTTGTTGAACTAATAAATACTTACATCATTTGACATTCTCCATACTTGTATTTTTTCAAAGGGTGTTTATTTAAGTGCTAAGAGTTAGAAGGGGATGTGCTATGGGCTGGAGTGATGATGGAGGAAATTCCAGGGTAGAGTCCAGTTTATTTGTAGCACAGGTATATTGTCCAAGGGGGCATAGGAAGGGGAGCAATGGCAGTTCAAGGTGAACAGGGTGACAGAGTGGGACACAAGGGTGACAATCAGGAGAGTCTAATTTCCTGGTGGGGGTCTTGCAATAGTCTCTGGCTTCAGCCTGGATCGAAAGGAACGTTTGTGGGGTGGTTCTCCTTCTGCAGGGGGAGGGGTGCTGTGTCCTGTGGTCCTGTGACGGGGCCTCCTGCCAACTAGCGGCAGCGGAGGTGGAGGTATGTTCATTGGTTTGGCTAGTGTCAGAGGGCCGGTGGGGTGCCACTGCCTCCCTCATCGTGTTGGCCATGTCTGCCAGCACCCCTGCAATGGAGACCAGGGTGGTGTTAATGTTCTTCAAGTCCTCCCTGATCCCCAGGTACTGTCCATCCTTGTCAAGGAGACCAGATCCTCTGGGCTTGCGCATGTTCCCAACATGTCCACCTCTTGGCAGCTCCAAACTCCACTAGTTATATAGCACAGAGTTTATGAATGGCCAAGTGGGGGAATGGGTTTTGGGTTGGGAACAGCGGGGAAGGAGACCTGTGGAAACAAGAGTTAAACAACACAATTGCAAGATTAATCACAATGACTTTCAATAAGTTTTGTTTCAAATAAAAAACTTATGCTGAGAACATGAATGGGCTAAGACTTCACTATAACAAGGCCTCAAGAATCTGGAAATGAAAAAAAAAGGTTATGCAAGGCTTTCACATGAACATTCCAGAATTAGCATATTATATTTTGAACAATAAAACTCTCTCCAAAATACTGCTTAGAACGCTCTCTGCATTTGTTCTCTACATGAATGAACTGTAACAAACACCATGAAATACACTCCTAAGTCACTTTCTGATTTAGAGTTTCAAGACTTAAATGTTCAGGGAATATTATGCTCTTAAATCAAACCGCTGATCTAAGTTTCAATGTCTAGAAATGATCGCGCCCTCTGCCAATCTGTATTTCAAAAGATAAGCATCAGGAAAGAATTACGCACTCTGTTGCCTATTCGAACATCTAGAATATTATGCAATGAAATGATCGCGCACAACGCCGATCTATGATTCAAGATTTAAATGCAGGGAAAAGAATTGCGCACTCTGATGCCGATTTAGAATTCACAATACAAATGTCATGAAATGATTGCACACACTGCCGATCTGAATGCCATGAAGTAACTGCCTGGAAAGAATCGCGCACACTGTTGCCGATTCAGAATTCACAATGTAAATGCCATGAAATGATCGCGGGCACTGCCGATCTGAAAGTCACGGGGTAAACGCCTGGAAGGAATCGCGCACACTGTTGCTGATTCGGAATTCACAAGTTCAATGTCATGAAATGATTGCACACACTGCCCTTCTGAATGCCAAGAAGTAAGTACCTGAAGAGGAATTGCGCATACTGCTGCTGATTCAGAATTCACGATTCAAAGACCATGAAATAATCGCGCACACTGCCGATCTGAATGCCATGAAATAAATGCCTGGAAAGAATCGCGCACACTGTTGCCGATTCAGAATTCACGATTCAAAGACCATGAAATGATTGCACACACTGCCAATCTGAATGCAACAAAATAAATGCCTGGAAAGAATCGCGCACACTGTTGCCGATTCGGAATTCACAATGTAAATGCCATGACATGATCGCGTGCGCTGCCGATCTGAATGCCAAGAAATAAATGCATGAAAATAATCGCACACTCTATTGCTGATTCGGAAGTCGCAATGCAAATGCCATGAAATGATCGCATACACGCGATTTCAAGTTCAGGCCAAAAACTCGAATGTTACTGGAAAATGGAGTTGGGGGCCTAACCCGACCTCTGCCTTACTGCCCTGTCTGAAGATCACCAAATAAGCTAGAGCAGGCCTGGAAATGGCTGGTTAGGCCTCCGGGACAAGAGCTCTGGAAAATTCTACTGCTCTGCACCGGGACCTCTGAATAGTGAGCACGTGGAGCTGGGCTGGCTCCTTTATATAGAGCCAAGCCCCGCTCATTAGCCACACCCAACCATGCTGCAAAAATTGCTTCTAGAAAGTCTTAGAATAAAGGACCACACCCTGTAGTCGTGCAAATAAGCCTTGCAAATGAACAATGAATTACAAACAGCATTAATGACTTTTCAAGGTGAAAGTTCTGCAATGCAAAAGGTTAACATATTGCATAGAAACACAATGCATGAAATATGCCTCTGCATAAGGACTGGGTTTTTGCAATTACGTCACCCGTAGAGCGCGCACTGTCCTGATGTTGACAAACCTGCAGCCGCATGTTCACCTGCAACTTGTCCAGTATCTGGCCCATCGTCTCCTGGGAATGGTTGTTTGCTCCCAGGATCGTGGTGAGTGCCTCCTGGAGAGTCGGTTCCCTGGGCCTGTCCTCGCCCTGTCACACAGCAGTCCTCCCAGCTTCCCTGTTGTCCTGTGCCTCTGTCCCCGGGAACCATGTGCCCACCGCCACTGACCCCACGTCCTTGATCATCCTGCGCTTGTGGTGTGGTCTGGGGTCCTGTAGTGGTGGACACACTGCTGATTGACGTGTCCTGAGGACAGAGTTATGGGCCTGCTGGGTGGGTGCTGTGGTGGTATTTCCTGAGGGGAGAGGCTCTGTGGTGATGTGAGAGTGTGCCTGGGTAACCGACTGTCTGGAGATCCCTGATGGACCAGGTTGGTCATCCAGATCCCTGCGTTCATCACTGTGGGCCTCTTCTGGGTGGGACTGGATGTTGATGGCACCTCTTCTCCAGTGACATTGGCTGGGGGACCTGTGGGGATGTAAATGCAGTGTTATTGTTTCTGCGTGTGACATCATGTGCATGGGTGCGTTGCCCTGGCAGATTTGCCTTTGAGTGAGTAGCTATTTGGTGGGCTAGGTGATGGTCTCCAGTGTGCATGCGGTCGTGATGGGTGTCCATTCAGGTCTGTGAGGGGTGTCCATGCATTGGTGTTACATGCAGGGCTTGGTATTGGGATGAGTGGGTTGTGATGGTGGGGTATGTGGGAGGTGGTGCAGTGATGGGAGTGAGGGTAGGGGTGGGGGTTTCTGATGGCATGCAGGTAGGGGGGATGATAGTAGTAAAGAGTTGACTTACCAGAGTCCAGTCCTCCTATCCCTGCCAGGCCCTCAGGATGCATGATTGCCAAGACTTGCTCCTCTCATGTTATTAGTTGTGGGGGAGGAGGTGGGGGTCCACTGCCGGTCCTCTGTACAGCTAGTTGGTGTCTTGCTGCTGTGGAACGTACCTTCCCCCGTAGGTCGTTCCACCTCTTCCTGATGTTGCCCCTTGTTCTGAGGTGCTGTCCCACGGTGTTGACCCTGTCCACGATTCTCCGCCATAGCTCCATCTTCCTAGTAATGGATATATGCTGCACCTTTGCTCCAAATAGCTGTGGCTCTTCTCGGATGATTTCCTCCACCATGACCCTCAGCTCCTCCTCAGAGAATATGGGGTGTCGTTGTGGTGCCATGGGTGTAGTGTGAGTGGTGAGGGTGTGTGGGGTGATGCGTTGCGGTGTGTGATGTAAAGCGCGTGGATGGTGTATAGGTGATGGTGTTATGTGGCTCTGGTTGTGTGGGTGCTCTTGCTGTCTCTCTCTAGTATCAATTCTTTCTAGTCGTAAAGGGTTGTGGGTAATGTGGGTGTCTGTTTTACAGTGGTGTGGGTGTGGGGTGTGTATGTGTGTCAAGTGTGTGTAGTTTGAATTGTCCAATGTGGTGTAGTTTTGTATGAGTGTGTGTATTTTGAGGGAGGTGCTATGTAGGAATGTCTGCTACAGTGATTTGTGGGTCATAATGCTGTGGGCATAGTTCTGCTGGCGTAACGGTGTGGGTTTGCATACCAACAGTTTATCACTGACCTTTGGGCTGCCGGACTTGTGTGTGTGGCTATATAGTGACGGATTGGTATGTGTGTGTCATAATATGTTTGCTGGTTATCCGTTGCAGCGGCGTTATGTTGACAGCAGTCGGCATGGTGGTAAGAGGAATTTACTGCCAATGTCATAATGAGGGCCTAAGTCTTTCAAAGTGGTTATAGATACCAAGTAAGCTTGGAAGTTAAAGTGTGCAAAGAAAGTCTGTGGTACTACCAAAAAGGCATGGTTTTAAATCTAATAGCGTTAATAATTTGTTAAAATGATAAGTACATTACTACATATAAGAATTCAACTATCAAACCTCTCAGGCTATATATGAGTTACTATAGTTTTATCTACATGATGCATACTTTTATCAGTCTTATTTACAGACACAGCTATATTTTAAATCAATAGTCTAATTAACATACCTGTTACAGAGCTTTAGGTGATGGATAAAATGCTGTCAAAATATCATTTTAACTCTTTCCCTTGTATACCCATGAAATCTCAGTATGAGAATGGTACACCACTTTTAGACCAATGAACCACTAGTAGCAACCTATTCTCCCTTGCTCTCGGTGATACTGCCCTAGTTAGCAAATCACAAACTGTGTTTCATATTTTATTTATCTTATTCCACATCTTAATGGTTAGTGTCTGTTAACCCTTTCTTGTATATTTTTAAAAGAAGCCCAATTTCCTACTGTGTGCTGCTGGAGTTGAGACTCTCTCATAGCGCTCAGAGCGGCACCCCTGTGTAACTTTGCAACAGAGTCGCAACTCCAGACAGAGGCTTGAAAATATATTTACCATTGTATTTTGGTAATGGCTCAGGCACAATTAAAGTTCAATGATGATACTGATTTGGAGAAACCTTTTTTCCAGTTGCTTATCAACCAAAATATTTCTTATTTAAAAGTTTGCAAGTCTGCTTCACCAGCTGCCCTTCCCCCTACACTGTTTCGCCTCAGCTGCCTAAGTAGCCTCCTCCAGAACACTCTAGTACAGTGGTTCCCAACCTGTGGTCCGGGGATCCCTGGGGATCCGCGAAGGCTCCTCAGGGGGTCCGCGACTGCTTAGAAAATTAAATAATATTAACATATTAGGTCCCAGCTTTCAGTAATGACTTAGTAGGGGGGTCCCTGGATTCCAATAATGATTCAGTGGGGGTCCCCGGGTACCAGTAATGATAAATTGGAGGTCCACAGGAGTCAAAAGGTTGGGAACCACTGCTCTAATAGTTCAAAAGTTCACAACCCTTTTTCTTAGCAGTTGACTAGCTTTAATGTGTTCTGCAGCAGTTGTGGTTGACTATTACAGAATGTAAGCATATCCTAAATGGGATTTATTGTTTGTGAAAAAATAAGAACCAATCACAGACTGAACAATTGTATTTTTTATGTAAGGAATGTATGTACAATATCCAAACAAAATTGTTTTTTTTTAAAATCCAGTGTTTCCTCTATTTAACTATCTAACATTTTGAAAACGTCCCCATTCAGCTGTAGCCTTCTCCTGTGGGCTGCTTCTCCTTTCCTTCAAAATGGTCAGAGTATGGATTATAGGTCACAGCTATGTTTTTTGGGCTAGTGAGTATGCTAGAAAGAGTAGCATTGACAGTGTCCTTGGTTTGCCAAGTGTGATTATTATGCGGGTTGGCCAGGGAGTGTTAAAGTGGCATCAATTGTTTCCATTGGCTCAAACCATTAGAGGTTGCCTAGAAACTCACCTCATGATTGTGCTCTGTGGTGGTCATAATCTGGGCACATTGACTGGGGTAGGACTAGAAATCCTAATGAAGGATACCTTTGTTCAATTAATGAAACTTTTCCCTCAACCTGCCTTTGTGTTTTCGTCTATATGCCAGAGGCAGAAATGGAAGTGGCCAAGTGAATTTTGTCCACAGATAAACAAAGCCGGGAAACATGTTAATAAAACGATTTCAGCATTCCTGAGAGACCCCAACATGGGCTGTATCCATAACATTAATCTGCAATTTGACATGAATAGGTATATAGGAGAGATGGTGTGCACTTCACGGATAAAGGCACCAAAGTATTTCTGAGCAACTTAAAACTCTGCATCCACTCTTATGAGTACTAATGATATACACACAATAAACACAAAGGCTCTTTTTAGAGCCACCCTACATTCCAAACTCTACTTAAAGTTAAAAAATTGTTTTACTTTTTTTTAACAAAAATCGGAGTTGCATCTCTGTCATGGATCCACTTTCACCACCCAACACCCAACATATTGTTCATATTTGTTTGTTTCACTATCTCCATGTTGCAATATATTTCTAAATACCTCAGTGGAAGCCAAATGGGATTTGTGAGTGGGTGCATGAGTGTGTGAGTGGGTCTGTGACTGGGTGTATTAATGTCTGAGTAGGTCTTTGAGTGGGTGCATGAGTGTCAGTGGGTCTCAGAGTGGGTGCATGAGTGTGTGAGTGGGTCTGTGAGTGGGTTTATGAGTTTCAGTGGGTCTGTGAATGGGTATATGACTGAGTGGGTCTCTGAATGGATGCATGGGTTTGTGAGTTGATCTGAGTAGATATGTAAGTGTCTAAGTGAGTCTTTCACTGAGTGTCAGTCAATGGGTGCATGTGTATCTATGTGGGTCCGTGTGTGGCTGTATGCATGACTGTGTGGGACTCTGAGTGGTTGGATAGGTGTCTGAGTGGGTCTGTGATTTGGTGTCTGGGTGTATTGGATGGGTTTTTCAGTGGGTGTATAAGTGTTGGCAGGTCTGTAGGTTCGTGTATGTGCATCTGTAAGTGGGTGCATGGGTGTTTCAGTGGTTCTGTGATTGGGTGTCTGAGTGTCTGAATGGGTCTTTGAGTAGGAGTCTCAATGGATCTGTCAGTGCATCTAAGAGTGGATGCATGACTTTCTGTGTAGGTCTGTGAGTGGATGTGTGAGAGTGTGAATGAGTATTTGATTGCATGTATGAGTGGCAGTGGGTCTGTGAATGTCAACGGGTGTATGAATGTCTGAGTGGTTCTGTGAGTGGACGTATGAGTGAATGAGTGGGTCTCTGAGTGGCTGTATATGTCTCTGAGTGGGTGTGATTGGGTGTCTGAATGTCTGAACGGGTCTTTGAGTGGGTGTATGAGTGTCAGTGGATCTGTGAGTGGGTGCATGAGTGTCTGCATGGGTCTGTGTTAGGGTTTGTGAGAGTGTGAATAGATCTGTGATTGAGTGCATGAGTGTGTGAATGGGTCTTTGACTGGGTGTATGAGTGTTAGTGGGTCTGTGAGTGCATGACTATCAGTGCATCTATGAGTGGGTTTCAGAGTATCTGTATTGGTCTGTGAGTGGCTGTATGAGTGTCTGAGTGGGTCTGTGAGTGGGTGTGTGAGTGTCTGAATGAGTCTTTGAGTGGATGTTTTAGTGTCAGTGGGTCTGTGAGTGTATATATGAGTGTCAGTGAGTTGGTGCATGAGTGTCTGAGTAGGTCTGTAAGTGGGTATCTCAGCATCTGAATGGGTCTTTGAGTGGGTGCATATGTAGGAGGCTAGCTCTCTAAGTAGTGCACAAAAATGATGTGTACTTTGCAGAAAGTTCAAGCAACCCCACTTTGGTATCCAGAGGTAAAAAGCAGACCACCTAATGCTCTGTTCTTGTGGCAGTGTGGGTGAGCAGTTAGGCTAATCCAGGAGATATGGTAAGCATTTGTTGTACTCATAGTATCAATAATGTGGACACACACTGAAGAATAACTTGAGACCAATACTACAGATTTTTAAAAAATGTCTAAGACCCAGATAATCAATATACTGTAAATACTTCTTTAGTTATGATTTTCCAAAGTTTAGAAAATGTTCTGTTGGAATCAATGGGATAAAATGTAAAAATGCATTTCAAATCAGGCAATGCTCTCACAAGTGTCACCTTCTATTTTCAGATCAAGGTCATCAAAAGGTCTTATAGGCCAGCCGAAGAAGTTTGGGTGGTTCCCAGTTCAAGCGGGAGCAGCTGCGCTGAAGGACTTGGAGCTGGCACACAGAGGAGAAGGGGGCCACTTGGTAACACACTGCACAAAGGGACTTAAAGGTAAGTATTCTGGGTGCCCTTGGAGGGTGGAGGTCACAAGGGCTTGGGGACCCTTAGAGCACATCTGTTTGGTCGGTGCAGGGGCCTTTGAGTCTGGGTGCAGTGCAGACATGTCAGCCAGGCATCATGCATCTTGGAGTCCTTGTGGTCAGGGGCAGGCGTCTTTGAGGGCAGATTGCAGGTCAGCTGAAGTCCCTCAACTGGTGCTTGCCCCTCTGCTTTTGAGAGTGGAGTGGACTCTTCTGGGTGTCTGACATAGGGGGTCCAGTACACGGGTAGTAGTAGGCCATAGCCTAGGAAAGTCCTAGTGCTAACAAACACTGTACAGTGGTGGGCCTTATCCTCTGAGGCTGTCATACATTTTGTGGCTTTGCTTCTTGGTCAGGGTCATTGGTCAGCAGCAGGTCACTAAACTGGACTTCATGGGTTTCTTGCTTCCAGGGTTCAGAAGAGTGATACTTTCACTCAGAGGGAGGCTCTTGGCAATTTTAAGAAGGCTGGAGATGCTCTGGGGTTCTGTAGAGTCCATCAGGTTCCTAGGCAACACTTCAGCAATGATGTTCAAGTCCTTGTTGTAGGAGGCAGGGTTTTGCACTTTTTTTTCTGCAGCAGGGCTTCTGTTCTTGTGCCGTAAGTCTTCTTTGTCTTGGTCTTCTTTAGTCTGTTGAATCTAAAGTTCTAGGTCTAGGGATGTCCTCTAAATACTATATTTAGGAGGCGCTAGCGGGGAGTACCTGATAGTGGCCAATGGACCATCTACCTTAGGGTGGGTACACGCACTAAATGACCACTTCCTGTGAGAAGTATACACATCACCAACCCTGACTGGCTGTTTTTCATGTCATCCAAGATGGAGGAACATGGAATGCAGTGGTTACCTCTCCTGCCACACCTGAAGGATGGTACAGGCTGAGGGTGGCTACTCCTTCTTTATTTGCTAAGTTTCTCAATGGTTTTCCAGCCCAAGGGAGGGGTAAAACAATTTGGCTGCCATCTGCTGCTAGCATCAGAGGCAGGGTCTGATTTCAAAGGTGGTAAAGCCTTTGAAGCTGACCGCTGGTGCAGGATGCCTGCCTAGGGCAGGTGGCATGAGACCTCCACCCAGGAAAGGCTTTGTGTTCTGGTTCCTGAGAGCAAAGGATCTTACCCCAAGAGTCCAGAATCATGTCTGGTGGTGGCAGGCTGGTTAAGACCGGTCAGCAACAATGCCAGAGCTATTAGGCTTTGCAGGGAGTACCTCTAGGGTGTGCTCTGGGTATATTTTATAATAAATCCTGCACTGGCATCAGTGTGGCTTTAATATTTTGAGTAGTTTGATACCAAACAACCCAAGGTTCAGAGGGGCCATCATGTAGCTGGGGAACGTGCAATGACCAGTGTCCAGCACATGCATTTGCTATGGCTTCCCTGTACACTCACTATGCCTCACATGCATTATAGTGCACCCTGCCTTAGGGCTGCATGCAGTGTTAGTAGACGCAGCAGTCTTGGTGAGTGCCATGTCGAGTTTGCAACTTTGGGTACACCTTATCATGCATTCCAATGGCAGTCTGTATGAGGCTGGTGTGGGGTTTTTCAGAGTACCACAATTGGTCCTGCAGCTCTGAGGGGACCTCTTTAGTATCCATGCCCTAGGTACCATGGACACTATGCACTAAGGACTTGCTTTCAAGGGTGACTAAAGTGCCAAACATAATACTGTTTTGGGGAAAGACATCTGGCCCTGGGAACCTGTTTAGCAGGGGACAAGGGCACTTACATTTCAAAACCACATCATTTTCCAGGCAAATGTGGGATGGCTAACCATGTCAAAAGAGGCCCATTCTCACAGTATGAGTGTCAATGGATCTGTGAGTAGGAGCATGAGTGTCTGTGTAGGTCTGTGAGTGGGTACATGAGTGTCTGAGTGGGTCTGTCATTGGGTGTCTGAGTGTCTGAATGGGTCTATTAGGGGGTGTATGAGTTCAGTGGGTCTGTGAGTGGATGTATGGATCTGTGAGTGGATGCATGACTGTCTGTGGAGGTGTGTGAGAGTGTGATTGGGTCTGTGAGTGGATGTTTGAGTGTCTGACTGGGATTTTTAGTGAGTGTATGCGTGTCACTGGGTCTGCAAGAGGTATTGTGAGTGTCTAGGTCTTTCAGTGACTGAGTGTCACTGGGTCTGTCAGTGGAAGTTGGAGTGTCTGACTGGGTCTTTCAGTGAGTGTGTGGGTGTCACTGGGTCTGTAACTGCCTCCCATTGAGGTTTAATTTCTGAGATGAGCATCATGCCAGAATGAATCCTCCCTTGCGTATTTATCAAAGAAGAGGCCAGCATTTTGTGTAAAATGTCCACCCAACTAGCGTACTTCCTACTGGCTACCTCTTTTGGTAAATGATTAGTGCATCTCCTACACTACAGAAGCATAAAGGACATCACGGAAATGTCTCCAGTGACCTTGTGTGTCTGTAACTTGACCAATGTGATTGTTCCTGAGCGTCTTCATCAGATCATTTTCAAGGTGGAACTCTAGATCTGCAGTTCCACATTGAAAATTTGTGGGTTTTTAAATTATTTTTGGGAACCACGGGGTAGCCACAAAGGCCCCCACAGTCCCAGCCGGCCCTTGATCCCTGTGAGAGCTGGCATTGATAATGTTTTCATCTCTTTCCCTGCGTGCATATTTACACACAGGGAAAGAGATGAAGACTCCATTTTCAGAAAGCAGGAGCTGTCGGATATCTCCCACTTGCTGAAAGTGAAGTTATGTGGGGTCCCCAGGGCTGCAGGGGTGCCTCATTGCCCCCCATACTATCAAGATGGCATCTGCCCCACAGAGGTGGTGGTTGCCCTGGTGTGAGGGGGTCAACCAGCCCCCTCAAAAGTAGGACTGATTGTCCCGGGGGGGTAGTGGTCCCTGGGCCACGGGGGGCACCCTGCATGCAATCAAGACCATTTCCATTCTCATAAAATTTTGCCCAGGGGAGGTGGTGGTCCCCAGGGCTGGGGGTCTGCAACAGACCCCTTGCATTAAGTTAGTTGAGCACCAGGGAGATGGCAGTCCTTAGGGCTGTGGGGGAGGTGCCCCCATAAATTGTATCGATTGCCCTGGGAGGTGGGGATCCTGAAGGGTGTGAGCGGCCTCAAGACCCTCCATATTATCAAGATGGCATCTGGACCAGGAAGGTGGTGGGTGCTGGGGCACGGGGGCCATGCGGGCACTTCATATGTTTAGCAGCATTTGCTCCAGGGCAGTGGCAGTCCCAGGAGAACGGGGGATGCCGCACGGGCCCTCCTGCATACATAATATGCAGTGCCCTATGGAGATAGCAGTCCATGGGGCCCTAATGTAACTATAACTCGTGCCCCCACCATGCACAGTTTTTTCATCAATAATTTTACTGCAAATACTATAGTGATAATATCAATGATGTTGTAGAAGATGTGATGTAATATCTTGGGTAAGAAGCAGTGTATGGCAATGGCACCCATTATAGTTACCTTAGGTAATGAGTTATAGTTACCTAAAATAACCTGGACCTAACATTAACGTCCCTTTAACCTTTGTTTTTTTCAGTGAATTTCTAGTGTTTTTTAATGTTAAGTAAGTTCCCATCGCAATGCATGGTGGAGGGGTTTGGATGCAGGACCTGACATTGTGCTGCCCCCACCCAAGCTTGCTGCTTCTGCCCTGGCTCATCCTTGCCATCCATTGTCCAAGTTCATGCTCCTGCTTCATCATTACAGCTCTGAGTGCCCGTTGTTCTGCCACTGACCTTCCCACCTCCCCTGAACAGTTAGCTTGCTGCACCATCTACCTCCGCCCTACCCTATGTTGTCTGAGTCCATGCATCAGCCCGCTCCCTCCTGCCTGGCATGGTCTGATGTGCTGCCACTGCTCTCCATTTAACTTGATGTCTTGCCCACTCTTTCTGCCATTTTTTGCCCAACTCTATGCCCAACTTTGCCCTCCTGATTAACGTCTGTGCTTAGCTTGCTGCCCGTACCCTACTGCCCTTGCCCTCCGATGTCTGTGTGCATGCCCCTTCTCCCTTGTTTTTTCGCATTTTGTTCCATGGAGCTGCCACTGCCCCTCCTACCTACTCTGAGTGTTCTGTTGAGCTGCCACTACCCCACCCACCTGTCTAGCATGGTCGGATGAATGCCACTTGGTCTTGCCACCTCTACCCTACATGTTTGAGATCCATACCCATATGCCCTCTCTCCTGTCCTTTATGGTCCATTTTGCTGCCACTCCCTTCTGCCCCCCCATTCTCTTTTGTGCTGCATCTGCGACCCGTGCCTGCCCTGCATGGTATGTTATGAAGTCCCTTCCCTCTTTAATCTGTGTCCAGCCCCTACCCCCTCCTTTCTGTTCCCATGGTCCTTTGTGCATGCCCCTACTGTTAGCACATGGGTCATTAGTTGTGTGGCCAGCACACGTAATGAGTCCACATTTGTCCTCCAATGGAAACCAAACACCCTATTGTACCTCTTGACAGGGTAGCGAAGTAGAGCAGTTCAAGGCCTACTCAAGGAAGGTGGTGTGGGCTACCATGGGTCCAGTCTGTGCTTTATCTTTTGAATAAGGAAAAGTACATTTACTACACACACTACTCAATACTAGTCATTAATTTACAAATATACACAAGCTGGACAGAAATACTTCTTGTGGACATTGCGTAATCATTTTTGTCTCTCCTAAAGGGAGCGTTAGACCAACAACCACATGCCAAAAACATTCACTTGTATTCCAGTGCACATCTGAGTATAATTTAGAGTGAGAGCACTTAATGCTGACAAGAAAACATATCTACTTTGAGCACAAGTGGCTATCAGTCACATTATTCAAATAAAGTATTTGTTATAGGCATGTTTGACTGGTTTGTGCTATCATATTTACTATTAACATGAAATATGCATTTTAACCACAACACCGAAAGGGCATCACATTTATAATTACATCACTATGCAATTATATACCTTCACCCCTAGACGGTGCTTGCAGCCGGCACCTTCAATACAATTCAACCTTAACTACTGCATTTTAAACATAGTCCCTAATGGACATAACTTGCATATTCACCAATGTGCAATACCATGTTCCACCCCTAGAGGGTGTCTCTCCACATGAAAAATCACATGGCATATTTCTAGGCTACAACACTGTAGACATATGTTTTCTCCACAAGAGGGAGCAGCACTCCTAGTTGTAGAGCAAAAGTTCCAGACTGAAAGTACCACAAAACCCTTGAGGGGTTATCATTGAGGAGTCTCACTCAACCTAGTGTGGGGATGCAAAACTTGCTGCTGGGGGGAGGCTGCGCTGCTCCTGCAGCTCCCCCGTCCATGTACATTTCTTTGGTGGTGACCCAATCCTCCTGGGGCCATAACAATGGCAAAACAAGGGAATTTAATACAATGAATGTGGCCAGACCCCACAGGGGCGCTCCTCTGTGAGTGCTGTGCATATGAAGTGAGCAGCTTTGGTGAGAGCTGCTTATCTTGTTTCTCTTCTGTTTTTTGGCTGACTTACATGGCCTCGCACTGCAGTTTTACTTCCTTTTTTGGGCTGTCCAGTCACACCCCATGTGCTGGTTTCAGTTGAAAAGCAGCTCGGGGAGCCTATCCCGGCTGCTCCCACCAGCTACTTTTACGTGGCCTTGTGCTGCTCTTCTTTGGTTGAGGCTGCTTGGTCTCAACTGGGCCCCCCATGGTGATCCCTCATTGTGGGACAGCCTTGGGACCCTATCCCAGGTGGCACTGGGTCTGCTTTGATGTGGTCCGCACTCCTGCGTGCAGTCGCAAAAGCCAGATGTTTTTCCTGGTATGCTTCTGCAGCGCTGCTGAGGGACTGCACTTCCCTGACCTTCTCCTGCCTGGGTCCAGGGACGGGGTCCTGGGGACCCTCCAACCTTTGTGTGGGAGTGTGAATGCACTCCTCCATCCCAACAGCATTCCCGGACCCCAGGGATGGGGGTTCTGGGCCCCCTTTAGCACCACCACAGGGGGAGTTCGATGGCACCCTCCTACAACGCACTTCCCCCTGCATTTTTTTCTTTTTGGGGGCAGCTTCCAGGCCAGAGCAGCCCCATGCCCTTCATCGCCGAAATTAGGACAAAAGTCACCAAAGTCTTACCGGGCATAACTCGGGCCCCATTGGGTCGATTATGGTGATCTTGCGCTCCTTTTGCTCCTGATGGCAAGCTCTAGCCACCTGGAAGACTTTCTTCAGTCCGCCTGGCCTCCATGCCGGCATTTCAGTTGGTTCTCCTCTGTGCCTCTCCTCCTTGTGCATAGCCAAGTCTTTACCCACCTGGTCCTGGGGTCAATCAGAAGCAGAGTCCTTGATCCAGTGTGCAGTCATCCTCCAGCCATAATGGTTGGCAGAAAAGCATGTCCAAGAGAGAGCTCTCTCCTCTGCATAGGACCTTTTGAGTGAGGGTGGAAATGTTCATCAGGACTGTGCCTCCGGCCTATACTGCTGTGCCACATCAAATCTTCGCTCATGTCCCAACCTCCCTGCACAGTCTTCTGGGATAGCACAAAATGGTGTCACCCATAAGTCACTTGCCACATGTGCTCTGGGCAACTCAGCTTCATCCCTCACAGACATCACTGCCAGGACCTTCCTCTAAACATTTTCAAAGGATCCCTCTTTGATTTGGCTCCAGAGGTCTGGACTCATCTGTTGAGTAGCGTGGGACAGGCCTTTTTCCTGGCACAGGATGACAGCTAACTGATTGATGCAGAGTAATTCACCCAATTCCTTCAGAGCTGACTTAAGCACTGTTAATTACTTCCTTTCATCGGTAAGGCCTTGTACCTGCAGCTGGAGAGAAAAATAATGAATCAAGCCCAGCCCAGCTCAGCAGGTGTCACAAAAGGGATGGGCTCTAACACTGAACAGGGTCATTAAAATATGAAATTCCTGGATGACCCATAAGCTGTACAAATATGTGTTTGGCCTTCATAGCAGTGTTTTTTTTATACATAAGTTACAGTGTACATAGGTGTGACACTGGAGTCTGTGGACCCTAGGGTACTGGAGTTGAGCCCTAGGACAGCCTTTCCCGGGAGCATGATGGAGTGTCACTACAGTCAAAACAGTGATGCACACTGACTTTTCCTACAAGTGTCACTCACATTATAAGGCTTATTCTAGGTCACCACTTATCCAGCATAGTCTCTTCTGCACCAGGCTAATTGTGCGCAGTCCATGGGCTACACACAACAGTCTGCCACATGTAGCCCTCACATGTGTGCACACGTGTCCACATGTAACCAGCCAGGTGCCTCTTATTATGACTGTACTGCAGCAGCTTTGTCTTAAAAGGCGGGCACTGACAGTAAACGTGTGCAGTCCACTTTACCATGAGTTTACTGTGGGTGAGTCCCAGGTTATGAGGCTCCCTCACAGTAAAAGGTCAAACATCAGGTGATCTAAAGCACAAAAAATGCAGGCGGATTAGATGATCTGAACAAGCCTCTCACACCTGCCCACTCCCTCTTGCCCACCAAGGCTATTGTGCTGCCACTAGCCCTCCAGCTTACCATGCATGGCCTTCTGTGCTGCCACAGCCCCTCCCACCTGCCCTGTGGTCAACTTGCTTCTTCTTCCCCCTCCCATATTCCCTCCGTTGTCTGCATGTATGCCATTATAATCTCACTGTTCCCCTCCAAGGTGTGTTGTGCTTCCAGTGTCCATCCCCTGCCCCTCATGGTCAGCTTGATGCTCCTGCCATGCCCCCTGGCCACCTGCCCTCCATTTTATATGAGCAAACCACTATCCCCTCCCTCCTGACTTGTCTGGTCTGTTGTCATGCCCCTTGCCCAATGCTGCAACTGTCCCTCCTGTCTGTCCGGTATAGTCAGCCTGCTGTCCTTGCCTTTTTCCCCTCTACTCTCTGATGTCCATGTGCATGACATTGTCCCCTTCTTATTACTTTCCATTGTCTGTTGTGCTGCGCTGCCATCCAGCTTGCACTGAGTGGTGTATTGTGCTGCTAAAACTCCTGACGCCTGCCTTGTAGGTCAGTTTGGTGCCCCTGCCAATCTCCCCTACTCTATATTATCCAAGTCCATGTCTCTGCCCCATTCCTCCTTCCCTCCGTGATCCAATGTGCCATACTTGCCAACATTTTGAACTTGGTTAGAGGGTGATTGTGAAAAATAAAGCATGAGGAACTGATTTTCCCTATTGACTTACATTAAAAAAGAGAAGATGTTAGGCAGGAGACAGATAAGATAAAGCCCTTTTGGGCTTAAAAACATTGGGAGTCTCCTGCCTGAATCAGGTCTGTTGGCACTTATGTAGCACTGCCACTACCCCTTCTGTCTGCCCTTAATGGTCTATTATATTGCCACAGCCTCTCTTGGCTATTCTAAATGGTTGGTTTGTTGCACCTGCCCTCCTTTCCACTGCCCTCCATGGTCTGTTAAGCTGCCACCGACCTTCCTACCTGACCAACGTTGCCAACATGTTGCCTCTGCACCCTCCTCCCTGCCCTCAATTATCTGAATCCCTGACCCTGACCTCTGCCTTCCCACAGTATTCTAATGAACAACTAGATTGTTAACATTCTATATTTATTACAAAATTGTTGCACGCCTGACATCACCTTAATGTAATTAAAACTGTAATAACTAAAGCATTTCCTTTAGAACTTATACATTTAGAGGGTCTTATTCCTTATTTCAATAGAAATTATGGTTAGTGCTCTAAAACACTAAAATTAGGACATATTGGTGGTCATTCCAACCTCGGCGGTAAAAGGCGCTTACTGCCGTTCAGAAGACCGTCATAACACCGCCGCGGCCGCGGTAAACCGCCACGGTCATTCTTACCCACAACAGTCAAACCGCCAAAATACAGACATCCACAAAAGTCCGCCACACCATAGGGCAGCGAAAAAATGGTGATGACCAAACCTCCACCGTCATGCCAACATAAATACGCCCACACTATCACGACACATGAATCCACGCGGCGGTCTTTCAACCGCGGTATTCCATTGGCGGTACACACCGCCGCGCTCAAAATACACACACACTTACAAAACACAGCCACATTGGACAATTCAAAATACACACACCTGATACACATACACACACCACTCCCACACACCCAATACAATATAAAACACACACCCACATTACCCACAAACCTCCACTCCTAGAGATTCGTGAACACGCACCGAGAAAAGACATCCGAGCACCCAGACGCCCAATTCACTGTCACCCAGCAATATATGCACGCACTTCACACAACACAACAATACACATCACCACACTTAGCACCACACAATCCACCCTACACATCACCCACACCACCCCATGGCACCGCAAAGACACCCCAGGTTCTCTGATGATGAACTCAGGGTCATGGTGGAGGAAATAGTACGAGTAGAGCCACAGCTGTTCGGGACACAGGTGCAGCACACCACCATTGCCAGGAAGATGGAGCTATGGAGCAGAATAGTGGACAGGGTCAACGCTGTGGGACAGCACCCAAGAAATCGGGACGACATCAGGAAGAGGTGGAACGACCTACGGGGGAAGGTGCGTTCCATGGTATCCAGGCACAACATCGCGGTGCAGCGGACTGGCGGCGGACCCCCACCTCCTCCCCCAGAATTTACAACATGGGAGGAGCAGGTCTTGAACATCCTGCATCCTGAGGGCCTCGCTGGAGTAGCTGGAGGTATGGACTCTGGTAAGTCTCATCTTCACTACTTCTTCCCCCCACCCCACCTGCATGTCAACTCATACCCCCACCCTCACCCCCACCCCCATCACACCTACTCCTTGCAAATGTCTCCCCATCACAACCCACCCATCCCACCACCTAGCCCTGCATGCGTCCACAAAGCATGGACACCCATCACATAAGCATGCCCACTGCACATACACATACAACCCCCCACAACCACCATCACAACAGCCCCCACAAAGGAATGCCAGCACTGGGGTACACGGGCACACACCCATTGCACGCTATGGCACACACAGAAGCAATAACAATACTTTTATACCCCTGCAGGATCCGAACGCCAGGTCACCGCGCAGGAGGGTCCACAAATGTCCACTCCACCCCCAGAAGAGGCCCACAGTGAGGACAGCAGCTCTGTCTCCCTGGATCTAGATGACCAGCCCGGTCCATCGGGGACCTCGGGACAGTCGGTTCCCCTCACACAGCCACAGGCCACAGCAGACCTTCCCCCTCTGGAAACAACAGCACAGCACCCACCCAGCAGGCCCATACCTCTGTCCCCAGGACACGTCAATCAGCGGTGTGTCCACCACTACAGGGAACCCAGGCTAACCCAAAACCCCAACAACAACAGGGACCTGGGGGCAGTGGTAGTGGGCACACGGTCCAGGGGACAGAGGCCCATGGAAACAGGGGAACTGGGAGGGCTGCTGTGCGACAGGGGGGGGACAGACCCAGGGAACCCACTCTCCGCGAGGCCCTCTCCTCCATCATGGGAGCATACCACCACTCCCAGGAGACGATGGCGACGGTCCTGGCCAGGTTTCAGGAGATCCAGCTTCTGCAGGAGCAACAGTATATGGGGTTCAGGGAGGAACTAAGAAACATCAGTTCCGCCATGGGTACCATCGTAGTGGCCCTGAATGAGGTAGTCACCACATTGCGGGACACTGTGGTACCTCAAAGGGCCGCTGACACTAGCATGCACCAAGAACTGCCTACCACCTCCGCCGGCGCTAGTGGACAGGAGGCCGCGACACAAGACCAACAGGCCACCAGAACCCCACCCCCTGCAGAAGGAGAACCACCCCGCAAGCGGGCCCTGAGATCCAGGAAGAAGACAGAGTAAGATGTCAAGACCCCCGCCAGCAAAGGATACCGCCCTGATTGTCATCCCACTGTCCCACATTGTCACCCTGTCCAACCTTAAACTGCCCCTGCTCCACTTCCCACAGGCATTTGGACAATGCACCTGTGAAACTTATAGTCTGGACTCTGCCATGGACAATCATCCACCATCACCCCTCACCGATTTACAACCACCCATCCAATTTAGAGCACTTGAATAAAAACACTTATTGAACAAAACAATCTGGAGTCTGGCTGTGATTTAGAACAAATGTATTAGACATGACCGTGCCAATATGTACATTCACATTGTGATGCCAACAAACCACTGTCACACAGCTGTAGTCCATGGGGAAACAAAGCAGATGTCACGCAGTGGGGCCCACATCTCTGAAAACGGAAGGGAAAGTCACAACACAGTTACCATACACCAGGGGAAAAAGTCAGACAGTACAGAGGTAGGAGTCTTTAAGTAAATGTAATATGCCGGTGTGTACTCTTACCTGTGTGTCACTGAAAATACTGCTGTATTACTGTGTTCCTGTTCTCTATGTCGTCCTCTTCGGCTTCCTCCTCTTCACTCTCCACAGGCTCCACAGCTGCTACAACACCACCATCTGGACCATCCTCCTACAGAAAAGGCACCTGGCGGCGCAAAGCCAGGTTGTGAAGCATACAGCAGGCCATGATGATCTGGCACACTATCTCTGGTGAGTACATTAGGGATCCACCTGTCATATGGAGGCACCTGAACCTGGCCTTCAGGAGGCCAAAGGTTCGCTCGATCACCCTCCTAGTCCGTCCATGGGCCTCATTGTACCGTTCCTCTGCCCTTGTCCTGGGATTCCTCACTGGGGTCAGTAGCCATGACAGGTTGGGGTAACCAGAGTCCCCTAATAGCCACACCCGG
Organism: Pleurodeles waltl; assembly: GCF_031143425.1. Taxonomy (NCBI): domain Eukaryota; kingdom Metazoa; phylum Chordata; class Amphibia; order Caudata; family Salamandridae; genus Pleurodeles; species Pleurodeles waltl. Next base: position 448,679,288 of record NC_090442.1, on the reverse strand, counting down.
TGCCTCTGGAGTTAACCCATCACATATGGGATGCTGCTATTCCGCAGGATGTACGCGTCATGCACTGAGCCAGGGAACTTGGCTTTAACATGGGAGATGTACCGGTCAGCCAAACACACCATCTGTACATTCATCGAATGATAACTTTTCCGGTTCCTGTACACCTGTTCACTCCTGCTGGGGGGGACCAAAGCAACATGTGTCCCATCAATGGCACCTATGATGTTGGGGATATGTCCAAGGGCATAGAAATCACCCTTCACTGTAGGCAAATCCCCCACCTCAGGGAAAACGATGTAGCTCCGCATGTGTTTGAGCAGGGCAGACAACACTCTGGACAACACCTTGGAAAACATAGGCTGGGACATCCCTGATGATATGGCCACTGTTGTTTGAAATGACCCACTTGCTAAGAAATGGAGTACTGACAGCACCTGCACTAGAGGGGGGATCCCTGTGGGTTGGCGGATGGGTGACATCAGGTCTGGCTCCAGCTGGGCACACAGTTCCTGTATAGTGGCTCGGTCAAGCCTGTATGTCAGTATGACATGTCGTTCCTCCATTGTCGACAGGTCCACCAGCGGTCTGTACACGGGAAGATTCCTCCATCTCCTCGCATGTCCCAGCGGACGGTGCCTATGAAGGACAACAGCGAGCACAGAGTCAATCAACCCACAGGTACGTAACCACAGCTTGCACATAACACGATTCCCAATGCATTGAATGGCTTGTATGAGTGTCGATGCAAGGCCTAGGTATGTGTGACGCAGTAGAAAATAAGGGATGTGGGCCTTTGAAATGGCGGCTGCCTGACCTGTGAAGTGCGACAATGGGATGTGAGGTCAATGCGCTGGTGTGGGACACTGTGGCGGTAGGCGGTCGAAGACCGCGGCGCAAAGCCGCATTGGTTAACATTGAACCCTATAGGTTTCAGGAGCCAATGACGATGTGCGCTGGCGGTCGCGTTACGCACCGCCGCGGGCATGACCGCCAATTTCTATCTGCTTAATCACTCGATACCTGATCTTCGACAGGAGAGGACCTACACTGCAAGTGCTGCTGTGACCTCGGTCTGGAAGAGACAGTGGCTCATGCGACTGGGGAAAGGGCCCCTGCCTTCACTGCGGAGGAGTTGGAGAAACTTGTGGATGGGGTCCTCCCCCAGTATGCGCTACTCTACGGTCCTCCAGACCAACAGGTAAGTATACTGGGACCATGCTTAGTGGGCAATGCCTTGGTTGAGTGGGGTGGATGAAAGATGGTGGGAAGGGGAGCGATTGAGGCATGCATCAAACGACAGATGAGAGCATGTGCCACATGGCAAGGGTGGGGATGGGGGGCCACTCACATCGAGCATGCAGAAGGTGATGACAAATTTTCTCTCCCTGTACATGTCACATAGGTGAGCGCCCACCAGAAAGTCGTGATTTGGCGTGTCATCGCCAAGGACGTCCGGACCCTGGGGGTCCACAATAGACGGGGCACCCACTGCCGGAAGAGGTGGGAGGACATCCGACGCTGGAGCAGGAAGACGGCGGAGGCTCAGCTGGGGATGGCCTCCCAACGTAGGAGGGGTGCCAGTCGTCATTTGACCCCCCTGATGTCCTGGATCCTGGCGGTGGCCTACCCCGATTTGGATGGGCGCGTGAGGACATCACAGCAGACACAAGGGTGTGAGTACAAATACAATCTGCTGACTTTGCGTGCAGTGGAGGTGTCGGGCTGTGGGTATCCCTAGGCCAGGGCGATTTCTGTAGGCTAGGCCCCTCCGTAAGGCATGGCCCTGTGCCCCCGCCCCCACCTCTGTAGGGTGCCAAGTACAGGTATCCATGGCCCTGTGTCATCTATGTGTGCAGTTGTCGTCCATAGGCTTTTAGGCCATGTCCCACGGATTGTGTAGTGGACCCCAAGTGCGCTGCGTAGTGCAGGGGGCTTCTGTGTCTGTCTTGTCCGCCAACGGTAGCGGTAATCCATGCACTCAACATGTCTTTATTTCTCCCCCCCCCTTTTTTGTGGTCTTCCTGTTCATGTGTCCATTAGCATCATCAGGCGGAGGAGAAGTGGCATCGGAGCACGAGGGAGCTGCATCCCACATGGCCCTGGAGGGCCATGTAACGGAGTCCGAATACACCAGTGGGACGGAGGGCGAGGGGAGCTCCACAGCGGGGACTCGTGCTGATGTCAGTGACAGCGACTTGTCCTCTGAAGGGAGCTCCCTTGTGGTGGCGGCAACATCCGTGCACCCCGCAACAACAGGTACAGCCGCCACCCAGCGCACCAGCACCGCCCTCCCAGCAGCCCCTCAGCATTTGCCCCGTGCCCGCTCACCCAGGAAGGTGGGCATCTCCTTCGCCCCAGGCACCTCAGGCCCTGCCCCTGTCGCCCCTGCTGCCCTCAGTGAGGAGGTCATTGACCTCCTGAGGACCATCATTGTTGGGCAGTCTACCCTTTTGAATGCCATCCAGGGTGTACAAAGGGAGGTGCACCAGAGTAATGCATACCTGGATGGCATTCATTCGGGTCAGGCTGCCCATCAGCGAGCGTTCAACGCTCTGGCCTCAGCACTGACGGCAGCAATTGTCCCTGTCTCTAGCCTCCCCCCTCCAACTTCCTCCACCCAGACCCAATCCGCTGTACCTCTGCCTATCCCAGACACACCATCAGACCAGCCTGCACACACCTCAACACCCAAGGGAAGCTCATCCAGACATAAGCACCACACATCACACAAGCATTCACACAAGCAACATCCACATGCAGATATACCAACAGCCACTGCCTCCACTGTGTCCCCCTCCTCCTCGTCTCCCTCCTCCCTCCCTGTGACGTCTCCACTCACACTTGCATGCACAACATCTTCAGCCACTACGTCCATCACCAGCACACCCACCAGAACACTCCGCACACGTGCAGTCACCACCCCCACTCCCATTTACACGTCCCCTGTGTCCTCTCCCAGTGTGTCTGTCACCCCCTCTTCCAAACTACACAAACGCAGGCATCCACCCACCCAACAGCCATCCACCTCACGACAGCCTCCAGCCCAAGCACCTGCACCCAAAGACACCAGACTTCACACTCCTACAACCACATCCTCTTCCTCCACTCCCATACCCACTACACCTACCCGTCCCTCTCTTTCCAAATTGCTTTTCTTTTCCAAACTTGACCTCTTTCCTACAACTCCCCCACCCCGTCCATCTCATAAGACTCCAATCAGCACCTCAGCCACCACAAAACCGGGACCTGTAGAGACTGTTTGCCATGGACTGTGGAGTCCCCCACCCTTAAGGGCATCCAGTTCAGCTAGGAGCCAAGGCACGGCCAGCCCACCCCCGGAAAAGCATCCGAAGATTGCCAGTGCCCGGCGCGAGAGACCAAAGACTCCAGGGTCCAAAATCCCTACATTGGCTCTGGCAGGAAGTCGGGTGCCACATGGCACACCGCCAAAGGTGGGAAAGGGCCACAAGCGTACAGGGAAGGGTGGGAAGGGCAGCACACCCGACAAGTCCGGCAGCAGGCCAGCTGGCCAGGAGGGCCCCACCAGCCCCATCCCAGGTGTGCAGGAGGACACCCACAGGCCCGGTACTGCAACCCAGGAGGGCCCCGCAAGCCACGTCCCAGGTGGGCAGGAGGACACCCACAGGCCGGGTACTGCAGCCCAGGAGGGCCCCGCAAGCCACCAGACAGATGGGCAGGAAGGCCCCGCCAGCCACATGTCAGGTGGCCAGTGACATCCATGCCTGGGCCGGATCCCCTGACCAGGACACTCATCTCAAGCACCGCTCCGCTGGGCACCGCCGTCTCAAGCACCGCTGAACAGGGCACCGCCGTCTCAAGCACCGCTGAACTGGGCCCTTCATCTCAAGCACCGCTGAACAGGGCACCGCCGTCTCAAGCACCGCTGAACAGGGCACCGCCGTCTCAAGCACCGCTGAACAGGGCACCGCCGTCTCAAGCACCGCTGAACAGGGCACCGCCGTCTCAAGCACCGCTGAACTGGGCCCTTCATCTCAAGCACCGCTGAACAGGGCACCGCCGTCTCAAGCACTGCTGAACAGGGCACCGCCGTCTCAAGCACCGCTGAACAGGGCACCGCCGTCTCAAGCACCGCTGATCTTGGCCCTTCATCTCAAGCACTGCTCCGCTGGGCCCTTCATCTCAAGCACCGCTCCGCTGGGCACCGCCGTCTCAAGCACCGCTGAACAGGGCACCGCCGTCTCAAGCACTGCTCCGCTGGGCCCTTCATCTCAAGCACTGCTCCGCTGGGCACCGCCGTCTCAATAACCGCTGAACTGGGCCCTTCATCTCAAGCACTGCTCCGCTGGGCCCTTCATCTCAAGCACTGCTCCGCTGGGCACCGCCGTCTCAAGAACCGCTGAACTGGGCCCTTCATCTCAAGCACTGCTCCGCTGGGCACCGCCATCTCAAGAACCGCTGAACTGGGCCCTTCATCTCAAGCACTGCTCCGCTGGGCCTTTCATCTCGAAGCACTGCTCCGCTGGGCACTGCCGTCTCAATAACCGCTGAACTGGGCCCTTCATCTCAAGCACTGCTCCGCTGGGCCCTTCATCTCAAGCACTGCTCCGCTGGGCACCGCCATCTCAAGAACCGCTGAACTGGGCCCTTCATCTCAAGAACCGCTGGCCCATTGGCGGAAGGGGCAGGCCCGCATCTGTGTTGAGCAGGGCTGCACGAAGCACTCTGGGCACTAGTCCCCCTCCAGTACCAGTGGAGACTGTTATCCACTTGAGAGACTGTGGCTTTGCACTCCCCAGGATGGCACAGTGGGCAACCCACCCACTGTAGAGACTTGAGAGACTGTGGCTTTGCACTCCCCAGGATGGCACAGTGGGCAACCCACCCACTTGTGAGACTTGAGAGACTGTGGCTTTGCACTCCCCAGGATGGCACAGTGGGCAAGCCACCCACTGTAGATACTTGAGAGACTGTGGCTTTGCACTCCCCAGGATGGCACAGTGGGCAACCCACCCACTGTATAGACTTGAGAGACTGTGGCTTTGCACTCCCCAGGATGGCACAGTGGGCAACCCACCCACTGTAGAGACTTGAGAGACTGTGGCTTTGCACTCCCCAGGATGGCACAGTGGCCATGGAGGCCCCTCGTGGATCTGGCGTCGTGGACTCATCTGGCTGAGGTGCCACCCCTTCCCTTTCCCCTGAGGTGCCTGTAGTTTTCCTATCTGATGCCCCTGCAGTGTTGTCTCCGTTGGAGGCAGGTATCATGTGTGGGCTTTGCCCATGTGTTTTGGCCCAGTGGCCCACGAACAATGGCTGATAGACATATCGGACTGGACAATTTATGTATATAAAGTTATAGATGTGTGATATATTTTATACTCAGTCTTACAATATAATTCTAAATTTATAATAATTTCCTTTTGCCTTTGCATTGTTCCGGGGGGTTTGGGGTGGTAACTGTGATGTGTTGCTATGCATTGATGTGTGTGTTGTAGTGGGTGAGGGTGGGGGTGGGTGTGTTGCGTATGTGTGTGCCCGTAATATTTTCTACTCCCTCCTCCCCTGTGTCATAGGTGCAGTACTCACCGTTGTCTTCTGCATCAGCGTTCGTGCTCCTGGTAGAGGAGCAGGAAGACAATGGCTGGTAGGATGTGGAGTTCGGGTTCCATGCTGTCCAGATTCCTCGTGGAGTGTATGGAGGTGAGCGTTTTCCATTTGAAATGTCTGTTTCCGCCGTGTTTTAATCGGCGGGGCTACCGCCCAGGAAAAGGTGGCGGATTGGTGGGTTGTGATAGGGTGGGCGGTACATTGTCTCCCGCCTGTCTGTTGACGGTGACCGCCGCACTGTTTGCTTGTCCCACCGTGGCGGGCGGTGTGTTAAAGTGGCGGTCTCTGTTGGCGGTTTCCGCCAGGGTCGGAATTGCATTTTTTTTACCGCTAGCCTGTTGGCGGTTTGCCGCCGCTTTAACACCGACCGCCAGGGTTGGAATGACCCCCATTGTCTGAAGTATCAAAGCATGACAAAGCACTATTAAATCATTTGTTATCTTTACTTATTTGTTATTTAGGTGATCACTTGAATATATGTTTCACTTAGGGGGGAGGATGTGATGTTATGGCCAGAGCTGCAGACTTTTTGCAAATGGGGAACCTGGTTCGAGTTTTGGCGTCAGCCCGACATCCTGTGATTCTGGCCAAATCACTTATTCTACCCAAACATAAAACCCAAAAGGGATGTGTCCTTGTGTAATGAAACTGATGCTCATGTTAAGCACTTGGGTACTGATTCATACTTTTTCACGCAAAACTGTCCTAATGCAGTTTTGAGTGAAAAAGTATAAAGTCGGCTAGGGCCATTCCAAGACGCCGGCTGGGTGTTAATTTCATGGAATGACAGTAACCGGCGGTAAGGCCCGGCTAGTGTCATGAAAAAGGACGTTACCTGGGTGGGAGCAGCGCCGGGGGAACAGGAGGTTGTGTGTCAAAGGATGATGCTAGTCTGGTAAGAGGCATAAAATTGCCTCTAACCTGACTAGCATCATCCTCTGACGCACAACCCCCATGGACATGACTCCTGTCTTGGAAAAGACAGGAGTCATGCCCATCACCCTAATAGCCATGCCCAGGGGTCATATGTCCCCTCGGCATGGCCATTGGGCCCAGTGCCATGTAGGGGGCCCAAATTAGGCCCCCATGGCACTTTGAAAGTAAAATAAAATACCCACTTGTACTTACCTTACTTACCTGGGATGGGGTACCCCATCCTGTGGCGTCCCTCTGGTGTGGGTGGGGGTTTCCCTGGGGCTAGGGAAGGGCACCTGAAGGCCCATTCCATGGTCTCTGACCATGGAAATAGTCCCACAGGTCCCCTAACGCCTGTCCTGACCCAGGCCTTAAATAATGGCACTAAGCAAGCTTAGCGCCATTATTTAAGGCCCCCTTCTCCCCGTGCATGATTTTAACACAGGAGATAAAAATGGCTCTAAGGCCATATCGTCATTTTTTTCATGAGAACGCCTACCTTGCATCTCATTGACCCACGGTAGTTTCCTGCTAGCAAAAAATGACTTTAGCTCCAATATAATGACGTTAAACTAGACTAGCATCAAAATATAAATATGGAGTTAAGTTTGAGTTGAATTAGCATATAAAGATGATGCAAATTCAGCGCAAACAGAGTAAAAATCTGGGCCTTGATGTACATCATCATCCTTTATAGGAATCAATGCTCTTCGAGGTTGATGGGCCTCTGGATACAGTAAGTGGTGCAGTAGAACCCTAACACATTTTTAATACAAGTTCATTAATTTAAACACAATGACCAATGTGACTACAGAAGGAGAACTCTAGTCAAAAATAAAGATAACGGATTTATTACAAACTTGAGCTCAAGACCATGTAGACAATTCACAAAACCAAATTTTAAAGAATGATAATCATCAAGGGTTGCCCAAGGTGACAAAATAAATTCAGTCAGACTAACATTATTAGAACTAAGCATTCAAAAATGAATAAATCACATCATCAAAAGAAATATCTGTGATACAAAAATTAAGTGTTGCTCAGGATTAGCAATCATCAGCCAAATCAATTTAGCAAAGTCATAATTTTGATGGGCACAGGGGAACCCTGCAATTAACCAAATCAGGGAAATACATGTGTGGGGTGGAACACATGCAGGCAAAAGACAAAAAAGCACAAAAACGGCACAAATAATTGGACTGCAGGCTACTAGCTAAGTTGAACAAAAGAAAGATAAAAAGGGAAAGTGTCACCATATGAGAAGCTCAATCAAGAGTCTTCTGAAGGGGATTGAAAAAGATTTCTAAGCCTCAAAGGGACATTTCAAAGGGGCAAACAGAGAGAGAGATACCTCTCTAAAGTGCTCAGCAGAAAGGATTCCTAATCAGCAATGGTCTGACCCCTGGGCATCTGGACATCTACAAATATCGGGGGAATCTAAAGAACTTCTTAAAATCCAATTAGTCCATACAAAATTAAAGTTCATAAAACAATTTGATTTACTTCAAGAAGCAGTACACCTTACATTGAAGGGGCATCATCAGATAAAAAATTATCACACAACTTCAATTTGCAACATCCACATCTTTTCCCAAGTCTGTCATGGCAACCTCTTCCTTCTACATGACTACATGCAAGTGTAAAACAATTGTATACAATGGCAGTCCAAGTTCCTTTACATTCCACTCTCAAGGAAGATAAAATACATTTGCTCAATGTCTAAACAATAGGGCCTATTACCAAAATCTAGCTTTCTCCTGGCAACAAAATCTGAAAGAAAACTAATGGTAGGGAATGAATCAGCATTCCCTGCACAGTCAGGAAATACACATTTTACAGACCTCACCTTTGCTAACACAAAGAAATTACAGCAATACATTCAATGAATACATTTTAATTAACACACTTTAATATGCAACTAATGAATTAAATAATATTATTAACATTTCATGTTACACAGAAAGCTTTGTTACTGAATTTCATTGGATAGGTCAAAGAAGTGCATTTCTTTCATCTTTTGTGCGCCTATTCAATTTAATTAATCATTACAAATTCAATTTTTTATCAATATATTCTGTTAGTCTAGAGTCTAAATGACATTATAATATTAATTTAGTCCTGTTATCATATGTTTGAATTCAAATACCACTTAAGTCAAACTCTGCAATACATACAAGTACACATATCAATTGTGTGCCAGTGCACCTTCTACATTCAAATCACTAATGCTTAAACTAACATAAAACATAAATTGTCACATTCTTAGAGACTCTACTAAAATATTAGACTACATCAGTCCCCCCTTTGATGAAAAATTGCAATCACAAAATATTCCCACTCTCATTTTCAATGAGACAGCTAAATGTTTCAAAAGGTTTATTTCAGGTAAGAGGTTCTGAAATCCTCTTACTGCTTGGCGTTACTATAATACTTTTTGTTCTTGGCTCTTTTCTCCTTTTGATTCTTGTATAACTTGCAGCATCCAACTGCAACGAGGGCTCACAAAATCATGATCAATAGAGGCCTTGATGGTTCCCACAAAACCTCTTGCTAAGCTTCCAAACCACATAGAAATGGCTGAAAAACCATTACCTCAAGCTTCCCATGCACTTGTTGCTGTTAATACTTTCAGATCCTGTTTCAGTTCAATCATGTTTGCAATGCAATTCCTTATCTCCTTACTATTGTCGGGCATATATGTGCAGCGTTGTTGTACATGTAACAATTTGAAAACTCTGTCTTCTTTTATGAGGAGGATGTCTAACGTAAGACAATTTTGAAAAACCATCGATCTCATTGCGACCATGTCTGTGTCCACTAATATTATGGCACGTGCAGTGTTAGTAGCTTATCTAGTATTGTTGACAACTTTATGATCTTGATATCATTCACGATTACACCTACTGATAGAATTATGGCATCAAAAATATCTCCTACAATCTCTGAAGCACTATCTCCTCTTTTGACTCTGGAGCTGGACTTCTCAATCCATACTGGATCATTAAAATGTTCAACATGCCAAATCATTGGAAAAACGATTCCATGGTAACATGTACCATACCAGGCTTTCAACAGTTGATAATAGGCATTCTTTCCATGTATGAAATAAACACCTGGTATGGAGGGGATCTTGTCCATTCAACATGAAAGTCTAAACACTCTTAAACCAAAATACATGCCTACACTCACTAGTACCTAAAAATGTGTGTCATTCCTTGATCTAGGCCCATTTATATATAGCTTCCCTACATTTCACCAATCCATAGCCAGGATACCTGATTTCCGGCTAATTAATCAGTTGCATCTCTTTCACAGTTCTGTAAAACTACTTCTGTTCCTATATTAGCTTTCATTGCTCTTCTTTTTTCCTCAACTTGTCCAATGCATTCATGAAATCATTCAAGGTCAAATGATTCTTGTGGTCACATACTGTTCTAAATGTCAAGGTAGGTTCAAAGAATCCTCCCACAGTGTCAATGTTTTTCATTTTTGAAATATTACTCAAATGTTTCATGAAGGGAGCAATTGAAAACATCAGGTCAAAACTCTAATACAAGTATTGCTAATATTCCTGTTGATAAAACAGTATTAGTACAAACTACAGGAAAATCCATAGGTTAGATCTAACCTATGATATGTGATAGTAACAGTCTCTAACTTCCATGGTATCTACATGTTTATACAAAAGCTTATAATACACATTTGGTGATGAATAACCTCTAGAACTGTCAGTGTGCAACTATTACTTATCACTGTAAAGTGGATTCTGATCTTCAATATGATTTGCTAAAATTCAGAATAAGTGTGGATTCAATCTTTGCCAAAGCATTTGCTATGGGGAAACTCAAACCTATAAGCAACAATATTATCATGATAACTGTCACTACTTTTAAACCTAGACATGTGCATTTATATTTACTACATCTATTGTGATTGACTCCATTAGTTTCCTAATACCAGACCAAGGCACTCATTATGAGTGTGGCGGTCTAAAGACAGGGTGGTCTGACCGCCCCATTATGATTGTGGTGGAGTCCCCACGGTCAAACCAACAACACCGCCAGGCTGCATCCAGCCTGCAGCCTGGCGGTCCCAGCGGTTGTAATCCACCAGCGCTGCAAGCAGCGCTGCCCTGGGGATTACGAGTCCCCATCCACCAGCCTTTTTTACGGCGGTAAACACTGCCATGGAAAGGTGGCACAATGAGGGTGTCGGGGGTCCCTGGGGGCCCCTGCACTGTCTATGCACCTTGCATAGGCCCCCATGCACATCCCCATCACGCATTGAAAAGGACCGCCATAGTCATAATGAGGCCCCAAATGTTTGAAGTAAAAAATCAAAGTTAAAAATCAAAAATAGAAAGTGGCTTTAATATATCACTGTCTCTTTTGAGTCCTTTTTATTCTTGAGTAAAAGAAAAATCAAAAATAGTTGTTTCAAAAATACAATTATTCACAACGTTCCTTGTTCTTTTAGAAAGTTCATCAAGAGTTTTTCCTACTTGCAATATCAAAACGCTTCCACTAAAAGTTCAAATGTGGCTTAAAAAGACATAGGCCCTCATTACAACCCTGGCGGTAAATGCCGCTTACCGCTGTGCAGAAGACCACCAACATACCGCTGCGGCCGCGGAATTCCGTTACAGGTATTACGACCCACAGCTCAGAATCCGCCATAATACAGACACCCACACAAGTCCGCCACACCAAAGGTCAGTGATAAACTGGCAATAACAAAACCTCCACCGTCATGCCAACAGGAACTCGCCCACAGTATCACGACCCACGAATCAACGCAGTGGTCTTTCAACCGAGGTAATCCATTGGTGGTACACACCGCCGCGCTCAAAATACACGCACACTAACAAAACTACACCACATTGGACAATTTGAAATACACACACCTGATACACATACACACACCACACCCACACACCTAATCCAATATAAATCACACACCCACATCACCCACAAACCCTTACTACCAGGAATTTGAAAGCAGGCCACAAAGAGACACTACCTACAACAACACCAGAATCCACAGATACACAACACCATCACTTACACAACATCCACGCACCTCAAACAACACACACCAACACATCCCCTCACACATCACAACACACACCACCTCACACATCACCCACACCACATCATGGCAACTCAACGACACCCCAGGTTCTCTGAGGAGGAGCTCAGGGTCATGGTGGAGGTAATCATCCGGGTAGAGCCACAGCTATTTGGATCACAGGTGCAGCAGACTTCCATTGCAAGGAAGATGGAGCTATGGTGCAGAATTGTCAACAGGGTCAATGCAGTGGGACAGTATTCAAGAACACGGGATGACATCAGGAAGAGGTGGAACGACCTACGGGGGAAGGTGCGTTCTGTGGTCTCCAGACACCAGATTGCTGTACAGAGGACTGGCTGTGGCCCCCCACCTCCTCCCCCACAACTAACAACATGGGAGGAGCAAGTCCACTACATCACCAAAGCATGTCCACTACAGATACCCACACAGACCCCAAACCAACTATCACACAAGGACCAAGCCAAGAATACAAGCACTGGAGTACAGGGTCACTCACCCATTGCACACAATGGCACACACAGGTGCAATAATCATGCCTTTACACCCCTACAGGACCCCTACCCAACGTCACCGGACAGGAGGTGCCAGACATATCCAGTCCCCCCACAGAAGAGACCCACAGTGATGACAGCAGCTCTGCTCAACTGGATCAAGATGACCAGCCCGGCCCATCAGGGACCTCAGGACACTGGCACAAGCCACCACAGAGCCTCCCCCCCAGGAAACACCAGCACAGCACCCACCCAGCGGGCCCATCCCTCTGTCCCCAGGACACGTCAATCAGCAGTGTGTCCACCACTACAGGGAACCCAGGCAACCTCACTAACACAGGATGATCAAGGACCTGGGGGCAGTGGCAGTGGGCACACGGTTCAGGGGACAGAGGCACAGGACAACAGGGAAGCTGGGAGGACTTCTGTGCGACAGGGGGAGGATAGGCCCAGGGAACCCACTCTCCACGAAGCACTCTCCAACATCATGGGAGCTTACCATCATTCCCAGGAGACGATGGCAACAGTACTGGCCAAGTTTCAGCGGCTGCAGGAGGAACATTACCTTGGGATCAGGGAGGACTTGAAGTCCATTAACAACACCCTGGTCACCATTGCAGGGGTGCTGCAAGACCTTGTCAACACCAGGAGGGACACAGTGACACAACAAGGGGCCCCTGACACTAGCCTGGACGATGAACAGCCCTCCACCTCCGCCGGCGCTAGTGGACAGGTGGCACCGCCACAGGAACACGACACCAGCATCCCACCCCCTGCAGATGGGGAACCACCCCGCAAACGGTCCCTGAGATCCAGGAACAAGACAGAGAACATTGCCAAGACCCCGCCAGGAAATGAGACCCCCCCAAATGTCACCCTTCTGTCCCACTTTATCTCCCTGTCCATCCTTCAACTGCCATTGCTCCACTTCCTATTCCCCTTTGGACAATGCACCTGTGAAACAAATAGACTGGACTCTGCCATAGACATTCCTCCACAATCCCCCCAGCCCATTTTACAACCCCCTCCACTTATTTGCACAGAAATAAACACACTTCAATCACAAAACAATCTGGAATCAGTCTGTGCTTTCACAAACGTGTGATTGCAATAACCATGGAATATAGCAGTGTCAATTTACTTGTGCACATACCGATGTAACACAACTATAGGCCTGGAGAAAATATAGCAGAGGGCACAAAGTGGGACCCACATCTGTGAAATGGAAAGGCAAAGTGACAAGTCAGGGTCCATTGACTGAGTGAAAATGATAGACTTATGCTAGCTCCTGAAATTGTATGAGATGTGGGAGGCAGTGACATCTTCTTACCTGTGTCTCACTGGAAGTATTGCATGATTACGTTGTTTCGGTTGTCGATATCCTCTTCTTCTGCCTCCTCTTCTTCACTGTCCACAGGCTCCACAGCTGCCACAGCTGCCACAAGACCACCAGCTGGCCCATCCTCCTGCAGAAAAGGCACCTGCCGTCACAAAGCCAGGTTGTGCAGCACACAGCAGGCCACGATTATCTTGCACACCTTCTTTGAGGAGTAGTATAGGGAACCACCTGTCATATGGAGGCACCAGAATCTGGCCTTCAAGAGGCCGAAGGTTCGTTCGATCACCCTCCTAGTTCACCCATGTGCCTCATTGTAGCGTTCCTCTGCCCTTGTCCTGGGATTCGTCACTGGGGTCATTAGCCATGACAGGTTGGGGTAACCAGAGTCACCTGCAAATATTGAGGGACAAGTGTTAAACACGCACTAACCCGTGAGGACAACCCCATACCCAGACACCTATTCACACTGTAGTGGGCCATTGGCCTCACCTATTAGCCACACACAGTGCCTCTGGAGTTGCCCCATCACATAAGGGATGCTGTTATTCCTCAAAATGTAGGCATCATGCACTGAGCCAGGATTCTTGGCATTCACGTGGGAGATGTACTGGTCTGCCAAACACACCATCTGCACATTCATCGAATGGTAGCATTTTCTATTTCTGTACACCTGTTCACTCCTGCGGGGGGTACTAATGCCACATGTGCCCCATCAATGGCACCAATGATGTTGGGGATATGTCCCAGGGCATAGAAGTCACCTTTCACTGTGGGAAAATCCTCCACCTGAGGGAACACAATGTAGTTGTGCATGTGTTTAGGCATGCCAGACCACACTCTGGACAACATGTTAGAGAACATTGGCTGGGACATCCCTGATGCAATGGCCACTGTTGTCTGAAAGGAACCACTTGCCAGGAAATGGAGTACTGACAGGACCTGCACTTGAGGGGGTATCCCTGTGGGATGGCGGATAGCTGATGTCAGGTCTGGCTCCAACTGGGCACACAGTTCCTGGATTGTTGCATGATCAAGTCTTTATGAGACTATTATATGTCTGTCTTCCAGTGTCTACAGGTCCAACAGTGGTCTGTACACAGGAAGATGCCGCCATCTCATCGCCTGCCCCAGCAGACGTGCCCTATGGAGGAGAACAGCGAGCAGAGAGTCAGCCAACACTGAGGTATCCCAAAATGTAATTTGCACAAATTTATTAATCCGCAATGTGCCTGTAACTGTGTGTATTCCAGACCTACATAGGTGTGACGCAGTTATTATTAATGCCATGTGGCCCCCCCTGAAATGGCAGCTGCCTGACCTGTAAGGTGGGACAAGTGGATATGAGGTAACTGCGCTGGCGCTGTACACCGTCGCGGTGGGCGGTAGAAGACTGCAGGGCAATTCTGCATTGGTTAGCATTGGGCCCTATGGATCCGAGGAGCCAATGACGATGTACGTCGGCGGTGATGGTACGCACCACCACGGACGTGACCGCCATTTTCTGTCTGTTCACTCACTTGATACCTGACCTTCAACAGGAGAGGACCTACACTGCAAGTGCTGCGGTGACCTCAGTCTGGAAGTGATGATGGCTCATGTGTCAGGGGAAAGGGCCAATGCCTTCACTTCGGAGGAGTTGGAGAAACTAGTGGACGGGGTCCTCCCCCAGTACACCCAACTGTACGGTCCTCCAGACAAACAGGTGAGTACACTGTGAGCATGCTGCATGGGCAATGCCTGTTTTGAGTGGTGTGGATGGAAGAGACATGGGGGGGGGCTGAGGCCTGCATGTGTGGATGGTGAGTGTTTGTGCGTCAGGGCAAGGGTGGGAACAGGGGCAATGAGAATGATGGTCCGGACGGGTAAGTAATTTCCTTTCCCCCTGTACCATTCCTCTAGGTCAGCGCCCACCAGAAGAAGGGTATTTGGTGTGCCATCGTCAAGGACGTCCCGACCCTGGGGGTCCACCACAGACGGAGCACCCACTGCCGGAAAAGATGGGAGGACCTGCGCCGCTGGATCAAGAAGACGGCGGAGGCCCAGCTGGGGATGGCCTCCTAACGTGGGAGGGGTGCCCGTCGCACCATGACCCCCCTGATGTTCCGGATCCTGGCGGTGGCCTATCTGGAGTTGGATGGGCGCTTGAGGGCAACACAGCAGCCACAAGGGGGTGAGTACACTCTCATTCAGCTGACTTTGCGCGCATTATGAGGTGTCTGGGCGGGGGAGGTGGCCAGTGGGTTCCCCTAGGCCAGGGCGATCTTGGTAGGCAAGGTCCCTTGTGAGGCAGGCTATGTGGCACCCCAACCCCACCAGTGGTTAGAGCCATCTACACCTAGTCAGGCTCCTGTGACTTCCAGTTGTGCAGCAATTGGGCTTAGGCCCCATACCCCATGGGCATGTGATTAATCTAGGAACTATAAGTGCATGGCATAGTGCAGAGGGCTGCTCACTGTCTGTTGTGTCCACAAACGGTAGTGGTGTTGCATGCACTGAACATGTTTTTCTTCTGTCTCCCCCCCCCCCTTTTTGTGGTCTCCCTGTTCTTGTGTGCAATAGCATCATCAGGCGGAGGAGCAGTGGCACCGGAGCAGGAAGGAGCTGCATCCCACTTGGCCCTGGAGGGTGACGCTACGGAGTCTGAAGGCACCAGAGGGACAGAGGGCGAGGGGAGCTCCATGGCGGGGATAGGAGCAGAGACCAGCGACAGCGGCTCCTCCTCTGATGGGAGCTCCCTTGCGGTGGCGGGCCCCTCTGTACCCACCGCATCAACAGGTACAGCCGCCACCCCCCCTACCAGCACCGCCCTCCCAGCAGCCCCTCAGCGTGCGTCCCATGCCCGCTCACCCAGGAGGGTGGGCATCTCCTTCGCCCCAGGCACCTCAGGCCCTGCCCCAGTCAGCCCTGCTGCTCTCAGTGAGGAGGCTATTGACCTCCTGAAATCCCTCACTGTTTGGCAGTCAACCATTCTGAATGCCATTCAGGGTGTTGAGAGGCATTTGCAACAAACAAATGCATACCTGGAGGGCATTCATTCTGCCCAGGCAGCCCAACAGAGAGCATTTCAGGCTCTGGCCTCAGCACTGATGGCAGGCATTGTGCCTGTGTCCAGCCTCCCACCTCCAACCTCCTCCACCCATACCCAATCCCCTGTACCTCAGCCTATCCCAAGCACACCATCAAACCAGCATGCACACACATCAACACACAAGAGTGGCTCAGGCAAACATAAGCACCACACATCCCACAGGCACACACACAAGCACCATACCCATGCACACATACCAACATCCACTTCCTCCACTGTGTCCCCCTCCTCCACGTCTCCCTCCTCCCTCCCAGTCTTGTCTCCACTCACACTTTCATGCAGTACATCCTCAGCCACTTCCTCGATCACCAGCACGCCCATCACCACACACCGCTCACGTGCACTCACCACCCCCACTACCATTCAAACATCCCCAGTGTCCTCTACCAGTGTGTCTGTGAGCCCTCCTCCCAAAGTACACAAACGCAGGCACACACCCACCCAACAGCAATCCACCTCACAACAGCCTCCAGCCCATGCACCTTCACCCAAATTCTGCAGATGTACACCTCCTACAACCACTACCCCTTCCTCCACTCCCAAACCCCCTCCATCTACCCGTCCCAGTGTGTCTAAAAAACTTTTCCTGCCAAACCTTGACCTCTTCCCTTCACCTCCCCCCATCCTTCCCCTAGGCTTTCCAGGTTCCAGCCCAACACCTCAGCCACCACATCCCCAAGCAGAGTGGTGCCAGCAACTGCGGGGTCATGGAGTGCGCCAACCATCAGGGCTGCCAGTGTGCCACGTAGCGAGGGCAAGGACATTCCGTCACCTGCCAAGGTGAAAAAGGTGCCCACATCCTGGAGGAAGAAGCCAAAGACACCAGCCACCAAGGGGTCAGCGAAAACGAAAAGGGATAGTGGCAAGACAGCTGTGCCACCATCAAAGGTGGGGAAGGGCCAAAAACTGAAGGGCAGGTCAGTAGAGGGCATGGTGGCACAGACTGAGGGACCAGTGTCACACCTTCTGGTCACGTCCATGCCAACCTGTACGGCAGCGAACACCGCCACCTGCACCGCCTCCAGCACGTCTACAGCCGCTGCGACAGTCCCCAGCCTGTCCCCGGTAGGCAGCTGTCCGAGGCTGCAGGAGACATCCTGCTTTCTCCCTCAGGAGGTGCTGACACATGCCCCACCACGACAGACCACGTCGCCAGCACCACTGCCACAGACCCCGCCACCAGCACCACCGCCATAGACCTCACATCCAGCACCGCCATGACAGACACCACTGCAAGCACCGCCAGCGGCCCCGCGATGTCCTCGGACAGTGGCACCACCGCAGACATGCCTACCATCCCCAGTGGTCAGTCGTCCGAGGCTGGTGGTGAGTTCCAGGACCCTGGGCAGCTTCCATGAAGCATTACTGTCATCACTGTTGTCACCTGCAGGTGGAATGCGAAGAACCCACTCTAGAACCAGTGGAGAAAGGCATCCACTACCTCAGTCCTTGGCAGGATGAAGCACTCTGGGCACAAAGCCCCCTCCAGAACCAGTGGAGAAAGGCATCCACTTGAGAGACTGTGGCTTTGCACTCCCCAGGATAAAGCAGTGGGCAACCCACCCACTGGAGAGACTTGAGAGACTGTGGCTTTGCACTCCCCAGGATACATCAATGGGCATGGAGCAGCAGTGGTGTTGTGCGTTCATCTGGCTGAGGTGCCCCCTTCCCCCTGAGGTGCCTGTTTCATTTCGATCTGATGCTCCAGCAGTGTTCTCTCCGTTCCCAGTCAGGTATCATGTGTGGGCTTCGCCCATGCATTTTGGGCTCAGTGGTCCATGGACAATGATTGGTGCACTATCCGGACTTGTGTAGTTGGTGTACATAATTGCGTTTACTGGATTTTGAACTTTGATAATGAGATTTCACATGATTACATTTGTTCTAATCAATTCCTTTTGTCCTTGCGTTCTTCCAGGGGGTGGGGAGGTGTATGTGTACTGTTTCTGCATGTATTTGTGTGTATGGTGTTGTGGGTGGGGGTGGCAGTGTTGCGTGTTGCGTGTGTGTGTCACTCTCTTTTCCCTCCCCCTTCCCCTGTTTTGTAGGTGCAGTACTCACTTTGGTTGTCGCCGCCATCGTTGGTGCTCCTGATAGAAGAGAAGGAAGACCAACATCGGCAGTATCTGAAATTCGGGCTCCATGGCGTCCTGGTTCCTTGTGGGGTGTGGAGAGGTGAGTGTTTTCCCTTCTGTGTACTGTTTCTGCCGTGTTTTTGTTCGCGTTGGTTGCGGCACGGAAAAGGTGGGGCATAGGCATCTTGTGATAGGGTGGGTGGTACATTGTCTTCCGCCTGTCTGTTGGCGGTTACCGCTGCGCAGTTTGTTTGTACCGCCGTGGCGGTCGGAGTGTTAAAGTGGCTGTCTATGTTGTCGGTTTCCGCCACGGTCATAATCCCATTTTTTTTCTTCGCCGGCCTGTTTGCGGTATTACCGCCGCTTTAACACCGACCGCCAGGGTTGTAATGAGGGCCATAGTTCATAATCACTGATAATCACTTCCAAAGTGTTATGTCTTGTTTCATCAAGTGGCAATGGGATTTCAAAGTTCAGCTCTAATGCTATTTCAATCTCAAGAACGTTTAACTGGATTCAGATTGTTAGCAGAAAGGAACAAATTCCTCTTCCCAATCATCAGCAGAAAAATATGTCAATTTAAGTAATCAGTACTTTTGGCTTGGCACTCTTTTTCTCTTTGACCTTCTGTTTACTAATCTCTCAGCATCACTGTCACATTAACTATATCCTTCAGTTTCTTCCGCAATAGTCGATGGCGCTTGTACAGCAGTACTGAATGTTTCTTAGTCCGATTATCTCAGGGCACAACTGATTCTTTGTCAGCATCCGAGCTTACATGAGTCAACTGATTCTGTCTCAACCATTCTGTACAATGCCCTGTTGTTCACTCGCTCAGAACCCTGTGTGCGGCCACTTGCTCAGGACCAACAGCTTGGCTACCCTGATCCCTCTCATTTTCTGTAACCGACCCTTCTGGAACAGGTGCTGTTTCATCAAGGAGACCTGGAACTTTATGAGTGTGGGTCGTTTGCACACAGTTTAGGAGACCAGCACACATTCACAGCTGTAGTTGTCACTAGGACCACCTAGTGAGGGTCTTTCCAACATGGTTCTAAGGATGTCTTCCTTACATGCTTCTTTATCATGACCCAGTCACAGCGACATAGGTCATAACACAGTTCCTGCTGCAGTGGTACAGTAGCCTCTCCAACCTAATGAGACAAAGAACGCACCATATCAGCTCATCCTTTGCAAAAAAACAGAACTAAGGCGGTCGCCGCCCGCCATGCGGTCACCGCCGAATGGCCGCTCCGCGGTCAGGAGACCGCGGATGCCATTCTGGCTTTCCCGCTGGGCCGGCCCAGCGGGAAAGCCCCTGCAACATAGAAGCCGGCTCCGAATGGAGCCGGCGGTGTTGCAGGGGTGCGACGGGTGCAGTAGCACCCGTCGCGATTTTCACTGTCTGCAAAGCAGACAGTGAAAATCTTCATGGGGCCCTGTTAGGGGGCCCCTGCACTGCCCATGCCAGTGGCATGGGCAGTGCAGGGGCCCCCAGGGGCCCCACGACACCCGTTCCCGCCATCCTGGTTCTGGTGGTGTAAACCGCCAGAAACAGGCTGGCGGGAAGGGGGTCGGAATCCCCATGGAGGATTCCCTGGGCCAGGGGAAAACCGGCAGGAAAACGCCGGTTCCCCTTTTCTGACCGCTGCTTTACCGCTGTGGTCAGAATGGCCCTGGAAGCACCGCCAGCCTGTTGGCGGTGCTTCCGTGGTCCCCGGCCCTGGCGGTCATGGACCGCCAGGGTCGGAATGACCCCCTAAGTCTTCCATAATGTTCACAAGTGAATTTGCAGGCACTGATGACAATCGTATGGGCCTTCCCATGATGATCTCACAAGGTAGACAATGTAGTCTTTCTGTCAGGTGTACTGTGTATACTCATAAAAAGAAAAGGCAATGTACCTGGCCATTTCAGAATTGTGGATGTACGTACTTTTGCCAATCTCGTTTTCAAAGTTCTGTTAATCTTCTCTACCAGTCCTGACGCCTCAGGTCTTTAGCTGCATTGCAGTCTTTGCTCAACTTGTAATGCCACACACAACATTTTTAGGACCTTACTGTTGAAATTAGTTCCTTGGTCTGACTCTAGAGAGGTCAGGAAGCTGAAACGAGGAATCAACTCCCTAAGCAACAGCTATGCTACTGTGAGACTGTCATTTCTCCTTGTGGGTCTGGCCTCAACCCAGCGTGAGAAAACGCAGACAATGACTAAGATATATATCAGCCCATTGCATACTGACAGCTCGATAAAATCCAGGTACGTTCTGTTGAATGGTCCTCCTGATCTACCAATATGACTTAATGTAACAATTGTGCATTTTAGAGTTTGCAATCACTCTGAATCTGGGGTTAAACCATGTTTGTCTAAATGTTCTGATCATTGCATCTCTACCAATGTGTGTCTGTCCATAATAATTTCTAGACACAGGGGCTAGTAAGTTATTTCGCAACACTGGTCTTCCATCATTTGTAACCCAAACATCATTTTTGTTTCTCTTAACACATCCTGTTCTGACCCAACTTTGCAGTTCTTTCTCTGTCACTTCTTCCTGTAATATTTTCAATTCTTCCTGTGTGTCAACAGCAGTCAGTAGGAAATTTGATTTAGCATAAGTATTGCATAAGGTTGTATAATCAGTAGATTTTCTGTGCCCCATGCATTTTACAACAGCAATTTTTGAAGGTGACTATAATGCATTCAATAGGTTGTAACTCTTGTCACTGTTTTGGACTAGGGAACCAGAAGAGGCTATAAAACCTCTCTGGCATCACAACTGTCTGAAATCATGCACAACACCAAAACCATACTGACTATCAGTGAAAATTCTCACTTTATGCTGTTCAGAAGCACAGCATTCTCTAGTAAGAGCGACCGATTCAGCTACTAGGATTGCAAAGACTCCTCAAAACCAGGAGGCTTCTATCAAACCTGAGACTGTGCAAAGTGCATAGCCTTCTCTCAGGGTGTCATCTTTATCTCTTAAACAGGAGCCATCAACAAACATGACATAGGCCCTCACTATGACTTCGGTGGTCTTTGCTCAAGATCGCCGAATCCACGAGTGCCAGAAGACCACCTGTGCAGGTGGTCTTCCGACCACCATATTATGAGTACTGAATGATTTCCGCCACAGTTTGGGCAGAAATCCTCCAGTAGTCATGCTTGTGGTCGGAGGCACAGGGGCGGTTCCACCACTGGCCCGCCCTGCCAGGAGGATGTGTAATATGACTGATGGTGTCCTGATGGCTGGGTGCTGCGGGCGGTGGAAGTGCCTGTTCCTGTTCTCTGCCGGACGATCTCGCTGGACAAGTTAAGTCGATCATCTGACAGGGGAGGAGGTGTTGTGTGTGCATGTGTGAGTGGGTGTTGTCTGCGTGTGTGCATGTAAGTGTGAATGCATGTTTGAATGCGTGTGTGTATAGGTGTGTGAAGGCGTGTATGATTGTTGAAGTGAAGTTGAGTGTGTGTTGGAATGTTTGTGTGAATGCGTGTATGTATGCATGTGACTGAATGCATGTCTGTATGTGTTGGTGAATGAGTGTATGCGGGGTGCGTGTGGGTGTGTGTGTGTGCATGTATGTGGGAGTGGGGGAGAGTGGTGCTGGTATGGAAGGGGGATGGGTGGAGGGTGTGCTGATATGGCAGGGGGGTGGGGGAGGGGGTTCTGGTATGAAAGGGGAGGAATTGAAATTGCAGGATGGGGTTCGGGGAGTCATCTGCCGGTGACAGGAAATACATTTCCTGTCACTGGTAGCCTTTCAGCCAGGGTTTTCGTGGCAGTGGTACTGCCACAGAAACCCTGGCAGAAAGCTGACTCATGATACCACCGGCCCAGCTGTCCAACCGCCTTGGCAGTACAAGTGGGGATGTGGCAGTTTGGCAGAGGCCAAACCTCCACACTCATATTGTGGCAATCTTCACCGCCAACCCGTTGGCGGTGAGACCGCCAGAGTCATAAGGAGGGCCATAGTCATTTTCATCTAACGGGTGAAACAATTCAGTCACATTGATACAGTCACGCTCAACCTCATTCTTATGGTCACTTGCATGGTCACTTACATTTTCAACAGAATTAGACATAAGAGTAGACAGATTCAAGGCAGCTCATTTCCTGATACTAACATAAGGGGAAGCAAGTATGAATTGCTCATAATGGGTCAGACGTTCACCTGTAATATACTGGATTTTGGTACCAGGTTAAATAAATTCCACTGAGTAGGGAACAAAAACATTCTGTAGGTGTCCCTTAAAAATGCTTTCATACTGTTCAATGTTCATGCTAATTACAGCAGCCTTTAAACAACCATGCAGCACTAATACAGGATCAAGTTTAGTAGAAAAATAAGCTACAGACCTGTTTGCACTTTCCATCTAGCTGGTCAAAACTGAGAGAGCACATCCACCCTCTCACAGCAAAAACTGAGGATCAGTCAATGCTCTCTCTCAGCTCAGAGAAGGCATGTAAGCAGTTGTCACCCAATGGTACCGGATCAGTCACATCTTTGTGTGTTATCCTCTGTAAAGGCTTGTCTAAAAGGGAAAAGTTTGGAATCCACTGACGACAGTAACCAACCATTTTCAGAAACATTCTGACTTCTTTCTGTGTTAAAGGGGATTCATTTTTTATGATTGCTGAGATTCTCTCTTGTGACACTTTCCTCGCCCCCTTCTCAATCTGTGACTTAAATCCAGAACTCCTTTCTTACAATACTGTAATTTTGCAGGAAAAATGTTATGACCATTTTCTCGTAAATGATTCAAAAGAGCAAGTGCATCTCTCCTGCATGCTTCTCGAGTACTTGATAGGTCATCAATGTACTGTACCAAGACTGAATGGTAAGACATCTTAAGGGACTCCAGATTCTTTTTCAAGATATGGTTGAAAACTGGTGGCAAATCAGTATTCCCTTGTGGGGGTCGGCACCATGCCAAACCATGACGGACAAATTTATTTGCAAAAAGTAATGGACTTTCCTCATTGAAGGATATGGAGAAAAACGTTTGACAAAGATCAATCACAGTGAGCCATTCTGCTTCAAAGAGAATCTGAAATAAAATCACTGCAGGATTTGGTACCAACATGGAACTATAATCTTTTCTCAGGTCTTGAACTATGCAATACTTTCCACTGGACTTCCGCAAACCTAGAATGCAGAGTCACATGGACTTCCTAAAATCTCTTTTAAAATATCTTGCTTAATCAAATAATTAATTAAAGGGATAATTCCAGCAATTGTCTCTAGTGACGTTATACAGGGTTATTTTCAGGTACAGTGCATTTGGCTTCACTATTATTTATTAGGCTTGATTCCTATGATGAGTCCTCTTTCTTTTCCTGAACCTGATCCTCAAGTGTCACAGCTTCTTTTAAATATTCGGGCAATTCATAACATATCATCATTGGGTACAATGTGACACTCTGGTACAACTCTACAATTTTACAGGACACATCTCCATGTGTTTGAATTGCAATTCCTCAGGGTGTGCAGCAAATCGAACAGTTTAGCTTACACAGCAGATCACATCCCAGCAAACTTACAGGATTCCTCATATTGGTGTTTTGACTGAACCTATTTTTACAGGGATGTATTCTGTTACAGTGTTTATCATTTGCTTATTTTTGACTCCTACAACCTGGGTTCTTTTTCCTTAAAGGGGGAAATTTGGTACTTCAGCTGTTATGACAGTGAACGTGTAGTTCCTCTGTCAACCGAAAATGACACATCATGGCCCATAACATTGGCATTTACATAGGGCCCATGTTGATCTACTTCTAAGGATCCACGTAGCATACGATCCTCATCATCAGAGCTATCAATTTGAAGAAATTCTGAAAATCTCTTATCACTCAGGTCAATTCGGGGAAATTGTGGTGTTATTTGATTCACATTCACATTTGCCATTTGACTCATTATTTTGCTGGGGAACAATCATTTGCTGTTGTGTATCTGGGGCTTGTGGTAACTGCCTATGTTGTCCTGAGGACACATTCACATTTTGCACTCCGGGTCTTTGAACTCTTTGAACTTGAACTTTCTGTTTGCTTTGTATCTGAGCAACTCCATCATTCTGCACTTCACATTATTATATCGACAGCCTCATCACCAGTGACCTAAATTTCCACAAGCATGACACAGATTACTTCTCTTCGAAGCCTGGACCTCAAAACCACCTCTACTTTGATCCATCTGAACACCATGTCTTCTTCCTCTGGGCTGAACCACATTCGCTACCTGCTGTGGCATTCCTTGCTCCTTGTTACTGTCAGAGTGCACTCCTTGCTAGTGCTCACCATGATCTGCGGATTTTGATTTGCTTTCTGTGCTGCTTTCAATTGCAAAACCACAACTTTTTCTTTAAGCTTTTTCTGCTTCAGTTACAATTGCTCATTCCAATATTTTGCATAACGCAGGATCTCCTCAATCAGTTTATTCTGCCAACAAATTAAGTTTTGCTGAATCATCTCAGTTATTTCTGAATTTAATTTGTGCACAAATCTGAAAATAAAATGACCCGTGTCTTTAGCTTTTATAGTCTCAGTTCTGCTGTGATCCTTGAAAGCCTGCAGTAGTCTCTCATAGTAAGCATAGATTTATTTTTTCAGCTGTTCTGTCAAATTTTTGCCAATCAACATCTTTTGGGACACTATTGTGGTCATTATGATCGTGGCGGTGTGGGCCACCTTGCCGGCGGTGGCGGGAAAACCCACCAGCTGCCATGGTGGCCAACACCGCCACATAATGAACCCTTTGAGGGCCGCCTCATCCACCGCCAGGCTGCCTCCGTTGGGCAGCCTGGCGGCAGTCGGTATCATTATCTGACAGGGCAGAGGTGCTTCCCCTCGGATAATGATCCTGCAGTCCTCAGCCTTTCCCTGGCGTGTTTCACCACCAGGTAAAGGCTGGCAGAAGGGGTGCACCGGGGCATGGGCAGTGCAGGGGCCCCTGTGCAGTGCCCCATCGCGCATTTCGGGCAGTGATCTGCGCGACGGGTGCAGCTGCACCTGCCGCACAGAGGCGTTGGCGGCTGCTCCATGTGGAGCCGCCGTAAATGTCCCGGCCAGGCATTCCTGTGGGCCGGCGGGCAGAAACAATGTTTCCACACACCGGCCCACAGGAATGTTCTTTATACAGCCAGTGGGGTTCAGGGGGTGCTGGCGGTCAGTAGTAAGACCGCCAGCATGAACACTGCCGTTTCGACCGCCTTGTTCATAAATAGGGCCTATGTTTTAAGAAAATGTAATCACCTTGTGATACTTTTTCATCTCTTCCTCAGATGGTGATTCTGTTACCGGGTCTCCTAGAGGTTCACTATTGGGCCAATTAACATGCACTTTGCATGCAGTCCACAAGTTATTCGGAACCACAATGTCAAGCAACGTATTCAAATTCTCCTGCAGGCATTTTGAAAGTTTCACAAATCTTTCTATTTGGTTTTACCATTCCACAGGCTTCACTCTCAATCACATATAATCATTAGTGAACAACAATATACCCCTCGCACTCCAGGGTACATGAACATAACCTCCACTTTGTATTTTTTCCATGGCTATCATCTTCAAATTGACCTTGGTTTGATTTACTCCTGCAGGAAACATGTTTGACTTTGCATTCTTCTGGTCTCTTCACCCATCTGCCTATCCATTTACTTAAAGCTCCCCATGTTTGTATGTACGTAACTAATTCCTTAATATGCAAATTAATTCCAGGAGATATCATGTTAAATATGGGCCAGATGTATGAAGGTTCACATTTGCGAATACCAAATAGCGATTTTTACCAAATCGCTAACAGGGATTCGCAAAATGCAATGTAACAAGACCATCTCGGAATTTTTTGCGATTTCTTAAAATTTGCAATAGCGAACAGCAAGTACCAAATATCGATTCGGTAAAATAGCGAATCGATATTTGGAAATCACAAATTGCGATTTTTGTATTTTGGGGCAACATGATGAAATCACAAACAGGAAGTGAGTCAGTGCATGCTGTTTCCAGAAGCGTGAGCCACAGTTACAGGCAGAGAGACCCAGAACAGCACCAGGGAGGCACTCAGGAGAGACAGCTAGGTTCAGGTGAAGACAATGGCCACTGATGGAAATAACAAGGACACAGAAGGGAGCAAAAGAAAACTGAAATTCAGTGAGCAGGAATTGGAGGTGCTCACAGAAGAGGTGGTCAGGAAGTATGACCCCGCATTTGGCAAACACTCACTACATGTCCCAGGAAGTGAGAAAATAAAAATGTGTATTGACAACCAGACGAAAATGTGTGCAGCGGGTGTTGCACAACGTTCAATTGAGGAGATACGCAAGCGCTGGTACAACTTGCGATCACGTGCCAAGAAGAGGGTAGCAAACCGGCTGAAGGAAGCAAGGAGCACTGGTGGTGGACCACCCATCCAGACACCATCCACCCCCTTGGAAGTCATGGTGGAGTGAGTCACCACTGCTGCCGAAGCAGTAGGTGGTGTCACTGACACAGACACCTCAGGCACAACCGGCACCAGCAAAGGTAAGGACATTAATGATTTGAATCACCATATGTACAAATGACCCTTAGAAAATTGCACTGCCACCATGCACTGTGATAAATAGTCCATACCACATTTTCCATTCAATAAAACAATGCCTTATGGGAGTGAAAGCACACTCCCCAAAGTGCATCTACTGCATAAATAGTAGTATAGTGTAAAACCAAACAGAGAAACAACACAGCAGACAATTAGAAACCGTATGCCAGGGTAAATGCTTATCATGAAATTAACTGTGAAATAGCACAAGCAAGGAAAACATCATGAATGACACGCTGCGCGTTGTCGTAGATGTTCCGGGCCCTGACGCAGCAGAAACTGGAACAGGGGAGAATGACAAAAGTCACCCACAGTCTGATTCAAACACCATTAAGTCCATCATACCAGCACCAACCAGATGCAGGGCGAGAGTGGAACCCCTCCCTGAGTATACTCTGGACTCCGATGAATTGCAGGAAGATGTACCCACACTACCTTTAGAGGGTAGAACCACCCACAGACAGCAGTCCCTGTTCCAGCATCAGTCTACTCCCCTGAGGAGGTGATGTGAAGAAGGCAGACAGAGCACAGAGAAAGGTGAGGGCCCAGCCCTGTTTGGTTGTCTTGAGGCATCTATGTTGAAAGTGCAGCACCTGCAATGTAAACACATGAGCAAAATGCACAGGCAGCTGGTGTCTCTCAACCACAACATATGCAAGCTGAATGAGGGACAGCAAGATACAGCAGAACATGTAAGGGAGATGACAAATGCCATTAAGGAACTCTGCACTGTAATGCAGCATGAGCATGTCACCCACCATAGGCGCCATCACCAATTGATGAGTAGGTTGGATGGATTCAGCAGGTCTGTCAATCGCCCCACTAGCACAACTGCTTTGCTGTCACGACGTGCTGTGGGCATGCGAGTGGAAATGGCACATTGCAGTCAGGACGTTGCACGAGAATTGGTGCAAGTCATCAATGTATTGGAGACAATGCAGACAGCCTGGAGTGATGCAAACAGCGATCTGGGTGGTGGGGATAGTGAGGAGCTCTCTAGCCTCAGCAGTGCCAAAGCCCCTGTGATGGATCCTAGGCATCACAGTTCCAGACACAGTTCTATTTCTGAACCCACAACAAGAGCTGCCACTGACCCCACTGAGCATTCAAGCAGAGTGCGTTGAAATAAAAAGTAATGTTGAGAAGTTCAGGGCCTTTCATATTCTGTAGCAGTGCATTGATACTATGATGTCAATAGTATCACACTGTAATTGGGACCTGATTGTGTCTTTTGAATACCTATGTCCTATTCACACATATTTGTCCTGAAGTCAATCTGAAGTCAAGGCAATAAATGTGATAACTGCTGCAAAAAATGAAAGTAGACGTGGTATTGTCATTACTTACATCAGAAATAGTTGCGTGTAATCTCAGCACATTTTTGCCTGCCCTCTGCTGGTCTGGTTCTGTCTGCTGGGTGAAAGGGGTGGCAAGGGTTCATCATCCTCATCGTAGTCCGTCTCTGTCAGTTCCACTGGTATGCCTCTTGTTCTTGCAATGTTATGCAACATTGCACATGTGGCCAAGATCTTGTAGGTGGTTTCCGGACTGTATTGTAGTGCGCCTCCACTTTTATGCAGGCATCGGAAACAACTCTTCAGCAGGCCAAACGTCCTCTCAATCATGCTTCGTGTCCTCCTACGTGCTGCATTGTATCTCCGTTCACTTTGGCAGGATTGAGGTACGGTGTCAGGATGAAGGGCCGCACTGCATATGCCTCCTAGAATGACAGGAGTGTAAAATGAGTTATTGTTATCTGTGACATCTCACATACGTTATGCAACATTGTTCTCTGTTACATTACCAAGTAGGTATCCTTCGCCAAACTCCCCAGCAAGAAGTCTTGTGTGTATTTCACTGTGCCTGAAGATGTAGGAATCATGTGTGCTACCAGGGTATCTGGCCACAAGATCAGTTATGATGTTGGAGGCATTGCATATGACCTGGATGGTCATAGAATGTATATGTTTTTTATTCATATATATATATATATATATATATATATATATATATATATATATATATACTGTATATATATATATATATACTCTGTTGCAGATGGAGGACAGATTGCTTCATGTGTCCAATCAATGCAGCCAATGAAATCTAATTTAGTTTTTTTTTTTTAAATCCTGTAGGTTGATGGGGAACTTTATGTGCAGATGAAGTTTAGTTAACATGACATTGAGGAATATATTAAAGAAGAGTGAGAGAGCACTTTGTGACGCACCTCCAGCTGCTGCTATGATCCCTTGAAAGCTTCCTGAGGTTAAGAGGTGCAGGGAGCATAATACCTGTACATGAGTGGGTATAGCATTGGTTTTGAGTGTGTGTCGCTGCAGTAGGGGTTGTAAATCAGCTATTAAGTCCAGTATAATGGCAGAGTTCAACCTGTACTTGTCATATATTTCCTCCTCTGTCTGATCAAAGAGAGCAATGAGCATTCTGAAAATGCACTCCTGTCTCCACCTCCCTCTCCTCAAACCTGCCAGGATCCTCATCCTCTTTGCAGACTGTGATTCGCATAATCTAGTCTCATTTTTAATGAATCGCTATATTAGTAATTCCTTAAAAATGCACTGCAAATGTCTTTCATACATTGTGAAAGGCTATTTTGCATTCGCAAATGGTGGAATTTACTGATTCGCACCAATAGCAAATGGAAAATCCTTTGATACATCAGGCCGTATGTCTTTTGAACTGAACTCTAATCTGTAACTTCTCTTTAAGGGTTTCGATTTCTCTAAATCCACATCATATTTCACTTTAGCTAGATCTCTCTTTTTCTGGTGTTTCTACTGTTCTTGCATTGCAATTTGTCACACCAGTTGCACCTTGAGGACTCAAATTATTTAACCAATCAGTCAACTGTTTTGCTGTGAAACCTTGTAAACTGATGTTATTTCTCTGGGGAACTTTTCCATCTGGAGAGCTGCAATTTACATTTCATATCTGATCAGGTCTGGCCATGAAATGAGGAGGGGTTCCATGCAGAAACCTCGCACCAGGAATAAGTCCTGCTTGACATTGGGTTAAGTTCTGCGGTTTCTGTAGGGGGTCAAAGGTGGAACAAGAGAAGCTGTTCTCTCCATCACTGAATTACTTGAATAGTCTAATCTCTGCATACCAATGGTTGATATCCCAGCAGAAGTAACTGGTGTTTCAGGAAAATCGGATATTTATTGAATGGGCATTACTTCCAGAGTTGCCTGAAGCATACAATGGAACAACTAGACCTATTGTAATGGGAATGCATCAGGACCCATAAGATTTGTCTGATTCCGAGGAATAGTCATTCCAGCACTTTGTCCTGTTACAACAGTACTGAAACTTGCCTCCGAGCAACTTTTGGCATTGACTGAACTAAACATTGGCATAGGCTGATTTGGGGTACAGTTTTGCATAGGCTGATTCACATAAGGTGACAACACCATCTGACTCACATTAAGATCTGGAATGACTTGAATTACAAATGGACTTGATACCGCCTGAACTGTGTTAACAGTTGAGGCTGGTGGATACACCACAGGCTCTGGTGTCACTGAATTTGCAGGTGTACCTGACATTATCTGATTCGGGGTCTGTGAAACTGGAACAGTTGGCACATTCAGAATTACATTTTGTACTGCTTCACTTCTCACTCCTACCTCAACTGAGTGATATGGAAGCAGGCGATTCACCAGGACCTAATTTATAAACTCCTCATCTGAATCACTGTCACTGTTTCTTTCTTGTCTTACTGTTTTAAACAGATTTTATTCAGTTTTTGTATGATACATCACTTAACATTGATCATTCAATCAAGAGCTGTTCTGGTGAATATTCATGCGGTCAATGGTTGGAACAAGTTTCTGTCTCATTCTTATATCACTGTATTTAAAGCATCCAAAAATAAGTGTCTTATGGAATAATGGAGAAAAAGAAAACATGAAGCCCTTATTCTGCACACATGCTACCTCACTCTCTTCTATTGGCAATCACACAATCTTTCCTAACATGTGGTGCATACCAGGTAACCCCCACCACACTGTGCCCAGTGTTTCCTCAGTATTGCAGTTGTGTCTCACTAGTTATAGTTGAGAAATTGACCCCGATGCAGGCGAGTTGTCCGCCCGTAGTCGATTCATGTGTCTTATATTTTTATTGCCATGCTGTTGTACTGTGTGGTGATGCTTGTCCCCGTGTGCTTTGGTAGCTATTTAAGGAGAAGGAGGTCATCGTCTGATGGGAATGCACCTTGCTGGGCAAGCGCTGTGACATCCCAGGCCATGGCTCCATCAAACGAACTTTGCCCTGTTCTCACCTCTTGTCATTTAATTACACTCTCATAGCCCATCCATTTCAGTGCCTCCTGTCTCCAACTCTCATAGGTCGGTCCTCGGAGCTGTTCCATAGTCATGTTAGTTTCCTCTTAGGCAAGATGTATGCCAATGCCATGGAACTGGCTTGTATTTTGCATTTTATTGGAGTGGGGAAACCAGCTAAGAAGGCAATGCCCAGGAGTACAGGAGATCTCCCTTTTATATGACCAAGGTTAACATTCTAGTGATTCTCCCCCAGTATTCTAGCAGGTGGGTGCAGCTCTAAAACATATGCAAGATCTTTGCTTGGGGCTCCCTGCAGCGGGGCATTTTGCATCCACATGGCAGAAGTACCTGCTGAGTTTGCCTGGGGTAAGGTATGCTCTGTGGATTATATAAAGGTTGATTAGCATAAAGTGGACATTGCAGGATACCCTGGGCCCATGCTCTAAGATGCCCTCCCATTCCTGTACCTCAAAAGGGCTACCCAGGTCCTCCTTCCGTGACTTGAGGGCTGCCAGTGAGACAGTTAGCTCTCGTCTCTGCCACTGATATAGGCAGGGGACCGCTTTGAACTTGCCAGCTGCGGTGACCAAGTATTGACACACTTCAGATGGGGGCAGTTCCCTTAGTCCTTGTTTCCAGTAGCAGCGAACAATAGCTGCCACCGCTTGATGTAAGAGAAAGTGCCCCAGAGCCAGTGAATAGCATTCCTGAAAATATGTGAAGGGCACAAGGATTTCTGCTTCATAAAATGCCCCCCTTGCTGTTGCTCCGGCAGCTATCCAATCATGGATCCCCCTCCAACCTCCCTCATGCACAAGCACTAACAGGAACTGCATTGGGATGTCAGGCGAGTATAGTAGTTTACATTAATTTTTATGGCAGCAACGATCAAAGCAGTGCTGTGCTGTGCAACAAATACCTCCTGTGTATTTACTGCAGTTGGGGATCCTGGTCGGAGAAGGATAATAGCCAGTCTATGCGTGTTAGGGGCTCTGATGGGTACATTTCCATCAGGTGTTAGCCTAGTAGCTATCCACTGGGTAAACCACTGTAGTTGCCCCTCTATGTTTTATGATTCTAAATCTGGTATGGCCATCCCCACTTCCATTTTCGATCTTTGGAGCTCGGTCAGTGCCAATCTCCTACAGCCCATACTACACAGGAACCTCATTAGCATTGTACGGGGTCCTTGAAACAGGAGCACAGGATCCATACCGGTAATACCACAAAATAGTAGAGAAAATTAGGCAAAGCCACCATGTTCAAGAGCGTTCTGCCACCCACCATTGATAGTGGAAATGTGCTCCCGAACTCAATGTAGACCTAAGCCCCCAGATAGCTCTCCCCAAATTGCCCTCCAGGATATCTTCCTGTCTGTGATATATGCATGTCCCCAAATACAGCAGACATTGTGGATCCCAAATGGGGTGGCGGGTCCCTCAATGGTGTCACAGGAAAGATGAAGGATTTTCACCAATGAATGCGTAGGCCAAAGAATTCTTCAAAGTGCTCTGGAAGAGATTGAGCTCCTATGAGCGCTTTTCCCATGTCCTGAAGGAAAGAAGTAGATCATCAGCATAGAGAGCAATATAGTGCTCATTGCCTACTACTCATAGGCTGCCAAATGATTCTCCTCTTCTGACATGGCAAGCTATAGGTTCCATTGCAAGCGCATAAATCAGGGGTGACAAAGGATATCCCTATCTCATTCCCTGCTCTACCATGTGTTCCTCTAAGATAATTCCACCCATGCGGACCCATGCCTCTGCATCCTTATACAGGAGTTTCATCCATTCTACGAGCACCTCTCCTAGCCCAAAGTGTCTCATCACTTCCTGTAGGTATGGACACTCCAGGCTGTCAAACACTTTTTAAATGTCAACTGCAAGGATTGCCATTGTGTTCTTGTCATAAGTATCAGCTCCCTGCGCCAATAGCTGCTGTCTGATTTTCAGAGATGTACTGTGGCCTGGGATGAACCCGGTTTGATCTCCATGGATTAGTGTAGTCATGTGTTGCAGCAGTCTGGTGGGCAGGATTCTACTAAGTATCTTATGATGGATGTTTAACATCGACAGGGGGCAGTACGATATTATGTCTGTGGCCTCCTTCTCTGGTTTTAGTAAGGGTACTCTGGAGCATGGAGGCAACCTTCATGACTGGCCGCCTAATATAGGGCTAATAGTTTAGAGGCCAAGCGCTCTACAAAGCAGGAGTAGATATCCGCAGGTAGGCCATCCGTGCCCACCATTTTCTTTCTGGCCATCTGCATTATTGTGGCTCTAATCTCTAGGAACGTTACATCCATGCCAAGGTCAGCGACAGCACAGACTGCGTTGCATCTGTTAAGTAAGCCTGTAGGGCATATGCCCTATTAATGGTGGTGTGGGGATATAAGGATGAGCATTATGCTTGGAGCGTCTCATTAATATTGACCTGTCTGTATAATCTGCCCTCAGTGGAGATGGCCAATTTGACTATGACAGAGCCCCATTTGGACGGATTTGCCAACCATACTAACAGTGCTTGTGCTCGATCTCGCTCAGCGTGTGCCCGATTCATATAGTTCATGTAATAAAATTACCAGAGACTTTCTGCCTCTGCCTCTACCTTCTCTTTGCCCTCTAAAAGGCCAGTTTGTATCTCTGGGTGAGCTGGCCTCCAGTTTTCAAGAGCTCCTAAGTTCCACTCTGCCACCTCTATATCTCGAAGTAGCGTCCATTATACCCCTGGAACCACAAATATACAGCAGCCTCTAATTACTGTCTTAAAGATTTCCCATTCTATCAGCTGGGTCGAGGCAGTGCCTGTATTCTCAGCAAAATAAGAGTCTATTGTAGTTCCAGGAGTGTCAGGGAAAATTGGGTCTTTTAAGGACTCGTATAGCAATCTCCAAGGACTCTTGGAGGGAGGATGGGAGCGTTGTTTAATCAGGTGAGCCACACAGTTATAGTCCCCACACAGTAAGAGAGAGCCAGCCATATGTAGGGCCAAGATTTTGGAAATTATGGGAAAGAAGGCTGCTTGATCAATGTTGGTGCCATAAATACTCCGTATGGCGATATCTCGACCATCCAGCTTCCCAGTTATGAGTACATATCTACCCTGTGGGTCTACCATCTGACTAGTACACTGGAAAGGACTCCCTGCCTTGATCCATATCAAGATGCCACCAGCATAAGAGGAATACTTAGTGTGATAAATTTGTCCCCTCCATCTGTGCCCAAGTGCAGGCCCTTTTATGGCATTATTATGTGTCTCCTGGAGCAAAGCAATCTCGATTCCCCATCGTATTATATGTGAGAATACTTTGAGATGTTTGTGCATGGAGTGCTCCATCACCTTGATAGAATGAAAGTAGAAAAAACTGAAACATTTTCTACTGAGGATACTCCAGTAAATGAGATGATTAGGAATCTTCATAACAAATAAGTCTCCCAAGATGGAGACCAGAGAAATAAAAGCTCAAATGTAGCACAAGTATCATCCAAATTTAGCCCAAGTTTAGCCCAATGACAGAAGTGTGTAAAACACTTATTTTTTTTATTTTTTGCAGTTTTACATAGCACAGACTTATATGTTAGTCTGACTGAATTCATTTTGCCGCCTTGGGCAACCCTTGATGATTATGTATCTTTATAATTTAGTTTTGTGCATTGTCTACATGATTTTGAGCTCAAGTTTGTAATAAATCGCTTAACTTTATTTTTGACTGGAGTTCTCTTTCTGTGACCACATCGGTCATCATGTTTAACTAAGTTGGACTTGTATTGAAAATATATTAGTGGTTCTACCACACTACTTGCTGGGTCCAAAGATCCATCAACCTCAAAGATCAGTGATTCGTGAGAAGGTTGATGATGCTCCATCAATTCTGGTACCAGAGGGATGGCTTGTCCCATAAGAGGGGGGAGCTATTCCTGTGTAGTGTTAGGGTGATAGGATTGACCCCTTGCAATTGCTCTGTCCAACCATTGCCCAGCCTGAATTTTGTCCTATGGTCCATCCCGAAGATTGATGAAGTTCCAGTGTTGTGCCTACAAGTGATGGATGTGTGAGTATTAATCAGGTTTTGCATTTTCATTGCTCTGTATTTGAAGATTGTGGTGAAGTGTAATGTTGTGAAGTGTTTTGCAGAGTTGTCATACTCAAAGTGATTGTGGTGCTTTTTGCTTAAAAACATCTGCGGTTTTTGCTGTTGTTGTTGATAGGTTCAACGTGGCCTAAGATCCCAGGATAACACACAAGTGTAGAAGACACTTGGTTCATTAATTGTCTGCTGTTAGGTACGTGTCATGAGACATTATTGTGAGTACTAATAGTTTCCTTGAGTGGGCGTGAGTTAGTGGTTGGTATTGAGTGGTTCTTGGGTTCACATAGAGGACTTGCATCAACCAGAGTGAGAACTGTTGGTGAAGTGTCTCTTGTTGTGTAATTGTGAAAGCTATAGTCAGAAAGTGCAAGCCCAAATAGCTTTGAAATGTTTGGGCTCCTGCCCGTGGTGTGCAGACAGGTTGTTTGTTTTTGCTTGCAATATTTTGCACTAGGTGTGTGTGAGCAATTGTGTGAGAGACAATTGTGAAGTGACTATAGCTGCTGAGAGAAGTGAGTGTGAAATAATTTTGTGTCTTGCTGGTATAGGGTGATTGGTGTGAAGATATGCTAGTATTGGTGGGCAGTGTCACATTGCTATTGTTTAAGAACATCCAGAGCAAAGGATTGTAGGATTGAAGCTACTTCCTGATTCAATCGAAAGGTAATTGTAATTAACTCAATTTGGCTGAAAAATGACGTTTTTCATGGCTTTTTAAAGTGTGTTAAGAGGAGCTGTATTTATTCCATTTAGGGAAGTTACAGAAACACCACCAGAAGAAACTCCATGTTACATTGTGTCTGTTAAAGTTCTTCATGCATGTTCATGGCTTGAACAATGGTGCAAAATGACTGAGAAAGAAGGTGCTTAAGAATTTTCCTGTATTGGAACACTTAATTTGAGAATTTTAGACAATTTGAGGAGATTAATGTATAAAATGAAACCACCTCCAAGAAGCTTAGATCCAGGGGAATGAAGTACGGTATGCTGTTCCCAGCGTGACTGAAGGTTCTCACTGGGACGTAATTTTTCACCTTGCCAAAAGAAGTTTTGGACTAGCTAGAAGCAGACCCCAAAGCAGGCCAGAGCGACATGGAGAGGGAAGCACAACATCGACCGCATACGAGGACCAGTCGATAATCCAGACCCAGGGCCCCCTCTCTTAAGGAGAACCAAAGGGGACAGCAGAGAGCAGTGGAAGAAGTGGCTGCATTAGGCAGAAAGGACCAATCACCCCCTACGTCGCCTAATGCAGATGCTGTGGCAGGCAAGAATACAGTGATGGGGCAACTCTAGAGCAGGGTTTACCTTAATACTAAGTTGGGAAGATAGTCTTGGAGAATGCACCCACAAATGACTGTTGTAATCTTGTTTGTTTGGCTGAGTAAAGTTGAGCGGCTTGTCCTGGGGTTGTGTAGTTAGGTTAGTTATTGTTCAGTTATTGACAGGGAATATACACACTGTGCCCTAGAATACTCCAAAGGAGACGAGTAGAGGGGATGGCCCCGGAGTGCAAGGCGAGAACCTCCCATACATCATGCTACCATGTTCACCTACTATAACACTTCATGGCACCCTATGTGACATACAAACTGGTGTCTTGGAACATCCAACTTCACTCTCATATGGCTGAGAAAGATAGTGTGAATTTACAGAAAGTATGCTCTCATTTTAGCTTCTTGACCACCTTCCAAAACCTCTGTGAGAAAATCATGAGAAAACAGTTTTCTCTCAAACATGTTTCATGAAATCCCAGCAGGGTAAAATCATCTTAGAACATACCACAATTCCTAAAATTAGTATTGTGCCATCAACAAATAATTTATTTTGTAACTAAAATGTATCACCCTTCACACGTTCTCCTTTTTGTGACCCTCAAAACCTGCTATTGACTACAATGCATTCCAATGGGGTGCAATCATGTATATTGGTCCCAAGATGGCTGCTATCACTTTCTGGTTTAAGTGCTGACAGCCAATCCGATCTCACCATGAGATCAGTGCACAGGCTCCACCCAGACTTACACATTTCTTTTTCCTTTCATTTCTCAAATGCTACTGAATGGATTTACGCCAAATATTAAACCAGCATTTCCAATGCAATTGGTCTCGCCTCTGCTCGAGTTAGAGCTATTAGCGTTATAAACTCCTAACCCGACTTTTTTTGGCACATAAATTGAAATTTGAAAGTTAAACACTTTCACATAAGGGAGCCAATTCACAGCGGCACGGCCGCCATGAGCATCAGCGTGAAGAGATACACAAAAGGAAAAGAAGTTCGCTTGCAGTTAAACCTATCGGCAAAAGTGCAATTAGCCATGTAACAGGGGCAATGGCCAAGGCGGTAACAAAACCTCCCCAAGGAGGGACAAAGGTAAACTATTTACCAATGTAATCAAAGGATTTTTGAAGAGCAAACCCAGGAACGAGTGGTAGTGATGGGTGTGAGGTGGGCAATGATAAAAGCCCAGATACACACCAACACGTTGGAAAAGCAGCACATGCGAGCTGCAATGCTCGACCTAAAAAGGGTGCTTTCTGGATCAAGAACTACCTTTCTGCCAAATATGGTGTGATTCCGTCCAGTGGTTCGGGCTGTAGTTATGTCTTAAATTTTAATGGGAATTTACTTCGGAAACTCGCTTTTTTTGACCCCCCCCTTTTTATGGCTCCTGCATGATGGATTGCTCTGAAACTTTCCATGCACATCAATACCCAAGAAGACACTTTTTTAGGAAAATGTCATGAAGACTCATCAAACAATGCAAAAGATAGCTATACCAAAAAATACTTTTCCTAAGGAAACTAGGGGCCTCATTTAGATCTTACCGGTGTTACCGCCAAGCCGCTTCGATGATATACCCGAAAAGACCATGAAGCCAACTGTTTTCCACCCACTGTATCTAGATGTTCCAGTTCTGCAGGAGGATTAACTGTTGATGGATTGCTGACAGAGTGAGACAGAGGCGGGTCTCACTGAACTTCATACAAAGGCAAGGGTAATGGAATAGACACACACACACTGTCTCTTAGCCATATATGTACCCCTGCACTACACGCTACACAACACACCAGATACACACAATAACCCATTGCCATTCTACTATAATACAACCCGTACATGCCCAAAACACACATTGATTTTCATCCATACCACAACATACACACACCATTGACACTGTACCCATACATGAAACAACCATAACAACCAACTACACACTCAGCTACACAAACACACTCACACACATTGCAATTACACACAGCACAACAATGTTCGCCACACAACAACACTCACCTGAATATATCACACAGCAGTACAACATATACAACAACATAGGTCTCACATGCAACTGGCACACATGCAGATACAACTACACCACCCACTCCTGCTCCCTCCACCTCAACCAGCCAGTCCACGTACACACATACACATACAGACACACATACACAACAGATAGCACAAACCTACCTGTACAGGTCCACTTGCAATGTGCATACATGGACACCATTGTCCAGTGTGAGTGTACCATCATTGTGGTGCCAGCATTCATTTTGCAATGATTGATGACATCACAATGGCAGTTGGATATGTGTGATATATGCATCTTGTGCAAGTGTCTCCCAAGTCATGTGTGACACCATTGTGTACCCACATATGCATGTCATTGTAATTTTTTGACATGCACATGCCTACAGTGGCCAGACCTCTTGGGCACTATCCACCCAACGTACACTGGCAATGCTGCACCCCTACCTTCAAGTCTGCCAATGTGGGGTTGCTTTTTTCTCTGTGGGTCAGTGACTGCATTGACAGCAGGTGTTGTGCAGTTGTGTCCAGTCAAAGATGGGGTGGAATGAGGAACAAAGATGAGTTTTCACCTCTTCTCCCCCCCATCTGCCAACTCAAACATGGAAGTTGGACCGACATCTTTTTCTTGGCGGTAAAGCACTTATAAATGTGCATGGTGGGAAGGGTGTCTGGGGTTCCGCAGTCAGCCACTTATCCCTCTCCTACCATCAGCCCGGGTGGTGTTTCTTTATCTTTATCTTTCATCTTATACCATATCCAAATTTGGTTATCCTAAGGCCTTTCGGTTCCATGGATTCTCTGTAATGTGAAATATCTATTTTTTTAACCTGAATATCTCCAGGACTACAGACTGGAATTACACCAAATCAAAAAATGCTCACTTTCTGGACCAAGATCGCTTCCAACCAAATTTGGTGTGATTTTGTTCAGGCATTTTGGCTGTAGTTGTTTCTGATTTTCCGATGGAAACATTTATGGGTAACAATCACATTTTGGATCTTCCCCCTTTTCTCGGTCCCCACTTGAGGAATCACCCCAAACCTTTCTAGAAAGGATCTGAGGTAGGTGAACTTTTTTGGAAAGTTTTGTGAAGATTCCTCAGATGCTGCCAAACCTGCCAAAGTCATTAGCAAACCAAAATTGCTTTTATGTATGTATACATATATATATATTGCTGACCAAAGGTTTTGCAATCAACTTGCTTGTTTGTTTTAAAAAACAAAGTGGAGGACATCTATACCAAGTTTAAGGACAACAATAAGAAGGTAGACTGTCCCTTTGGTGACAAGGTTTGGTTGGCACCCTAGTAAGCATTCCGCTCTTTACAGAGGATAGAGTGACCAAACTCATTAGTCAGATTAAATTGGGCACTGCCTCGGATCCATGTCCACATATTTTGTGTGAGATCAAGGAAGTGATTGTACATCCGTTTACATTGTTATTTAACTCCATTTTGGAGTCTGGATCTTTCTCTCAGGCATGGATGAAAGTGTCCATTCTCCCATTGCTGAAAAAGCCTTCCTTGGACAGTAAAGTTGTAGAAAACTACTGTACCATCTCCCGACTTCCCTTGGTGGCCAAAGTGTTGGAAAAACACATGAATGTCACCCTGTCTGCTTCTGTAGAAAAACATAAATAGTTAGACATAGCTCAACTTAGATCTAGGCCCAATCATAGCACAGAATTGGCCCTGGTGGCAGTGACTGATCAAGTGAGAAGCATTTTATAATATGGAGGGAAGGCAGCTCTGAACTTATTGGATCTGTCAGTGACTTTTGATACAGTTGACCATGAAATCCTTATCGCTTGTCTGCAAGAAGCGGGTTTTGAAGAATCTACCGTACAGCTGTTCTGCTCCTTCCTTTCTCAGAGGCAACAATTTGTAGCAGTGGGAGATCCCAAATCTGAAATTTTCACCCTGCTGAGTGGAGTGCCACAGGGTTAATCTTTGAGCCCGACTCTTTTTAATATCTATTTGGCACTCTTGTCACAGCTTATTCATTTGTTTGGTTTATTCCCCATTTCTTTTGTTGATGATACTCAGCTTGTTGTCACTATTGTCAACAAAATAGAAGACACAGCACAGAGATTTCACAACTGTATGAAGGCTAATGTAAATTGGATGAGTCAAAACAGTTTTATGATTAACTCATCTAAAACCGAGGTACTCCTGTTTGGAAAAGACACGTCTACATGGAATCAGGATTGGTGGCCTCAATTTTTGGGTCCTCCTCGTAATCCAGTACCTATGGTGCCAAATCTAGGTATCCTATTTGATGTGTCTGTCCTTTATTGCACAAATAAATAAACTAGTATCTTCCAGTTTTCATCTGTTGCATAAGATTAAAGAAATACTGAAGTATATTCCCTCTGAACTACAAAAAACAGTGGTAACAGCATTGCTTTTGACCAGATTACACTATAGCAATGCCGTATATCGGTATTCTTTAAATAAACTGCAATGATTACAAAATGCAGTTGCCAGACTTCTGAAAAAGATACCCAAATGTAACTCTGTCTCAGTCACGTTCAATGAGCTTCACAGGCTGACAGTAAGGAAAGGGATCAACAAAACTCTGAATAGAGCTGCACCAAAATACTTCAAGGAAAATTTTGTCTGGTACATTCCCAGTAGATCTTTAGGATTCTCTAGTGCCAGATTGGTCAGGCTTTGTAAATTCAGGAAATCTAGCTGGGGAGGCAGGTGATTCATGCTACTGGCAGCTGAACTGTGGAATAGCCTTACCGGAAAACTGAGAGGCCAAGCAAATCTCATGGGTTTTAGAAAGCTGCTTAAAACGTAGCTTATGTCCGGCTCAGCTAAAGGGTGCTAGGACTTGGCTGGTTCTGGTTATGCTCCTTCAGCCTTTCGGGTCAGTGGTAGTGCTCTGTTTAGCACCAAGACGCCTTTGGGTATTTATGCACTCTACAAATAAAAATGTGTATCTATATATATCTATATATAAATCTATATATATATATATATATATATATATATATATATATATAGATTTATATATAGATA
This sequence comes from Pleurodeles waltl, assembly GCF_031143425.1. Classification (NCBI taxonomy): domain Eukaryota; kingdom Metazoa; phylum Chordata; class Amphibia; order Caudata; family Salamandridae; genus Pleurodeles; species Pleurodeles waltl. The sequence goes on along the minus strand of NC_090442.1, from coordinate 448,637,393 downwards.
TATATTGCAAATTATGGTTGCTGGAGTGTTCCAAACCACTAGTGATATCCACAACATGCACAGTTTTTTCTTCAATGATTTGAGTTTGAATGTTTCATTTATATTTATAATGTTGTTTTAGAAATCTGTCATGAGTGCAGTAATATATGGGGTATCTGGCAGTGCATGGTGATGGTGCAAGTTATAGTGACCTTAGGGCGCAAGTTATAGTGACTTTAAAGAACTCTAACTATAATTGCTGTATTTCTATGGTTTTCTATGAGTAAATTCAGAACCTAACTATAACTTTCCTGAAACCTTCAGTTTTTTATTTGAATTTCTAAGTTTTTTCCAATTCTATTTACTAACTATAATTTCCCTGTAACCTTTGTTTTTTCAGTGACGTTCTGTTTTTATTAACGTATAGTAATTTTCATTACTATACGTTAATCCAACAGCCAAAGGCCATTCACAGTGGATGTTTCTGCAGAGCCTGGCTTTGCAGCCAGTCCCTCTGGCTAACTCCTATAACCATCCAACCCTGTATGGCCCCCCTCCGCAGGCCAATATTGGCCCTGGGAAACTCCATCTCCCGGGCCCAGCATACATATTAAATTTTTTGAAGGGGAGGGGGCTGCATGCCACCCCAGGATGATCTCGGCTGGAGGATCCCATTTACCAGAGCCTGGGCTTAACATTTAATTTTATTTGGGGGAAGGGGTCTCTACGGCTCACCTCCATGGGCCGATCTTGGTCCCAGAGACCTCATCCCCTGGGGCCGGCCTTATTATTATTTTTTTGGGGAGGAGTGTGCGTGCAGCCCTCCTCAGGGCCGATCTTGACCTGGGGGCCCCATCCTGAAGGCCCCCACGGTCCCAGCTGATTTCCCAACTTCTGTGGGAGACAGCTTTGCTGTCACAGAGAGGGAGCTGCTCCCTGGGACAAAGAAGGAGCTGCCCCTGAGGGGTGGTGGTCGCCGGGGCTGCAGGGGGTCTGAAACAGAACTCTGAACTCTTTTTTTTGACATCTGCCCCATGGAGGTAGTAGACCCCGGGGCTGTAGGGTGGGGGCACAAAATATAATCAATGACCTGGGGAGGTGGTGTTCCCCAGGGTTGTGGGGGTCCAAAACAGACCCCATATTTCTTTTTACATTTGCCCTGAGGAGGTGGTGGTCCCTGGGGCTGCGAGGGTCCATTTATGGCCCAGGGAGCTGGTGGTCCCTGAGGCACTTCAATAAGCATTTTCCCCCAGACATGTCCAACCTTTGGGGCTTGAAAAAAATGAAGCGTGGGAACCCACTCTTGGTTTCATTTTTTAATATGTTTACCGGATCCCTGGATCCACCGCAAATCATGGCACCCAGAGCTAAGGGATCATGGTTTCCATGCCCTTTTCTTTTTTCTTTTTACATTTTTGTCTGGAACTTGGCTCAAGCCAGGTCGCAAAATGGATGCCAACACTTCCTGGATTGAACTGTTGGCACCTAATCAAATCTCAGCACAAGATTGGATTGGGTAGCAAATCCTTTGCGTCCTGATACATATAAATTTCAATTTTCTTCAATTTCTCTAACTCTACTCAATTGATTTACACCAAATAACAAAAAGGTTGTTTCTGCAGCAAGAGATACCTTTCGGCAAAATTTTGTGTAAGTCCATTTAGTGGTTTTGGTGCTACTGCTGTTCCATTTTTCCCATGCAAATGAACATTGGAAACACTCTAAATTTTACCCCGCCTCACGGTTCACCCCAAAACCTTCCAGACAGAAACTCACGTAACTGTCAATTTGTTTTAAAAAAGTGACGTGAAGATTCATCAAGAGGCAACAAAGATAGAGCCAAGCAAAAAACTGCTTTTTCAATAGAAACTAGGTCCTAACTATAACTGCTGAGTGACAACCGTCAATAGGTTATATAGATATAGATATAGATATAGATATAGATATAAATATAGATATAGATATGGATATTGATATAACTATATATATATATATATATATATATATATATATATATATATATATATATATATATATATATATATATATATATATATATATAAAACACTCCACTTGTGGCGTTCCCTTTCGGCACCTAAACGTCAACGGTGCTATTCCTCATACGCACGCCATCGCGTATTATATTGCACAATTCTCTTCCGTGGATATAGGAAAAAGGCAGCACTCCACAGCCATAACGAATTCAATCATGTTTATTCACCTACAGGGACGCGTTTCAGCGTTGCCGCCTTCATCGACCTGTGAGCCGCCATTTTAGCTCGGTTTTTATACTCCAATTGCAATGAACTCAATTAACATATATCATGCGAAAAACTGTTTTAGTCACAAATTTTCACCATACATTTCAATTAAACAGCAATTAAATACAATTAGAAAATATACAATGTAAAAATGCATTAGCTTGTCGAGTGTCAATTCTTCAGTGTTTATAAAATGTGTTAAACTAACCCTCGCCTATAATCCATGAATACAACTATCTCTATTCAGTCAATGATCCTTTTCCAAATTCATTACCATTATGATTCAATAATAATATGCGTGCTGAATGATGATCTACATGAAATTCATTCCTTTATGTACACTTATTTTCTTAGTGTATATGTGTATACATATATAGTGACAAAGTATTCTCATCAATCCTTGTGAGTATGGATCTCTCTAAAATTACTTTATTAATATAAGTGAATGTGCATCTCCTCACTACTATTCAATCCATTTGGCTCTTTAGTATCAAATGCCAATATATATTTGGATTCTAATTTCCTTAAATATTTTTCTCTGTCTCCTCCCCGAACATCTTTTTTCACTCCATCTATCACGCTATACATTATTTCCTCTACTTTACCTCCGTGTACTTCATGTATGTGTCTAGCTACCGGGTAAGTCTCATCTCGATTTAAAATTGCCCTCAAATGTTGCAAAATTCTTAGGTGTACCTGCAATTTTGTGCTGCCTACATACATTTTGGGACAGCTGCATTTTAGTATATACACCACATGGTCGCTTTTGCAATTGTATTTGCCTCTGATAGAGTGTATGATTTTACCTCCTACTTTGATAAAACTGATATTCTCCCAATTTTTGCAGGCTTTGCATTTAAAGCATTTATAGAAGCCATCTTGGGGTTTGAGCCAATTAGTATTAGACGTTACCTTTCTCACATCACTCTTGACTAAAATATCTTTCATGGATGTTCCTTTTCTGTATGTTATAACAGGTTTATTGCTTATTTGTTCCCCAATCACAGGATCACTCTTAAGCATGTGCCAATGCTTTTGTAGCAACTTTCTCATCTCCAAGTGTGCCATGTTGAACGTGGTTATAAACCTCGTTGTATTCTCTAACTTGTTCAATCTCTGTCCTGTTCTGTTACATGTCCTAGATACTCCTCCGTCTTGTCTAGAAAATAGAAGCAAATCCCTGGTACGTGATTTTACTTTTCTCACTGCCCTTTCTAATATGGGTTGAGAATATCCCCTATCATGTAATCTGTAAATCATTTCTCCTTGTACCTCTTTAAAATTTTGCTCTGTGCTGCAAATTCTTTTGGCCCTTAGCAACTCACCGAATGGGATATTATCAATCAATGATTGTGGATGATAACTAGTGGCATGCAGAATACTATTGCCGGCTGTTGGCTTTCTATATAATGTTGTTTCTATTTTGTTATTGACAATCATTATTTTCACATCTAAAAATTCAATCTCATACTTATGGACTTTCCCAGTGAATCTTAGATTGCAATCATTTATGTTGATCTCTTCCAAAAACTGTGTAGCAGTACTCATATCACCTTTCCAAATTATAAAAATATCGTCTATATACCTTAACCACAAAACAGAGCAAGAGGAAGAGGCAGAGGAAGAAAAGACGAGGGGGGAAGAGAAACAAATGTAGAAGAGGGCGAGAAAAAGACTCGCAGCAACAGACGGTATTGACCGATGATAAAACAATAATTAATTTAACAGATGTCATCTTAGAAGAAGAAGATGTTAAGAACTTATCCTTAGGTCTTTCTTTCTGCCAACCAGATAGGTTTAATTATGAGCAAAGCCGCATTGACTTGTTTCTGTTTACACGTAAATTAAAATTATCAAAGATACATGCTATTAGTAAAAGAAAGACAAAAAGACCTAGTGAGAGACCAGAATTTGAACAGGATGAAATTGACAAATGGAAGGGTAACCTACTAATTGAAGATATACACTTAATGAGACAGTTATGGTCATTGGAAGATAACTTGAATGAGGAGATTGGTGAGGAACAACTAGTTGCAAGATTGGAATCTGAGGGAATAAGATTAGACAAAGAAGGTGCATCAGGTTTTAAATCAAAATCTAGAACTGTTCCAGCCCCAAGTGGAAACATGATTGATCAATTTTCGGATACCGTAACTAAAGAACTGAAAGCTCTCAGGTTGAAGATGATGAGCAAAACCAGTAGAAATAAGAATAATTATTATAAGACCTTGAATAAGTTATCAAATAATCCACGGATCATAATTAGAAGTTCTGACAAAGGGGGGAATGTTGTGATATGGTCTATAGAGGATTATATGGAAGAAGCATACAAGCAATTAAATGATGTAATATGTTACAGAAGGATTGATATGAAACATGTTGATGAAGTTAAGGTCAATTTTGACAATAAACTAGAGCAATGGAGAAAAGAGGGGTTAATTAATGATCATGAACACAGATTTTTGAAGGTTGATTTTCCTAAACTCCCGGTATTCTACCTGATACCAAAAATCCACAAGGATGCCATAAAGCCGCCAGGTAGACCGATAGTATCTATCAGAGGGAGTCTTTTTGAGTATGTGTCCCAATATATAGATTCCTTTCTACAACCTCTAGTAATGAATTTAGCTTCATATTTGAAGGACAGTACGGATTTTGTGAGGAGGATCTTCGACATTACATGGGAGAGTGAATTTTTGCTGATAAGTCTAGATGTTACATCATTATACACAAGCATACCACACAATTTAGGGGTAAAGGCTATTGAACACTTTTTACGTGCAAGACCAATCCATTTTTACCAGCATAGTAAAATGTTAATTGAAATGATACAATGGTGCCTTGAACATAATATGTTTTTTTTCAATCAAGAGATTTTTGAACAGCAACGGGGTACCGCGATGGGCACATGTTTTGCCCCAAGTTACGCCAACCTCTACATGGGGTGGTGGGAAGAATTGGTCCTTAACAATTCCCCCATGGATAAATGGAATGACAACATAATTTTGTGGTTAAGGTATATAGACGATATTTTTATAATTTGGAAAGGTGATATGAGTACTGCTACACAGTTTTTGGAAGAGATCAACATAAATGATTGCAATCTAAGATTCACTGGGAAAGTCCATAAGTATGAGATTGAATTTTTAGATGTGAAAATAATGATTGTCAATAACAAAATAGAAACAACATTATATAGAAAGCCAACAGCCGGCAATAGTATTCTGCATGCCACTAGTTATCATCCACAATCATTGATTGATAATATCCCATTCGGTGAGTTGCTAAGGGCCAAAAGAATTTGCAGCACAGAGCAAAATTTTAAAGAGGTACAAGGAGAAATGATTTACAGATTACATGATAGGGGATATTCTCAACCCATATTAGAAAGGGCAGTGAGAAAAGTAAAATCACGTACCAGGGATTTGCTTCTATTTTCTAGACAAGACGGAGGAGTATCTAGGACATGTAACAGAACAGGACAGAGATTGAACAAGTTAGAGAATACATCGAGGTTTATAACCACGTTCAACATGGCACACTTGGAGATGAGAAAGTTGCTACAAAAGCATTGGCACATGCTTAAGAGTGATCCTGTGATTGGGGAACAAATAAGCAATAAACCTGTTATAACATACAGAAAAGGAACATCCATGAAAGATATTTTAGTCAAGAGTGATGTGAGAAAGGTAACGTCTAATACTAATTGGCTCAAACCCCAAGATGGCTTCTATAAATGCTTTAAATGCAAAGCCTGCAAAAATGGAGAGAATATCAGTTTTATCAAAGTAGGAGGTAAAATCATACACTCTATCAGAGGCAAATACAATTGCAAAAGCGACCATGTGGTGTATATACTAAAATGCAGCTGTCCCAAAATGTATGTAGGCAGCACAAAATTGCAGGTACACATAAGAATTTTGCAACATTTGAGGGCAATTTTAAATCGAGATGAGACTTACCCGGTAGCTAGACACATACATGAAGTACACGGAGGTAAAGTAGAGGAAATAATGTATAGCGTGATAGATGGAGTGAAAAAAGATGTTCGGGGAGGAGACAGAGAAAAATATTTAAGGAAATTAGAATCCAAATATATATTGGCATTTGATACTAAAGAGCCAAATGGATTGAATAGTAGTGAGGAGATGCACATTCACTTATATTAATAAAGTAATTTTAGAGAGATCCATACTCACAAGGATTGATGAGAATACTTTGTCACTATATATGTATACACATATACACTAAGAAAATAAGTGTACATAAAGGAATGAATTTCATGTAGATCATCATTCAGCACACATATTATTATTGAATCATAATGGTAATGAATTTGGAAAAGGATCATTGACTGAATAGAGATAGTTGTATTCATGGATTATAGGCGAGGGTTAGTTTAACACATTTTATAAACACTGAAGAATTGACACTCGACAAGCTAATGCATTTTTACATTGTATATTTTCTAATTGTATTTAATTGCTGTTTAATTGAAATGTATGGTGAAAATTTGTGACTAAAACAGTTTTTCGCATGATATATGTTAATTGAGTTCATTGCAATTGGAGTATAAAAACCGAGCTAAAATGGCGGCTCACAGGTCGATGAAGGCGGCAACGCCGAAACGCATCCCTGTAGGTGAATAAACATGATTGAATTCGTTATGGCTGTGGAGTGCTGCCTTCTTCCTATATATATATATATATATATAGGCACCCCATCCCCTTAAAGAAAGGTTGCACCAGAATAACAAAATTAATAATAAGTAATACGCATGAGTCATTCATTTAATATTTACTTCTCTTTCTAGGAGTGCTCCTAAATGCCTTACAAGGGCATTTTTGTTTATTAAGATTTTTAAGCTTGGTGGTGCCCCTAGAGTACAATTGAGCACCATCCAGCATTTTTGTTAATGCTGTGGCAGGCTTCAGGGAATGAAGCAGACCCCAACAAATGTAAAGGAAAAAGAACAGTCTCCAGGGTCTTTAAAACCAAGTTCACACAAGAGCTTGCCATAGCCTTTCAAAGCACTCCTAACCTGAGCTCTCTATGTTGTTCAGATGGCGTGTAAGGACCTCTTGTGGTTGTTTTTATAACTGCATTTTGTGGACTAAAAAAATACTAAAAGAAAGACCCAGAGAAATGTTGGTTTTATTTTCAAGCCACAAAATGCAATAATAAACACTATGTTAAAAGAAAGAAAATTACACTACATTAAAAATAGGTATGTTTTTAGAAAAAGATGATGATAATAGTCACCTTTTATATTTTGGTTTTGTGATTTTCTGGCAAACTCAGTAAGTCTACCTTAGTGCAGCCAGGTCCGGTGAGACTGATCACATGCTGCACATGCCAGAAGGTGGTGTGTGGCAGGAGGGAGGGGGTTGACTGCCCCCAGGGGGTTAGACTCAGGGTCTGCTGCAGGTCAGTACCTGCAACCAATCCCAAGCTGCACACAGTCGAAGGCTACTATTCAAATTCCTGATTTAGCACTGAATTGTTAAGTGGGACTCTTGTGAGTTTCGGGCTGTTTCCCAAATGCCATTAAAAAATAAAAAACAATCTCCACATAACCCAGCAGTGCTTACAAGCTGGCCTTGCTGAACAGACTCACGTCTATGTGTTTTGTGACCCTCTTTCCTTCATCTTCTGCAGTGTTGGTGAAAGATACCTGTCCTTTTCATGCCTACTAGGGATGGTGAGTTCAGTCAGGGATGGTAGAGGCGGTGGCACAATTGTCAATGAAGTGCTAAGTAGAGGAGAGCCAGAAGAGTAGTCCTAATGTTCTTGTGGGAATCATCAGATGGTCTCTGTTACAACATTTATGCTGTCCTATATCCCTTCAAAGCCCTCCTTTTCAGAAAGCATTACAATAGGACATTCCCACTAAAATACTGGCCAGGACATTTGTCTGGAGATGATCTGAAAGCAAAATATAAGCAGCATATAGGGTGTGATCAATACAGTTTGCTATGGAATCAAAAGACCATAGTTATCATCCTGGTTTTTCTAATTTGTTTAAAGATATTATTTAAAGCTTGGTGGTTTCTTCTTGAACTACCTTTCCTTTGCCGCCAGCAGAAATTAGGAGTGATTGGCTACCTTGAAATTTCAAATATGAATCTTAGTGTAAGGTAGCATGCAGATCCGTGTCTCAGAGATGTTTCTTGAACATGGTAAATTGGGAAAACAATATCCATCAGGCATAGACTCTACTGGGCTGAAAGAAATTACCTGTCTCAGGACACACAAGGGCAAAGAGGAGCCCTGCACCATAGCTGATTGTGCTGAAAGGCGCACCTTGAGTCCCGCGGCACGGGGAAGCCATATCCATTAGGCACAGACTAAACCCGGCTAAAAGGGACTACCTGTTCTAGGACAAACCAGGGCAAGGAGGAACCCTGCACCATAGCTGACTGAGCTGAAAAGCACACCTTGAGTCCTGTGGTGCAGGATGCACACAGGACATGCCGGGGTCCATCTGGGTGAAACCTACAACAAGGGCGGGCCCGTCCACTCCTGTTTGAGCCCGGAGGAGACTGGGCTGTCCCACCCTCTTTTGTCTGTAGGTTTGCAATATGAGGCTTTGATGATTGTGGCCCTTAGAACAGCTCAATTTAGCATTAACCTACCATTGTGAAGAGGAAGCAGGGAGGAGGTAGCTCTGTTGCATTGCCATCTACTAAAGACACCTCAATACACAGGATGATCCAGTGAGTGGTGAGTCACATAAGTAATGAAATCAACCTTACGGAAGGCAGACACTCACTTGGCTCCTCGTCTGGGATGGGCCCTGTTCCCCCTTTTTCACCTGCCCCTGCTAAGCACTCTAGGCTTCCCGTTGATGCACACAGTCTCCCTACACTACCATTGTCACTACCATTGCTAAGGCAACCTGATAGCTCAAACACACCGGTGGTGGCTAAGCACCCAAAAGAAATCGCTAAGCCTAGGCCGGTGGTGACAACAGGCATTTCTAATCAAGAGCCACAGGATGATCCTTGGGGTGGAAAAAATGATTAAGAGTTGTGTGGATACAATAAAGATCCTTATGCGGGCAGAACTATCCTCTGTATTACTTTGGTTGGATGCTGTTGAGCAGTTAATCGCAAATGTGATATTTGTTCGGGACTCAATCTGCCGTATTTCTATGCCAAAAGAACTGGACAAACTTGCCATGTACCAAAACAAGTGCTTAAGCCCTCAACCAGGCCCTGCCAAATGCACAGATTCTGGACCTTTGCTCAAGTTGTTAAGGCCAGATCCCAACATCTTGAACTCCGAGGGAAGCGAAGGTCCCTCCAGGCCCAGAACCACTGATCGAAGGGTTAAATGGAGCTTTTTACCCTGATCCAGGAAATTGGTAGCTGAAGTTTATGGGGTGGTCACTAATGGGCTGCGGGAGCTGCTGCACTTCTAATCCCACCTAGGGAGGATGGCGTTGTGCTAACTAGAATTAGTGAAATCCTTACCCAAATATTCCAAACATTGAGGGCCCACTTTTTTGTGGAGGCCAGCCGAATGGCTAGAAGGTCTAGTGTGCCTTCTTGGTATAATTGTTGATGCAAGGATGGCAAGAAGGGCATTAATGGGTACAAATAGGACCAATGACATGCAGTTGATCAAGCAAGATAGATGGGAATATACAAATGCTACAATGGTTGCAAAGCGTGATCGGGAGATTGAGAAATGAAAGACCTGTTAGTTGGGATTAAAAGTGGAGATTCAAAAGACTTTTGAAATATTATCTCCACTGGCTGTAGTGAAGGTTTCTTCCCTGTTCAAAACCATATTGCTATGGCTGATTGGGTTGCACACTTCTCCAGTTTATATGCCCAAGAAGAGCAGAGTGTAGGGTTTGGACTGGTAATTTTTGACAGGACCTTGGCATATCAAGATGAATTAGAAACCACGCAGGGTTTGCCCAATGGGGTCAGTGGCACTCTGGAGGAGGTGAACATTAATTAGGAGAAATCAAGCAAGCCATCAAAATATAGTGAGGAACAAAGCCCCAGGGCTAGGCAAAGTACCCAGTGACCTCTTCATGAATGAGGTGGATATTTGGATATTTGGGCCCCAAACATTACTGAACTATTTAATGCCATAGTGAAAAGGTCACAAATTCCTGACACTTGGGCGGGTGCAGAGATTGTTCCTGTTTTCAAAAAAGGATCTAGAGATGTTCCTTCAAATTACCTGCCCAGAAGCCTGATCGATAGTACCCAAAAACTCTTGGTGAGTGTCGTCTTAGGCCGACAGCAGGATTGGATGCCAATGATAACTCTTTTAACTCCCTTGCAGGTATGGCTCAGGGACTGCTTTAGCAAGGTAAACTAAGTCTTCTGGTAGCAGTTATTGTACTGGAAGTTTGTTAAGTTAGGGTGCGTGCGATTGTACGTAGCATTTGTCAACCTAAGGGCAGCATTCGATCTTGATCCTTGATTGCAACTATGCAACTATGGCAAATCTTAGCTGATATGGGAGTCTGGATTTACTTCCTCAATTTGATAATAAGGCTTCGTTGCCACAATTATGCCAGAGTAAGGTCTGGCCGGTTGGGGGAGCTGACTGATCAATTCCCGGTCAGCAGGGATATGTCTTAGCTCACACCTTGTTCTTGCTCTTCATAAAAGACTTGGCAGGGTATATGGGCCACTTAGAGTCGGATGCATCTTCTTTGGCTAACCTCATGGCTCCTGTGCTGATGTTTGCTGATGACATGCTGCTCCTAAGTCTCCTATGTGGCTGCAAAAAATCTTATAGCGGTTTGATAGCCTTTGTAAGGTGAGGAGCACAGATATTAACATAGCAAAACCCAAGCATATGGTGTTTAACCAAGCTGAGAGGGACCCCTTTGGAGCAAGTTTAGACTTTTGAATACCTAGGCATGATTTTGAATGAGCATTTCCACTGGCAGACTCACATCACCAGGTGTAAACTTGGATTAGAGCAAACTACTGGGGATTATTGAATATATTTAAAGCTTCCAGATTTCGCCCCCTTTTGCCAGCACAGTCTATCACCTGTACAGTGTGGAACTTTGCTTTTTGAAAATCGTATTATGAAGCAATTGATTTGCCTCCTGACTAGCACACCCTTGCTTCCTCTGCGAATAGATATGGGGTTAAAAATATTACATAGGCAGCTAGGCTACGACCCCTGCTATTTTGGAGAACGCTGTTGGCAACTCCAGAACTGAGCCTCTACCAGCAGGGTATGGCAGAGTTTGTCAGTCTCAGGTACAAGAGTCCATCAATGGATTAGGCATGTGAGAACAACATAAGTGGAAATTGGGCTAGCCCACTTGAGGACTGCTCCAGAAGAGGCTAGTGCGACTTCCAAAGGGTGGGCAAAGAAGGCCTTTTGGCAGCGCCAAATAGGCCTAATGCAAAGCCAATCGGTCCTTTGACATCAGCCTTTTTTCTGGATGAACTAGAGCCCCCTAATGCTAGGAAGCTCTAGTTGCAATTTAGGTATTGTACCTTACCGCTTACCTTGTTTAAAGCTAACTGGGGACAAATGGCAACCCCAGGAGATGATCAGTAGCCATTTTGTGTTATCTTGGCTTGAAACGATTGAACGTGTTTTGTTTTTCTGCCCTGGCTATTGCGGTATAAGAGATGAGTGGATTGCACCACTTTGCCGAAGTATTGCTGTCAGAGACTTTAAGGGAGCTTTTAGGATTATTAAGTCTGAGAATGGGTAGTTTATGGTTTTTGCAGCTCTTAGTTCCTAATCGTGATGTGGAGGATCAGGCTTACAGTGTTTTAAAAAGGTGGATGCACACTGTTCACTAGCCATCTGTTTGAATTGGTTTCTATGTATTTTTTCAATAATTACTGTTATGTTGTTTATTTGTTTTTATATTCTTATCCTAATTTTACATGAATGTATTTATGATCGTTCGTGGTGAAGACTCGCCAAATAAAGAGAATTAAGTGGCTATCAAAGTACGCACAGCCTGTAAACTTATAAGGTATCATTACCAGTCTGGCAGAGGGGATTACTCTGTCACAAACATGACAGATATCAACTTGTAATACAGCGTACGGGATATCCCTTGCGTTTCTGAAGAGTAATTACCTGTGCCAAACTCTTAATGAGGCCCATAGTCTAGATCCGAGACCAGGCAAAAAGTTTCCCTAATTTCTAAAAAATTACCCTGCAAGTGAAGTGCATACATCAATGTTTTGAGTCATCTGGAGGTTCGAGCCTGACTGCTCAACATTTTGAAGATAAGTCAAATATTTTCCATAAGGAAAGGAATCCAGAAGAAAGGCAACACTCAGTTTAGCAACCCATTTAAAGCGGCCAATTACCAACTGCTTATTTTCAGCCCCAGCATCTGTGTACACCTACTAACACCCCAAGACTGTATACTCTACCATGAAACATTATTATATACATATAGACATTGGAAAGCATTAGAAACATTTTGTCACTAGCATTGACTTCACAGATTTCCAAGTTATAAACAGTTGTTTCAGTTTTAGGTTGCATACATTATTTGGTGCTACTTAAAAAAATTAAATAAACTTAACCTTCCTTTCTTGACAAATTGGACACCATTTAAATTACTTTTAATATAGTATAGTCTAAATTTACTTTGGGATAAATCAAAAATAAATCAGGCTTTCGGTCTATTTGTGATCTGCAATTCACTGATTGCTATTTAAACTGTGCCAATTCCCTCTAATAAGAATCCTGTTGCTTCTATCTGTGCACTTCAAAGTCTACAACAATGGAATTCCCTAAATGTTATCTCCATCATAATCATAAGAAGTGGTGTCCATAGAGTTCACAACTTTTGCATCTAAGACACTTTGAACTTTTGTTGGAATGTAGCTTTTATATAAAAAAATTAACATGAACTGCTTGCAAAATAATGTGTAATGAAGCTGAATAGAAAATGCATTAATATGTTTCTAATGTACGCATTTGAAATGTGCCCACGGGGAGTGGCCACCAATGTATACGATGATTGATGAAATTGACTAATAATGAATTATTAATGTACTAATGTATGATTCTGTTTTAGCATTAAGAGCTATATGTTGAGGTTTTGCTGAATAAATCATTAGGCCTTAGTTAGAGAGAGTCTGGGCCTAGCTGCCTGGTCTCATATTAAATGTGTTTTTCTAACGTGCAATGTGCTGTCGTCCTGAAGGACATAAAGCTGTACTTTTCCAGAAGCTGGATATGTGTGTGTAACCGTAGTAAATTCTTTCTCATGAGACCCGACTTGCTCAAGGAGACATTCTTGTTGAATGCAGCAGTGTAATTCGCAACAGGTACAAGGTCGCCTGATCTGGTAAAGACAATGGAGTTACTGACTGAATCCGTGTGTGTAACTTTTCCTACCTGCCATCTCACCAGATGAAGACGTAAATCACAGGAGCCAATGAACTGTATGAGAACTGTCTTAGGTGAAATTTCTAGTAAGGTGACCACTCAACCATTGGACGGAAATAGTGGTGTACCAAATACTGACCAATGGGAAATTAAAGACTTGTCTGGCAAATTCAATTTAACGTCGTGTCACAAGGAGACATCAGCTATTAGAGGGACACTCCTGCTGTTCCTCTGGCATTCCGTCTTAACCTTTGCTGCTTTGATTCTTCAAAACCACCCTCCCCTTGTCTTGCCTGATATCTATTTCTTCTCCTCCTTAAGAGGGAAGAACTTTCTGCCCCTTTAGCTGAGACTTTGCTGTTCTATCCTGGCTGATGGCGGATCGACTACTGTCCTGAGGATGAAGACTGACTCTGTATGCTGACCCTATTACTAAATTGCATGTGGTTATTCATGGCTGAAGGTCATGCTGAGTTTTGATTCCTATTAATGTCATTAACTAATTTGATTAATTTGCTGTTGTGAATATTGATGGGACTACTGACCTATCAATTGATATGCTGATTAGTTATCTCGTCTTAAGGTGTCTCCTATCAGGGTCAAAAGATTCATTGGCCTAAAACGAGTCCCAGACTAAGTAAATTACCTAGGGCGGGACGCGTTATCAGTTCAATAACTGTTATGTGATGGTATGTATTTTATTTCAGACTAGACAATGACTCTTTGATAACTATGAATAAGTCAATCTGATCACTGAGGAAAGAATCTCCCTAGGAAGAAACTTCCAATGTTTGCCTGAAAAATAATAAAAAGAACAACCAACCAATAAGCCATGGGAATATGCGGTGTGTCTAAGACTGTAAAATTATGGCAAAAGAGTTTGGGAATGTTGATGGAGGATGTATTGTAATTAGCCTCACAAAAGATGCAAAGGACTTTAAAAGCAATTCTTTTTAATTCTTTTGGCTGTAGAGAGCCAGTGAAAAGGTTTTAGTAGAGATGAGGTAGAGGAGAATTAGCAGAGCATAAGGGTGAATAAAAAATTAACATAGCAACTGCATTTTTTATAATAGTTGAAAATATTGAATAAGGCAAGCCAGGATGCCTAGATAAAGAGAGATTTTTAGTAGTCTAACAAGAAAGAAAAATCCACATAGACTTACTGCTTGTGTAAGGAGATCAGAAGCAGAAGAACAATTTGTTTTGGAGTCCAAAGCAGCATGACACATTCAGTAGAACACTGGGTTCTCTGAATGGTGAAAATTGTGGTTAAAAGCAGATGGTTCAGAGTCAAAGCAGAGGAATTGTGAGTAGGTATATTCCTTAGTTCCACTGACGCCCAAAGTAATGGCCAGATTGAAGGCAGAGCACTGACAAGCACCACTTCGCTTTTATCACTCTTATGTTTTAATTCTGTACTGGGTGTCTCAACATTCACTTTCATTGTGTAAGGAGATGAGGGAAGAACAGGAGCAAGAAGAGGACCCATAATTACTGGTATCTCCATTGATGATCCCGATCGGGTCACTCAGAATGCCACCTGTTAAATAAACAAACAGAAGAATATTATTAAAGACAGAGGAAGGACACATTGGAAGATAGAGAAGAAAACAAAGACATAGACAAAAAAGCTCAGATTTCTACTGCAGGGAGGAGATCAGGAAGTTGAAATATAGAAAGTCAGTCAGAAGGAGAAGTGTAAAAGAAGTGCAAAACAAAGAGGAGGAAGTGCTACAGGAGGAAACCGGACAAGAGATTCCGGGAGAAACAGCTAGCAGAGAAAAGTCATGGCTCAGCTGGTAGCAGACCATGTAGAGTACAAATAAACCAGAGGGAGATGGGAAGTCATTGGACTACAGCGGCAGCCAACTTCTTCAGTTGCAGTGCCCCCCGGGCCAAAGCAGGACTGAAGGAACCCAGCTCTACCACGCTCATATGGAGTATGGTTTGACCAGGTTAGTTCCCTTGTACAAGCGTCGAAGGGGCATCCCTGGTGGAGGGTGAAAAGCGCTGAAGTTTATTTGGGTACGTAGCTGTTATACAAAGAAAGGCTACCGTCATTATTCATATTTGTTCCTCCTTTAATTGTGTTAAATGCCTAGGATCAGTCACCCAAGTTAATCACGAAAGATTTCCATCACCTGATTAACTTCCTAAGGTTGTTAAGGTAGTTGTGTTTTATTTTTTGGAAACTGTATATTAGTGTTTTCCATGTATCATTGGCTCACTAGCTTTCAGGAACAGATGAGCAGGAAAAAAATTAAAAGCAGTAGAAAAGGATACTCATCCGTCACTCTTTGTTCTGTCTGAAACATCCGGACCCCCTGAAGGAAACACCTGGAAAGAGAACCAAAGAGGTGTTGTCAACAATGAAGGAGAGGAGAGAGGACACGAAAAAGACAAGAAAGAAGGACAAAGGATCTACGTAGTACTGAACTTTAGAGAAACTCCAATAAAGAAACTTTACATTTACAACCAAAGAAACATAGTACCCTAGAGTTTTCTTCCCATTACCTTTTCTGTCCCTAGATGACATATGGATAGAATATTTTGGGTGTCATTCGTGTAAGTAAAAAGAGGAAAATCCAATACTCTAATGAGACTCGCCAGTGGGCAGATGTAAATGTTTGCCAAGAGTTGGATTGAGGGATGAAACCTGTAGCAACCCACTAGTCAGAGGTTTTTAAAAGGACTCGAAAGGAGGCAAATACACTTTCTGGGATCTGACAGAGAGGAATGATTTAATTCATTCAGGAACCAAGCTTTGAATGCCCGCTTGACTATGGCAACAGCTCAAGATTTTATAGGAGACAGTGTCAAAGACAGCAGTCAGCTCAAGTAGAATTAGTGCTGACATCCCCTTGGCCTATAACATGTCCAAAATCAGCTGATACTCAAAATAGAGTTGTTTGAGTCCCATTAAGGAGAGTGGTGCTAATATAGACCGAGTAATAAATAAAGTTTTCTACTGACTTCTTTTTCAAGAAATTTAAACGTGAATGGCGAAAAAGATCTAGGCCACAAATTACTTTGAAATGTGGGATCAGTAAATGGTTTAGTTAAAATAGATACTACCATGGTAGTTTTTTAACAGGAAGGAATTGTTTGCAAAGTATGTGAAATATTGCAGAGATATATAATAGGTGGCCGATGATTTCAGGAACCAGAGAGAGAATGATAACAGACAAGGAGGCGTGATAGGAATAATGCAGAGGAGCTTAGACTGCTTCTTTTTCATCTATGGTACGAGTTCAACTTTGTCCAATAATTTATAAGCTATGTTGTATAATTATTTGTTAGTTTCACATGCAACACACTTATTCTTAATGTGCATGAAAGCACTAACAGAAATCCAAACCCTTACCTGTAGAACACAGTGGGAATAGCTGTTGCCCTGCAACATTTACAGCCCTTATTCTCACATCTAATGCTCAGATGTTGATATTGGGATTGTTCTATTGTCAGGTACGCACTCCATTCACTTCCCTCCACTTCTCAGATGCTGGCAATGCTTATGCTAATGCTCTCACAGCATGCATATGTTATGTTATGAAGACTTATGAAGCACGTGACTACCCAAAGGCCTCCCAGCACTGAACGGAAATCTTAAAGACATAGACTGAGGGAAGGAATTAAAACTGGCAGGTTTTGAGTGAGCGACGGAAGGAAAGTTCGTGGCTGGTTTGTCGTAAGCCAAGGGGCAGAGAATTCCACAACTTGGCACCAAGATAATCTATCGAGCTTCCGTCCCATTTAGATTTTTTTATTGGGGGGATTGAGGCTAAAGCCATCGAAGAGGACCAGAGATGTCTAGATGGCTTATGAAAAGAGGCAAGAGTCAGCAAAAATGGGGGCTTTTGTTGTATAGTGCTCTGTGGATACAACACAAAGTTTTTAACTTTATTCGTTGTTCTACTAGAGCCAGTGCAGAGAAGAGACAGTCGATTTGGCAGATTCATGCCTAGGTATATCAAAGAGAGGCGGGCAGCGGTGTTCTGTACCACCTGTAGCTTCTTTTTCACATATTTCAGAGCATGAGGTACAAGGCATTACCATAATCTAAACGGGATATAATGAGGACCTGGATGATGAGTCTTTTTGCAATAGGCGGAAGTATTTTAAACACCTTTCTTAGGAGTCTGAATGTGCCAAAGCAAGTGGAGGACATTTCCTTGGTCTGATGATCCATGGTCAGTCATGGATGAAGCCAAACACCTCAGCTCTTGATATGTCCCTTGGGAGGGGCAAATCCCCTACATAGTGAAGCACAGGGGAAATAGGATCTGGTTGAGAACAATGGCCTCAGATAATAGCCTCTGTCTTATCTCCATTTAGCTTAAGTTTACATTCAGACATCCATTCCGACACTGCCTGTAGGCAGGGGGAAAGTGACGACACAGATTAATTCTGCTTAGTCGAGAATGAGACCACCAGCTGGGTGTCGTCAGCACATGACACTAATGAAAGGCCATACAGCTCCACTATCTTTGCTAGTGGAGACATATAGATGTTAAATAAAGTAGGGCTAAGTGAAGAGCCCTATGGCACTCCACAGCTGCTCTTAAAGCAGTTTGAGAAAAAAGATCGATCTAGCACCTGAAATGATCTTGCCTCTAGAAAGGAGGAGAACCAGCAAAGTGCATTGCCTGTAACTCCAATCTCCCTCATTCTTAAAAGTAATATGTTGTGATCGACAGTGTCAAATGCAGCACTGAGATCCAGAAGAAAAATCGCTGGCACCAATCCCTGATCAAGGCGCATCCTGACCTCTTCATAGACTCCAATCAAAGCTGATACCATGCTGTGTAGAGGTTTAAAACCCATCTGGGAGGGACAAAGAATATTATTATCTTCAAGAAAATTGGAGAGTTGAACATTCACATGTATTTCCAGTATCTTCGAGAAGGCCGGTAACAAGGAAATGGGCCTGCAATTATTGAGCATGGACGCATCTCAATTGGGTTTCTTGAGCAGGGGTTTAATTATTGCATGTTTCCACTGATGAGGAATGATGCTGCTGGACAGCGACAAGTTCAACATGTCGGTCAGAACTGGAACTATAACATATGACCCTAGCACTAGAATTGCAGGTGCTTGATCAAGGGGGGAGCCAGATTTGAGAGTAGCAAGTCATGTAGAGACCAGTTCCAGAGAGAGAGGCAGGAGCTGAGAGAGCACCGCTGAGCTGTTTAGACACTCCCCTCCGAGAACCTGGGAACAGCAAGGGCCCTTCAGGAAGGCAGAGTAAATGTCTGAGATTTTTTGCTGAAAGAATGATGCCCAATTGTTGCCGTTTTTATGAGAGGCTTCAGCAAGCTCATTATGAGAGTGAGCAATTTATCTTAGTAAATAAAAAATCTCTTTAGGAGAGTTGGAGCTCTCTTCTATTTTGGTAGTTAACAGGTACTGTGAGCTGATTTAATTTCGGCATGAAACAGTCTAATGGCTTTCCTGTAGCCTTCTTTCAGAGAGGTATCATAGGTTTTTCTCCATCTACTTTCTGGATATCTGCAACCCCTCTTTAGTTGACGTAGATGGGCAAAGAACCATGGCCTCCTGACTTTGATGTACAAGGAAGGAGAATGTCTAGGCTTTTGATGATCCAGTCGTTGAATAGCTCTGAGGTACAAGTCTTATTCCCCATCAAGGCGGGTTTCAAACTCTCCAAAGTACTGATCCAATCCTTAGCATTAAGCATGTACCAGCGCCTATCGATTTGAGTTACAATTTGGGAGGATCTACCTATGGCTAGGGTGGGCAGATTAAGAGAGATAAAAAATTTTTGGAACCAGGCCAGAGGAGTGGGGGGCAAGGAAGTTAGACCAACTGCATTACTAAAAACTAGATTGATGGTGTGGTCTTTATTGTGTGTCGGACCTCTGACGTATTGTAATAGGTCCAGGGTGCCATATCAGTCAAGAGACTTTTAGCAGCTGTGTTATCTTGATTTTCTGCGTGTATATTGAAATCCCCAAGAATTGTACAGTTGGGTTTGTTACAAATTAGTTTGGAGACCTGTTCAGGAAATTATTGTAGAAAATTTTGCAAGGGACCAAGGGTGCGATACACTTGGACCCCTGAAAACGTACATTGAGGATTTAGTGAGATGGTGAAAGACATACACTCACAGTCAGGTAGCTGAAGAGGCCGGGATGTCATCTTAACTGATTCCCTAAAAATAATGGCAATTCCTCCCCCTTTTGCACTGGCTCTATGTAACCTAATTATAGAGTAGTCTTCGGGCAAAGCTAGAGCTACATCGGGGACTGACTCCTCATGAAGCCATGTCTTAGTGAGAAAGAGAGCGGTGGGTGTCAGGTCACTCAGAAGAACGTTGATATCAAGGTTATGGGCAGCCAGTTATCGACAATTGGCCCAATAGAAAGTACTATGTAGGGCCTTCTGAGGTGCATGGCCAGTCATTGCTTCAGGCTGTGGTCACCAATGGCAAATAGAGCAAGGCAAGGTTTCATCAATAGGGTCTAATCCGCAGCGACAACTATCTGGTCTAAGCGACTGGAGGAAGTCGCAATTATATGAGATCCTGTTCCTCTTAAAATGAGCAGGGGTACTGGCCCCTGTGCCCGGCCGGGTGTGGACAGGCGCAGACGGGCTTACCTTAGGTGTGCCCTCTGCATGCATCCATTGCGCGTCCTCAGCATATAACCCGCTGATTTCTACACAGGCCCTGTTTTTTTTATAGCTATCCTCCATGCCTGAGATTGAGCCTACCAATGTAAAGGAGACAGTTGGCAAAATCTTAGGCACCAGCTTGCATTGAGTGTGCTGTGCTCTGCCTATGGTGAGAGAGAGGAGGGTGAGTAAAGTCATGCTGGGTGAACAATTTAAATGAAAGTGGGTCCCTTAGAAAAATATGTTTGTGAAAGTACTTTCTGATGTTTGACTGATTTCCTCATGTTTTTTAGGGGTTTTACCTGGTATAATCCAAAAATCTATTCATAATCATAGCTAAAGAAGGTGGGTGCTATGCACTCAACTGTAAAGCACCTCTGTGCTGAGGTAATATACTTTAACTATGATTTTAGGGTCGAGCATGCAAGCGGTCTGGCCTGTGGTAATCTCTCTGTATGGCTTTATCAACACCCACTCATGCTATTCATTCTTCGTTGTTCTTGTTTTAAATGCTTCATTTTTATTGGTGCATTTTGTGAAATGTCCTTTCTTTGTGTGCTGAGTTTCCTCCCAGGCGATTTCACTAAGTGAACATTTTTGTAGGCCATCACACTACGCCACGGCCGTCACACTACGTCACCCTTCCTCACTCTTCCTCAGTTTACAGCGTGTGATGGCCTCTCGTCCGTTTTTGGTTTTCCTTCCATCCCAGCTGTGATCCTTTCTAGACATTCACGATAGGAGCCAATAATGCTCACGCTCATGGCGGCAGTGGCGCTTTGAACTGATTTGCTTATCTCAACTGTTTTACTTTTCATTTTCAATTTATGTGGCAAGAAAAATCCAGTTAGGAATTAACAATGCTAATAACCCTAACTCGAGCAAATGTGAGACCCTTTGCATTGCAAATGCTTGTTTTCTTTCAGAGATGCGTTTACTTTGGTAAGTAAGGCTACTATTCATGCTAAGGCTCGTTTTCGGAATATAAGCCCATATTTATACTTTTTTAGTGCTGCATTTGCGTTATTCTTTGCCACACAAGTGGCACAAACTAACAAAATACAATATTTTTTAAGTTTGCGCCGTTTTTGCATCAAAAAGCAGCGCAAATGCGGTGCTAAAAAAGTATAAATATGGGCCATTGTGCCATAAAACATTAACAACAATGATAATTAAAAAACAAAAAAGAACTGTGGCCCCAATAAGATCCAAGCGCCCGGGGAGGAAGTCACTGCATGTCAGATGCCTTGAGATTCACCCTCCAATTCCATTTTTTCAGAAAAATCAACCTCTGCCGGAAACTCCAATTAAAGCAGCATCTCCGTCTCCAATAGGCCAAGATCCCTTGCCTGTGCCTGAGAATATGGAGGTCCCTGGGGAAGCACAATTCATTTTGGGAAGGAAAAGTGCTGAGGCAATTGCACTCACTCAGCAGGGATGCAAATGATTGCCTCTGCACCCTTGGACTTTACCCTCGTAGAACTAAAAGATGTATTGCTTCCCTCTTCTTCGAATATGACAAGTGTTAACAAAGGTACCCTGGAGCTGCTTAAGAGAAATCCAAGTGACAAGCCATTAAACGACTTTGAAATTTACGTTACACCCAATTTACTTTCACAGGGCACTTTGAATCTTCCGCATGTCTATGTCCAAATTTCCAAAGCCTGTCAGGCCCTCCTGCACGCTAGGGGTGCTTTCTATTTGTTTGGATGCTTTAACAAGACCCTTTGTTAGTGTTATTGGTTAAGTAAGAATTAAATTCTGGACACTCCCAGGAGGGATTAATGCACGTTACCCTGTCAAGCGATCAAATAGGAAAAAGTAGATCTTGGGCAAATGTGGCAATCAAAGCCGGCCAAGCACATTTAATAAGGGCACACTGATTAAAATAATGTCATGTCAGATGTCAATGGGGATGTTATCAATGCAGTCACTGAACATATCATGAGTGATGTATTATGTAAGGGTACAACCAATGCACGTCGAGGGCGGCCATGCACTGCTTGCACCCTCTCATATTACATCAAATTACACTGATAGATATTTTCCCATGCGCCATGTGGCCTTTATTAGGCTTTCCCTTTGGTGCATGGTTACTGATAATATTCTAATGAAAGAACAATATGTACAGAATGATTGCATTTTTGGAGTACCATGCTATAAATCTAAGTCACAGTTACTTTAGAGCACGAGTTTTAGTAAAAAGATAAGGCAAGATGTTGGTAGAGTGAAGAGAAGCGCTGGAAAATAGGAAAAAGGAGATATAAAGGGAAGAATTTGGAAACAAACAGTCTGGAAAGAGAGAGAGAGAGAGAGAGAAGACACAAAACAACAAAGACTACAGATAAAACAAGAATGAGAGGGGTATAAAAATGTTGTGCCAGGCCTGTTTTGGTTTCTACGCCAGCCCTCGTTCGATGTCCTTGTTAAATGAAATTAACAAAAGTACATCCATTTCCATTTCATTACAAATGGCGTTCGTTCTACTGTATGAGCCATGTGTCCGAGTAATAAAACATTCTTTTACGTAGCCATAAATACCAATCTAACCATCTAAGTCAAATGCCTGCACGTATGAGAGCAACATGGAGCCTTTGAAACTATCAAGCCATAATGTACCAGCAGTTCTGATCAGCATGATAACATTGTTTTAGAATTGTAGCACGGTACTTAAAAATGCAATGCTTTTGTACATATTGTTCTTTCATTTGAACATTATCAGTAGCCATGCATCCGAGGGACAGCCTAATAAAGAACATATGGAGCATCAGAACATTTCTATTAAACGGCCTCTGAAATGTCATGCAAGAACATTTTTGTCGTGATTGCTTTAGGAATTTCAATGAGTAGATGCATGTTTTGCTTCAACTTTTTTAGAACATTTACTTATAATGCCTACATTCGTTCAAAGAGACGATTCCATAGGAAACCACATAAAATGTTACCTGCATTTTACTTTGGCGCTAACCAGTATTCAGGGGAAATTCTGAGCACTTTGCAAAGGTCAGTAGATAGTACAAGGGTAAGTACATTAGAAAACATGGGTATAAATAAAATAGCTCCAATTTACAATGCACAGAAAGAGAATACATCTTACATTCGGGCAAAAAACATAGATAGAGAGATTAAAGTTGGGGCTGAAAAGCAACAGCAGCAGTGGCACCCAAAACAGGAGCGACAACTCCCTTATTAACACAGCAGGTTGAGCGACCTTATGACAATGAAGAGTGACATTCGTCAAACAAAAGGGGTCTCAGGTGTTTTTGAATATCAAATAGGACAAATAGGAATGGGTTGAAATAAACATCAGAAAAACGTTTTTGATACTCAACGGCGGAAAAATACCTCTGCCTGGTCCCTGTTTGAAATATTGGACATAACCAAGGCTAATTCGTACCTAGGAGTCAGTTTTAATTGTTGACTTCAGTTTATTCCATTTTCAAGTATTAAAACATTTACTTCAGTTAATTCCTTTTTTTAAGTATTAAAAAAAAGAGCAAGTCCTCTCCTTTCCACATTTAAATAACTTCAGACTAACCTGAGAGGTCCATCATTGCTTCCCCTTAGCTAGACAATCGACACTAAAGTCATAGTGTCACTGAGTTAGGGATGGGAAATAATGCGCAGGCGTGAATCAAAGTTTTTGGAGACACGTAAAGAGACATCTATGGATGCCTTTTCTGACTGCAGCCCAGCACCTCTCAGGCTCAGACTTACTTGGAATTTGGCTTGGTAAGTCCAGCTTTGTTGCACCAAGCTGCGTTTATGAATTTTTTTGCAGAACCTTTCTTGCCCTCTCTTATCCGAGCAGAATTTCGAACTGCTAAAAAATACTTAGGCCCATATTTATATCTTTTTTAGCGCCCTCTTGCACCACTTTTTGACATAAAAGTGGCACAAACTTACAAAATACAATTGTATTTTGTAAGTTTACGTCGCTTTTGCAACAAAAAATGGAGCAAATGCACTCTGTCTATCGAGCTGGGTCATCTTCATCATCACTATTTGTCTGTATCTCAGTTCCATCATTGGAACAAGTCATCGAACGCCTGGTTTTACACAGCAAGTCTCTTCCCAGTAATGACACTGGACTTGAATCACAGTCTAGGAATTTGTGAAATCCTGTAAAGTTGCAGATTGTAACCTGCACTGGTCCTGAAATTGGATTGGTCAGATACTGTTTCACTACTTCTACAATCTGGACTGTCTTTCCTGTAAGGGGCAAGTTTGGAACTTCTGCAGTTCTTACTGTGGAGTGTGTAGCACATGTGTCCACTAAGAATGAAACTCTGTGACCCATGACTTTTAACTTCACATATGGGCCTTTATGATCTATTTCTAGAGAAGCTGCAAGCACGCAAAAAAGTATAAATATGGGCCTTAATGGGGAGAGTATCTGACCTCTGCTTTGAGCACCCAAGGGCTTACTTCATCATGGGCCTCTGCCATCCCAGGCCTTCTCTCAAGCAAGTGGTGAACAGGTCAGTTAGACTTGTCTCACACTTGCAGTACAAAAATCACCAGTTTGTCAAGAAAGCTCACCCATGGATGCTTATAAATTCTTCAGTTTGTCTATACCAATCTTACTTGAACACTTAGCATTCTTACTTCATTACGTTAAAGTTAATTATGTTAAGGATGGGTGATCTTCCTACAAAAGACATGATTCAACACTTGAAGCACACCTGACCAATGCAAACTTGTTGCATATGCTCATATAAACAAGAATCAGCAATTCACATTCTGTATTTGCCCAAACTTGATTAATGCATGTAGATACTTTCTGCACAAGCACTTTAATGACATGCAGATAAGATTTTGTAGAGCTGCCTTGTTTCAATGTCGAAGTGGGAAGCACTCCCTCAACCCTGTGTAATTTTGTCAAATGTATTAAATTTGTGTGTGCTAGGATGCCACTGCATTTAATTGTACTGACAGTTAATTGAATTATCTATGTGAACAATTTGGCAAGCATAAGATCTATGTATTTCTCCATATTTTATTACTCTGCATTGCACACAGAAATACAAGAGGTGGATATATGGATGAACGTATATTGTTTTTACACTGCTTTATATCGGTAGTCATTTGTATACTACATATGTAAGCTAATCATGTTTTATTGGATTTTTTATGGTATTAGCTGAATTTCTTGATGCACAACTGTTTTTAATCTCATTCGTTCTTAGACACTGATTGAGTTTGTAACCTTTGATGTAATTTCATTAAACAAAGCAAATACAATACTTGAAACTTGAAACATTAAAAAATAAAGAGATATACCTACAGCCCAGAGAGGGCAAAGTGAAATTCCAGATTCTTGTAGTGTAGCCTGAGAAAGACTGTGAAATGGTCTGGTGCTTCTTACATTCTGGTGTCTCTAGAGGAAGGGTCTCAGTGCACCAAGATGATGGAAGCCCTCTACTACTACTGAGACATTCAGGGCCTGATTTATCACAGTGTTGCGTGGCCCTGCATCTCTTAATAAATTGGGAGTGTCATATTTGCACTCATCTTGCATTGTGGATGCAATCAATAGGTCATCAATGTACTGTACCAAGGTTAATTGAAAAGGCAATTCCAATGACTCCAAATTCGTTTTCAAGATCTGATTGAATATGGAAGGTGACTCTTAAAACCCTTGAGGAATTCAACACCAACAGTAAACTCAGTCTAAAAATTTGAAACAAAAGAGAAATTTGCCTTCCTCATGAAGAGGCACAGAAAAGAAGCCTTCTGACAAGTCTGTGACAGTGAACCATTCAGCATCACATGGAATCTGAAATGTTATTACAGCTGGATTTGGCACCACAGGGCAACATTTGATCACAATGTAATTTATTTTTCTCAAATCCTGAACAATTCAAGCTATTCCAAAAGGCTTTTTACATGGGCTGCTCAACACTTCTTTCAAAACCCCTTGGTTTACGAGTTCCGCAATTATTTGAGCAACATTAATAAGGATATCATGTGGCACGTGGTATGGGTAATCTGAGGAAAAAATTTCGTTCAGCTTTACGGGAACTTCAACTGGCTCAACTCCCTTTATCAGGCCTATCTCTTTCCCTGTTAGATCACACACTTTCTCTTTAACAGGTCCTTGTAAATCAGGAGGAAGGTCTTTTACAGAGAACACTGGAAAGAAATGAATCAACGGGTACTCCTCATTTATTGTCTCACACTCTGTCTATCGAGCTGGGTCATCTTCATCATCACTATTTGTCTGTATCTCAGTTCCATCATTGGAACAAGTCATCGAACGCCTGGTTTTACACAGCAAGTCTCTTCCCAGTAATGACACTGGACTTGAATCACAGTCTAGGAATTTGTGAAATCCTGTAAAGTTGCAGATTGTAACCTGCACTGGTCCTGAAATTGGATTGGTCAGATACTGTTTCACTACTTCTACAATCTGGACTGTCTTTCCTGTAAGGGGCAAGTTTGGAACTTCTGCAGTTCTTACTGTGGAGTGTGTAGCACATGTGTCCACTAAGAATGAAACTCTGTGACCCATGACTTTTAACTTCACATATGGGCCTTTATGATCTATTTCTAGAGAAGCTGCAAGCACGCAAAAAAGTATAAATATGGGCCTTAATGGGGAGAGTATCTGACCTCTGCTTTGAGCACCCAAGGGCTTACTTCATCATGGGCCTCTGCCATCCCAGGCCTTCTCTCAAGCAAGTGGTGAACAGGTCAGTTAGACTTGTCTCACACTTGCAGTACAAAAATCACCAGTTTGTCAAGAAAGCTCACCCATGGATGCTTATAAATTCTTCAGTTTGTCTATACCAATCTTACTTGAACACTTAGCATTCTTACTTCATTACGTTAAAGTTAATTATGTTAAGGATGGGTGATCTTCCTACAAAAGACATGATTCAACACTTGAAGCACACCTGACCAATGCAAACTTGTTGCATATGCTCATATAAACAAGAATCAGCAGTTCACATTCTGTATTTGCCCAAACTTGATTAATGCATGTAGATACTTTCTGCACAAGCACTTTAATGACATGCAGATAAGATTTGGTAGAGCTGCCTTGTTTCAATGTCGAAGTGGGAAGCACTCCCTCAACCCTGTGTAATTTTGTCAAATGTATTAAATTTGTGTGTGCTAGGATGCCACTGCATTTAATTGTACTGACAGTTAATTGAATTATCTATGTGAACAATTTGGCAAGCATAAGATCTATGTATTTCTCCATATTTTATTACTCTGCATTGCACACAGAAATACAAGAGGTGGATATATGGATGAACGTATATTGTTTTTACACTGCTTTATATCGGTAGTCATTTGTATACTACATATGTAAGCTAATCATGTTTTATTGGATTTTTTATGGTATTAGCTGAATTTCTTGATGCACAACTGTTTTTAATCTCATTCGTTCTTAGACACTGATTGAGTTTGTAACCTTTGATGTAATTTCATTAAACAAAGCAAATACAATACTTGAAACTTGAAACATTAAAAAATAAAGAGATATACCTACAGCCCAGAGAGGGCAAAGTGAAATTCCAGATTCTTGTAGTGTAGCCTGAGAAAGACTGTGAAATGGTCTGGTGCTTCTTACATTCTGGTGTCTCTAGAGGAAGGGTCTCAGTGCACCAAGATGATGGAAGCCCTCTACTACTACTGAGACATTCAGGGCCTGATTTATCACAGTGTTGCGTGGCCCTGCATCTCTTAATAAATTGGGAGTGTCATACTTGCACTCATCTTGCATTGTGGATGCAATCAATAGGTCATCAATGTACTGTACCAAGGTTAATTGAAAAGGCAATTCCAATGACTCCAAATTCGTTTTCAAGATCTGATTGAATATGGAAGGTGACTCTTAAAACCCTTGAGGAATTCAACACCAACAGTAAACTCAGTCTAAAAATTTGAAACAAAAGAGAAATTTGCCTTCCTCATGAAGAGGCACAGAAAAGAAGCCTTCTGACAAGTCTGTGACAGTGAACCATTCAGCATCACATGGAATCTGAAATGTTATTACAGCTGGATTTGGCACCACAGGGCAACATTTGATCACAATGTAATTTATTTTTCTCAAATCCTGAACAATTCAAGCTATTCCAAAAGGCTTTTTACATGGGCTGCTCAACACTTCTTTCAAAACCCCTTGGTTTACGAGTTCCGCAATTATTTGAGCAACATTAATAAGGATATCATGTGGCACGTGGTATGGGTAATCTGAGGAAAAAATTTCGTTCAGCTTTACGGGAACTTCAACTGGCTCAACTCCCTTTATCAGGCCTATCTCTTTCCCTGTTAGATCACACACTTTCTCTTTAACAGGTCCTTGTAAATCAGGAGGAAGGTCTTTTACAGAGAACACTGGAAAGATATGAATCAACGGGTACTCCTCATTTATTGTCTCACACTCTGTCTCTCGAGCTGGGTCATCTTCATCATCACTATTTGTCTGTATCTCAGTTCCATCATTGGAACAAGTCATCGAACGCCTGGTTTTACACAGCAAGTCTCTTCCCAGTAATGACACTGGACTTGAATCACAGTCTAGGAATTTGTGAAATCCTGTAAAGTTGCAGATTGTAACCTGCACTGGTCCTGAAATTGGATTGGTCAGATACTGTTTCACTACTTCTACAATCTGGACTGTCTTTCCTGTAAGGGGCACGTTTGGAACTTCTGCAGTTCTTACTGTGGAGTGTGTAGCACTTGTGTCCACTAAGAATGAAACTCTGTGACCCATGACTTTTAACTTCACATATGGGCCTTTATGATCTATTTCTAGAGAAGCTGCAAGCACGCATTCCTCCTCATCCAAACTCTCATACACCCAATGATCGTTTATTCCATTGTCACTGTGTAATGGGAATTGGTGAACTGTGTTATTACTTTGCTTAAACTGCTGGCCTGTGACCTGTTGAGGAACCATTATCTGCTGCTGTTCTATAGGGGCATGAGGTATTTGAATTAGCTGTCTAGGTACCATGGGAACCTGCTGTTGCATTGGCTGCAACTGTGTCATTTGTACGTGTGGCATTTGCACCTGCTGAATGGGTTGAAAGCCTTGCATTTGATTCACATTGTCCGGAAAATTTGGGTTATGACCTCTCATTCTCTGTCCTTTCATGTTTTGGAATTAATTGATGTCACCTGTTTGCTGAATGACACCTCCCTGCACCGTCATCGGACATTCCAGCTTCCAATGTCCAACCACTCCGCAAGCGCGACAAGGCAACAATTTCTTCATTCCCTGCCCATCATTCTGAACCACTACAGTATTCAAATCTGGACTATTGTTCTCATTACCAATTCCTCCGCGACCTCTACCTCTCATCTTATTTTGAAATACCATATTTCCCCACTGTGGCTGCAGCTGCTGTTGCAGAACATTTCCCTGCATCTCTGTTTGTGCAGCTTTAATCTGCATTACCATTGCCTTTTCCTTCAACTTTTTCTGCTTAACATTTTGTCACTACAGTACTTTGCATACTGCAACACCTCATCGATTGGCTTTGCTTGCCAGAAAATCAAATGACTCTCAGTCATCTTGCTAATTTCAGGTCTCAATCCTTCCACAAATCTAAACTCAAAATTAATCATGTCTTTCAGATCAGTCCTTTTTGTACCACTGTAATGCTTAAACAAATGCAAAAATCTTTGGTAATATGCATGTGTTGGCTTCTTGGTTTTCTAAGCTGTCCTGTCTATTCTGTGACAATCAATATTTTGGGGCAAAATTCTCATCTTCAGGAATTCAGTCACTTTATAGTAATATTTCATTACCTCAGGAAACGGCGCATATGTAACCTGATCTCTCTCTGGTTCTTTTCTCGGCCAATCTATACTTCTCTTACACTACTTCCATAAATCTGATGGAACTACTTTCTCTATAAGAGTGTTCTAGTCTTCCCACTGACACTTTGCAAGTTTCACAAACCAGTCTGTTTGCTGGTACCATTCTACTGGCTGCTCTCTCAACCTTGGATAATTATTTGTAAAGGACAGAATGTCACTTCTGCCCAAGGGACATGAACAAAATTCCCTCCTGGAATCTCCCTCGTTGGTAAAATCTTCACTGAATCCTTACTCTGCTGCACATTTGCAGTTGACTCTGCAGAATACCTTTTTATCTCTTTCTTTACCCATCTGCCTTCCCATTTGTCTAATGCTCCCCATTTCTGGACACTTTGAAGTAATTTCCCAAGGTGTGCATTCATCCCTGCAGATCTCATGTGTTCGAAGTCTTTTGTGTCAAAATCTAACATGTAACTTCTTTTCAAATGCTTTGTTTTTTCTATTTCCATGCCTTCCTCTTGTGCCAGATCTCCTAACCTTTGATGCACATTACTCACCTCAACTCTGCCGCTGTGTAGGACTCCAATCTGTTCACACCTATAGACCCTTCAATGAGCTCAGCCTCTTCCATTCCTAGTCTTGTATACTTCAAGTACTCCTCTCCCTTAGGAGCACTCTGCGGGGTATTCAGCTTGTCTAACCATTCAGTCAATTTTTGGGCAGTCAAACCTTGCAGGTAAATGTTATTGGCCTGAACATTAGGCAACGGTTGTACAACTGCATCCAGAGACTGTGATGTCAGTAATTTCAAGCTCTGACTAACATTTGACCCTCTGACAGTATCCGGAAGAACTCCGAATGGACTAAAGTCTAGTAATGATCTCAACCCGTCAAAGGTCTGTCCCACAGGAGAGACTACTTGGATATTTTCATAAAGTCCTCCCCTCATTGAATTCTGACTTGGGACTCCCTGTCCATCTTCACTGTCTTTCCCTTTTGCGAAGAAAGGTACGATCGGACCAATAGTAACAGGTACAGATACAGCATCTGGGTTGCATCGGATATTTAAGCTCTGTGGTTGCGTAGTTCCCATATTCTGGCTCATCAGTACAGACATACTGGGTCCCTGTTATAGGAGTGTATCTTGGCATTACTTGTGGCTGCACTTGAGGCAGTAAAAGTGGAGTTGGCTCTATCTGAACCAACGTTGGTTTCGGGAAACCTTGTTCTGTAGACATAATTAGATTTGTGGCAGTTTCCACAATAGGTACATCAAGGTAAATTCTCAGGACATTTGACTTTGACACCTGATTCTGTAATACCGGAGTAATAAGTGCATTAAGACTGCTCTGCATCAAGCTCTGTGTATAATTAAGATTCTTCTGCACTGGACTTGCTGCCACATTAACCTGTGTTGAAGCCGAAGGATCTACACTAGTGTTCTGACCGATCTTGTGTGCTGCATATGATAGGGGAAGATTTCTCAATAACTGTAAGATAAACTCATTCTCACCTGATTCTTCCTCATGTGTCAAAGATCTCCTAGTCTTCCCTGATTTCCGTTCTCTACTCTCGAAAGGTCTTCTGTTTTTCTATTTCTAGTGGCTTTGCTTCCTTCTCTCTCATTGTCCTCTGTAATCGCTGGAAACATCTTAATCCCCTGTAAAGTCTTGGCTCTCCATAATTTCTGACCAATGTCCTATCTATCCTCCGCTATTGTCTGCCTTTCTCATCCTCCTCTCAAATTTCTTTTGTTGCTGTCTGGTCATAATTCCCAGATCGTCAATGCCTCAAACTGTGCTGGTCTCCGAGGGAGTTTCAGAACATACAGCACCCTCCTCAGATGCTCTAAGCTCAAATTAAATGTTCCATGGACAGGAAATGCTAAACTCCCATCCTTTTCTGTCACTTTGCACCACTGTTTGAGCCAAAGACATGGCACAACACCCTTTTCTTCAATTACAATGTAAGCTGGTGTGCCTTCTGGTGGTGCAATATGCCCTCTACTCATGGTAACTTACACATCTCCCATTAAAGCACTGTTTAGAGCTTTGAAAAATGTCATCTTTTTTACCTTTCTGCTATTCAAAATTGTCAGGAAGTGACTTTCAATCCCAGAATTCTCTTCACCCATCTTCTCAACCAATTGTGCTTCACGGAAGGCTGCCAATCCGTGCGCGACCCTTCCCACTAACCAACCCATTACAGCTCCAATGATGTCACACTCATGCGTACTGCACTTGACAAAGTCTTGCCACTTGTCCTCCCAAATTCAAATTCACACAAAACGAATGCAAAATTATTGCGAGCACTAAACAAAATAAAAAATGCAATTTGTCCATTTACTACACGTAGGGCAACACAATTGCTTCAGAAACCTTATGGATTTTTCAATGACGATGTATCACTCTAACAGCTACTCCTTCTTTCTCAGTTTCCCTGATTCGCAAGCAAAGTTCGACCTGCAAATTTCACTCTCAACTGATCAGTGGGTCTGTCCTGGTGCACATAGGACTCGCCAGATCTCAGTTGAAAAATTCTTTCACTCACTTTGACTTACACTCTGACTTGTCTACCATGCCCAATCGACCTATTAAACCAGACAAATTAGAACAAAATCTAAGCGTCTCATACACTTTTTCAATATACTCCGTAGTTTTAGACCACGCAGGGTCCGTATACCAACAACCATGTGAACAATTATTTTAGCACAAAGCACCACACACATGTGAAGTTCAACGACTTCCCTACTCTCACACTTCAGAGTGCGCACACTCCTACTATAACTTCATTTGGAGTACTCCCTAAACTGTCACAAAAATCACAATTCACCTGCGATTAGCATAAGCTGTACAGGCGCAAAACCTACTTCATTCACGCTGTCACTAGAACTCCATGAACATCCTGAAACAATGATTGGCAGGCTCCAACTTTCTAGGAAGGTAATTTTAAGTACTTAGGGGCACATTTTCTCTCCAAATTGTATAATTGCAAAAATAAATACAAATGTCAGTGATGATGAGCTCTTGAAAGACCAACCATGTACCGGGCACCTATGATGGGCTCTTAAGAAGACAAACCATCTTCTGCTACCACCTCTTGTAGCCAGTCCAACCTTAATAAGTAAACTTACATGGAATAGGTCGATGAATCTTTTGACTCACTTCAAAGCTTTCCCACCACATGTCCCATACATGCACAGATCAATAACCGATAACAATCAATAACTTTAGTGATCAAAAGGAGTCAGTAAATGTCACACAACATGACCTTGCAGTCATGAATAACCAGACCTTTATGTAAAGGTTAGAATGTTTATTTCCCTATAATAACAATACTAATGTAACATAGCTTAATCTCAAAATCAAATGATAAACATAAAGAAACAACACTGGCTTTCCAAAGTGGCGAAAGAATCTCAATTTAATCAAGGCTTGAGCTACTAAGCATTCTAAGGTTACAGTACAAATTAATAGTAAGAATAACTGCACAAACGATATTACATACATTTAGATTCAACAAACAAAAGGCATCAGCTGTTATTACATGTAGCGTACTTCATCAACGAGAACCCTAACTAACATCAGATTCTAATAGCATGTTTGGGCTTCATGCAAAACAATTTAGTCAACACAGATTTGAAAAAACATCCAACTAAAATAGCTGTGGGTACATAGAAACAAAAGAAAATAGACATAGCAATCAGTTAAAAGTTCTTCTACAACATGTTTCACATGTCGATGATTGGCTCCTGTTCTTCCGTTCTCGTCTTTCTGCTCGTCCGGTAACAAGATTGTTGCAGCTTATTCTCCAGTAAGAGTCTTCATTTTCTTCTCGGGGGAAAGTCAGTCTTACACACATTACATTAATCACTGTTGCACTAGTATGTACATCATCTTCTAGCAAGCAGTTCTCATGAGAAAGACTTTTAGCTAGAAGCATTAGGTCAGCACATTGGAAAATTACAATTTAATTCTCTAAGCATCCATTTTATAAGCTGCCTAAGAAATGCAGCTTGACACAAGGCCCCGCAATTAGGCCAAGACCTTGCTAATTTAAGGCCTACAATTATAAACTTAACACATAATACATAACCCTCAATATGACACATTACTACATAAATCAAATATAAGCTTAGCATTTCATATTAATAAACCATTAATAAGTACACTTCGTGAACATTGTTGGCCTCTCTGGTGGGCGCACCTTCGAATCCGTGCATTATTTTTCCCTATGTTATTACATTTTCTATGCAAATTCAACACTCAAAATGCATGAATATTCATCAATAATGTCCTTAGTAATCCTGCATTAATATACTTTTCACATGTAGTCAGATGTCTCGGCCACCAGTCAGAGACCTCCCTAGGATAAAGTGTTGAAAAAAGCTTAAAAGTTTATTAAAATTGAAAATAAAGTCCTAAATATTTTAATATTGAATGTAGTAAATGAAACAGCATTATTAACTTCATTTTAATCAAAATATTTTTGAAAAACATTCAATTTTTTTTTCTTGAGATTTATAATAAAAAATCTGACTGACCCTATATAGTGTATCATTATTTTTTCTGTAGTAAAAATTATTTAAGGTTATTTATAGAATTTAAAACAATTTAATTTATTTTTAGTTACATGAATGTTTATATGTAAAAAAAGGGTATTAACGTATTTTATGATAAATTAATATTTAGGCTGCATTTATATATTTTGTTAATATTCGATTTTATGTATTTATATTTGTAAAATTGATTACAATTTAAATAAAAAGTTAATTTAATTTAATATCAGTCCCTATGGGCTTTTATTTTGATTCCCTGCCTCCATTACAGTCTATGTGAGTTTGTAGCCTGACGATCGCCACCTGATATCAGGGCTAATCCTAATAGCCATAACATGTAAACCAGATCATTGGCGCAAGGGACATAAACAGCCTCCAGTGTACACTAACAGTACAAATCAGTGCTAATGTGTTTGTAACCTTATCTGGGTAACCTGTATTAAATTAAGATACGTGGGCTTTCAACCTAGATAATTTTATATATACCCAGTTCCTACAATATCAAGGACTCTCAGTACCAGGTCGAGTCTTTTCAGATGTACCATCATTTTAGGTGAGGTGCCCACTGATGAAGCATTTCACATAATAGTCAAGGCTGAGTGTCCTCTTATAACCTAAAAACATTGTCCTGTCATAGTTACTAGCTAAGTGTACCTTATCCTTTCTTATTAAGATTCAACAACACAGAGTTGATAAGACTGCTCTAATAATTCCTATTTTGTTGTTGTTAAGCAGGACACTGCAGTACCAGTAGTTGGCCATGTGTGGTATGGATCATTGTCCTGCTCTGAGGATCACATTTAAAACTGTGTTGGGTGCATCATGAATATCTTTGTGACATAAAAGACATAACAACATTGACATGATACCAGTGCACAGACATCATATGTGAATTAAAATACTTGGAAATTAGCTCATTTTCATGGGGTTCAGATGTGTCATCAGCGAAGAAAACATGTTTTCACCAGACACTTCCTTGAAATGGGTTGAGCAATAACTGGTAGAAGGAGGACCACGCCAGGATGTCAAGAAACTTTATCCTGAACCTGCTGCCAAGAATTTTCCAGCAACTGCTGATTTATTTGACCCTTCGAGTGGAATCAGCAATCACTTGCCAGGTATGCATTATGACGAAGGAAAAATGTCCGAATATATAAACTTCTTCTTATAGAACGTTGGGTGCTCACTCGGTCCTCTCCTCATCCATTAGTGGGTAATCTGAATTGAGCAGCAGCGGGATGTGAAGGATGTCGCTCGGTCCACTAACTGAATTAGGAATGCGTAATTTTGCACTTCAATGTTGTTCACTTTAGTATATGCATAGGGTGCATGTACATACGCTGCAAAGAACATGAAAAAGGAAAAATCCAATGACAGGCAGGCGGAATTGAGGACAGCACTCCCTGAAGCACAGAAGAATCCCCTGGGATGACAGACACACCTGAGAGCCCACTACATCTATCATAAATAATGAATAACCTTGCTGGAAGAGTTACATGCAGTCGATGTATTTATACACACTTGGAAGATAATATTTTGTATCAGAAGGAGCAAATGGAAGTCGGCGTGGCAGATGTCAATGAGGTCTTTCCGTTAGAATACTAGATGTATGTAGTTCTCTTAACATGAGCATTTTCAGACTCATTTTATACAGTTGTATAATTTACAGGGTTATTATGTCCATTATTGGTCTTATTTGTTTGTTTAGCGTTTTCAAGAGGACAACTACCGGTGAATATTTGTGATAAGTATATATGTAATACATTTTCGAGTAACACCGTTATTCAAATGTGATGAGCTAGATCTGTGGTATGCACTTTGGAATAAGACGTTTGACATTTGCTGCTTATGTACAATTGTTGCACTATTTTGAGTGTAAGCAAATGGCTTTGTGAATTTGGGACATTATATTTCCCTCCAAAACATATGTTGTAGGACTTTCTTCGACTGAAATGCCCTTCTTGTTCCAGAGCTGCACTAATCCACACCAATTAACACCCAGCGAGACCATTGTTTATGGTGAGTGTTGTGAGTGTGCATCGAGACCAAGTAGTTCATCATCATTATTAATATTTATGAGGAACAGCGAGGGGAGAATAAACAGTTTAAGTATAATAGGGTCCTTATTAAGATGGACAAGATGGGATATTTTTATTCACTAATAACTGGGGACAACAAATTGGCATACTATAAGGTTAGTCTGATGTCTATTCAAAATAAGGAATGAGAGTATCATTGCTTTTAAGTAAAGTTCATGCACCCAAACCCGGTAGCAAAAGTTTAAGCAATAAATATAAGTAATAAGCAAGGAAAGGTCGTATTATTTTGGTTATTGATGGTTATTTTTCTCTTATGTATTTGAAAAATGCCCTTGTAAAATGTTGAAGTTGGACATTGTGAATTCATTCTAACAGATTACAGTTGTAGTCAGGAATCCAATAAAAAATGGTAACCTAATACATTTTCCAAGACTATAAAAGCTGAACAAATTATCCCATCCTAAACAAATAGGTTTAATCGGGACCTGTTATCTAACTTTTCAGTGCTATCCATCCTCCCCTGACTATGGTATGCCGTGAAGAGATGTGTCACAAATCACTCGAATGCCATTACTGCCCAGGAACATCTACATGCAACTACTATTCTGACTTTCATCCTGCTTACAGAATAGAAAGAGCCAAATTGATAATGCTAAATGATGTGGTCCATATAATAGACAAAATGGTTCCCTGTTAACTGCTTTTAATACATTTGAGTAAGGTGGGTTTAGACATGTTCTTATTTGTCGGAACACATCAATGCTCCAACATTGCTAAATGCAGTAGATCTCACTGCCTACAGACAGGTCTTTGATAAACCTTTTATTTATACTTCTTTACGGTCCTCACCACAAATTAAAAGTAATACTAAATTCAGCTGCCAGACTGATCCCTCCTACAAGAACGTATGACCCGATTACCCTACTTCTTCATGTTGATAGTAATGCGAAGGCTACAAAGCATTTCATCTGAATAAACCCACGCACTGATTTGATTTTCTTTCTTTCTTTCTTTCTTTCTTTCTTTCTTTCTTTCTTTCTTTCTTTCTTTCTTTCTTTCTTTCTTTCTTTCTTTCTTTCTTTCTTTCTATCTTTCTTTCCTTCTTTCTTTCCATAACCTGCATCCATATTGGACTCAGAGGCCATAACACTCTAAACTAGAAATAAGAAGATTCCAAGCTTCTTTTGCACTGAATCCTTCCTGAGTGAAATTCCTCCCATAAGTCGATGCATGCTTCTAGACCTTCATGAAGATACACCTTTCACACTTTCAGAAACCACTAAAACGCACCTTTTCCCAAGCTTCTACTGCCTCCAATCCTATGGCCTACGTCTGAAATACCTACAGATCATCCTAACTCCTAATATTGTTTATATGATGAATGCGAGAGCTATGATTCTACTGCTGTAACTCATAATTTTAAAAATGACCTCCAGTTATATGAAATGTGATCAACTTGGATATCGGTAAAGCATCTTACTACCCAATGATGCAACAGTGCAATATTAAACTGTAAGAGAAGCATTGGTCTCATCTGCCACCGACCATTTGATGAGCACTGCCTTCAGCGTGCAAAAGCAGCCATGCTCCCCCCAGAACATTTCTGCCTTCTGTTCACTCTCCTGTCTGGCCACCATACATTTGATAAGAGTACCAGCCGATGTGTACCCTCAGATTCCAGCTCCAATGATCATATATGCAAACAGCCTTTCCAATTCTGACTTGTTAAGCTAAATCTGAAACTATTCTATTAGTAATTAAAAGATACCTGTTTTAGTACGACATTTACCTATTGAAATTTTTAAAATGATTGTGTATTGTTCAATATAAATACTTCTTTCCATGAAGTGGATGAGATATATACCATACCATAACTCTACTATATTTCCCAAATATTGTAATTTATTGAGGTATCAGGGTGTGTGAAATTTGCGTAATTTGCTTTCATGTATTTTTTTTAAATTACGCATTATTACATGACTGGCAGACCTGTTATTTTGTGCTAGATGTTAGCACAAAAGTTGTCCTGGCATCATTTTATGATGCAAGGACACATTTTGCACTAAAACAATTGTGCAACAAAACAAACACAAAATGAACTACAGCCACACACATTCTGTTTCCCATGTATTCGTGATAAATGTTTACCGCCAATGACTCATTTTGTTGTAAAGCTTTACTGCAAATGGCACGTAATTACATGAACTAGCATAATGATGTAATTCTGGAAATGTGATGTAAGAACCATAAAGTGAAATTGCTGAAATTATGCAAATTACCCCAGCATAATTTAAATGTCACTTCTGTATCTTGTGAATGAACCAAAGTGTTTTGCTGGAAGGAGGATCGGATGGCTGAATTTATGAGCTCTCACCATACAAATCAGGGACCAGCACTATGGAGTGAGAGATAATGGGGGTCATTGAGAGTTTGGTGATCTCAGGACTGCCATGTTGGCAGCGGCGGTCATACCGTCAACGGTGAAGACCACCAAATTATGACCATGGCAGTCTTCCCAACAGAACACAGCCATACCACCGCCAGTACCACTTTTGTGGACGTGCAGCCATGGACTACTGTAGGAACCTTCAGGCCTGCGGGAACCATGTTCCCGCCAGACATATTACAAAGCTGCACACCGCCAAGGTTTCCACCATGGTCGCACCACCATGAAAACCCTGGAAAAAAACAACTCTTTAAAAGGAAATATCCACCTTTTGGACCACATACCTGACTGGAGCCATCATGGAACCTGAACTGGAAGTACTCCATGGAACCTGAACTGGAAGTCCTGCTACTGCTCACACAAAGACTCCGGAACCAGAGACAGCTGTGAGTACACACACCCACCTTACATGGGAGGGAAAACCCAAACTGCACATGCACACTTAACAGACACATCCGGGATGGCTTGTGATGGTGAAACACACACGTAACCACACATCCGTACACACATGCACACACACACACAACTACATACACACAAACACCCACACAAAACACATGCACACCCATACTACACACACCACAGCCAACACACACGTGCCAAACACACACCAACCCACAGACACAGTACCAGCACTGTCTAACACAACCATCCACATCAGCACCGATACACACAACAACAACACAACAACAACTACATAGACCCTTCAACAAGCAATGCCATTGTACACATCCACATGTCAACATATACTAACAACAACCTGTAACAACACCAGACAACCAATAAACACAATCACACTGCCATACAACTAAGCATACATCACAACATGCAAACACCGCAAACAATGCATATGACATAGCTGTCACCACACACACGGAAGCACACACAACAACCACACAAGGGCACACAACCCCACCATTACACATCTCTACACAAATACTACACAATTTTGCTACATACATGCATGCAACAAACACAAACATATCTCACACACAGTACACAGCAATGACAGCGGGACAAATGGCAGGGCTACACCCACACTAGAGTGCCCCAACTTGACTCCTGACTGCAAATTGACCTCCCCACCAGTAGGGGCATCAAGGGGACAGGCAGGCACAACTGGAGTCATCCAGTATGCCTGTATACACATCAAACCTCTCCATGCCCCTATCACCCAGTGGATGTTTAGCTGACTGAACAAAACACTTCTGGCCATTACAGTTACAACACATGATCAGATCATGCCGTCTGTAACATATCCATTACATTGAAGACAACTCCACTCACAGACCACACAGTACCTGCCCGTCACATTACATGGCAGACCAAACACTCTGTACAGTGATGCCAATATGGAAATCAACACTGAATTGGTCATTACAAGTCAGACACCCAAACAGTTGGCATCTGATGTGTAAAATAAGAGCTTGTGATATAACCATTTGAATAGTCTGACCTAATCATAGGGCCAGATCAGAAGACACCAAACATTTAGATATCACAACTTATCATAATGTCAAGTGCATCTACAAAGGCACGTAGAAAACAGATGAAACATCCATACTTTATCACTGAGTGCAGTGTCACAACAGATGTATTTCAGGAAGACACATATCATGTCATGGCCCACATACAATGCCACAACACATGCAGTCACACCTGTCAGACTGTGCAACATGACAACTCTACCCTCAAACACCATTCCAGGAATGACAAATACCTGTCACAGAGCCCAGAGCCCAGGCAACACACATCTCAGATGGTAAATGTCATGATGCATTAGGCACACATGGACCAACACCACTGCCTGTACACCAATTACTCATCCCACTACTACATGAGCCAGCCAAGGGAGACTAGATGCAACATTAGATTCAGAACTACATGCCATGTGTAAAGAAATGGCTCCCTGTTGCAGTTACCCCCCACGTTTTGCCTGATACTGATGCTGACTTGACTGAGAAGTGTGCTGGGACCCTGCTAACCAGGCCCCAGCACCAGTGTTCTTTCACCTAAAATGTACCATTGTTTCCACAATTGGCACACCCTGGCATCCAGATAAGTCCCTTGTAACTGGTACCTCTAGTACCAAGGGCCCTGATGCCAGGGAAGGTCTCTAAGGGCTGTAGCATGTATTATGCCACCCTAGAGACCCCTCACTCAGCACAGACACACTGCTTACAAGCCTGTGCGTGCTGGTGAGAACAAAATGAGTAAGTCGACATGGCACTCCCCTCAGGGTGCCATGCCAGCCTCTCACTGCCTATGCAGTATAGGTAAGACACCCCTCTAGCAGGCCTTACAGCCCTAAGGCAGGGTGCACTATACCATAGGTGAGGGTACCAGTGCATGAGCACTGTGCCCCTACAGTGTCTAAGCAAAACCTTAGACATTGTAAGTGCAGGGTAGCCATAAGAGTATATGGTCTGGGAGTCTGTTTTACACGAACTCCACAGCACCATAATGGCTACACTGAAAACTGGGAAGTTTGGTATCAAACTTCTCAGCACAATAAATGCACACTGATGCCAGTGTACATTTTATTGTAAAATACACCACAGAGGGCAC
The DNA here is from genome assembly GCF_031143425.1 of Pleurodeles waltl. Lineage (NCBI taxonomy): Eukaryota > Metazoa > Chordata > Amphibia > Caudata > Salamandridae > Pleurodeles > Pleurodeles waltl. The sequence goes on along the minus strand of NC_090442.1, from coordinate 448,595,774 downwards.
CTTAGAGGTGCCCCCTGAAACTTAACCGACTATCTGTGTAGGCTGACTAGTTTTAGCAGCCTGCCACAAACCGAGACATGTTGCTGGCCCCATGGGGAGAGTGCCTTTGTCACTCTGAGGCCAGTAACAAAGCCTGCACTGGGTGGAGATGCTAACACCTCCCCCAGGCAGGAATTGTCACACCTGGCGGTGAGCCTCAAAGGCTCACCTCCTTTGTGCCAACCCAGCAGGACACTCCAACTAGTGGAGTTGCCCGCCCCCTCCGGCCAGGCCCCACTTTTGGCGGCAAGGCCGGAGAAAATAATGAGAAAAACAAGGAGGAGTCACTGGCCAGTCAGGACAGCCCCTAAGGTGTCCTGAGCTGAGGTGACTCTAACTTTTAGAAATCCTCCATCTTGCAGATGGAGGATTCCCCCAATAGGGTTAGGATTGTGACCCCCTCCCCTTGGGAGGAGGCACAAAGAGGGTGTACCCACCCTCAGGGCTAGTAGCCATTGGCTACTAACCCCCCAGACCTAAACACGCCCTTAAATTTAGTATTTAAGGGCTACCCTGAACCCTAGAAAATCAGATTCCTGCAACTACAAGAAGAAGGACTGCCTAGCTGAAAACCCCTGCAGAGGAAGACCAGAAAACGACAACTGCCTTGGCTCCAGAAACTCACCGGCCTGTCTCCTGCCTTCCAAAGATCCTGCTCCAGCGACGCCTTCCAAAGGGACCAGCGACCTCGACATCCTCTGAGGACTGCCCCTGCTTCGAAAAGACAAGAAACTCCCGAGGACAGCGGACCTGCTCCAAGAAAAGCTGCAACTTTGTTTCCAGCAGCTTTAAAGAACCCTGCAAGCTCCCCGCAAGAAGCGTGAGACTTGCAACACTGCACCCGGCGACCCCGACTCGGCTGGTGGAGATCCGACGCCTCAGGAGGGACCCCAGGACTACTCTGATACTGTGAGTACCAAAACCTGTCCCCCCTGAGCCCCCACAGCGCCGCCTGCAGAGGGAATCCCGAGGCTTCCCCTGACCGCGACTCTTTGAACCTAAAGTCCCGACGCCTGGGAGAGACCCTGCACCCGCAGCCCCCAGGACCTGAAGGACCGGACTTTCACTGGAGAAGTGACCCCCAGGAGTCCCTCTCCCTTGCCCAAGTGGAGGTTTCCCCGAGGAATCCCCCCCTTGCCTGCCTGCAGCGCTGAAGAGATCCCGAGATCTCTCATAGACTAACATTGCGAACCCGACGCCTGTTCCTACACTGCACCCGGCCGCCCCCGCGCTGCTGAGGGTGAAATTTCTGTGTGGACTTGTGTCCCCCCCGGTGCCCTACAAAACCCCCCCTGGTCTGCCCTCCGAAGACGCGGGTACTTACCTGCAAGCAGACCGGAACCGGGGCACCCCCTTCTCTCCATTCTAGCCTATGTGTTTTGGGCACCACTTTGAACTCTGCACCTGACCGGCCCTGAGCTGCTGGTGTGGTGACTTTGGGGTTGCTCTGAACCCCCAACGGTGGGCTACCTTGGACCAAGAACTGAACCCTGTAAGTGTCTTACTTACCTGGTAAAACTAACAAAAACTTACCTCCCCCAGGAACTGTGAAAATTGCACTAAGTGTCCACTTTTAAAACAGCTATTTGTCAATAACTTGTAAAGTATACATGCAATTTTTATGATTTGAAGTTCCTAAAGTACTTACCTGCAATACCTTACGAATGAGACATTACATGTAGAATTTGAACCTGTGGTTCTTAAAATAAACTAAGAAAAGATATTTTTCTATAACAAAACCTATTGGCTGGATTTGTCTCTGAGTGTGTGTACCTCATTTATTGTCTATGTGTATGTACAACAAGTGCTTAACACTACTCCTTGGATAAGCCTACTGCTCGACCACACTACCACAAAATAGAGCATTAGTATTATCTATTTTTACCACTATTTTACCTCTAAGGGGAACCCTTGGACTCTGTGCATGCTATTCCTTACTTTGAAATAGCACATACAGAGCCAACTTCCTACACCATGTGACAAGCAATAGGCCAACTTCTCCTAATCTGCCACTTCAGCTTGGCCAAGGCAAACAGAACAGTCTCAGCACATCAGATGTGCCCCCAACTTACCACTAGGACATGATGTAGGCAGTAACTCCCTAATGGAGCATATCAATTGCTAGACATCAGCATACATCCCATATACATACCATGGTGACATATACAAAGCGTGGCAAGGCACTTACCACCTCTAGTACCATCCCATTATTTTAACAGTAACATCCCCACAAGATGTCTGCAACCAGGCATCATCAATTGTACATATATCAGTATCCCTGTTTGCCAAACTTCACATACCCCACAGTCAGCAGATCACCGATATATGGCAATATAGCTATCAAATCAATAATCCAGTCTCATGAAGGTCACATCTGTTGTGGAACTGTAATGGCAGCCCCACATTCAGTCAGTACTATTACCAGTTCATGATGTATCTAGTCCCTGTGATCAAACTAGAGTTACACAGTAGCATATACAGGTATGCTACACAGATGGGGATGTACTGACATGTCCAAGTCACTAATGAGGACAGATGGAGCTGGTCATACTCAATGCTTAGGGTGATACTGATACTCACATGCATTGTATAGGCAGGATGATCTCCTACACGTGACCAAGTAATTTGCCCATCTCCATATTCCAGACATGGAGAGGTATAGAAATGGGAGATGTACATCCACTGACAGTAAAGCATGCCAACACATCTACTATTTATACTCAGCCAGGGTGCATAATACCCATTACCAATAGATGATACTCAGGTTTTCATTACAACAATGTCACTTTGCCTGCAGTGGGGCACTTGATCCCTATTAATCCTAGTCAGGTGCCAGGATACAGTCAGTACTCACCCACTTGTGGCTTCTGTGCTGCCCTCAAACGCACATCTAGCTCAAGGAAGGCCACTGCCAGAATGCGGGCCATTAGGGTTCTCAGGGTCCAAAGGGCACCCTTCCCTCATTGGGAGGACATCCCCAGTTGGGCCTCCGCTGTTTTCTGGGCCCAGGATCTCAGGTCCTCTCACTGTTTCCTGCAGTGGGTGTTCTGCCGGCTGTGGACCCCCAGGGTCTGCACCTGCTTGGCAATGGCACGCCAGATCCCTTTCTTCTGATGGGTGTTCACTAGCATGGATAACACAGAAAGAAGGAGAAAGTTAGGTACACATGCCCCTTATCAACAGCAGTGGACAATACACATCTGACTCACTAAGTGTCCACACATGCCCATCCTCTTTGCTCACATGCCCCCTGCATACATGTACTTCCCCAGTACACTTACCCGTTACATTATCACACACACCTCATCACATGACTATGGCACTGGGCTCACCTGTTCATCCGGTGCCACATAGAGCTGACCATACAGGGGTAGGACCCCGTCCACTCAATAAATCAATCAATCAATCAATCACAGACATTTATAGAGCGCGCTACTTACCCGTTAGGGTTCCAAGGCGCTGAGGGGGGGTGGAGACTGGTACTGCTCGAAGAGCCAGGTCTTCAGGAGTCTTCTGAAGGCGAGTAGGTCTTGAGTCTGTTGGAGGTAGGTAGGGAGCGTGTTCCAGGTCTTGGTGGCGAGGTAGGAGAAGGATCTGCAGCCGGAGGTGGTTCGTTGGATGCGGGGGACGGTGGCGAGGGTGAGGCTCGCGGACCGCAGTTGGCGGGTCGGCGTGTAGAAATTGAGTCTCTCGTTGAGGTAGGTGGGGCCGGCATTGTGGAGTGCTTTGTGTGCGTGGGTGAGGATCTTGAAGGTGACCCTTTTGTCGACGGGAAGCCAGTGGAGCTCTTTGAGGTGAGGGGTGATGCGGCTGTGGCGGGGTGCGTTGGTGATGAGTCGTGCTGAGGCGTTTTGGATGCGTTGGAGCCATTGGAGGTGTTTTGCTGGGATTCCTGCATAGAGTGCGTTGCCGTAGTCCAATCTGCTGCTGACAATGGCGTGGGTCACTGTCTTCCTGGTGTCGGTCGGGATCCACTTGTAGATCCTGCGGAGGGTGCGGGGGGTGTTGTAGCAGGAGGAGGTGACGGCGCTGACTTGTCTGTCCATGGAGAGTTGCGGTCGTGGTCGGTGGGCGTCGGAGCCGTTCCAAGAGTGGTGGGCCACCACGAGTCGTTCCAGGTGGAGGGGGATGTCTCGAGGATGAGGATTTCTGTCTTGTCGGTGTTGAGTTTCAGGCGGCTATTTCTCATCCAGTTGGCGACTGCTTTCATTCCTTCGTGGAGGTTGGCTTTGGCGGTGGCGGGGTCGTTGGTGAGGGAGAGGATGAGCTGGGTGTTGTAGGCGTAGGTGATGATGTTGAGGTCGTGACGGTGGGCCACTTGTGCGAGGGGGGCCATGTAAATGTTGAACAACGTTGGGCTCAGGAGGGAGCCCTGGGGGACGCCACAGATGATGTTGTTGGCTTCTGAGTGGTAAGGTGAGAGGCGGACGTCTGTGTTCTGCCGGAGAGGAAGGATGAGGTCCAGGCTAGGGATTTTTCCTGGATGCCGGCTTCTTGGAGGCGTGATAGTAGGGTGCGGTGGCAGACCGTGTCGAAGGCCGCTGAGAGGTCTAGGAGGATGAGGGCGGAGGTCTCGCCGTGGTCGAGTTGGCGTCTGATGTCATCTGTGGCGGTGATGAGGGCGGTCTCAGTGCTGTGGTTGCGTCTAAATCCGGTTTGTGAGGGGTCGAGGATGTTGTTGTCTTCGATGTGGCGTGTCAGTTGAAGGCTGACGATCTTTTCTGCGACTTTTGCTGGGTAGGGGAGGAGGGAGATGGGGCGGAAGTTCTTGAGGTCCTTGGGGTCGGCTTTGGGTTTCTTGAGGAGGGCGTTGATGTCTGCGTGCTTCCAGCTTTTCCGGGAAGGTGCCTGTTTCGAAGGAGGCGTTGATGATCTTGCGGAGTTGGGGCGCGATGATAGAGTCGGCTTTGTTGAAGATGTGGTGGGGGCAGGGGGCAGTCGGTGATCCGGAGTGGATGGAGTTCATGATTTTGCGTGTTGCGTCGTCGTCGACGTTGGACCAGGCGATAATGGGGTTGGCGATGCTTGGGTTCGAGGTGGTGATGGAGGTGGGCGTGGTCGGGGTGTTGAAGCTGCTGTGAATATCAGCGATCTTGCTGTGGAAAAAAGCGGCGAGGGAGTCGCAAAGTTCCTGAGAGGGCGGGATGTCATTGACGTTGGCGCTGGGGTTGGACAGTTCCTTTACGATGCGGAAGAGCTCTTTGCTGTTGTGTGCATTGTTGTCTAGGCGGTCTTTGAAGGAGGACCTCTTGGTGGTCCTGATGAGGTGGTGGTGTCGGCGGGTGGCGTCTTTTAGGGTTACGTGGTTGTCCGGTGTGCGTTCTTGGAGCCATTTCTTCTCCAGTTTCCTGCAGGCGCGTTTGGAGGCCAGGAGTTCGTCGGTGAACCAGGAGGCTTTCTTGCTGGCGAGGTTGCTGGGGGGTTTATTCAGTGGGGCGAGGATGTTGGCGCAGTTGTTGATCCATTGTCTGAAGTTGCAGGCCGCGGTGTCTGGGTCGGTGGGCTCGTTCGGTGGGTTCTGGGAGAGGGTGCTGAGAAGTTGTTCTTCGGTGACTTTGCCCCAGTTGCGGCGGGGGAGTTGGCGGCTGTGGTGGTGTGCAGTGTTTTTGTTGTAGGTGAAGTGGATGCAGTGGTGGTCGGTCCAGTAGGGTTCGGGGGTGTCTTTGAAGGTAACGTGGTCGCTTGTGGAGAAGATGGCGTCCAGTGTGTCCGGCGGCGTGGGTTGGTGACGTGACGAGTTGTCTGAGTCCGAGGTTCTTGAGGTTTCTGATCAGCGTGGTGGAGTTGCGGTCATTGTTGTTCTCGAGGTGAAAATTGCAAGGTCGGCGATGGTGTCGCAGAACTGGGCCCGTGGGCCGGGGGGGGTCTGTAGACAAGCGTACCTCTGAGGGTAGTGTTAGGGTCGGTGTGGATCCGGAAGTGTAGAAGCTCTGCGGTGTTGAAATGCTCATCGGTGTGGGTGGTGATCCTGAGGGAGGATTTGTGGACGATGGCGAGTCCTCCTCCGTAGCCATTGGTGCGGTCCCTGCGGGAGATCTTGTATCCGTCTGGGATGGCGATGGCGATGTCTGGCGTGGATGAGTCGTTCCACCATGTCTCGGTCAGGAAGGCTATGTCCGGGGCGGTGTTGTCGAGTAGGTCCCAGAGTTCTACGGCGTGTTTGCGTGCGGAGCGGGTGTTGAGGAGATGCAGTGGAGGTGGTTCGGTCTGGTGGTCGTTGGTTTGGAGGTTCGGTCGCTGGAGAAGTGGCAGTTGCGGCAGGCGAAAGGTCCGTGGGTGTGCTTCGGGGCGGCTTGGTAGCAGTGTTGGTCTCGGCCGTTGTTGAGAGCGTAGAGGGAGGCGACATCGTAGCTGAGCCTGGGCGGTGTGCGGTGTGGGGTGCGAGGTCCAGGGGTCCTGGCGCTGGGCACGGGCCAGGCGCGGACGGGCACAGGCGGGCTTGCCTCTGGCACGCCTCCGGCGCGCCATCGGCGCGGTCGCGCAGCGACCTGCATTAAGAGGGGGTGGAGGGAGGGAGGAGGAGCTGGGGGCGGGAGGGGGGGTGGGTCGAAGCGGCGGGAAAACGGGCGAGGGAGCGGCGAGTAGGGAGGGGGGGTGAAAAAAATAACGCTAGGTAGCTAGAGAGGGGGGAGGTGGGAGGAGAGGGGGTGTAGGCTGGGAGAAAAGAGTCATGGAAGCGGGCGGATGGCGCTGGATTGAGGGTGGGAGGGTCAGAGGAGGAGGGAGACGCGCAAGGGGAGAGAGCAAGAAGCGGTACAACACACAAAATAACGAGACTACTAGGTAACAGATACAGATACTAGGACACAGGGCACAAATGGAATAACAGTGAATAACAGTGACAACGTGATTACAATACAATACAGAGAATACACAACAGGGAGAGACGGTGAGGAAACACGACAGAACAAACCTTACTGCCCACCACTGGGACACCAGGGATGAGGCGCAGGCAGGGGCCTGTGGGTGGAGGCGGGCCTCGAACCCGGGCAGCAGCGGCAGTCAGGGACAGAGCACCTGCAGGGTGCACTGTGCGGCGGGGGAGCATCCTGTCCTGACAACAAGGTCAGAGAACGCGCCCTCACAGCGCAGCGACCTGCAGTAAGAGGGGGTGGAGGGAGGGAGGAGGAGCTGGGGGCAGGAGGGGGGCAGGGCCGAAGCGGTGGGGAAACGGGCGAGGGAGCGGCGAGTAGGGAGGGGGGGTTGAAAAAGCACATATCATGCCTTGTATTCCCTAAATAAGGGTGTCATACACATTTATGTCCACACTGCGGAGTAAGGCTATGTTGTGCCATCATAGTTCAGATAATATATGTGACATGCATGTCACAGGGACGATTCAGCTTGCACATAATGGTATGTGTCAGCAATGCAACACGTCTACAGTGTTAGGTGTGTGCGATTATAGGAGGCTGGCCTGGCTTATAGTGGGTACCAATGGTACTTACACCTTGTGCCAGATCCAGGTATTCCTTATTAGTAGAGTAGTAGTGTTCTAGCAGCTTAAGCTGCTAAAGGTAGCTATAGCAGAGCAGCTTAGGCTGAACTAGGAGACATGCAAAGCTCCTACCATACCATTTATATCACATAGGTACTATGGCCCTCATTCTGACCTTGGCGGGCGGCGGAGGCCGCCCGCCAAAGTCCCGCCGTCAGGTTACCGTTCCGCGGTCGAAAGACCGCAGCGGTAATTCTGACTTTCCCGCTGGGCTGGCGGGCGGTCGCCTTCAGACCGCCCGCCAGCCCAGCGGGAAAGAGGCTTCCACGATGAAGCCGGCTCGGAATCGAGCCGGCGGAGTGGAAGCTGTGCGACGGGTGCAGTTGCACCCGTCGCGTATTTCACTGTCTGCGCAGCAGACAGTGAAATACATGTAGGGGCCCTCTTACGGGGGCCCCTGCAATGCCCATGCCAGTGGCATGGGCACTGCAGGGGCCCCCAGGGGCCCCGCGACCCCCCCCTACCGCCATCCGGATCCCGGCGGTCGGACCGCCGGGATCTGGATGGCGGTAGGGGGGGTCGGAATCCCCGCGGCGGTGCAGCAAGCTGCGCCGCCGTGGAGGATTCAATGGGGCGGCGGTACACTGGCGGGAGCCCGCCAGTGGTGCCGGTCCGACCGCGGCTTTACCGCCGCGGTCGGAATCCCCATTGGAGCACCGCCGGCCTGTTGGCGGTGCTCCCGCGGTCCTCCGCCCTGGCGGTCTTTGACCGCCAGGGTCAGAATGAGGGCCTATATCATAAGAAAGACAATACTCAGAGTTACTAAAAATAAAGGTAATTTATTTTAGTGACAATGTGCCAAAAATATCTCAGAGGATATACTCCCTTAGGAGTTAAGTAAAATACACAAAATATACACAGAAAACCAAATCAGGTAAGTAAAACAGTCAGAAAGTAGTGCAAACACTGTAGAATACAATAGGATGCAATATGCCTACGGGCAACACAAACCATATACTAGGAAAGTGCAATGCGAACCACAAATGGACCCCTAGGCTAGTGGAGTGTGTAGAGGGTTGTTGGGTGTGTAAGAAAACACTAAGGGTGTCCAAGATACCCCACCCCAAGACCCTGGAAAGTAGGAGTAAAGTACTACTATTTCCCCAGAAACACACTAAAGTCATGATAAAAGATTTTGCAAAGACCACAACAGACTGCAAACACTGAAGATGGATTCCTGGACCTGAGGACCTGCAAAGGAAGGGGATCAAGTCCAAGAGTCACAACAGTGTCCAGGGGGGGCCGGAGCCCACTAAATCCCAGATGAAGGTGCAAAATGGCTGCCTCTGGGTGGAAGAAGCTGAAGATTCTGCAACAACAAAAGGTGGTGGTAACTTCTCCTTTGTGCATAAGATGTCCCACAGAGTGTTGGAGGATGCAGTGTTGTTTTCTTGGCAACAATCTACATACAAGCATTGCTAGCTGCAAGAGTCACGGTTCAGGAAAAAGGGTGCTGCCCAGGACCAGGAAGGACCAGGATGTCGTCACTTGGGAGAGGAGACGGAGGGGGCCCTCAACAACGTAGAGAGCCTATGCACAAGCAGGAAGCACTCACAGAAGTCCTTGAACATGGGTTCAAGAAGTCTAAATATGGCAGCTGTTTCAACACTGCAAAAGAGGGTCCCACAACACTGGAGATCAACTCAGGGAGCTGAGAATTGCAGGACAGAGTGCTGGGGACCTCGGCTTGGCTGTGCATGCAAGATTTTTTGGAAATGGATACAGAAGCCCTTGTAGCTGCAGTTCATGCACTGCACAGGATTACTGTCTGGAGAGGGGAGGCAAGGACTTACCTCCTCCAAATTTGGACAGTTGGACCACTGGACAGTCTGGGTCACTTGGGTCCACCACCTGTGTTCCAGGGGCCACGCTCGTCAGGATGACTGGGGTCCCAGAGTACCAGTGATGCTAATGTTTGGTGCCTGCTAAAGCAGGGGGAAGATTCCGTTGACCCACGGAAGATTTATTTATGGCTTGTAGTGCAGGAGGAAGGCAGGCAGCCCCCAAAGCATGCACAACCAGGAAACAGTCGAGAAAGCCTGGCAGGATTAGGCGCTACAATGTCGCTGGTAGTCTTCTTGCTACTTTGTTGCAGTTTTGCAGGCTTCCTGGAGCAGTCAGCGGTCGATTCTTGGCAGAAGTCGAAGAGAGAGGTGCAGAAGAACTCTGGTAAATTCTTGCAAGTCGTAATCTGAGGAAAAGCCCACTGGAGAGACCCTAAATAGCCCTCAGAAGAGGATTGGCCATCTAGTCAGGTGAGCACCTATCAGGAGGGGTCTCTGACATCACCTGCTGGCACTGGCCACTCAGAGGCCTCCAGAGTGACCTCACACCTCTGGAAACAAGATGGCAGAGGTCCGGGCCACACTGAAGGTGCTCTGGGCACCACCCCTGGGGTGGTGATGGACAGGAGAGTGGTCACTCCCCTTTCCTTTATCCAGTTTCGCACCAGAGCAGGGACTGGGGGTTACCCAACCCGGTGTAGGCTGGCTTATGCAAGGAGGGCACCATCTCCCATCTTCCCCAGCCTTTAACACCTATTTTCAAAGGGAGAGGGTGTAACACCCTCTCTCAGAGGACATTCTTTGTTCTGCCTTCCTGGGACTGGGCTGCCCAGACCCCAGGAGGGCAGAACCCTGTCTGTGGGGTGCAGCGGCGGTAGCTGCAGAGAAAACCCCAGTGAGCTGGTTTGGCAGTACCCAGGGTCCATAGTGGAGCCCCGGGGATGCATGGAATTGGCTCCCCAATACCAGATTTGGAATGGGGTGACTATTCCATGATCTTAGACATGTTACATGGCCATATTGGGAGTTGCCATTGTGAAGCTACATATGTAGTGCATGCGTGTAATGGTGTCCCCACACTCACAAAGTCTGGGAAAATGGCCCTGAACTATGTGGGGGCACCTTTGCTACTGCAAGGGTGCCCTCACACTTAGTAACTTTGCACATTACCTTCAGCAAGTGAATGTTAGACATATAAGTGACTTATAAGTTACTTAAGTGCGGTGAAAATGGCTGTGAAATAACGTGTGTGTTATTTCACTCAGGCTGCAGTGGCAGTCCTGTGTAAAGGTTTGTCTGAGCTCCCTATGGGTGGCAAGAGAAATGCTGCAGCCCATAGAGTGTGCCAATTGAAATTGGTAAAAGTGGTCACTAGCCTATAGTGACAAATTTAAAGGCAGAGAGAGCATAAGCACTGAGGTTCTGGTTAACAGAGCCTCAGTGACACAGTTAGTCACTACACAGGTATACACATTCAGGTCACAACTATGAGCACTGGGGACCTGGCTAGGATGATCCCAGTGAGACAGGCAAAAACAAACTGACATACATGTAACAATGGGGGTAACATGCCAGGCAGGATGGTACTTTCCTACAGCGATGATGACATATTCTTCTTACATGTGTGTAGTACTTACCACTTAGTACATTTTCTACTCTCTGTCCTATCCTATATACCCTGTCATGAGGAGATTGAGGCATGCACAAGTTTACCACCCTCTAGTTGACCTTGCAGCCATGGAGGACAGGCATATCATTTAGATCTATCATCTAAATCGTCAGACCATCATGGATCTATGTGCCCAGTTGGAGCCTGATCTATTACCTGCAATGCGGAATTCCTATGCCATCTCTCCCACAGTACAAGTCCTGTCAGTGCTACACTTTCTTACCCCTGGGTCTTTTCAGAATACAGTGGACTTGACAGCTGGGATGTCACCGCCCATGTTCAGTCTTGTGTTGAAGGATGTACTCTGTGCTTTATTGAAACACCTGGACAACTACATCAGGTTTCCCCAACATAGAGATTTGGTCTATGTGAAGGCAGAATTCTATGATATGGGACACATCCCTCATGTGATAGAGGCCATAGATAACACCCATAAAGTCTTCGTCCCTCCCAGTGCCAATGAACAGGTGTATAGGAACAGGAAGAATTACCACTCAATCAATGTTCAGGTGGTGTGTCTGGCAGACCAGTACATTACACAGGTGACAACTATGTTTCCAGGATCTGTGCATGACTCCTACATTCTGAGGAACAGCAATGTTCCACACATGATGACACAACTACACACAGAGACAGCTTGGCTCATTGGTATGTACACATTTGGATGTGTGTCTCTGTTATGGCACCTGCCATCATATTCTTTCCTGTGGCTGTACGAGCATTGTAACAGGTCCTACCTTTATGCACACAGGTGAATCTGGGTATCCTAACCTTCCCTGGCTATTGACACCAATGAGGTACTCTGCCATGGAAGGGGAACTCAGTTTCATTCAGGCCCATGGCAGGATGAGGCGTGTAATCAAAAGGACATTTGGTTTTCTGAAAGCCAGGTTCAGGTGCCTTGACGTCCATGGACGTGCCTTCCTCAACACTCCCCATAAGGTATGCCAGATCACAGTTGCTTGCTGCATGCTCCACAATCTTGCCCTGAGACATCAGATACCATTGCTAGATAATGATGACGAGGCAGCTGGACCAGTGGCTGGTGATGCAGACATGGAAAGTGATGACGAGGCAGAAGATTACGGTGCAGCTGACTCTAGGACTGAGCTCATCAAACCGTACTTCTGGAGACATACAGGCATGCTGACTGTGTATTTGCAAGTGATATGTATCCACATTTATTGGTGACAATGGTCCTTCTGATCATTTTCATCAGTGATGTTATAATGTGTTCCTATCTCTAAGTGTGAGTTGGGGGTGGTGAGTGCTTGAATGTAAGGTGCAGAGTTTACATGTATCTTATCTTACATGTGTACTCACTGCAGGTTGCGAGATTCACATATCCTATGGACAGACCTGTGTTGAGCTATGTGTTCTGCATTCTCTTGTTCTCATGTTATTCCACCCACTGACTGTTATGTCAATGCCTCTGCTGCCTATGGCTTGATAGCCATTGGTTATTGTTTCCAGAATAGAGTTTTGCCCATGGCAGATGACAGTTAAAGTGAATTGCCATATATTTCCTGAGACTGGAGATTTAAAATGTCATTTGTTTTGCCCTGCTTTGGTGGCAATCTATATTAGGCTGGACAACTATGTACTGCATATGTGCTTTGTGTGTCCCCATGTCTTCTATCCTGATGGAACTGCATAGGGACTACCTTATTTCTGTCCTGGGACATATCTATTGTACTGTCTTCTACAGAGGATGCCTCCCTCTGTTGTTCATTACACTGACCGCTGGATTAGGGGGACACTGACCGCTGGATTAGGGGGACTTACCCACATAACATTTTGCAGACAAAACTTTTGCACATGTTCAAATAAAGACACATATGTTGTTGCTGTGATCAACGGTGTTTATTGGGCATACAAGGGAATTGTGAACAAATAATGTATGGTGCTAACAGTGACAAACAGGTAATGAGTGGGGTCATGGCAGTTGTAATCATCAGAGAAGGTGGCACACCCTAGGTAGCACAGGTCCAGTGTCCAAGGTCCATGGGAAAATGGAGTAATGTCATTGAATAGTCAACAGGGTGTCTCAGTGGAACACAAAGGAGAGAAATCAGAAGAGTTTTACTTCCTGGCAGTGTGTTTGGTCTTGGCATCTGCTCCAGCTGTATGACTGTATGGTTGTCCATGTTTGCAGGGATAGGAGTTCATCAGCAATATAGGGAGGGTTGCCAGAGGCCGGTGGTTCCCCTGGCAGGGCCTCCATTCTACTAGCTGTGGCACTGATGTGCTGTGGCTAGTGGAAGGGGCCTGCTAGTGGGTGGTGGAAGCACACAGGGGGGTGTTAAGGTCCCTGAGCACCTCTGCAATGGAGGTCATAGTGGCATTGTGGGCCTGTCATTAAGGATTGATTTCAATCAGGCTAGGTAACATTTGGTGGGTTGGTGGGTTCAGGTCCTGTGTGATGGTTCATATGACAGGTGTGCCCAGTTTGCTTGTGGCAAATCAGACTTGCTAAATGTGAGTGGGGATGGCTGTACATTGCAGCATGATGTCCAAATGGGAGGAGGGTATTTGTGTATGCATGACATGGTGTATGCTGGTCCTGTCTGCATTTGCTGCATGGGTTTTACCTTCTTACTTTCTAGCCCATACTCAGTCAATTTAAGGGTTGTAGATCTGGATAGGAGGCCATTAGTTTGGGGACAGTGCTGTGGCTGTGTTTGGCCTTGTTTGACATTGTGTAGTGCCATTGGATTGCTGTAATTGCCATGTAGTGGCCCTCAGTCAAATCATTGAATTGGTGTAGGTAGTGCAATAGTCATACATTCAAGAGATGTGTTGTGGACTGGACATAAAATGCTTTTTATGTTGATGGGCTTGTTCATTGTGTTGCACGCAGGAGAGGGTCATTAGGCGATTAGGTGGGAGGTGCAGTGGGAGATTGAGAGAATTGGGGGGTGTTTGGGTAGAGTGGAAGCATGCTGGACAAGACAAATGTGTGCCAGGAGAGTGGTAGTTACATACCAGAGTCCAGTCCTCTGGGCATTCCAGTCAGGCCCTCTGGGTGCAAGATGTCCAAGTCCTTCTCCTCCCACGATGTGAATTCTGAGGTAGGAGATGGGGGCTATCACCAGTCTTCTGCACAGCAATCTGGTGGCATGATGTCATGAAAGCACCTTCCCTTGTAGGTCATTCCACCTCTTCCTGATGTCCACCCTCGTTTGTGGATGGTTACCTACTGAGTTGACCCTGTCAACAATTCTCTGCCAAAACTAAATTTTTCTGGCAATAGATGTTTGCTGGACCTGTGCTCCAAACAGTTGTGTCTCCATCCTGACAATTTCATCGACCATGACCCTCAACTCATCGTCTGTGAAGCGTAGGTGCTTTTGTCAGGACATGGTGTGGTTGTGTTGTGAATGGGGGTGGGTGTTGTGTGTGCAAGGGTGCAGTGTAGGGTGCTTGGTGGGGTGTTTTTATTTTAGTTGTATGTGTTGGTCAGTTGTGGCAGTTGTGTGTATTCGCTATGTGTGTATTGTGTTGTTCATGCAGTTGTATGGTGTGTGCTGAGTAAGATGTGTATGTGTGCCTAAAGTGTAAAGATGGTGTCTGTTGATTTTTGCCTGCTCTCAATGTATGCAATTGTCGTTTGAGTTGCAAAAGGTTGTGGGTTGTATGGGGGTGTGTTATATAATACAGTGAGTAGGTGTGTCTGCTGTGTGTACGGGTGTCTGGTGTAGGCTTTTCAAACTGGCCAATGTGGTGTTCTATTCTGTCTGAAGTGAGTTTTTGTACGCCTCTGGTTTGCACCACCAATGGTTTTCCACCATGGTAGAACCGCTGCACAGATTTTGTGGGTCGTAATCTGGTGGGTGGTAAGTTGTTGGGCTGGTGATGGGACCACCTCTTTCCCTCCCACCTGTGTCCTGGTGGTGTCAGATTTGTGGCTGTTTAGTGGCAGTTTTCAGTGTGTGACTGTTAATACAATGGATTACTGCCAAAATGGCAGTCTTTTGACAGCTGCCATCATGGCAGTCTTCAGAAAACACCGCCAAAGTCTTAATGAGGCCCAGTGTGTATAGTTAGTACCAGCACTATTTCGACCGAAGTTGCCCAAGTGCAGAGTATGTGCTACATTGAAGCATTTCTAGCAATTAACTACGATTCCTAGCATGCTACAGACTCTTAGAGAGATACCAGCTATCTTGACGGTTGGATATAAATCTGACAGTTATTTATGTTGTCCTTTCCTAAGCAATCAAGCTGTAATGTTTCAGCAGACAGGACCTTCCTACAAAGATTCCAAATTTCCTTGCAGGAGCTCACAGCTTTTCAAAACAAACTTTGAACTATTCTCTTGAACATCCACTTGAGATATTCAGCTGGAATTGTGTTTACTATGTTATATTGTTTAGAAACAGGAGGGAATCTTGAATTGGTTAACTGCATATTTACTTAAAATTGTCAACGTATGTTTAAGTTAAAGTAATAATTAAGGCATTAAAGGTTCATGTACAGGTTACTATTGCTAAGATTAAGGAACAGAAGGTTCTTAACAGTATTGCAGTTCTCAAATGTAGGCAGAAAAAAATTATGCACAAGTATTCTTGACTTATTGTTTAATTTTTAGTTTCCAGTAATTACCCATCACATCTTGAAGTGCAGAGAAATTATAACACAGAGATAATTCCCAGGTACATCCATTTACAATTGCAATTTATAATTAGTTATCAAGATACATGATATGTTTGTCTTGTAGGGCTTCACTGAATTCTGCAGACCTTCTTGACCAAACAACTGACAAGGAGTGATTGTGTCTTTGTTTGTTTGTCTTAAACCATTTTCTTTCTGCAGTGTCCACCACTAAATTATCTATGTGTAGTTATATATGTGGACATTGGTGTGGGTAATGAGAGAGGGAACACTACAAGGTAAGGGAAACCTGACTCCTCTTTCAAGCTTGAGACACTATGGGCCAGATGCATCAAAGATCCATTGTGCATTTCTTAAATAGCGAATTTTAAGAAATCGCTATTTAAGAAATGCAAAATGGGATGCATGAAATTTGGGATTCGGTAATAGCGATTTCTTAAAATTCGCAATCCCTATTACTGAATCGCAATTAGAGAATGCAACTCCATTCATCCCTATGGGCCTGTAGGCCCATATGTGCTAATGGTTTTGCATTTCCCAATTTGTGAATTCCAGTTAGGAATTCACACATTAGGTAATGCAAACCCCAGGGTGCTGGGCGCCTAAGGCCCCCTCTGATGCACCCCACAAAAATATTTGCGGACATGTGAGGCACACACCTGCCCTAGGGGCATGTGTGCGCTACATGTCATTTTAAAAAATGCATTTATAATGCATTTTTTAAAATTGCACATGCTTACCACCAAATTGGATTTGGTGGTAGTTGCATTTCCTAAATGCTCGATTCGCATTTAGGAAATACTTGATACATGTGCTTTGGAAATCGCAAATAGGAATTCCCTATTTGTGATTTCCTATTTAGAGAATCACAACTTGCGATTCTCCAAATGGGGTCACAATTTTAAGGAATCGCTGTTTTAGTGATTCCATAAAATTGCACAGCGAATGCCTTTCATACATCTTGAAAGGCATTTTTACATTCGCAAACGGCCAAATTGTGTTATTCGCACCGTTTGCGAATGCAAAATTGCTTGATACATCTGGCCCCATGTGCACAATTTTATTTACATTTCATTTTATCTTTTATTGATGATGTTTTAGTGTTTATCACACAATAAAATAGATAAGTACCTCATCTATGAGAAAAAAGTAGAACAGATGAAAAAAGTATTGTCATTTCTTTTACACATTTTTCTGGTCTTGGCAAAGAAAGACATTATGCTAGGTATTTTCTTATCTTGTAAATGTGCATATTCATCCTTCTATAGGTAAATTATGTTGTGATTATCTTGTCTTCTTCATGAAATCAAACAAATGGAGCATCTGTTCTTCTCCACGCATAAATCTTATGCAGGGTTTACTTCTTCGAAAAAGTGAGTATTTTTATTCTTGAATTCTGAAGCTTCAGCTTTGATCTTTGCTCTTGACTTTACCCTTCATGAAAATTACAAATGTTGTAAATCATTTGATAGATGATATTACATATTGATTAACTCTTGATACTTTAAAAGAGATGCATATGAATCATTTATCATTTTGGTGACATGTTTAATAGACTCACACACACACTTTCAGACCCACTCAGACACTCAGATCCACTGACAGAGACAGACCCTGTGGCCAACCTGCGCTGCAGAAAACCAAAGGCTATGCGTGGCCTGGGATTTGGTAGTTATAAGTGGCTGCAGGCCAGGCCTTGCGACCAACCCCCGCCGTGCATGGCCGAAGGCCATGAGTGGCAGGGGTTGGAAAAACATATAGGTGGTCATTACAACATTGGCGGTAAAAGCCGCTTACTGCCGTGCAGAAGACCGCCAACACACCGCCATGGCTGCGGAATTCCGCCACGGCTATTATGACCCACATCTCGGAATCCGACAAAATTCAGACACCCACACAAGTCCGCCACACCAAAGGTCAGTGATAAACTGGCGATAACAAAACCTCCACCGTCACGCCAACAGGAATACGCCCACACTATCACGACACACAAATCCACGCGGCGGTCTTTCAACCGCGGTATTCCATTGGCAGTACACACTGCCGCGCTCAAAATACACACACTCTTACAAAACACAGCCACATTTGGACAATTCGAAATACACACACCTGAGACACATACACACACCACTCCCACACACCCAATACAATATAAAGCACACACCCACATCACCCACAAACCCATATGACCACAATTACAGAGAGAAGGCCAGAGAGAGACACCACCATCAACAAACTAGCATCCACAGGCACACAACACCATCACCCACACAACTTCCACTCACCTCACACTTCACACCACTACATATCACCACACTTATCACCACACACACCACCCCAAACATAACCTACACCACCCTATGGCACGGCAAAGACACCCCAGGTTCTGGGAGGAGGAGCTCAGGGTCATGGTGGAGGAAATCGTCCGGGTAGAGCCACAGCTATTTGGATCACAGGTGCAGCACACCTCCATTGCAAGGAAGATGGAGCTATGGCGAAGAATAGTTGACAGGGTCAACGCAGTAGGACAACACCCAAGAAATCGGCAGGACATCAGGAAGAGATGGAACGACCTACGGGGGAAGGTGCGTTCCATGGTCTCAAGACACCACCAGGCGGTTCAGCGGACTGGCGGCAGATCCCCACTCTCCCCCACAACTAACAACATGGGAAGAGCAGATCTTGGAGATTCTGCATCCTGAGGGCCTCGCAGGAGTCAGTGGAGGAATGGACTCTGGTAAGTCAAATCCTAACTATTACATCACCCACCCGCATGCTATCACATACCCCCCACCCTCGCCCCCACCCCTATCACTCCAACTCCTCACAAAGGTACCAATATCACAAACCACACATCCCAACACCGAGCCCTGCATGCAACAACAATGCATGGACACCCATCACTAAAGCATGCCCACTGCACATACCCATACACCCCCCTAAACCATCATCACACAAGCTCACACACAGGAATGCCAGCACGGTCACCCACCCATTCCACACCATGACACACACAGATGCAATAATCATGCCTTTACATACCTGCAGGACCACTACCCAACGTAACCAGACAGTAGGGTCCAGACATCTCCACTCCACCCACAGAAGAGGCCCACAGTGATGACAGCACCTCTGCCCACCTGGATCTAGATGACCAGCCCGGACCATTGTGGGCCTCGGGACAGTTAGTTCCCCTCACACAGGCACAGGCCACCACAGACCTTCCCCCCTCTGGAAACACCAGCACAGCACCCACCCAGCGGGCCCATACCTCTGTACCCAGGACACGTCAATCAGCTGTGTGTCCACCACTACAGGGAACCCAGGATAACCCACCTCCCCAACAACAACAGGGACCTGGGGGCAGTGGCAGTGGGCACACGGTCCAGGGGACGGAGGCCCAGGAACACAGGGGAACTGGGAGGGATGCTGTGCGACAAGGGGCGGACAGGCCAAGGGAACCCACTCTCCACGAGGCCCTCTCCTCCATCATGGGAGCATACCACCACTCCCAGGAGACGATGGCAACTGTACTGGCCAAGTTTCAGGAGACCCAGTGTATGCAGGAGGAACAGTATTTGGGGTTCAGGGAGGAACTCAGAACCATCAGCTCCGCCCTGGGCACCATCATAGGGGTGCTGAAGGAAGTACTCAACAACAGGAGGGACGCTGTGGCACTACAAGGGGCCCCTGACACTATCATGGACGATGAACTGCCCACCACCTCTGCCAGCACTAGTGGACAGGACGCCCCGCCACAGTACCACCACACCAGCACCCCACCCCCTGCCGACGGAGAACCACCCCGCAAACGGTCCCTGAGATGCAGGAACAAGACAGAGCACAATGCCAAGACCCCCGCCAAGAAATGAGACCACCTTGATTGTCATCCCACTGTCCCACTTTGTCACCCTGTCCATATTGAAACTGCCCCAGCTCCACTCCATATGGGCAATGCACCTGTGAGACTAATAGAGTGGACTCTGCCATTGACATTCCCCCACCATCACCCCTGACCATTTTACAACCCCCTCCACTATTTGGCACTTAAATAAACACCCTTGAATCACAAAACAATCTGGAGTCAGTCTGTGCTTTCACAAATGTGTATTTGCAAAAACACTAGCAAGGAAATGGAGCACTGATAGCACCTGCACTTGAGGGGGGATTCCTGTGGGATGGCGGATTGCTGACATCAGGTCTGGCTCCAACTGGGTACACAGTTCCTGGATTGTGGCACGGTCAAACCTGTAGGTGATAATCAAATTCCTTTCCTCCATTGTCGACAGGTCCACCAGCGGTCGGTACACCGGAGGATTCCGCCATCTCCTCACATGTCCCAGCGGACGGTGCCTATGAAGGACAACAGCGAGCACAGAGTTAAACAACTCAAAGGTATGTACCCACAGTCTACACAGAACACCATTCATACACAAAATGTGGCCTGTATGTGTGTTGAGACTAGGCCTAGGTATGTGTGACGCAGTTGGTAATTAGGCCATGTGGGCCCCTGAAATGGCGGCTGCCTGACCTGTAAAGTGTGACAATGGGATGTGAGGTAACTGCGCTGGCATTGTACACAGTTGCGGTAGGCGGTCGAAGACCGCGGCGCAATGCTGCATTGGTTAACATTGGACCCTATGGGTCCCAGGAGCCGATGATGATGTACGCCGACGGTGATGGTGCGCACCGCCGCGGACGTGACCTCAATTTTCTAGCTGTTGAATCACTCGATACCTGATCATCGACAGGAGAGGACCTACACTGCAAGTGCTGCTGTGACCTCAGCCTGGAAGAGACAATGGCTCGTGCATCTGGGGACAGGGCCCCTGCCTTCACATCGGAGGAGTTGGAGAAGCTCGTCGATGGGGTCCTCCCCCAGTACACCCTACTCTACTGTCCTCCAGACCAACAGGTAAGTTCACAGGGAGCATGTTGTATGGGCTATGCCTGTGTGGAGAGGGCTAGTTGTAAGAAGGAAGGGGGCAGAGTTATGCGTGCTTGAAAGACGGTGGGTGCATGTGCCACATGGCAAGGGTAGGGATGGGGGCCACTCACTTTGACGGCGCAGTTGGTAATGACTTCTTTTCTTCCCCTGTATATTTCATGTAGGTCAGCGCCCACCAGAAGAAGGATATTTGGTGTGCCATCGCCAAGGACGTCCGGACCCTGGGGGTCCACCACAGACGGAGCACCCACTGCCGGAAGAGATGGGAGGACATTCGCTGCTGAAGCAAGAAGACGACAGAGGCTCAGGTGGGGATGGCCTCCCACGTGGGAAGGGTGCCCGACGAACCATGACCCCCCTGATGTTCCGGATCCTGGCGATGGCCTACCCGGAGTTGGATGGGCGCTTGAGGGCATCACAGCAGACACAAGGGGGTGAGTACACTCTCATTCTGCTGACTTTGCGGAGCATGATTGAGCTGCATCCCCATACACCAGTGGGACGGAGGGCGAGGGGAGCACCACGGCGGGGACAGGAGCTGAAACCAGTAACACGGACTCGTCCTCCGATGGGAGCTCCCTTGTGGTTAGTGGCAATATCTGTGCCCCCCACTTCTACAGGTACAGCCGCCACCCCCCCTACCAGCACCGCCCTCCCAGCAGCCCCTCAGCCTTCGCCCCGTGCCCACTCACCCAGGAGGGTGGGCATCACCTTCACCCCAGGCACCTCAGCCCCTGCCCCTGTCACCCCTGCTGCCCTCAGTGAGGAGGCCATTGACCTCCTCAGGTCACTCACTGTTGGGCAGTCTACCATTGTGAATGCCGTCCAGGGTGTAGCAAGGGAGTTGCAACAAACTAATGCATTCCTGGAGGGCATTCATTCTGGTCAGACGGCCCTTCACAGATCCTTTCAAACTCTGGCCTCAGCACTGATGGCAGCCATTGTCCCTGTGTCTAGCCTCCCCCATCCAACCTCCTCCACCTAGACCCAATCCCCTCTACATCTGCCTTTCCCAAGCACACCATCAGACCAGCCTGCACACACCTCACCAGACAGGGGAAGCTCAGGCAAACATAAGCACCACACATCCCACAGGCACTCACGCAAGCATCACACACATACAGACACACCAACAGCCACTGCCTCCACTGTGTCCCCCTCCTCGTCGTCTCCCTCCTCCCTCCCAGTCTCGTCTACACTCACACCTGCATGCACTACCTCTACAGCCACTACGTCCTGCACCAGCACACCCACCAGCACACCCCGTTCACGTGCAGTCACCACCCCCACTACCATTCACACGTCCCCTGTGTCCTCTGCCAGTGTGTCTGTGACACCCCCTCCGAAGATACACAAACGCAGGCACACACCCACCAAACATACATCCACCTCACCACAGCCTCCAGCGCATGCACCTGACCCAAAGCCACAAAACGTACACCTCCTACAACCACCTCCTCTTCCTCCACTCCCAAACCCCCTCCAGCTACCCGTCCCAGTGTGTCCAAACAACTTTTTATGTCCACCCTTAACCTATTTCCCACCCCCCCAGTCCAACTCATAGGTCCCGAACTAGCACCTCAGCCACAAAATCTCAGGGACCATTGGTGCCTGTTGTCACAGGTATGTGGAGTGCACTGGCCACCAGGACAGCCAGTGTGTCACGGAGCCACAGCACAGCCAGTCCCCCCCGTGAAGCACCAGAAGTTGGCCAGTGCCCGGCGGGAGAGGGGAAGACTCCAGCTACCCAAGCCACTCCCAGGGGTCCCGGTGGGAGTGTGGACTGAGCTGTGACTCCTCCCAAGGTGGGGAAGGGCCAGAAGAAACCCGCCAAGTCTGGGAGGAGCAGCACGGCGTAGAAGCCCGCCATCATCCCCGCTGCCCAGGAGGGCCCCGCCAGCCCCATCGTCGCTGCCCAGAAGGCCACCGCCAGCCCCATCGTCGCAGCCCAGGAGGGCCCCGCCAGCCACAGCCCACCTGCCCAGGAGGGCCTCGCCAGCTACAGCCCACCTGCCCAGGAGAGCCCCGCCAGCCACAGCCCACCTGCCCAGGAGAGCCCCGCCAGCCACAGCCCAGCTGACCAATGAAGGACCGCCAGCCCCAGCCCAGCTGGGCAATGAAGGACCGCCAACTCAAGCACCGCTGTACAGGGCAAGCACCGCTGAACAGGACAAGAACCGCCAACTCAAGCACCGCTGAACAGGGCAAGGACCGCCAACTCAAGCACCGCTAAACAGGGCAAGGACCGCCAACTCAAGCACCGCTGAACAGGGCAAGCACCACTGAACAGGGCAAGGACCGCCAACTCAAGCACCGCTGAACAAGGCAGGGACCGCCAACTCAAGCACCACTAGCCCATGAGCGGCAGGGGCACTGACACAACAGGGACCGTCACGGGGTGAGTGATGCACTCTGGGCACAAAGCCCCCTCCAGAACCAGTGGAGACATGCATCCACTCTGTCTGTCCTTCACAGGATGAAGCACTCTGGGCACCAGTCCCCCTCCAGAACCAGTGGAGACATGCATCCACTCTGTCTGTCCTTCAGAGGATGAAGCACTCTGGGCACAAAGCCCCCTCCAGAACCAGTGAAGAATGTTATCCACTTGAGAGACTGTGGCTTTGCACTCCCCAGGATTGATCAGTGGGCAAACCACCCACTGTAGAGACTTGTCAGACTGTGGCTTTGCACTCCCCAGGATGCAGCAGTGGGCAAACCACCCACTGTAGAGACTTGAGAGACTGTGGCTTTGCACTCCCCAGGATGCAGCAGTGGGCAAACCACCCACTGTAGAAACTTGTGAGACTGTGGCTTTGCACTCCCCAGGATTGATTAGTGGGTAAACCACCCACTGTAGAGACTTGAGAGACTGTGGCTTTGCACTCCCCAGGATGCAGCAGTGGGCAAACCACCCACTGTAGAGACTTGAGAGACTGTGGCTTTGCACACCCCAGGATGCAGCAGTGGGCAAACCACCCACTGTAGAGACTTGTGAGACTGTGGCTTTGCACTCCCCAGGATGCAACAGTGGGCAAACCACTCACTGTAGAGACTTGTGAGACTGTGGCTTTGCACTCCCTAGGATACATCAATGGGCATGGTGGCCCCTCGTGGATCTGACGTTGTGCACTCATCCGGCTGAGGTGCCCCCCTTCCCTTCCCCCTGAGGTGCCTGTTGTATTTCTGTCTGATGTCCCTGCAGTGTTTTCTCTGTTTTGATCTGGTATCGTGTGTGGGCTCGCCCATGCATTTTGGGACCAGTGGTCCACAGACTATGAATGGTGCAATACCTGGACTAATAATCTTGGTGTATATTTTGTTAATAGTGTATATATGTATATTTTTGCTTACTGATTTTTGATTTATTACAATGGTTACACTCATTTCCTTTTGTCTTTGCATTCTTCCGTGGGGGTTGGGGGGTGTAACTATAATGTATAAATATGTATTAGTGTGTGTTGTCGTGGGTGGGGGTGGGGGTGTTGCATGTGTGTGTCACTGTTTTTTCCCTCCCCCCTCCCCTATGTCGTAGGTGCAGTACTCACCGTGGTCTTCGCCGCCGGCGTTGGTGCTCCTGGTACAGGAGCAGGAAGACAATTGCAGGGAGAATTTGGAGTTCCGGGTCCATGGTGTCCTCCTTCCTTGTGGAGTGTGTAGAGGTGAGCGTTTTCCCTTCGAAATTCCTGTTTCTGCCGTGTTTTTATCCGCGGTGTATCCGCCCCGGAAAAGGTGGCGGATTGGCCTGTTATAATAGTGTGGGTGGTACATTGTCCTCCGCCTGTCTGTTGGCGGTGACCGCTGAGCTGTTTGTTTGTACCGCCGTGGCGGTCTGAGTGTTAAAGTGTCTGAATTTGTTGGCGGTTTCCGCCACGGTCATATTTCCAAAATGTTTACCGCCGGCATGTTGGTGGTTTTACTGCCACTTTAACACCGTCCGCCAGGGTTGTAATGACCAGCATAGTAATTATAATGACTTTACGTTAAAAAAAACATAGAAATTCACTGAAAGAAAGGGGATGATATAAATGTAGGAAGTTGGCTCTGTATGCACTATTTCAAAGTAAGGAATAGTATGGCCAGAGTACAAGGGTTCCCCTTAGAGTTAAAATAGTGGCAAAAAGAGATAATTCTAATGCTCTATTTTGTGGTAGTGTGGTCGAGCAGTAGGCTTATCAGAGGGTAGTGTTAAGCATTTGTTGTACACACACAAGCAATAAATGAGAAACACACACTCAGAGACAATTCCAGGCCAATAGGTTTTTGCATAGAAAAATATATTTTCTTAGTTTATTTTAAGAACCACAGGTTCAAGATTTACATGTAATACTTCAAATGAAAGGTATTGCAGGTAGGTACTTTAGGAACTTTGAATTAGCAAAATAGCATATACAGTTTTCACATAAATGACATATAGCTATTTTAAAACTAGACACTGCAATTTTCATCAGTTCCTGGGGGAAGTAAGAGTTTGTTAGTTTTTGCAGGTAAGTAAACCACCTACGGGGTTAAAGTTTGGGTACAAGGTAGCCCACCGTTGGGGGTTCAGAGCAACCCCAAAGTTACCACACCAGCAGCTCAGGGCCAGTCAGGTGCAGAGGTCAAAGTGGTGCCCAAAACGCATAGGCTTCAATGGAGAAGGGGGTGCCCTGGTCCCAGTCTGCCAGCAGGTAAGTACCCGCGTCTTCAGAGGGCAGACCAGGGGGGTTTTGTAGGGCTCCGGGGGGGACACAAGTCCACACAGAAAGTACACCCTCAGCGGCACGGGGGCGACCGGGTGAAGTGTGCAAACAAGCGTCAGGTTTTCAATAGAAAGCAATGGAAGATCAAGGGGTCTCTTCAGCGATGCAGGCAGGCAAGGGGGGGCTCCTCGGGGTAGCCACCACCTGGGCAAGGGAGAGGGCCACCTGGAGGTCTCTCCTGCACTGGAGGTCGGATCCTTCAGGTCCTGGGGGCTGCGGATGCAGTGCATTTACCAGGTGTCGGGTCTTTGAAGCAGGCAGTCGCGGTCAGGGGGAGCCTTGGGATTCCCTCTGCAGGCGTCGCTGTGGGCGCTCAGGGGGGTCAAGTCTGGCTACTCACGGTCTCGCAGTCGCCGGGGAGTCCTCCGTGAAGTGATTGTTCTCCACAAGTCGAGCCGGAGGCGTCGGGTGCAGAGTGCCAAGTCTCACGCTTCCGGCAGGTAACGCGTGTTGTTTCAAAGTTGCTTCTTTGTTGCAAAGTTGCAGTCTTTGGTGAACAGTGCCACTGTCCTCAGGAGTTCTTGGTCCTTCTAGATGCAGGGCAGTCCTCTGAGGCTTCAGAGGTCGCTGGTCCCTGTGGAAAGTGTCGCTGGAGCAGTGTCTTTAGAAGGGGGGAGAGAGGCCGGTAGAGCTGGGGCCAAAGCAGTTGGTGTCTCCGTCTTCTCTGCAGGGTTTTTCAGCTTAGCAGTCCTCTTCTTCTTAGGTTGCAGGAATCTGATTTCCTAGGTTCTGGGGAGCCCCTAAATACTGAATTTAGGGGTGTGTTTAGGTCTGGGAGGGCAGTAGCCAATGGCTACTGTCCTTGAGGGTGGCTACACCCTCTTTGTGCCTCCTCCCTGAGGGGAGGGGGCACATGCCTATTCCTATTGGGGGAATCCTCCATCTGCAAGATGGAGGATTTCTAAAAGTCAGAGTCACCTCAGCTCAGGACACCTTAGGGGCTGTCCTGACTGGCCAGTGACTCACCCTTGTTTTTCTCATTATCTCTCCTGGACTTGCTGCCAAAAGTGGGGGCTGTGTCCAGGGGGCGGGCATCTCCACTAGCTGGAGTGCCCTGGGGCATTGTAACACGAAGCCTGAGCCTTTGAGGCTCACTGCTAGGTGTTACAGTTCCTGCAGGGGGGAGGTGTGAAGTACCTCCACCCAGAGCAGGCTTTTGTTTCTGTCCTCAGAGAGCACAAAGGCTCTTACCACATGGGGTCAGAAACTCGTCTCTCAGCAGCAGGCTGGCACAGACCAGTCAGTCCTGCACTGAACAATTGGGTAAAATACAGGGGGCATCTCTAAGATGCCCTCTGTGTGCATTTTGTAATAAATCCAACACTGGCATCAGTGTGGGTTTATTATTCTGAGAAGTTTGATACCAAGCTTCCCCGTATTCAGTGTAGCCATTATGGAGCTGTGGAGTTCGTTTTTGACAGACTCCCAGACCATATACTCTTATGGCTACCCTGCACTTACAATGTCTATGGTTTTGCTTAGACACTGTAGGGGCATAGTGCTCATGCACATATGCCCTCACCTGTGGTATAGTGCACCCTGCCTTAGGGCTGTAAGGCCTGCTAGAGGGGTGACTTACCTATGCCACAGGCAGTGTGAGGTTGGCATGGCACCCTGAGGGGAGCGCCATGTCGACTTAGTCATTTTCTCCCCACCAGCACACACAAGCTGGCAAGCAGTGTGTCTGTGCTGAGTGAGGGGTCCCTAGGGTGGCATAAGACATGCTGCAGCCCTTAGAGACCTTCCCTGGCATCAGGGCCCTTGGTACCAGGGGTACCAGTTACAAGGGACTTACCTGGGTGCCAGGGTTGTACCAATTGTGGAGACAATGGTACATTTTAGGTGAAAGAACACTGGTGCTGGGGCCTGGTTAGCAGGGTCCCAGCACACTTCTCAGTCAAGTCAGCATCAGTATCAGGCAAAAAGTGGGGGTAATTGCAACAGGGAGCCATTTCTTTAGAGTTAGGTTCTAAATTTACTCGTATAGTTAAATTAGGGTGAGAGTTATAGTTACTTGAACGAACTCTAACTATACCTGCTGAATGTCTATGGTTTTGTATGAGTAAATTCAGAAACTAACTATAACGTCCCTGTAACCTTTGTTTTTACTGTGAATTTCTGTAACCAAAAGTTACAGGGACGTTATAGTTAGGCTCCCATTCTAAACACACGAAACGATAGAAATTCACCTGTTACAAGTAGAGTTATTTCAAGTAACTATAACACGTGCCCTAAGGCAACTAAAACTTGCGCCCCGCGGCTAACCCATATAACCACCCAACCCTATGCTGTGGATGGCCCTTGGCCGTGCGCAGTGGGAGTTTTCCTGAAGGCCTGGCTGAGACCAGTCCCTACCGCCAACCCCTATAACCATGGCTTTCGGCTGTACACAGTGGAGGTTGGCCACAGGGCCTGGGAGTCGGAAACAGACCCCCTTTCCATTTTTTACAGTTTGCCCCAGGGAGATGGAGGTAGATGGGGCTGCAGTGGTTGGCACGCCCCCTTATGAAATTACATTTAACCCCCAGGGAGGTGATAGTCCCTGGGTCTCTGAGGTGGGGTGTGCAGCCCCCAGGCACCATAATTGTTTAGTGCGTTGAGGAGGTGGTAGTCCTAGGGGTAGAGGGGAGCTGCCTAGCCCCGCATGAAATTACACTTAAACTCCCAGGAGGTGGTGGTTCCTGGTGTTGTGGGGAGGGCTTTGCAGCCCCTGCATCCTATTTCTTTTGTGCCCCCGGGAGGTAGCTGTCACCTGGCCTGTGGGAGGGCCAAGTACCACCTGCACACATTATGATTTTTAGCCCCGGGGAAACAATGGTACCCGCGGCTGCAGGGGGGCCAGGCATCCTCCTCAAAAAAAAGCTTTCACTTGCAGAAAGTGAAGTTTTGATCTATTTCTCTGTTTCTGCCAACAGATGAAAACATTTCTCTTGCAAGTAGTGAGCTACTGTTTAAAGCAGCTCCCTGCATGTGGGAACAATGCCGGATCCCGCAGAACACAGGGAAACGGCAAGGACCACGGTGGGCTTGAGGCTCCACCCATGCTCCAGTCTTTCTCTCCCTCACTTTTTCTATCCAATAATCATAATGGGATGGAAGAGAGAGAGAGAGATTGCCATTGCAATGGTCTCTCCATACAATGACTTCAAAAAGTCAGACTAGCAAGATGTTTGGTACAAATGTTATAGTTACAGTTGAATGCAGAGCAGAACAGAGTCACTTCTGGCCTAATGGTCAGGGTCCTGTGCTGTCTCTCAGTAGGCTGAAGGTTTAAATCCTAGTATCGCTTGGCAGTGTGTTTATTCATTTTCTAGTGTTTTCACTGTGATGGAACATTTAACTCTTTAAATACAGCGTATCAATAGGCATCCACAGGGGATCTTAGGGGAGCGCAAGAATTCTGATGCATCAATGGCGATCCATCAGATTCTTGTAAATGAGGCCCTTATGGGCATATTTATACTTTTTAGTGCAAAACTGCACTAACGCAGTTTTGCACCAAAAGATTTAGCACCTGCTTGCTCCATCCCTGAGCACCAGCCGGGCGCCATATTTATGGAATGGCACACGCTGGTGCAAAGGGTGGTCTAGCGTAAAAAAAACAATTGACATTAGCCGGGTGGGGCTGGCTGTATGGGAGAAGGGGGTTTTGCACCAAAAAGTGACGTTAGACTAGTTAGAGTCAAAAAAAGATGACTATAACCAGCCTAATGTCATTTTCTGATGCAAAACCATTCATACCACATGACTCCTGTCTTATAAAAGACAGGAGTCATGACCACCATACCATTGGCCAGCACAGGGGACCAGTGTCCCCTGGGCATGGCCACTGCACCCTATGCAATGCAGGGGGGCCCCAAGTTGGGACCCAATGGCACTTTAATTAAAAAAAAAGAATTACTCACCTATACTTAATGTAATTACCTGGGATGGGTTCCCCCATCCTTCGGTGTCCCTCTGGTATGGTGGGGGTGTTCCTTGGCCTTGAGGAGGGCACCTTGGGACCCATTCCATGGTGTTTAACCATGGAAATGGGTCCACAGGTCCCTTAAAGCCTGGTCTGACCCTGGAATTAAATAATGGTGCAAATCAAGCTTTCCACCATTATTTAGCCCCTCCTCCAACCAGGGCGTCATTTTAGCACGGGGGATAAATATGGAGCTACGGGGTTAGCACCATTTGTTAGATGGGAACGCCTAGCTTGCATCTCATTGACGCAAGGTAGGTTCACACATCTAAAAAATGGTGCCAACTCCAATATTTTGACGAGTCTAACGTCAAAATATAAATATGGAGTTAGTTTTGCGCCGAATGTGCATAAAAAAAAATACGGAAATTCTGTGTAATATATAAATATGCCCCTTTGTTTTTGATTCAGCTCTACGTGGTCTTGAAAGCTGGGAAGATGGTGACTTTAGTACAGCAAACAGTTCATCAAGACGATTTTTAGGGAGAAAAACACATTTTATTCAGGAGCACTTTTTCCCATTTTGTTTAAAAACTCAGGGGGTGATTCTAAGCTTGGCGGGCGGCAGTAGCCGCCCGCCAAGCGGGAACCGCCAGAAGACCGTACCGCGGTCAAAAGACCGCGGCGGTCATTCTGGGTTTCGCACTGGGCTGGCGGGCGACCGCCGAAAGTCCGCCCGCCAGCCCAGCGGGAAACACCCTTCCCACGAGGACGCCGGCTCAGAATGGAGCCGGCGGAGTGGGAAGGTGCGACGGGTGCAGTTGCACCCGTCGCAAATTTCATTGTCTGCAAAGCAGACACTGAAATTCTTTGTGGGGCCCTCTTACAGGGGCCCCTGCAGTGCCCATGCCAATGGCATGGGCACTGCAGGCGCCCCCAGGGGCCCCGCGGCACCCCCTACCGCCATCCTGTTCCTGGCTGGAGACCCGCCAGGAACAGGATGGCGGTAGGGGGTGTCAGAATCCCCATAGCGGCGGAGCGCGCTCCGCCGCCATGGAGGATTCTCAAGGGCAGCGGGAAGTCGGCGGTACACCGCCGACTTTCCGTTTCTGGCCGTGGCTGAACCGCTGCGGTCAGAATGCCCAGCGGTGCACCGCCAGCCTGTTGGCGGTGCTACCGCCGACCTCCGCCATGGCGGTAATTACCGCCAGGGTCAGAATGACCCCCTCAATATTTTGCTATATTTTGCCTATTTTCTCAGTCCCCTCCAGGGACATCTCTAGAATTCCCAGGATGTTAGAAACAAGAGGCACAAATTTGGCGTGGATAGCTTATACGTACAAAATGTTATGGAGGCCTAAACGCAAACTACCCCAAATAGCTAAACATTGGCTCACCAGTGGGGAAAAAAGACTTAGCAGCAAAAGGGTTAAGAATAAAATGTATAAGAATATAATAATATTGCTATTCCTTTATAATATTATATTAGAAACCATGGGCCAGATTTAATAGAAAATGATGGTGCATGGTGCTGCGCCAAAATTGGCAGCGTCGCACCCGCCATTTTTAAAACACACGGATATTTACTAGAATACAGCGCATCCCTGCGCCGGAGCAATATTTCATCCCGAGTGGCCAACGCAACAACCCTTTCACCATAGTGCGAGGACGGCTGCATTGAGGGAGAGATTGTTTTTGTGCAGGAATGCACACCTCCCTGCATAAAAACAATCTTAAATGGCAATTTACTCTTTCTGTGTGTGCTCTAAAATGCAGCACACATAAAAAGAGCAAAAAACTAGGAGAAATGAAAGCACTTCTCCTCATTGCGCAATGCTAATGCCACCCCTGGGGAGGCATTAGATTTTGGTACTGCCTCATTTTTACAAAAATTTGTAAATCTTAGTCAGTGTCAAAATACAATGGGTTTTGCTGAGGCATGCCCACAGCAACACCTGTTGCACGCCCCTTCCACTCAAAGTGCTGCATGTGAAGGGGCCGTATATACAAGGCGGCATTAAGCCATAAAAAGTGGCTTAACACCACCTTGTAAATATGGTGCAGGGCATTGAGCCAACCAAATGTCATAAAAAGTGTCACTCTGGTGGCGCTAAGGGCTCTTAAATATGCCCCCATGTTCTTTTAGCCGTCACATTTCGAAGATTTTTCTAATCTACAATTACAGCCCTGCAGGTTACTTCAGGTATGTTGTTTGGTTTTCATCTTCAGGTGCTTGCTTTGATCCGCATAGCCCCGTATGGTTAATCATTTCCCTCGTAATTCTTTGCATATACTGGGTCGCTCTGTTTGCAGACCATCGCCTTCAGGGGTTGCTAAGCTGCTGGGGTCATGACATCAAAGGCATTCCTACGGAACTTTAAGTCTTAACGAGGAAATAGATTTTCTTATAAATGTGTTTTCCATTTGAAATATAACTGTCTCCTTGTGGCTATCAAAATAAAATCTGACCCTAACCATAGATATAGAGATATCGAAATCGTTGTTGAATAATATTTCCTTTTGACAAAAAGTTCCTTTTGTTTATTTAAAAATAAAATGACCTCATTTTTTGCAAATGAGTACAACCCGAGAATCTACCCCTGGATTTCAAATAATGATTTACTAATGTTGATCAGCCGCCGCCAGCTCTTACACACACACTAATGTACGAATAGTGAAACGACATTGCATGAATGAACGCATTATTCTTTGTCACTTCCAAATGTTATAGCAGAACGGACATCGCTGAATAGCTTTCGCACCTCCTGCAGTAAAGAACAAATAGTGAATCGTCATTCCATGAATGAACACATTATTCCTTTCATGACAGATCGCATATTAATGAATATCCTTCCCCTCTCCCGCACCTACTGTACAGTGAAACACCATTGCATGATTGAATATATCAGTCACTTTTCAGGCTTTGTAGTTCCACACTATTTACACGGTGCTGAATGTTTACACGGAGGCATAGTCAGCAACCAAAAAGGAGAGTTTTGCAGGGCAAAACATAATACTAGATTTAAGTTTAATTTTGGTTAATTGTTAATGCAAACTAAAGGATGCTTCATGACTTTCTCAGAAAGATGTTGGGGAAAGTGGGATATCAAGTGGTAAATATAAGCTAATTTAGTCCCAAGTTATTGACAGAATATGTTGGATTTTAGCGTTAATGGACTTTTTTGAATTCAGCTTTACATCGATGGTTCAAGGGAAGGGATTTCCATGGCCCTGGGAGAGCTGGAATTTCACCCAAGTAATTTGTATTTTAACAGTTACAACAGAGGGTGTTCGCTTCGGTTCTTTCTTAGAAGTAATTCAGCGAGGTGCTCAGAAGCCGTTTCTTGCAAGATTCTGTGCCCCAAGCAAAGAGTTTTCAATATGATCTTTGTTTCACTTCTTGCAAGTGTAGGCAGTGGCAGCCGGTAATTTGAGCAGGCGGAGGGCGGCAGGCCGCACAGGCACACACATTCATGCTTACACTCAAACGCACTCACTCAAACTGCTACATTCATAACCATTCACACATACACCAACCATTCACGAGCACCCACACTTGCACACATTAAACCACAGTGTACACTCAATACACATACATTCATACATACACACGTGCATGCACTAAACATTAAAACAAAATAAAAGCTTATCAGGCAGTAGCGGTGATCTCGGGTGGAAGGAGGGAAGCCTCAAAGGGTTCTGGCGAGATGGAACTGCTGCGTCCTCTTAGTGGGTGACCATGGGTCTACCAATGAGAGGAGGCAGCAGTTCCTTACTCATCACAGACTAGGATGGATTACTGAGCGATGCTGATCAAACTTCTTTCTGTGACAAGGCATCACTGATTGACAATAATTCCTGGGAACCTCAGGGTTTAAAACAGAAGCTCTCAGGTCTGAGTTTATCTGTGAAGCAAACCTCTCATCATAAGATGGTGTACTTCAAGACTATTTTCCAGGCCGAGGAGGTCACAAACACAGCGTTGTGAAATACTTAGGGAGACAGCATTCTGCTTAGAAAGACAGGTGCCTGCACATTTAACAAATGTATTGCACCCTGACCTGAAGAAATGGAGTGCTTCTAAGGCTGACTTTTGCTCAGCCTCACAGGCACTCTTCATTTCTACAAAAAGGTAGAGAGCAAGCCCTCTCTGCCATTAAGCAAGGTTTACACCTTCCTATGTGGAGTGATGGGATCTGGAAAGAGAACTAGTTTGCTCATGGTACAAGGCCTATTGTTGAATGGTGCTATGAGAGGTGTTAGAAATGGGGTATCTAGTTGTCAGAGGTATACACCCTTGTCCAAATAGGGACCAAAATCCTAGTCAGGGTAAGTACAACAAAATCCAAATTATCCTGTGCCCACCCTCTTGTAGCTTGTTAGTCAGGCTTAACTTAGAAGGCAATGTGTAAAGTATTTGTGCAATAAATAAGGCAATAACACAGGGAAAACACTCAAAAATACAACACACAAGTTTACAAAAATATAAGATATTTCTCTGAGTAAATAAAGGTCAAAACGATCAAGATTCGATATTTACAAGTTGAAATATCACTTTTGCAATGATTAGAAGAGTCTTGAGTCTTTAAAAATCAACAAATGTCTCTGGCATGAGCTAAGTACCCGCTATGCATCAAAATTACATGCATGAAGAACGCAGCGGAGGAGATGCGTGGAAAAAGGAAGGTATGCGTGGGATTTCCAGGCTTGAACATACAATGTGTTGCTTCTCTTCCACACGGCAAGGGCTTTGTGTCAAATTCGGGTGTGCAGGCTTGAATCCTCTTTGTGATGCGGGGCCTTTTGATGCCTAGGGACTATGCATGGTAATCCTGGGCATGCAGTACAAACTCATAGGTGCTGCGTCGATCTGGTGGGTAATGCGTCGGAGTTTCTGTCGCACAGCAGGTGCTGCGCCGATTCCTCATACAGGAAGTTGGGTTACGTTGTTCCGGCTCGGAGATGCATCAATTCGGTGGGCTGTGTCGAAGTTCCGGTCGCAAAGCTGGGGCTGCATCAATCTCCACTCCGGGAGCTGGGCTGCGTCATTCTGGTTTGGCAATGTGGAGATTCTTTCACCACTAAGCAGGCTCTCCGTAGATTCCGGCAAGCTGTGCATCAATTTTTGCCACACAAGGAGTTAATTGAAGAGATGAAGTCTTTTTGGCCCTGAGACTTCAGGAACAGAAGGCAAGCTCAGTCCAAGCCCTTGGAGAGCATTTCTCAACAGAGCCAGAAACCAGTAAGGCATCAGGGCAACAGCAAGGCAGCAGTCCTTCACAGCAAAGCAGTCCAGGTGAGCTCTTTGGGCAGCCAGGCAGCTCCTCTTGGCAGGTTGCAGGATCTGGTTCAGAGTGTCTGTCCCAGGAGGTGTCTGAGTTGGTAGGGTCAGCGACCCATTTTATATACACAAAAGTGCCTTTGAAGTGGGGGAGACTTCAAAGAGTGGATTTGAAGTGCACAAGGCCCTCTTTCCATACAAACCTGTCTGCTAGGGTCCCAGTACGGGGTTTGACAGTCCATTGAGTGAGGGCAGGTCACTATCCTTTGGAATGTAAGTGTCAGGCTCTCCACCCTTCCAGCCCAGGAAGACCCATTCAGTATGTAGATGTGTGTAGGTGTGACTAAGTATCTTATGTTTGTGGTTGTCTGGGTGAAATGCACAAGGGAGCTGCCAACCAGCCCAGCCCAGACATATATTGGAGACTGGTTATTAGGCACAGAAGGATTTTAAGTGCAGAGAAATGGTCACTTTCTAAAAGTAGCATTTCTAAAATAGTAGTATAAAATCCAAATTCACCAGTCATCAAGACTTTGTATTACCATTCTGGCCATACTAAATATGACCTGTCTACCTCTTTCTGATCAGAACTTACCACTCAAACAGTATACGAGTGTAGCCCTAATGTTAGCCTTTGAAAGGCCTCACAGTAGTAGAAAACACATTTAGGAGTTTTCCACTACCAGGACATATAAAACATACAGTTATATGTCCTGCCTTTTACCTACATAGCACGCTGCCCTGTGGGTTATCCACAGCCTACCTTAGGGGTGACTTATATGTAGAAAAAGGGAGGTTTCAGGCTTGGCAAGTACTTTTAAATGTCAAGTCGAAGTGGCAGTGAAACTACACACACTCGCCTTGCAATGGCAGGCCTGAGACATGGTTAAGGGGCTACTCATGTGGGTGGCACAAACAGTGCTACAGGCCCACTAGAAGCATTTAATTTACAGACCGTGCTCACATGCAGTGCACTTTACTAGGGACTTACAAGTAAATTAAATATGCCAATTGGGTTTGAGCCAATGTCACATGTTTTAAGGGAACATATGCATTTTAACACTGGTTAGTAGGGGTAAAGTGTGCGGAGTCCTAAAACCAGCAAAACCAGTGTAAAAAAGAAGAGGGAGACAGGCAAAAGCTGGGGTGACCAACCTAAGGCTGTCAGGTCTAACAATAATCTAATGCACAGGATCAAGCCTCCCACATTATAGGTATCCACTAAGTTACTAGTATGGCCATTTGTCTAATTCCATGCTGCCCTACTATGCAATGCAACCATTATATTTAATTTCTCAAATTAGACATGCAAGTAAACAGGAGTGAATTTCCCAAAACTACATTATGAGGTGTGTAAAGTACCACTCATGTCAGAATTTATATTGGTCAATATGTAAATTGTAAAACAGTGAATTATTATTTGAAGTGAAGGTTAACTCACCAGACGTAGTAAAGTCACTAACCTTTTGGTCCATGATTTCAGTAATTTACACCTGAACTCAACAATGGCAGCTGTGTCACAGAGCAGAGAGCCTTAAATTAGAGAATATATGTACACCATTTAGAAGTACAAAAACAGTGAAAAAAGTCAAAGACACAACACAATACAACTCCCAGAAAAAAATGGGCAAAATGTCACCAAAACAGCAACATTCCAAAAAAGGGAAAAATATATGAATATTAAATTTAAGTGAAAATAGCACCAAAAAGCACTGAGGGCCAGATGTAGGAAACATTTGCAAGTCGCAAACGGGTCGCTGCGCTATTTGCGACCTCGCAAAAAGCAAAATGGGATGTACAAATCCCATGTCGGAGTACCAAATAGCGATGCAACCCATTAACGACTCGCAAAAATTGCGACCTGATTTTGCGACTCGCAATTACAAAGTCACAAATTGCGAGTCGCAAACCGAATGCACACGCCAGTCGCAAATTGTGACTGGTTGCAAAATGCCAGTTTTGCAAACCCAGATTACCACTGATTCCGAACAGGTGGTAACCCGATCCAAAGTATAAAAGGAGATCCAGAAGGCATCTGGGTTGCTCAAAATGGCTGCACTATACATGATTGCATGGAGGAGGAGAGTCCAGGCTGCCCAGCAGAGGAGGAGGAGGCAGAGACAGGAGAGGATATACCGAACCAGGCAGACACTATCTCAACAAACTGAGGATGAGATTTATGACAAATACAGACTGAGCAGCGCAGTTATCCTAGAGATCACTGAACTGCTGAAACCACAGCTCAAATGCCAGACAAAGCGTGGCTGCGCCATCCTAACACATGTGCAAGTGCAATGCTCATTGCACGGCTTGGCCTCGGGTAGCTATCAGAGGGTGATTGCAGTGGCAGGTGGGGTATCCCTTCAGACGTTTCCTAGATGCCATACTTGCACACATGTCCAGATATATATACCTTCCCAGGAATGAGGCAGAAATTAACAGCAACAAGTTGGACTTCTACAGAATTGCCAAATTCCCCCATGTAATAGGGTGTGTAGACGGGACACATATACCAATTTGCCCACCTGAAAATTTTGAATATGTTTTCCGCAATAGGAAATGTACCCACTCACTAAACATCCAGGTGGTATGTGACACCCATAATGTCATTACTGACATTGTGGCTAAATATCCAGGGAGTACATATGATGCATACATATTCAGGCACAGTGGGATACACCAGCGCCTAGAACGTGGGGAGTTTGGCGAAGGATATTTATTAGTTACTGGCGTGTGCACTCTGATGCCTTCAATACATGTTACTGCAAAACCCTGTGATGCCCTGCGAAGTTTGCCTCTTTTGTCAAACATGTGACAGTGCATATGCCCTGAGACCATGGATACTCACCCCATACCTAACACCTGGCAATCAGAATCAGAGGCAATACAACATTGGACATCAGCAGACCAGAGCTGTCATAGAGAGGTCGTTCGGCTTGTTGAAGTCAGGATTCCGATGTCTGCAGAAAAATGGAGGAGCACTCCAGTATGCCCCAGAAACAGCGCGCAAGATCGTTTCTACTTGTGCTATCCTACACAAAATTGCCACCAGACGTGGGCTATATCTCACCCCTGATGACACAGATTCGAAGGATGAGGAGCAAGAGCTACCACATCGACAGTCAGACGGAACCACATTGCAACCCACTACTTTGGCAAGTACGTGGCAACTGTGACAACACTCACTAATGTAAGACACACATAGCCCAGTTGTGTAGTTCAACAAATTATCCCTTTTATTTCAGGAATATAATGGGGAAACTATAGTCAACTAAACTACATAATGAAAACAAAAAGTATAGTCTGACACATTAAGTTCATGTGCCTCTGTCACACCACATATTAGTAGCTCACAGCCTCCTGCGACTTGCTGCCACCATGGCTCACTCCAGGTTGGTCCCCTGATCCCTGGCGGGCACTGCTACTCTGCAGGATTTGTGCATCAGTGGCAGACACACAACTGACACTGGAGATCTCCTCACTATCCTGCAGGGTATCGCCAATGCCCCTTGCTGCCTGTCTGGTCTCTAGCAGGTCCACTGCATGGCTGATGTGGCCAAGTCCTCTTGCCACATCACCTACAAAATGGCCAAGTTTGACTTGCAGCTTCACTGTGTGCCTTGACAGGCAGGTTGTTGTGGTAGCCAGGCGCCCTATTGACACACTTGGGTGGTCATTACAACCCTGGCGGTCGGTGTTAAAGCGGCGGTAAGACCGCCAACAGGCCAGAGGTTAAAAAAAATTGAATTACGACCGTGTGCGGAAACTGCCAGCATAGACAGTCACTTTAACACTCTGACCGCCATGGCGGTACAAACAAACACCGCCAACAGACAGTGGGAGACAGTGTACTGCCCACAGTATTACAACCCACCAATCGGCCGCTTTTTCCGGGGTGGATTCACTGTGAACAAAAACACGGCGGAAACAGGACTTCGAAGGGAAAACGCTCACCTCTACACACCCCACGAGGAATCAGGTCGCCATGGAACCCGAGCTCCAGATTGTGCCAGCCTTTATCTTCCTGGTCCTCTACCAGAAGCACGAACGCCGGCGGCGAAGACAACGGTGAGTACTGCACCTACAACACAGGGGAGGGGAGGGAAAAGAGAGTGACACACACACGCAACACGCAACACCCCCACCCTCACCCACTACAATACACACGCTAATACATATTGATACATCACAGTTACACCCCCCAAACCCCCCGAAAGAATGCAAGGACAAAAGGAAATGAGTCGAATAATTGTGATATATTCAATTACATACATCAAAAATATTTACAAATATATACATTTATACTATACATAATTATATACACCAAGAACACAAGTCCAAGGGAGTCCACCATCATAGTCCGTGGCTCACTGGGCCCAAAAGGCATGGGAGAGGCCCACACAAGATACACCAACAAGACGGAGAGAACACTGCAGGGGCATCAGATAGAAGTGAAACAGGCACCTCAGGGGGAAGGGAAGGGGGGGCACCTCAGCCGGTTGAGTGCACGACGCCAAATCCACGAGGGGGCCCCATGCCCACTGTTCAATCCTGGGGAGTGCAAAGCCACAGTCTCTCAAGTTTTTACTGTGGGTGGTTTGCCCACTGCTATATCCTGGGGAGTGCAAAGCCACAGCCTCTCAAGTCTCTACAGTGGGTGGTTTGCCTACTGCTATATCCTGGGAAGTGCAAAGCCACAGTCTCTCAAGTCTCTACAGTGGGCGATCCTGTCAGGCCAGTGTGGCTGCTGGCGGTCGCCTCCTGGGCAGCGGGGCTGCTGCTGACGGTCCTGTCTGGGGCAGTGGCACTGCTGGCGGTCACCTCCTAGGCAGAGGGGCTGCTGCTGGCGGTCCTGTCTGTGGCAGTGGGGCTGCTGGTGGTCACCTCCTGGGCAGCAGCCCTGCTGCTGGCGGTCCTGTCTGGGGCAGTGTGGCTGCTGGCAGTCGCTTCCTGGGCAGCGGGGCTGCTGCTGGCGGTCCTGTCTATGGCAGTGTGGCTGCTGGCGGTCGCCTCCTGGGCAGCGGGGCTGTTGCTGGCGGTCCTGTCTGGGGCAATATGGCTGCTGGTGGACGCCTCCTGGGCAGCGGGGCTGATGGCAATCTTGTCCGACGTGCTGATCTTCCCAGACTTGCCAGTTTTCTTGTGCCTCTTCCCCACCTTGGATGGTGTACCAGCTGTCTCCACATTCTCAACTGTACCCCTGGAGCAGATTTGGTGGCTGGTGTCTTTCCCCTCTCCTGCCGGGCACTGTCCAACATTTTATGCTTGACAGGTGGGGGACTGTCCATGCTGTGCCTCCTTGCCACACTGCCTGCCCTGCTGCCTGCTGCACTCCATAATCCGGTGACTACTGGCACCACTGGTCCCGCCGATGTTGTGGCTTTGGTGCCAGGTTGGGACCTGGAGAGTCGGGCCCTAGGAGACTGACGGGGTGGGGGAGGTGAGGGAAAGAGGTCAAGGCTGGACAGGAAAGGTTTCTTAGGAACACTGGGACGGGTAGCTGGAGGGGGTTTGGGAGTTGAGGAAGAGGTTGTGGTCGTAGGAGGTGTACGTTTGCTGACTTTGGGTGAAGGTGCATGGGCTGGAGGCTGTCATGAGGTGGATAGCTGTTGGGTGGGTGTGTGGCTGCATTTGTGTACCTTGGGAGGTGGCTTCACAGACACACTGGGAGAGGACACAGGGGATGTGTGAATGGTAGTGGGGGTGGTGACTGCACGTAAGCAGGGTGCGGTGGTGGGTGTGCTGGTGATGGACGTAGTGGCTGTAGATGTAGTGCATGCAGGTGTGAGTGGAGACAAGACTGGGAGGGAGGAGGGAGACGAGGAGGAGGGGTACACAGTGGAGGCAGTGGATGTTGGTGTGTCTGCATGTGTGTGATGCTTGCGTGAGTGCCTGTGGGATGTGTGGTGCTTTTGTTTTCCTGAGCTTCCTTTGTGTTGAGGTGTGTGCATGCTGGTCTGATGGTGTGCTTGGGATAGGCTG
Organism: Pleurodeles waltl; assembly: GCF_031143425.1. Taxonomy (NCBI): domain Eukaryota; kingdom Metazoa; phylum Chordata; class Amphibia; order Caudata; family Salamandridae; genus Pleurodeles; species Pleurodeles waltl. Next base: position 448,555,313 of record NC_090442.1, on the reverse strand, counting down.
AGGTACAGGGGTGTGGGTCTGGGTGGAGGAAGTTGGATGGGAGAAGCTAGAGACAGGGACAATGGCTGCCATCAGTGCTGAGGCCAGAGTCTGAAAAGCTCGCTGAAGGGCTGCCTGACCAGAATGAATGCCCTCCAGGAATGCATTGGTTTGTTGCAACTGCCTCTCTACACCCTGGATGTCATTCAAAATGGTAGACTGCCCAACAGTGAGGGATCTCAGGAGGTCAATGGCCTCCTCACTGAGGGCAGCAGGGGTGACTGGGGCAGGGGCTGAGGTGCCTGGGGCGAATGTGATGCCCACCCTCCTGGGTGAGCGGGCAAGGGGCAAAGGCTGAGGGGCAGCTGGGAGGGCGGTGCTTGTAGGGGGGTTGGTGGCTGTTCCTGTAGATTCGGGGAGCACAGATGGGGCTGCCACCAGAAGGGAGCTCCCATCAGAGGAGGTGTCCATATTGCTGGTGTCAGCTCCTGTCCCCGCCGTGGAGCTCCCCTCTCCCTCCGTCCCACTGGTGAATTCGGAGTTTGTAGTGCGACCCTCCAGAGCCATGTGGGATTCAGCTCCCTCCTGCTCCGGTGCCACTGCTCCTCCGCCTGATGATGCTAATGCACACAAGTACAGGTAGACCACAAAAAGGGGGGGGAGACAGAAGAAAGACATGTTGAGTGTATGCAATACCGCTATTGTTGGCAGACACAAGAGACACAGAAGCCCCCTGCACTACGCCGCGCACTTGGGGTCCACTATTCAATCCCTGGGACATGGCTTACAAGGATATGGACAATTTCTGCACACATGGATGTCACAGGAGCCTGACTAGGTGTAATTGGCACTGTACCCAGGTGGGGTGCCAAAGGGACTGCCTGACAAAGGGGACTTAACTAGCAAATTCGCCCTGGCCTAGGGGAACCCACAGCCCACCTCCCCCACCCAGACACCTCCACTGCGCGCTGAATCAGCTGAATGAGAGTGTACTCACCCCCTTGTTGCTGCTGTGATGCCCTCAAGCGCCCATCCAACTCAGGGTACACCACCGCCAGGATCCTGAACATCAGGGGGGTCATTGTGCGACAGGCACCCCTCCCACGTTGGGAGGCCATCCCCAGCTGGGGCTCCTCCGTCTTCTTGCTCCAGCGGCGAGTGTCCTCCCATCTTTTCCGGCAGTGGGTGCTCCGTCTGTGGTAGACCCTCAGTGTCCGGACTTCCTTGGTGATGGCACACCAAAAATCCTTCTTCTGGTGGGCGCTGACCTACAGGAATTGTACAGGGGAAAAAGAAAAGTAATTACCAACTGCACTGTCACAGTCATTGGCCCGCATCCCTACCCTTGCCATGTGGCACATGCACTCACCGTCATTTCATGCACGCCTCATTCTCCCCCCTCTAACTTTCATCCACCCCCACTCCACACAGGCATTGCCCATGCAGCATGGGGGAGGATCCCATCCATGAGTTTCTCCATCTCCTCCGTGCTGAAGGCAGGGGCCCTTTCCCCAGATGCACAAGCCCTTGTCTCTTCCAGACTGAGGTCACAGCAGCACTTGCAGTGTAGGTCCTCTCCTGTCGAAGATCAGGTATTGAGTGATTGAACAGTGAGAAAATGGAGGTCACGTCTGCGGCGGTGCGTACCGTCACAGCCAATGTACATCATCATTGGCTCCTGGGACTCATAGGGTCCTATGTTATCCAATGCAGAATTGCGCTGCGGAGTTCGACCGCCTACTGCAATGGTGTACAACGCCAGCGCAGTTACCTTATATCCCATTGTTCCACTTTACAGATCCGACAGCCGCCATTTCAGGGGACCACATGGCTTTATTTTTGACTGCATCACACTTACCTAGGCCTTGCCTAAACACTCATACAGGCACAGTTCGGTTTATGAATAGTTTTCGGAGTAAGCTGTGTTTACGTACCACATAGTTGGTTGACTCTGTGTTCGCTGTTCTCCTCCATAGGCACCGTCCGCTGGGGCATGTGAGGAGATGGCGTCATCCTCCGGTGTACAGACCGCTGGTGGACCTGTCGACAATGGAGGAAAGACATGTGACCATCACCTGCAGGTTTGATCGTGCCACAATCCAGGAACTGTGTGCCCAGTTGGAGCCAGACCTGATGTCAGATATCCGCCATCCCACAGGAATCACCCCTCAAGTGCAGGTGCTGTCAGTACTCCATTTCCTAGCAAGTGTGTTATTTCAAACAACAGTGGCCATAGCATCAGGGATGTCCCAGTCTATGTTTTACAACGTGTTGTCCAGAGTGTTGTCTGCCCTGCTGAAACACATGCGCAGCTACATCGTTTTCCCTGAGGTGGATGATTTGCCTACAGTGAAAGGTGATTTCTATGCACTGGGACATATCCCCAACATCATAGGTGCCATTGATGGGACACATGTGGCCTCGGTCCCCCCGCAGGAGTGAACAGGTGTACAAAAACCGGAAGAGTTACCATTCGATGAGTGTGAAGATGGTGTGTTTGGCAGACCAGTACATCTCCATTGTTAATGCAAAATTCCCTGGGTCAGTGCATGACGCTTACATCCTGTGAAATAGCAGCATCCCTTATGTGATGGGGCAACTACAGAGGCACCAGGTGTGGCTAATAGGTGAGCACCTGGAACCAAATCAATGGAAATAGTTGTCTGGATCTGGGGATGTCCCTAAGAGTTAGTGTCTAACAGTTGTCCCTCGCCATTTGCAGGTGACTCTGTTTACCCCAACCTGTCATGGCTACTGACCCCAGTGAGGAATCCCAGGACAAGGGCAGAGGAATGCTACAATGAGGCATATGGGCGAACTAGGAGGATTATATAGCGGACCTTCGGCTTCCTGAAGGCCAGGTTCCGATGCCTCCATATGACAGGTGGTTCCCTATTCTACTCACCAAAGAAGGTGTGGCAGATCATCGTGGCCTGCTGTATGCTTCACAACTTGGCTTTGCGATGACAGGTGCCTTTTCTGCAGGAGGATGGTCCAGATGGAGGTGTTGTGGCAGCTGTGGAGCCTGTGGACAGTGAAGACGAGGAAGCAGAAGAAGAGGACATCGACAACAGGAACTCGGTGATCCTGAAATACTTCCAGTGAGACACAGGTAAGAAGACAAACCTGCCTGCTACATGTACTTTAAAACTACTACCTCTCTACTGTCTGTTCTTTTCGCCCAGGGTATAGCCACTGAGTTGTCACTTTCCCTTACGATTTCACAGATGTGGGTCCCACTGTGTGACATCTGCTTTGTTTCCTCATGGACTAGAGCTGTGTGACATAGGTATGTTGACATTACATTTGAAAGAGCATTTTGTCACTGTAATTGCTAATATACTAATTCGAAATCACAGACAAACTCCAGATTGTTTTGTGCTTTAAGGGTGTTTATTTAAGTGCTCAATATTGGAGGGGGTTGTAAAATGGTGACGGGTGATGGTGGAGGAATGTTCATGGCAGAGTCCAAGCTATTAGTCTCAGGTGCATTGTCCAAAGGGGCATAGGAAGTGGAGCTGGGGCAGTTTTAGGATGGACAGGGTGACAGGGTGGGACAAAAGGATGACAATCAGGGTGATCTTATTTCTTGGCGGGGGTCTTGGTATCGTTATCTGACTTTGTCCTTGATCTCAGGGACCGTTTGTGGGGTGGTTCTCCCTCTGCAGGGGGTGGGATGCTGGTGTGGTGGTCCTGTGGTAGTGCCTCCTGTCCACTAGCGCCGGCGGAGGTGGTGGGCAGTTCATCGTCCAGGCTAGTGTCAGGGGCCCCTTGTTGTGCCACAGTGTCCCTCCTGGTGTTGAGGACTTCCTTCAGCACACCTACAGTGGTGCACAGGGTGGAATAGATGGATTTGAGTTCCTCCCTGAAGCCCAAATACTGTTCCTCCTGCAGCCGCTGGGTCTCCTGAAACTTGGCCAGTACCGTTGCCATTGTCTCCTGGGAATGATGGTAGGCTCCCATGATGTTGGAGAGGGCCTCGTGGAGAGTGGGTTCCCTGGTCCTGTCCTCCCCCTGTCGCACAGCAGCCCTCCCAGTTCCCCTGTTTCCCTGGGCCTCTGTCCCCTGAACGGTGTGCCCACTGCCACTGCCCTCAGGTCCCTGTTGTTGTTGGGGTGGTGGATTAGCCTGGGCTCCCTGTAGTGGTGGACACACTGCTGATTGACGTACCCTGGGGACAGAGGTATGGGCCCGCTGGGTGGGTGCTGTGCTGGTGTTTCCAGAGGGGGGAAGCTCAGTGGTGGCCTGTGACTGAGTGAGGGGAACCGACTGTGCCGAGGTCCCAGATGGGCCAGGCTGGTCGTCTAGATCCAGTTGGACAGAGCTGCTGTCATCACTGTGGGCCTATTCTGTGGGTGGTGTGGACATGTCTGGACCCTCCCGTCCGGTGACGTTGGGTAGGAGTCCTGCAGGGGTGTAAAAGCTTCATTATTGCATCTGTGTGTGCCATGGTGTGTAATGGGTGGTTGACTGTGTACCCCAGTGCTTGCATTCCTGTGTGGGACCATGTGTGATGATGGTTTAGGGGGGTGTATGGGTATCTGTAGTGGACATGCTTTGGTGATGGGTGTCCGTGCTTTGGTGTTGCATGCAGGGCTTGGTGTTGGGATGTGTGGTTTGTGATATTGGGACATTTGTGAGGAGTAGGAGTGCTGGGAGTGAGGGCAAGGGTGGGGGTATGTGATGGCATGCAGGTAGGGTGGGGGATATAGCAGTGAAGATTTGACTTACCAGAGTCCATTCCTCCAGCTACTCCTGCAAGGCCCTCAGGATGCAGAATAGCCAAGACCTGCTCCTCCCATGTTGTTAGTTGTGGGGGAGAAGGTGGGGGTCCACCGCCAGTCCTCTGTACCGCGATGTGGTGTCTTGAGACCACGGAACGCACCTTTCCCCATAGGTCGATCCACCTCTTCCTGATGTCATCCATATTTCTTGGGTGCTGTCCCACTACGTTGACGCTGTCCACGATTCTTCGCCATAGCTCCATCTTCCTAGCTATGGAGGTGTGCTGCACCTGTGATCCGAATAGCTGTGGCTCTACCCGGGTGATTTCCTCCACCATGACCCTGAGCTCCTCCTCACAGAACCTGGGGTGTCTTTGCCGTGCCATGGGGTGGTGTGGGTGATGTGTGGGTTGGTGTGTGTTGTGATGTGTGGGGTGACATTTTGTGGTGTGTTGTGTGAGGTTCGTGGATTTCATGTGGGTGATGGTGTTGAGTACCTGTGGATGCTTGTTTGTAGATGGTGGTGTCTCTCTCTGGCCTTCAGTCACAGTTGTTGTCGTAGGGGTTTGTGGGTGATGTGGGTGTGTGGGAGTGGTGTGTTTATGTGTATCAGGTGTGTGTATTTGGAATTGTGTTTTGTAAGAGTTTGTTTATTTTGAGCGCTGCGGTGTGTACCACCAATGGAATACCGCGGTTGAAAGACCGACGCGTGGATTTGTGGGTCGTGATAGTGTGGCCGTATTCCTTTTGGCGTGACGGTGGAGGTTTTGTTTTCGCCAGTTTATCACTTGGTGTGGCGGACTTGTGTGGGTGTCTAAATTTTGGCGGATTCCAAGCTGTGGGTCATAATGACCGTGGCGGAATTCCACGGCCGCGGCGGTGTGTTGGCGGTAAGCGGCTTTTACCGCCAATGTTGTAATGACCCCCTTAGTCTGTCCAAACGGGCAGCAGTGTGGCTCTCACTACGCCATGTATGTGCCCTATCGGCCACCATTTCCCTGACCAAGTTGTCTATGGAAGAGGTTAGGTTTGCCTTGTTTGTGTTCATTCTAGTGAACTGGTTGTCCACATTAGGAAAACTCTGCAAGAGTGTGTTCTGCAGTCTGGTCAGGTTACGATTCATCAACCGCATATGTCTATTTTGCAGCTGGTGACTCTGCAGTAAGGATGCCTCCAGATGCAACAATTGTTCATCGGTGTCATCCTCCCCACACGCTGACTGCATTGGCCGTTGCCGTCTATGCACCGAGCCAGCTGATCTATGTGGTCGACTCTCCCTTATCAATGGCCCCGGTGTCTCATTGGCTGCCTCTAAACCCTGATAAGGATCATCCATGTCCTCTGGTGCAGGTTGAACAGGTGGTGTTGTCATGCACTCCCCTGAGGTGTCTGTGGCAGCGTCCTCTTGTGTGTGCATGCCTTGTTCCTCTCCCTGCACAGTGGTGCTGTTAGTGGGTCCTTGTGGAAGACCTGTGGGACACAGGGGAAACACTGTCAGTGCCTCACATATGTTTGATGCCCCAGAATAAACATTTCTCTATATTTCGACTACTGTACTACTTTGCCCATAATGCACTGTTCTATAGGTTGCAAAACTGGGAATGGAGCTAATCTGGAGGTGCATGCTTATGTACTGCGGTTGTGTGCATGGTGCATATAGTGGTGTAAATACGTTAGTCTTGGTACTTACTTTGGATGTTCCTGGTGCTGAACTGTCAAGGTCTCCGATGCCAAGTACTGCCTCCGGCTCCAGAGTGTTCTCCACCATGGTTTCGATGGCTGTAGGGGGTGGTACTGTAGATGGGACTCCTCCAGTGCCATGCATCTCCCTCATACGCTCAGCCACCCTTTCCTTGGTCCTGGAGCGAAGGTCAGACCACCTTTTGCAGACCTCATCCAGTGTGCAGTGGCTGACTCCGATTGCATTGATTTTGGTGAGGATGTCCTGCCAGATTTTTCTCTTTTGGCGATGAGGGACACTCATTGCTGCCTTTCCAAACAACTCATCACGGTGCCGGCAGCACTCCTCTGTGCGCACCTCAAACTTCTTCTCTGAAAACTTTAGTTTTCTCTTCCTTCCAGCACTGGGTGTCTCCTTGTCCTGAGTTGCCATTGTTGCTGCAGCTCCTCTCACCTGGGTGTGACTTTGCAGTTTGGGCTGGGTAGGCTCCTCCTGTTCCATGTGGTTACTTCCTGGTTCTGATATCATCACTCAGAACCAGGAAGTGGGTTTTTCAAAAGTTTATTTGTACCTGCGACTCCGGACCACACCATTGTGCAATTTGTGACCTCGCAAATTGCAAGGTTGCAAATTGTGGTGCGACTCCACACCGAATCTCTCTTTGGTATAGCGATTTTTCCATGCATATCGTTTTGATAGTCATAAATAGTGATTCGCAAGTCCAGAAAGTGTTTCATAGAGATGCTTTAGAGTGCTACACCAGGTAGTGAGTGGTGGCATACCCAAACCAAAGCGGTAAAACGTCTGTGGGTGCAACTTTTCAGCAGTTTCAGTTTGCTTTACAACAAACACTATGCACTGTCAAGATGGCTTGAGTCTTTAGACACACTGAACTTTGACTCTGAAGGGGTGTGAAGGGGAATGGTCAACTGCAATCAACAGTATCCATTAACAACTAAGGGGGTCATTACAACATTGGCGGGCGGCGCAAGCTGTAACCGCCGTGCGGCCGCCAATGCGGCCGAATTCCCGCGGTCCCCATTACAACATCCCCGCTGGGCCGGCTGGGGCAAACCTAGTTTACGCCCGCCGGCCCAGCGGGGATGCGGCCGCAACATAGGAGCCGGATCCTAATGGAGCCGGCGGTGTTGCGGCCGTGCAACGGGTGCAGTAGCACCCGACGCTCTTTTCACTGTTTGCTATGCAGACAATGAAAAGCTGCACGGGCCCTGTTAGGGGGCCCCTCCACTGCCCATGCCAGTGGCCCATGGCAGTGGCATGGGCAGTGCAGGGGCCCTCAGGGGCCCCAGGACTCCCCTTACCGCCAGCCTCTTCCTGGCGGTGCAAACCGCCAGAAACAGGCTGGCGGTAGGGAAGTCATAATCCCCAGGGTATCGCTGCTTGCAGCGCTGCCCTGGCGGATTATCACCGCCGGGGCTGAAACTCCGGGAAACTGCCGTCCCCGGCGGTGCTACCGCGGTGCTACCGCCGCAGTCGAAATATGGGTCTCTGTACCGCCAGCCTGTTGGCGGTACGGACGCCACTTTAGCCCTGACGGTCTCAGACCGTCAGGGTCGTAATGACCACCTAACAGTAGAATCCTGCTTAAAGCAGGCCATGTATCCACAACAAACCAGGAGACAGTGGTCTGGCAACGCAGAAGCAGGGTCTCTCAGCATTAGGTAGAGCTAAAGAATTGCCCTGGCATACTGTTTGCGTCTTTTCACATGTACCAAAGTGTTACATGTGGCTCAAACTGACCTTTCTAGAAGGATATGACTTTCATGTGACAGTAGGAAGGCAGGCCCACACCATTCTGCTGAGCTCAAAGGAGATACCCCTGCCCATTCACAACCTGCCAATCAACGTGATAAATTATGGAGCTCATGGAAGGAATTTCATACCTCATTCAGGGGAAATTTTCAGGCTTAGAGGTTTTAAGTTGCTGGAGAGTTAACATAAATTAGCCTCTGGGACATTCAGGAAGGGAAAGGGTAACTTTCTAAAAGTTTGTTTTCCTAAATATTTATTAGAATTCCACTTCACTATTGAATTACATTTTTAATAAATGGTTAAAATTGTTGCTTAACTAACTGGACCTATTCTAAGATAGGGAATTAGTATTTTACTATGTACTCTGAATTCTGCATAGGGCAACTAGTCTGGCCACAGTATAAATACTTTTTTACAGCTTTGTCACAGTAGGGACATGGTCATAATAATTTTCTACAGGTCAAACTTGTAATATTCATTTTCTACATGTCCAACTTTTAAATGCCAGTCACCCTAGGGGTGACCTGCTAGTATTTAAAAGAGATGTTTTCAAATTTTAACAGGTCGCACTGCAGATTTAAACCGCAGCAGTCAGGCTGTCAGGGATTAGCCAAATTCTATATGTTTTAGTGGTCAAAGCACATACACTTGGTACTGGGCATTAATGTCCTGGTGTACAGAGTCTAACAACCAGCAACAAAGCAATGAGGTTCAGCAAAATATAGGTGGATGACCATGCAAAAAGGGGCAATTTCTCCCATTATCATCCTAAAATACAGTATTAACTCATATGAAAAGTGCCACTGCCGTTCCAGAATCCACAGGTATGCACATGAATATACACTACTGCCTTGAGTGCTAACAGTCCAGTATCCCAGTAAATACATGAAAGACAGTGCTCTCTACTTCCTCTGATGTATCTTAAATTTCACTCATTGTGGAGAGGCATCCTAGTTTAGGCTCCTACTCGGACCACCCTTTAAAAATAATTCTATTTATATGTGCATGCACATGTGCTGAAGCACCGTTCTACAGGTCATTTGATATTCCAGCCCAAAAATGGGTCCTGTTTTGCATCATTTTGACAAGTGTAGCCCTCAGTTGTGTATTTGTGTATGGGATGTGGTACGGAGTTGTGGCTAGAATATGCCAGGGGCAATTTTAGGGGTGTGATGTCAACAATTTTGCTTAGAGCCTGTTAGCAATTAGTTCTCTAATTGGCAGAGATATGCACCTTGTCAAAGTAGGGACCACTGTCCTAGTCAGGGTAAGTCAGTTACACTCCATCAAATAACCTGCATTCACCATCTAGTAGCTTGTCACAGAGCCGTCAGGCTTAACAGGCATTCTGTAAAGTATTTGTACAAAACTTAAAACAGCAAAACAAAGAAAAAAACAAACAAAGAAAATCAGATTATATAGATCTTAATTTAATGAACAAAACAAAACCAACACAGCTAAAATCCAATAAGTAGATGTCAACATATGAATTTTTAAAGGATATCTGCAAGTGTAGTGCTTATAAACTTAAATTGTCAACTGGGTGATATGGTTGCACTAGACCAGGTTAAATCCATCCAAAGTTCAGGTCGACCGTGTTGGAGTGCGGGCCAGCTACAAGGACCAACCTTGTCCCGCTAAATCAGTACCTTGGATCGATGGTTGAGTTGACGTTGAAGATCTGAAGTGGGGAACAGAAGAGGTGATTCAAAGGCGATGCATCCATTCTGATCTACGCAATCAGGGGATGCATCGTGGTCTAACAATATATAATCTATCATACCTGCCTATTTTATCTAAACTATTGTGCATTGCTGCTTATTATACTTACACTTCTTTATAAAATCTAACGTAACTAGCACACGTATGTTAAAGCATTTTTGCTAGTTTAAAAATTATTAATCATTAACCTGTATGAAATGTTTTCCAGGCCTAAATCAATTACTGCACATAAACGTGGCTTTGCATTTGAAGCTTGCACAGGGACATGTATTTTGTTTAAACTGCTCACAAACACATACTTTTCATTTTTTTTTCTCTTTCCTCTTCCTTTCCTCTTTTTATTTCTGACATGAGTCATGGTCATAATTTTTATTTCTGACATGAGTCATGGTCATGAGTGGGTATCTTTTCTTGACACAAATGTCTTATTGTAACAGTAGAATTAATAGAAAGAGTGTTAGGTCTTAGCTGCCCATTAGACCCAGGTAAAAATTACTGCAATGTTAGATCAATCTTAAAAGGTTTGTTCTTTATTAATAGGCTCTGTCACTGAAGGTGTATGAGAAGGGGAGTGATCTCACTGTGGAATGTATTGTGCTTGCCGTGTCTTGTCTTTGTTTTATAGATGTAATGCTGGGAGAAAATATTAACATGTATATAATGTTGCAGAGAACAGTTATACCATCTTGTGTTTAGAACGTTCTTTGAAATTTGTGTTCCCAGGCTAGATTAGAGAGGAGAGGAGGACATACAAGATGAGAGTGCCTATCTCAGACTTTCTTGAGAGCTCTTTGACTCAGATACATTTTGACTTGAACTCTTTGCTGATGCATCTCAGATTCACTCTGGGAGCTACTTAATTCTGTTATGAATTTATGTTGTTTGGGCCTTTACTGAGTTTCATGAATCTTTCTTTATGGGAGGTTTTGTTACAGCCTTTATGCTTTTATTTCTCAAGGCTAGAACTCTTCATGTGTTCTGCTGATGTTTCCTTTTCACTTTAAATTAGTTTTGAATAGGGATTAGATTTTATGGAAAGTGCTTCATGCACTGTAGTGCTCCTGAGAATTTGATGAATTGCTAATAAAATAACTAAATTATGAAAACTTTAGAAATGTAGAAGCAAACCAAAACATTGAAGAATTGTATTTGATTTCATTGCAATTTGTTAATTTGAATTCCCAATCATGAAATGTTCTAAAGATATTAGAAATCTAATGAGGGGTGATGTGACTGTTCCTATTCGGGAAAGTGAAGAGGAACCCCCTGAAGGAATGCCAGCATACCATATGGTAATTAAGGAATGGTTACACATCTGTGTATGGCTTCATAAGTGATGCAAGAACACTGAGAAATAGGGTCTACTGAGTTTTCCTATCTGGGGTACGTTACATTTGAGAATTATTAACAGTTTAGGAGAAACACTTTGTGAATGAAGCTTCCTCCTGTATCAACACAGTTTGAAGCACTCAGAGGCATATTTCTAATGCCCTAGTGCCACCTTTCACCACATCAGCGTAATTATTTTTTACGTTAATGTGGCCTAACAAGGCGAAATCACTGTGCCATATTTACTGAGTGATGCAATGCATGCTTTGCACCACCCTGTTAGAAATGGGGTTTCTTGTTGGCTAGGGTATGCACCTCAGCCAGGCAGAACCTACCCACAATAACAATGGTCGTCAGCAGTGAGGACAGGACTTGCGCTTGCACAGCACCATTGTGACTCATTATTTCTCTACAAAGTTTGCGTTTAGACCATCACATGTTTTACTTCTCTTAACTTTCTCTCTTTGGTCATTTTTCCTGTTTTCAGGTCTCACACGTGGGTATTTTGGTTGTCACACTTGTGTTTCTTGTACCTTTTCAAGATGGGGCTAACCTTTGATTAACAGGACCTGCCGTTTTACACGCAGGAGGAATTAGAGGGGTTCCGTAGAGAGAGAGGGCTGCATGTAGAAGGGGACCTCAGGAGATCTCTGAATTTCTTTGAAAGGCTTGTGACATATACCCGGGCGGTAGTGTGCTTAGGGGTTACCCTGAGGATCCTGAGTGTAGACCTGGTATCATAGCTTGGTTAGTTCTATGAGTGGACACCAGGATGGGAGCCTAGCCTGCACCGTAGGGCCAGCTGTTAAAAGAGATCCCATTTTGCCAGTAGAACTTGGGCGGGTGGCTGGTGATAGCATTCCGCCGGTTCTGTGTCTGGTAGTCTCACTCCAGAGTGGAGCAGGCAGAAATGTAGGCGTAGGGTTGCGAGGGGGCTGCGGGCCCCAGTGGAGAACCTGGAGGGTCAAGGGTTAGCTCTGCGAAGAGAGCCCACCAGGAATGACCTTGGTGAGACCATTCCTGGGCTGGGGGAATCCAGACTCTGTCAGATGGGCAGAGGTCAGGAGATCTGTGCCAGCCAGACTCTTGTGTGGCCCTTGGGGAAGGTGTTTTTCTTGTGGGGGGTGGTAGGTGTGCCCCCCAGTAAGGCCTGGTGCACCAGGCAATGGTTCAACCGCCAGGTGGTGACTCTAGTTTAGATGATCAGGTTCAGGGGGTAAACTCTGACCTGATAGGGAGTAGGTATGCTCCTGAGGAAGTCCTGGTGTGCCAGGTAATGATTCAACTGCAGGGTGGTAACTCTGGGTTGGATGATCAGGTTCAGGGGGTAAACTTTGACCTGATGGGGAGTAGGTGCGCATCCCAAGGAAGTCCTGGTGCACCAGGAAGTCGTTCAACCGCAGGGTGGTGACTCTGGGTTGAATGGTCAGGTTCAGGGGGTAAGTTCTGATCTGACAGGGGGTAGGTGTGCTCCCAAGGAAGTCCTGGTTCACTGGGCAATGGTCCAGTCTAAGCATGTCGTCCCTGGACTGGATGGACACGTTCAGGGGGTAAACTCTGACCTGGTTGGGGGGACGGTTAGTGTGCTCACCCCCTCATGTAAAACAGCTGGTGGTTTCTCCTGAGGTGGGGAGACACAGGATACTGGAAGTGGGGTCCAGGGAGGGGGAAGCTCGCCATTGACCATGGTTCAAACCAAGGGTATCATCCCTAGGTTGGGTGGTCAGTCGCCAGGTAGTGATCCTGAGCTGGCGAGAGAGTTGTGCAGGACTGCTGTACCCAGCACCCTGGCAGTTGTGGATTTTGGTGATACCCCTCCTACGAGAGGAGGGCGGCATCCTAGAAGGAGGGATAGAGGGAGGAGAGCCTCACCTCTAGCCCCTGTGGGACCTATGGGTGCGGACCCTGGGTTGGTGGATCAGTGGCAGGATAGAGGCCCCGAACTGATTGGAAGTGGAGTGGAGACAGGTTGCTGTGCACCTGGGGCTACTGCCCCCCACTTGTTAAGGTTTCAGAGACCAGAGGCTCCTAGATGGCCTGGGGCCTGGTTCTGGCCATTGGCAGCTAGAAAGCTCCCGTGGGTTTGTCTAGGTTGCCTGGGAAGCATTGACAGAGATATCCAACTGGAGTCAGGAAGGTGTAGAACTGGAACATGCCCCTGCTGTTGTGGGCCTGGGTCCTTGTTCTATCGCTCCAATCAGGGAAGTACATCAAGGTATTGATTGCTCTCCCCTGGCTTTAGGCTGGTAGGGGGTCGTGGTTGACTTTTTTCCTCATACAGAGTCATCCCCAGTATTTTTGCCTCCTTCCTCCTATTTTTTCTGACCTGTTGCTGTTGGCTCTAGGACTCTGGGCACTTTATCACTGCTGACCAGTGCTAAAGTGCAGGTGCTCTCTCATCTAAAGTTGGTATGATTGGCTTGTACCTAATTGGCATATTTAATTCACTTGTAAGTCCCTTGTACAGTGGTATCTCTACACCCAGGGCCTGTAAATTAAATACTACTAGTGGGCCTGGAACGCTGCTTGCGCCACCCAGTGAAGTAGACTTTCAAACCTGTCTCAGGCCTGCAAGCGCAGGGCCTGTGTGTGCAGTTTTCTGCCACAGGGACCTGACATCTATATTTACTTGCCAGGTACAGAACTCCCCTTTTACTACACGTAAGTCACCCATAAGGTACGCCTTAGCTAGCCCTATGGGCAGGGTGCCATGATTGTAGAAGGCAGGACATATGCCAGGTTGCGTGGCCTGCCCTGGTAGTGACAAACAGCCTAACTTGGTGTCTCACTGCTGTGAGTGCTGCCTTCTCGTAGGATTGCATTATAAATGCCCTGCCTTATGTGTAAGGGGTATTGTCTGATTTATGAGGGGTAGCGTAGGCATGTTTGGTATGGTTGTGATGGTGATAATAATGCTAGTTACTGGTGTATATTTTATTGATATTACAGAAATGCTACTTCTAGAAAGTGTGCATTTGCTTATGACTCTGGTGTTTTGCAGCTAGACTCCAATCCATGTCTGGTCAGAATAACAGTTGGGGCTTTGTGCATACTTTTCAGACAGCCTTTACACAGGGAGGGTGGAGGTGTCACAGAGGTGCATTCAAATACTGAATAGTCTTCCTGGGCTGAGAGAAGGGAGAGGTGAGGCACACCTACATTTGTAAAGGCTGTGCCCTGGCCTCACACAGTAGGGTTGTTTTCCCCCCACTGATGTTTGGAGCCTGTGCTGAAGGAGAGAGGGGGCACTCCCAGAACCAGTTGTAACTGGCTGGAACCACCTCTCCCTACCAATGTAAAACACTTTAAGGACTGAGTATAAGTACAAGGGACTTTTCCCCACAATTTGGAGACTCTTGGAATCATCTTGGAACTGGACACAAAGGACTGGAAGGACTCATCAGGGACCGCCAAGGACTGCTGCTGTTGTGCTGACCCGTGACCTGCTTGGTCACTGTAAGGGACTTGCCACCTGCTCACATGCTCTGTGCTGGCCTGTTATTGAGCCCCTCCTCTTGTGGGCCTTTTTCCTAGGACTCCTGTCCCCCTGGGGCAGGTTGCCGTGGCCCCTGACCTCTACGATGATCTGCAGACAACAGGAGTGCTTCTCCCAATACCTGGGAGTGGCACTGTGGAGAGTGCTGCTACTACAGTATTGGTAGCGCCTTGGAGGGCGCTCTTTCCGATTGTGGCATGGGAAAATCACCGCAATGACCTGGACTTCATTTGCTGTCCAAGCACTTTTTAAAAAGCGCGTTGTGGTTCTGGGAATCACCGCCGCAGCCCGGGGAGGCTGTTTCATCCAGGCGCGAGTGGAGCTCGCTTCCTGGTGCCCCAGGGCACGAAGAAAACCCTTCTTGCAAAAAACGGAGCAAGCTTGCTCCTATAGGTGCCCCTGGGGCGAGGTCCACTCTGTAGAGCACCCCGTGGCACCGGAAAGCCCTGCTGTGGGCCGGAATATTGACAAAGGCAGGAAGGAGAGGAGGACGCTTCTCCTTTGCCTTCTGAGCCCCGGAGGGCTCCTTTTTGATCTGTGGGTGGGGCGGCAGCCTTACCGGAGGCTCACTCGCCCCGCAGACCCCTTTGTGGGCCAGTGCCAGTATTTGCCCCCGCCGACTCAGAGGGCCGGTGCAGGCAATGTACACGATTGAATTGGTGAAATGTGTTCGCAGGTGGGCTGATTTTGACAAATTTGAAAGCAAGTGGACAATGATGCATGAAAAGTAAAATAAACTGGTAGAGATTTCTGAAGTGAAAAGAAAGACACCTTAACATGGTCTGGAGGAAAGAGAAGCTTTGGCTTTTCATTTAAGAGAAATAGCAGGTGGTGAATGCATATATATGTTCCTTGGAGTAGGTGAGACCTTGCATCATTTACAAATAATTTTTCCAAAATGAGGGAAAAACCTTTACAGTAGTACACACAAGTTGAAAGGTTTGTGAAGATTTCAATGTGTTGTGGATTAATTTGAATACATTCTTTGACATTGTGGTCCCAAATGATTTGTGGTCTGAGTGTAAATTGGTGTTAAGTTAGCAGATGCAGAAATGCCGCACTGGTGCACCATCACCGAATGTGATGAAGAAATATAATGAAGTGATTACTTTCTTGAAAGGCAGTGTTCCTCCTAAGGATTTGGATTATGTTAAACTGAACTAGACTCAGCAAGAGGTGAAGGAATCTATGCATGAATATTATGAGAGGTTGTTAAAGGCCTTTCAGAAGCATCCCTGTCAAACCATCTTGAGTCGAATATATGGGATTTTCCATTTTGCAGTTTGTTCTTGGGTTGAGACCTGAAATTAGTCAGCATATACAACAAAATGTGATTTATGGCAAACCAAGTCAGTAGATGAGATCCTGAAGTGCACTTGGTATTGTAGTGATGAACAGTAGATGAAAAAGATGACATTAAAGGAAACGTTTATGGTGGCACAGATGAAGATGGCACAGAGAACAGAATCAGTTGTTTACAGGTAACGGTGGTGCAGTGCAAAGTTAGGTTTTAAAATGCTGTGCAAGGTGTTCAAGGAAATATTTTTACTTCACAGAGTAGAGTTCGAGGAGTTCAGATTGAATACATATATTGATGTTGCAATGTTGAACAACATGACTCCTTGTCATCAATGTAGCAAGATGGGCCATTGGAAGCACAGGTGTAGGCTCAACCCCGACAGTGTAAACAATAAGCAGATGCAGGGAGGAAAACAGATACAAATCCAGAATGTGCCGGTACAACAGATGAAGGTGCCAATGTAAAATCAAAATGATGTCAGTCCTACAAGCCCCTATGCCTCAACAAAATGTGAGTAACATAAAACTGAATCAGAATCAATTGCCCCAAGTAAACTGGAATGCATTGCAGGTTCAGAATCAAGATGAAGTTCAATAGTTTCCCTTGTTTAATGATGAGGGCTTAGACTCAGACACGCCTCAATGGTGGTGCCTGAAGGGGGAGGCAGAATACGTACTTGGCACAGTCTTAGAGGTAGACCAGAGTGGACCATTTGTAGAAGGTGAGGTGAATGGCCACTGAATGTCATTTCTTTTTGCCACCGGTGTTACCAGTTCCACTGTAGGAACGGTAGAAGTCCCTGACCTATACCTCTGAGGAAAGAAGATTCAAGTTATGTCTTTCAAACAGATTACTGATCCCATTTCAAAATAAGTCCCTCTAAAAATAGGTTCCCTTGAGGAAAAACATCAGTTTGTTGTTTGTGATTCAAGTCCTGTAAACCTTCTGGGACATGATTTGTTATGCAAGTTAAATTGCACAATCTATTGTGCTCTATATGAGGTTGAGTTTCAGATTCATGATGAAGAAGTTGAGCTCAAATTGGCTCAACAAGATGCAGAAGGGGTCTACCCACTGACAACAGTAGAAGAATTACCTCAACATTTAAAAGAGGCTGTAAATCCTGAACTATGGGATTTAACTGGAAAATACATCAGTCTATTCAAAGTGAAAAAACAGTCTATATTACAGTCAAACCAAAATCTGTGTTTCCAAGAACACCACCTTATCACATGACCCCTGAAATAATAGCAGGGATAACACCAATAATTGAGGACATGATACAAAAAGGAATACTGAGGGAGGTACTCGGGAGTCCGTGCAACTCACAAATAATGGGATTTCAGAAATTTAAAGTGAAGTTTAGGATACTGCAGGATTTGAGAAAGGTTAATGACATTGTAATCCCATGTTGTCCTGTGGAGCCACGTCCAGCCACTATTCTTTATCAAATTCCATCTACAGCAGAAGGGTTTACTGTTGTAGATCTTTGTCATGTTTTCATCTTCATTCCATTGCATGAAGATAGACCATACTTATTCTAATTCATGTTTCAAGAGAACATTTTAACATGCTGTTGAGACCCAAAAGGCTATATTAAGAGTCCTTCAATTTTAATCAGATCTTAAAGAACAATTTGGATAACATGGCCTGAAATTCAGTCCTTTTTCAGTACATTGATTACCTAAAGGTGGCATCAGAGATAAGTGAATCCTGTAAACAAGACACCATTTACTTGTAGATCAACCTAGCCAAGTGTCCCTAAGCAAACTGCAAGACTGTTAAAATGAAGTCCAATTATTAGGACAAATCATTGAAAAAGTAACAAAATAAGTGTACCAATAAAGAGTAGAGACAATAATGCGAACGGGTCCTCCAAAAATGCAAAGGGAAGTCAGATAGTTTTTAGGAATGGTTGGCCACTATAGACAATAGTCAAATTTTCCTTGGTGGCAAAGCCTTTATTGAGACAAATACAGAGACGTGCATGTGTCAACAAATGCATGAAAGATTTCCTAAAGCTGAGAGAAAGTCTCTTTCATGCCCCAGCACTGGAAAATCCTGATTATTAAAAAAAAGTTACATTGTTTTGGGCTGCACTCTCTCAGTGCTTACAGAGTTGCGTGGGGACGCAAGAAGACCTTTAACTTATTTTTAAATTACTCTTGACCCTGTTGCTGAAGGACTGCCCAGTTGTCGAGAAGTGGTGACAGTTGTGAGTGCCAGCCTCAGAAGATGTAAAAGCATAGTGATAGGACATCCTTTAACTGTTATGGTCACTCATTCTGTTGAGGTTTTGCGTACCAGAACTAAAACTCAGCAGATGACAAGCACAAGCATGACTATTTATGAACAGCAGATATTTGCTGCTGACACTACAACACTGAGACAATGTCACATTTTGATGCCAAGCAAACTGCTTCCACTACCCAAAACTGAAACATCAGATAATTTTGACTATGTCTCAGTGTCACAGATCAATGCGCCACGTCAAGACCTGATATAAAAGATGAGCCTTTTATAAGTCCTGTTTGTGTCCTTTTCGTAGATGGTTCATGCTTAAGAACAAATGATGGCTCTCTGAGAGCATCATATACTGTCTGTATGATTCAAGAAATTATAGAAGCTTCATGGCTTCAAGTAGTCTCCTCCACACAAGTTGCAGCGTTAATTGCTCTTACTAAAGCTCACTGTTTGACAGCCCAAATGAAAGTGACTGTTTCTAAAGATAGTCAATATGGCTTTCATGTGGTTTTTGACTTTGATGTGTGTTTTATGAACTCTCCAGGATACCCTATTACAAATGTGGAACAGGTGAAAAAATTGGTAGAAGCTTTACAACTCACTGAAATTGCTGTTGTAAAATGTGCAGCACAGATGACTGACAATGGTTATATCATGGTCGGCAACAGATATAAAGACAAAGTACCACTCTATTGTGCAATTGTGGCTTGTATATTTAATGGCACATTCAAAGATGAATCTCAGGAGGATACTGTCTTTTTAATATTGATATTTATGGACGACACATGGAAAGATCTGAAAGCTATACAGGAGAATGTCACTGATGCAGAATAATAAGGTTTGATTAGAGCAGGATGTGGGAAGGATGAAAATTACATTTGGGTTTCAGCAGACAGAAGACCAGTATTGCCTGATAATTTGTTATCACCAATGACACTTTCTTTTTAAGGACCTTCACATTTAGGCTGGAACACTATGAACAGCTCATTTAAACAAATGTTTCAATCCAAGATTTTGAACTCATGCAGAAGAATTACGTTATTGTTGTGTAATATGCCAACGGATGAATGTGGGAAAATTAACACGTATCACAATGAGTCATCAGGTGGTCCACTTAACAGAAGGCTGATGGATTATACTGAAGTGTCTATTTGAGATGTGCTAAGATATGTCCTTGTTATAGTATGCTTTTTCACTTGATGGTTGGAAGCCTACCCAACAAGGAGAATGGCACTGTAGCTAATCTGCTGTTAAGGGAACTAGGAGCATATTTACAACAAAATGGCACATTAGCTCTGATGCACATCTTTTCTTGCATCCCTCTACGCCAACTAATGTCACCATGATAGTGCTGTATTTACAATATAGTGCACCATGGTGCACATTAGCACAATAACGTCATGATATATGATGCTATTGTGTCGCTTTGCTGGATTAGCGCCATAAATTATGGTGCTAGTCTAGCAAAGCACATGGAGGCCCATAGATCATTATGGTAGTGTCACTTTAACACCTGCCCTGAATGTCTGCAATAATGGTGCAGTGAAATCTTGAAACTCTGATTCTGTCGGCTGACCCAGCAGGAAACTCCTAATGGGGCCTGAGGGAAGGTGGCCGCACTGGCAGCAACCTGTCTGCAGGAGTTTGACGGACGGCGTTTTCCATCCACCAAACCCATAATGACCCCCTTAATGTTTGATTACTGCACAGGATTGGTTGCAGTAGTGCATTGTGTTTTTACAGGCTGAAGTTGTCACTGCAAACCTGCATCAACAGTAATGGCATGATCTCCTCCCTGGTGCAGCGACAGGGTGCTGATAAAGAGGCATGCGGGAAAGTCTTGTCTGGAATCCAGGTGGAAAGGCCCCTACCTAATAATCCTGATAACAGACACAGCTTTTCAAGTGTGCTGGAGTACCAAACTGGGTGCATGCTTCACATACTCATAGAACAAGAGATCCATCTGAAGAAATAGTGTTTAATGGACCAGAACACTGGTGGATGTACCACTGCAAGTTGTACAAGTTACTCAAGTTGGTGACACAAGGCAAAAAAACAGAAAGGGGTGAAGAACTACAGACAAGTGAAGAAATTCAATTGTCGGATGTCTCCCAGAGTGGTGTTGGATTTTTTGGTGTTGAAAGTGGACAAGTAAGAACTCAAGCTGAGGTAGCAGTTGAGACACCTTCAGATCAACAAGAAGATCCAGGAGAAGGAACAGGCACTGAATCAACAACAAAAAGAGATGTCCACAATGCTAGATGGCCAAAAGCTGACAGTTGAAAGAAATGGAACTCAAGGGGTATTTTTACTAAGATTTTATGCTGTGTTTGCATCACAAAGGGGATGAATGTTGACAAAGCAGTGTGAAGCACTGCTTTGCAATACTTAACGTCAAGGGGCTTTATTTGAGTGGTGCATTGGTGTTCCTATGCAACCACTCATGCTTTTTGATGCAAAACCCTATCTACAAACAAAAGTAGACAGGGTTTTATGCCAAAAGTTAACACCATGAGAAAGCAGGCATTAAAAGTAGAAATGTTTTAATTTCTCTTTTATTTTCCGACTTTGCATGCATGCTGTACTGTGCAGCACACATACAACCTCGGAAAAGCTTTAAAGTGTGTCTACGCGTAGTATTGTGTACTGGAAGGACACACTTCCAGTACAAATCCTATGCTAGACTCATGCACACTCCCATGCACTATGGCACAAAGGTGTGTGTGTGGCTCATTGCAGCTAAAATCAGCACCAGCGCTAGGGAGAGGGTAGAAGAGAGCCAGAGATTACTGTAAATATGGCACTCTCCTGCTCTCTCCTTCTCAAGCAGCACAGTGCAGCATTATTTGCTGCTGAACTGAGCTGCATGACTATTTATTAAATTTAGGCCCAAGTGTGTCAGCTGGATCAATGCCTCTGACAATGGATGAGGAAACCAAGTTGAGTGCTATAAGAGACACAGAAGTAGATAAACAATCAGAAGATCAAAAATAGCTAGAGTACCTTGCCAAACTCAGCACCTGAACGGACCTACCATGTGAGCCAAGTGCTAAACATCCCAATATCAGATCAGCTTGGTTGGAACAAAGAACTACCTGAGTCACCTTGAGGTTGTCTTGAGCTTTATGGAAAAAGTATTGAAAATTCATTGAATTAATTGTGCTAATAGACTGAGGTAATTTTGACAAAATAATTAAGGCTTGAGGCAGTAGTAGGAGAGTAGGGACAACCTTTGCAAGAACATGGAGCAAGGAAGACTATATGATGATTGCTGTAAATAAAGCTGCAAGTAACTCACTGAACTACGAAGAAAAGAAGAAATAATAACCTTGCTTAATGGAACCAATAAATTCCAAAATAACCAGTATTAACTTGCGGTTACACTTCACTCATTAGAAAATCTGACTTTAGTCAAAAATGTGAGTCCTAATAAGAAATAGGTGAAAGATTATTTTACGTATTATACGCTTATTAGCTGTAGCATTATTGTTATGAATACATGTTGCACCAGAAACATAGAAATCTGTTTCTATCATGACATCTAAACCTGTCGTTGATGCAGTTGGGTTAAAAGCTTCATTCTATATGAAAAAAGATTACTCCACACATGTTGTTTCTAGATTAGTCCAATAATATACAAGAGCTATTAATATGAAAGATTGTTATGTGTGTGCACACTTACCTTCACCAGCTGATGAGGAGGTGGCATGCCATCATATTCCTCTCTCTTATGCTACACCATGCAGTATTTACCCACTTTAGGTAATAGTGAGCAACAATTACAATATTAATATTCTTTCAATAGTGCCTTTGATGAAAATAATTAATTTACAACCACAGGCAAAGGAAATGGAAAGAGCGTGAAATTATTTTAAACCTTTTCGTTCCTATGAGCTCTGTTAAGGCTTCTAAAAACAATCTAACTTGCTTAATGAACCCATTAGTTTTTGTTATGATGTTAGAAGAAAAAAGAACACATTTTACAAGTAATTCTTTTAAAAAGGAAAATTAAGAGTAAAGATGAGTAAAGAAAGAAAATGTCCATTCCTAGACTGAAGATAGAAAAGACACACAAGGGGAAAGTATGTGTGTTTAAAAGATGAATTGAAGGTGGAAAGAGGCTTGTAGGAAATGGTCTTTGTGAATATGTTTTTGAGCTGAATCTTGTAGGGAGATGATCAAACTACACCTAAAGTGTACTTTATTTCTGAAGCGAATGCTTATTTTAGATTACCAGTTGATTGGTAGGGTATTTGCTATTAAAGCTTACCTTTCCAAAAAGTTATCACACACAAAGTTTAAACACATTAAAACTAACACTATCATACAGATGTTCACATAGTGAGAATGAGGGGGCACAATTAGTGGGAGATATATTTGGAGCTATTATACCAGCAGTAGGAGTGATACTAAATAATGAAATTATTAGAAATATTTCAATGGTAGTAGACAAGCTGGCAACTAGTACATCTAGAGCTTTATTAGTTGAAAACACAGATCAGTGGCAATTAGATCAACAGTTCTGCCAAACAGAAACCCTTTATACATTATACTCACAGAAAAGGGTGGACTCTGCACAATGCTGAAGAAAGAGAATTAGTGTACTTACAGCCCTGATGGGTGTAAGGAAATTGTAGAGTATACGTAAAATATCTCTGATCTAAAACCTGACTTGGAACCCTTAGAAGCCACTAGTATAGTTCAAAGCTTTACTAAAGAAATTTCTGCAATGTGCAACTGGATTACAGCACCACAAGGATGAATATTCAAAGCCATGTTAGTTCCTGAATTACTAGTAGTCATTTGTTTTCTGTCTGTAAAGCTATAAATATATTATTAGAAAAGAAGAAAAAGAGAGAAAGGAATAAAAGAATGAAGAAAGATTTAGAATTAAGTGAACATATTAATAAAGAATGTAGTAAACTAAAATAAAGGGGGTACTTGAAAAGAAAGAGGGAATTGTGTGATGGTTACTGACCTATCAGATAGGGAACGCTGTGAATTTGTTTTTACTAGTTTAAAAATTAATAATCATTAACCTGCATGAAAAATGTTTTGCTGGCCTAAATCAATTATTGCACATAAATGTGTCTTTGCATTTGAAGCTTGCACAGAAACATGTATTGTTTATACTGATGACAAACACATACTTTTCATTTTTGTTCGCTTTCCTCTTCCTTTACGCTTTGTTAGTTCTGCCATGGTACTAAGTGTGAATCTTTTTATTATGCAAATGTCGTGTTGCAACAGTTGAATGAATAGAGAGATTGTTTGGTTTTAGTTTTTGTACCCCTTTGAACCAATTAAAATGATTGCAGTGTTAGATTAATCATAAAACGTTGTTTCTTTATGAATAGGCTCTGTCACCGGTGGTGTATGAGAATGGAAGTGATCTCATTGTGAAATGTAATGTACTAATCTTTACTTTTTTTTTGTCTTATAGAGTATAACATTGGGAGAGTCAAACATTGATAATGTTATGGAAAATAATTACATGTATCTTGTGTTTAGGATGTTCTCTGTTAAACTTGCAACATTGAAGGAAGGTGCCCTGATCCCATGAGGACATGGTCATCTCATTGGCTCAAATCAGAATATAATGCCCCTTGTTCCCTTTTAAAATTGTATAAATATGAGTTTGCAGGCTACGAGACAGTGGAGGAGGACATACAAGATGAGAGTCCCCATCTTAAACATTCTTGAGAGCTCTTTGACTCAAATACATTCTGATTCATCTTCTTTACTGATGCATTTCAGAGTCCCTTTGAGAGCTACTTAATTCTGTTCTGAATGTATGTTGTTTGAAACTTTACTGAGTTTCTTGAACCTCTCTTTACAGGAAGTTATGTTACCGCCTTTAAGCTTTCACGTCTCAAGGCCACAGCTCTTTATGGGTTCTGTTGATTTTTCATTTCTCTATGAAATTATTTTAGAACAGGGATTAGATTTTATGGAGTGTGTTTCATGCAATGTTTTGTAATTGTATTGAGAATTTAGTGAATTGCTAAGAAAATACCTAAATTACTAAAATGTAATAAATGTTACTCCACTCTTTTATTGACTTCCATCCAATGTAAATGTTCTTATATGTTGATAAATTCTTGACTTGCAGTACCTGATGAACTTCTGTCTATCTCAAAGACCCTATGTTTTAGGCCCAGTGGGATGTGGAAACTTCATGGTTCCGGATAAAGTTTAATCTATGACGTTCGGTGTTCCCAATAGTCCATCTTGGCACATACCTTTTATTCTTTCCAAAAATATTTAACCTACCATATTTAACCTATGTGCTATTGATAGCTTACCTAACCTATAATATCTATCAACCTACCTGCCATACCAAACCTACCATAGGTAGGAACTACCTTTCTAAACCTACTTTATCTTACCTATGTTACATACCATACCTACCATACTATACTTGTCTTGCTTACCTTCCTAATCTATCACACCCAACCTACTGCCAGACCTGGGAACCTATCGACCTACCTACGAGACGTACTACATACCAAACATATTTACGTACTTAGATACAAACCTACCTTTCATATCTCACCTTATCTACCTTAGTAACCACGTGTAACCTAACATAATTAACATACAATACCTATCTACCTGCCATGCGTATCCCACCATCCCCCTCTCACTCTAGCAAAACAACCATACTTACTTACTTATCATAAATAACCATAACATACCATACCTCAAGCCCTCCAGTGTGTATATCTCATGCTACCATGTGCTAGATGGTTTGTGAACAGGGACTGGTAAAGCTAATATGTCTGGCTATAATGTGCAAGTTGATGTAATCACAGGAAATGATAAATGTTGTTTATCACATTAAAGTCTGCCATATTGGCTTTGATAATGAAATAAAAACTATCAAAAAAGAATGTATTTTTGTGGGTCGCTGAGTGCACACGTAAAATAGTCCCAAATATATTTCAAGAAAAGCTGCTCCTGAAAGGCAGAATGATACACCAAACAGCATGAGGTGATAAAGTGATAGTCCTTTGGGTGGAGTCAAAGCCCATGTATCTATGTATATTTTAAATAATTGATGACAGTATGTCTTGCAGACAGCAGCACTGTCAATCTATACACAAAAAGGGGCACAATATGCCTGTTGGACTTGCAGTTAAGGTTTAGGCTACTGCAGCCTGCTAAACAAATCACTAGAGTCTAAGTCAAGGTAATTCTCATACCAGCATAAGATACTGCATCCTGCATCATGAACGTGTTGTTTGCCTTTGTTGAAAGGCATGGTAGTGTGATTTTCATTTTCCCTAAACAAAGTGAGACATGTTGGCTTTGCCAGAGCTTCTTTGAATAGCCAGTCTTAGAAATGGGGTTTCTGGTTGTCAGAGCCTGCACCCTGTACAAGCAGAAACCATCACTCTAGTCAGGGTAAGTCAGATACACACTGAGAGATAACCTGTGCTCTCCCTCTGGTAGCTTAGTACAGAGAAGTAGGGCTTATCTGAAGAGGCAATGTATAAAGTATTTGTGCAACACACTGAGACAGTAATGCAATGAAAACACCACAAAAGAACTCCATACAGGGTTGAAAAAATAGAATATATTTTTATGAGTAAGATACAACCAAAATGACAAGACTCCAATAGGTAGAAGTTGAGATATTAATTTTTAAAGAATAAACCAAAAATAATGCTTAGAAGCAAATAACTCTAAAAGGTCACTTGAACTCGCACTAGACTGGGGTAAATCCAAAGTTCAGACTGACTGTAGCTAGCCTGGAGGACAGGCCAGATATAGGACCCAAAGAGGGCCTTGGATGGAAGTACCTTGGATGGAAGAAACATCGTCGTCGAGGACTCGATGAGTGGAGCAGAAGAGGAGATGCGTCACTGTTGAACGAGGAGATGAAGGTGGTGCATCACTTCCGAGGTGTGCAGCATCAAGGATGCATGGAAGATCAGATAATGCTGGGAATTGAGGTGATGCATCGTTGTTGAGCTGCTGGATTGAAGTGAAGCATCGGTACCGAGCTGTGCAAGGTCAAAGATACATTGGAATCTGGGGACGATGCATCATACAGTCGGCAATGCAGTGTCCGTGCCCTGGGTGCAGTAGCAATGTTTCTGTGTCAAGAGGAAATGTGTTGGTTCAATGAGTGCAGCATCATTGATGCATTGATTACTTTGGATTGCAGCACATATACTCACTTCCTAGGGCCCAGGGATGGATTGTCACCTCTTGGTAGAGCAGTACTCACAGCAGACAGAGTACAGGCACTGGTTGCAAGTTGTAGGCAGTCTATTATGTCCCTGAGACTGCAGGAGAACAGGGGAAAGCCAATAAGCCCTTGCTATCACTCAGGTTTCCAATGAGAGGGGTTCAGTCCTCCCTCAGCAGAGCAGAGATCAGCAAGCAGTGAGCAGTCCTTCTTGGAAAGCAGTCCAGCAGACTGTCACTCCTTGTAGCACAGCAGTCCTTACTCCAAGCAGAGTTCTTCACTGAGCCAGTAGTGTACTGATCTGGTTGGGTCAGAGATGCACTTCTCATACTCAAATGTGCCTTTGAAGTGGGGGTAGATTCAAAGAAGGGTCTTTAAAGTGCACAGAAGTCCTTTCTTTGTAGCCCTGGCTCCAGACAGTCAATAGGGGTAATCAGTCCTTTGGGTAGGGAAAGGTACTCCGTATTCGAATGTAAGTTTCAATTTCCTCTCCTCCCTTCCTGCCAAGGAAGAGCCATCAGAAAGTAGATGAATGCAGACACACCTAACCTTCCTTTGTTTCTGGGTGTCTAAAGGGAATGCACAAGATGTATCTGTCACCCACCCCAGAAGTGCTTTGGGAACAGTCTGCAGGCACACAGAACTTAAAGAGCAGAGCAATGTCCACTTTCTAAAAGTGACATTTCTGAAATAGTAATGTTAAATCTGACTTTACCAATAAAGAGGAGTTATCATTACCATTCCGATGATCTGAAACATGGTGCAACTACTTCTTTCTGATCAGGAGTTACAGCAAAGGTATATAAATGAATTCCCAATAATGGCCTATGAGAGGAGTAGGCCTCATAGTAATGAAAAACAAATTTGGGAGTTTTTCACTACCAGAACATGTAAACCAAATAGTCACCTAACTTCGGGGTGACATATGTAGCAAAAGGGGAGCTAAAGGGTTAGCACTGCGCTTTAAATGCAATTAGAAGTGGAAATGAAACTGCACACACAGGCTCTGTATTGGGAGGCCTGAGGCATGTTTAGAGGGCTACTTAAGTGGGTGGCACAATCTGTGCTGCAGGCCCACTAGTAGTATTTACAGACTCTGGGCAAGAATGTGGGTAGACCATCAGCACTGGTGTGGTTTAGCTTTGGTCTGTGTTTCACTCTGAAGTCCATATCCTGTAGGGAGATGGGCCACCTCAAAAATGTTGGACTCTCACCCCTCATTTGCATGAGCCACCTGGGAGGCTTGTGGTCAGTTTGAATCAGGAAGTGAGTATCAAACAGGAATGGTCTTGTTGGTTCTTAACATGTTGGGGAAATCATGGTAAAGTAGGAAGTAGATGGAATGTTGAGGGCAGAATGCTAAGGATGGTGGGTGGAATGTGATGAGGGCAGTTGGGAGGAAGCATAAGTCGCAAGTAGGTGATGTGTCATCCTGCTGATATACTGAATAAAAGACTTACATGGCGAACCACAGCTCTGTATTGGTGACAAGGGGTACCTCGGCAGGACAACTTCATCTATGTGCCTTCAGGTGTTCCTGTCTTTGCAGCACTTTAGCAGTGGGCATTATCCGGAGGTAAGTGAATTTCCCTTTTCAGCCCCCGGAGGCTGCCAAACATTGCTGAATGCTTCTTCATATGCATCTTTCCATCCTTAAAACATTTTGAGGACCGCCTAAGAGGACACAGGAATTCTCTGGCCTAAGCACGTGATTCAGTGTGTTTACTCCCTCTACATGTGTCACTGAGCGTCCTTCTCTTTTTCCATTGTCTATGTACATGTCTGTAGCTGCAGTTGATTGAAACTCACTCTCCCGCATTCTTCAAGCGGATGTATGTCATCATGTTTTAACAACCTTCAAAGCTGCAGTTTTGAATTGGGATTTTATTTGGGCATAGGCAAATGGTGATGGGCACACCAACCTGCAAAAATGTCCCTCCACACACGGTGACTGGCACACCAATTACAAATATAGAATCAAATTTGTATGCAATGACAGACACACTGTCCACATCATAATTCGGTGATAGGCATACCTAAGCTGTGAATCTTGGATACATTGGGCCATATGTATGAAAACATGAGCTTGCGAATCGCAAATATTGATTTTTGAGAAATCGCTATTTCTGAGTCGCAATTGGCCATGTAACAAAATTGCGATTCGGAATTAGCGATTTCTTTAAAATCGCTATTTGTGGTTTGCGAGGCCCATTTACCGAATCACAACTTGCATTATCTCAAATTGCGTTTTTTTTTGCGATTCGGTAAAAAATCGCAAAATGCGAGAAAGTTCAAGAATGCACAGCTGGAGGAGCCTGATGACATCACCAGCAGGAAATGAGTCATCCCAGCCAGTTTCAGGTGCCACACCCAAACCAGCATCCTGAGAGGGAGCAGCCCAGCCACACAGAGCAGCACTCAGAAGGAGCACCTGAGCCAGGATGAACACCCCAGGCCAAGCACAGGAGAAGGTTGAAAGGAAGCGCAAGCTGAAATTCAGTGAACAGGAGCTTGAGGTTCTAACTGAGGAGGTGGTAAGGAGCCATGATCGCCTGTTCGGAAAAAGCTCACTCCAGGTGCCTAAGAGTGAAAAGAGGAGATGATGGCTGGACATACAGTCCAAAATCTGCGCCGTTGGAGTGGCACAGCGCTCCATCAAAGAAATAAAAAAAAGGTGGTACGACCTGCGCTCTCGTGCAAAGGAGAGGGTGGCAAGGAGACTTGCAGAGGCCAGGGGTACAGGTGGCGGACCACCAACAGAAGCACCATCAACACCATTGGAGGACCTGGTGGAGTCCACACTCCTCCCTGAAGCTGTGACTGGGGTCACAGACATCGACACCTCCGGCACACTGAGCACCAGCCAAGGTAAGTGCAATGATGTTTTGTAACCCTATATGTGTATGCACAAGACCCCCTTAGGAATTAGCATGTAATGTGAAGCAGTGTGTGAAGTAGTCCAGTCCACATCTTAGAAGCAGCACAACAATGCATTATGGGAGTGGCAGTCCACAAACTAGTACTGACAGTAACACAACAATGTAATGAAGTATAGTGACACCAAGGTAACACAACACACACAACACCATGTAGAGCAGTACCTGTACCTTTATCGCCATTTTCTGACAAATAATGTAACATACAGAACTGACATGCTGCATATTGTTGTTGCAGGTGGGCCAGGCCCAGCAGCCACACCAGCTACATGTGTAGGAGAGACGGACACCCATCAGCCCTCGGATACAAACACCAGTGGGTCCCTCCACATGTACACTGTCTGACGCAGGCCCAGGGCACTGCCACTGCCAGAGTTCAGTGGCGACTCTGATGAGCAGCAGGAAGGGCCAAGCACACGGTCAGCACCAGACAGGCGCAGCCAGATTCTGGAGGGCAGGGGTCATCCAACAACAGCACCACGCAGGATTGCGACGGAGTACCGGGCACAACATCATGAGGCAGGTGAGGGTCCCTCCTTATTTGGGGAACTTGAAGCTGCTATGTTGCAGCAGCAGCGTCTGCAAAATAAGCGGATCCTCAGTTTAGACAGAAACCTGCGCATACACAACCGCAACATGATGGGCCTGCATCGCCAACTAGACACACTCAATGGCAATATTGTATAGCTGCGTGAGGGACAGGTGCAGGCTTCAGAGGACACCAGGGGCCTAACAAGTGCTGTCCGTGACCTCTGCCAGGAGCTGCGCCATGAGAGGGTTAGCCGGCGCAGACAGGAGCACAGATTCCGGACAGTGTTTGGCAGCTACTGCAGGTCCTCTAACAGGATGGCAAATTCCACTGCATTGATCGCCCGTTGCACAGTGGCGGCGCAAGTGGAGGGTGCACACAGCAGCAGGGACGTTGTCCAGGGACATGTTCAAATCACAAATGTGATAGAACACATAATGGGACAAAGATCTGCCACTCCAAGTGAGGTAGCCTTGGGGGACACTGAGGACAGTTCAAGCCTCAGCAGTGTTGCCGTACCAGCAGCAGACACCAGACGGCGCAGTGCCAGGCACAGCACTGCCACTGAAGGTGACAATAGGGGTGCCAGTGGCTTAACTGGGCACCCGAGTGGTATGCGTGGGAGAAAAAAGTGACTCTTGCCGCCATTAGACTGATGTTGCCACAATGAGGAAATAGTGCATGACTCTGGTGATTAGTTTATTTGTGTTTGTCACATCACCTGTTTCATTTATTTCTCAAACATACATTACCTGACGTAAGGTAATACATTTATATCACTACAGGTACAGTTGTCAGTGGATCTGTGTCATTCATACTCACGTCTGAAATGGCTGTGTGTAATGTTGGCACACCTTTGCCTTCCCTCTGCTGCACTGGTCCTGTCTGCTGGCTGTAGAGGTGGTATGGGATCGTCATCCTCATCTGATTCAGTGTCACTGATTTCTATAGATATGTCCCTGGTTGTAGCTATATTGTGCAAAATTGCACAAGTAGCCACTATTCTACATGTGGTCTCTGGACTGTACTGTAGTGCCCCTCCACTTTTGTGGAGGCACCGGAAGCGACTCTTCAGCAGTCCAAAGGTGCGCTCTACCACGTTGCGGGTTGCCCTGTGTGCTGCATTGTATCTCTGTTCTGCTGGTGTTGTGGGATTGAGGTAGGGCGTCATCATTTAGGTGCGCAATGCGTAGGCACTGTCTCCTGGAAGGAACAGAGGGTACAATGAGAAAGTGAGCCATCAGATGTCACAACTGCATAAATGCGCCAGTGTACAGAGGGAAAATATCTAGTAGATATCCTTCACCAAACTCCCCAGCTAGCAGTCTTGTGTGAATGCCGCTGTGGCGAAAGATGTACGAATCATGTGTGCTCCCTGGGTACCTGGCCACGAGATCAGTTATGATATAGGAGGCATTGCATATCACCTGAGTATTCATGGAATGTTAGTATTTACGGCTTCGGTACACATACTCTGTGGCTGATGGTGGACAGATTACCACATGTGTGCCATCTATGGCACCTAGGACGTGGGGGAACTGTGCTATCTGGTAAAACTCTATTTTTGTCTGCTGTATTTCCTGTGGGGTGTGGGGGAATCTGATGTACTGTTGGAGTTTGCTCAGAATTGCGTTGATAAAAGAATTAAAAAATCTGGAGAGGGTACTCTGTGATACCCCTCCAGCTGCTGCTATGACCCCTTGCTAGCTCCCTGAGGCGAGTAGGTGTAGGGAGCATAATACCTGCACATGGGTGGGTATGCTGTGAGTCCTTAGTGTTCTGCACTGCAGTATGGGTTGTAGCTCAGCTATCAGGTCAAGTATCATGGCTGAGTTCAACCTATAACTCTCATATATTTCCTCCTCTGTCATGTCAAAAAGTGTAATGCGCACTCTGAAAATGCGCTCCTGTCTCCTCCTCCCTCTCCTCAAACCTGCCAAGATCCTCATCCTCCTCACCATGACGTAGAGTGCAGCCATTGTGGAAAAGTGTCTGAGGCATTCTGGGCCTCTTTATATAGGTTGCACCTGGTTACCACCTGGTTTCACTTAGTGGTATTTTGCATGTGCAAAATGCCATTCTGCGAAAAATCCCAATTTGCGATGTTTTGATGCATCTATTTGCGAGTTGGATTTTGTGAATCGCATTTTGCGCCTCACAATTTCCTACTGGAAATACCAAATCGCAAACTGCGACTTGCAATACCAGCTCGCAGCACAAAAAATCGCAAAAATTGCGATTTCTTATTTTTGGTCTGCGAATGCCTTTCGTGCATCGCAGACCACATTTTTGCACTCGCAAAAGGCCGATTTTTGCAAATCGCACTGTTTGCGAGTGCAATAACTTTTCATACATCTGGCCCATTGTGCCTTCTCACACAGTGACAGGCACACCTGCTGTTCTACAATTCATAGTGAAATACTTCTGTGTATTGTTCCTCCACAAGCAATTTCCTCACTAACAAGCGTATTGCATGTCAAACAATTTGTATATCAAATTAATAAGAATTGTAATTATAAATTCTTCTGCAGTGCATAGAGGAATCTATCCTTATAATTATAATGTAGCACTCATTAATTCCACCTCCAGCCTTTTCACCTAATCCGACAACTCCTGATTCAGACTGGGAGTTGTGGAAGGAGAGCCTTGAGGCATTATGAGATGTCTTCGAGTGAGAATCCTTGTCCCACAAGTAATAGTGGTTGTGTTAGATGAAAGTGAAGCTGATGGTGGTATTGATTAATATACTTCAGCTATGAATCCTCTTGATGTAAGATTTAGGCATGCAAAAATGTTATTATAAAAAGGCACAAGTTCTACAAATTAGTTCAAATTACCAGAGAGTCAGAGGATAGTTTTGTCTGTTTTGTCTGAGATTTAAGGATTTGGGTGATATTTTGTGAATTCAAAGTAAAAAGGCAAGTCCTGTAGAGCCCTTAGACTTACGTACTGAATTGAAGAAGGAACTGGACAAACTGTGTGGGCAGACTGTATTGAACCTATTGAATGTTCTGATTGGGTTTCCCCAATTGTCATAGTTTGCAATGGTAATGGATCCATTTGCATATGTGTGGATCTACAGGACCGTAATGACCAAATGTTGGTTGATCGCCATCCATTGCCTAATATCACAGAAATGTTATCCACTTCAAAGGGAGGCAAAATCCTCATTGCACCATAAAATCAATTCACATCTTGATTCTAAACATTTAACCACATTTATAACTCCTGAGGGTCTGTTCCAGTTTAAATGCATACCTTTTGGCCTAGCATCAGCTTCTGCCAAAGAGCAGTGGAATATTTGTTTAAGGACCTGGAATGTGTTGTTGCATTCCAGGATGATGTACTAGTTAGGGGTGAGAGCAAAGCACCCCATCCCTCTTCTAATCTCTTTTTTGGGGTATTTTAACCATGTCCATGTTACATCAGTCACTTTCATTGGTTCGTGGGCTTGCCTTTTAAAATCCACTTGTTTTTATTCATGAAAGACATGCACACGTCATGCCTTTTCTGGTGTTTAGCCCTCCTCAAGAGCACCGGTAAACTATGGAAAAATACAGGGCTCCATGTTTTCCGTATGGTTTCTGGACTACTTTTTCTCTTTATTTTGCAGGGCAGTCACGCTGTGTTTTACACAGAGCGATCACGCTTGTTTTTTTTTTTTTTTTCATTTAATGTGGCAAGAAAAGTCCAGTTAGGAGTTTACAAGGCTAATAGCTCTAACTCGACATAATGTGAGACCTGTTGCAGTGCAAATGCTTGTTTTTATAAAGGATCAAGACCAGCATGACAATACGTTACGTCAAGCGTTGTCCATTCTAAAAGGAAAAGGGCTTTCACTCAGTGCCAAAAAATAAAAATTCAACACTCTCATTATTGACTATTTGGGATACAAATTGTCAGTGGAAGGGCAGGAGCCAAAGTTAAGCCTAGTAAAAGCAATAAAGGATTTTCAAACACCTGAAAAGAAGGATCAATTAAGATCCTTTATGGGGCTGATTGAATTCTATACCACGTTTATTCCCAGGTGTGCAGAAAAAACATACAATATGAGGAATAACATTTTTTTTTAGTGTGGATTGTGATCAAGAAATCAAATTGATCAAGAATGAAGTAATGCATGACATTCCATTGAAATTATTTGACATTCGAGATGAAAACATAATCAGATTAGCAAAAGGAGACTAAGGGGGTCATTCTGACCCTGGCGGCCCTCGACCGCCAGGGTCGATGACCACGGAAGCACCGCCAACAGGCTGGCGGTGCTTCCATTGCTATTCCGACAGCCGCGGTCGCCCAGCCGGGTCCGGCGGTTTCCCGCCGGATTTCCCCCGGCTGGGAGAATTCTCCATGGGGACCCCCATGGGCATGGGACCCCCTTCCCGCCAGCCTGTTTCTGGCGGTTTTCACCGCCAGAAACAGGATGGCGGAAACGGGTGTCATGGGGCCCCTGGGGGCCCCTGCACTGCCCATGCCAGTGGCATGGGCAGTGCAGGGGCCCCCAAACAGGGCCCCAGCAGGATTTTCACTGTCTGCTTTGTAGACAGTGAAAATCGCGACGGGTGCAACTGCACCCGTCGCACCCCTGCAACACCGCCGGCTCCATTCGGAGCCGGCTTCATTGTTGCAGGGCCTTTCCCGCTGGGCCGGCGGGCGCTCTTTTGGCGGTCGCCCGCCGGCCCAGCGGGAAAGTCGAAATGGCCCCGCGGTCTTTTGACCGCAGAGCGGTCTTTCGACGGGGGTAGTTTGGCGGCCGCCCGCCAAACTCAGAATGACCCCCTAAGACCCTAATTATGACATTTGCGGTAAATGCCACCTACTGCCATGATGACGGCCACCAATTTACCGCTGTGGTGGCGAATACCCGTTCACCATATTATCACACACACACACATCAATTCGACAGAATACAGCCACATACACAAATCCGGCAGGCCAACGGTCAGTGATAAAGTGTCGGACCCAACACCCATACTGTTATGCCAACAAAGCTACGCCCCCCACATTATGACCCACAGTGGACATTCAACGGCGGTAAACTATTGGCTGTACATAATGCCACGCTCAGAATGGACACCCACATACAAAACAACACTACATTGGCCAATACCAAATACACACACCTGACACTCATACACACACCACACCCACACAACCACAGCACTATAAAACACACACACACATTACCCACAACCCTTTTTGAAAAACAATTACTGCCAGGAGATTGACACGAACAGCACAGAGACAACTAGACACACACACACCTCTCAGACCCATACATCCCTCACGTACTCCACATCACACAGCCCACTGTATTACTCAACGCACTCTCGCCAACACACACCACACAGCACCCATGGCACCACAAAAAGCACCCCCGCTTCACTGAGGAGGAGTTAAGGGTCATGGTGGAGGAAATTGTCACAGTAGAGCCACAGCTATGGAGCACAGGTACAGCAGATTTCTATTGCCCGGAAGATGGAGCTATAGCGGAGAATCGTGGACACGGTGAACGCCATGGGACAGCATGCAAGAACTACCGTCCCCCCTCCAACTCCCACTTCCCAGTCCCATTCTCCTCAACCCCAACCCATCCCAAGCACACATACAGACAAGCATGCACACAAGACAACAGCCAAGAGTGTCACAGGCAAACACAAGCACCACACTTCATCCCACAAGGACTCATGCAAACACCATACAGTTGCAGACACAACAACATCCACTGCCTCCACTGTCTCCCCTTCCTTCTCCTCCACCTCCCTCCCAGTCATGTCCACACTCACACCTGCATGTACTACATCAACATCCACTACCAGCATCACTACACCAAGCAGGACACACACCTCCCTGGTAGATACTTCCACAACAGCCATGCATGCGTCCCCTCTGTCCTCTCACACCCTGTCTGCCCCACCTCCTAAAGGACACAAAAGCAAGCACTCACACACTCAACTGCCATCCACCTCACATCAGCATACTGCCCATGTACCTTCATCTAAGTCCAGCAGACATATACCTCCAACAACCACACCCTAAACCTCCACTCCCATTACTCCTCCCTCCTCCCACCCCCAATGTCCATTAAAAGGTTTTCCTTTCCCAAATTGACCTCTTCCCTAACCCTCCCCCGTCCTGCCCGCATGAGCAGGGTACCACGGACACAGCTCAGCATCTCAGACACACAGTCCACGGGGATAGTGGTAGCACCACCTACTCGTGGTGGTAAGGATACCACTCCTCCATCGAAGAAGGGGAAGGAGCCAGCAACACTAGGCATGAAGGGGAAGGAGCCTGCACCACCAGGAAAGAAGGGGAAGGAGCCAGCACCACCAGGAAAGAAGGGGGAAGGAGCCTGCACCACCAGGGAAGAAGGGGAAGAGCCCATTCACCCCTTCCAGGAAGGGTAAGGATCCAAGTCCCATGTACTGGAGGACACAAAGCCCTCTACTCCAGCGGAGTCTGTCAGGGTAACACCTCCACCACCACCAGCTGTCAGGGAGGCCCCACCACCATCTGATGAATTGCAGCCATCAGACAGTGCAGAGGCTGCCCAGGAGGCTCCTCCATCCACCACCAAACTGCAGCCATCAGACAGTGCAGAGGCTGCCCAGGAGGCTCTTCCATCCACCACCACATTGCAGCCATCAGACAGTGCAGAGGCTGCCCAGGAGGCTCCTCCATCCACCACCACACTGCAGCCATCACTGCCAGCAGATGCCATGTAGGCCACCCTCCAGGGGCTGCTGTGTGAGTTGCCCCTTCCAGAACCACTGGGAAAGTCACCCATCTGAGAGACTGTGGCCTTGCACTCCCCAGGACAGAGCAATGGGCATGTTGCTCCCTCATGAACCAGTGGGAAAGCCACCCACTCCAGATACTGTGGCCTTGCACTCCCCAGGACAGCACAATGGACATGGTGCCCCCTCCAGAACCAGTGGGCTTGTTTCCGCCTGAGGTGCCCCCTCCTCCTGAGGTTCTTGCCTATTTGCAAACTAATGCCCCTGCAGTGTACTACCCAGATGTGGTCAGGATTTGAGTTGGGCCTTAGACTGTGCCCTGTGGCCATGTGGGTCCTTTGAACAATGGATTGGGCAGTGTACGTTTGTGTACATGTGTACATATCTGCTTCATTGACAAATCGAATTATTGATTTTTAATGTGATCGGATTACAGTCACTTTTGTCCATTTCAGTTGTCCTTGCATTATTCTGTCATTTTTCGGGGACAAATTGTTTTTTGTGTGCAGCTGGTTGTGTGTATGGTGTGCGTGTGTCAGGTACGTGTTATGCATGTGTGTGTCACTCTCGTTTTCCTCCCTCCCTCCCTTGTGTGCTAGGCGGCTGTGTTCACCGTTGTCGTCTTCGTCGGCACTGATGTTCCAGGTGGAGCATAACGTAGAAGATCATCGGGAAAACTTGCAGTTCGGGTTCCATGGCGGCACTGTTCTTCTCTGTGTCTCCGAAGGTAAATCCTTTCTCTTCTGTGATGTGTTTCCGCCAGGCTTTTGATGGCGTTGGTACCCCCTCAGAAAAGGGGGTGGATTGCAGGGTCAAAATACTGTGGGCAGTACTTTGTCTCCCGCCCGGCTGTTGTTGGCTACCGCCGTGGTGAGTGTTGTATCCGCCCTGGTGGTTGGTGTGGTACATTGGCTGTCTATCTGTCTGGAGTTATCACCGCCATGGTCATAATTTTGCTGCCCATACCGCCAGCCTGTTGGCGGTATTACCGCCACTTTATCACTCACCGCCAGGGTCATAAAGAGGGCCTAAGTGCAGTTTTGTTGCAATCAGCAAGTGGAAAAGACAAAGTAGCTGTGCTTGCTTCTATAAGTTTGAGAGTGTGGAGTCATCGCACTCTGTAAAAGAAAGAGAGGCATTGGCATTCTGGTGGAGTATTGTTCAATTCAAACTTTACTTATGGAGCACACGTTTTACTGTGCAAGTCGGTCACAGACCTTTGGTGCAATGATTCACCAACAAGGGTGGAAAACATGCCACTCTAAGGATAGCAAAGTGGCAATATAGGCTTCAGGACTATAATTATTGTGTAGAGTAAGTGCCTGGCA
Source organism: Pleurodeles waltl (assembly GCF_031143425.1). NCBI lineage: Eukaryota > Metazoa > Chordata > Amphibia > Caudata > Salamandridae > Pleurodeles > Pleurodeles waltl. The sequence continues at coordinate 448,517,335 of NC_090442.1, read as the reverse complement.
TGAAGAATTTGCTAGCTGATTGTCTTTCTCACCCTCCAGCTCAGGGCTAGAATGTAGAGGAAGATGGATTGTGTGAGGATGATGCAGATTTGGTGTGAGCAGTTGAAAGTCATTCCAAGGGTGCCATATCAGAAGAAGAATGGAAAGCTGCATGTGATACGGACATGGGACGGTTGTGAGGGCATGGTCGGCGGAGCAGAGATGCTGGGTTGGGGTATAGAAGGAGAGCTGTCTGTTGAGGTATTCTGGTCAGATGTGTTGCAGTGGTTTGTATGCATGGGTGAGGAGTTTGAAGGTGATTCTCTTGTTGATTGAAAGCCAGTGCAGGTCTCTCAGATGGCCTGTGATGTGGCTGTGGTGGGGGATGTCCAAGATGAGGCATGCAGAGGTGTTTGAATGTGTTGCAGCCTCTTCTTGAGTTTGGCCATGGTTCCTGCGTAGAGGACATTGCCGTAGTCAGGTTTGCTGCTTGCGAGGGCTTGGGTCACTGTTGTTCTGGTTTCAGTGGGGATCCATTTGTAGATCTTTCGGACCATGCGGAGGGTGTGGAAGCTGGAGGAAGATATCGCATTGACTTGCTGGGTCATGGATAATGAGGAATCCAAGATGAATCCTAGGTTGCATGCGTGGTCGGTGGGAGTCAGAGTGGCTTTGAGAGAGGCAGGCCACCAGGAGTCATCCCATGTAGTGGGAGTGGAGCTGAAGATGAGGACTTCCATCTTATCAGAATTGAGTTTGAGGCAGCTCAAACTCAATTCAGAGTGAATGGTGACAGTTGGGAGAAAGCATTAGTAGCAAGTAAATGATGTGTTGTCCTGCTGATATAAAATACTAAATAAATGACTTACCTGGAGAACTACAGCTCTGTAAGCCTCATCTTCTTCAGTGCCCAAACCACAGCCAAAGTTTCTCTTTCTATAGCACTCCACTCTGTTCCCTGGGAACTAAGCTCCTGGAGATGAAGGTTACAGGTTGGTTCGGGCCCTCTTTGTTTAGTTGTGATAAAACTGCCACAATGACATGTACTGAGGCTTCTGTTTGAACAATAATCTCCTTGGAGAAGTCAGGGGTCTTGAGCACAGATGCTGTGCACATGGCTTGCTTCAGGGTATCAACTGCTTTTTGGCATGTCTCTGTCCAAATAATAATTCTGGGCTACTTCTTAGAAGTCAGCTCTGTCAAGGGTCAACAATAGTGACATATACCTTGAGAAACCTCTTGTACTATCTAGTAAGGCCCAAGAATGCTCTAACCTCCTTTTGGGTTTTGTTAGACTCCCAGGTCATGATTGTCTCTATCTTGGCCTGGAGGGGTTGTACCTTACCGCGGCCCACCAGGTGCCCCAAGTATATCACAAACCCCTGCCCCATCTGGCACAGACCAGCCTGTTGCAGAACTTGAAGAACGTCTTGGAGGTGAAAGAGGTTCCAGCTTCCAGCTGCTGCTGAACATAGCTATTTCATCCAACTAGGCAGATGAGAAGACCTCCATACCAGCAAGGGTCTGGTTACCAAGCTCTTGAAGTTATCAGGGGCATTCTTAAGCTGAAAGTGTATCACACAAATTTTGTAGTGGCTGTCTTGAATAGCGAAGGCTGACCTCTCCTTGGCACCTTCTGTTATGGCAATTTACCAGTACCCTGATGTAAGATCATGTATACTTAAGTACTGGGCAGCCCCCACCAGGTCAATCAGTTTGTCAGCCCAGGGAATGAGATTAGCATCACTCTTAGTCACTGAAATTAGGATCTACTGGGGGGTTCTACCCCACCACTACTCCAAAATTTCAGAGACATCACTCTTATTGCTGGCCTTTGAAATCTCAGACAAACTGCAATATTTATTCTAGACAGGAAGGTGGTCCCTTGAGTCCACACCATGGGTACAGAGATGGGTAATCCCAGAAGTAAGGGAGAACAGAGAAGAGAACTGTACCAACACATGGCAGTAGTTCCTCTACTGTTCAGGAGTTAGTCTGGGGTAAAGGATTACTTCCTCCACAGACTCATCTTCATCCTTGGAGTCTAAGAGGTCAGGAAGTGGACCACTCTCCTCCTCCTCTTCTTCATCTGTCACCAACAGCATGGTGAGCTCAGACCTCTCAAAGCAGATTTTGAAGCAATTGATGTTGAGCACCTTATGTAGCCTGGGGGTCTTAATGTCCACAAAATAGTTTTCCTTATCCTTTCTCTCCATCACCACATAGGGCACGGTCCAACAGTCCTCGACTCTCCACAGGTTCCATAGACCACACTTTCTACACAGGCTGGTATTCCATAGTGGTAGAAATGTGGTCATACCACTCTTTCACTGACTGGCTGGCTTCAATATTATCAGATACTTGCTGCCATAACGTAGCCTGTAGCTCACTACATCCTGTGGAGTCTTCATGGAACCTTGCTCCCACACTTCCTTGACCAAACTCAGAGGCCCTCTGACAGGGTACCCATCTAGAAGCTTACTCTCTTCTGCGATACCTCCCTGTAAGGAAACAAGAGGCCTGGCAAAAAGATATCCCACTTTTTCCTCAAGGCCTCTGGTAAGCCTCTAATCATGCCCTTTAGGGTCTTGTTGAACCATTCAACAAGTCCATTTGTTTTTGGTGGTACAGAGTGAAGAACGTGTAGGTTATTTCACACTCCTTCCTCTTTCAGTGCATGTATGCAGACATGATGTTTGTGCCCCTGTCCAGCACAACGTCCTTAGGGAAACCCACCCTGGTAAAAATCCCCACTATGGCTTTTGCCACTGGAAGTGCAGCCATAGTCCTCAGAGGGATTGCCTTAGTATGATGATCCTCCAGAACCAGGATAAACCTGTTGCCTGACTCAGTCTACGAAACCATCTGCTCAACAATGTCAAAGCCCACATGCTCAAAGGGTGTCAACAATAGACAAGGGATTAAGGGAGGCTATCACACTCTGTCCTGTCTTTCCCCTGGCCTGGCAGGTACACACATCCTACAGAATGCATCTGAAGATGTTGTGATCTTGGGCCAATAGAAGTGAGGGACAAGCCTTGTAAGGGTCTTGTCTTGGCCCAAGTGTCCTGCCACTGGGATCTTGTGAGCCAGCTCCAGTAGGAGGGCCTTGTAGCACTGGGGGACCATCAGGGCCCTTGTTGTCCCATGCACAGAAACTTTAGGCTCACTGTAAAGGATGCTGTCCTCCCAGTAAATGTGATAGCTCCCAGACATGTCACCTGCTGCTCGGGCTTCAGGCTGGCGCCTAATGCCCTCAAGAGTTGGACCCTCCCTTTGTGCCCTACAGAACTACTCCTTGGTAGGGCCTCCTCCTATCCATGCCATCCAGCAAGTGTAGGCAGGTCACCAAGTGAAGCAACATCATCCTCAGTGGACTATTGAGTGGCCACAGCAGGTGCCCCTTCTATCTTCACTTCGGGTACATACAGGGGCTGGTTTCCCAAGCCTTCTGCCTTTCCCCTTTTTGGCAGCTGGATGGACCATTGTTCCAGTCTCTTGCCCTTTCCTACTCCCCTAATGGGCAGCCATGGACCTTGTAGTAGCACAGATCCAATCAGGTAACCTCAACATCTCCACATGAGCTTTGAGCTACACTTCTTTCCAGATAGTGTGCTCAAGGTCATTAGCAAGCAAACAGTCCACAGGCATGGCAGGATTCATAGTAACTTTCAGAAGTCCTGAACTCCCCATTCAAATGGAACAAGGGCCACAGGATAGGGGCCCTCTCTGTTGTCAGCCACCACAATCTGGTGAAATGCATTGCTACTTACCAGGTCATGGGAATGCAAGCAGACTCCTCACCATAGTCATGCTGGTACCTGTTCCCTTCAGAGTCTCAACACCATCCCATTGATGGTGACCCATTGCCTATATTTGTAGTATTTGAGGGCACATGGATATTAGGAACCACCATCTGTCACCCAGGGACACTAGGGGAACCCCACTAAACGTCCCCCAGTAACTGGGACAAACTCCTCTCACCTCACTTCACTATGCATCCTGGGCTTTTCCACCAATGGGAGGTGGTGCTCTTTTTGGGCACTGGGAATCCCCCTAGTAGTGTCCATACTCAAACCACTCAATGCACTTGGAGTGTTTGGGCTGCTGACTTTTGTCAGGGTAGTTTTTGTTTTGATGGCTAGATTGGGAATAAGAACTAGACCCTTTCCCCTGTGAGTTGTTTGGTATGAGCCTTTAGAGAATTCTGTCTCTTTATCCCCCCTCCTTCTTCTGGGGGGAACTCTGACCACCCCTTTGGGAGTCCCCCCCATATGCCTTCTTGGACACTCTGGCGCTGACCCAGATGTCTACCCCCTCATCAAGCTTCCTTGGATCAGTAAGCTTGCTATCAACCAGATGTTGACACAGTTCTGGAAAACAATTATCAAGCATGAGTTTCTTTAAAATCAAGCTGTACAGATTGAAACAAGTTCCTAGAAGAGACACTACTCCCTTGTCTGGGAGTCACCACTCCTCCAGACAAGCCACTGGCCCTTTCCACAGGTAGTTTCAGAGTCACATCAGACTCCATATTCAGGTCACCCTCCTGTTCAGGAATTTCCTGCAACCTATGTCTCAGCCCAGGCCCTCAAAGCCTTCTGCAGCTCCATCTTCCCAGCAACACCCCAAGTAGACACTTGAAATTCCCTACATAAATCCTTCAGCTAGGACACAGTGTAAGACTCTAACCTGGACAGCTCAAAATCAACTACTGCTGGTACAAGTGCTGCTTCTCCACAGTGAGACACAATTTAGCAGAAAAATCAAAAAGCCAATCAGGGAGAATTGAAAAAAAAACAAAATATTAGATCTGGGGGTTCTGGTTGTCAGAGAATGCACCCTCTACATGTAGGAACTACCACTTTAGTCAAGTTAATTCACTAAGAGATGACCTATGCTCACTCTCTGGTAGCATGGCACAGAGCAGTCAGGCTTATCTAAATAGGCAATGTGTAAAGTATTTGTGCAACACACCCACACAGTGACCCAATGAAAGCAGCACAAAACCACTCCACACAGGGTTAGAATAATAGATATGTTTATGAATAAAACAAGATAAAAATGACAAAGATCAAACTTATAGAAGATGAGTTATGAATTTTAAAGAATAAACCAAAAGTAGTGCTCAGAAGTCAATAGCACTAAAAGGTCACTTGAGGTTGTGGTAGTCTGGGATAAATCCAAAGTTCAGGCTGACCGTGATGGAGGGCAGTGAGGCTAGAGGACCCACGCAGGGCCCACTGTCAAGGTACCTTGAATGGAAACAGCATGGATGTCAAGGACTCTATGTGTGGAGCAGAGGAGAAGGTACGTTGCTGTTGATAGTGGAAATATAGGCGATGCATTGGTTCCAAGCTATGCATCATACGTTGAAGATCAGGTAGGTCAGGTAGTGTTGGGCATCAAGGTGATGCATTGGCTTTGGTACTGAGCTGCGTAAGATCGAAGATGCATTGCAATCCGCAACGATGCACCTCACAGGCGGCGATGCAGGTGCTCTGGCAGCAATGGTGATGTGTTGGCGTTGAGAGAAAATGCACCGGTTACAATGTTGTTGATGCACTCATTTCTTTGGGTTGCAGCAGAGATGCTCACTTCCAAGGGTCCAGGACTGAATTGGCACCAATTGGCAGAGCAGGACTCACAGCGGACAGAGTCGAGGTGCTGGTTGCAGTTTGCAGCAGTCTTTGATGTTCCCGAGACTGCAGGAGAACACGGGGAAGCCAACAAGCCCTTGGAGTCACTTTGGGTTCTGGTGAGAGGGGTGTAGTCCTTTCTCAGCAGGGCAGAGATCAGCAAGCAGTAAGGTAACTCATAAAGGCTGAGAGCTGTCCTTCTTGGAATGCAGCCCAACAGAGTGGCACTCCTTGTAGCACCGCAGTCCTTACTCCTGACAGAGTTCTTCACAGGGCCAGTAGTGTACTGATATGACATGGTCAGAGATGCATTATACCCAAATATGCCTTTGAAGTGGAGTTGACTTCAAAGAAGTGTCTTTCAAGTGCACAGAAGTCCTTTCTTCCTAGCCCTGGCTCCAGACTATCAGAAGGGGGAAATCAGCCCTTTGTGTAGGGAATAGCACTTCATATTGAGGTGCGAATGTCAATCCCACTGCTAGTGCAGTTGTTTTAATCAAAATTATTAATGAGAATTTATGTATTCTGAATAATACATTTGTGTAGAAAATAAAATAACTTAGAAAAATAATGCAAGCATTTGAAATTGTGATTACGAAGAATGGCCACCAATATAAATGAAATGTACTAATCAATGAATTAATAATATGAAATATTGAGCATTTGTTTGACTAATGTAGTAATATGTCATATTAAGGGTTATGCAGTAATCTTTACAGTTATTAATTGTAGGCCTTAATTTAGCGAGTGTCTTGGCTTAGTTTGCCGGGCCTCATGTAAAAGCTGTATTTCTTAGCTTTTAATAAAATGGCTGTCCTAGAGTTAAACTGTGATTTCTATTGTATTGTTTGAATGTGCTCATAACAGAAGCTTTCTCATAAGAACCGACTGCTAAAAGTTGATGTTCCTGTGAATTTAACATTTTATGTGTAATGTGTGTGAGACTGACTTTCTCAGGACAAGAACAATTGAGATACTGACTAGAGTGGAAGCTGCAACAATATTTTTACCTGACAAGCCGGATGATGAGGACATTGCAAGATAAACCAATCAACGACATGTGAACAGGGTAATATTAGATTTCATAGATTTGGGATTTTAGTTTTATTGGACAAAGTGTGAACATATGGTTAACTGACCAATAGGGATTTGGGGATATTTTTAGCAGTTTTGACCTAACAGAATTACACTGTGAGAAGACAGCTCATTCTTGCCCATACTGGGCCATATTTATACTTTTTGACGCACAGCTGCGCCAACGCAGTTGTGTGTCAAAAATTTTACCGCCGGCTAACGCCATTCCAAAGCGCCATGCGGGCGCCGTATTTATTGAATTACGTTAGCCGGCGCTGCGGACTGGTGTGCGTAAAAAAAAATGACTCACACCAGGCAGCGGCGGCGAAGGGAAAATGGAGGTTGGGCGTCAGAAAATGGGGCAAGTCAGGTCTGAGGCAAAATTTTGGCCTCAACCCGATTTGCGCCATTTTTTTCGATGCCCAACCCCCATTGAAATGACTCCTGTCTTAGCAAAGACAGGAGTCATGCCCCCTTGCACAAAGGCCATGCCCAGGGGACTTATGTCCCCTGGGCATGGTCATTGGGCATAGTGGCATGTAGGGTGGCACAAATCAGGCCCCCCTATGCCACAAAAAAAAACGAAAAAAAATACCTACCTGAACTTACCTTTCTTTCCCTGGGATGGGTCCCTCCATCCTTGGGTGTCCTCCTGGGGTGGGCAAGGGTGGCAGGGGGTGTCCCTGGGGGCATGGGAGGGCACCTCTGGGCTCCTTCCGAGCCCACAGGTCCCTTAACGCCTGCCCTGACCCAGGTGTTAAAAAACAGCACCCATCAGGCTGGGCGCCGTTTTTTAAGGTCTGCCCCCTCCTGTCCGTCAAAATGACGTCACAGTATAAATATGGGGCACAGGCCTTAAAGTCATTTTTTGGAAGGGAACGCCTACCTAGCATATAATTAACGCAAGGCTGGTTCCCCCTTCCAAAAAATGGCGCACATGGTGGAACTTTGACGCCCGCTGCATCGGACGTCAAAGTATAAATATGGGGCAGGGTTTGCGCCGAATGTGCATCAAAAATTTTGACGCACATTCGGCGCAAACAGAGTATAAATATGCCCCACTGCGTCTTAACAAGAGACGTGCATAACTTTAAATGCTTAGAGATTTTGCGTTTTCTGAACTTTGATGCTGAATCCTGATGCTTTGCTGATCGACTGATGTCTGAGGACGAAGACCGATTCTCTTTTGCTGATCCACACTGAGGATAGGTATTATAACCTAAACTATGATTATCATGCATATTTGCTTTTTCTTTCTAGGTACCAACTGCATTGTTTTGATAGAGCCATAGTTAGAAATGTTTCCAAATTTGTGTTACTAAATTGTTTTGCATGAAGCCCAACATGCTGATGCTAATCTGATGTTAGTTAAGGATCCTCACTAATGAAATTATGCTAATAGGGATTAATGCGTGATGAATGTCTCTGCTAAACTTAACATATGTGATTACATTGACGCAGTTGACTCTGTTACTAATTTGCACCATAACTTTAGAATGTGTTGTAGTTAAGCTTTGATTAGATTACGTTTCTTCTGCCTCTTTGGGTAGCCAGTATTATTTCTATATGTGTTTCATCTGATTTTGAGATTAATCTACATGACCTTAGCATTGTTAATTTAGGGAAATATATATTCTAACTTTCACTAAAGGTATGGTTATTTATGACTGAAAGGTCACACACCCTGCATGACAATTACTGACTCCATTGATTATTGATGTTATTGATTGCTAATAATTTTTTATTATTGTGTATTGATTATGTACTGGAGCTATGGTGAGAACATCTTAATTGCAAGTCAAAAGGTTCATCGACCTATTCACGTTGCCTTGTACGTTTACTTATTAAGGTCAGACGCGTTAACACTCCCCTCCTCCTTTCTTGCACAAGAACAGCCATCAGAATACAGATGAATGCAGACAAGCATTCACACACACCTAATGTTCCTGGGTTTGTGGCTGTCTAGAGGGAATGCACAAAGGGTAGTTGTCACCTACCCCAGACGTGTATTGGAGACAGGCTGTAAGATCAAAGAAATGTCCACTTTCTAAAAGTGGCATTTCTAAAACAGTAATTGTAAATCTGACTTAACCAGTAAAGAGGATTTAGCATTACCATTCCAATGATATGAAACAATGGGCAACTACTCCTTTTTAATCAGAAATTACAGTTTAAAAGTATATGAAGAAATTTCCATAGTTGGTCTGCGGGAGGAGTAGGCATCTCAGTAGAGAAAAATTACTTTGGGAGTTTTTCACTACCAGGACATATAAAACTCAAAATTATATATCCTACCTTTTAGTTACATAGCACCCTGACCTGTGGGCCACGTAGGGCCTACCTAAAGGGTGACTCTAATTTAGTAATATGGAAGTTTAAGGCTTGGCGATGGGTTTTAAATGCCAAGTCGAAGTGGCCGTTAAACTGCACATGCAGGCTGTGCAGTAGCAGCCCTGAGACATGTTTAAAGTGCTGCATAATTGGGTGGCACAATCAGTATTGCAGATCCAGTAGTAGCATTCATTTGACAGGCCCTGGGTATTTAGTTTACCACTTTACAAGGGATTTACAAGTAAATGAAATATGCCAATAGTTTATACACCATTGTTACCATGTCTAGGGGAGAATCACATGCACTTTAGCACTGGTCAGCAGCGGTAAAGTGCTCAGAGTCCTAAGGCCAAGAAAAAGATACAGCAAAATTATGAGACAAGCAGGCAAAAGGTTTTGTGGAAGACCACCCTAAGGTTGACAAAACTAACAGTCAGGTTTAGATTCATCTCCAACTTGTTGGATGTATAGAAGGGAAAATGTTTCACTGCATCTCTGTGTTTTTCAAATAAATAGCTTTTTCTCAGATCTTCTGCCATCCTAGGTGCTCAACATGTACAGATCTCTCATATCCCTCAATATTAAGGCTTGTGTTGTTCTTACCACGTAAACGGATAGTGCAGATGCATCATACTCCCTCGCTGAAGCTGTCATTTGCATAGCACAGAAGGTGGTAAACCCTGCAAACGGTTGATCTTGGTATCAGAGTTCTGGTTTCGGTTGATGATCACTGTGAAATTAGAAAATTACTTGTAGTTTTCAATGTGTGCCACCGCTTAGCATTGCTGAACTGCAGACTCAACAACAGAGACGGTCGAGGTTGACTCAAGGCTACATTGGCTATTGTGATTGTGTTCAAATCACAATATGTACCAAATCACTGGACCTTAGTGAACCATTGAGTGTTATTTCCAAAGCATCACGTGACTATGTTAAGTCTCTAAGCACTTGAGGTTATAATGCTGCGAAGAGAGTAACTAGGACAATATATTGCTTTGCTAAATAGAACCAACAATTCTCAAATCTATGAGGATGTGTTAGAAAAATTGATCTTAATTTGCTGTTCACTTTCTTAACAAAAAATCATAATCTACAACTAGGGATCGTTCTCTATTGTAAACATAAATTTACAGCAGATGTATTCAGTAGGATAGGTCAGAGAACTGAATGCTTGCCTCTAAAATATGTAGGGATCTTCAGTTTACAATTTCAAGCTCCAACAAGGCCTACCTTCCTTCCATGATCAGTAAATTGATTTCTTGACACCTGTCCTTTACAGCGCATAGATCATGTAGCAGCGCCAATGGAGAGGTTTATAAAAACAAGTTTGCATTAGTACTATGGTAAGTGAACTGATGTAAATTGCAAGATCTCAGGAAGATGATCAGATGTGTCCCATTGTTAGATATGTTCCAGTCATTCTAGACCAAAATTTTGTTTTCAGGAATCCTACAGGTTATACATGTTTGCACTAGAAACTGATAAAAATATTAGATTCAGAAACACATGGTCTCAGATACCCATAGCTGTCAAATGCATTTTCACAATGTCTCTAAAGTAATTTATATTACAGATTAAAGCATATCATGTTGCAATAATCCTGCAAGCCAACACACAAATAGTTATGAAGGCTTTTTTACTTCAAAAATGATTTGGAGTCCGTGTGTAGATTGGATTTGAACTCAGTTGCATGCTGGTGATACATAATTGGAACAATTTTTAGGTTAGGCCCACATTTATTGGTCATAGTAAGGACACATTCAGGGTAGCACGCCAATCCCAACATCATTATCTCGTGAGATTTTCTTTACTTTTAAAAATGATGATTTCAAACTCCCAGATAGCCAGCAAGCCTACAATTAATATGCTATGTCAGCTTTTCTAAATTGTGAGTGACTGGATGTTTGGCATGTGGACACACTAATGACTTTGCCACTTGCTTTATATGCACTTATCATACATTCCAGTGTGTTTCTGCATGCAGGTCAAGGTGAAAGTTTGGGCATACAAAAAATGTTACACCTCTTCTCAAGTGCCCTGACATTTTAAGGTATTAGCAAAGTGGGTAATCGCTTAAGGCCCCATCTTTCACAGCCCCTCTACGGTGATTGGGACAATACCAACTAGACATAACAGGTTCATAAAATCTTATTTTTCATCTTCCAGTTTATTTTCCCCAGAGGGTTTGAGCAACTATAGATCATTGCACTGTACCATCACTGTTCTCATTCCAAAGCCTGTTGCTGCGTACCTCAGAAGGATTCCCACTTGCACTAGGGGCATTGATCATTTTACCTCATGCACTGTTGAATGCTATTCCTATAGATCTCTCATAAATACAATTAAATGGCAACTTGCACTGAGTCAGTTGCCACGCATCCACTGCTTAGTAAAAGCACATGGAAATTTGGTTATGTGAGAAATTGAGAAGTCAAAAACCGCCAATGGGATGAAGCTGCAAGCTGTAGTCGAAAAGAGCTCCATAAGACCAGATACCCCTTCAGTAAAGGACCGCAAAACAGGATTTGCTGCCACAGAGAAGAAGGTACAACAACAACAACAAGGTGATGGATGGAATGCTTTGATTAATCTCAGCCACTGGCAAACAATCAGGCTGCATCCCAACCTATTGTTTTTTGGCCACCATGCCACCTTAGTTTAGACCCAGCCAAATGCAAATCAGTCTTTACCAGGCCTGCCTCAGCCAGGTATAACTTGATTCCAATGACACAGTGAGCACAGGACCCAGGTATGGGACGAGAATGTCCAGATGCTGGACCCGTGCACACTGTGTCACTGGAACCAAGCTGTAGTCGGCTAATGAAGTGATAGACACATAGGACTCATTTCGAGTTTGGCGGACTGGAAAGGCAGTCCGTCAAATTCCTGACAGGTTGGCCGCTGCCTACGCATCAACCTCCCACCGGAGTCATTATGAGTTTCCCGCTAGGTCGGTGGGCGGAAACCTGATTTTCCACTCACCGGCCTAGTGGAAAACATGCTACAGCATTGTCTATGGCTCATACTCCAGGCAGCGGCAATGCTGTAGCCAGCAGGTTACACCAGCACAATCGCAATATTCACTGTCTGCAAAGCAAACAGTGAACATTGCAATTGTGCGGGCATGGGGGCTCCTGCACTGCCCAGGCCATTTGCCCCTCTGCGCCCCCTCTGCACCTGTTCTCCATCCGCCTTTTCATGGTGGTGATACTATCATGAAAAAGCTGGCAGAGAACAAGGTCGTAATCTGCAGGGCAGTACTGCTTACAATGCCGCCCTGGTGGATTATGATCTCCGCTACCGTCAGGCCGCCGATATCGATGATCCTGGCAGACCTGGCAGTTCTCTGCTGCCAGGGTTGTAATGTGGTGTTCTTGACTGCCACCACAAGTGTGGCAGTGTTAGGACCTTCACACTCGTAATGACCCCCATAGTTTGGAGTGGTACATAAAACATGCATTGATAATGCAAATAGATTAAGTGATAGCTGCCAGCCTCTTGGCTCGGTCAAAGCTTGTTTTGTGTTGTCATACTTTTTTTTATACGAAACATTGTTGTTTGTGGAGATGCCAGGCCCTTTTTTATATTAAAAAAGGTATTACCCAAAATATTTTTGGGTCTCAAAAAGCACACATTGCCATAGTAGTCCCTGACATTAAGGGAACTCCTTTGTGTGCAGAGCTAAGTGTTGTCAATAAATGCGAAGTAAGCCACCGACTGAAGTGGGCTGATCCATTGCCTCTTGGTGTTGTAGGCGGAAGAAAAAAGTGAATGAAACAATAAAAATCAATGTAAGCAGCTAAGTTAGGGAGAAAATGAGGGTGGGTGTGGGTGTACTTTTCGCAAAATCAAAAGGTCTTATCTAAAGGTATACATATACTCAAGTTGTTTTTGAATAGCATTCATGCTGTTACAATACACACTTAATGTTGCTATGTCATATAATATGCTGTGCTATAATGTTTGTAACACACCACCAGGAAACCTTTCAGGCTGTGAGAAGGGCTATTTAACAATTCTGCTTATATTGTACTAAGAAAGAAGGGGCAATACAAGGTTATGTAGCAGGAAAGTATTCACGCACAGCAAGCAATGCTGTATATTGGTCACATGGCTAACCCTTTGAACCCTCTAGCGAACAATATCACGCCTTGCTCTCTTTATTAATTTTTTTAAGTTTCTGTTTTACATCTTCCTCAGTGTCTCTGTTACCTCTCTACTCTCTCACATTCTCCCTAATGTCTTTACCTCCAGATCTTTCGTTTGGCAGGTACTCCCTCACTTCAGCCAGCCGAGGTCATACTGGGACCTAAAAGCAGCCCTGACAAAAATGTCCAAACCAGATTTGATCCCTTTATCATCTTCTCTATATCCTTTCTCGTTTACATCTCTCTGCTTCTCTCTCCCTCTCTGTTTTTTTCTGAAGCATCCTTATGTCTTCTGTAATTTTCTCAGAAAGTGGCAGAGGTGCCAGCTGCGGCCTTTAGCATTAAAAAAGGGACTCCAACGGGACTCCATTGGCTCCAACCTTTGGGGAAGGCCCGGTGTGAAAACTTGCAGTCTGGGCCTGTACCAAGCTCGCTATAATCTGTCTTTCCAATTACTTCTTTGGTATATTGTGTTTTTATCATTCCTTCCGCTTACCTTCAACACTAATACTATTTTGGATGATGGATGATCGCTTGCTTGATGTATCTGAGATACTGGCTGGTCGCGAGTGCATGGCGCTTCAGCGTATGTATGTGATCCGAGTTCGTTCTTTTTTGCGGAACCGCTTGTGGAGTTCGGATGAGGCCCCGGTGGAGTTCCACGCTCTGGAGTCCCTCTGCTGCGCGCGGTCGCCTAATAGGCTGGTCACCAAATTATATAACTGTATGCAGGAACAGAGGAATAATCTCCGGGAGCCGTCTAGACTAGCGTGGGAGGCGGATCTGGGAGAACCCATCTCGGAGGCTCTGTGGCGTACCTGCTGTTCGCATATGAGAGCGTTGACGCCAAATTACAGGTTTAGATTGCTGCATTTTAAATTTTTGCACAGACTATACTATACCCCAGTGTGGATGCACTCCTTGGGGTTGCGCGAAGATGAGCGCTGTGCGCGCTGCCGGGCGCTGGAGGCTAGTTTTTTACATTTGGCGTGGGAATGTGCGGATGTTTACGCCTTCTGGGTGGCAGTTTTCAATGCAATCTCTGAAATGGTCGAACTAGAAATTCCTGCCACTCCTAGAATCGCACTGCTTGGGTGCGTGGAGGACATCAGGACAACACACAGACGCTTAGTGGGCCTACTATTGCTGTTAGCCAAGCGTAGAGTGGCCATGTGCTGGGGCGGGACGAGAGCGCCGCGCCGCTCTGAATGGCTAAGATATGCTGCTTTTTGTCATGATCAGCTTATAGTCTTCTGGAGCCTGATGCCTGAAGGGTCTAGACCCAAAGATATTTGGACCCCACTGAATAATTTCTTAGCTGCCCAAGACGAGTGAGTGATATAACCAAAGAAGCCCGGACAAATTACTGACCCCTCTGTACGCTGGCATCTATGTCAGGAAGGTGAATGGCTGTTGTTGTCTGGTTGTATTCCCCACCTGCCCCTTTTGTTTATATCTGTTGATGTCCCTTATCCAACTGTATGTTATCACTACTGCATCTCTGGCAGAAATTGCCCCGTGGTAATTCCGTACAGATCTTGTCCCCAATAAATGGATGGGAAATTTAGAAGAACAAACTGGATTGTAATGATCAATGTGTACCTGTCTGATTTCTCCTGTACGGAATGTATGTTAATATTGCAGTGGGCGGCTATTGTTCTTTAGATATGCTGCTCTGCAGGGACTGTTGTTCTACTTTTATATATTTGATATGATAAAATCAATTTAAAAAAAACAAAAAAAAACACTAATACTATTGAGGAGTAACATAGTTCCCATCACAAACTTAACACCCTGTGAGTTTCAAATAATGTAACCTATTACTCTTATTACCCACATCAATGCCAGTCTTTTATCAACCTTGCAATGACGACAGGCATTTGCACTAGCAGGATTACAACCATCAATTACTGGTGCGCTACCTGCTCAGCTATAATCTCTACTTATATCTTTGCTCTTTCCCTTCTTCCAACCTCCTGCCATGCCTTACTCTTATGGACTCACTCCGACATACTACAAGTTGTTTCTAACAGGGGTGTCCAATATAAATCTTGCCCGAGCCATCACAAATATGGCTTTGTTCTCATCCAATTGCTTTTGAGTGTTGACTTAAGATATATTTCAAAGTTCAGTAACAAATGGCCATTTTGTTCTTTCAAAGAGGCAGTCCTTTAATTGCTAGTGTGGTTAGTGTTAAGACTGTGTAGACAGTGTCTCATTTATAATGTCAAGGGGCCACACATGCAATGCAATGGGTCTCGCATTTGCTCGAGTTAGAGCTATCAGCATTGTAAACTCCTAACCAGACTTTTCTTGCCACATAAACTGAAAATGAAAAGTAATGCAATTTCACATAAGGGAGCCGATTTAAAGCATCACACCATGAGCGAAGGTGATTAATCAGAACAAAAAGACCGGTCCGGTTTCGCCTTTACATACTAATAAAAAATAAAAAAGAGCACAATCACGCTTTATAAAACCTTGAATTTGCGAAGGAGCGCTAGGATAAACAATAGAATTAAATTGGTAGTCATGAAAAGCGCTTGATTACTGCCCAGCGAGATCGTGCTGCCTACGAAATAAAGAGAAAAAGTAGTGCAGAAACCATACAGAAAAGATGGAGCCTCGTATGTTTTCAGTAGTTGACCGGTGCTCTCGAGGTGCACTAAACACCGGAAAAGGCATGATGTAGGCATGTCTTTCGCTACGAAATAAAGCTAATTTTAAAAGGCAAGTCCATGAACAAACGAAACTGATGGGCATGACATGGGTGTGGTTAAAAACCCACAGAAAGATTACAACAGGGACAGAGCACTTGCGCTTTACCCTAATAAACGGAATCTGCTCAAGGATAATAGTTTCGGATTGACATTCCACTTTCGGGCTCCTGCTTCTCATTGTGTTTGCCTGTGCGTTATCTGATTGCAAAGTTTAATAATTTACCATATATCAAATCCATTTTCCACTTTAACCAATAAAAAAATCATCAAGTGAAATTGAAATGTCACCCTTTATATGTCAATGAAATAATTCCTTTTAAATATGCTTTCTTTGCATATGTTAAAAATATGTTTTGCACTGACAATTTAATTGGTCATAAAACTTCAAATCAACTTCATAAATAGTCGTCTATGTGTCAGTTAATATAATTTCTGTCTAAAAACAGAATTGCAATGAAATGATTTTGACAGCTAAATTAAAATACGCGGTGAATTATTATTGTTTCAAGTCAAAGCAAAGACCATTTGGTGGATAGCAGTTGGTGAATAAGCCTTTTTTTCTATTTAGTTCACACGCTGACCTTTTTCTTATTTGCTGCCATAAAAGTAACATTAAAACAGATTTCAAGATTTAATGTTCAGTCATTCAAAGGACATGAAGTAGTCAGTCATGTGCAACTTTCAATTGCCTTATATTTCCTTCTAAAAATATTTTTCAATAGACTGTTTTATATTCGTTTAAATGCCCTGCGTCGTTCTGGTTAAACCCAATTTCGAACTATTTTTGTAAAATCTCTTAAAAGCATTAAAGGATCTTTGCTTATCATTCGTGGTATGTCACCCATGTGTATTTTGTTTGTGTGAACGGTGTGTCACCAATATATATCCTGTCAAATCGTACACTACAGCTGTGTTTCTTATTTGTCAAAAACACAAAAAGCAGCGCTACCACCAGGAATATATATGATGTTGACATATTTACCACATATTCCAGTATTTGCTGCATAACCTGTTGATTCAAAACAAAACAAAAATATGTGTTGCTTAAATGGTTTCAAATCTGCTAAAGTTGCTGGGCTCGGAGTGCTTACTCCATACCAGACACTATAACATTTATCTGCCACTTTTCAGCTGTTGATTTCATTTACAGTGGGGACACATTTACCTAAATAGTGTTAATGTTTTCGTTTCGTCTTGGGAAGACTATTTTCTGCAAGATGGACAAAAACCTTAAATAATTCAATAGAATTTAAAAAGGAGGAGCGGAATGTTTCCTTCTTTGTCATGAAAAAGTTTTGTTTCATTGTTCACACTAAGCAGGGGCGGCTCCTCCATTAGATCGGAGGAGTGTCGCTTCACTCACAAAAATGCCCCAGACACTGTTCCGAGATGAAAAATAAAATGGTATTAAAGTTAGTTTGCGGCCATTTTATTTTTTATCACACGTTAACCGAGCTTCAGGACAGGGTGGGGCCAGCTGAGTGCCAGTAGCAGGGAGAAGTGGTAAGCAGCCTGTGCACTTCTTTAAAGTGTGCATGTCTCTTTGACCGGCTGTCTTGCGACAGTCAGCCATACATCCGCACTTTAAACCTCTCAACTCAGCTGTCTTAGACAGTTGGGCTATGAGCAAGCACAGAACTCTAGTGCCCACGGAAGCACAGAGAGAGGCTGTTGCCTTCAATCATGATACTTTTGTCATGCTGGTTTACAGCATGAGAGCAGTGCCAGGAGTTGTTAAGGGAGTTGGCTGGAGCCCGTGCTGGAGTCTGGAGAAAAGAAAACGGAGCAAGGAGTGCATGTTGGTCAGCAATTCGGAAGTTGTCATTTTTTATGTAATTTTTTTTATGTACTCTTCTTGCATGTACCATGTGCGTGTGCCTGCACCCACCCCTTAGCATTTTCTTGGCCCACCACTTCCTGTAGTTGCCAGCCACCTAGTGAAACAAGTACATAATACATGTTAAATGTACTCTAATGGTTTGCACTGCTCTCTCTTAATGGAAAGAAGTGCTTCAAAGGCTCTCTGTGATAATAGGGTGAACT
Source organism: Pleurodeles waltl (assembly GCF_031143425.1). Classification (NCBI taxonomy): domain Eukaryota; kingdom Metazoa; phylum Chordata; class Amphibia; order Caudata; family Salamandridae; genus Pleurodeles; species Pleurodeles waltl. Next base: position 448,499,401 of record NC_090442.1, on the reverse strand, counting down.
CAAAATTAAAGATACCTTTTAGAACACAAACCGAATGCCTTACATTTTTAAGGCTCACCTTTTAATTTCAAGACTGCTTATTCTATGCTGAGTGCAATGTTTGGAGTGTTTTGCATAATTTATTTTACTCTGGAATGTGAATAGAATAGTGGTAATACAATGGTATTGTTATGCTTTCATGAAAGACAAAATCAGCATTTGTAGGTGAACAACATTTTAAATAGATTCAGCTGAATAAGTAGGTGTCTTTCTTAAGCAGCTTATGCATTTTCTAGCACCCAATCCATTTTGCATCTGTAAAGGGTAAAAATAGCTAGCCAATAATACAAAATAATTTGTTGCATAATTTGCAGCGTAATTTATTCCTCTCTGCCACATAATTGGGACCTCTGCTACATAGTTCCAGAGCCCCTGCCTATAGGCACTCCGAAGATCTGCTGTTTTGGTGTTTCCTCATCCGATTTCCACACTTACTCCTGATAACGTTTTACTCATAGACACTGGGGTAGGTTTTTATTGCCATCAAAGGTATAACGTTGGGGTGTTCAGAGAGATTGTGGAGATTATATTTTCATTAATGGAGTTGCGCAAACTTCAGTACTTTTCTACATGGTAAAGTTATTAAATTTGTGGATACTGTCAAACCTCTTTTAGATATTGTCCAACCTCACATGCAGGCTAACTACCTTGCAAAAAGAACAGAAGTGTTAACGAGAGAAATGTATAACAATCACCTATTTCTGGGTGTAGGAAGTTAATGACCACAAAAAAAAAAAAAAAACAACACGCATTGGCAACATAAAGAGGTCTGGCAAATACATGAAATGCCTCTTCAATCATTAACACGTTTAGACACTCCATGAATATCAATACATTGTCACTCATCCTTGAACTCATGGATCCATTATTCCACCTACTACTTCATTCTTACCAACCTACTTACACAACCGCAACCACAAAACGCACAGAATCTCAACAACATGTACACGATGAAAGTATAAAAATAGATATGTAAAACATAATGCTGTCTAAACATTTAAGGAATAAATAACACATACAAATAAACCAAAGCAGGTGGCTGCCTCACAATGGTATTGTACATTCTGTTTAATTGTTTTACAATTCCAGCAAGGCTGAAATGTGTAGCATTGCATTCCCCATCACATAAAGGTAGACATTGATACACTATGGCCAGTAGCATTCTATGATAGTTGAGATGCAGTGGCCATGCAGAGATGTGGCACACTGCAGATAAAATGAGCAGCAATCAAGCACCCCATTGGGAAACTGTAATTTGCTCTAAAAATGTAAAGTAAAAAGGGGAAAGAAATAAAAGAGGAACCAGAAAAGGGGAAAAAGGAAAAAAGGAGAAGTTGGAAAATTAAAGGTCTCGGCATCAAGCTCTCGCACTGAAGCACACTGATTCTCAGGCGGACTTTTAAAAAGTTGTCATTTATTTTCTTGTCCCAAACATTTGGTGCTTAGAGCCTGTACCCTTGGTCACATGATGAGGTGCATCTGGCAGTTGGTCTTTATTACTCATAGACAGACGAAAGGAGAATAGGTGTTGGCAGGATAGACCATGTCTGACTTAATGAGAGGGTGGAGCTTTCATACACCATACTTGTACATCACAAATATTCAGCCTTAGTACACTCACAAACGTTTTTCACATTAGTCTTTTGTGCTTCAGACAAGCTGGGGCCAGACCAGGGAGGCAGGACATTCTAAATACCTCTGGGGATGGTTCTGTCCAGAAACCTATCCTACTTCAAATCTGGCTCCAGGTATAAATATTGGACTCTCAGATCCAACTTTTAAATACATATCTGGACCTGTGAAAGATTCAGGGTAGGACTGCTGTGCAGCTCTCCTGCAAAAATGAGATATGCTCTGCTGCCCTTCCGTCTGATTAAGAAGAACTGGACCTGCATCTTGAACTCAAGACCACCAGAGTCACTCCAAGTGCGAGTTGACTGGCACTCTCGTCAGAGCCTTAGGGGCAGTAAAGGCTCCAATTGCCTTGAACTCTATACCTGGACTCTGCCAGCTGCGAGTCCTGCTCCCCAAGTGGTGTCATCCCACTTTTGGAGCCTTGGAAGTGGGCCTGAAGGTGCTCTACCAGCCCAGCTGTGGTCTTTGGGCAGAACCAACACAGTACAATGCATCTCTTTTTGCAGCTCCACAACGGAACCACACCTGAATGACACATCCCTGATGCAGTACCTCAGAGCTCTTTGGAACACAATTGCATGGTGCATATTCAAACAGGGACCCCGTATCGCTGGCCACTGCTCGTTGGAACCACTGCTGTGCAACACATCCTCAATGCAAAATCTCATACTGCTCTGGAACCAAGTTTAAGCAACTTTGTTCAGTGGCCCTAAATTAGTCCCTGTGCCCTATCTGCACTTCATTGCGGCCCACCTGAACTTGTGACTTTGGGGCTGGGAGTGAGAATATAACCCAAAACGTGTTGCTCAATGAAATATTAGCCTGTCAAAATATTGTATCCACAATATGTACTAACACTATCTAATCAAGGTATGTGGGTGTGGAGTTGTGAATGATAAAAGTATACTTCCCTACATATATTTACCTTGATATGATGTGGTAGCCCACGTTGTGAATGCAATATTTTTCATGTCGATTATGAAGCCACAATAATGTGATATATAGCTGTCATAACTAGACCTAGCAGAGGTGTACCCAATATCGAACTTTATACTCGCCAGATTTATACTTTTTGACGCAAAACTGCTCTAATGCAGTTTTGCGTCAAAACGTTTAGCGCTGTCTGGCACCATGTTTTAACGCCACCCATGCATCATATTTATACTATGACACTGGGTGGCGCTAAAATAGGTTAGAGTAATTTTTCCTGACGCTAACCATTGCACCTTGTCGTAAGACAAAATGCCGTTAGCACAGGAACAATAACTCTACTCCGGTTTACGACACGTTGCAAAACAGAAATGCACCATTTTTGCCCGCAATAGTGTCAAAAAGCGACGCTCACGGAGCAAACAGTGCAAAGGAGAGGCAAGATGGATCCACAAAGCCAGGAGAGACCTCAGGGAGACCCCAGACAACTAGGAACCAGCCAGGAGGACATTGACAAGACCCAGGGGAGAGACAAGAAAAAGAGGAAGTGTCGCTTCAGCACAGTGGAGCATGAAATACTGGTGAGAGAGGTGACGGAGGACCAGCATCAACTGTTCACCACCTCTAAACAGCAAATTAGAAGGAGAGAGGCAATGTGGCAGCCAATTGTGGACAAGATTAACAGTGTGACAGAGGTCAGGATAACTGTCACTGAGTGCAAGAAATGCTGGAATGACTGCAAGTGGAGGACAAAGGAGAATATTTGCAAGGAACAGGAAGGCAGCACTGAAGACTGGAGGTGGGATTCCAGCACCACAAGAGGACCTGAACGAGATGGAGGAGATGGTTGTGGCCGTCATCCTGGAGGAAATTGTCACTGGTATCGCAGGACAGAGAAGACTACCAGGAAACAACACATATGCAGGGTAAGTGGCATGGGGGACCTAAATGTCAAGTGCAAGAAGGGGGAGGCACATAGCTAATACACAATGCATGTTAGCCCCGCAGATCAGGCAGTGGAAAGGGCAAAGCGGCAGGGCATGGGACTCCCTGCACTGCCCAAGCCAGGTGCATTGGCTATGCAGGGGCATCCAGGGGCATGGCACAACACAACACCAACAACCTTTGCATGGGGGTACACCGCCATGCCAAGACTGGTTGAAATGCTGAAGCAGACCAGGAGGGTAGGGTAGAATGTAAAACCGGTCTGGTGTCACAGGAATACTGGTATTGTCAGAATGTAAACTATAGGAAAATGCCCAGTCTCAGGCCATTGGCTCAAGCAGTGTTCCCCATTGACAACAGTTGCCACAACTACCTGTGCTGTTTGCGCTGGTCAATTAGTAGGAAATGGCAGTTAGGTGACCATGGAACAAACACACTCAAAATGAGGGTTCAGTATGACTACATGATCAATCCCCATCAATCCCTATCCAAGTGCAGCTCCTGTCAACTGGTCATGTCAATAGACTCAATAACCATCAGACACAGTCACCGACATAATGATGTACACAGCAGTAATCTCATACCCATGCTGGCCATCCCTGGGTTTACCCCTGTGCCTGTGTCACAATAGCTTCAATGCCACAATGCCACATCTCAGGTATCATAGTGCAAAGACAACTACATTGAGGAGGGGGACTTATGTGTGTCAGAAGGCAAACACACCCGCACAGTCACGAGAGGAAACTGAACTCTGCCAGGTCCATCAATGCAAGGCAGTATAGCACACATAGGCAAACATCAACATGAGAAACTACTAATAGTAACATGTGCATTACGTCATGGAAATGCCATGCATGGTGTGTTGCTAGGTCTCTGCACCGCATAGGTGCTTGTGAAGAATGAAAGACTGGGACAGGGCCATATTGTCATGGGTGGTGCTGTGGCATCAGCACACCAACATTCATTGCAAGGCCTCACCATGCAAATGGAAGCAGGGGGAAGAGTTGATTAGTACAAGGAGGTGGCAATCCATAATTTGGACAGAACCCACACCTAGAAGATGTGATGCAGACAATAGCCCAAACTGCCTTTCACTACGTGTGACATGCAGGTGGGGCATAGGGCAAAGAGAACGAAAACCTTAATGACAGGAACAATGGCTGGGATCCAAGATGACAATGTACCACCAATAGGCAGTCAGTGACGTCACATTACAACTGGCACAACACAGACACACTAATTGTACAATATCTCATTGCAGAGGACGATGGCTCTCCTGTGGATCTGTCTGTCCTGGACTACCCTGATGACGTGGATGACCAGCTGGAAACCATCAGCCAGGAAACCCTCCACGATGTCCTGGGAACCCTGGAGACACCACCTCCAGTCGCAAGGAGGAGCATTCATGTAGCAGCCATCCCTGAGGACCCACCCACCACCCCAATAGCATGACCTGCCAGCTCAAAACACAACTAAGGACTCTAATGACACAGGGACCACCTTTGAGAGGACAGTAGTGGGAGTCCAGCATGAGCTGGTCAAGGGGGTGTGGATGAAGATGCAAACTATGGTAGCCAGCCATGAGGGTATGCACATGTGCATGATAATGGCCACTGAACAGACAGCAGCCAAACAAGGCATGCAATCCCCATGGCATGGAGACCCACAGTGTGTGAGGGACCTAACCACTGCTGTGAGGGAGTTGCCACAACACCTGCCCTCTCAATATTGCTGCTGCATGCATGACAACAAGCAGGACTCCATGCAACAGAAACTGGCCTCCCTCAGGGCAGACATGGCTGCCTACCACAGGGTGTTGCTGCCATACTCAATAATCCTCCTTGCTGCAGTGATGCCATATGTAGCTCCACTGATGGCAGCTACCTGGAATATGGTGTCCACTTCTCCAACCACTAAAGTGTATATGGCCCCCTCAAACCCACCACCACCACCATCAAAGGCAGAAGAGACAACACAAACATCAGAAGATGAAGATGTGGGACAGATCATCTTCACCCGTAGTACCCTGTAGAACCAGCCCGTGCCAGATGGGCAGTGATTTCCCTTTGCCCTGTGCTTGACAACATGCCAGTGTTGCTACAGTTGGTGACATGCACTCTTCACTGACACACTGTTAACCTTTTCACTATGGACTGCAATTGTCTCTCACTACTCCGTAGGCAATTCATGTTCCCCTGCACTGAACAATACTTCACCTCAGCAGGTCCAATGACATGTCCCTCAACCCTGCACTTGAGTTGTGTCACAATGGAATGGTTTACACTAATGGGGTCACAGACCTGGACAATGTAAATATTGCACTACATCACTTTAAAATAAACAGTACCTACACAACCACTTTGTCTCTGTGTAATTTGACACATCTACTTTGCTGTAGATTTGTGATGCGTGTAACATGTCTATGGTCACATAGTGTCAGTACAAGAGTGCAGAAATAGTGTGGGCAGATATCTACACATGGACGTCAATGCTGGCCACATCCCCTACAAGCAAGTAACTATGTATGTGAAATTTGTTTTAAAACATACATGCCTCACCCACTACATACAGCAGGAATGGCTGTGAATGAGTGCTCAGCCAATAACATCAGTTGGGAGTACAAGTGAAACACATTGGTGTGAAATTGTTATACTTGACCTCATTTGAAATTGGCACTGCTCAGTTTAGCAGTGTTGACATAAACTTCAGGCTGCAGGCAGATGTCCCACAGTGCCCAACATCCCGACACAGGATCCAAAAAATGACAGCTTAGAAAGCACAACTACCTATCCAATACATGGGAATCATAGTCACCTTGAGTGGGGGGTACATTAGATGGCAGATGCATTGAGAATTAGATTTGTTGTAGCTGCCAATGTGACAGCTCAGTTGGAAGTGGGAAGCAACATGTCAAGAGAAGGATGTGGATGCAGGACAGAATCCGCAGGCCAACAGACAATTGGCACTGTACACTCATGCAAAGACCCTGACTCCCAACCATATGACACTTGCAGTAAGGGAGTACCCAAATTGTTATTATCTATGTATGGAACTGAACTTAAAACTATGTCAAACACCTATACGCACCTAATCTATCCTAACTATACATCACCCACAACTGGCCCTAACTACCCTATGCTAAGCTTACTTAACACATTTAACAATACACTCTGAACATTGGCCCCCCACCACCATTATATGACGAGACACACGCAGGACAACATATACTAAACTAAACATATACTATCTAATCCTAAACAAATATATTGTATGTAAGTAACAAATGCCCCATTTGCAGGGTCCCCTAAGCCAGGTATGCCCCCTTTGCAAACATGTATTGCCCACTTTGCTGCCCGATCCAGTGAAATGTGGTATGCTGACAGTGTCTTACCTGATCATCATTGACAGAATGCAAGGGCACAGGTGTTGCCATGGCACCTGAAATGTGTGACTAAGGGCCACAGGAACAAAGATCAGGTTTTGTGAGACTTAGCGACTCGTAATTTGCGAGTAGGAAAATCAGATGTACAACACTGTCATTTATACTGTTTGCAATTCACAAATGGGGTAGCAAATGACCTACCTCATGAATATTCATGAGGTAGGTCTCAATTTGCAAACCAATTGGGAATGGCGGCACTCACGGGGATGGTGGCCTGCTGGGCTCAGCAGACCACCATGTCTGTGACTGCTTTTAAATAAAGCTGTATTTTCTTTTTTGAAATGCATCCTGTTTTCATTAAGGGTAAACAGAATGCAGGCAAAAAACCAAAATTATAACTTTTTTTTTTTTTAAAGCAGGCAGTGTGCCGTGGGACCACTGCCTGCTCCGAAACAATGTTTTTGCATGCATTCACGAAGGGGAAGGGGTCCCATGGGGACCCCTTCACTTTTGCAAATGGGTTAGCACCACCTTGAAACTGGTGGTAACTGCAATTGTTTGAGACGGCATTCGCGGTCACAAAACAATCATACATTGGACTGCGATTTGCGAATAGGAAGGGAATAACCCTTCCTTAATGCGACTAGCAAACCCTGTATTGTGATTCGGCAATGTGATTGTGGAATGGCAAAATTTAGTTTGTGCATTGGAAACAGCATTTTTTCTCAACGAAAATGCACCACTTCTGCAAACTGGGCCATTTGTGACGATAAAAAAGAACTTCTTACATGTGTCCCTAAGTGATAGTCGTACATGACTCAACAAACCTTTTTACATTGTTAACATGTATAGACATGTGTACTCCATCTCAGTACTGGGACACTCACACTTTGCTCTGGTTGCATTCAATCTGGCCACAAACATTACATGCAGCACGCCAACACATCTCAATCAGGAGCATTCTACTGTACATATTTGTCAATGTGATACTCACCAACAAATCCTGCTCTCTGGCCACCAGGTCAGACCAGCAATGCTTTAGGTGATGCTCATTCCGTCTTGTATGGTACACCCTCTTCAGGTGGTAGAGCACATTCCCCCACCCCAGCCACCTCGCATCTGTGTGATACCCCTGTATCACTCGCCCACCCATCTTGAGCATCATGGGTAGGAAGTAGCACACCAGTCACACAAAGCCCCCAAGCTCCTCCTCCCCCATGCGTGTCAGCCTCGCCCTTCCTGACATGTCCCCCAACCACAAATTCAAACAGTAAATGTAGAAAAAAAGGAAAAGAAATGAAAATTAAGGAAACGTACTGCCCAAACCTAGGAACCCTACTAACCCAACTAATTTAACACCCAGACAGACACCCGATAGTACAAATACAATATGAAAGACACTAAACTACACAAAATCACATACACTGGTACAAGTAACAAATAGATTTCACCACAGACACAACAACAGAGACACCACAAGATACAATAAATACAATCAAAAACACCAGCAACACCGAGACACAGCCACATAATCAACAAATTGCACAGACTGTGAAGTGAAAGTACACCCTCTGTACCATGCCTGTAAACAGAATTTCCTATTATATCACTTCTTGTCCCTTTGCAGCATATTTTACATAATGCGTGTATTTTTCCGATGCATACGATGTTTGCGTGAATTTTTTTGATGCTTCACCTGCATGTGCGGCACAATACCACTCATTACCTGTATACTTCAATTTCAATGGATATCCACATGAGTGTGGTGGATGGGTGGAATTCACGCTAAGGGCCCATGTATGGTTAGTTTGCGTATGTGGGTGTTTTTGATGCATTTGCGTCAAAATGTTTGATTTTATCTGTGATTGGGTGATTTTCTAATATTTAACATGCATGCACCATGTATCAACATGAAGCTAGGGTGGTATGGCCTGCAGGGTATAATATAGTGTATGGACACATGCGATAGAGCATGCTACTTTGTGATTTGGGTGTGAATGATATGTAACAATGATGTGTGTGTTTCTGAAGGAGCGGCTTGCATTACTTTGGACGTCATGCAAATGTATGAATGTGTGCCAAATGTTTATCTACATCTGATGGCAATCAGTGTTCTACAACAGTTGTGGTATGTGTTTGTAACATGTGTTGACTCATGATGTGTGTAGTTGTTTGACTTAGGGGACAAGGGTAGGTCGCTCCCCCTGCCGCTGCAGCTCCACCAACCCAGGCTCCTGAAACCTCCAAGCAGGTCCTGCGAAACTACAGTAAGTACTCCCCCTGCCCAGCCCCTCGCCCTGCCCCGCGCTACTCACCTCTTCTCCTGCTTCTTTCTTCATCTTTGATCTTCCTCTGTGCTCTCCATCTGTATTCTTCATCTGTGTTCTTCTTTCTTCCCTGCACCCCGTCCTGCGTGTTCTTTCTTCTGTCTTCATCTGTGTTCTTCTTCTGTGTTCTTCTTTCTTCCCTGCAAACCGTCCTGCGTGTTCTTTCTTCTGTCTTCATCTGTGTTCTTCTTCTGTGCTCTTCTTTCTTCCCTGCACCCCGTCCTGCGTGTTCTCTCTTCTCCTTTGTCCTTCTTCTGTGTTCTTCATCTGTGTTCTTCATCTGTGTTCTTCTTCTGTGCTATTCTTCTGTGTATTTCTTCTGTGTTTCTTCCCTCTCTTCTGCACTGCGACCTGCGTGTGCTTTCTTCTGTCTTCATCTGTATTCTTCTTCTTTGTACTTCATCTGTGTTTCTTCCTTCTCTTCTGCACGGCGAACTGCATGTGCTTTCTTCTTCTTTGTCCTTCTTCTGTGTTCTTCATCTGTATTCTTCTTCTGTGTACTTCATCTGTGTTCTTCTGTGTACTTCGTATCCTCTGCTTCTCAGGGCTCTCCTCTTCCTGGACTCTTCTCTCCTCCTCTTCTTTAACCTTCCTCTTGGCTCTTCTCTCCCCTGTTCTTCTGTTCTGGGCTTCTCGCTCCTCTTCTTCTTTACCTTCTCCTTGGCTCTTCTCTCTTCTGCTCCTCGCTCTTCTTCTTCTTTACCTTCTTCTGGGCTCTTCTCTCTTCTGTTCTTCTGTTCTTCTGCTCCTCTTCTTCTTTACCTTCTTCTTGGCTCTTCCCTCTTCTGTTCTTCTGCTCCTCGCTCCTCTTCTTCTTTACCTTCTTCCTGGCTCTTCTCTCTTCTCTCTTCTGCTCTTCTGCTCCTGACTCTTCTCTCTGACCTTCCTCACTCCCCTCCACCTCTGTAACCCCCTCTATCTTCCTATCTTTTCTTCCTAACTCCCGGCCACCTTTAACCCCCCTCCCCTATCTTTTCTCCCCTCTACCTGACCCCCCACCCTCCGCTTTCCCGCCGCCACCTCCTGCTCGCCCCTGCACCCCCTGCTCCCATTCTTCGCCCCACTCCCGCCCCCAGCTGACCCCTCCTCCCCTCCTCCCTCTTATGGCGGCCGCTGCGCGAGAGAGTTAGCGACCCTTGACCCAAGGGTAGGTCGCTCCCCCTGCCGCTGCAGCTCAACCAGCCCAGGCTCCTGAAACCTCCAAGCAAGTCCTGCGAAACTACAGTAAGTACTGCCCCTGCCCAGCCCCTCACCCTGCCCCGCGCTACTCACCTCTTCTCCTGCTTCTTTCTTCATCTTTGATCTTCCTCTGTGCTCTCCATCTGTATTCTTCATCTGTGTTCTTCTTTCTTCCCTGCACCCCGTCCTGCGTGTTCTTTCTTCTGTCTTCATCTGTGTTCTTCTTCTGTGCTCTTCTTTCTTTCCTGCACCCCGTCCTGCGTGTTCTTTCTTCTATCTTCATCTGTGTTCTTTTTCTGTGCTCTTCTTCTGTGTATTTCTTCTGTGTTTCTTCCCACTCTTCTGCACCGCGACCTGCGTGTGCTTTCTTCTGTCTTCATCTGTATTCTTCTTCTTTGTACTTCATCTGTGTTTCTTCCTTCTCTTCTGCACCGCGACCTGCGTGTGCTTTCTTCTTCTTTGTCCTTCTTCTGTGTTCTTCATCTGTATTCTTCTTCCGTGTACTTCATCTGTGTTCTTCTTCTGTGTACTTCGTATCCTCTGCTTCTCAGGGCTCTCCTCTTCCTGGACTCTTCTCTCCTCCTCTTCTTTACCCTTCCTTTTGGCTCTTCTCTCCCCTGTTCTTCTGTTCTGAACTCCTGCCTCCTCTTCTTCTTTACCTTCTCCTTGTTTCTTCTCTCTTCTGCTCCTTGCTCTTCTTCTTCTTTACCTTCTTCTGGGCTCTTCTCTCTTCTGTTCTTCTGCTCCTCTTCTTCTTTACCTTCTTCTTGGCTCTCCCCTCTTCTGTTATTCTGCTCCTCGCTCCTCTTCTTCTTTACCTTCTTCCTGGCTCTTCTCTCCTCTCTCTTCTGCTCTTCTGCTCCTGACTCTTCTCTCTGACCTTCCTCACTCCCCTCCACCTCCGTAATCCCCACATCTTCCTATCTTTTCTTCCTAACTCCGCCACCTTTAACCCCCCCTCCCCTGTCTTTTCTCCCCTTTACCTGACCCCCCCACCCTCCGCTTTCCCGCCGCCACCTCCTGCTCGCCCCGCCCCCCCTACTCCCATTCGTCGCCCCACTCCCGCCTCCGCTCCCAGCTGACCCCTCCTCCCCCCTCCTCCCTCTTATGGCGGCCGCTGCGCGACAGAGTTAGCGACCCTTGACCCAAGGGTAGGTCGCTCCCCCTGCCGCTGCAGCTCCACCAGTCCAGGCTCCTGAAACCTCCAAGCAAGTCCTGCAAAACTACAGTAAGTACTCCCTCCGCCGAGCCCCTCGCCCTGCCCCGTGCTACTCACCTCTTCTCGTGCTTCTTTCTTCATCTTTGATCTTCATCTGTGCTCTCCATCTGTATTCTTCATCTGTGTTCTTCTTTCTTCCCTGCACCCCGTCCTGCGTGTTCTTTCTTCTGTCTTCATCTGTGTTCTTCTTCTGTGCTATTCTTTCTTTCCTGCACCCCGTCCTGCATGTTCTTTCTTCTGTCTTCATCTGTGTTCTTCTTCTGTGCTCTTCTTTCTTCCCTGCACCCCGTCCTGCGTGTTCTCTCTTCTCCTTTGTCCTTCTTCTGTGTTCTTCATCTGTGTTCTTCATCTGGGTTCTTCTTCTGTGCTCTTCTTCTGTGTATTTCTTCTGTGTTTCTTCCCTCTCTTCTGCACCGCGACCTGCGTGTGCTTTCTTCTGTCTTCATCTGTATTCTTCTTCTTTGTACTTCATCTGTGTTTCTTCCTTCTCTGCTGCACCGCGACCTGTGTGTGCTTTCTTCTTCTTTGTCCTTCTTCTGTGTTCTTCATCTGTATTCTTCTTCTGTGTACTTCATCTGTGTTCTTCTTCTGTGTACTTCGTATCCTCTGCTTCTCAGGGCTCTCCTCTTCCTGGACTCTTCTCTCCTCCTCTTCTTTACCCTTCCTCTTGGCTCTTCTCTCCCCTGTTCTTCTGTAGTGGACTCCTCGCACCTCTTCTTCTTTACCTTCTTCTTGGCTCTTCCCTCTTCTGTTCTTCTGCTTCTCGCTCCTCTTCTTCTTTACCTTCTTCCTGGCTCTTCTCTCCTCTCTCTTCTGCTCTTCTGCTCCTGACTCTTCTCTCTGACCTTCCTCACTCCCCTCCACCTCTGTAACCCCCCCTATCTTCCTATCTTTTCTTCCTAACTCCCCGCCACCTTTAACCCCCCTCCCCTATCTTTTCTCCCCTCCCTGACCCCCCCACCCTCCGCTTTCCCACCGCCACCTCCTGCTCTCCCCCACCCCCCTTGCTCCCATTCGTCACCCCACTCCCGACCCCCACCCCCAGCTGACCCCTCCTTCCCCCCTCCTCCCTCTTATGGTGGCCGCTGCACGACAGAGTTAGCGACCCTTGACCCAAGGGTAGGTCGCTCCCCCTGCAGCTGCAGCTCCACCAGCCCAGGCTCCTGAAACCTCCAAGCAAGTCCTGCGAAACTACAGTAAGTACTCCACCCGCCCAGCCCCTCGCCCTGCCCCGCGCTACTCACCTCTTCTCCTGCTTCTTTCTTCATCTTCGATCTTCCTCTGTGCTCTCCATCTGTATTGTTCATCTGTGTTCTTCTTTCTTCCCTGCACCCTGTCCTGCGTGTTCTTTCTTCTGTCTTCATCTGTGTTCTTCTTCTGTGCTCTTCTTTCTTCCCTGCACCCCGTCCTGCGTGTTCTTTCTTCTGTCTTCATCTGTGTTCTTCTTCTGTGCTCTTCTTTCTTCCCTGCACCCTGTCCTGCGTGTTCTCTCTTCTCCTTTGTCCTTCTTCTGTGTTCTTCATCTGTGTTCTTCATCTGTGTTCTTCATCTGTGTTCTTCTTCTGTGTACTTCGTATCCTCTGCTTCTCAGGGCTCTCCTCTTCCTGGACTTCTTTACCCTTCCTCTTGGCTCTTCTCTCCCCTGTTCTTCTGTTCTGGACTCCTCGCTCCTCTTCTTCTTTACCTTCTCCTCGGCTCTTCTCTCTTCTGCTCCTCGCTCTTCTTCTTCTTTACCTTCTTCTGGGCTCTTCTCTCTTCTGTTCTTCTGCTCCTCTTCTTCTTTACCTTCTTCTTGGCTCTTCCCTCTTCTGTTCTTCTGCTCCTCGCTCCTCTTCTTCTTTACCTTCTTCCTGGCTCTTCTCTCCTCTCTCTTCTGCTCTTCTGCTCCTGACTCTTCTCTCTGACCTTCCTCACTCCCCTCCACCTCTGTAACCCCCACATCTTCCTATCTTTTCTTCCTAACTCCCGCCACCTTTAACCCCCCCTCCCCTATCTTTTCTCCCCTCTATCTGACCCCCCCACCCTCCGCTTTCCCGCCACCACCTCCTGCTCGCCCCGCCTCCCCTGCTCCCATTCGTCGCCCCACTCCCGCCCCCGCCCCCAGCTGACCCCTCCTCCCCCCTCCTCCCTCTTATGGCGGCCGCTGCGCGACAGAGTTAGCGACCCTTGACCCAAGGGTAGGTCGCTCCCCCTGCCGCTGCAGCTCCACCAGCCCAGGCTCCTGAAACCTCCAAGCAAGTCCTGCGAAACTACAGTAAGTACTCCCCCCGCCCAGCTCCTCGCCCTGCCTCGCGCTACTCACCTCTTCTCCTGCTTCTTTCTTCGTCTTTGATCTTCCTCTGTGCTCTCCATCTGTATTCTTCATCTGTGTTCTTCTTTCTTCCCTGCACCCCGTCCTGCGTGTTCTTTCTTCTGTCTTCATCTGTGTTCTTCTTCTGTGCTCTTCTTTCTTCCCTGCACCCCGTCCTGCATGTTCTTTCTTCTGTCTTCATCTGTGTTCTTCTTCTGTGCTCTTCTTTCTTCCCTGCACCCAGTCCTGCGTGTTCTCTCTTCTCCTTTGTCCTTCTTCTGTGTTCTTCATCTGTGTTCTTCATCTGTGTTCTTCTTCTGTGCTCTTCTTCTGTGTATTTCTTCTGTGTTTCTTCACTCTCTTCTGCACCACGACCTGCGTGTGCTTTCTTCTGTCTTCATCTGTATTCTTCTTCTTTGTACTTCATCTGTGTTTCTTCCTTCTCTTCTGCACCGCGACCTGCGTGTGCTTTCTTCTTCTTTGTCCTTCTTCTGTGTTCTTCATCTGTATTCTTCTTCTGTGTACTTCATCTGTGTTCTTCTTCTGTGTACTTCGTATCCTCTGTTTCTCAGGGCTCTCCTCTTCCTGGACTTCTTTACCCTTCCTCTTGGCTCTTCTCTCCCCTGTTCTTCTGTTCTGGACTCCTTGCTCCTCTTCTTCTTTACCTTCTCCTTGGCTCTTCTCTCTTCTGCTCCTCGCTCTTCTTCTTCTTTACCTTCTTCTGGGCTCTTCTCTCTTCTGTTCTTCTGCTCCTCTTCTTCTTTACCTTCTTCTTGGCTCTTCCCTCTTCTGTTCTTCTGCTCCTCGCTCCTCTTCCTCTTTACCTTCTTCCTGGCTCTTCTCTCCTCTCTCTTCTGCTCTTCTGCTCCTGACTCTACTCTCTGACCTTCCTCACTCCCCTCCACCTCAGTAACCCCCCCTATCTTCCTATCTTTTCTTCCTAACTCCCGCCACCTTTAACCCCCCCTCCCCTATCTTTTCTCCCCTCTAGCTGACCCCCCCACCCTCCGCTTTCCCGCCACCACCTCCTTCTCGCCCCGCCCCCCCTGCTCCCATTCATCACCCCACTCCCACCCCCCACCCCCTGCCCCCCGCCCCCAGCTGACCCCTCCTCCCCCCCTCTTCCCTCTTATGGTGGCCGCTGTGCGGCCGCGCCAAAGGCAAGCCCGTCTGCGCCTGTCCGCGCCTGGACCGCGCCCAGCGCCACTACCCCTGGCCACCAGAACTCCCAAACCCCGCAGCACCGCTACGACCCCGTCACCCTCCACCTTCATCCCAGGGCGCTCCAGCACCTGCTTCCAAGCCAACCCGAAACGTACTCACGGACCCTTCGTATGTCACACCTGCAAACTCACCTTCCACCGCAAAATCACCACACCCGCCAGCCCACGCGCCAACAACCACCTCAAATGCATCCTGATCAACGCAAGCTCCGTACACAAGCACGCCGTTGAACTTTGGGACCTCCTGGACTCCACCGCACGTCGCCTTCATCACTGAGACCTGGATGAACGCCTCCTCGGTCCCCGACCTCGCCATAGCCATCCCCGAAGGCTACAAGATTTCCAGGAAAGACCGCACCAACCAAGTAGGAGGAGGAATCGCCATTGTCTTCAAGGACTCCATCAACGTCACCACCTCCACTGAAGACACCCCCCTCGCCGCGGAACACCTGCACTTCCAGATCCACACAGACCCCAGGACCACCCTCAGAGGAACTCTCATCTACCGACCCCCTGGACCCCGCGCCCTCTTCAGCGACTCTATCTCCGACTTCATCTCCCCACACGCCCTTTTCTCGCCGGACTACATCCTCCTCGGTGACCTCAACTTCCACCTGGAACAGAACAACGACCCCAACACCACCGCCCTGCTCGACAACCTCGCCAACCTCGGCCTCAAGCAACTGGTGAACACCCCCACCCACATAGCCAGGCACATGCTCGACCCCATCTTCTCTGCCAGCAACCACGTGTCGTTCAGTCGCTCCTCCGCTATACACTGGACCGACCACAGATGTGTCCACTTCACTTTCCGACGCGAGACTCGCCACCTCCGCACACAACCCATCCCACGTCGACAGTGGAACAAAATCCCAGAGGAACAGCTTCTCTCCACTCTCAACGACAACCAACCCACCTTCTCCTCCGACCACAACGACGCAGCCCTCAACCTCACGAATTGGATCACCAACTGCGCAGACAACCTCGCTCCCCTCAGACGCCTCCCAAGACAGTCCAACACCAAAAAACATCTCTGGTTCACCGACTCCCTTAAGGAATCAAAGAAAACCTGCCGCACCCTCGAGAAAGCCTGGCGCAAGGACCACACCACAGATAACATGTCTGCCCTCAAGAACGCTGCCCGCGAACACCACCAACTAATCCGCGCCGGCAAAAGAAATTTCTTCACAGACAGACTGGACAAAAACAGCCACAACAGCAGAGAACTCTTCAACATCGTCAAACAGCTCTCCAACCCTAACGCCAACGCCATCACGCCCTCACAAGACCTCTGCAACTCCCTCGCCACCTTCTTCCATCGGAAGATCAGCGACCTCCACGACAGCTTCGGACACCAGACCCAGCCAACCACCACAGAACCTACAACCCCAGCCATCACCCTCAACGTCTGGTCACACAGCAACACGGAAGAGACCAAAGCCACCATGAACTCCATCCACTCCGGTGCCCTCTCGGACCCCTGCCCACACTTCATCTTCAACAAAGCCGACGACATCATCGCCCTGCACCTCCAGACCATCATCAACAGCTCGTTTTCGTCTGCTACCTTCCCCGAGAGCTGGAAACACGCTGAAGTCAACGCCCTACTGTAAAAACCTATGGCAGACCCAAGCGACCTGAAGAACTTCCGCCCCATCTCGCTCCTCCCCTTCCCTGCCAAAGTCATAGAGAAGACCGTCAACAAGCAACTTACCAACTTCCTTGAAGACAACAGCCTACTCGACCCCTCTCAATCCAGATTCCGAGCCAATCACAGCACAGAAACCGCCCTCATCTCAGTCACAGACGACATCAGAACCCTGATGGACAACGCAGAAACAGTCGCCCTCATCCTCCTCAACCTCTCGGCTGCCTTCGACACTGTCTGTCACCGCACCTTAATAACCCGCCTCCGCTCCACCGGGATCCAAGGACAGGCCCTGGACTGGATCACCTCCTTCCTCTCCAACCGCTCCCAAAGAGTCTACCTCCCACCTTTCCACTCAGACCCCACCAAGATCATCTGTGGCGTCCCACAAGGCTCCTCGCTCAGCCCGACTCTCTTCAATGTCTACATGAGCCCCCTCGCCGACATCGTACGCAAACACAGCATCATCATCACCTCCTACGCCGACGACACTCAACTGATACTTTCCCTCACCAAGGACCCCACCAGCGCCAAGACCAACCTGCAAGATGGAATGAAAGATGTCGCAGATTGGATGAAACTCAGCCGTCTGAAACTGAACTCAGACAAAATGGAAGTCCTCATCCTTGGAAACACCCCGACCGCCTGGGACGTCTCCTGGTGGCCCCTCGGCCCTTGGCACCGCACCTACCCCCTCAGACCACGCACGCAACCTCGGTTTCATCCTGGACCCACTTCTCACCATGACCAAACAAGTCAACGACGTATCATCCTCCTGCTTCCTCACCCTTCGCATGTTCCGAAATATCTTCCGTTGGATCCCCGCCGACACCAGAAAGACCGTGACCCACGCCCTCGTCACGAGCCGCCTGGACTACGGCAACACCCTATATGCAGGAACCACCGCTAAACTCCAGAAACGTCTGCAACGAATTCAAAACGCCTCCGCCCGCCTCATCCTCAACATACCCCGCAACAGCCACATCTCCGCCCACCTGAGACACCTGCACTGGCTTCCCGTCAACAAAAGGATCACCTTCCATCTCCTCACCCACGCACACAAAGCCCTCCACACCAAGAGACCCGAATACCTCAACCGCCGCCTCAGCTTCTACACACCCACCCGTCCTCTTCGCTCCGCCAACCTCGCTCTCGCCGCCGCCCTCGCATCCGCCGCACCACAGCGGGTGGGAGGTCCTTCTCCTACCTGGCGACCAAGACATGGAACTCCCTCCCCACCACCCTCAGGACCACCCAGGACCACTCCGCTTTCCGGAGACTACTCAAGACCTGGCTCATCGAGCAGCAGTAACCCCGTCCCCCTAGCACCTTGAGACCCGCACGGGTGAGTAGCCCGCTTTATAAATGTTTATGATTTGATTTGATTTGCATTTCAGACGACAAACAAAACTCAGGTATCATTGAGGATGGCTGATGAGTGCTATGTAGGATATGTTACTAATTGTTGGTTACGAGTTCATGGTGATTTGTGTGTGGACTACACAAATGTCTGACATGTGTACATGTTTGGTACATACTCTATTTGAGACACTGTGCCTAAATTCTACCCATAAAATGTTTGGTACACATCAGTTTGACTAATTACAATTACCTATGCAACACTAGACAAAGGATGGGGGCTGGAATTGACTCCTGGAAACCAGGGGCCAACCCCAGTACAAAGGAAAACACTTATCCACAGGTGAGGCCTAATAGTACACTTACCAGACACAATAACCCAAGAGAAAACAGAAACAGAAGGAGCAAACTAGGAGGCAAAGTCAGGAACAGGAACAGGCTCAGACTGACACAAAGGCAGGGATGGGACTGGGAAACAGAGAGCAGGCTCTGACTGGAACAAGCAAGAACAGGACTGGGAAACAGAGAGCTGGAACAGGCAGTAACAGGGCTGGGTAACAGAACGCAGGCTCTGGCTGAAACAAACAGGAACAAGACTAAGAAACAGGGAGCAGACTCTGACTGGAACAAGCAGGATCAGGCCTGGAAAAACAGAGAGCAGGTTTAGGCTGAAGCAGGACTTAAATACAATCCAGCAAGGGGTCTGGAACACAAAGGAATCGAACTCCAATGCACGACGAGGAGCTTCAGGGAATGGCAGCTTATAAGCAGTTTCAGGCAGAAGCAAGCCCAGGGCAGAGTCACATGGCTGAGCTGCAGGACTGATTTTCAGGGAGGGACTGCGCAGGGCATGTATTGTGAAGATTGCTTGTCATAGCTGGGGCAATCATGCTGTCCATTATCACAAATGATGCCCTCCCTTGTCACACAAGCACCTTGCTGACATTCCAAGTGTCACACTTAGTAATGTCAGGGGTCTGTTTATACATTCCTGTACTTCGGATATTTCACATCCACTCCCTCATGTATGAGGCCCGTATTTACCTTATGATTGGAGATGTCATAGTTGTGTGTCATGTGCTACAGTTGACCATGTTGGCAACGTGGATGTGACTCATATGTTGTGGTCCATTGATTGTGTCCTTCACATGTGACATTCAAGAGATGAGTATTTTTGATATGTGTGTGATGTTTGCTGTACAATCATACGCATCACATGTAATGTTGCATCAGAAGTAGTCAGATTTGTCTTTGTAACATTCTCCCTGAGGTAATACTCACATATCCCTAAGGTACATGTGATGGACAATGAAGACACCAGAGCAGGATTGTGTGATCAATTAAGGTGTTTATTTACATATCTTAACAAGGTGTGTAGAGTGGCTATTAAGTGAAAAGGTTGTGTACAATTTGCTGTCTGCGGCGCATTACTGCAGCTGTGTTCTGCGGTTACCCTTCATTTTCCCTGCCACCATCCTCCTCCTCCTCAGGCAGTTCTTGGTCTGGCTCATATAATAGGATGTTCATCCCCATACAAATGTTGTGCAGGATAGCACAAGTCAGTATTATTTTGACAAACAATGTGTGGGGCATATGGGAGACTGCCTCCTGTGATGTCCAGGCACCTGAATCTGGACTTCAGGATGACAAAAGTCCTTCCCACAATGGTGCGTGTCCTCCCATGTGCCTCAGTATAGGCACGCTCTGCTGCTGTGCTTGGGTTGGGGAACGGGGTCATGATCCATGGCTGGATCCCGTAACCCTGATCAGCTGCAAAAGATAATAGGAGTGAGTATTTTGTTAGTGCTTGCAACAGGAATGTCATGTAGTGTAGGAGTTGATATCTTGTGTCATCTGTGATTCATATGTGTTTGTGGTATTGTGTGAGATCCTGGGCTCCTGTGAGATCTTCTCTAGACTGGGTTGTTTGACATGACAACTTGTGTTCATCTCATTGACATGGGATCTATGATTTGGTTTCTGAACTGTTGCTCAGTATGTATGTACCATGCTTTGTGTAGTGTCCCACATATTTTGTTGTGCATTCACTGGAGGAGACATGATACATCAACACACACAATGGATTCAGATGTGGTGGTAACATGGTTGCACCACATGGCCTGGACATCCCATCCATTTAGACATATATCCTTGCAGATGAAATGTGACACTGAGGCCCTTTGAATTGGGTAGGTGACAATGCACAACACATCTCCATAAGTTGACTAAACTGAGCTGTTTAGTATTGACGAAGCACAATTGTCCCATGTGTGAATTGTTTCTAGGCAAGCCTTTGTTGTTCCCTCTGCCAGTAACTCATGTGCAACCGTGCACCTACAGTACCAAACTAGCTCCAGGGAACCTAGCTAACTGCCTTGTGGAGGTGGATGTATCTGTGCATCTTGATGGACAATTGGCTCTTTCAGTGTGTGTAGCAGTGTGCAGTTTGCATTGGTGGCACATCAATATGTGTCCATAGCAAAGTCTGCTTCCTTATTGCAACCTGGAAACAGCACCCTAGGAGTGATGTATGATGTTGGGACTATCTCAGTATTTCCGTGTCACCTACATCTGACTCTGCATCATCATGAGATGTGTCTCATGGTGTTAGACCTGCTGCAACACACATTGCACATCCCTTCCACACTACATACTGTTTGGGAGGGTGGCCGATTGATTATGTGGCCTAATGTAATTGTAAATGGTTCATCTTCCAAGTTGTACTTACAGTGCAGGCCATATCATTGTCACTGTGGGCTTTGACATTGGTCGCTTGGTGATCTAGAGTACCAGCTATTGTTTGTGGCAGCTGTCATTTATTCAGAGGTGTGTATCCCATTGTGTACAACATAACTATCAGTGTCACACCTCAGTGTCACCCTGCCCACGTGTCAATGTAGTGGTATATGTTTTGTGTGTCCTACAGGGTTGTTGTGCTGTGGGTATATTGCTAGGCTTATTGAGTTACTGACAAGAAGTCCATTGCCAAATGGTCCATGCTGGAAGTGCTGATTGATCCTGCTGTGGCGGAATATGAATGAGTCATGGATACTCCCAGGATACTTGGCCAAGATGTTTGTGAACATTCCCTGGTGGTCAATATGGATTGCACATTGATAGAATGCGTGTGCTTTCTGTTCCTGAATAGGTGCTCTGTAGCTGCAGGTGGGGCGATCGGGACATAGGTGCAGTCAATGGCACCGATCACAGCCGGGAAGCCATGGATTTGATAAGATCCCTGTTTTATCTTCTGCTGCTTCTAATGGGTGCTGGGGAAGCTGATGTGGCAGGGTGTGAGGGAGGTTAAGGCATCTAACACCTTGGGCAGGAAAGCCGAGAATGAGGGCTGTGATACCCCAGCAACCAGGGCACCTGGTGTCTGGAAGGAGCCACTTGCCAACATATGCAGGTTAACTAGCAGCTTGGTCACTGGTGGTATGTTGTTTTGCGTCTGCAGGCTAGCTGTTAGTTGTGGCTCAATATGGCGCAGCAGCTGCTGTATGGCTTGCCAGTTGAGTCGATACCTCCGAATGATGCCCTGTTCCCTGAGGCCATGCAGGGTTGTCCTGTTTCTGAAAAGACTCTCCTGCCTTCTGTGTTGCCTTTGTGGGCCATGTTGGGGTGGTGGTGGCTGCCACCATTGGTACTTTGCTCGGGATTGTCTTGCAAGCTGCATCAGTAGCACCTCTATGTTGTCCTGTTGGTCTGTAATGTTGCTTGTGTGTGTTTTCCTTAAGTAGTGGTGTGTTTGCCTCATTTTAATGCCTGCGCTGACCCAGCCATTAAAATTTGATGCAAATCAGGTTTAGCATCATTTTTCGAGTCCACCTCCCACCCGTGCGTCAATTTTGCCCTGTTAGATAAATATTGGGCTAGGGGGTTTGAGACATTTTTTGGACGGGAACGCCTATCTTGCATCTCATTGACGCAAGGTGGTTTCACGCATCCTTAAAATTACATTAACTTCATATTTCTGACGCTGGATGGGTCTAACATCAACGTATAAATATGGAATTAACTTTGTGCTGGATTTGCATTAAAAAAAGACGCAAATCCAGCGCAAATAGAGTATAAATATTGGCCCTAGTATCCCACTGAAAACCGAATGCTTAATATTTGATCAAAATTTGACAAGTTGTTTTTAAAAATGCAATTCAAAATTAAGTAGATGTATCTTTTAGTTAAACATAAAAACCTAAAGGTGTTCCCTTATTTGTTTAATTCCTTCTATTTTCATATGCGAAGGAAAGTCAGGACCATCTAGTCGCACTTTCTTGAACAAACCTTTCTGAACGTTTGTGTTTTCTGATGATCATTAAGAATACAGGAATGAATGCATTTTAAAAATGATCAGGGATTGCGAGGGAAGCTTGAGGCTCCCCCACAGTCCCAGATAGCCCATAAAGGGCTAACAAAATAGGAAAAAAGTAGTTCCAGTGTGAAGGTCACAGACCTTCACACTGAGCATTGAGAGTTCAAATCCAGTTGTGTGCTGATGGTTCCCCTCCTTTACTTTTTATTTATTTAAATGTTTAAGGCTCGTTCTGAAAGGTGATCTTACTGTTTTTAAATGACAAATGCATTTTTGTTTTTAAATTGTGCAGAAATATCTCATTCTAAATATATCATACATCAAAGACTAAAAAACTCTCTATCTCTCTCCCTCCTACTCCATCTCTCAAGCTTTCTCCCACTTACACACTCACTCAGACACACACCCACTCACAGACCCACTCACACCCTTGTACACCCACTCCCAGCCCCACTCAAACCCTCATGCATCCACTCACAGACCCACTCACACAGTTATGCATCCACTCACAGACCCACTCAGACTCTCACACACCCACTCACAGACCCACTGACACTCTCATGCACCCATTCACAAACCCTCGCACACACTGATGTGCCCACTAAACACTGACGTACACACTATCACACCCAGACACTCACAGCCACTCTCACCCCCAGATAACCCTCACACCTATTCTCACACCCAGAGAGGCTGCAGCCTATTCCCGACATGCACAGCCAAAGGGCTGTGCACAGCATGGGGTTGGGTGGTTAAGGGGTTGGCTGCAGGGTCTGGCTGTAGGCCAGGTCTTGTGGGCAATCTCTGCTGCGCACTGGCAAAGGCAGTGCATGGTGCAAGATTGGGCTCATATAGGGGCTGGTGTCAGGCCCTGTGGCCACCTGCCAAAGGCTGTGCGTGGCAATGGTTTAACTAATGTATTACAATGAAATTACTATATGTTAAAAACATATAGAAATTCACTGCAAAAAACAAAGGTTACAGGGACGTTAAAGTTAGGAAATGCAATTTTTAAAAAACATAGAAATTAATTTTTAAAAAACAAAGGTACCAGGGATGTTATAGTTAGGTTCACATTTTAAACGTACAAAACCATTGAAATTCAACAGTTGTAGTTATAGATACCTCAATTAACTACTACTCGTGCCCTAAGGTAACAATAACCCATGCCCTCACCATGCACTACTAATTACCTCACAAATTATGACACTCATAATATCTTTGATAACATCATTGATAATATCAATGCAATATGTGCAGTAAACGTTTTGACGAAAAACTGCTCCTGGCAAGAGCGCGAGCTATAGTTACCTTGGTGCACATGTTATAGGTACAGGAGGTAACGGTTACTATAACTGGTGAATTTCTTTGCTTTTGACATTTCACGTACTCTCTCATTACTGTTACATTAAATTCAGCACTTCCTACTTGTTTTTTCTTTCATATTTTGTATTCAGTCTCCTTTTATACCTATCATTTTTATTGCTTTTACATTTGGTTTCCTTTCATTTTCTAGTCCCTTCTCCATGCACTTTGCCTGCATTCACTGCTTATTACTTGCTTCTTAATTTTTTAGAGTCTACTCTGTTTTTCTCTATAATTTGCAGTTTTAAACATACAAGGGGTTGACAATAGGGCCTGCCCCAAGCAAGGCCACGTGGCCATTCCTCCACTGCATTTTCAACCCATAGAGATTTACTGAAAAAGACATAGGCAACAGGAATGTTCTAGTTAGGACACAGAATTAAAAAGAAAATTCTAATTTTACTGAATGAAACAAAGGTTACACCTCAAATGTACAAAACCACAGAAATTCTGCAATATAGTTACCTCACCTAACTATACCTTATGCCCCCACATTGCACTGCTTATTACCTCACATATTATGTCACTCATGACATTGTCAGTGACATCATTCACATAAAGACTTGCACCCTTACATCCTTATACAACCTCTCAATTACCCACTCACACACCCACACAACCACTCACATGCCCATTTTCAGACCCATAAAAAATACTCACGCATCCACTCACTCATTTTTATTGGTACTCACACAACCACTCACTCACCAATACACTCACTTAAACAGACATACAAACATACAACCACTCTGACATGCAGCTACTTATACACTCCCTCCCTCACCCATACAGTCAGTAAAACAATAACTCACTTACCCACACAGATACTCACACATCCACTCACTTACTCATACAGGTACTAAGTCACCTATACAAACATTGGCACAAGAGCACACTTACCCATGCTGTCACAAACGCACATACTCACTCACCGTTCCAGCTACTCAACCACTGACTCCCACAGAGTGCTACTCACACATCCACTATTTCACTCATTCTGCAACACAGAAACCAACTCACTCACTCACTCACTCACAAAACAGCTATTGTAACAGCCACTCACCCACATGTACAGCCACTCACACAGCCACTCACATACAAATTCAAACACTCACATATCCACTCAGGTGACATGTTAGAAATAGTATCACTAATAGTACCAAACAATAGCGATTTAAATTCTACAGTAACATAGGGTTACTCCATCACTCCATGGGTTACTCCAGGACAAACATGACAGATATCCCGTCCGCTATATTATGATTTCATGATATCCTATGGACATCATAATATGGCGGATGAGAAAGCCGTCACTTTCGTGATGGAGTAACCCGTCTGCCAAACTCTAAATCAAACCCCTAGTATGTAACTCTCATAAATGATTTTAAACATTCACGCTGACTGGACAATGTATTCAGTGATGTCATTTGAGATGTCATCAGTGATATCCCTGCCCATGTCATGAGTGATGTAATGTGTGAGGTCCTAAGCAGTGCATTTGGAGGGTGTATATATATATATATATATATATATATATATATATATATATATATATATATATATATATATATATTCACAAAAAACAAAGGTTACAGTTAAGAAATAGATTATTTTTTTTTTAATTAGAAATTCACTTAAAAAAACAAAGGTAACAGCGACGTTATAGTTACGATCTGAACTTACTCGCACAAAACCATAGAAATTCAGCAGTTATAGGTATGGTTAGCTCAAGTAAACCTCCGCTTCCAGCAGGCAGGAGCACTTTGATAGCTCCCGCCGGCTGGAACCAGAGAGTTTGCTTTGCTTGGTATGAGCAGTCAAATCTCCTGCCAAGCAAAAGCAAACAGCTATGTCCCAGGGGTGGGCACACTGGAACTTCACTGCATGTTTTGAAGTCTCTGCCACATAAAAGGCATCATTGGATATAAGAACTTGACCTCTGACACCACCACTTCAGTACACTTTTAGACCTTTGGATACTCTGGCAGGAAGAAAGACTGCTCTGCTACTGAAGGATTACCACTCTACGAGACTTCTGCTTTGTTGTGCTGACCTACTGTCTGTTGCCCTCTTGCCTAGGAGTGAGAGGAACTGGACCTGCATCCCTCCAACCCAGAACCCAGAGTGACTCCAAGGGCTAATTGGCAAGCCTCTTGATCTGAAGCTCAGGGACGCAAAGGACTTCCATTCACCTTACTTCTGGACTTAGACTCTGCCGGTGGTGCCACCCTAGTCTTAGATCCTTAGAAGTGGGCCAACTCCCAGAGTAACTGATGCATCCTATTTGCTGGGGAGCACATCCTCGAGCAGAACAAACAAGTCTCCTCGGCTGAGCGATGCATCGTCAAGCAGAATTGATGCATTGCTGCTGCTACATGGATTGGACCCGGTGCAGAAGACTTGCATTGTCACCACTGCATCCTGGGTTTGATGCATTACATTCAGAACCGCGACTGCTTAACACTTCCCTGTACTACATCCTTGCACCCCTTCTCGATGGCAGCCTGGAAAACAACGCCACAGCTCCGCAAACCAACTTCATCACTAATCGAAACTGACGCATCATCTTGGCTGCGCAATGGATCTCCGACACAAGCCCTTGCTTCACAACCCCTGTCGAGGGGATCCTTTATGTCAGTGCACTAGAACCTCACACTGCAGCCTCGCCGCATCTCAGAACCAATGCATCACATTGGCTGCACTACACATCTTTGCCCCAAATCCACACAATGCTCTGCAACCAGGAGTTAAGGTCCTTTGTTCAGCGGAACTAACTGGGGCCCTGTAGGTGGCCCACGCTCCATTGTGGTCAGCCTGAATTTTTTACTTTGTCCTGGTCTGCTCGACACATATCCCCAGTTGGCACTTTTTATTTCTAAGCACCAATCTACAGTTTATCCTTTACAAAATTCAACTATAGTTCAACTGATTGGATTCTTGTCATTTTGGTTTTGTTTTACTTATTAAATTAAGTTCTATTTTTCGAACCTGATGTGGGGTCCTTTTTTTGTGGTGTTTTCACTGTTTTCCTGTTGGAAGTGTTGCACAAACACTTTACTCCATGCCTTCAAGTTAAGCCTGACTGCTCTGTGCCAAGCTACCAGAGGGTGAGCACAGGCTAATTTGGGTTTTGTTTGTGCCTTACCCTGAGAAGAATTGTGGTTGCTGCTTCACAAGGGCTCACACCCCAGTCGACCAACAAAACAATTTCTCACAATATCATTTTATGCTTCACTTTAAATCTGAAATGTGAACCATGCACTGGGCAAGGAGGAAGAAAAATTACTTCTACAAAGGCAAGCTTATTTATAAATGTTTGTGGTCAACGTTCCTAAAAGGAAGGAAAAGCAGTGGGGCAATGAAAGTATGTGTGTCTGTTGTCAGTTCAATTTACTTAATCAGTGAAAGCCCTCGTCCACACTGAATTGGCATTTTTCTTCATAGGGCCCCTCTTCAATCTACAGTCTCAAGAGATGCTAGTGTTGGCTACAACCCTCAGCTGAGATGAGCTCATGAGGTGGTGGTCCTACTTTGTGGGAGGAAAGGGTATTGTAAGTAAATAAAATGCCAGCAGAGGTAAGGCTGTTAAAACTACCTCTTGGTGGTGAAGCATCATTTTAAGATAATGAAAATTAATGCAATAACATGTAGAATTAATATGCAGGGCTTAGACAAATACATAGGGGGTCATTACAACCCTGACTGACGGTGTTAAAGCGGCGGCAATACCACAAACAGGCCGGCAGAAAAAAAAGGGAATTATGACCGTGGTGGAAACCGCCAACATAGACAGCAACTTTAACACTCCGACCGCCACAGACAAGCAGCGCGGCGGTCACCGCCAACAGACAGGCGGAAGACAAAGTACCGCCCACAGTATTACAACAGGCCAATCCGCCGCCTTTTCCGGGGCGGATTCACCATGGATAAAAACACGGCGGAAACAGTTTTTGCAATGGGAAAACGCTCACCTTAACTCACTCCACGAGGAAGGAGGGCACCATGGAGCCTGAACTCCAATTACTCCCTGCAATAGTGTTCCTGCTCCTCTACGAACATCAGCAACGGCGGCGCCAAAGATAACGGTGAGTACTGCACCTACGACATAGGGGAGGGGGGAGGCAAAAGTCAGGGACAAACACACACGCAACACCCCCACCCCGACCCTCACACACTACAACACACACACCAATGCATTTCCAAACATCACAGAAACAACCCCCAACCACCCCAGAAGAATGCAAAGACAAAAGGGAATTCAGTACAACCATTGTAATGTATCAAAATACAGTAAACTTATATATACATAAATATATACACATCCCAAATATATACATCACGATTAGTAGTGCAGCTATGCACATTTCAATGTCCTTGGACCACTGGGCCCAAAATGCATAGGCGAGGCCCACACACGATACCTGTCCAGAAACGGAGAGAACACTGCAGGGGCATCAGATAGAAATACAACAGGCACCTCAGGGGGAAGGGAAGGGGGGGCACCTCAGCCTGATGACAGCACCACGCCAGATCCACGACGGGGCTCCATGCCCATTGATGTATCCTGGGGAGTGCAAAGCCACAGTCTCACAAGTCTCTACAGTGGGTGGTTTGCCCACTGTACCATCCTGGGGAGTGCAAAGCCACAGTCTCACAAGTCTTTGCCGTGGGTGGGTTGCCCACTGTACCATCCTGGGAAGTGCAAAGCCACAGTCTCTCAAGTCTTTTCAGTGGGTGGTTTGCCCACTGTACCATCCTGGGGAGTGCAAAGCCACAGTCTCACAAGTCTTTCAAGTCTTTGCAGTGGGAGGTTTGCTCACTGTACCATCCTGGGGAGTGCAAAGCCACAGTCTCTCAAGTCTTTTCAGTGGGTGGTTTGCCCACTGTACCATCTTGGGGAGTGCAAAGCCACAGTCTCTCAAGTCTTTTCAGTGGGTGGTTTGCCCACTGTACCATCCTGGGGAGTGGAAAGCCACAGTCTCACAAGTCTTTGCAGTGGGTGGTTTGCCCACTGCACCATCCTGGAGAGTGGAAAGCCACAGTCTCACAAGTCTCTACAGTGGGTGGTTTACCCACTGTACCATCCTGGGGAGTGCAAAGCCACAGTCTCACAAGTCTTTTCAGTAGGTGGTTTGCCCACTGTACCATCCTGGGGAGTGCAAAGCCACAAACTCTCAAGTGGATAACTGTCTCCACTGGTTCTGGAGGGGGACTGGTGCCCAGAGTACTTCATCCTGTTAAGGACTCAGGTAGTGGATGCTGTTCTCCACTGGTTCTGGAGGGGCACTGGTGCCCAGAGTGCATCACGCTCCCCGTGACGGTCCCAGTTCCGTCACTGCCCCTGCCGCACATGGGCTAACGATGCTTGAGTTGGCGGTGCTTGCCCTGTTCCGCGGTGCTTGCCATGGCGGTCATTGCCCTTTTCAGCGGTGCTTGCCCTGTTCAGCGGTGCTTGACTTTGCTGTCTCTGACCTGTTCAGCGGTGCTTGCCATGGCGGTCTTTGCCCTATTCAGCCGTACTTGCCCTGTTCAGCGGTGCTTGCCATGGCGGTCTTTGCCCTGTTCAGCGGTGCTTGCCCTTTTCAGCGGTGCTTGACTTTGCAGTCTCTGACCTGTTCAGTGGTGCTTGCCATGGCGGTCTTTGCACTGTTCAGCTGTGCTTGCCCTGTTCAGCGGTGCTTGCCATGGCGGTCTTTGCCCTGTTCAGTGCTGCTTGCCCTGTTCAGCGGTGCTTGCCCTGTTCAGCAGTGCTTGACTTTGCTGTCTCTGACCTGTGCAGCGGTGTGTGCCATGGCGGTCCCTCATTGCCCAGCCGGGCTGTGGCTGCCTGGGCCCTCCTGGGCACTGACTCTGGCGGTGGTCTCCGACCAGTGCACTGACTCTGGCGGTGGGCTCCGGACCAGTGACGATTGTGCAGCCCTTCTGGGCACTGACTCTGGCAGTGGTCTCTGGACCAGTGACGATTGTGCTGCCCTCCTGGGCACTGACTCTGGCGGTGGTCTCCGGACCGGTGACGATGGGGCTGGCGGTGGTGTCCTGGGCAGCGGGGAGGATGGCGGCCTTCTCCTCCGTGCTGCTCTTCCCAGACTTTGGCGACTTCTTCTGCCCCTTCCCCACCTTGGGGGGAGTCACAGCTGACTCGACACTCCCCCCGGGACACTTGTGAGTGGCTTTGCCGGCAGGAGTCTTCACCCTCTCCCGTCGGGCACTGTCCAACTTCTGGTCCTTCACAGGGTGTGGACTGGCAGTGCTTTGGCTCCGTGTCACACTGGCTGCCCTGGTGCCCGGTGCACTCCACATACCTCTAACAGGCACCACTGGTACCGGATGTTTTTGGGCTGAGGTGCTAGTACGGGACCTATGAATTGGAGGGGGGGGTGGGACAGAGGTCAAGGTTGCTCAGGAAAAGTTTCTGACGAACACTGGGACGGGTAGCTGGAGGGGGTCTGGGAGTGGAGGAAGAGGATGTGGTTGTAGGAGGTGTAACTTTTGATGCTTTGGGTGCAGGTGCATGTTCTGGATGGATGTTGGGTGTGTGTGTGCCCGCGTTTGTGTACTTTGGGAAGGGGCGTCACAGACACACTGGGAGAGGACATAGGGGACGTATAAATGGTAGTGGGGGATGGTGAGTGCAGGTGAGTGGGGTGTGGTGCTGGGTGTTCTGGTGCGAGTCCTAGTGGCTGTAGTGGTAGTGCATGCAGGTGAGAGTGTAGACGACACTGGGAGGGAGGAGGGAGATGACGAGGAGGGGGACACAGTGGAGGCAGTGGATGTTGCTGTGTCTGTATGTGGGTGATGCTTGTGTGAGTGCCTGTGGGATGTGTGGTGCCTATGTTTGCCTGAGCTGCCCTTCTGTGTTGATGTGTGTGCAGGCTGGTCTGATGGTGTGCTTGGGATAGGATGAGGTACAGGGGATTGGGTCTGGGTGGAGGAAGTTGGAGGGGGGAGGCTAGACACAGGGACAATGGCTGCCATCAGTGCCCAGAGATTGGAGGGTTCGATGATGGGCAGCCTGACCAGAATGAATGCCCTCCAGGAATGCATTAGTGTGTTGCAACTCCCTTTCTACACCCTGGATGGCATTCACAATGGTAGACTGCCCAACAGTGAGTGACCTGAAGAGGTCAATGGCCTCCTCACTGAGGGCAGCAGGGGTGACAGGGGCAGGGGCTGAGGTGCCTGGGGCGAAGGTGATGCCCACCCTCCGGGATGAGCGGGCACGGGGCGAAGTCTGAGGGGCTGCTGGGAGGGCGGTGCTGGTATGGGGGGTGGCGGCTGTACCTGTAGAAGTGGGGGGCACAGATGGTGCCGCCACCACAAGGGAGCTCCCATCGGAGGACGAGTCCGTGTCGCTGGTTGCTGATCCGGTGACCACCGTGAAGCTCCCCTCACCCTCCGTCCCACTGGTGTATTCAGAGTCCGTGGTGTGGCCCTCCATGGCCATGTGGGATGCAGCCCCCTCATGCTCCGGTGCCCCAGTACCTCCGCCTGATGATGCTGATGCACAAAAGAACAGGGAGAGCACAAAAAGGGGTGGGTAAAAAGAAGAAAGACAGGTTGAGTGCATGGCTTACTGCTACCGTTGGCGGGTAATACAGACACAGCAGCCCCCTGCACTACGCCGTGCTCTTGGCCTCTCCAGATGCAGTTCCTGGGATATGGCCTACATGGCTATGATGGACATCTGCACACATAGATGACACAGGGGCATGTATACCTGTACTTGGCACTCTACAGAGGTGGGGTGGAGTGCCACATGGTCTGCATTACAGAGGGGCCTAGCCTACGGAACTCGCCCTGGCCTAGGGAGAATCACACAGCCCTCCTCCCCCACCCAGACCCCTCCACTGCGTGCAATGTCATGAGAATGTGAGTGCACTCACCCCCTTGTGTCTGCTGTGATGCCCTCATGCCCCCATCCAACTCAGGGTAGGCCACCGCCAGGATCCTGAACATCAGGGGGGTTATGGTGCGACGGGCACCCCTCCCACGTTGGGAGGCCATCCCCAGCTGAGCCTCCGCCGTCTTCTTGCTCCAGCGGCGAATGTCCTCCCACCTTTTACGGCAGTGGGTGCTCCGTCTCTGGTGGACCCCCAGGGTCCGGACGTCCTTGCGATGGCACGCCAAATATCCTTCTTCTGGTGGGCGCTGACCTACATGACATGTACAGGGGAAGAAAAGAAGTCATTGCCAACTGCACCGTCGAAGTGAGTGGCCCACATCCCTGCCCTTGCCATGTGGCACATGCATTCAGACTCCTTCATGCTCGCAGAACTCTGCCCCCTTCCTACTTACATCCACCCCTCTCCACCCAGGCATAGCCCATACAACTTGCACCCTATGTACTCACCTGTTGGTCTGGATGACCGTAGAGTAGCGTGTACTGGGGGAGGACCCCGTCCACGAGCTTCTCCAAATCCTGTGCAGTGAAGGCAGGGGCCCTTTCCCCAGACGCACGTGCCATTGTCTCTTCCAGACCGGGGTCACAGCAGCACTTGCAGTGTAGGTCCTCTCCTGTCGAAGATCAGGTATCGAGTGATTGAACAGATAGAAAATGGCGGTGACATCCGTGGCGGTGCGTGTCATCACTGCCGGCGCACTTCGTCATTGGCTCCTGGGACCCATAGGGTCCAATGTTAACCAATGCAGCATTGCGCCGCGGTCTACGACCGCCTACCGCGACGGTGTACAACGTCAGCGCAGTTACCTCACATCCCATTGTCCCACTTTAGAGGTCAGGCATCCGCCATTTCAGGGGCCCACATGGCTTCATTTTCAACTGCGTCACACATACCTAGGCCTGGACTCAACACACATACAGTAAACTTTTTGTATATTGTGTCGTGTTCTGTGTAGCTGTGGGTACATACCTCAGAATTTGTTGACTCTGTGGTCGCTGCTGTCCTTCCTAGGCACCGTCAGCTGGGACATGTGAGGAGATGGCAGAATCCTCCGGTGTACCGACCGCTGGTGGACCTGTTGACAATGGAGGAGCAACATTTAATTATCACCTACAGGTTTGACCGTGCCACAATCCAGGAACTATGTACCCAGTTGGAGCCAGACCTTATGTCACCAATCCGCCATCCCACAGGAATCCCCCCTCAAGTGCAGGTGCTATCAGTGCTCCATTTCCTAGCAAGTGGGTCATTTCAAACAACAGTAGCCATGGCATCAGGGATGTCCCAGCCTATGTTTTCCAACGTGTTGTCCAGAGTGTTGTCTGCCCTGCTGAAACACATGCGGAGCTACATCATTTTCCCTCTGGTGGAGGATTTGGCTATAGTTAAAGGTGACTTCTATGTCCTGGGACATATCCCTAACATCATAGGTGCCATTGATGGGACCCATGTAGCTCTGGCCCCCCCCCACAGGAGTGAACAGGTGTACAGGAACCAGAAGAGTTATCATTCCATGAATGTACAGATGGTATGTTTAGCAGACCAGTACATCTCGCAGGTAAATGCTATGTTCCCTGGCTCAGTGCATGACGCCTACATCCTACGGAATAGCTGCATCCCTTATTTGATGGGTCAACTCCAGAGGCACTGGGTGTGGCTATTAGGGGACTCTGGTTACCCCAACCTGTCATGGCTACTAACCCCAGTGAGGAATCCCAGGACCAGGGCAGAGGAACACTACAATGAGGCCCATGGGTGGACTAGAAGGGTGACCGAACGCACCTTCGGCCTCCTGAAGGCCAGGTTCAGGTGCCTTCATATGACAGGTGGTTCCCTATTCTACTCACCAAGGAAGGTGTGCCAGATCATCATCGCCTGCTCCATGCTTCACAATCTCCCTTTGCGACGCCAGGTGCCTTTTCTGCAGGAGGATGGTCCAGATGACGGTGTTGTGGCAGCTGTGGAGCCTGTGGACAGTGATGAGGAGGAAGCAGAGGAAGAAGACATTGACAACAGGGACTCTGTCATACAGCAATATTTCCAGTGACACACAGGTGAGAACAATTTATTTACTAGTACATTTACTTTCACACTTCTACCTCTATCCTGTCTGTCAATTTGAAGCAGTATTTGGTAACTGAGTTGTACATTTCCATTACGGTTTCACAGGTGTGGTTACCAACGTGTGTCATCTGCTTGCATCCTTCTTGGACTTTTGATGTGTGACATAGGTATGTTGACATTACATTTTCGAAAGGATTTTGCCATTGTCATAGATAATACACATTTTAAAAATCACAGACTGACTCCAGATTGTTTTGTGGTTCAAGGGTGTTTATTGAAGTGCTAATTATTGGAGGGGTGGCAAAATGGTGATGGGTGGTAGTGGAGGAATGTCCATGGCAGAGTCCAGTCTATTAGTCTCACAGGTGCACTGCCCATATGGGCATAGGAAGTGGAGCTGGGCCAGTTCGAGTATGGACAGGGTAACAAAGTGGGACAGTGGGATGACAATGAGGATGGTCTCATTTCTTGGCGGGGGTCTTGCCATTGTGCTCTGTCCTGTTCCTGGATCTCAGGGACCACTTGCGGGGTGGTTCTCTGTCTGCAGGGGGTGGGGTGCTGGTGTGGTGGTCCTGTGGTGGGGCGTCCTGTCCCGGCGGAGGTGGTGGGCAGTTCATCGTCCAGGCTAGTGTAAGGGGCCCCTTGGAGTGCCACGGTGTCCCTCATGGTGTTCTGTATGTCCATCAGCACCCCTATGATGGTGCCCAGGGCGGAGCTGATGGTTCTGAGCTCCTCCCTGAACCCCAAATACTGTTCCTCCTGCATGCGCTGGGTCTCCTGATACTTGGCCAGGACCATAGCCATCGTCTCCTGGGAGTGGTGGTATTCTCCCATGATGGAGGAGAGGGCCTCGTGGAGAGTGGGTTCCCTTGGCCTGTCCGCCCCCTGTCGCACAGCAGCCCTCCCAGTTCCCCTGTGTTCCTGGGCCTCCGTCTCCTGGACCTTGTGCCCACTACCACTGCCCCCAGTTCTCTGTTGTTGTTGGGGTGGTGGGTTATCCTGGGTTCCCTGTAGTAGTGGACACACAGCTGATTGACGTGTCCTGGGGACGGAGGTATGGGCCCGCTGGGTGGGTGCTGTGCTGGTGTTACCAGAGGGTGGAAGGTCAGTTTTGGGCTGTGTCTGTGCGAGGGGAACTGACTGTCCCAAGGCCCACGATGGTCCGGGCTGGTCATCTGGATCCAGTTGGCCAGAGCTGCTGTCATCACTGTGGGCCTCTTCTGTGGGTGGGGTAGAGATGTCTAGACCCTCCTGTCTGGTGACGTTAGGTAGTGGTCCTGCAGGGGTATAAAAGCATGATTATTGCATCTGTGTGTGTCATGGTGTGCAATGGGTGGGTGAGCGTGTACCCCAGTGCAAGCATTCCTGTGTGGGGGCTTGTGTGATGATGGTTAGGGTGTGTTATGGGTATGTGCAGTGGGCATGCTTTAGTGATGGGTGTCCATGCTTTGTTGTGTCATGCAGGGCTTGGTGTTGGGATGGGTGGTGTGTGTTATTAGTACATTAGTGAGGAGTTGGAGTGATAGTGGAGGGGGTGAGGGTGAGGGTGTGTGATAGTATACAGGTAGGGTGGGGGATATGATAGTTAAGATTTGACTTACCAGTGTCCATTCCTCCACCGACTCCTCCGAGGCCATCAGGATGCATAATGGTCAAGACCTGCTCCTCCCATGTTGTTAGTTGTGGGGGAGGAGGTGGGGGTCTGCAGCCATTCTGCTGAACCGCGATGTTGTGTCTGGAGACCACGGAACGCACCTTACCCCGTAGGTCGTTCCACCACTT
The DNA here is from genome assembly GCF_031143425.1 of Pleurodeles waltl. Classification (NCBI taxonomy): domain Eukaryota; kingdom Metazoa; phylum Chordata; class Amphibia; order Caudata; family Salamandridae; genus Pleurodeles; species Pleurodeles waltl. The sequence goes on along the minus strand of NC_090442.1, from coordinate 448,463,801 downwards.
CCTGATGTCCTCCCGATTTCTTGGGTGCTGTCCCACTGCGTTGACCCTGTCCACGATTCTTCGCCATAGCTCCATCTTCCTAGCTATAGAGGTGTGCTGCACCTGTGATCCAAATAGCTGTGGCTCTACGCGTACGATTTCCTCCACCATAACCCTGAGCTCCTCCTCCGAAAACCTGGGGTGTCTTTGGTGTGCCATGGGATGGTGTAGGTGATGTGTGGGGTGGTGTATGTGGTGATGAGTGTAGTGGTGTGGGTTGTTTTGTGCGTGGATGTTGTGTGGGTGATGGTGTTGTGTGCCTCTGTGTGGTGGAGTTGTCTTTTGCTGCGCTCTCTCTCTGTCGCCTTCGTCCGAGATGTGGGTCATAATAGCTGTGGCGGAATTCCGGGGCCGCAGCGGTGTATTGGCGGTCTTCTGCACGGCAGTAAGCGGCTTTTACCGCCAATGTTGTAATGACCCCCATAATGTTTTAATTCAAATAAAATGCAGTAACAGTCACATTTACACATAATTGACTTGAAAAGCAGATCCTGCAGTTTTCAAAGTTGACCTAGGTTAGGAATGTAAATGTTAACTTTCCATACTAACATGCTGTGAAAATGATAATGCAATGCAAATGGAATTTGTTTTAACGTTCAAATGGGCATATTTCAATAAGATTAATAATACAGTAATGTATGAAAATGTTTTAGCTTAATTCCACAAAATGTTTTAAAGCATACAGCAGCTTAGTCTAAGAATCAATAGGTAGCTTGTGATTTAATAGAATGATGTAAAAGCCTAACCCTGAACCAAAATGTTCCCCACGCAGAGTCAATAGTGAAGAACCTCACTAAAGAATTAAAAATGTTGATAAAAATTGTCCATTCAAACATTTTTGTCTATGATCTATTGTTTATGCTGTGAGATGATGAGAAATTGTTCCAGTTCATTGTCTGCTGATTGGCTGCTGTGAAGAAGAAAATGATACATGCTGGAAAAGTTTAGACACAATGGTTTTATATTAGAGCATGTTCCTCGAGTAGATTTTGACATTCCTGTTAGGAAATTCTTTCCCAAGCTCTCTGCTGGAGATTGTTTTCATGCTCATCCTATACCACTTGCCCGAATTCTTGCTTTCTGAGACTGCACTGAGTGTCATGAAGTTTTCTTCATGGGAAGTTCTGAATTGATCACTGAGATTTGATTCTGATGATTTATACTTTAACCTCTCCATTCCGAGCTCTTTATGGGTCCTGAATGACATCTTTTTCTTGTCCTACCAATTCCATTTTTATATTTAGAATAGGGATTTTTTGTTAATAGAACACGCCTAATGCATTTATTCTGAAATTGATTGATATTATGATTTACAAATTATTGAACACCACCATACAAGAAAAAGACTATAGGTGGTACATCCTTCTCCTTTCAAGCAGCCAAACTATGGAATTCATTACCCCCAGCTATAAGAGCCACAGATAACTTTCATGTCTTCAGAAAACTACTCAAAAGTTGGCTCTTTCCTTCATAACCACCATATTCAAACACCTATGGACTGCATATGCCTATGTTGATAAATATTTTTTCAGATTATGTGTATATTTCTAGTTATGTATAGTTCTTTAGAAAGTATGTATCGCTACTATGTCATAACAATAAACTACACACACACTCTTTAAACCTGTTTAACTAAGTATATTTACCCATGGTTCTAAATATGTATTGTATGTACATATATGTGTGCATATGTGTGTGTATTCATGTGGGTATGTGTGTGTGTGTGTGTATATATATATATATACAGGGAGTGCAGAATTATTAGGCAAATGAGTATTTTGACCACATCATCCTCTTTATGCATGTTGTCTTACTCCAAGCTGTATAGGCTCGAAAGCCTACTACCAATTAAGCATATTAGGTGATGTGCATCTCTGTAATGAGAAGGGGTGTGGTCTAATGACATCAACACCCTATATCAGGTGTGCATAATTATTAGGCAACTTCCTTTCCTTTGGCAAAATGGGTCAAAAGAAGGACTTGACAGGCTCAGAAAAGTCAAAAATAGTGAGATATCTTGCAGAGGGATGCAGCACTCTTAAAATTGCAAAGCTTCTGAAGCGTGATCATCGAACAATCAAGCGTTTCATTCAAAATAGTCAACAGGGTCGCAAGAAGCGTGTGGAAAAACCAAGGCGCAAAATAACTGCCCATGAACTGAGAAAAGTCAAGCGTGCAGCTGCCACGATGCCACTTGCCACCAGTTTGGCCACATTTCAGAGCTGCAACATCACTGGAGTGCCCCAAAGCACAAGGTGTGCAATACTCAGAGACATGGCCAAGGTAAGAAAGGCTGAAAGACGACCACCACTGAACAAGACACACAAGCTGAAACGTCAAGACTGGGCCAAGAAATATCTCAAGACTGATTTTTCTAAGGTTTTATGGACTGATGAAATGAGAGTGAATCTTGATGGGCCAGATGGATGGGCCCGTGGCTGGATTGGTAAAGGGCAGAGAGCTCCAGTCCGACTCAGACGCCAGCAAGGTGGAGGTGGAGTACTGGTTTGGGCTGGTATCATCAAAGATGAGCTTGTGGGGCCTTTTCGGGTTGAGGATGGAGTCAAGCTCAACTCCCAGTCCTACTGCCAGTTCCTGGAAGACACCTTCTTCAAGCAGTGGTACAGGAAGAAGTCTGCATCCTTCAAGAAAAACATGATTTTCATGCAGGACAATGCTCCATCACACGCGTCCAAGTACTCCACAGCGTGGCTGGCAAGAAAGGGTATAAAAGAAGGAAATCTAATGACATGGCCTCCTTGTTCACCTGATCTGAACCCCATTGAGAACCTGTGGTCCATCATCAAATGTGAGATTTACAAGGAGGGAAAACAGTACACCTCTCTGAACAGTGTCTGGGAGGCTGTGGTTGCTGCTGCACGCAATGTTGATGGTGAACAGATCAAAACACTGACAGAATCCATGGATGGCAGGCTTTTGAGTGTCCTTGCAAAGAAAGGTGGCTATATTGGTCACTGATTTGTTTTTGTTTTGTTTTTGAATGTCAGAAATGTATATTTGTGAATGTTGAGATGTTATATTGGTTTCACTGGTAATAATAAATAATTGAAATGGGTATATATTTATTTTTTGTTAAGTTGCCTAATAATTATGCACAGTAATAGTCACCTGCACACACAGATATCCCCCTAACATAGCTAAAATTAAAAACAAACTAAAAACTACTTCCAAAAATATTCAGCTTTGATATTAATGAGTTTTTTGGGTTCATTGAGAACATGGTTGTTGTTCAATAATAAAATTAATCCTCAAAAATACAACTTGCCTAATAATTCTGCACTCCCTGTATATATATATATATATATATATATATATATATATGTTGTTCTGTGCTTGGCACGTTCGTGAGTCATTGCATGGCTCCTGGGTGGGTTGTTATACTAGATATCTATGAATCCCTGTTCTCAGCTTATATCACACTTATCTACCCATCATCATATGTCACGTCTCTATCAATCTATCCTCCATTCCCACTCTGACTCATCCCAAATCCGTTCTACTACTTTCATCTCCAAAATATTTCTGCCTTAGCTCTTCCCTCCATTTCCACATCTAACTCAGCAAACCTCACTGTACTACCATGACCTCCCAAACAACCCTACTAAATTCACCCTCATTTATCTCACCCTGCTACTATGATCTTCCTAACCCCTTCCATAGAGACTTCCCTCCCCCATCCTCCTTTACTCATCCCAAACCTAAATCCCATTACTATATACTCCCAATTAACACTTCTGGATTCTTTCCTCCTCCACTCCCCATCACTCCATTCAATCTAACTAACAAACTCTCATATCCGTGGCTCAAATTAAATCATGATAATTCTAAAACTATACTCATATTTCCTGATACTAATCCATCACTAATTCTTGTCAGGTTCCAGAGGAGCGTGCTACTCCCCGAAAAGCACTTCGACTCCTCGTCAGGGGTAGTAAACGATATATAAATACTATTACAATACAATACAATTTGTTATTGATGATTCCTTATGTTGATTCAATAAAGACCAATCAACTAAAAGATTTATAAATAAAGCTTTTGAACTAACAACAACTCTCAATATTTACTGAAAAACTAATAATTGAACTGTAATGACTATTTGAATGATACAGCTCTTGGTTAACCCCTTCACTGCTAAGTCCCCCCCCCACTAAGCCTTTCTATTTGGGGTAGTTTCTGCTTAGGCCCCATTACTTTCTGTTCACATAACCTATCCACAATAACCTAGCATTCTTTTTTCCATCATCTTAGGGATTCTAAAGGTACCCATGATTTTTGCATTTCCCTGTAGGGGATCGAGAAATTAGCCAAAATACAGCCAAATTTTGTTTTTGTGGGGGACAAATGGGGAAAAGGTGCTGCAGAATAAAGCATCTGGTTTTCTCCCTGCAAATGGCATAAATGAAAGGTTTATGGTGCTGCAATACCCACCTCTCCAGCTTTCAGGAACAGGTAGAATTAAATCAGAAAAACACATTTTTCAACATAATTTTGTCATTTTACTGGAACATACCCCATTTTTCATATTTTTTGTGCTCTCAACTTCCTCCCAGTTAGTGGTAGAAATGGATGTGAACCCAATGGTGGCTATACATATCCGAAAAGTAGATACAAATATGAAATCAGCAAGGGGTCATTTGTGTAGATCCTTCAAGGTTTTCTTATAGAAAGAGAAAGTAACACTTGAAATAAAAATAAAAAATGAAATTGAGTATAAAAACATTTGTGTCTGAAGTTTAATTTGTAACTTTTTCTAAGTATGGAAGATTTTCAAAAGCAATATACAGATACCTCTACTGCACTCTTCTGGTTGCAGGGATATATAAGGATTGTAGGTTCACAAGGACCCGAGGTACGCATAGCCAATAACTGAGTTTCACCTTCCAATGGTTTTTCATTAAGTACCGGGTATACATAAATTCATTTGGTAAAATATCGAGAATGAAACATAGGTATGAAGGAAACCTATGTATTTCCAAAATGGGCACAAGATATGGAGTTTAGAAGCAGTGGTTATTTGCACATCTCTATATTTGGGGGCACCTATACTAGCATGTGAATTACAGGGCATTTCTCAATATGACATCTTTTTTAAACATTGTCTTACATTTGGAAGGAGCAAATGCAGAGAAAGACAATTTGAAATAAGAAAACTAGATACCTAGGAAAATCCAGCATGAAATGACTTGTGTGGCTCTCACCAAGTTACACAGAATCCCTTGCAAACCTCAAAAGTTGTCTAAAAAACACATTTTCCTCACATTTCAGCGATGCCAAGTTCTGGAATCTGAGGGGAACCACAAATTTCATTCCACTCAGCATTCCCCTCCTGATAAAAATAATATTTCACTTATGTGGGTGGACCAAGTGTCTATGACAAAAAAGAACCAAAATCATGTAGAGATTGAGGGGTCACTATAGCGTGTTCATATGCAAATATTTATAATACCTTTTTAGGCTAATTCTGCTTTGGGCACTCACACAAGTGAGGTATCACTTTTATTGGGAAACCAGGGTACTCTAGGTGGTAGAACATTTGTGGTTTATTTCTGTTTCTGGAAGAATATGGCATTGAAATGCAAGGGAAATGTGTGACTTTAGTCAAATTTTGAGGCTTGAAGGGCACTGTGAGTAAGAAAACCTTTTGAGATCCAAAAGAGTCACACCACCCTGTACTACCCTGGGTGTCTAGTTTTCCAACATATCTAGTGTTGATAGATATTCCCTAAACAAGAAGTGAGCACGCTACTAAGTCTCTTACTTCTTTGGTCTCCCAAACACTCAAATTGTGAAAAAAACATTCTTAGGATTTGCTAAAAAGACCCCTTACCGGCCAACCTAGCTAGTGGCATGCTTCATCATTGGGGTCCCACGGAGACACCCAGGGGCTCATTATGAATTTGATGGGCGATGGAGGCCACCGCCAAAGTCCTGCCAAAGACCCTCCCTCCGCGTGTCCTATTACGAGTTTCCTGTTCGGCCGGCTGGCATAAACAGCATTTCTGCCCAGTGGGAAACTCACCACAACATTGACCCTGGCTCGTAATCAAGCCGGTGGCTATATTGTGGTGCGTCGGGTGCACCAGCAAGCAGCACTGCCCTGGTGGATTACGACCGCCGAGACCGCCAGGCTATCAACTGGCAGCAGCCTGGTGGTGCCGGTAGTCAGACCGTGATGGCTCTGCCATGGTCGTTATGTGTGTCTTAAGTCTGCCACACTCATGATGAGGGCCCTAGTGTGTCAGAGGTGTGCTTTGATGCCTTATTACAGGTGAGTGAGTTTTTTCATGAGTTGAATTCCCAACTGAGAGGAGAACTGCAATAAATATGTCTTGTAGATACCCACCATTATTTTTACACATATATACTGGTTGGATTTGGCACGAGGGTGAGTGATGGTTCAATATATAAAAAAAATTCAACAAGAGATTTCACAAAAATGAAATTCACTTTTAATAATTGATAGGTCAAAAAACTGAACCAATGACTCATAGCTTGTGAGCTGTAAAGCTGAGACAAGGTACCAACCGCTTTACAGGCCATTCAAACTAATTTCATAATTGACACACACAAGACCATTCACTCTGCCAGTCATGGACCCAGCACATGACCACATACACAAGAGACAATGTAGAGACAATGTACACCTTGGCAGAGAAAGGCAGAAAAGACAATTATCACTGCACAACCATGTGAATCATTTATATAAAAATTGGCCAAGGCCACACTGATTCCGCCCCTATTACATTCACCAATTTAATTAAATATAACTCATTGGGTGCACAAGGATCAGGAGGTTGACCAGCACACTCCCTATTTGAAAGAAATACATTCACAATTAGAATCAAGGTGATCCCGCAGCAGTGCTTGGTTTGTAAATAAAAACGTGTTGGTGCCCAAAGCCCTCCTCTTAAACATCTGGCTGCTGCAATTAAACACAGAGTACTGAGGCAGAGTAATCCTGAAGCCATCTTGAGCCTCTTCAATCCATTTACAGCCAATCTCTGCCCCATCAGCTCACTCTTGCAGCTTTCTGCTTTCTCCCATTGTGATGCTTTTTCGTTTTCGCTTCCTCCGTCTTTCCCAGAATCAGCTTCTGCTCACAGTAAAGGCTTGATGCAGAAAAATAAGTGCCGGCCTTCAAAAATATGTGCTGGGCCTCTGCACCAGAAACAAAAAGCACAAATTAAGCACTGTCCAGCAGCCCACCCTATCTTCACAGATAAACATCACGATAGGCCACGATAAACTCATCTCCCCAAATAAAGAAAGTATTCAGAAGCCCAAAGGTTTTAAGCTGCAATCTCCTTTTATTGATAGATAGATCCTCAAAACACCTTTCTTCAATGTGTCTGTAATCATATAAGACTTGTAGCCAAACAGCCTTGCCTTTCTTTGTAATCATATAAGACTTGTAGCCAAATAACCAACGTGTTTCATTCTACGTGAACTGCATCAGGACTACAATAGAAATATATACACCATCACCCATCCAATTAAAATATTTCATTAACAAAACCTATTAAGAATAAAAACACCCAATTAGTAAATCTGTCATAAAACTTGTCCTCCCTTTTATCTTATTTACATATCCACATGCCACACACTTTTTCTTCACTGTAGTAAAAAGTCCATTGAATACATATGGGCCCCTAAAATACCAGTACAAATTACGTTCATGAATACTCACTTATAAGCATTTCATTATATGTATTGTAACACCTAACCAATTAGCATAATGGTACATCAAGGACCCACTACCAGCATTTCATAAAACATTTATAATAAATACACAGTATCATCATGTTGTATGTTTGTGTACTTCAGTTCCTCTATAAGGCTTTCACACAGTCTAATCTCACCTGTATTAATAAATAATATGGTCACCAGCATATCTCTGTAATCAAAAGTACATTTTTAAGTTGCTTACAATCCAAGACGGCTTATCAACCATATCATCTGCTTCCCAGAATTAGCTCTAAACCTGTCTCAGTCTTGTATAACACATTTTAGGCACTGTTTCACACTAATAACTTTCAAAATTCATAACTTAGATTCTACCAATTCAATTTAGTTTGTTTGGGTGTCATTATATTTATTAATTATAAAAGATCAAAGCACCAACCAAAGACACCAGCTCACTTGAGACTGGGGCAAAGTCAAAAGTTAAGGCAGACTGAGATTGAGTATGAGTTAGATATGCAAGTCTTCACCACTTGGGAGATTCAGAATCTCTCCAGCGGATGCCAGTAGAGGATAGGTGTGGAGTTCAAGGTCTCTGAAGCTTGTTATGTCACTGTAGTTCACACAGGGGGGAAGCCAACTAGCCCTTGGAGTCACTCTGGTAGTCCTAGGTTCAAGCAGCAAGGCAGGCCTCAAGCAGCAGGACAGTTCTTTGGTACGAGCAAGGCAGTTCTCTTGGGGGGGGGCATGGCAGCCCATAAGCAGCAAGGCAGTCCTCTGGGGCCCAGGCGGTTCTTCTGAGATCTATATATTCTACAGCTCTTTACCTGGTGTCAGCCTTTGAAGTGGGGGAAAATCCGGCCTAGACCCATATTCAATCTGGAAAGTTCCTTCCTTCTCATGCCAAGGCTTCATGAAGTCTCTGGTAGCAAAAGGCTAATGTTAAGTTTCTTTGTGCGTGGGTGCTGGAGGCAGCCCTTTGAAGTGTAAGTGGGGTAGAGAACAGCTCACCACCCATTCTGCCAACACCTAGCCCTCGTCTCATTGTTTGACAAATACCCAAAGTCTAACAGGTAAGCTATTCAAAGTCATATGCCCAGGACACTAGCAGCAGATACCAAATGGTTAGAACATGAAAATGCAGTTTTTCTAAAAGTGGCATTTTTAAAATTGTAAGTAAAAATCTGACTTTACCATTGAAGTGGATTTTAAATTATGGGGGTCATTTTGACCTCGGCGGTCTTTTTGAAAGACCGTCGAGGGACCGCCGTGCGGAAGACCGCCAGTGGTGGCGGTTTTCCGCTCGGCCTATTATGACCGTTGGCAGCTCTCCGTCCTTTTACAGACTGAGAGCCGCCAACAGCCATACTGGCGGGAGGCGGGGAGGTTGCTCCACCTCCACTGCCACGCCAACAGAACACCGCCCAGCGAATCACGTCTGTTGGCGGTGTGGTGTCGGCGGAGCTGCCCCCATGGCTCCCGTCCCCTCCCGGAGGATCGTCGGACCAGGTGAGTCGATCGTCCGTGAGGGGAGGGGGTTGGGGGGGTGTTGGGTGTTGTGTGGGTGCATGGGGGTGTGCGTGTGTGTATGTGAAGGGGGTGTGAGTGCGTGCATGCTTGCGGGGGTGTTGTGTGTATGGGAATGAGTGCGTGTATGTCTGTGGGTATGTCTGTATGGATGTGTGCGTGTATGTTTGAATGTGGGTGTGCGTATCTGACTGTGTGTGTGGATGTAGGCATGTATGTCAGCGTGTGTGCGTGTAAGTATGTAGGTGGTGCCTGCGTGCGTGTCGTGTGGGTATGGGTGAAGTGATTTTGGGGGTCGGTGGGGAGGGGGGCCCTGCCACCTTCGGGGGGTGGCAGGGGTGGTGGGGGGGTAGGGGAGGGAGTTGGGGTGGGGTTGGGGGAGACCCCTATCAGGGCCAGGGAATGAATTCCCTGGCACTGACAGTGCTTACCGCCATGGATTTCATGGTGGTTCACACCGCTGGAAATCCACGGCGGTAAGCTGGGTCAAAATACCGCCAGTGGTATAGTGACAGCCGCTGGGCTGGAGACCCAGGTCTCCAGCCCGGCGGGCGGAACGGAGAACCGGCAGTTGACCATGGCGGTAGCCGCCATGGTCATAATTCAACAAAGTAAGACCGCCAGCCTGTTGGCGGTCTTACCACCGGTACTCCGCCTTCCGCCAGGGTCATAATGACCCCCCATATTTCATTTGAGGACAAACTTGATGTTTCTATACGTTCCCAATCACACATTAGCACTTACTAAATGTAATAAGGTAACCCAATGTTATCAAAAGTAGTGACAGGCCTTACAGTAGAGAAAAATGAATTTAGTAGTTTTTGACTACCTGGACATGTGAACCTTAAAAACACGTTCTATTTTTTAAATACAATGCACCCTGCCATATGAGCTTTTTTGGGCCTACACTAGAGTGACTTATATGTATTAAAAAAGGAAAGTTTAGGCCTGGCAAATATGTATTTTGTCAGGTGGAAATGGCAGTTTAAAACAGAAAACAGACTGCAATGCATGCCTGGGACATGTTTAAAAGGCTAATTGAGTGGTTGGCACTATAAGTGCTGCAGGCCCACTAGTAGTATTTAATTTACAAGCCCTCGGCATATGCAGCACCAACTCATTAGGGACTTACAAGTAAATTAAAAGGGACAGCTCAAGCACTTTAGCACTGATTAGCAGTGGTTAAGTGCAAAGAGTCCTAATATAACAAAAATTAAACTGCGAACACTGGGGTGGTGATGGCAAAACATTTGGTGAAGCCCACAACAAGGATGGCAGGTCTAACAATGGCCTCTATATTCTCTGGCTCTTATCTTGTAAGTTATTTTTTGTTCTAGTAAAACTGCAAACAGAGGTTATCAGAGCAAAAAAAGTGGGGCCCTGTAGGCTGGTTATACCGCCATTGTCATAACTGGGGCCTAAATCTCCCTGTCTCTAAAAGCCTCTCTTTAGACAGCACTACATTATTCATTATAGGATAAGGTAGTATATTTTCATAAATATAATATAAACCAGTGGAATATTCCCCTATCACTTCACATATTAGCGTGATGGCCACTAAACAGTTTGCAGTTTAATAAAGATTATTTATTAAATCACTTTGCGCCTTCTGCAATAACTTTTTCTCTTTTATCCATGGTGAACATTCTATATTTAATATGTTAACCATTTTATACATTGTATTAACCAGTTTACTCTCAAGGCATGAAAGGATACTGAAGTAAGTTATATCTTCCTTCCAGGTCTGGGCTAAAACAGCTTTGGTTGTCTCCTCAAAGACATAAAATAAAGCATAGTAAAAACTTACATAATTACATAGAGAGGCCTTGGACCAGACCAGATCAACAATGTTTTACTTGAAATGTCATTCACATTCTGGGCCAGTCCACAGGCAGCAATAAAGGTGGGGCAGACGGTCAACCCCCATCATCCATTTCTTTGTCTGATGTTTGATGTGTCAGATACAATTATTGTTCGGCACACAACACAACAATTCAATGGACTGAGTTCTGGGAATTGTGTCAGCATTTTCCTAGTACTTTTGAATCCATCTCCAGCTACCAAACATCCCATACACCATTACTTCAGGAAGCTGAAGTCCAAGGTCAGGCTGAAGGCAGCTCAACAGTGCTGCATACACACAGCAATTTTAGACATGATAAAAAAGCATATGCTCAAATTAACTAAATTGTTGAAGCTAAACACTATGATGCCAGCTCAACTGTTTAGAAAGATCCAATTTCTGAATCTGAGAAAGACATTGTTTAGAAACAAATCGGCAGATATAGCCTTCAGTTAAAACATCCACCTAACCAACATGACTCTCAAGCACTTGAAAGAGGAAAGGCTCTTTTTATTGCAGAATTGTATGTATATTGCCAGGGAGTACAGTACAACCATCTACCAAAATAACAAAATGATATTTTGATTTACAGCATCTATTATATTATGCTTATTCGGGTGTAACACTTTAATGTTCATAGTCTACCAACCTGGAGATATTTCTATTCTGTTCTATTCTAAACTGGCTGCAGTGCATTCGTTCTCATAAAGGGGATAAGCAATGCATTGCAAAACTGTAGACAACCTGACCTCTAGCCTTACTGCATCAGGGACTGGTCATAGTGGGCTTTGGGGTTGCCATCTGAAGATCTGTACATATTACATCTGCTTTAATGTGAGGCTTTCCTGCAGGATTGCTTTGCTTCCTGAGAATCTGAATTAGCTGAACGTAAAGATTTAGGCCCTCATTTTGAACACAGCGGAATTTCCTGCCGTGTTCAGGCTGGCGGTCTTTTCATCGACCGCCAGCCCCCTGGAAAACCCGCCTGCCGTATAATGTTTTCCCCGCTAGGCCGGCGGGCGGAGACAGTGTTTCCGCCCGCCGGCCTGGCGGGGAACACGGCCGTAACATTGAGGGCGGTTCCATTAGGAGCCGCTGCCAATGTTGGTGTGCGGCGTGTGCAGCAGCACCCGTCGCTCATGTCACTGCCCGTAAATTGGGCAGTGACATGCGCGATGGGGGCCTGCACGGGGGTCCCTGCACTTTCAATGCAAAATGCATGGGCAGTGGAGGGGCCCCATGGGTGCCCTGTGGCACCCCCTCCGCCAGCCTTTTCCTGGCGGAATATCCCATCAGGAAAAGGCTGGCGGCATATGAATAATTATCCACAGGGTAGTGCAGCTACCCTGGCGGATGGTGTTTCATCCCGCTGCCAGGCTGCCTGGCGACAGGAGCATGGCGGTGGGTGACGGCTGCCGCTGGCGGCCGTCAAACCGTTCATTATGTGGCGGTTTGGCCCGCCATGCCGGCTCGTGGCTTCAGCCATGTTCATAATTAGGGCATTTGTTAGGTAAATGTCTGTATGAACAAATAAAACCACCAAGCATTAAAATTATTATTATGATTAAAAAGCCACTTTACATTCCAACATGAGCGTGAACGCAACTATACTGCCAAGTGCAGGGATAGTTCTTTGGAGTTTAAGTGTCAAATTCATGGAGAAGGTACAATATTGAATATCTATCATGAATAAATACAACCCCCAGTGTTCAACCAGAAAACGAGCAATATTCTATTTTCCTGGTGGTTTTCATGTACTTTTTATTTACCATTTCATGAGTAAACAAGCAGCAAGACCGAAACCACAATATTTCACGTCTCAAACAACCAGAAGGTAGAATACACGTAGCTAGGAAATGGGAAAACATTTTGGTATCCTAGAAATTCTAATGAAATTACTATTGACTTTTTTCCAATTTATTCAAAATCATCAGAAACACCAAGTTTTGATTCAACAGTACGGGTCTGATTATGTTTGGTGGTCAGACGGGCCGACCACCAAACTCGCTGGGATGAGACCGCCGTCAACCCGGTGGCCTCACCCCTAGTCCTATTATGATGTTCCCACCGGGGCTGACTGGTGGGAACATTGTGTTCCTGCTGGTCAGCCCAGTGAGTAAAGTGCTATGATATTGATTGTGGCTCCCTTAAGGGAGCTGAGGCAAATACCTTAGCACAACAGCACCCTCAGAATGTGCACTGTCAGCCAAGCAGACAGTGCTTCTTCCAAGGGTGCTCAGCAGGGAGGCCCTGCACTGCCCATGACATAGTCATAGGCAGTGCAAGCCCCCACCCCATAGCCCTCAGCACTTACTTTCTCCCAGATTTTTCAAGGTGGTAAAACTGCCATGAAAAGTCTGGCAGAAAGCAGACTCTTGATCAGCACGGTAGGGCTGAACTCAGCACCCCGTGGCTAACTATGATTCTGACCACCGTCAGCATGTCGGGAACCATGTTCCTGGTGGGGATGGCAGTCCGACCGCCAGGTTCATGATGTGGTGGTCGTACCGGCAGGAAGACCACCACTCTCCTAATGAGGCCCTACATCTCTAATAGGTTGCATATTAAATAAATTTAGGGTAAACAGAGCAACTAAATAATTCAGATATACATTACATAAACAGGTAGACCCCCCCTCCATTACCCTGAAGTAGCATATTAACACAAATATTTAACATTTCTTGAGGGTTTCCAACTTTAAAGCAGTAATTGCAATGCACCCGGACCCAAATCTGAGCCAAGATATATATTTCTTTATATTCATGTTACTTAAATTATTGCTTTTTTTTTAGAACAATGTCAGTTAATGCACTGTGTAGAACTTTAGACATGAAAATGTATTTGATATATTGCAACAGCTTACCTCGTACTTTAGATATTATTCCAGATGATGATGCTGAACCATGTACAAGTGGAGGACGTCTGTCAATACAAAGAAAGAATTCTACCCTCCTTCAAGCAACTATCTCAGTGGCCAACCCTGCTCAAGAAGAAGATGGGGAGGAACAGAAGGAGGAGAAGGATCTGGTTGAGAAGGAGGCAGACATTGTTGTCCCCACACAACATCTATAAAAGACCTTTATGACGGGGCAGCAATCTTCTACCAAAACCAAGTCTGATCATTTCCATTCCACAACCTTTAGATGAGTAGCCACGAATGCTTCTTTTGCCTATATAAGACTCATCTTCACATGGTCTTTGAATAATAGGTATTTCTGTATGATCTACTAAAACGCCAAACATTCAGGTGCTTCTCTGATCCTCTCTTATTTATCTGAGAGACAGAACATGATTGATGAAGATTGGGTATACTATATTCATCATTCTCTGTCTCCACAATTGGCTAGACAACACACTTCTCTGTAATCATCATCCTACTGGCCATGTCAGATGGCCACGTGCATGCAGGAGGAGTTGGAGTGTGGCCTCATACTGCCATCTAGGAGAATACTATTTTTCAACAATAGTCTAATATGCAGGAGGATGTCCATACAGTGGGGGCCACAGATAGATATGATCCTTAATTGACTCACTCAGATGACTGACAAGCAGACCCCAACCTTGCACAATGTTACAAAATGTTATCAAAACATAACAAAGATGCACTAAGTACATCTTTGAACTTTGAGGGGAAAATTGCAAGACAGCATGTCTTGGCCAGGAAGATGATAGAGGCAATGAACAAAATATGCCAATGTCATTCCTCATGGCCCACACAAGCACATTATTCTACATAGGCAAGTCAATCTAGGAGTGAGGTACTACCTGTGTATGTCTCAAACCTGACTCAATCACCTACACTACATTGAACACCTTAACCTCCACTACCACCAGCTCAATCAAAACCAACACCACCAACATGATAAACATACTCTCACACAATCTGACCACAAGTGTTGCATATTTGGAGTAGCAGGAGAAATGCCTCAAAATAATGTTTTTTTTAAACATTTCTGAACTCTATCCTTAACACATTTCCTCATAACCTTTTGAAAACAAACGTATGCCTTCTTTTAAAGAAAAACTTGTGTTATCTGAGTTCAATGTTTGATATTGAGGTTACTACGTAGGAAAGTGTTGTTTAAGTTATGTTCTTTGTTAACCCTCAACTTTGTAAGAAAATGGGTTGCTGGTTGGGTGAGAGGAGAAAAATCCTACTCAAGCAGCAACCACAATCATTGTCACGGTGAGGCACAAGCAAGCCTCAAATTAACCTGTGCTCATCCCTCTTTTAGCTTTGCACAGAGCAGTTAGCCTTAACTTATCAGAAATGTATAACGTGTTTATGCAGGGATTCAAATAGTAATAAAGTGAAAACACAACACAAGAAAAAACCCTCATCAATTTAGAAAAACAGAGTACATTAAAATAAATAAAACAAGATGAAAACAATAAAATTCCAATCAGTAGAACCAGATGCATGCAATTTCAAAGATTTCACTGAAAAAGTTTTAAAAAGCACAATGCGCCAACTCTGTATATCTGGTTGAGTGGGATGGGAACAAAGTCTCAAGTTCAGACCAACCACGATACAGCGTGGACCAGCTTCAAGGACCCAGTTAGGTCCTTTGAACAACAGTACCTTCAATCCTCGTTGTAGAGGGTTGTGGGGTTCTGTGTTGAAAATGTGTTGTGCAGCTGAGGAACTACATCAGTTCTGAGGAGCTGTAGAGTTTTAATACGAGCTCCTGCGTAGTCGTCAAGGTTCCTATTGGTGAGAGCTTGTAATGCAAAGTCCCACATCTACTGTGTTCCACACAGTGAATGTGATACATTGGTTCCGAAAGATGCAAGGCTGCGATACAAGAACCCTTGTTCTCATCAACATTGCTGTCAATGAGACTTTTGTGATGTGAGGGCCTGTGTTGGTGAAGGTTTACACTGCAGAGCTTTCTATACAAGTTATGAGGTTGATGCAGGAGGGTACAACTCACAGATGACAGAGTTCAAGTGCTGTTTTTAAGGTTGTTGGAGCCTTCTCTTCTTTAGGTACTAGTCAGAAGACCAGCCATGTAGCCCTTGGAGTCACTCTGAACTCACTCTGGTGTCTTGGGTTCAACTGATGTACGTCTAGTCATTCTCACCCAGCCAAGAAGGCAGGAAGTAAGAGGTCAACACAGCAGGAAAGCAGTATTTCAGAGAAGCAGTCCAGCAGAGTAGAAGCTTTTTTAGCAGCACAGCATCCCTTTATGCTGGCAGAGTATCCGCAGGCCTAGAAGTGTACTGAAAAGTTGGTTGCTAGTGTTCAGTATTTATACCTGGACCTTTCTTTGAAATGGAAGAAGCTTCTAGAACATGGATACTCACTAACATTTCCCTGGGAGCCACAAAATACTAGCTGTAGCATGCCCGAAGGCCACACCAATGCCAGCAAGCTGAAAGTCGGGTGGTGAAAGGTAGGCGTAGGGTGTCACAAAGCAGATACATTATGTGAACAACAAACCATGAGAGAAAAAGAGATACTCATCTGGCGGCTGAATTGCAAAATGTGAAACCATAAAACTAGGTGTCAGTCCTGGCTTCCTCATTTGACCAAACTGTGTGATCCTAGGCAATTGGTTGATTTCATTTGACTCCTTATTATGCATTACCATATATGAGAGCCCCTTGAAATACACAAGTTCAAAACCTTCTCTTGTGGTTTATTTGATAAGGTATGATGTTGTGCCAATTATATAACAACCTCTTGGTTCACTAATGGCATTGTTCGCAGAATGGGGACAGCAAGGATGTTTCCAAGATCATTTCTGAAAACTATCACTTCTAAAAATGTATCTTGATGCTGGGCTATAATCTCATCTAGTAAGATAGAATGCCCATGCATTTAAATAAAAAACACATTTTTGAAGTTTTCAGAGTTTATCATGTTTTTAAATGTTTAGTGCAAGATATCTTTGAAACTAAACGTGTTCCTAAAGATAAGTTGTGTAGGCCACTTAGTTAATTTATAAATAAAGTATGCCTATTTCACAGCTTTCTGATTTTTTCTGGTTTGTCAAGCGAACAGCATCCCAGAACTGCTGTTCACCAGGGGGCCACAAATAAAGGTCAGGGGAGCTGCATGCACCCCACTGGCCGTACTTTGAGACCCCAAGCATCCTGCCTTCTCTGCCCTGGGGCAGGACTAACTACAGGGGTATGCAGCCCTTTCTATGGAGGCAGGACACAGACTATTTAATTGTAAATAGGGGTGTTCTCATCTCTGCCCTCCCATCCTGCCAGTGATAGCCCATCCAGGCACATCTAAGATCTATATTGTGTGTTGCTATATACGAAGAATGAACAAAGCTGTCAGGTACCCAAGCCATATGGCCCAGAGACAGGCTGCAGGAAAACATCAACTTTCTAAGGGTGGCATTTTCACATTTGTGATTTAAAATCTGACTTTACCATGAGAAAGGAGTTTTCTTTAGAATTTCAAAAACACCAAACATGAAGGAATTGAACTGATTGCCTGCTCCCATTAAGGTAATATGGTCACTCCAATGCTGGCCTATGGGAGAGGTAGGGCTTGCAGTGGCAATAAAACAGTTTAAGAGTGTTTCACTACCAGGACATGTAAAACTAAAAATCACATGTACAACTTGTTAAATATACTGTACCCTATCCTCTGTTCCGTCCTGGGCCTACCATAGGAATGGCTTACATGTAATAAAAAGGAACGTTTGGGCCTGGCGAAAAGGATCATTTTGCCAGGTGGAAAGGGCAGTTTAAAATTGCATACACAGGCTGCAATGGCACAATGAGTGCTGCAGGTCCAATGGCAGCATTTAATTTACCGACCTTATAGATAGGTAGTGCCACTTTGCTGGGGGCATACAAGTAAATGAAATATGCCAATTAGGTATGAGCTAGTTGTACCAAGTTTTAAGGAGAGATCACAAGCCCTTTTGGACTGGTTATCAGTGGTAAAGCGTGCAGAGTCTTAAAGTCAGCTAAACAAAGTCAGCAAACAGGAGGGTTGAAGGAAAAAGTTAGGGGGAAAACCAAGACAAAGATGCCAGGGTTTACATATGTCCACCCCCAGCTGAAAGCAGAGAGAATATGATCCCCTTAGGAGTCCTTGTTCACAAAGTTGGAAAAATCTGGAGAACATTGGCGTGGTGTGTTGCAGGACAGTGTTCCACCGCAAAGTCCTTCATCTGTAGGGAGATGGACCACCTCAACAGTTTGGGATTCTCATCCCTCATCTGCATTAACCATCTTAGGGGTCTCTGGTCAGTTTGAACCCAGAAGTGTGCACCAAGCAGGCATGGTCTTAGCTTCTTCAGTGCCCAGAACACTGCAAAGGCTTCCTTCTCTACTGCACTCCATCTCTACTCCCTGAAGGTAACCTTCCACTGATGAAGGCTGCAGGTTGATCCACACCATCTTCATTGAACTGTGAGACCACAGCCTCCATGTCATGCTCTTAGGCGTTTGTCTGCAAAATAAACTCTCTGGAGAAATCAGAGGCCTTGAGCATGGGTGGTGTGCACACGGCCTTCTTCAGGGTGTCAAAAGTGTTAACATATGCCTTTGTCCAGTTTACCTGTCTGGGCTGCTTCTTAGAAGTCAACTCTGTCAAGGGTGCCATACCCCTTAACAAATCTCCTTCGGTGAGGCCTAGGAAGGCTGTCACCTCTGACTGTGTATTGGGAGTTCCTAAGCCAGAATGATTTAGATCTTGACCTAAAGGGGCTGGGCCATGTTTCCTCCTACTTGGTGTCCCCAGTAGATCACTGAATCATGCACTATCATGCATTTATTAGTCTTCGTAGCCAGGTCTGCCCTCTACAAACCTGAGCCACTTCCTCTTAGGTGATTCAAAGGGTCCACACATCTGAAGCTGAAGACATAGGTCGTCATTTTGACCTGCAGGTTCACTGCCAACAGGGTGGCGGTGAAGACCGCCACACACATCTCCACTCATACCGCCATAGTGGTCGGACCCGCTGGGCCGGAGATGAGCATCTCTGACCCTGCGGTCCACAGCACCACCATGAAAACCCTGTTGGAAAGGCTACAGGTGACAGGGAATTTCTTCCCAGTCACTGGTAGATGACTCTCACCCTCCCCAGCAAGCACTAAATCCCCCTACCCACCCTCTGGGCACAGCACCCCTGTCCCCCACCCCCTCCAGTTACAGCACCCCCACCCCCTTCCAGGTGTAGCACCCCCTTCCACCACTCCCCTCCAGGTACAGCACTGCCTTCCCCACATACATGCACACGCACAGATACCCACATGCATCACACATACACTCATTCACCTACATGTACATACACGCATTCACTCACACACATCCATACTCGCATTCACCTCAGCAGTCATACACGCATTCAAGCATGCATGCCCACACCCATCTAAAAACGCATACTCACACCCATCCAAACACGCACACTCACATCAATCCAAACATGCATACTCACACGCAGATAAACACTCATTCTCCACAACACTCATACATGCAGACACACATACATACACTTACATGCATACACGACTCACTTCTATATTTAGACATGCATACAACCATGCATACATACATTCATGCACACACGCAGACAACACACACTCAGACACACACACACAACACCCCCCACCCTTCCATCCCCCCTCCTCTGTTGGACGATCAACTTACCTGGTCCGAGGAGGAGGTCGTCCTGCAGGGAACGGGCAATTCCAACTCCGGCAGCACCCCGCCATCAGGACACCGCCATGCCATATTATTGCACATAGTATGGTGGGAGGAGACATTCTGGCGGGGCGGGCAAGTGGTAGAATCGCCCCATCGCCTCCACCTGTCAGCACGACTACTGCTGGATTTCCATCCAAAATGTGGCAGAAATCCAGCAGTACCTGTAAAATGGTGGGCAAAAGACCACCAGCACTGGCGGTCTTCTGGCGCCTGTGGCTTTGGCGGTCTTCAAGGAACATCACCAAAGTGAGGGCCATAACGTTGTTTAGGTAGGCAGAACTGAAGTTCTCCAACACAGCCAGGACCTGATTGACCAGACTCGGGAAGGTGACACGTATGCTCTTCAACCTGGAGGATATTATCCAGAACTGAAAGTGGCCATCTTTGGCCCCCTTTGTCATGGAAGTCTGCCAGTACCCATTTGTTAAGTCAAAAGTACGGACGAACTTTACAGCTCCCAACTGATCTATGAGCTCCTCAGCTAGGGGGATAGGGTGAGTGTCAGTCTGGTGATGGCACTGAGCTCCAGTAATCTATGCAAAACCTCAGTTCTGGGGTGGTATCCAAAGGAGCGCCTTGGGGACCAACACACCTGGACTGGACCAAGGATGGTTTGAGGGCTCAATGACCATGAGCTCCAGCATTTTGGATACTTCCTCCCTTATAATGGTTCTCTACTTATCAGACAGCCTGTAGGTTTTACTCTTCACAGGCATACTGCCCCAGTATCAATATTGTGGGTGCACTATGAAGTGAGTACTGGGGTAAGGGATAAGAGAGAGTTAAACTGCCCCAGCTACTGATGGCAGCCCTTCTGTTGATCTAGGATAAGGGTAGGGGACATTTGACAAACTTCACTGGCCCAACCTGTTCCTTGGAAGGAAGGAGGTTAAGGATATGTTCTCTATCCTTCTCTATTCCTTCATTGTGAATAGGAGCATGGTTACCTCACAAAGTGGGGGTTGAGCCTAACAATGTGAGGGTTCTTGGGAGATTTGAGTCCCACTAGGTAGGTGACATTACTGTTGTGCTCTTTCACCTTATAGGGCCCAGACCAGTGGTCGTGTTAGGCCCTGGGTGCCACAAGCTCCATGACCCACACTTTTTTTGGGCCCGGCTGAGAGAGTAGTCACACCATCATCTCATAACCTCCTGGCTGGCTTCCACATTCTCCTTCTTCTTCCACAAGCACTTTACCTAGCTACGGAGTGGCAGCATATAGCAGACCACATCCTTGGGCTTTCCTGGGAGCTTGCTCCCAACCCTCCTTTGCCATACTGAGAGGCCCTCACACAGGGTGCTCATACAGATACTGAAGGAGGCTCAATCCAGCCCCCTTCTGTGGTACTTCTCTGTATGCAATAAACAGGCATGTCAAGAATTCGTCCCACTTCCACCTCAAGAGTTTGAATCAAGCCCTTCAGGGTCCTGTTGAACTTTTCTACAAGCCCATTAGTTTGGTAGTATTACAGTTTTTAGAACTTATGGTTTACAAATCTCAACAAGAGAGGGAGAAGGGCTCCTCTGCAAGGCAAAAGAATACCTATTGATAGTATAACAAAGAAAATTCCCAGTGGAAAAGACTCACACTCAAATAACAACTAACATCCTTCTCTGGTAAGGGACAAGCAACATTAGGTACCACATAAATGTCAGAGCAAGGAGATCTTTAAATCTCACAAAAACATAATAATATAATACATCTGTTTCATTAAAACCATCTTAATACATTTTCATAACGTCTATTCACTTGTTACAGTACATATAAAAATAAGGTGCATATTAAATCATATTTAATTTTTTTTTTAAATACATAAATCCTTCAAAAGGGAGAAATGTACATAGCCAAACATATACATTTTTGTTCTCACTAGTTTGTTTAGATCATGTCCATCAGATTTAGTCTGAATGATTTGTCGTCAAAGCTTCTTGGTGGATAGATACTGATGTCACCACCTTCATTAGGGCTAGATTGCTGATAACATTTCCAACTTTAGAGGATAGAAACATGAATCCTTGTCTTCCTCTATAATTCTATTGAGGGTCTACCCTATAATACTAAGAACCCACTAAACACAGTTGCTCAGATTTATAAAAGTTCAAATACTAATCGTATATGGGTACTATAGCTTCTAGTAGAGTCTCTGCTTCCCTATAGTCCAACAATCATCCACCTGGATTAACGATATCACACTTCTCTGTACTACTAGGGTTTTTCTTCCATTTCAGGGAAAAAAAAGGCCCCATCAGATTCATCAACCAGCTCGTAGTAGGTCCCTTATATTTCTTCAATCCTTAAGCTGAATAGTGCATATGTGTATGAACTTATGGTTTACCTACACTCCTTCCACATAGCCTTCATGTATGCAGACATGAAGTTGGTACCATGGTCAGATACTACCTCCTCAGGGAACCCCACATGGGTAGATATCCCAATCATGTCCTGGCCATTGTGGGCACAGTGAAGAGCCTCAGAGGTATAGCCTACGGGGACTGGACGGCATGGTCAACCAAGGCCAGGATGAACCTGCTAATAAGGGCTGTTTGGGGTCCAGAGGCCTGACAATGTTGATGCCCACCCATTCAAAGGGAATCAAATTACAGGAAATGGCCCGGTATTGTGCTTCCCTCCTAATTTGCACTGGCCTGGCAAGTAGGGCATGTCCTACAGAATGCATCTAAGCCCACCTGCATCTGGTTCCAATAAAAGGGGGTGATGAGCCTCTCAAAGGTCTTGTCCTTCTTTAGATTATCTGCCAGGGGTACATCATGAGCCATCTCCAGCAGTATAACCCTGAAGCACTGGGGGACACACCGACACACGGGTTGCACCAGACTCAGGTACCTTAGGCTTGCTATTAAGAATGCAATTAGGCCAATAGATCAGGTGATCACCAGAGAGTTGCTAGCTACCTGTGCCCCGAACTACTGCTATAGACCCTAAAGAATCTGCTACTCCTCCCTGATGGAAATCGCTTCCTTCTGCCAGTTGGTCAGTTCAGGTAGGCTCCCCAGGGTGGCAATATTGTCCCCTTTAGGCTCAGGGTGCTGTCCTTAGGCTCTGCCTCGCATGGACCATGGAATTTCAGTAACATACTTCCCCTGCCCCCTGCCCTTCCTTTTTTGGCAGGCACCTTGACCATTCTTCCACACTCCAGGACCTCCTGACAAACCTATTGGGGGTCAATGGACGGTGTGGCCATGCTCACTCACTCTGGGAACCCTAACATCGCTGAGTGCAACCTGAGCTCCACCTCTTCACAGATGGTGTGCTTGAGGTCATTGCCAAGAAGACAATCCACAGGCATGGACAGTTCCTTAAGGAACTTGAGACCCACCACTCAAAAGGAACCATAGCTACTGAGTAGTGACTCTTATGGTTGCTGGCTGCAGTAACCTGGTGTAATGCACTAGGGACTACCAGCTCTAGGGTAACCAGATGACAGCTGACACTGGTGCTGGCTACAGTGTCTCTGAGTGCCTTCATCCTTTGCCCACTGACAGTGACACACTGCCTGTATTTCCTAGTGTTACCAGGCATGTGAGCTCTCTGCACCATCTCTCCATCACTCTATCACCCAGAGACACTACCCCCATACTATCAAGGGCAGTCTCCTACCCAAGCGCTCCACTAACTTAATTTTTCTGCTCAGGTGGGGACTGGGTGTTATGACCCTAGTTTTGCCAGCCCTAAATCTTTTTTTCTCATTTATAAAAGTCATCTCTATAGAAGGCCCTGCACAGGATGCAATGTATTTAAAAAGCTGGACATGTACGTATAACTTTTACATGCCCTGGTACTGAAAAACCCTACCTCTCCCATGGGATAACATTGGGTTAAATATTACTTTTAATAAATGATACCTTTCAATTGAGAACAGCTAGAAATGTCGAGTTTGGTGCTTAAAGAGTTGTAATTTAAAACCCTCTTTAGTGGTAAAGTTGGATTTCATGTCACAATTCTAAAGAGGCAATTTTTAAAAAGTTGCCATTTTCTTGTCCTGGCCTTTTTGTGCCTGCAGTCTGTATCCTGGGTCACATGAGTAGGTGTAGCTGGCAGTTGTTTTTTGTGTATTACTTGTCAAGAGTGAGACAAAGGAGGAATAGGTATTGGCAGGATGGGCCATCTCTGACTTGATGAGGGGGTGGAGCTATCAACTACCACACTTGCACATCGCAAAGATTCTCCCTCAGCACAGTCACAAAGGGTTTGACACTGGCTATTGTGCTCCAGGCAAGTTGTGGCCAGGGCAAGGAGACAAGTAATTCCAAACATCTCTGAAGGTGGAATCCTCTTGAAACTTCTCCTACTTTAAAGCTGGCGCCAAGTATAAAGATTGGACCCTCGGACCCAACTCTTCAGTACACCTCTTAACCTATGGAAGACTCAGAAGGAATGCTGCATTGCTCTGAAGCTATAAGGAATACTACTCTGCTTCCCTGCTACAGTGCCGCCCTGCTGCCTGAGTAAAAAGGACTGGACCTGCATCTTGAACCCATGACAACCAGAGTGACTCTAAGGCTATTTGTGTGGCCTATTTATCCGAGCGCTTTGAACCCTGTATCTGGACTCTGCCTTCCTAAAGTTCTGCCCCCCAGGTAATGCCACCCCGGTCCTGGACCCTTGGGAGTGGGCCTGAAGAGGATCTGACCAGCCCAGCTGTGGTCCCCCATCAGAACCCCATCAGAACAGATGCAAAGCGATGTGTAGCTCTGCACAACTGCCAGCCTCATTAGAATCGATGCAGAGTAATGCAAAGCTCTGCCAAGCTTCACCGCACAGCTGGTAGCTTCGTAAGAATAGACATAGAGTAATGCAAAGCCCCATCAACCTATACTACACAGCACACCAGAAACTAAACAAAACAATGTAAATCCTTGCTATGCAGCTTCTTTGGAATTGAAGCCGGATAACACAAAGCCTTGAAAGAAACCCCATGCACACCGTGCACCAAGGTCACCAAATGCACAACAAGGAAGCAAGAGCCTGCTCTGGATACATGGCTGAATAAGCACAGACATTATGCAGGCCTGTGCACTACCACAGACTAACAAATACATGGGCCACTGCACTCCAGATGATAAACCAAACAATGTGGCCCAACAGCCCCACATATTTAATTTAAGTGATTGAGTCCCTGCTAAATTGCCCTAAGGATCCTAAAAACAGGCAACAAAAAAGAAGAGGAACAGTTAGAAGTATATTTTAAGAAAGAAGGGACTTATTCTCCAAAAGGGGATATAAAAAGAGGCTTAAGCGGAGAGTAGAGAGATTGTAGAGGGCTTTACAGTTCATTCAAGTAGAGTAATAAGAACAGAAATGGGGCAGCAATGAGGCATAACATGCAGAATCATTTTTAACACACCAAATTTCACTTATTGCCTTTTTTCTGGGCCTATTCTCCTTATGCCCAAATTTGACCTTCCACTATTTATCAGCGGCAAACAGTGGGGGTGTTTAAACTATCACACAACTCATAATTTCTTACCTATGTGCAAACTCCTTTGTGTATAGACTTCAGCTGACAGTATACGTTGATAACATTGGCTACTTTAGCTCTTCATCTACTTAAAATAATGGTCAGGCCAAAACAGTGGCAGAGACTGTGGGACAAATCTACTAATGTTTCATGCAATGCAGAGAAACAACAATGATGCTATGCTGCATAGAGAGGCAGGTAGAAAGAGGAACAGTGCCATATCTACTAAGGTATGATGGCGTGTCTCTCTCCACCTGCACTGATGCATTTTATGATGCCTTGTGCCTCTTAAACAGCCTTGCATGATATTGCAAGGGTGTACTTCGAACACAGATTTTGCAGTTGGTACGTACCCTTCCAGGACACAATAGTTTGCTAAGTTATAGTTTGACCTTTCCAATGTCTGCATGTGTGCTGTACACAGGGAAAGTTGAAAACATTTGGAGTAAAGGAAACTTTTCTCCAACATATGCCTTCCTTGAGGAGGCAAACTATTATCGTGCGCAGCCCTGTCAATCTTTTTAAGTAGATAGAGCGTTGTGTCAAATAACTAGGGTGGTTGCAATTGCATGTGTTAGTACATCTGGGCTTGTGTATCAAATTAGCACTTGCCCTGCTCACTTCATGTGATACAGCACGAGGTCCCAACTTCATGCTGTTCTTTAAAATGAACCTATAAAAACGATGTCCCTCATGTAAGTGACTAGATCTCGGCATAAACAAAAACTAAACTAATATTTGATTTTCCAAACGTACTTGTGTCAAAATATGGTTACTATCTTAGAAAGACAGACATGTAATGTAATGTCTTCTTCGTACCCAATAGCTTTCTATTTTGTGGAGAGTGAAGTTCACATTGTGTGTATTTATAGGTATATTTTTTATTGACACTTAAGCATCCTGTTTTGAAATTCATAAAAGTAAATGATTTACAATAATGATGATACTAATCAAGTTGATTAGGTTCTCATTTTAGGTACTTGGTAAATACCTTGGTATGTTTTCAAGACTCTTGGGCTCTAACTTCAAAATTATAATATACATTTGAATTAATGTAAGAAAAGTTCAAGTGAAGTACAGGATCAACACTTTCTGCAGAACATCACATCAATAACCAATTGTACCTATTTAAGACAGATATGGGTGAGTTAATGTAGATTAAATTCGAACACAGTAGAAGCTACACATGAAAGGTGAATTGATACAATTCTGAGATCTGTTTCTTTTGAACTGTAGGAACTATTTACATGTAGCTATTTGGCATATAAACGTAATACATTCGCTAGGACAAAATGCCTAGTAAATTATTAAGTAGTATAAATAGATTAAGCACCTAACTCATTGTTAAAAATATGGCGGACATGTCCGAGTGTACCCAGCTTTGAATACGCTGATTGGCTCGAGGTGCTCAGCAGTAGTTTTAAGTGTGTAGTAGTGACCTGAGGGAATCTAATGTGCTTAGAACATGAATAATCTTACAAAGGTAATTTTAGATATACAATTCTTTTAAAAGCTTTAGCAGGGCAGCAGAGTAGCAGTCCTTATTGCTGGTTATGTGTTCATTGACTATGTGCTTAATAAGTAGTGAAGCAGTGTAATTGTGTATGCTGAGCCATTACAAGTAATGTAGAATACTGAATATATATTACACTGAAAGATTATTCAAGATCAAACTAAGTAGGGAATACAGCTTTACACTCACGCCATACCATTACAAATTCGAAACTATGAAAATACCACTACATTATGAAAACACATTTTATTTCCTTACAGAAAACCATGTGTTATGGGTACCTTTCCACTGTCAACAAAACAGCATATGGCACCATTGATCATCAGCCTACATAGTTGTTTAAAGCATAGCAACCAGTTTATGATAACATTGTCGGGCAGTAGCCTCGAAAATGCACATCCGTCTTGCACGAGCAACCTCAATTTGTTGCATTGCGTTCTATAAAGGCATGAGTGGTTTTAAGTCTGGAATAAGATATGCAGAGCCTGACTAGGTTTTTGGCAAAATGTTTGAAGGTCTCTCGAAAATGTTAATATTTTAGTCTTTCAATATATCATTTTAAATGTCGATGAATCATAACGTATTTGATTTTCACAGTAAATAGGTCTCTTCGCTCTTAATCATCGTGTAGAACATGCACACTTTTATGAAATATGTAGATTTATTATACAAGACTAAGGCCCTTTTTACGACCCTAGCCCTGGTGGTCTTATGACCGCCAGGGCAGTGTGGCGGTATGACCATCGCCAAAGTGGTGGTCCGACCGCTTTGCCGCCGGTCAGACCACTACATTATGACCGTGGCGGTTCAGCCACGGTTGGACAACCAGCACAGCCAGTTTCCCTCCACTGGAGGGACTGGCAGTGCTGGTGGTCCTAATCCACCATGGCAGCGCTGCATGCAGTGCTGCCCTGGTGATTACGAGTCCCCTCCTTGCCAGCTTTTGCATGGTGGTTGCACCGCCATGTAAAAGCTGCCGTAGACGGGGTGCAGGGAGCCCCACGTGGGCCCCTGCTCTGCCCATGCACTTGGCATGGGCAGTGTGGGGACCCGCATGGCCAGTCTCATCAGGCTTTTCACTGTCTGCTTTTCAGACAGTGAAATGCGCAAAGGGTGCTGGTGTGCCCTGCACACCACAACACTGCCGCCGGCTCAATAATGAGCCAGAGTCAATGTTGTGGGCTGTTTCCCACTGGGCCAGTGGGCAGAAACTCTGTTTCAGCCTACTGACCCAGTGCAAAACCCATAATAGGGGCTGCGGGAAGGCCACCTCACTGACGGTGACCTGACCGCAGGACTTCGGCTGATGAGCTTTTCTGTCCGCCAAAGTCAAAATGAGGACCTAAGTCTCTAAATGTAATCACATAATGCCGAAATTGTGTATGCATCCTTAAAATAGATAGGTACTATTGAGCTAGCCCTCACATAGACATCCAGAAAATGGCTGACAATAAGACTGATAAAGGACATTTAGTTTCCCAATTACACTGCCTTATTTAACACTGTAAAATGTATGTGTAGTTTCACATAGAATATATTATCTTTGGTCACTGCCAGACAGTTAATGGCACAGGTAAGAGTGAATTTTATATGGGATGAAAATCCTTACTGGCAATGATATGTGTGAATAAATGGAAAACCAAAACTGAGAAACCACATTGGAGGAAACCAAATCATGAAAAACTGACTTTAAGGAACGACAATTTTAAGGAAATACAAATAAATTGAAAATCAAAGGACACATTTTAAAAGAAAGATAATTTTAAGCAAACATTCAAAATTGCATCAATCTTGGCAGGGCTACTGTGGGGTATATGGATTCAGGGATGAGAAACGTTTAGGATGATGAGGGTTTTTTAGGGGTCAGGAATATTTGGAGTTCTGGCATAGAAAGGGTTTCTTATGGTTCAGAGGTGGGTGGAGTGTAGGGGTGAAGAAGGGTTTTTAGGGTCATGGAAAAGTGGTGTTTAGATGTGTGGGGTGTTTTTAAGTTTCAGGGATGGGTGAAGTGTAAGGCTGTTGAACATTTTTAGGGTGTATGTATCGGTGGAAGTTAGTGCTGGTGAGGCTTTTTAAGGTTCCTCTATGGGTAGTGGCTGGGGTGGGGAAGGGTTTTTAGCGTCCAGGACTGGGTGGAAATGAGATTAGTGAGGGGTTTTAAGGACTGAGGGAAGGGTGGAATTTTGATGTAGAAATGGGTTTTGAGGGTTCAGGATTGAGTAGTTTAGGGTGATGAGGAGTTCCTATGTTTCATGGATGACTAGTGTTCAAGGATGATGGATTTTGGAAAAGAAAGGGCTTTTGGCTTTAGAGTGAATGTTGTTTAGTTGTGATGATGGGTACTACCTGGCAAGGATTGATGGTAATTAGGGGTTGTGAGGGGTCAATGACGAATGTTGTAAACAGGTGGTGATGGGTCAGCAAAATAAAAGCATCTAAAGTAAATGCATGACAATGTAAGATATATAAATAAGAACTATTGTCCCCTGAAGTAAAGCAGTGAAATAAATATCGCCAACAAAAATGTTTCTGAAAGTAAAATCTACAATCATTACATTTACACTTAAAACATAAGCATTCAAAAGCCAATTTCAACCAAAAGGACAGTCTGTAAATTGGTTTCTACAAAAAAGTAAACGTCATTCATTCTGAAAGTTGCCATTAAAGAGTTTAGATGAAATGCTTCTTTAGTAATGGTATTCCTTGAGATTGTTTTTCTATTAAATCACATACAACTCACTGACAAGTATTGTAAGCCAGACTCGTTAGCTCTTTTAAGGCTGTAAAAGGCTTATGGGATTCCTTCTGTTGATGGGGTTGTGCTGTAATTTTTCTTTAACTTTCTCTATCCTCCATAACTTTTGGTCTCCATGTATAAATTAATGTAGAACTATTGCAATAGTTCCAGATTCTCCTTTTCTACAGACAGTCAATTTCCTTTGCTGTCTCTAATTTCAATCATGCCGAGTTTTGCTTGTTTTGCCCATAGTTGTTCAGGTAGAAGCTTCTCATCTGTATTACAATACTTATTTAATTAGTTTGTGCTGTGTACAGCACTCAATTCCATATAGGATCCCACAGGGATTGAGCCATACCTAAAACTAATTTAATTAGAGAATACACCACTGTGAAACAAGGGAAGGAAATCAAGCAGGAAAATCTGAATTTATTTTCCAAAAAGAGATGTTTTACTGATTTCCTGATATCAAACAGATGAAGCTCCAGAGCCATGGTTCTAATGTCAATGTATACTGACTTCTTTTCATCAGAGACATGCCCACATTGTTCTATGAATGATATCATACACAACCATGTCAATTTAACAATATTGTGAACAAGAATATTGTTTTCCTACATTTAAACAAGAAAAAAACAATTATCAACAATAAAATACTACCATTAATAATATGTAAAATACCCTAATATCAATAACAAAAGTAAAGAAATACAAAATCTAGCAATCACCTTAAACAAAGATAACACTACCTGAATATCGAAAACAACAATATAGAGTATCAACATTTTGTTGATAGCGTAAAAAATAACTATGTTCAAATTCCATTAAACTTATATTTTAAAATACCTGGAATCTGACTATGGACTGGGCCATAGAAATATGACAATTCATTCGATAAGATGTGGATGTTAAAAATTAGGAAATGCAAATTTTATCTTGGAATGCATGTTTTACTCAAGTTTTGTACCTCACTGGACCCTAAAGGCCCAAACGGAGTGCTCACTCGATAAAACATGATGACATTGTCTTATTCCAATTAATTTACTTAGAAGTCCCTAGTAAAGTGGTACTACATGTACCCAGGGCCTGTAAATTAAATGCTACCAGTGGGCCTGTAGCACCTGTTCTGCCACCTTTTTAGGTAGCCCTTTAACCATGTCTCAAGCCTGCCATTGCAGTCTTTGTATGCAAAACTGATAGTTCACCAAAAAGAATAAGCCTTTTGCCAGGTCAAAACCTTCTTTTTTAATACACATAAGTCACACCAAGGGTAGGCCCTGGGCAGCCCAGAGGGCAAGGTGCATTGTACTTAAAAGTAGGACAAGTCATTTGAAGTTTTACATGTCCTGGTAATGAAAAACTCAAAGTCATTTTTCACTACTGCAAGGCCTACCTCTCCCTGAAAATGGCAATGGAATTACCTTATTACATTTAATACGCTCTGATTTCTAAATGGGATTAGGTAGCCAGTTCATGTTTGGTGTCTTTGGAACTGTAAGGAAAAATCCAAAATTATGGTGCAGTCATACTTTAAATAGCAATTTTGAAAATGTCACTTTTAGAATGTTCGCATTTTTCTGCCTTAGCCATTTAGGGCCTGACCTATGAAAAGTTAGTGCCACAAAAGCAGCACAAACGTAGAAATTATGCTTATATGTTGTAAATTTGCTCTGCTTTTGCGTCAAAAAATGACTTAAAGGCAGTTCTAACTTTTCATAAATCAGGCCCTTAGTGTCTGTAGCTTGTGCCTTGGTCACATGACTGGCTGTAGCTGACAGCAGGGCTTTGTGTATTTCTCCTAAAAAGCCACACACAATAGACTGCTTAGGTGTTCCTGAATGGGCCATCACTGGCAGAATGGGAGGGTGGAGCTGGACCCACCCCTACTTACACTTCAAAAGACTGTGCCCTGCCTTCAAACAAAGGGATGCACACCCCCTCTAGATAGTCTGGAGCCAGGACAGGGAAGGCAGGAAGTTAGGGGACGTCAAAGAGAAACAACTAGAAGCTTCTCCCCCATTTCAAAGGCACACCTGGATATAAATATGTATATATATGCTGAACCGCAGACAACAACTCTGCACTAGACCCTAGGAAGTGGGCCTAACGTTCTCTGTAAGTCTCCTTGCATCCAGCAGAACCAACGTATCTCGTCTGCTGTGCTGCTTAACCCATGCAGAACTGACACATTGCCACTACTGTGTGGTTTGGAACTGTTGCAAAGTCCCCTTCACATCGCAGTCCATCGCCTCACTGGCCCTCCACTGTGCAATGCATCCTCACCGCATGTCCTCACATCTTTCATCAATGGCAGCCTAGATAATGATGCCAACCTCCGTGTCGCAGTCTTGCAGCTCCTTGGGACTGACACATCAACCCCACTGGGTGACCCATTCTCAACACCAGAATTCTCAAGACCTCGTCAGAGAGATCCTCAATAACGATGCAGGACCTAGTACTGCAGCATTGCTGCAACTTGGAACTGACCCATCACTTCCGCAGCACGACACATGTTTGAAGTGAAACCTCGCAATGCTCTGCAAACCAGGAATTAGGTACTCTGTTCAGTGGGCCTAACTGCATCTTGTAGCTGGCCCACATTCCATTGTGGTTGGCCTGAAACTGTGATTTGGTCCTGGTCAGGTGCAGCCAGAAATTCACAATTGGGGCTTTATGCCTTTTGGCACTATTCTCACAAAAAACTTTTAAATTGAATGTCTCCGGTTCTACTAATTGCATTTTTGTCTTTTCAGTCTTGTTTAATTTTTTTTAAATTGCTTTATTTTTTGTAACTCTGCTGTGGGATTCATTTGGAGTGTTGTTCACTAGATTACAGTTTGAAGTGTTGCATAAATACTTTACACACTGTCTCTGAGTTAAGCCTGGCTGCTCTGTGGCAAGCTGTTTGAGGGTTGAACACAGGTTAGTTTAGGGTTTTCTTGAAATCCACCCTGAGACGAATTTTCATCCCCACCACCAGTAACTCAATTTCTTGCAATGTTTAATACAGTGAAAACACCACAGCTTACGAGTAAGCTCTACCACCCTACTCTATGAATGGCCACGCATATTATAAAGCCTGCTCACCGGTCAGCACCACTCCATGCATGATCCCTTCTGGGACGAGCTGCCTGTATGCAGATACCGAGCTGTGCATGACAGCAGTTTTACAGTCAAAAATGGGCATGTGTGCTCACTTGTTCTTGTGTAACAAGCCCAGTGCCTCTTCATCTAGTTCCACAGCAGCAGCTTTAAGATTATAGAACAACACTGGTGGTTAGCATACTTCATCAAATTGCCATGAATTTACTGTGAACAAGACTCAGGTAGTGAGACACACTCCGAGGAAAAATCCAAAAACCATGAAGTCAAAAGTGACAAAATTCCTGATGAACTAGATGAGTGGAACCCTTTTGCTACACCTTTCTACAAACTACAAACTCCACAAACAATCTATAACAGGTAAGTTTAATTTTGCAATACAAGTTACACCCTAACCTGTATGGTTTAAAAATAAAAGTAGAATCAAATAAACACTGAAAACTGTACCAACCAACCTTTTTTTAGCAGACAAAAGCACCTGTTTCATAACCTAACCAAACTAACATAAACATAAGCACCTCAATAAACATCTATTTGAACTAAAATGATGGCAAATTTGGTAGTACAAAATGTAAATAAATGTAACAAAAGTTTAAATATTAACGGAATTAAATTGTACATATTACAAATATTTAACTATTATATTATAGATGTATTATAATGGCTGAAATAGTCACTTACAGCACATTTCAAAAAGGAAAACTAATACTGCCTCACATGGGATATATTTAAAGTCAAGAGATCATAAGCATAGACTAAACGCACTGCAAATGCACAAACTATTAATTAGGGAGGGATAGAAACAATTTAGAACTAAATGTTAGAAAACATAATCACATACCAGGCATCACAGAAATAGAAGGTATTGGCCATCTTGCATCCTGAGGGCTTGACAGGATTACCTGGGGCAGTGGAGTCTGGTACGTTACAACACAAAAATTGTCACAGAAATGCAATGTCACGCATTCTCACAGCTCGCTGTTTGCCACTGTCTTTTTCATGTACCTCACCAACATTTAATACCCAGAGTATCTGACATATAAGACTATTGGTGTGTATCATTGGAGCCAACATCACATTTACCAAGGCCCATCACATGCCATGTCCCAATAGTGCCTGAAAATCTCACAAAAACAAAAACACATTCCAGGATCCATGGTATGTCCCAAAATGTAAATGTATGCTCAAACCTAAATGCATCCTGCATACTGATATGTAATTGGCAACCATTGTCAAGTGTTGAGGAGTAGAGGCAGTGTACTGACTGCAACAACCAGCAGGCCCTGTTTCTGTAACTCCAACCACTAGTCCAAAAGTCCCTGTTTATCAACTCACAAATGACGTTTACTCAACTGGGGGATAACATTTGTCAAGTGTGTGTAGTAGAGAGAGTGACCTGACTGCAAGCAAGCCCTGTTTCTGTAGCTACAACCACCAGCCCAGTGTTCACTTGTACACAGACCCTTGTTTGGCAACCCACGGATGAAGTTTACCAAGAGTGTGTAGTAGAGAGAGTAACCTGACAGAAACTCCTAGCAGGCCCTGCTTGTGTAATTCCAGCCACCAGCCCAGTGTTCACTTGTCCAAAGACCCCTGTTTGTGAACTCTGAATTGAAGTGTACTCACCTGGGAGTGATCAAGCACATATCATGCTTGAATCAAAGATGTGTCTGTCTACCTAACTCCAACTTGACTTGCTATGCCAAGGTGAAACTATTGAGCAGAGGAATGACACCTTACCCAGTGCATACAACAAGTATACCTAAGGCCTCAAGATGCATCACCAAATTGGTAGAAGCAGCAGACACATTGACACAGCACTGGTCACATGATGACTCCAGTAACATATACAACAAAGTCCTCGGTCTGCCTGCATCTCACTCAACTAGGCCTCCAAATGGTCAAAGCTATATATTGGCGCTCCACTGTGTTGGCTGCACTGGTGGTAAAATGACATTTTCAGACCATCCTCCAAAGTGTAACTAATCTGCACATTTCATCAGCTGCTTGAGTCAAATTGGGGTGGCATGCTTCACAAGCCATGTCAAATCACCCTGTACCATGGTTACTTGGCACAACTGGATTAACTACAACTTAACTTTGTCCAAGGTCTCTGCTTACTATAACACAAAACCTTTGCAGGTAAATGTACAATACAACCAGTAACAATATACAATTTACATCAACAGATGTCTCTGCTGCTGGGCACAGAGATGCCATTGAACAGACTACCACTACCTACCTGGATGAAGGCCTCAGTGGCGACAACACTCCTGGATGTCTTGACATTGAGGACAGTTCTGGCCCATCTGGGCAACCTTATCAGATGCAACAGTGAGTCTCACTGTTCCCACAATGTCACCTCCCAGCCATGTTGCTTCAACACCCCAGGCAACCATTTGCCTGCCAAACTGTGCTCCTAGCATAGTGTCCACCATCTCATGCCCCCAGTCCTGCATCCTGAGTTGCAGCACAACACTCCGGACTATGAGGGTCCAGGAACAAGTTGAACTAAGCACCCTATGGCAAGGGCACATGCTGGTGTAGGAAAGGTGTTTGGGTCTGATGCTTTGAGCCAGCAGGGTGAGGCCACTGGGGCTGCTCTTAGGCCAGGACACCATCAGTCACGTCTTTGGAGTCTATCGGGAGTCCCAAATCACGATGGACCAGGTGCTGGCTAAACTCTGAGAAAGCACGCAGCTACAGAGGGACATGCTTAGGGACATGTGTGAACAGATGGAGGCCGATAATTCCAACATGGCCTCTTTAACAGGGGTGTTGAGGGACAAACACCCAACACTGAGCAGGGCTTTTCAAAACCAGTCTACCCCTTCTTTTGGCTCATCAACTGCAGGCCCATCAACATCAGTGCGAGCTACAGGAAGGAAGGCCTTTCCAGAGGAACAACAAGCTACAGACACCCTTGCCTCTGTAGCAGCTGATCCCCCTACAAAGGGGACATCTGACAAAGAATCCAGGAGGTGCGAGTGGCAAGGAAACCACCACTGCTAAAAATAATCTTCTTCCTTAAGGACCTCCTTTGGGTGGACTGATCCTGAATCACCTACCATTTCCTTTGGACCAATCCATGTCCAATTTGTAAGTCAGAACAGCATCATATACCTGCCAATGTCACTACTCCGAAATGCCGACATGAAGATGTCATGGTGACGGTACCTCGACAACAAACAAAACAAGGAGTATATCCTTGAAACCATACATATGACTTAAGTTACATAGCAAGCATCTGGAAAACAAAGTATATTGCAAGGAAAATAACACAAACAAAGCAACATCATCGAGGTGAGGATGTGTCAAAAGCTATCTTATCAAGCAGCCTTTAGTTGATTATTGTAGAATATCAGCTCCCTAGCTGTTTCCAAAACACTCAACTCCACACATGCTCACATCTACAGTGCATTGTACAGTCACAGCAATGGCATCACATTACATACTTAAACTCATGAGAAGTAGCTGTGGGTGAGATCTTCTCACAAGTTAGCTCCTTCCTCTTCACCACTGTCATTTTCAGTTGGAATTTCAGGATTTCACCCGGTGGCACTGCAGACTCCCCCTCTTCAGGGATGTGCAGAATAGTCCTCCATAGAGCAATGTTGTGGCGCATGCAGCATGCCACAGTGATCTGACAAACGTTCTCGGGGGAGTAGAGGAAGGTTTCGCCAGTCCTGTCCAGACACTGAAATCTGGCCTTCAGGATCCCAAAAGCCAGTTCTACTGCCTGCTTTGTTCTTCCAATGGCCTCACTGAAGTGGACTCACCCTGGTGTAGCTGGATTGCTCAGTGACATCAACAACCAAGGACAGTTTGGATATGCTGAATCTGCTGTTAAGCAATGGGATATAAGTGCAAAAAGTCACTCCATGATTGTAGCACCTGACATTGCTCACACACAATCAGGGCAGATGTTACTTACCAACCAGCCAGGCTCTCTCTGAATGCAGTTGTGACATCAGCTGGGGTGTGGTGCTGTGCTGCACTATGAAGGAATCATGTGGTGATCCTGGATAACGGGCACCCACATTTAAGATGTAGAGATTGCTAAACAGACAACTTGCACATTGATGGAATGAAAGTTCTTTTTGTAGTAATAGACTTGTTCAGTGGCCTGTGGTGGCACCAAGCCAACATGTGCACCATCAATGGCCCCCACCACATGTGGGAGTCGGGCAAAACCATAGAAGTTAGCCTTCGCATTGGCTAAAACCTCATGTGGGGGGAACTTGATATAGTTGTCAATGTCTTTCAACATTGCTGAGAAGAAATCCTTCAACACCAGACTGAACATGGGTTGGGACATACGAGCAGATAGTGGCACTGTATGTTGTGGTCAGCAAGTGCAATACTGACATGACGTGTACAATGTGTGGTATGCAGTTTGGATTACTGTTAGCTGTCATCAGATCTGACTCTAACTGACAGCATGAGTCCACTATTATTTGCCTACTCAGATGCTACAAATGGATGACGTGGCATTCCTCCATGGTCTGAAGGTCTGGCAGTAGATGGTAGGCAGGGTGTTGTCACATCCCCCTTCTCCCAGGGTAACTATGTTTGGCATTAGTCAATGTGTCCACAGCAACATACATGATGCTAGCCAACAATATCATGTGACAAAGCATTTCCGAATAGATAGACAAGACACCCAGTACACAGCACAGCTAGCAACTACACAAGGGTCACATGTGAGCCCCATGATTGTTAACACATGTGTCCACAACATGGATTTGGGTGACACCCAACTATTTGCTACACGATTGCCCCTCGAAATGTGACTGTATTTTCTGACCTCAAAAAATACCATGGGTGGTGGTAGACCGTACACTGCCGACATATGCCTGATATAGGATTTTTCTAATGATATGAAACTTAGATTGTTGTTGTGATACATTTCACAGGGCCATATGCTCATTTCAAGCCACCAAAATAGCTAAAATTGCGGATGTCTGACCTACTCCACTGGACATCAGGAACCGCACACTTCTGCTGGTGTGGTGGGCAGTTCCAGCAGTGGCAGGCTCAGCCATAGACTAACGTTGTTGGTCTGGCGGTCGCAGCCCCATGGCTGTGTCCCTCGGTGGTAATGGCTGCATACGTTACGTATGTGAACACCGCACTGTGCCAAATCAATCACTTGACTCCTAACACTGCTGCCAGCAAAACCTCCACCACGTCAGCTTCTGTGTGCCGCCTCTGGGGGCATCATGCGATGGTTAGCAGGTGAAAGGACCCCTGTCTTCTCTCCAGAGGAGGAGGAGAGGCTTATGTGTGAGGTCTTTCCCCTGTATGAACAGCTCTATGGGCCACTAGAGGAGCAGGTACGTACCTCATCGGCACAGTTTACTGTTCAAAACCTGTTGTTACAGTCTGTGCGTTATCAATGGGATGTACATGGTTAAGTTATTTGGTGATCACTGCTATTTGTTCATTTCATTCATGTTGTGTTGTGTGATTTTTTTGGGGGGTCCTAGATCCTCTTTGTGTTGGATGCACATAGCTAGGCAAGGAGGCTTTACTGCCATCCAATGATATTTCTTTGTTTAGGATGGTTGTACATGTTAGACGACAACATGTATGTGCATAACAGCATGAGTTGTATATACCTCTTGTCTCAGTCGTTAGAAGATCTTGTAAGCAATGTGTTCTGTGCCAAAGATCTTTCACTCCACATCTGGCCTTGCCAAACTGTTGTCTGGAAGGCATGGCATGACTCACTGTGTCCTTCAGGTTATCACACAAGCCACAGGCCACACTGCTGATGGCCACATGATGTACTGTCATGTATTGAAGTGATGGAAATTCAAAAGCATGTAGGTTCAATAAACTCTGCCTGCAGACTTGGGAATGTCAAATGTATTTCCAAGTATGGGACATTGTCCAGGCTGTGGGAGTGTCACTGTGGCTATGCAGCTATGAGGCTGTGCCCACTCCCTGTAGACCTGCATATCCTGTCATGTGGCCAATATGGGACTCTAGTGTCAAAACGTGCCCTGAATACCTCAGTCCATTGACTAGATTAGGAGTGGGTACCAGAAGTAGTCCATATGTGCATTTTGCATCATTGTCAAAGTGTGTCTTTGACTCATGACTGGTCCCTTACTCTCACAGCTCTGACGACACCTTCACAAAACTCATATTTGTCCTGTATAGTCTTATTGCAAAAAGGACAGATCCAC
This sequence comes from Pleurodeles waltl, assembly GCF_031143425.1. NCBI lineage: Eukaryota > Metazoa > Chordata > Amphibia > Caudata > Salamandridae > Pleurodeles > Pleurodeles waltl. The sequence goes on along the minus strand of NC_090442.1, from coordinate 448,424,982 downwards.
AGTGCAGACTGTGTGTCGATTCATGGGTGTCCATGACATGTGACTCAGTAGCTTGGTTACATAGCAGGAATTGTGCATTGCATACCTTTGTATGTTGGATGCCATTTCTGTAGTTCAAAGGACTGTTCTGTAGTATAGGTACATACCACAGAAACCCACCCTTTCTGTACCCACCATGCCAGCCCTTTCTTTGTCACTCAAGTGTAAGGGTGAAGTCTGTACTATGGTAGTTGCCTGTAGGAACTGTATGAAATGAGTCAATCTTCCAGAGTATAAATGTGTTGGTCTAGTCAAGCCCAAGGAGTTAACCCTTTTAGAAGCCACATTGGTGAGTAGTGTTTCATTGTGGCTCACATCACAGTACATGTTGTTGAAGCATGGGCTACCTTACGTCAGCAGACTTGATAATTAATTGTAGGCCATGAGGAGGATAATGGGTTAGTCTGCAGATGAATCCCAAAGTGTCATGTCCCTGTAATTATTGGCATGTGTGCTTTACACTTGTAGTATGTTGAAAAACTGACCATTTTCTGCTAGTTTTTTCTGACGTGTGTTACACACCATTTGGGAAAAAACGTGTGTTTGTAATCACTTGATTTGTCTCTTGCATCCATACAGGTAAACACCCATCAGAAGAAGGAGATTTGGAGAGCCATCACCCGGAATGTGCAGACCCTGGGGGTCCACAGTCTGCAGAGTGCTCACTGTCCAAGTAGTGGGAGGACCTAAGACACTGGGCCCGGAAGATCACGGCTGGCAAGCTGGGGATTGTTCTTCCAATGTGGGTGGTACACTCATCAGACAATGATCCCCCTGCTGGCCTGCATTCTGGCGGTGGCGTACCCAGACCTTGATGGGTATTTGAGGGGAGCACAGCAGCCACAAGGGGATGAGTATGGGGTATATTCCTGCCTGTCATACGCTTAAGTTGGTGTGTTCTGATAGCTCTCCCTTACGACTTCGGATGGAGTATGTATGACATACTAGATGAGTAACTGTTTGCGTAGATATGTAATGTGGTGCATACCGATGTGCCTTGCTGATTAGCCCAGGGACCTAAGACACAAATGGGTACAAGCCCCCAAAAACTGGCTCTCCTGGGACAACACATGGCTGTATATATTGATCGATCAACTCATGTTTGTTGCTGTAGTCGGTGCAAATTCTATGCAACAGACCAGTACTTCTCAGTGTTATAGGCCAAAGAAAAAGAAGTGATGAATCACTGTCCTCAGCCTTGTGTCTGCTCAAGTGAGTAATTTGGCATCTGCCCCCTGAGTGCAGGTGCCTCACTACTGTCTGTCATGTGAAGGTGGCCATCATATATGAGACAGAGCATACTTTGTTCTTTGGGTGCTGCTACAAATCAAAACTTTCCCTTGCTAAGTGGGAATTGTCCATTGACATGATTTATCTGCCATGACTATTGCAACATTCCTTGTGCCTAAATGTTAGTATGTGCCCCTTTCGCTTTTGAGAAAATGTGTACACTACTGTTTCATGCATGGTCTGCCTGTGTTCGTGGGATGAATTTTGTATTCCCTCACATATATGTGCATGCCAAAATGTGTTTGAAATTGGACATATGCAATGTGGCTACATTCCATGTGGTGCCACAGACATGAGGGTGTCACCTTTGATTGTTGGCTCATACATGCCTCACCCATCTTTGCATGTCATGTGGCATGTACAACTGCAGTAACAATGAGGGACACAACAGGTACGACGTGCTTGAACATACAATGTGCATTTTCATGTCATTGATGCAGCATCATGTACAAATGGCAGGGTTTGTTACCTGACTGTTGGCATGCATCATGGACTGACTTGCAGTTATGTTGAAATCACATGTGGTTGGGTAGAACTATTCATAGATGGACATTTGGGTTTGCAGGACTAAAATGGAGACAGGGATATAGCTTCCCATTGGGCAACATATTAAGGGCCTTCTACAAGTAAGTGCAAATCTCTGGGCTTCTCCAACATACAAAGGACTGATGACTTCCACTGATGCAATCAGAGTATGTCATTCTCCGGGGTGCCAGACAGTAGTGGTGATTTCCCTGGGGCTTGCATCTTCATTAGTTGTGTATTTTACAGACACATCTCCTTGACAATTTGTCCATTTCAATGACGTGTGGCATATCTGAGGCACATCAGCACCACCTCCATGACTTGATTAAGACAAATGACACATGGTGAAGTGTGCATTGTTTCAGGCTACTGTACTTCTGTCAGCAATATACCAGGATTTTGGAGCCCCATTTCTCATTGTTGTGTTATTATGTATGTGACAAAGAGATGTCTGCATGACCTTGTGTGAGATTTTGTGGGAAGGAACTTGTCATTGACACACTATTGTATGACAATGGGTAACTGACGTATGCTCCAGGAGGCAAAGGCTTGAAGGTGATGTGGTCTACTTGTTCAATGGTCATTGAGTTTGTACAACTTCACCCATGCAATAGGAGTTGTATGAGATCCTGATTATGCTGTGGGCAACTGTTGACAGTTCATATGGTATGCATGCATATGGTAGGGCACATGTAGGAGCCACTTTGATACAGTTTGTTGCTGGGACCTAATTGATGTTATGGTAATGGTTGCTAATCACAGCTGTTCAAGTGTGATCAGGAACATTTGGTGGCCCTTTTCCTCTTCGTATTTGCGGCATTATCCCAGGCAAGCAAAGGAGATAGGGCACAACCAAGTGAGGGAGCATTTGGCCAGGGTACCTCCACTCATGATCCCACTGACATGGATAGACCCAGTGGCCTGGAGTGTGAAGGCAGTGCCACAAGGGAGACAGGATCAACCTTGTCATCATCAGATTCTACCTCCAGTGGCCACCCCCTAATGGTGGCGGACCCATCAGGCCCTGCTCCTGTTCCATTCTTGTCTGCCACCCCCAGTTCTATCACCACCCTTCCTGTTGCTACCCACCCATCTGGCTGTGTCTGCTCACCCATGAGGATAGGCATCTCCTTTGTCCCAGGCACCTCAGTCCCAGCCCCTGTTACTACCGCTGCCCTGAGTGTAGGGGCTATTGACCTCTTGAGGAGTATCCCTGTGGGGTACACTGTCATTGTGAATGACATCCAGGAGTTGACAAGCCAAGGAAGGCATTCAAAGTGATATGTCTGGCCTACAGACATCTTTTCAGACTCTGGCCTCCTCACTGATGGCAACCATCCACCCTCCACATTTCCCCCTCAAACTCCCCCTACCCAATCAAAATTTCTTATTCCCCAACCTTTACCAAGCACACGGACACATCCACACACACCCTCCTTAACACACACATAAGCAGAACATATTGACGCAAACACCACAAGACACACAGGCATGCAGGCACTTAGCATTCACCCACAAACACCACATCAGCCATCACTTCTTCAGACACCCCCATCACGCCCGCTGACCCACACACCACATCCAGCATACCCAGAGACACCAGCACAACGGCCAGTGATATATCCACTACACCCACCATATACCCAGACAATAGCTCACAACCCACAGACCCACACACCTTAGACACCATACCCCCTGATACCATCACAACTCTCACAGACACATCCACCATATCAACTATACCGACAGGAACCACCTCAAAACACAGACATATACATGACACCCACCATACCCACAGACACAACACCAACATACACAGACACTTCCACGACATCCACTATACCCACAGTCACCACCCTAACACACACAGACACATCTACCACATCAACCATACCCACACACACCACACCAGGAGACACACATACATCCACCACTCCCACACCACCCAGCACCTCCATCTCACAGCCCCCCAAGACACACAAAGGCTCGCACTCACACACAAAAGATACTACACAAACTTCAGCATACCTCATGCACACGCACACCCAAGGCATCGACATCCACACACAAGACATCCACTCCCTCAATCTCCAAATACTCAACCCCTTTAGATGACCCTACCCATTTTCCCAAAGGAGTTTCCTTTTTATGCTTTTCTTTTCCCTTCTTCCCTCAAAGCCCCCTCCAAAACCCAAGAGGCTCCCAACTACATCTCAACCCACCCCGTACACATCCAAGTCCTCCACTGTCACACCTGCCCCCCCTTGCAAGCACCCACCCCCCTCCTGAAAGAAGAAGCCCACCCCTCCAAAGAAAATGAAAATAACCCCTTTGAAACCCACACCCACCCATCCAAAATCTGACCCCACCCCACCCAAGGATGATCCCTGAGGTGCCTGCCTGCCCACTTGATGGCCCTTCCTGTGGCGGTTCCCTGGAAGTGATTGGAGTCACGTGTGGGCACAGTAATGTGCATGGACATACATAGATTTGCCAATGGCCTTTGCTCCAAAGCATTTGGATCCAATTAACCCAAGTTTTTTGGGGGGTACACATTTGTCCTGCTAATACTTTTCTACTTTCCTTTTGTTCCTGTGTAATTTGTGTTGTATGCCTGCAATTGTGTGTGTTTCACCCCAATTTCTAATCCATTTGCTGTTGTTTACAATATCTGACTTTGGGAGCAGTGCTGTTGTACCATAAGACAAAGGTTGATGTTCACTGTATGGATATTTGTTTGTTAATTCGATAGGGGTGTCATTTCATTGTGTTTTGTTTGCTAAGTAAGTATTTCATCTTGTGTTGGCCAATGTCAGCATGTATGGTATTACACTTATCCCCTGATATGGACTATACATTTGTCTCATGTGTGGAAGCTCAAGTTTTGTTTGTCCACACATGGAAGGTGTTAAATTGTACTAGCTTCCTTTGCATTTGACTGACCGTGTGTCCATTTTGATGTGTGCACCTTGAAGCCACTTCATCTAGATGTATGACCATGATGTTACTGATGCATGTGCTTTCTTGACTTGCACTTACACATTATGCACATAGGCATGTCACTAGGCTCCACTATTGTTTGTCCCTGAGATGCCTGAAGGGCCAGTTCCTGTGCAAATGTTGTTTAGGGGCATGTTAGAAAATGGGTTATTGGTAGGGCAGGTAGGTACCTACACCTAGCAACAAGCCACTAACCTCCACCTAGGTACAGTTAGGTCTCAGTAAATTAATCCCAGCTCAACCCTTGGTAGCTTGGCAACGAGCGTCAAGGCTTAACTTAGGAGACAAAGGCGGTCATTCTGACCTTGGCGGACGGCGGAGGCCGTCCGCCAAGGTACCGCCGTCAGAACACTGCACCGCGGTCGAAAGACCGCGGCGGTGATTCTGACATTTGCCCTGGGCTGGCGGGCGGCCGCCAAAAGTCCGCCCGCCAGCCCAGGGCAAATCAACCTTCCCACTAGGATGCCGGCTCAGAATTGAGCCAGCGGAGTGGGAAGGTGCGACGGGTGCAGTTGCACCCGTCGCGTATTTCAGTGTCTGCTGGGCAGACACTGAAATACTTTTTGGGGCCCTCTTACGGGGGCCCCTGCTGTGCCCATGCCATTGGCATGGGCACTGCAGGGGCCCCCAGGGGCCCCGCGGCACCCCCTACCGCCATCCTGTTCCCGGCGGGAGAACCGCCAGGAACTGGATGGCGGTAGGGGGTGTCAGAATCCCCATGGCGGCGGAGCGCGAGATTCTCAAGGGCAGCGGAAAGTCGGTGGGACACCGCCGACTTTCCGTTTCTGGCCGCGGCTGAACCGCCGTGGTCAGAATGCCCAGCGGTGCACCGCCAGCCTGTTGGCAGTGCTACCGCCGACCTCCGCCATGGCGGTAATTACCGCCAGGGTCAGAATGACCCCCAAAGTGTAAAGCATTCAAATATCACAAAACAGTAATTAAATAAAACACAGGAAACAGATTAAAAATCCAAAACCAATTTATAAAAATAGTTTATATTTTTATCTTTAAAATGACACAAAAACGATTAAAATCGGTTCAGGGGAACCGGAGATATGAATTTTTAAAGAATTATTACTTTTCTAGCGCTTAGAAACAAAAAGCGCCAATCGGGTCATCTGGTTGCACCTCGACCGGGGCAAAGTCAAACTTTCAGGCCGACCGCGATGGAGCCCTGCTCGGCTACAGGTCGCGGGAGGCCTCGGTTAAAAAGTTACCTTCTGACTTAGGTGGTCATTCTGACCTCGGCGGTAAAAGGCGCCTACCGCCGGTCAGAAATCCTCCATAATTCCGCCGCGGTCGCGGTAACCCGCCACGGTCATTCTGACCCGCAGCAGCCAAACCTCCGAAAATCCGACAGCCACAACAGACCGCCAGACCAGCGGTCGGCGGAAAAGTGGAGGTGACCAAACCTCCACCGTCACGCCAACAGAAATACGCCCATGCCATTACGACCCACGAATCCACGCGGCGGTCTTTCAAACGCGGTTTTCCATTGGCGGTACACACCGCCGCGGTCAGAATACACACAAACGAACAAAACTCAGCCACATTGGCCGATTTGAATTCCACACACCTGATACACATACACACACCACTCCCACACACACAATCCAATATAAAACACACACCCACATCACCCACAAACCCCTTCGACCAAAATCCAAAAAGAAGCACTGAGAGACACAGCAGCGATCACAGAATACCATCAAAAAGAGGCACACTACACCATCACCCACACAATATACACACACAAAACAACACACACCACCACACTCAACACACTTAACTACACATACTCCACCCCACCCATCATACACACCACTCCATGGCACCCCAAAGACACCCCCGCTTCTCAGACGAAGAACTCAGGGTCATGGTGGAGGAAATCGTTCGGGTAGAGCCCCAGCTCTTCGGCACACAGATCCAATACACCAGCATTGCCCGGAGGACGGAGCTATGGCAGAGGATTGTCGACAGGGTCAACGCTGTGGGACAGCACCCCAGAAATCGGGAAGACATCAGGAAGCGATGGAACGACCTACGGGGGAAGGTGCGTTCCATGGTATCCAGGCACAACATTGCCGTGCAGAAGACTGGCGGAGGACCCCCACCTCAACCCCCACAATTTACAACATGGGAGGAGGAAGTCTTGAACATCCTGCATCCTGACGGCCTCGCAGGAGTCGGCGGAGGAATGGATTCTGGTAAGTTGAAGCTTCACTACTGCTTCCCCCCCCACCTGCATGCCAAATCATACCCCAACCCTCACCCCCATCCTCGAACCCCACCCTCACCCCCACCCCCACCCCCATCCTCACCCCCACCCTCACCCCCACCACCATCCTCACCCCCACCACCATCCTCACCCCCACCCCCAGCACACCTATTCCCAGCCAATGTCTCACCATCACAACCCACACATCCCAAAACCTAGGCCTGCATGCGTCCACTAAGCATGGACACCCATCACCAAAGCATGCCCAATGCATATACACATCCCCCCCACAAGCCACCCTCACCAAAGCCCCCACACACGAATGCCAGCACTTGGGGACACGGGAACCCACAGATACACCCATATGCCACACATTGAAACTATAACCATACCTCTATACCCCTGCAGGACCCGACCGTCAACACACCGCCACGGAGGGCCCAGAATTCTCCACACCCCCCACCCAAGAGGCCGTCAGCGATGACAGCAGCTCTGTCGACCTGGACACTGATGACCAGCCCGGACCATCGGGGACCTCTGGACAGTCGGTTCCCCTCACACAGGCACAGGCCACTACAGACCCAAACCCCTCTGGGAACACCAGCACAGCTCCCACCCAGCGGGCCCATGCCTCTGTCTCCAGGGCGCGTCAATCTGCGGTGTGTCTACCACTACAGGGCACCCAGGATAACCCACCACCCCAACAACAACAGGGACCTGGGGGCAGTGGTAGTGGGCACACCGGCCAGGGGGCAGAGGCCCAGGGAAACAGGGCAACTCGGAGGGCAGCTGTGCGACAGGGGGGGGACGGGCCCAGGGAACCCACTCTCCACGAGGCCCTCACCACCATCATGGGAGCATACAACCGCTCCCAGGAGACGATGGCGACGGTACTGGCCCGGTTCCAGGAGATCCAGGTACTGCAGGAGGAACACTATCGGGGGTACAGGGAGGACATCAGAGCCCTCACCTCCACCCTGGTTACCATGGTAGGGCTGCTGCAGGACCTCATCAACACCAGGACGGACACTCAACAACAACAAAGGGCCCCTGCCACTAGCTTGGACCAAGAACAGCCAACCACCTCCGCCGGCGCTAGTGGACAGGAGGCCCCCGCACAACAGCAGCCCACCAGACCCCCACCTCCTGCAGGAGAAGAACCACCCCGCAAGAGGGCCCTGAGATCTCGCAAGAAGACAGAGTAGGATGTCAAGACCCCCGCCAGCAAAGGATACCACCTGATGTCATCCCACTGTCCCACATTGTCACCCTGTCCATCCTTGAACTGCCCATGCTCCATCTCTCCACAGGCCTCTGGACAATGCACCTGTGTGACTGTTACTCTGGACTCTGCCATGGACATTCCTTCACCATAGCCCCCACCCACTTGAAACCACCCATCCCATTTTGAGCACTGAAATAAACACCTATTTTGCACAAAACTATCTGGAGTCTGGCTGTGATTTCAAAATATTGTAATTGACATGACAGTGCAAATATATCCTTGTACATAGTGAAGTCAACAAACAGCTGCCACAAAGCTGTAGTCCATGGGGAAACGAAGCACAGGACTCGTAGTGGGGACCCCAGATCTGAAATAGGGAGGGAAAAGCCACAACTCAGTCATCATACACTGGGGCAAATAGACAGGCAGCAGAGATGCAGGAGAGTAGTTCACATTTACTAAATTATGTTTGAATTGTTACCTGTGTCCTATTGGAAGTACTGTTCAATGATTCTGTCCCTGTTGTCTGTTTCAGCCCCGTCGTCTTCCTCCTCGTCACTCTCCACAGGTTCCACAGCTGCCACAACACCACCGTCTCGACCATCCTCCTGCAGGAAAGGCACCTGGCGGCGCAAAGCCAGGTTGTGAAGCATGCAGCAGGCCACGATGATGTGACACACCTTCTTAGGTGAGTACATTAGGGATCCACCTGTCATATGCAGGCACCGAAACCTGGCCTTTAGGAGGCCGAAGGTGCGTTCGATCACCCTGCTAGTACGCCCATGGGCCTCATTGTACCGTTCCTCTGCCCTGGTCCGGGGATTCCTTACTGGGGTCAGTAGCCACAACAGGTTGGGGTACCCAGAGTCCCCCAATAGCCATACACGGTGTCTCTCTAGCTGTTCCATCACGTAAGGGATGCTGCTATTCCTTAGGATGTAGGCGTCATGCACTGACCCTGGGAATTTGGCATTTACATGCGAGATGTACTGGTCAGCCAAACACACCACCTGGATGTTCATGGAATGGTAACTTTTTCTGTTCCTGTACACCTGCTCCCTGTCTCTTGGGGGAACCAAAGCCACATGGGTCCCATCAATGGCACCAATGACGTTGGGAATATGTCCAAGGGCATAGAAATCACCCTTCACTGCAGCCAATTCGCCCACCTCAGGGAAAAGGATGTAGCTCCTCATGTATTTCATCAGGGCCGACAACACTCTGGATAACACCTTCGAAAACATGGGCTGAGACATCCCAGAAGCAATTCCCACTGTTGTCTGAAATGACCCACTTGCCAAGAAGTGGAGTACTGACAGGACCTGCACCAGAGGGGAATCCCTGTGGGTTGGCGGATGGGGGACATCAGGTCTGGCTCCAGCTGGGCACACAGTTAATGTATAGTGGCACGGTCAAGCCGGTAGGTCAGGATAATGTGGCGTGCTTCCATTGTCAACAGGTCCACCAGCGGCCTGTACACGGGAGGATTCATCCGTCTCCTCGCCAAACCCAGCGGACGGTGCCTAGGAAGGACAACATGGAGCACACAGTCAAGCAACCCACAGGTACGTACTCACAGCTTGCACAGTGAACGCTTCTCTATGCAGTGAATGGCGTGTCTGAGTGGCTATGCAAGGCATAGGCCTGTGTGACGCAGTTGAAATTGAGCCATGTGGACCCTCGAAATGGCGGCTGCCTGACCTGTGAAGTGTGACAATGGGATGTGAGGTCAATGCGCTGGCGTGGCACACCGCGGCGGTCGGCGGTCGAAGACCGCGGCGCGAAGCCGCATTGGTTAACATTGAAGCCTATGGGTTTCAGGAGCCAATGGCGAAGGGCGCCGGCGGTGGCGGTACGCACCGCCGCGGTACGCACCGCCGCGGACGTGACCGCCATTTTCTATCTACTTATTCACTTGCGACTTGAACTTTCACAGGAGAGGACCTATACTGCAAGTGTTGCTGTGACCTCGTCTGGAAGGGACAATGGCTGCTGCGCCTGGGGAAAGGGCCCCTGCCTTCACTGGAGAAGAGTTGGAGAAACTTGTGGATGGGGTCCTCCCCCAGTATGCGCTACTCTACGGTCCTCCAGACCAACAAGTGAGTTTAATTCTATATGGATTTGGGGCCACTGGCTGGCTTGGGGGCCTGGCGGGGGGCCTGGCGGGGATGGGGGGCATGTTGGGCCTGGCGGGGGGCATGGCGGGGGGGCCTGGCGGGGATGGGGGGCATGTTGGGCCTGGCGGGGGCCTGGCGGGGGGCCTGGCGGGGATGGGGGGCATGTTGGGCCTGGCGGGGGGCATGGCGGGGGGCCTGGCGGGGATGGGGGGCATGTTGGGCCTGGCGGGGGGCCTGGCGGGGGGCCTGGCGGGGATGGGGGGCATGTTGGGCTTGGCGGGGGGCCTGGCGAGGGGCCTGGCGGGGATGGGGGGCATGTTGGGCCTGGCGGGGGGCCTGGCGGGGGGCCTGGCGGGGATGGGGGGCATGTTGGGCCTGGCGGGGGGCCTGGCGGGGGGCCTGGCGGGGATGGGGGGCATGTTGGGCCTGGCGGGGCGCATGGCAGGGGGCCTGGCGGGGATGGGGGGCATGTTGGGCCTGGCGGGGGGCCTGGCGGGGGGCCTGGCGGGGATGGGGGGCGTTGGGCCACTGGCAACGAAAATGCAGACAAACTTGAACGTGGTATTTCTCCCTCCCTGTACGTGTCACATAGGTCCGCGCCCATGAGAAGATCGGGATTTGGCGTGCCATCGCCAAGGAAGTCCGGACCCTGGGGGTCCACCATCGACGGGGCACCCACTGCCGCAAGAGGTGGGAGGACATCCGCCGCGGGACCAAGAAGACCGCCGAGTCTCTGCTGGGGATGGCCTCCCAACGTAGGCGGGGTGCATGCCGTCAACTGACCCCCCTGATGTTCCGGATCCTGGCGGTGGCCTACCCTGATTTGGATGGGCGCGTGAGGGCAGCACAGCAGACACAAGGGGGTGAGTACAAGCATTATCTACTCTGTTGTCGCGCAGTGGAGGTGTCTGGGTGGGGGAGGAGGCCTGTGGGTCCCCCTAGGCCAGGGCGATATCTGTAGGCTGGGCACCCCCGTAAGCCCCTGTGTCCCCAGCCACCACCCTCAGTAGTGTGCCAGTACAGCCATCCCTGGGCCGTGTCATCCATGGGTGCAGTTGTCAACTCTAGGCGTGTAGGGCATGTTCCACGGAATGCGTAGGGGACCCCAAGTGCGCAACTTAGTGCAGGGGGCATCTGTGTCTGTCATGTCCGCTAACTGTACCGGTGATCCATGTACTCAAAATCTCTTTATTTCTCTCTCCCCCCCCCCCCTTTTTGTTTGTCTTTCTGTGCTTGTGTGCATCAGCATCATCAGGCGGAGGAGAAGTGGCATCGGGGCAGGAGGGAGCTGCATCTCACATGGCCCAGGAGGGCCATGCCACAGAGTCTGACTGGACCAGTGAGACGGAGGGCGAGGGGAGCTACACAACGGGGACGACTGGACCCTGCAGCGACACGGACACGTCCTCGGAAGGGAGCTCCCTTGCGGGGGTGGCACCATCCGTGCACCCCGCCATTACAGGTACAGCCGCCACCCAGCGCACCATCTCCGCCCTCCCAGCAGCCCCTCAGCGTTCGCCCCGTGCCCGCTCTGCCAGGAAGCCGGGCATCTCCTTCGCCCCAGGCACCTCAGGCCCTGCCCCTGTTACCCCCGCTGCCCTCAGTGAGGAGGTCATTGACCTCCTCCGAACGCTCATTGTTGGGCAGACTACCCTTTTGAATGCCATCCAGGGGGTGGAGAGGGAGGTTCATCGCAGCAATGCGTACCTGGAGGGCATTCATTCGGGTCAGGCTGCCCATCAGCGATCGTTCCAGGCTCTGGCCTCAGCACTGACGGCAGCCATTGTCCCTGTCTCCTGCCTCCCTCTACTAACTCCCTCCTCCCAGTCTCCTGTTCCTCTGCCTGTCCCACCCACACCATCAGACCAGCCTGCACACACCTCAACACCCAAGAGCAGCTCATCCAAACATAAGCACCACAGATCACGCAGACATTCACACAAGCAACATTCCGATGCAGACATGCCAACAGTCACTACCACCTCTGTGACCCCCACCTCCTCGTCTCCCTCCTCCCTCCCTGTGACGTCTACACTCACACCTTCATTCACCTCACCATCAGCCAGTGTTTCCATCACCAGCACACCCTCCAGTCCAGTCCGCACACGTGCAGTCACCACCCCCACTGCCATTTACACGTCCCCTGTGTCCTCTCCCACTGTGTCTGTCACCCCCTCTTCCACACCACACAAACGCAGCCACCCACCCACCCAACAGCCATCCACCTCACGACAGCCTCCCGCTCCTGCACCTGCACCCAAAGACAGCAAAGTTGTCTCGCCTACAACCACATCCTCTCCCTCCACTCCCATTCCCACTGTACCTACCACTATCCATTGTCCCAGGAAAATCTATCTCTCTACTGCTACCTTCTTTCCTGACCCTGAGCCCCCCCCTCCTTCTCGTCGGGGTAAGAAGAGCACCTCAGCCACCACCAGCCCTGCAGCCCCCTTGACAAGGGTGCAGGGGTATTGGAGCCCACCAGCCCGCAGGTCTGGATCTTCGCCCAGCAGCAAGGGGACAGCCAGCCCACCCCCTGGGAAGAGGAGCAGAAGGCGGAAGGGCCGCCGCCGGAGCCCGGGTTCTAGATCCCCCCAGGACAATAGCCAGCCACCGTCAACAGCCACAGCTCCAAAGGGAGGAAAGGGCCACAGACTCCCGACTAAGGAGGGCAAGGGCAGCAAGGCGGAGGAGTCAGGCAGCAGGCCTGCTGCCCATGGAGGACCCGTCACAGCTGCCCAGGAGGAGCCCGCAACCCCCATAGCCGCTGCCCCGGGAGGAACCGGCACAGCTGCCCCGGGAGAGCCCACCACCCCCATAGCCGCTGCCCAGGGAGGACCCAGCCCAGCTGGCCAGGAGGGCCCCACCACCCACAGTCCAGGTGGGCATTGAAGGAGCACCATCCCCGCTGCCCAGGAGGGCACCACCAGGCAATGAGCAGTTGGCCATAGAATGTCCGCTGTCTCCAGCACCGCCCCGCTGGGGACCGCCGTCTCAAGAACCGCTGAACTGGGCCCTTCAAGGCAAGAACCGCTGAGCTGGGCCCCGCCGTCTCCAGCACCGCTCCTCTGGGGACCGCCGTCTCAAGAACCGCTGAACTGGGCCCGCCGTCTCCAGCACCGCTCTGCTGGGGACCGCCGTCTCAAGAACCGCTGAACTGGGCCCCGCCGTCTCCAGCACCGCTCCGCTGGGGACCGCCGTCTCAAGACCCGCTGAACTGGGCCCTTCAAGGCAAGAACCGCTGAACTGGGCCCTGCCGTCTCCAGCACCGCTCCGCTGGGGACCGCCGTCTCAAGAACCGCTGAACTGGGCCCTTCAAGGCAAGAACCGCTGAACTGGGCCCCGCCGTCTCCAGCACCGCTCCGCTGGGGACCGCCGTCTCACGAACCGCTGAACTGGGCCCCGCCGTCTCCAGCACCGATCCGCTGGGGACCGCCGTCTCAAGAACCGCTGAACTGGGCCCTTCAAGGCAAGAACCGCTGAACTGGGCCCCGCCGTCTCCAGCACCGCTCCGCTGGGGACCGCCGTCTCACGAACCGCTGAACTGGGCCCCGCCGTCTCCAGCACCGCTCCGCTGTGGACCGCCGTCTCAAGAACCGCTGAACTCGGCCCTTCAAGGCAAGAACCGCTGAACTGGGCCCTTCCAGGCAGGAACCGCTGGCCCTTTGGCAGACGTGGCAGGGCAGGATCTGTCTCGGGCAGGGCTGCAGGATGTCCTCTGGCCAACATGCCTCCTCCAGTGGCAGTGGAGTCTGTTATGGACTGTTTGGACTGTGGCTTTGCACTCCCCAGGATGGCCCAGTGGGCAGGCCACCCACTGTATGGACTGTTTGGACTGTGGCTTTGCTCTCCCCAGGATGGCCCAGTGGGCAGGCCACCCACTGTATGGACTGTTTGGACTGTGGCTTTGCTCTCCCCAGGATGGCCCAGTGGGCAGGCCACCCACTGTATGGACTGTTTGGACTGTGGCTTTGCACTCCCCAGGATGGCCCAGTGGGCAGGCCACCCACTGTATGGACTGTTTGGACTGTGGCTTTGCTCTCCCCAGGATGGCCCAGTGGGCAGGCCACCCACTGTATGGACTGTTTGGACTGTGGCTTTGCACTCCCCATGATGGCCCAGTGGGCAGGCCACCCACTGTATGGACTGTTTGGACTGTGGCTTTGCTCTCCCCAGGATGGCCCAGTGGGCAGGCCACCCACTGTATGGACTGTTTGGACTGTGGCTTTGCACTCCCCAGGATGGCCCAGTGGGCAGGCCACCCACTGTATGGACTGTTTGGACTGTGGCTTTGCTCTCCCCAGGATGGCCCAGTGGGCAGGCCACCCACTGTATGGACTGTTTGGACTGTGGCTTTGCTCTCCCCAGGATGGCCCAGTGGGCAGGCCACCCACTGTATGGACTGTTTGGACTGTGGCTTTGCACTCCCCAGGATGGCCCAGTGGGCAGGCCACCCACTGTATGGACTGTTTGGACTGTGGCTTTGCTCTCCCCAGGATGGCCCAGTGGTCATGGAGTCCCCTCGTGGATCTGGCGTCGTGTACTCAAGTGGCTGAGGTGCCCCCCCTTCCCTTCCCCCTGAGGTGCCTGTCCTTTTTTCTTTCTGATGCCCCTGCAGTGTTCTCTCCGTGGAGTTCTTGTCGTGGGACTGGGCCTTTCCCCTTTGCTCAGGACCCCTGTGGTCCACGGACAGTGGTTGGACTACATTTAGTAGATGTATATATTTTGTACATAGTTTATTTATTTATTGGGATTACTGCTGTCCATTTTTCAATATATCTGCCCGTTTAAGATCTCTTCTTTTGGTCTTTGCATTATTTCGGAGGGGGGGGTTTGTGGGTTGTGACAGTGATCTGTGGGAATGCATTGATGTGTGTGTTGTAGTGGGTGTGGGTGGGTGGGTGTGTGCCGGTAATCTTTTCCCTCCCCTGTGTCGTAGGTGCAGTACTCACCGATGTCTTCCGCGCCGCCGGGCGTGCTCCTGGTACAGGAGCAGGTATAGGAGTGCGGGGATGACCTGCAACTCGGGTTCCATACTGCCGGAATCTCGCGTGGAGTATGTGGAGGTGAGCGTTTTCCCGTTCGTAGTCTGTTTCCGCCGTGTTTTTATCGGCGGTGCTCCCGCCCCGGAAAAGGTGGCGGATTGGTGGGTCATGATAGGGTGGGCGGTACATTGTCTGCCGCCTGGCTGTTGGCGGGGACCGCCGCGCTGTTTGTTTGTTCCGCCGTGGCGGGCGGAGTGTTAATGCGGCGGGCTGTGTTGGCGGTTCCCGCCAGGGTCAGAATTGCATATTTTGGACCGCCGGCCTGTTGGCGGGTTGGCCGCCGCTTTATCACCGACCGCCAGGGTCAGAATGAGGGCCTTAGTCTTTATTTTGAAGTTTTTCTTTACCGGGACGAACCACGAAGTCAGGCCGGGTCGCGGTTGAGGCAAGCCGGCTAGAATTTCCGCGGCGGGTCGGTCCCTCTCTGGAGCTTTTTTCCAAAAATTCTCAAATCTTTTCCAAACTTCTGGGGCTTCACCCAGATGTTCTTTTAAGGTTCTTTTGGGGTCCACAGCTCACCCCAAGGGTTCAGAAGTTCTGTGATGGTCCTTGGGGGGTGCGGACTTCAACTCCCATAATGCACCTGGCGCAAACTCCTTTTTGGCCACTGGACAGTGGTCAGCTGGTCGCTTTCTTCAGGAGTTGGTGCAGGGGACTCTGGTTAGCAATTTTTCACCTGTAGCAAACAGGGAGTCCCTCCTTGAACCAGTTGAAGCCAGGCAGAGTCCTTCTTGTGGTGAAGCCCAAGTGTGCAGCTGGTGCAGTCCTTCTGAGTGCAGGTTCCAGGTGCAGGCCAGGGGTCCAGCAGGGCAGTCCTTCTTCTCCTTAAGTTCTTTCTTCTTGAAATTTGGTGTGGATCTGAGGTGTGGGGGCAGGTCTGCTAGTTTTATCCTTGCTCCTGGGTGAAAAGCAGGGGGGCCCTGGTTCTCCAATCAGGGACAGGGTCGTCCCCCTGTGATGACCACTTCCTGGGAAGTGTGGCAAAAATCCATCCCAGAAGGCAACAGTCTCTAAAAATCCAACATGGATGAATCTGATTTTTAGAGGTTACATCTGGCTGAGCCCACCCACTGGTGTGGCTAAAAATCATAAACACACCCCTCTCCTGCCCTCTCCTAATCTAATCAAGGGGGCACCTAATTGTCTGGGGTTGCAGGATGTGGGGGTGTTGCTGGGTGCTGCAAATGTCCTTCTCTGCCTTTGAAGACCAGTTTGGCAGCCCTCCCCCTTCCTGCCTCACCATCTGCTGAGGGGAGATTCTCTCCCCCAAGCACATTCCTTTGTGTGAAGCCTGGCCACTTCACACCTCATCAAGGCAGCCTGGCAGAAGCTGCTGCAGGCTGGCCAATCAGAGCACAGCAGCAAAAACAATGCAGAGCTGAAATTGGCAACTTTTTAGGTAAAGTCTAAACTTTTTACCTGGACAAGTTATATTAAATCCAACAACTGGAAGTTGTGGGATTTATTACAACAATCAATTTGATACCAAATTCTTGGTACGTAACATTTAAGGAGACTTTAAAATTTAAAATAAAGTCTGCCCATTCTAGCCTATGAAGGCCATTTACTTCAATGAGGGAAAATCGAATTTGGCTGTTTTTACCTCACCAGGGCTTATAAATCTATTTTTATAAAGTCCCTGCTTATAGTTACATGGCACCTTGCCCTAGGGGCACATAGGGCACACCTTAGGGGTGACTTATATGTAAAAATAAGGTAGTTTAAGACTTTGGAAGTACCTTTAATTCCAAAGTCGAATTTGCATATAACTTTAATTTAAAAGCAGCCAGCAAGGCAGGCTTGCTTTTAAAATGACACTGGGCACCTCAGCAATGCACCTAGGTGTGCACCACCTATGCTGTGGTCCCTAAACCTACATGCCCTACCATATACTAGGGACTTATAGGTAGGTTAACTTAGCCAATTATAATTAGCCTAATTTGCATATCCATTTTACACAGAGCACAGGCCCTGGGACTGGTTAGCAGTACCCAGGGCACCTTTAAAGTCAGGAAAACACCAGCAAAAAGAGGAAAATGGGGGCAAAAAGTTATGGGGCCTCTGCAATCAGCCCTGTTTTCTCACAGGGCATGTGCAAAGTGTTATGTGTCCCAGGTCAGCATCCTTTCAGGAGTGCTCCTGATGCCCCCATCCATATTGTGCAGGTATTGTTTGCATTGTAAGCAATGGGTATTTGTCTCACTAAATATTGTTCATCCCACTGATGTTCCAATGTGCTGTAATGTAGGTGATATGTGGGTCCTTTGCAGGACTGTTTCATGGGAGGGGTATTTGTGTTTCATGACACATCCATACATATGTCTTCAATCTAACAACACTTCATGACGTGTGCAATGTGAGAGTGTAATTTGAATTATGTGTAATGTTGCTGTTGTGTGGCACAATGCTCTGTACACGTCACTGTCCCTTCGACTTAGATGAGCAGACGTGCGTTTTTGTGGAGTGTGACGGTGCAGTGTCACTGACCTGCCCAAAGGGGTGTTTAATGGCTGTGAATATGTCATTCTTTGTGACACAATGTCAAATGTACTTGGTGCCCATTGCCTGAGCCCCATTTTCATGCGGATGACAGAGTGACAATCTGTTGTTGAGCTTAATGTCTCAGGTAGATGTTTTGTCTTACAGTAGGTTGTGTCCATGGCAACGTGAATTGTGGGCTCCCTCCATGAGCGGCAGCAGTAGCAGGACATGTGTGATGGGCTCCATAGTGGCACAGGATGTGTAACGCTGTCTGCAGGTCTTTTGCTTCCTTTATACTCTCAGTTTCTGCCTGCTGTGACATGGTAGGTGGGCCGTCACATTGACAGTGTGCAGCGTCATAAAGTGTCCAGCAGAAGCACTGGATCTGTTAGCCTGTTTGGGCTGTCTTGTCACTGCAGCAGTCTGCGCTGCCTGGCAGTGCCGGCGGACCATGGTGGTCTTTTCTTTATGGGACCGCAACATCATTATATGGTGGTCTGACTGCCAAGCCGATGGAGGTCGGACTGCCACCGTCATGGTGGTGCACGGATCGCCATACTCATAATAAGGCCCAAAGTCCGCTAATGGATTATTTTGAAAATACTCAGGTTGACAGACTGCACCATTCTTTTCACAGATGCAAACCCAAGTATCAGGTATCACAGTGGAATGTATATGACAGCACCTCTTCGCAAGAAGCTAAAACAAACCACACAGTAATAGAGTGGCAAAAGGACTTCCAAAGCACAATAGCCTGAAGCCACACTTGTCTCTATCAATTCCAAGAAATATTAAACCTATACAAAAGCAACCAACAAAATTAGAATAGAACAACCTATTAACAAAATAATTTACAACTGTTGACTCAACCACACTAGAACAGGCGACCAGTATGAAGTACTCACTTGTAACTACTCAAATGGAAAGATTTGTCACACAAGTGGCACAGCCGACGATCACAGTCACTCGACACCCAGGAAAGGAAGACATTCTGAGAACACCAGAGGGAAGAATTAAGCATTACAAAAAGAAGGGATATGTTCGGAACATTTCCCGTTTGATGCATTGAGAGTCCAACACTACCCAAAAATAAAGTAAGGGTAGAAGGCTTTCCTTTTGTTTCAGTACTTAGGTAGCACTCCCACATGTATGAAGGCATTAAAAGACAAACTTGCAAACTTTCGCACTCAGATGGAATGGGATCTGTCAGTAACGCAGAGAGCGACAGAATATTAACAAGCATTTGCAATGCACTGGGCCTCACGTTTGCTTGAGTTAGAGCTATTAGCATTTTAAACTCCTAACTGGACATTTTCTTGCCACATAAACTGAAAAGTAAAAGAGTTTCACATAAAAGAGCCGACGGCCGCCATGAGCACGAACCAGACACACAAAATGAAACAGAAGTTCTCTTGCAGAGAAATGTATTGGCAAAAGTGCAATTATCCTTGTAACCAGCAAAAGTGCAATTATCCATGTAACCGGCAAAGGTGCAATTATCCATGTAACAGAGTCGATTTCATGCAAAGTGCTTGATTACTACCCAACGAGACTGTGTTGCCTATGAAATAAAAAGAAAAAGAAGTCCAGAAATCATACTGAAAACATGGAGCCTCATATGTTTTCAGTAGTTGGCAGGTGCCCTTGAGGAGAACTAAACACTGGAAAAGGCATGACGTATGCATGCCTTTTCCTAATTAAATCAGCCAATTTTAAAAGGCAAGCCCACGAACCAACCAAACTGATGGGCGTGACATGGGCATTGTTAAAAGCCCACAGAGAGATTAGACCAGGAACAGAGCGCATTCCGTGCTTGACCCTAAAAATGGGGTCATTTACATTACAATGTGATTAAACTTCCCGGGCTTAAGGGAAGATCGCATGTCCTTGAAAAACAAAGCAATTTATTGGATACAGAATAATAATACACGAAAAAGCAAATCAACAACCTACTTGGATATTTTGAGGGCTGTACGCCATCCAGCACCTGGAGGATATTCTATTTCATTCACTTAGTACTTCCACCCCAAGACTTCACAACCTTGGAGATTCATTCAACATTTCCAGCACCATTGAAAATCAGGCTAAAGTAAAATCCCTCCTTATTAGAAGAGGATAGACTAATGTCTGACAATGACACCTACTCAAATCCATCAGAAGAACCAACATCTGCATTAGAGAGAGTGGGCAGGCTGTCTATGCAAAAAGATCATTGTCATCTGTCGGGTGTCAGAACGAAATCCCACTCTGGTTGGGATGTAGTCTCAAGGAATACTGCTGGCCTGAAATCTAAATTGTACGATCCCAGTTGGGGGTCTTTTATTGAGACTTTCGATTTATTTCTATTTCAAGAAACTTGGACTATGGGCCTAGTGCATAGATTGGGTTTCTCTAATTTTTTATATCTAAGTGGTTTCCCAGCATAAAGGCTATCATTCCAGTAGTTTAGTGATCTGGGTAAAAAACGTCATTGGATAGTACAATTAAGGTTCTGCCTATAAATTGCTATGATATTTTGGTATTAGAAACAAGCCTAAATGAGGGCATTAAAATATGCACCTATAACATGACAATAGGACTAACGGTGGGAACATAAAGTCAGAAACAATATCCATACTAGAGGCATATACAAATACACGCACGATAAGAGAAGAATAATTGCACCAATTGATCCCTCACAGTCTGATATCACCAAGGAAGAAGATTCTAACTAGGGAATTCTAGAAATGGACCTCCTACAGGTAAAAGATGGACAGCCCTTGCTGCCCAAATGTTGGGTGTGGCTGTAAACGTGGAGTGCGTGCAATGGCTATTTTTGATCGGATTTAAATGGCAAGCCAACCTGTGAGAGACTAATCCAATCAAGTCGGAGTGATTATATTTTGTAAGCTATCAAACTCTGGGCAGATACGAAGGATATGCTGTTCTTGAAAGGAACAACATTGACCAAAATGCTCTCCAGTTGATAATGTATGTGTATTTGTCACCCAGTCAAGTTGATCAATCCAATGAGTGTTCTGAAGAACTGAGCTTGTCTAATAATAAGAGGGCATTAAAATGATTTTATATAGAGGCTCAGCGGCTCTACTGCCCAACATGTACAATAAAATGTCAAATACTTTAGAGCAATTGGTGGCAGGGAAACACATAGCAGAGGGCATCATAGGAATCTTTAAGGACTATGAGGGCATTTTTGATTATTTAAAAAGCATTGTTTTCTAGTGAATGCAAATCTGTATCCAAACACGGAAAGAAACAGCCCTGGTTTAATAAAAAAAGTGCAATGAAGCAAAAACAGCCTTCATAACTGCTATAAAGTCCAAGGAGCATGAGGGAATTTTAATGGCCAGGATAAATTATAGGCAAACTCTATCTGCAGCTAGGGCTGATTGGAAAAATGAGGTTTAGTGTAATCTGGCTGAACCATCGAAAGCAGGGATAATAACTCATTTTGGCATGTAGCAGAATTCACCATATGACTTCCATGTTCAAACCCAGTTTTGGGACGACCACATTGAAGTTCTTTATACAGCCCTTGTAATGGGTATAAGGAGGTTGGGGTCACTCAAATTATTCTGCAGGAGTTTAAAGATGCACTCTGTCCAATACAAATCACACTTGATGAATCCTACAATGCTGGTTTGCACATCCTCTGTGGAAAGGCACCCGGTCTCGATTGAATTCCAGGAGACCGTTAATTCTCAAAACCGGAAGTCTAGACTCCATAATGGGCTTACTTACCTAATATTGAAGGAAGCCAAGCTGTCCAAGTCATGGTGCAATGCTGAGATCGCACCAATATATAAAAAGGGTAGTTGCGAGGAACTTCATAATTACAGGCCCAGTAGTCTAACCGATAGTCTACAAAAATGATTTTGCTGCCAAACACTATGGAAAATTGTAGAGTGGATTGATGGGTCCTCTCTAATAAACTCTGGGAGGTCCGGTCCTGGGCAGCATGAGTCTTTCTGAGAATATATAATCAATACTAATAAGACTCCATGAGACCAACTATGCCCTGCTAAGATGGGAAAATGTGGATGGAGTGAAAAACTGAATTAATATTGGCAAGGGAGTCCTACGGACGTGTGCTTGCATTGACTCTCTTCCCCGATGCATAAATGCTGGATTAAATTACCTTTATTTTCCGCCAATGACACACAAAAAATAGGGGGTAAAAAGACACAAGCATTATTTTAGTTGACAGTATGCTTTTAGGCCCGTATTTATGCTTTTTTAGCGCCGCATTTGCGCTGCTTTCTGGAGCAAAAACGGCGCAAACTTACAAAATTCAATTGTATTTTCTAAATTGCCTCACTTTTGCGTCAAACAGCGGCGCAAATGCGGCGCTAAAAAAGTATAACTATGGGCCTTAATCTTAAAACTTCGCTCTGAGCTGCAGACATGGGTTGACCAATTGTTGAAGTTTGCGGGGATCGTGGGCTGGTGTTAAATGCTAAATGCATCTAAAACAAAATTTATGTCCTTCAATACCTATAAAACTAGTAAGACTCCCATTTGCACACACATTGATATGACTGAACATGCTACGCTTTTCGATTATCATGGAATGAAACTAACAATTAAATTGTCTTTGGAGTTATAATCAGTAAAAGTGTAGTAAGGCGGCGACATGAATTCTCAGCCATTAGGAAAACTTTTAAGAACACAACTACAAGAATGGTCTCACCCGCAATCGAAATACAGTGTTAAAACAAGGCGAATGGGGATGTATGATGGAACAACGAATGCGTTTACAACGCATGCCTTTCCAACCCTGTCTTTACAACAACCGCGTCTTTACCATGCTTGCCTTTACGAAGCATGACTTTACAACGAATTTAGTTGTAAAAACATGTATGGTAAAGTAACATGCATGGTATATTCTCCCCCGCCCTGTCACCTAAACCTGACATCATACTTCACTTGCCCAAGCCCTAAAACTGTCCCTTCCAAATCCTGCCCAGAGCCTACCCTGCCCTGTCCCAAAACCTGTCTCAACCTTTCATAAAAACTACCCAGATCCCCCACCCTGCCCTAAACTCTAAAACCCACCCTGGCCTAAAAACGAACCCATCTGTCCTAAAAACTACCCCAAACCCCACCCTAAACCTACCCTGGCCTAAAAACTACCCTTCCCTGCACTGCCCTAAAAACTACTCCCTCCTTTGCACCCAAATCCTAAAGCCTAACCCGCCCTGTCCTAAAGAGTACCCCGAACACCTGCCTTAAACCCTAAAATCTTCCCTGTCTTAAAACCTACCCAACCTTGTCCTAAAAACTACCTGACCCCCTGCCCTAAACCCTACACCCTAACCTGCCCTGTCCTAAAAACTACACCTACCCTACCCCACACCCTAAAAGCTACCCTGTCCTAAAACCTACCCCGCGCTGTCCTAAACACTACCCACCCAGCCACCCCCGCCCTAAGCCCTAAAACCTGCCCTGTCCTAAAAACTATCCCACCCATTCCTAAAAACTACCGAAGCCCCCATCCTGAACCCTAAAACATACCCTGCCCTGTCCTAAAAACTACCCCAACCCCCTGCCTTCACCCTAAGCCCTAAAAGTTACCTTACCCTGTCCCAAAACCTACCCTGTCCTATCCTAAAAACTACCTGACCCCCTGCCCTAAACCCTACACCCTAACCTGCCCTGTCCTAAAAACTACACCTACCCTACCCCACACCCTAAAAGCTACCCTGTCCTAAAACCTACCCCGCGCTGTCCTAAACACTACCCACCCAGCCACCCCCGCCCTAAGCCCTAAAACCTGCCCTGTCCTAAAAACGATCCCACCCATTCCTAAAAACTACCGAAGCCCCCATCCTGAACCCTAAAACATACCCTGTCCTAAAAACTACCCCAACCCCCTGCCTTCACCCTAAGCCCTAAAAGTTACCTTACCCTGTCCCAAAACCTACCCTGCCCTATCCTAAAAACTACCTGACCCCCTGCCCTAAACCCTAAAACTTATACTGTCCTGTCCTAAAAACTACCGGACCCCGTGCCCCACCCTAAAACCTACCCTGCCCTGTCCTAAAACCTACCCCATTCTGTCCTAAAAACTACCCGACCCCGATCTAAACCCTAAAACTTACCCTGTTCTAAAACCAACCCCACCCTGTCCTGAAAACTACCCCGCCCCACTCTGAATCCTAAAACCTAGCCCACCCTGTCCTAAAAACTACCCCAACCCCCACCTTCACTCTAAACTCTAAATCTACCATTTCCCTGTCCTAAAACCTACCCTGCTCTGTCCTAAAAACTACCTGACTCCCCGCTCTAAACCCTAACACCTACCCTGTCCTAAAACCTATCCCACCCTGTCTTAAAAACTACCCAGACCCCCACCTTCACCCTAAAACCTACCCTACTGCTGACCTAAAACCTACCCACCCTGTCTAAAAACTACCCCAACCCCGCCTTCACCCTAAACCCTAACACCTACCCTGCCCTGTCCTAAAACCTACCCTGTTCTGTACTAAAAATTATCTGACCCTTGCTCTAAACCCTAAAACCTACCCTGTCCTGAAACCTACCCCACCCTGTCTTAAAACTACCCCAACCCCAACCCCCTCCACCCAAAATCCTAAATCCTACCCTGTCCTAAACCCTACCCTGCCCTGTCCTAAAAACGACCCTATCCCACTGCCCCACCCTAAACCCTAAGCTTCCCCTGTCCTAAAACCTACCCCCTCTATCTTAAAAACAACCTGACACCGCTCTAAACACTAAAACAAACCCTGTCCTGAAACCAACCCCATCCTGTTCTAAAATCTACCCTGACACCCGCCTTCACCATTAAACCTACCCTACTCCTGTACTAAAATCTACCCCACCCTGTCCTAAAAATTACCCTGACCCCGCCTTTCCCCTAAACCCTAAAACCTACCCTGCCATGTCCTAAAACCTACCCCATTCTGTCCTAAAAACTAGCCGACCCCTGCTCTAAACCATAAAACCTACCTTGTCCTAAAACCTACCCCACCCTGTCCTAAAAACTACCCCAACCCCCACCTTAAACCCTAAATCTTAAAACCTACCCTGTCCTAAAGCCTACCCCACCCTGTCCAGCAACCTACCCCGATCCCCCACCCTGTCCTAAAAACTACTGTAGCCCTCCCTCCCTCCCCAACCCAGACCCCAATTACCTCTCTCCTCTGGCCGCTGCTCCTTCCTGCTTGCTTCCTTCCTTCCTCCTGACTGCTCTCTCTACCGTTACCACACATATGCGTGGCAAACGCATGCGTAGTAAACGCATATGCGTGGTAACTGCAGCATGGTCAATGCATATTGTTGCATTGACTTCATTATTAGTGCTGTTTCCCCCAGGGTCACTTATACATTTTCCAGAGTGTACTTCCCATATTCAGTTATTATTGGATAGAGGCATGTACCCTATTACATATGCCATTGACAGGCATTAAACCTTTATTATGCTTTTGTAGGCCGTATCCTACTGAGGAGCTAGCCTCTTGTAGATTGGCAATTGAGAAGCCACTGCAGGGTATTCAATATCAAATAATGCCTTGGCTAGATTAAGTTAAGGCTTTACAATTTAGGTCTAGCAGCTCTCTGGTAAACACCCATTGATGCTCGGTGGCACTGTTTATTAGCAAAGAAAAAGTTTATTTATGTGGGAATTATATATGAGAAATTGCAGCTCTGGTAACACAACATAGATTTCTGGATCCCAAATGTAAGTCATTTTGCAGGTCTTCTTTAATAACATATTATGCTATATACCTGGACAATTATTTGCCAAGTTCAGGTATGAAATATTAGCTCTTAACAGTTTTGGTACTAGATGAGGCAAGATATATTGCACCTCTGATAGATGCCTCACCTGTAAAATAGAGATTGATATGACTATACATCTGTTTTGTAATCTTGAAACGTCTATGCGACCCCTCACAGGAAAAGGATTCTACCTGTATGCCAGCATTTGAGGGTTAGACAGTGTATAGAAACTCTAAAAATGTTAAGAGCCTGCACCAAGGGAGTACTTGTTTTCAGTGTAGCAACACTTTTAACGTGTGTGGGCAATAAGGAGGAAACTGCTCAGTTGAGCGAAATAACCTGGAAGGAGAGTAATGAATGTAAATATAGTGTACTGAAAAATGTGGAATAAGGGCAAGAGAATCATAGTATTCAACAAAGTCAAATTCTAAATATGAAGAATTGTTGTTTTAAACCCTTAATGGAGGACCTATCTATTTATTGTAATATCTTTTTATCAAGTTTTAATCAAATTTTATTGATATGTTGATTGATTTTAACTACTGTGTTTTATGGATGTTTCACCAGATATGTACATTTTTGATAATTAAAGTAAATAAAATAAATATTAATCAATCAATCAATCAGGAATTTGTAAAGCGCACTACTCACCCATGAGGGTCTCAAGGTGGTGAGGAGGTGGGGTGGCAAGAGGAGGGGAGTTGCTGCTACTGCTCGAATATCCAGGTCTTGAAAAGTTTCCTGAAGGTAAGGAGGTCTTTGGTCTTACGCAGGTGGATTGGAAGAGTGTTCCACGTTTTGGCGGCAAGGTGCAAGAATGGTCTACCAGCGATTATAGTTCTGCGGATGCGTGGGACGGTTGCGAGGGCGAGGTCGGCGGAGCGGAGATGCCGGGTCGGGGTTTAGGAGAGCCATCTGTTGAGGTATTCTGGTCCAGTGTTGTGCAGTGCTTTGTGAGCGTGGGTGAGGAGTTTGAAGGTGATTCTCTTGTTGACTGGGAGGCAGTGCAGGTTTCTCAGGTGGTCTGTGATGTGGCAGTGGCGGGGGATCTCCGGGATGAGGCGTGCAGAGGCATAATGGATGCGCTGCAGCCTCTTCGGGAGTTTGCCCGTGGTTCCTGTGTAGAGGGCATTGCTGTAGTCCAGTTTGCTGCTTAAGAGGACTTGGTTGACTGTTCTTCTGGTTTCAATGGGTATCCATTTGTAGTTCTTTCACAGCTTGCGGAGGGTGTTGAAGCAGGAGGAGGAGATGGTGACTTGATGGCTCATGGATAATGAGGAGTCCAAGATGAATCCTAGGTTGCGTGCTTGGTCGGTGGGAGTAAGAGTGCTCCGAGAGTGGCAGGCCACCAGGAGTCATCCCATGCAGAGGGGGTGGAGCCGAAGATGAGGACTTCCATCTTGTCGGAATTGAGTTTGAGGCAGCTAATCTTCACCCATTCGGCGATGGCCTTCATTCCTTTGTGGAGGTAGGTCTTGGCAGAGTCCTTGGTGAGGGAGAGGATGAGCTAGGTGTCGTTGGCTTATGAGATGATGTTGAGGTTGTGGGATCGGGCGATATTAACGAGCGGGGCCCTGTAGACGTTGAAGAGGGTCGGTCTGAGGGACGAACCCTGGGGTACGCCACAGATGATTTCGGTGGCCTCTGAGCAGAATGGGGGGAAGCAGATACTCAGGGTTCTGGCGGTGGGATAGGAGGTTACCCAGTCCAGGGCTCTGTCATGGATTCCTTCATTGCTGATGCGTGAGCATAGGGTGTGGTGGCAGATGGTACCGAACCCTGCCGAGAGGTCCAGGAGGATGAGGGCCTTGGTTTTGCCGATGTCCAGTATGATTCTGATGTCGTCGGTGGCGGCGATGAAGGCAGTTTTGGTACTGTGGTTGCTGCGGAATCCAGATTGGGAAGGGTCCAGGGTGTAGTTCTCCTTGAGGAAGCGGGTTAGTTGTCTGTTGACAGCCTTCTTGATGACTTTTGCCGGGAAGGGGAGTAGGGAGATAGGCCAGAAGTTGTTGAGGTCCTTTGGGTCTGCCTTGGGTTGTTTGAGGAGGGCGTTGATCTCGGAGTGTTTCCAGCTCTCCGTGGGAAGGTGGTGGACTTGAAGGAGCTGTTGATGATCTTCTGTAGTTGGGGTGAGATGATGGAGCTTGCTTTGTTGAGGGTGTGGTGAGTGCAGGGGTCCGATGGAGAGCCAGAGTGGATGGTGTTCATTACTTCAATGGTGTCATTGACTGGGGGTCCAAGAGAGCAGGCGGTTGGTCGGAGGTGAATCCATTTACAAGAAAACAAAAACATACTACCTTTTAATACCTACAAACAAGTAGCAATACTCAGGGACTTATTTACTTACTGCACTGCCCTGCACCACTGGAAAAGGGCTGAAATGCACCGTATCTACGAGAGATGATGCATTTCTCTCCTCTCCCCCTGCGATGGTGCACAATGGTCTGCCTAGCATCAACGTAAGCAACCTTGCACCATGGTGCAAAGATGCCAGTGATGTGTGGATGATGGTTTTTGTGCGGCAAGGGAAATTGTCCTGCACTAAAACAATCACTAGAGGTATTTTCCTCTTTCTATGTGTGCTGCAGAGTGCAGCACACATAGAAAGAGGAAAAAAACAGAAATAAAGATATTTCGCCCCATCGCATCACTTCTACACCACCCATGAGGTGGCATAGGAATCTGATGCATTCCCAGATTTACCACTCCCTGGGTATTGCGTGGGAACACCCCAAGCAACACCCATGAAATACCCCTTTCACACAGTTTTCTGGGTGAAAGGGGGCCATATTTACAAGGTCATAAAAAGCCACGCTAGGAGGTTTTGTGGGGCCTTGTAAATATGGGATAGCACACTGCGCCACCGGAGTGCCAAGGAAAATGACGCTCTGGTTGCTCAGTGTGCTGATAGGGCATCATAAATGAGGCCCATACTACTTAATAAACCATTGCAAAAACAGATGCAATTATAAAACAAATACATTTTCCTTTTCAATCAGTAATAAATAAAATATAACTAGAACTTTGTCACTGATATCCATACCCTGGAATTAATCCACTAAAAATAAATCCACAAAAATAGATGGACCCCCCTCCCCAAAAAAAGAGTACAAAAACAAATTCACAGGAAAATTCCAATCTTCGGATGCAAAAAAAGTGAAAAAGATGATCATCTTAATGAAAACTGAAAAATAAAGGAAATTAAAAACGATGTTTGTTAATATATAACCAATATTTATTTCTTTTTAAAAGGAAATAATGCACTCAAAAACAGGTAAAGTCCTCAAGTCTGAAAAAAATGGCAGAGAAACTCAAAATACCCACCCGCACAAAGCACATACCCCAAAAGCATTGCAAATAACATAATATTAACTATAAATATTTATGAGTTCCTCTGAGTTGTTTTCTAAAATGAACACCAATGAGCAGAAATGAGATATTTATGGCAATTATCAATTATGCTATTTGGCCTATCTTTCACCTTGGCTGCTAGCTATGGCATCAGGCATTGTGATGTCAGAACCCCACTGTACGGCCTTTGAACCTCTTGAAATATCCCTACGATGTATGGCAGGGTGTTCTTAATCCTGTACAGAAGGAGGGATTTGATATGGCAAGCCGTCATTCATGGAAACCAGAGTCATCACATTTATTTCATAGACATAATGAAAGGCTTTTGAATTCATCTTAGCCCTGAGAGCACATTATCGAACAGCATTGTCCTTTTACTGTGAAACTTGTATGAGTGGCATCCTCAGGGTCGGTCTGGCCTATAGCGCAATTAGGCAGTGCCCCATTGGGAGGTCTGACAGAACAGTGTGTGGGCTTTTTTATGTCGAACCTGCGCTGTCTGGAAGACCTATTGTATTAAATAAAGGACCTTGCTCTCACCTGCTGCTTACAGTTGGTTTAGTCCAGTGGCGCTCTTCCTTGATGCCCCCTAGGTGGTTCACGCAGCCATACGTCACTTTTGTTTTTCGCAGAGAAGCACCACTCAACTACAGTTTCATCTGTTGTCGGGGATGAACCTTTTCTTAAATTGTTGCAGTGTGGCATGCCACGCCTTATCTTTACATATGGTGGCCATGCCTTTCTTTCATTCAGCACTGCTGTCTCACTGCCTTTTTTAAATTGAATTACTTGTAATTTATGCACAGATACTTTCAACCCCTTAATCTCACTCTTGCACTACTTAATTTGTAAATAATCATATGCAGGTGCCTAAAGCTTTCCTTTGCAACGCACAGCTGCTGCAGTTACATGTGAATACAGAGGCAGTATTATTCTAAAGCCTTTCTGGGCATTTTTAATATATGTACAGCACTTTTAACTTCTTTAGCTCACTCTTGCGCTGCTTAATTTGTAAACAATCATGTGCTGGTGCCTAAGCTTTCTTTTGCAACGAACTGCTGCAGTTCAATGTGAATGCTGAGGTAGCGTTATTCAAAAGCCATCTCGGGCATTTTTAATATCTTTACAGCCCCTTTTAACCCCTTTAGTTCACAGTGCTCAATTTGTAATTACAGTCTAATGCCAGAAGTACGTTTCTTAAAAATGTTTTTATTGGGTTTACGTGATAATTGTACATGTCCATAATTCAGGCCAAATTAACATCCTTATTACACTATGACTGTTTGCACACTCTTGATATGTTTGGGTGACCCTTCTACTTGATTCCTCTTGTTACTTCTCTGTGGCTGTCTTGTGTCTTTTTTTGGGAACTGTGTTAGCCAGCCAGCATCTCTGATGATGGGGGGGGAGGGGGGTGAAAGTAGTATTCTATTGGAATAAGCATGGCAGATTTAAATTAGGATACTAAATGGCAGCATAATTTTCATTTTCTGTAGATAGAGCAAGAAGTTCAATGGGAGTGCTTTAGCTACACTCTGAACCACTGACATTATGTTGTATGAAAAGACCAAATTATGAGTCAGAGTTGACCAATTTATGTGGCAAGAAAAGTCCAGTTATGAGTTCACAATGCCAATCCCTCTAACTCAAGCAAATGTGAGACCTATTGCATTGCAAATGCTGTTTTTACCAGTTATTTGGCCTGCTTTATGGCTAGGTGAGCCTGTTCTTACCGATGATTTCTCTGATATTATCACAAACAGTGCCTGCATCAAAGCCAAATGCATGCAGTCTCCCATACTTTGCACAATACCCATACAGGGTGTCTTTAAAAGACAAAAAACTAATCTGATTTGAAAATGTGAGCTTTTTTATTAGCTATCTGGTTTGTTAATGGGGCCACTTATACTTTGGTGCCAGCCTATTTTATGCCCCGGTTAGAGACTAGGCATAGTTCTGATGTAGAGGTATGTGGCCAACCAGAAACTTGTTTGCCTCAAGATTGTACACATAGGTAAACGGTGTAATGATAGTTGGCATGTTCAACCATTTGAGTGAAACTTCATTAATTTGCAATCAGCGTTTAAAATAATAGCTACTCTTTCCCTTCTCTTGATTTCTAAACAGTTTCTAGTTTTAATTCTGCATGATTGAGAACGTATCTCGCCACATCATGGACACTTAGGGGGTCATTACAACATTGGCGGTAAAAGCCGCTTACCGCTGTGCAGAAGACTGCCAACACACCGCCTCGGCCGCGGAATTCTGCCACAGTCAGTGATAAACTGGCGAAAACAAAACCCCCACCGTCACACCAACAGGAATACGCCCACACTATTGCGACCCACGAATCCACACGGCGGTCTTTTAACCGCAGTATTCCATTGGCGGTACACACCGCCGCGCTCAAAATACACACACATTTACAAAACACTACCACATTGGACAACTCAAAATACACACACCTGATGCACATACAAACACCACTCCCACACACCCAATACAATATAAAACACCGACCCACATTACCCACAAACCCCTACTACCAATAATTCCGAAAGAAGGTCAGAGAGAGACACCACAATCTACAAACAAGCATCCACAGGCACTCAACACCATCACCCACATAACATCCACACACCTCACACAACACACCACTAAATATAACCCCACACATCACAACACACACCAACCCACACATCACCCACACCACCCCATGGCACGGCAAAGACACCCCAGGTTTTCTGAGGAGGAGCTCAGGGTCATGGTGGAGGAAATCATCCAGGTAGAGCCACAGCTATTCGGAGCACAGGTGCAGCACACCTCCACAGCTAGGAAGATGGAGCTATGGTGAAGAATAGTGGACAGGGTCAACGCAGTGGGACAGCACCCAAGAAATAGGGATGACATCAGGAAGAGGTGGAACGACCTACGGGGGAAGGTGCGTTCCGTGGTCTCAAGACACCACCTTGCGGTTCAGAGGACTGGTGGCAGACCCCCACCTACTCCCCCACAACTAACAACAGGGGAGGAGCAAGTCTTGGCTATTCTGAATCCTGAGGGCCTCGCAGGAGTAGCTGGAGGAATGGACTCTGGTAAGTCAAATCTTTAATACTATATCCCCTACCCTACCTGCATGCCATCACATACCCCCACCCTCGCCCTCACCCCATCACGCCAACTCCTCACAAATGCCCCAATATCACAAACCACCCATCCCAACACCAAGCCCTGCATGCAACAACAAAGCATGGACACCCATCACCAAAGCATGGCCACTGCACATACACATACACCCCCCTAAACCATCACCACACAAGGTCCCACACAGGAATGCAAGCACTGGGCTACACGGTCACCCACCCATTGCACACCATGGCACACACAGATGCAATATTCATGCTTTTACTCCCCTGCAGGACCCCTACCCAACGTCACCGGACAGGAGGGTCCAGACATGTCCACAGCACCAAAAGAAGAGGCCCACAATGATGACAGCAGCTCTGTCAATCTGGATCTAGACGACCAGCCCGGCCCATCTGGGACCTCGGGACAGTCAGTTCCCCTGACACAGTCACAGGCCACCACAGAGCTTCCCCCCCTCTGGAAACACCCGCACAGCACCCACCCAGCGGGCCCATACCTCTGTCCCCAGGACACGTCAATCAGCAGTGTGTCCACCACTACAGGGAACCCAGGCTAACCCACCACCCCAACAACAACAGGGACCTGG
Organism: Pleurodeles waltl; assembly: GCF_031143425.1. Classification (NCBI taxonomy): domain Eukaryota; kingdom Metazoa; phylum Chordata; class Amphibia; order Caudata; family Salamandridae; genus Pleurodeles; species Pleurodeles waltl. The sequence goes on along the minus strand of NC_090442.1, from coordinate 448,392,215 downwards.
GGGCAGTGGCAGTGGGCACACCGTTCAGGGGACAGAGGCCCAGGGAAACAGGGGAACTGGGAAGGGTGCTGTGCGACAGGAGGAGGACAGGCCCAGGGAACCCACTCTCCACGAGGCCCTCTCTAACATCATGGGAGCCTACCATCATTCCAAGGAGACAATGGCAACGGTACTGGCCAAGTTTCAGGAGACCCAGCGGCTGCCTGACACTAGCCTGGACGATGAACTGCCCACAACCTCCACCGGCGCTAGTGGACAGGAGGCACTGCCACAGGACCACCACACCAGCACCCCACCCCCTGCGGATGGAGAACCACCCGCAAACGGTCCCTGAGATCCAGGACAAAGACAGATAACGATGCCAAGACCCCCACCAAGAAATGAGACCACCCTGATTGTCATCCTTTTGTCCCACCTTGTCACCCTGTCCATCCTCAAACTGCCCCAGCTCCACTTCCTATGCCCCTTTGGACAATGCACCTGTGAGACTAATAGCTTGGACTCTGCCATGGACATTCCTCCACCATCACCCCTCACCATTTTACAACCCCCTCCAATATTGAGCACTTAAATAAACACCCTCAAAGCACAAAACAATCTGGAGTCTGTCTGTGATTTCGAATTAGTGTATTAGCAATTACAGTGACAAAATGCTCTTTCAAATGTAATGTCAACATACCTATGGCACACAGCTCTAGTCCATGAGTAAACAAAGCAGGTGTCACACAGTGGGACACACATCTGTGAAATCGTAAGGGAAAGTGAAAACTCAGTGACCATACACTGGGTGAAAAGGACAGACAGTAGAGAGGTAGTAGTGTTAAAGTACATGTAGCAGGCAGGTTTGTCTTCTTACCTATGTCTCATTGGAAGTATTGCAGGATCACCGAGTTCCTGTTGTCGATGTCCTCTTCTTCTGCTTCCTCGTCTTCACTGTCCACAGGCTCCACAGCTGCCACAACACCTCCATCTGGACCATCCTCCTGCAGAAAAGGCACCTGTCATCGCAAAGCCAAGTTGTGAAGCATACAGCAGGCCACGATGATCTGGCACACCTTCTTTGGTGAGTAGAATAGGGAACCACCTGTCATATGTAGGCACTGGAACCGCTCTATAATCCTCCTAGTTCGCCCATGGGCCTCATTGTAGCGTTCCTCTGCCCTTGTCCTGGGATTCCTCACTGGGCTCAGCAGCCATGACCGGTTGGGGTAACCACAGTCACCTGCAAATGGCGAGGGACAACTGTTAAACACACACTAACTCTTAGGGATATACCCAGACAAATATTCCCACTGATTTGGTTCCAGGTGCTCACCTAATAGCCACACACGGTGCTTCTGGAGTTGCCCCATCACATAAGGGATGCTGGTATTCCGCAGGATGTATGCGTCATGCACTGAGCCAGGGAATTTGGAATTAACATGGGAGATGTACTGGTCTGCCAAACCAACATCTGCACATTCATCGAATGGTAACTCTTCCGGTTTCTGTACACCTATTCACTCCTGCGGGTGGGACCAATGCCACATATGTCCCATCAATGGCACCTATGATGTTGGGGATATGTCCCAGGGCATAGAAGTCACCTTTCACTGTAGGCAAATCCTACACTTGAGGGAAAACGATGTAGCTCCACACGTGTTTCAGCAGGGCAGACAACACTCTGGACAACACGTTGGAAAACATAGGCTGGGACATCCCTGATGCTATGGCCACTGTTGTTTGAAATTACCTACTTGCAAGGAAATGGAATACTGACAGCACCTGGACTTGAGGGGGGATTCCTGAGGGATGGCGGATAGCTGACATAAGGTCTGGCTCCAACTGGGCACACAGTTCCAGGATTGTGGCACGATCAAGCCTGTAGGTGATGATCACATGTCTTTCCTCCATTGTCAACAGGTCCACCAGCGGTCTGTACACCGGAGGATGCCGCCATCTCCTCACATGCCTCAGCGGACGGTGCCTATGGAGGAGAACAGCGAGTACAGAGTCAACCAACTCTGAGGTACGTACACACAGCTTACTCAGAAAACTATTCATAAACCGAAATTTGCCTGTATGAGTGTTGAGCCAAGGCCTAGGTATGTGTGACGCAGTTAAAAATAAAGCCATGTGGGCCCCTGAAATGGGGGCTGCCTGACCTGTAAAGTGGGACAACGGGATATGAGGTAACTGTGCTGCGTTGTACACCGTCGCGGTAGGCGGTTGAAGACCACGGCGCAATTCAGCATTTGTTAACATTGGACCCTATGGGTCCCAGGAGCCAATGACGATTTACGCCGGCGGTGACGGTACGCACCGCTGCGGATGTGATCACCATTTTCTATCTGTTCAATCACTCGATACCTGATCTTCGACAGGAGAGGACCTACACTGCAAGTGCTGCTGTGACCTCAGTCTGGAAGAGACAAAGGGTTGTGCGTCTGGGGAAAGGGTCCATGCCTTCAGCACGGAGGAGTTGGAGAAATTCGTAGATGGGGTCCTCCCCCAGTACACGCTACTCTACGTTCCTCCAGACAAACAGGTAAGTACACTGGGAGCATGCTGTATGGGCAATGCCTGTGTGGAGTGGTGTGGATGAATGATGGGGGGGGAGAATGAGGCGTGCATGACATGACGGTGAGTGCATGTGCCACATGGCAAGGGTAAGGATGCGGGCCAATGACTGTGACAGTGCAGTTGGTAATAACTTCTCTTTTTCCCCTGTACAATTCCTGTAGGTCAGCACCCACCAGAAGAAGGATATTTGGCATGCCATCGCCAAGGACGTCTGGACCCTGGGGATCTACCACAGACGGAGCACCCACTGCCGGAAAAGATGGGAGGATATTCGCCGCTGGAGCGAGAAGATGGTGGAGGCCCAGCTGGGGATGACCTCCCAACGTGGGAGGGGTACCCGTTGCACCATCACCCCCCTGATGTTCAGGATCCTGGCGGTGGCGTACCGGGAGCTGGATGGGCGCTTGAGGGCATCACAGCAGCAACAAGGGGGTGAATACACTCTCATTCAGCTGATTCAGCGCACATTGTAGGTGTCTGGGTGGGGGAGGTGGGCTGTGGGTTCCCCTAGGCCAGGCGAGTTTGCTAGTTAAGTTCCTTTTTTCAGGCAGACCCTGTGGCACCCCACCCCACCTGAGTACAGTGCCAACTACACCTAGTCAGGCTCCTGTGACATCCATGTGTGCAGAAATCGTCCATAGCCTTGTCAACCATGTCCCACGGATTGAATAGTGGACACCAAGTGCGCGGCATAGTCCAGGGGACTTCTGTGTCTGTCGTGTCCGCCAACGGTAGCAGTATTGAATGCACTCAACATGTCTTTCTTCTGTCTCCTCCCCCTTTTTGTGGACTCTTGTACTTAGGTGCATTAGCATCATCAGGCGGAGGAGCAGTGGCACCGGAACAGGAGGGAGCTGCATCCCACATGGCCATGGAGAGCGAGACTACAGACTCCGAATTCACCAGTGGGACGTAGGGGGAGGGGAGCTCCACGGCAGGGACAGGAGCTGACACCAGCGATACAGACTCCTGCTCTGATGGGAACTCCCTTGCGGTGGCGGCAACATCTGTGCCCCCACATCTACAGGTACAGCCGCCATCCCCCCTATCAGCACTGCCCTCCCAGCAGCCCCTCAGCCTTTGCCCCATGCCCCTTCACCCAGGAGGGTGGGCATCACCTTCGCCCCAGGCACCTCAGCCCCTGCCCCTGTCACCACTGCTGCCCTCAGTGAGGAGGCCATTGACCTCCTCAGGTCCCTCACTGTTGGGCAGTCTACCATTTTGAATGCCATCCAGGGTGTAGAGAGGCAGTTGCAACAAACCTATGCATTCCTGGAGGGCATTCATTCTGGTCAGGCAGCCCTTCAGCGACCTTTTCAGACTCTGGCCTCAGCACTGATGGCAGCCATTGTCCCTGTCTCTAGCCTCCCCCCTCCAACTTCCTCCAACCAGACCCACACCCCTGTAACTCAGCCTATCCCAAGCACACCATCAGACCAGCAAGCACACAACTCAACACACAAAGGAAGCTCAGGCAAACATAGGCACCACACATCCCACAGGCACTCACGCAAGCATCAGACACATGCAGACATACCGACATCCACTGCCTCCACTGTGTCCCCCTCCTCCTTGTCTCCTTCATCCCTCCCTGTCTCGTCTCCACTCACACCTGCATGCACTACATCTTCAGCCACTACGTCCATCACCAGCACACTCACCACCACACCCCGCTCACGTGCAGACACCACCCCCACTACCATTCACACATCCCCTGTGTCCTCTCCCAGTGTGTCTGTGAGGCCACCTCCCAAGGTAAACAAACGCAGCCACACACCCACCCAACAGCCATCCACCTCACGACAGCCTCCCGCCCATGCACCTTCACCCAAAGTCAGCAAACGGACACCTCCCACGACCACTACCTCTTCCTACACTCCCAAACCCCCTCCATCTACCCGTCCCAGTGTTCCTAAGAAACTTTTCCTGTCCAACCTTGACCTCTTTCCCTCACCTCCCCCACCCCGTCAGTCTCCTATGGCCCAACCTAGCACCTCAGCCACATCATCGGCGAGACAAGTGGTGCCAGTAGTCACCGGATTATGGAGTGCACCAGGCAGCAGGGCAGGAAGTGTGGCAAGGAGCCACAGCACGGACAGTCCCCCACCTGTCAAGCATCAAAAGTTGGCCAGTACCCGGCGGGAGAGGGGGAAGACACCAGCCACCAAAGCCGCTCCCAGGAGTACAGTTGGGATTGTGGAGTCAGCTGCGACACCTTCCAAGGTGGGGAAGGGGCACAAGAAAACCGGCAAGTCTTGGAAAATCAGCACGGCGGAGATGACCGCCATCAGCCCCGCTGCCCAGGAGGCGACCGCCAGCAGCAACACTGCCCCAGACAGGACCGCCAGCAGCAGCCCCACTGCCCAGGAGGCGACCGCCAGCAGCCACACTGTCCCAGACAGGACCGCCAGCAGCAGCCCCGTTGCCCAGGAGGTGACAAGCCAGCAGCCCCACTGCCACAGACAGGACCACCAGCAGCTGAACCGCTGCCAAGGACACCGCCGCCACAAGCACCGCTGCCAAGGACACCGCCGCCACAAGCACTGCTGTCAAGTACACCGCCGCCACAAGCACCGCTGCCAAGGACACCGCTGCCACAAGCAGCGCAGGCCCATGAGCGTCAACAGCTCTGATGCTACTGAGGCCGCCACAAGCAGGATGAAGCACTCTGGGCACAAAGCCCCCTCCAGAACCAGTGGAGAATGTTATCCACTACCTCTGTCATTGGCAGGATTAAGCACTCTGGGCACAAAGCCCCCTCCAGAACCAGTGGAGATTGACATCCACTTGAGAGACTGTGGCTTTGCACTCCCCCGGTTATAGCAGTGGGTAAACCACCCACTGTAGAGACTTGAGAGGCTGTGGCTTTGCACTCCCCAGGATATAGCAGTGGGCAAACCACCCACTGTTGAGACTTGAGAGACTGTGGCTTTGCACTCCCCAGAATATAGCAGTGGGCAAACCACCCACTGTAGAGACTTGAGAGACTGTGGCTTTGCACTCCCCAGGATAGAGCAGTGGGCAATCCACCCACTGTAGAGACTTGAGAGACTGTGGCTTTGCACTCCCCAGGATATGGCAGTGGGAAAAACACCCACTGTAGGGACTTGAGAGACTGTGGCTTTCCACTCCCCAGGATATAGCAGTGGGCAAACCACCCACTGTTGAGACTTGAGAGACTGCAGCTTTGCACTCCCCAGGATATAGCAGTGGGAAACTACCCACTGTAGAGACTTGAGAGACTGTGGTTTTGCACTCCCCAGGATAGAGGAGCAGTGGGCATCCCACCCACTGTAGAGACTTGAGAGACTGTGGCTTTTCACTCCCCAGGATATGGCAGTAGGCAAACCACCCACTGTAGAGGCTTGAGAGACTGTGGCTTTGCACTCCCCAGGATTGAACAGTGGGCATGGGGCCCCCTCGTCGATTTGGCGTCGTGCACTCAACTGGCTGAGGTGCCCACCCTTTCCCTTCCCCCTGAGGTGCATGTTTTATTTCTATCTGATGCCCCTGCAGTGTTCTCTCCGTCTTGTTCGGGTATCTTGTCTGGGCCTCACCCATGCCTTTTGGGCCCAGTGATCCACGGACTATGATGGTGGACTCCCTTGGACTTGTGTTCTTGGTGTTTTAAATTGTATATAGTATAAATGTATGTATTTGTAACTATTTTGGATGTCTGTAATTGAATATATCACAATTTTTTTACTAATTTCCTTTTGTCCCTGCATTCTTCCAGGGGGTGTTGGTGGATGTAACTGTGATGTATCATGATGTATTAGCGTGTGTGTTGTAGTGGGTGAGGGAGGGGGTGGGGGTGTTGCATGTGTGTGTCACAGATTTTTCCCTCACCCCTCCCCTGTGTCGTAGGTGCAGTACTCACTGTGGTCTTCGCCGCTGGCGTTCATGCTCCTGGTAGAGGAGCAGGAAGATAAAGGCTGGGAGTATCAGGAGCTCTGGTTCCATGGCGCCCTGGTTCCTTTTGGGGTGTGCAGAGGTGAAATTTTTCCCTTCGAAGTCCTGTTTCCGCCGTGTTTCTGTTCGCGGTGAATCCGCCCCAGAAAAGGTGGCGGATTGGTGGGTTGTAATTCTGTGGGCGGTACATTGTCCTCCGTCTGTCTGTTGGTGGTGACCACCGCTGTGTTTGTTTGTACCGCTGTGGCGGTCGGAGTGTTAAAGTGGCTGTCTATGTTGGCAGTTTCCGCCACGGTTGTAATTCCAATTTCTTTTACCGCCGGCCTGTTGGCGGTCTTACCGCCGCTCTAACATCGACTGTGTTAGAATATATTCTTACCTTCTGTAAGGAATATATAAGGAGTACTGTTGGGACGCAGTTTGCCATAGGTGAAAGTTTAAGAGATTGAGTTACTTAAAGCACAGAGAATTATTTTGGAATAAGTGTGCACATTCTCCCCTTAGAGAAGTAAATGTAAACCATCACGCTTGGAGGCCGATTTTCTGATGAATGCAGCTCCTTGCTGCAAAATTGTATAAGCTCCCACGTTATTCAACATCTACACGTCGACTCCACTGTATCTGAGTTTGAGTGTCCTTGTGTTTGGTGTACGCGTTTAATCATTATAACCGATGAGTCTAGATAGTAAGGCTTCTCGTTTTCCTTAGAACTGCAACGTCTGCATTGAAATCACTTCTTTTTGCATATCCAAAAATATTGTTTTTCATTCTTTCCCAGAGCTATCACATCTACACATTCCCTGATATGTTCTAACATATCTACTGTACCTTATAGCACCTACAGTATTTTTAAGCAAGGCTTTGTTCAGCCTTCATGTAGAACACTTTGCCCTACGGGATAAGAACCCCTTCCTGGATGGTGTTACGTACCCTCCTGTGTATTCTTCCTTTATGGTGTTAATTAACTTCCTAGTGATTAGAATACTGTGCAGTGAGTGTTATACTTAGTGGGTTGTGTAAATCACCATGCATCTAACAAGCCTATTTCCAATAATCAAATCTCCCCAGCTGAAGAAATTGCAGCAACTACCCCAGACTTTAGCTGCATCTTCTTGTCTTTTTGCGGGTGCTTTCTCAGGTTACTGTCATGACTTATTATTAAAATGTCAGTAGTAAACAATATATGTAATAATGGATTAAGAAAGTTGTCCTGACCTACTATAAGGGCATATTTTAATGCTAGTGCAAGGTATGATGCATTTTTTGTTTTGTTTTGCATTTCTTTGTTCGTTTACAACAAGGTATAAAAAAAACAAATAAACAGTGGACAACATACAGCACAGTGGTGGCCTGCACGAGCCAGTTGTGACATTGGCCGAAATGGTATGCTGTGACAGCAGATCCCGAAACAACATCTGAAGGAGAGGACAAAGGGGCAGAGTCTGGGATCGATGTTTCAGTCTGCGGAGTCCCATCCGACGCCACCTCTTCAAGTGATTCTAAGGGAGATGATGAGGACAGTCATGCTGTCCCTTAGCAAGCACAGAATGTACAGTGGGACAACAGCGGGTTAGCTCAACCCAGACAACAGGTACATGCAGTGACAAGCACAGACAGAGGGCTCTCTTGGCAACCCCCCAATTTAGTTCAGCCCCAAATTCCACTTTTTACTGGTGATGCTGAATGTAAAGTCAATACGGCCAACTTTTTGCCAGTAGACTATGTCCGTCTCTTTTTGGATGTTGGCTTACTTCATCAAATTGTGCAGCAACCAGATTTGCATGCAGAACAATTTCTGAGGGAGCATGGAGGCACTCTAGGGCCCAGTTCTAGGGCATGCCAGTGGACTCCCACTTCACTGGCAGAGTTGAAGATATCTTTAGGCTTACAATAAAAATGGGGTTAGTTCAGAAACCCACCTTGTAGTCTACTGGATGACTTGCATGTTTAGATAACCCCCATCTTCGTACTGTACATGAGCAGAGATCATTTTTGCTATTGCACTGCATGCTGCATTTCAGTGACAATTCTGCTGCATTGCCCCAGGACCATCCAGACCAAGACTGGCTGTTCAAATATTGTCCTGTCCTGGAATATTTGTATAAGGGTAGTAGTGGTGAGGATGCCGCACCTCCGTACCGTAACAATTCGTATTTAAGCAGCAAAGTAAGTCAGATAAGAAAATGGTGCCACTCGGTCGGGTGCCCCACTACCCTAGTGGGCACAGAGAATTGTGTACCGAGGTACACAATGACAATAAATGCAGGTAGACCAAGGCACACAGAGAAGTAAGAGTCCATAAACGTTTCTGGGAAAAAAGTATAGCCCAAGTAGTATGAATCCAGAGGCGAGGAGAAAAGCGATGATTCCGGGTTGGTGTTTTGAAAGAGTCTTTATTACAGGTGCAGGTTTCTATTGTCTTACAGGAAACAGCCAACACGTGTTTCGTCACACAAGTGACTTTATCAAGGCTGTAAAGAAGTAATAAAAACATACTGGTATGTACAGTTGGCCTGAAGAAATATGTCTATTAAGTGTTAACACAGTTAGAGTAAACCTGTGATCCGCTTTGGATAAGTGCATGTGCATTCAAAAGCAAATGAGTGAAGAGTCAAGAGGCATGACAAAATAGATGTTACTGTGTGATCCCAATAAAAAGTGTCGTAAGAGCAGACAGAGTGCCCAGTGAGTTAGGTGCGGAGAGCGTCTAGTTACGATATTAGGAATGGAATATTTGTATGCCGGGTTTCCAGAGATCTATAATCATTGAAAGAATATAGCAGTCGATGAGTCCTTCATCCTGCACAAAGGACATTCTGTTCAGCGACTATATTTCGAGCAAAAGAGCTCGCTATGGCATCAAGCTACACATGCTGTGTGAGGACTCTTCTGGCTATGTTTACAGCTTGAGAGTGTATATAGGGAAGGACTCCACGCTAATACCTGTAGGTTTGCCTCCCACATTAGGGGTAACAGGGAGGATTGTGTGGGAGCTTGTCCAGCCACTCCTTAATAAAGGTTGTAACCTTTCTGTAGTCAATTTCCACACAGGATTAGAGTTGTTCAGTAGGCTCTACCAAGCTGCACTGTGGCCCATCAATCAATCAATTTTCGTAAAGCACAGCTACTCAGCCGTGAGGGTCACTAGGTACTGAAGGGCGAATGGGACTCATCCGAAGAGCCACGTTTTGAGGTTCTTCCTGAAGATGGTGAGTGATGGGCTTTGTCTGAGGTGCAGGGGGAGGTTGTTCCAGCCATTTGCGGCAATGTAGGTGAAGGATCATCCTCCGGCGGTGGTTTTATGAATGTGAGGCATGGTGGCCCTGGGCCAGCTGGGCAGAGCAGAGGGATCTGGCGGGGTGTCGAAGGAGACGCAGTGGGTCAGATAGGCTGGTCCTGCGTTGTGTGGGTGAGTAGCTTGATATGTTCTCTGCCTGGGAGGCCCAGGATGAATCTGGTGGCGGCGTTCTGGATGAGCTGTAGTTTTTGATGATTCTAATCAAGGTGCTGGCGTAGAGGGCGTTGCCATAGTCGAGCTTGCTTGTGACCAAGGCAGTCTGCGGGGATTGCGAAGTGTGTGCTAGCAGGAGGAGGCAAATGAGTTTACCTGATGGGTCATGGATAGGGAGGAGTCGAGGATGATGCCTAGGTTGTGGGCATGCTCAGTCGGTGCAGGGGGGCCACTGAGGGATGTGGGCCACCAGGAGTCATCCCAAGCTGATGTGGCATTTCCGAAGATGATGAGCTCAGTCTTGTTGGAGTTGAGCTTGAGGCAGCTTTCTCTCATCCAGGTGGCAATGGCTCTATTACTGGGTGGAAGTTCCTTTTGGCCGTGTCTGGGCCTTCGGTGAGGGAAATGATGAGTTGTGTGTCAGCGGCATATGACACAATGTTCATTCCGTGGCTTCTGACGATGGCTGCGGGAGGGGCCATTTATACGTTGAACAGTGTGGGACTCAGTGAGGATCCTTGAGGGACACCACAATTGACTCCTGTGGGTCTGGATGTGTAGGGCAGGAGTCTGACCCTCTGTACCTGTGGTACAGTTAGCTGTAACCACAAATGATTCCTGCAGGAGTTTCTTTGGAAGAAGCTCCAGAAATCACAGAGTACTGCATTGCATTCCAACTAACTGCTCGCTCTCAGGTTCTTGGATAGATCTGATGAATACGTGCTCACTACAATTCATGACGAGAGCACTTCCCCCACAGTCGTTTGGGGTTAGATGGCCACAGCTTTGTTAAGCAAGCAGCTACAGAATTGCAGTTCATCTACTTCAGGAAATTGAGGTCTTCATTAAGGCCTGCTCAACACCTTTATCTGCCGTCAGAACGTTGTAGGTGTTTTGATCAATTAACATGCATTATAATCCCCACACTGTGCATACTAGTGGACAGAACATATGCCACATTGTCACAGAGTAACCTGTGTGGCAAAATGTTAAAGGTGTGACTTAATTTTGAAGTGCTTGTTAGGAAACCTATGTATGCTAACAAGGACCACCTTCATTGCCAACGAGAACCAGAGTGAGAGTAATAAGTCAAACAAATGTCCTGTGGGGCTTATTCACCAACATTTCTAATTGTTTGAAAGTGTGCAAACTCAACTTGTAGCTTCAATTTCAAAGCAAAAGTAGAAGTGATGGTGAATGAGTCCCACAATATATTTGACTTTTTACTTTAGAGGCCTTAAGTAGTATTCACCATCACGTCTGCCTTAGTTTCAATGGTAGATATACTCACTCAGTTCGAGGAATAGGCCTCTCAAGGCATTCTTGGATGCCCCCAACTTGCATCCACAAACTGGAAAGAGTTGGATTTAGTGCAGTAAGTGCACTGATGGCACATGAAAGACGTTTTCTTGAGCTTCAAGTAGCTATTGGTGGAAGTCATTGGTATAGGTTCACTTGGCAATTACACAGGATTAGTCAGGACTCTGATTAGGACAGAGACATAAATGGGTAAGAAAAGCTTATTGGACGTGTGCTTTCCCAGGGGTATTGCACAAGTAAAAGGTAGATAGTAAAGGTAGTACAGATGCACATCATCTACATCTATAGATTTAAACCCATTGGTTCCATGCTGGCACTGAAGGACAATGACACATATGGGTCAGTGTTTGACCTGCTTGCCATGTTCATTCTCCATCAGAACTTAGTAAATGTTCAGTTTGCTGTATGATAGGTGCATTACAGTCACAGCACTGCACATAATAGTGGCTGTGTGTCAAATACTATCCTTCTTCATAGTTTATGACATTCTCTTTGGGAAACTTTGAGAAAATTCCCCAGCATTTCTCCCTTAGTTTCAATGGTAGATATGCCCACTCAGTTTGATGAATGGGCCTCACAGGGCATTTTTCAGACACCCCCAGTTTGCATCCACAAAATGGAAGCAGTTGAAATTAGCATAGTGAGTACGCTAAAGTCACATGAAAAACATGTCTTCTGAGCCTCAGGTGTCTCTCATGGGAGCCCTTAGTAAAGATTCCCTATGCATGCCTTCAGTATGTTCAGGAAGAAGGAGGTGGTTACTTGACTGGTGGTAAAATGAAGTCATATTTAATTCGTCCTGTGGTATATGAATGTGAAGGGCCCTTGTCTGACAGCAGTATGTTGATGTGAGTGCAATGATTGGCTGGATTGGGCCCGTGGCCAGCAGTATGAAAGTGTGTGTTGTGCATAAATGGCATGTAAATGGATCATAAAGCAGTTGGTTCTGTGAAGTGGCTTTATGGCTCACCTTCATTCAGATACTTTAATAAGTATTTATCCTTTAAAACCATACTTTATGGAGGTGCTAAAACCAACTAGTGTGAGTGGCGCATTAACTTTAACAGATTAGTACCAGGGGAGTCAAAGGGTGCAGGGCTTGCATTGCTCTCACCATTTTTCCTTCGCTCAGAATCCCCTTGAAATCCCAAACTTTGCTAAAAAATGCATTTTCTTCCATTTCTGTGAAGTAAATTTCTGGAATATGCAGACAGACACAATTTTTTTCCACCCATCATTCCCCTAAGTCTCTAGAGAAAAACATTGCCTTACTTGTGAGGGTGGCCAAGTGACCATGACAGGGAAGTGCCGACAACGTATTGTGGAGACATTAGAATTACCTATCACAAAACACCCTGGTTTTGTAAGACGTTCACCTGCGTCTTTGGTCCTGGGCTCGGCGGCCATATAGGGAAAACAACCAAACCCAGACATTTCTGAAAATTAGACACCCATGGCAGTCCATGGAGATGCGGTCTGTATGGATTCCACATAATTTTCTTACCCAAAATACACTGCAAGGGTGAAAGGTTGATTAAAAGCATTATTTTCCCTTGCCTTTCCATCACTTAAATTACAGGAATGATTAGGGATCCACAAGATTCCCACCACCCAGTGTTCCCCACTTGTCTTGATAAAATTACAACTACAACCCCACTTGTATGCCTGTGCCTTTTACCCTCATCAGGAATGGATCACTCCAGGGTTAGCAGTAGCCTTCATGCCAGGACTACCATTGATCCGTTCCTGTCATGGGCACCAGGTCCACGCACACCAGTCGGGAATCGTTTTTATCGGGACAAGTTGGGGAACACTAGGTGGTAAGATGTTTGTGGATCCATGCAAATTCCTGTAGTTTACTTAACAGAAACGCAAGGAAAAATACTGTTTTTATTTGACGTGTCACATTTGCAGGGTATTCTGTCTAAAAAATCGTTGGAGAATCCACACAAGCCACACCTCTGTGGATTCCACTGGGTGTCTATTTTAAAAAATGTATGGGGTTGGTAGGTTTCTGTTAGATCTGGCACCCTTGGCGTGCTTTCATATGTATTTTTGCCCCTGCTTCCTGTATTTTTGACTGTGTGCTGGAGTTCGGTTTTGATGGTTTTTGGTACTCTGGGCTCTTTTCCACTGCTGACTAGTGCTAAATTGCAAGTGCTCCCGGTATAAATTGTGATGATGATTGATTATTCCTTGTTGGCATTCTTGATTTACTAGTAAGTACCTAGTAAAGTGCACTAGAGGTGCACAGGGCCTGTATATCAAATGCTACTAGTGTGCCTGCAGCACTGCCACCCACATGAGAAGTCCTGTAACCATGTTTCAGACCTGTCTCTTCAATGTCTGAGCGTGCAGTTTTGCAGTGGCAATTCAACCTGGCAAGTGTACCCACTTGCCAGGCCCGAACCTTCCCTTTTACTATATTAACGTCACCCCTAAGGTAGTCCATAGGTGGCTCCATTGGCAGGGTGCAGTGTGTTGAAAATGTAGGGCATATATTGCTGTGTTTTACATGTCCTGATAGAGAAATACTGCCAAATTCATTTTTCACCACTGCAAGGCCTGTCTCTCCCATACGTTAACATAGGGACTGCCTTTAAATATCTTTTACGTGCAGTTTCCCATTGGGAGCAATTAGGGATGAGGTAGTTGGGGTCTCTAAACTCACAATTTAAAAATACATATTTGGGAAAGTTGGTTTTTAGATTGTCTGTTTGAAAATGCCACTTTTAGAAAGTGGGAGTTTTCTTGCTTAACCTTTTTGTGCCTCTGCCTGCCTGTGGAATCCACTTCTGGGTCAGACTGACAGTTGGGCTGTTTGTGAATTCCCTCTAGGTAGTGACACAAAGGGAGCTGAGGAGTGTCCTACACATCATGATGAGTTTCCTGGGCTAGAGTGGGGGGGGGGACTGACAGTTACACCTGAAAGGGATGTGCCTGTCCTCACACAATGCAGTCTCCAACCCCCTGGTGTGTGTCTGGGGCCAGGCCTCAGCGAGGCAGGATTTTGTGAACAAAAGAGACTTTCCTTTGAAGTTTGCCCACTTCAAAGACATAAATTAGTATATGTAGTGGACCCAAAACCCCAGACTTTTAGAATACTTCTGCATCAAGAGGATCCTCTGCATAGGAAAAGAACTGAAGAGCTGGAGGAGGAGTATTGCCCATTTTTCTGTGTGTGGTTTGCTGGGTTGTCCTGCAGTTGCTGCTTCTGTCTTAAGGAGGAAAAAGACTGGATATTGCTGTGTAACCTGCTTGTGAAGATTCTTCAAGGGCTTGGACTGAGCTTTCCCCCTGTTCTGAAATCTCAGGGCCATCAAAGACTTCAGCTGCCAACTTCTGCTGAGACACCTACCATACAAAGTGGTGCCACATCCAGTCCCTGTGCCCTTGAAAGAAGAAGCTGGTGAACCCAAGGTGAAAATCCATGCACCGGAGAAGAGCGGCAGAAAAAGCAACGCACCACCTACACTGTGGCTGAAAAATCGACACATAGCCAGTAAAATCGACGCATCACCAGCTCAGAGCTGGTTCATTGTTGCCATGCGTCAGGATTTTCCATGCGTTGTCACCGCACAGACCTGATGTTGCTTGTCTGGAAATCAACGCATATCTTCCTGTGAGGAAAGAATGCTTGCCCGATGGACAAAGAATCGATGCACATCCTCAATTGTGAATAAGGATTCAACAAATCACTTTCTTTTCCAATGCACTCTCGCCCAGGCAGCTTTATTTTTGATGCATACCAGGTACTTTGTGCTAAAACAACACACTTTGATTTTTATGGATTAAGACTCTTTTTACTTAAAAAATTCATATCTTTACTTCTGTATGTTGGATTTTTGTCATTTATTTTCTTGTTGATTTAGATAAATATTAGCTGCTTTTCTAAACTGGTGTGGAGTCCTTTTGTGGTAGTTTCCCTGTGTTACTGTGTGTGTTGATACACATACTTTACACATTGCCTCTGAGATAAGCCTGAGTGATTGTGCCATGCTACCAAGGGGGTGAGGAGGGCTTATCCTAGGTGTGTATCTCCCTTATCCTGACTAGGGTGAGAGTCCTGCTTGGACAGAGTACAAACTGACTGCCAACTAGAGATCCCATTTTTAACAGTTTCCCTAAATGGTTCCAGATCCCATGATTAATTAGTACACTCACCTCAGTTATCATTATAGCCACAGTACACTTTGGGCCCTTCCCCATTGCAGGCTCTTGTCCTACCCACACAAGTGAGATAACATTTTTATGGGGAGAGTTGGGGGAATGTGGGTGGAAGGAAGTTTGAGGCTTCCCTCAGATTCTAGAACTTTGCATTGTTGAAATGTCAGGAAATTTTGTTTTTTTAGACGATTTTGAGGTTTGCAAAGGGTTCAGTTTTGAGATGTTTCCTGTTCCTGGCATTAGCCTTATCCACACAAGCGAGGTACCATTTTTATTGGCAGAGTTGGAGGAATGCTGAGTGGAAGGAAGTTTGTGGCTCGCCTCAGATTCCAGGACTTTGCATCACTTTTTTTTTAGACACATTTTGAGGTTTGCAAAGGATTCTGGGTTACAGAACCTGGTGGTAGTCCCACAAGTCACCCCATTCTGGATTCACTTAGGAGTCTAGTTTTTTCAAATGAATTGGCGTGCTTGGTTTCCATAGGCGCTAGCTGAGAGAGAGGCCAAAATCCACAGCTAGGCACTTTGAATAAAGCCGGTGCATTTTCATTGGGAAAACGTCATGTGTCCACGTTGTGTTTTGGGGCTTTTCCTGTCGCAGGCACTAGGCCTTCCCACACAAATGAGGGACCATTTTTATTGAGAGACTTGGGGAAATGTTGGTTAGAAGGAAGTGTGTGGCTCCCATCAGATTCAAAAACTTTGCATGGCTGAAATGTTAGCAAAATGTGTTTTTTCGACAATTGTTGAGGTTTTCAAAGGATTCTGGGTAACAGAACCTGGTTAGAACCCTACAACTCATCCCATTCTCGATTCCTCTCGGTCTCTAATTTTTTTAAATGCATAGATTTTCTAGGTTTCCCTAGGTGCCGGCTGAGCTAGAGGGCAAAATCAACAGCCAGGCACTTTGCAAAAAATTTGTCTGTTTTCATTGGGAAAATGTAATGTGTCCATGCTGTGGTTTGGGTTGCTTCCTGTCACGGGCACTAGGCCTACTCATACAAGTGAGGTACCATTTTTATCAAGAGACTTGGAAGAACACAGAATAGAAGAACAAGTGGTATTGCCAATTGTCATTCTCTGCAAAGCTGGGAAGATGGTGATTTTAGCACTGCAAACCCTTTGTTGATCCCATTTGCAAGGAAAAAACTGATGCTTTTTTCTGCAGCACTTTTTTTCAATTTTTCCCCAAAATCCAAATGTAGCTTTTTTTTAAACTAATTTCTCAGTCTCCTCCAGGGGAACCCATAAACTCTGGGTATCCTTATACTCCCCAGGATGTCATAAAAAAGGGATGTACATTTGGCATGGATAGCTTATATGAGCAAAAAGTTATGTGGGCCTAAGCGCAAAAAATCCAAATAGCCAAAAAAGGGCTCATCATTGCAGGACGAAAGCAGGAAAGACAGCCTAACCCACAAACAGGGCATGGGGCAGTGGAGAGAGTGAAAAGGGACCAAAGGCAAACTAAAGAGAAAGTTTTTCTTGGTGCCCTGGCAAATCTTCAATCAACGGATCCAATCCTACGCGCCTGCGGAGCCACAAGGCCCCTCACTGGAGCAGGAAGGAAGCAGGAGCCGATGGAGAAGCCACAAAGAACAGGCCAGGAAGAGAACTGGGAGTAAAGAAAGAGTAGTATGAGGTGCTCAGAATATATTAGCAGACAAAGGCCAGGCTTCTAAGGACCTAAGTGCAGGTAACCAGTGGTTAAAGTCCTCAGGGGAATCCAGTGGCAGGCCGAACAAGCAGGGACAGTAAGCCAGAAGGGATGGGCAGCACCAACCCCACAGCTCACACAAACCCCACAAAGACCTCACAGAGATCCCCCACCATCAGAGGAGCAGTAGCCAGAGTGGGGAGCACAGGCCAGAAGAGTGGGAAGAGAGTGAAGGGGAAGGTAACAGGATAAATGAGGAGAGCCCAGATCAGAAGGGCAACCTTGTGGAAGGAAGAATAGAATGATTGGATAGTGAGGAAGATACTGAAAAACAGAGGTGTATGAAGGCCAGACCGGACAGGTAACAAGCTATGTCCAGCACGAGCAACAATATGCATAACAAGAAAAGGAAGCATGAAAATTAGCAAAGAGCATACTCAGCTGCCAACAAGGAGTATACAAAGGGCACTAAAAGGTGGCAGTCTATAGGAGGGGTCGCCTCAGTTCAATGTCAAACCTGACTTTGGTGAGGAGTGGGATTTGTCACACCCTCAGTCCTGTGAGAGCTCCACCACTGCCCAGGTCACCTTGTCCTTGCCACTTGCGATCTGTTTGAGCAGTCCCGAAGTCTGCCCTGAGGGCTGCTCCCCCAGGGCCACTGATCCTCGGAAACAGGAAAGAGCATGTTCACAGACTGGCTGAACTGCGACAACTCCATATGAGCAATGTCCGTTCAATGGTCCTGTGTCCCTCCAAGCAAGACCACAGTTCCTCAGGTCGTGAAAGACCTTGGACTTGCCGTCTTTTGTGATCCACATCTGTGCAGGTTCAAAGAGGCCAAATTGAATGTCATACTTATGCACTGAGTCACAACAGCAAGGGATGCCTTCATCTTGTCATTGGTCTCCCTGCAAAAAGTCTGCTAAGACAAGGATCTTGTGGCCCTGAAAGTCGTACCGCCCGTGGGCGCATGCCGCAGTCAAGCATTGCCAGACCTGCTCATGAGGGGGGAAACAGGTGATGAGAGGCCACACTGGGCTTGGTGCAACTATCTACTGTGGCCTAATCCTGTGTTCCCATTGTATGTACAAAGTGGCAGGGAGAAGGCCAGGGGGGACGTGAGGGTGGGGAGAAGCTCCCTGAGAAAGCAGGTGACATTGGTCCCTTCCGCTTCTTCTGGAAAGCGAAAGAAGCGGACATTATCCCTCTGGCTCCTATCTTCCAAGTCAGTGATTTTATTGCGGGGATACCAGAGTTCCGAATCTCTGTCCAGGATGGGGCTGAGCCTCTCCTTCACCTCTAACAGATGCTGCTTCATCCCCTCCACTTAGACATTAAAATAGGCAATGTCCAACCCGATAGACCTTGATTCTGCCTCTATATCAGTCATTCCTGCCCTCCAGGTCATGGATGATCCACTGTGTTGATTTTCTGATGTATCCAGTCCATTGTGGAGTCTAGAGGTGGCATGGCTGAGGCATATGGGGCTGATGCAGGCCTGGTCTGTGAAATGGCCACATGAGGAGCAGTTGCTGGGACGACTTGCCGGAGGGTGACTTACCGGGGAACATCTCCACCCCAGACACAGAAAAAGAGCATACAACCTTCCAGTGGAAGCAGGCAGGATCCCAACAATGGAGCAGTGGCTCCATATGGGAGGGATTTATGGCAGGCTTTAAAATGTTGAAACGTGAGGCATCACAGGTTGGGAAGAGACCCCAGAAGTACACCCCATGGGGACACACTCTGGACCTGCCGCCTCCTCAACCTGCACAAATGGCATCTGGTGTGAGCACTAGGATGCAAAAGGAGGGGTAGGGAGGATCACCACACCCCCAGTCAGGAGGGGAGAGGCTTCAGAGCATGGACCACAGGATAAAGGGTTCCCATGATGTGGCTGGACCAGGCACTACCCCTATCGCTACAGTGAAGCCCCGAGGCCAATAACAAGAAGGGAGGAGGCTGGAGGAAATCTGCCAGTCATCCCAGGGGCAGGTCCATGTACATCTGGCATGGTCACTGTCTGAAACCCCACTGTCTTGCCAGAATGGGCACACAATGCACCAAGTGGTTCGTAGCCCCTGGCTGGGTCTGAGGCCAATGGACAGGCTGGTAAAGTCACAGGGTATGGGGCAGTGGTTCCCCCGGAAGGCAGGATACTCTGCTGGATAGCAGAAGTCCAGGTGTAGTCCCCCTCCTTATGGTGCGCCAGGTGGCAGCTGCAGGAGCCCAGGCCCTGGGCTCTCCCTTCTGGGCCTAAGATGGCTGTGCTGGTCTCAAACGGCACTCATTAAAAGAAGGATGAATAAGCATTGGAGGGGTGGAAAAGTAAAATCATAACAGAATTTATTACACAAATTATAGTAAAAGATATTTAAGGTCATGTAGATAGTTTGGATCTTAATATTTAGTTGTGAAATGAAAAAAGGACAGACAATTCTTATCTCCTATTACATATCGAACTGTTGTGCCTTCTTAGTCTGCCATTCCTGGTTATCTTTCAAATTGGAATGTAAAGCAGCTTGTATCTTCATGACAATCGGTAGCATATCTTGTACAGCAGAAACAGAGACATTGTTAGTAGGAATAAAAGTACATGTTTTGCAATGGTAGCTGTTGATAATCGTAGTTGGTTTGAGGATGGAAACCTGATGAAAACATCTTTGCATGTCTAGTTTATTGCACAAGTAGGAACAGGCAGAGAAAGACATTCCAGCTGTGTGAACCACTGATTGCATCTTAGGTATGGGAAAAATAGGCATTGTATTAAATAAGTTAAACTTTAGCAATAAAGCAGTACACCCTTCATACTTAGGTAAATCAACAATAAAAGCAGATGAGACGTAAAAAAATACCCGTTGTTTGCAAATCTTCAAAGATGATTTGAAACCTGATTTGATTTGGTATATGTGCCAGAACAAACTTCTTAAAAACATTTTGTTTGTGAAGAATTAGATCTTCATTTACCTTGTCTAACTCAGCATATGGCCTTCGGCTTTGGGTGAATCAGGAGCTACTGGTAAGGTCGTAAACTATAATTTTCTTCTTGTAGGTATGGAAAGCCTTTTGTGAACAAAAAAGTATTTCTTACTGCTCATCCAGCTCTTAGATTCTGGTTCTTTTTTTCTCTTTAGCCCATGGAAAGATTTGTATGAGAGAATTATTTCAGAAAATATTTCTCTTTCTCGGGCTAGATTCTGAATAAGCAACCAGCCACTGTGTTTTTTTAATTGGAATAAAAGTTATGAAGAAGTGATATGGTTGGAATAACAGGCCATTGAGTTGACAGCAATTGTACTTGACAGATTTTTGTAGTATCTCTATATCAAGACTACCTGTTCTTAGTTGGGTCACCCTTGCACCACGTAAGGGCAACACGCAGGGGCTACACATTACTAAAGTAAGATCAAAGTATTAAGCAATGCAAGCCATGATTGGCATTATAAATCTGGACTAACATAGAGCAAATCACTGCCTTGCATTACTCTGCCACAGGGAGGTAGTCCATGGGTGAAACGTGGGTGCTACCATGCATGAACCCATGGATTTTGGTGCATTCTCAGATTTACCATTCCCAGTAGACCTGAAAATGCATCGAAATCCTATGCTTCCCTAGGTGAGGCGTAATGAGGAGAAATATCTATGATTTCTCCACGTTTTTCCTCTTTCTATATGTGCTGCAGAAGCACACACAGAAAGAGGAATATGCCTTAGAGGATTGTTTTTGTGCAGGAAGCTATTGCACTAAAACAATCCATGGCGCCAGGGTGCCTGTGTTGGTGAAAGGCAGCCAAAATGGCACCAGCGCAGGGAAAAGACAAGAATGTGCCATATAATGCTAAATACAACACATTCTTGTCCTTTCCCTTATATAAAGTGCATCAAGGTGTCTAGCTGCGCTGTATGAACATGTGACAAATATGCCCCTCGAAGAGGAGCAGTGAGTAGAAATGTTGTCATTACTTGGAAGCCTTCTTTAGCACGTAACTCCTTTTCAAGGACAGAGTAATTAGAATTTGTTAAAGTTAACCTATGGAAATGAGAGCTATAGCATGTTTTTTTTTTGTTTTCTTCAATAGGAGAACAGCCTTTGACAGGCATTTGCTCAAGATGAAGTTTGTTAGTGTGAAGATTAATGTTTCAGTAAATCTTTTTTTCTACAAAAAAAAAGAATTAGAAAGGGCATGAGAGGCTTCAGGGCCCAAGGAGAAGCTTTCTCTTTTGTTAAGACCTCTTTAATGGAATCCATGATGAACTTTCAGAATTAATAGGTTAACCTGGTCAAACTCTGACTTTCTGTAAACATTCAAAGAGAAGAAGCAAAGTGAGTTAGGAGAGTAGCCAGTTTATTAAAATATTAACAATTAATTTTACAATGGTTTAAGTAAAATGTTGTAACCTTATTTTAGGTGAGAACCTTTTTATCTCATAAGCTTTCACTATTGCAGTTTCTAACTACAATGAAACAATACTTTTAGTGTCCCCTTAAAGATGGAGTTCTTTAAGTTATTATCCATCAATTGGCCTTGTTTCTCCTAAAGGCTCCAGCTTTGGTTCTTGTAATGGCGATTAGGATACCTGTTTTCACAAAATTCCTCTTCATGTTTTCTTTTTTGTCTTTGGAGCCAATCCTGGTGGCATTTCCAATAGTTACCCATTGTGATCTCAACCATATTGTTCTGAAAGGGATGACAGGAAGATCTTTCAGGCAAGAATTCCGTTTGACAGCATCTCTCTCTCTTCTTCTTCCCCATAGAAAAACATACCCTAATCCAACACTGGCTTTTAGTTCCAGCATACTTATGAAGTATTTTTGTATCCCCTACGATCCTCGATCTTCCTTGTTTTTTAGGCCAGAGAAGGGAACCTTCCATCCCACTTTTGGTCTGGAGTTGTTAAGGAAAGCCAAGCTCCTGCCCAATGTTTATCTTTCCTGTTTGTGATACACCTTTATTTGTAGTTGACTTCACCCCTCATAAAAGGTAGGTCCTATCTTTCATGGGGATGCTTACATTCCCTTCATCATACGTTTTCTGTTGAACTTGAGGTGAAGGGTGTGAACATGATCCCCACCCTGCCCAATTCCTGCAGTCCTTCTGTGGTATGGGTCACAATAAACCATAGGTCACCATATAAAGACAAGATGTAACAAGGGGTTTACACTCTATGGCCTAAAACGACTAAATCATTGTATATCCTCCTCACTTAACTGTTGTCTTTCAAGTGGAATAAAAGTAGCATAACAGATGCAATACAAATTGTTATGCCATATGAGTGGAGATTTAAGACGAAGATCCACTAGTTCCCTAGGATTTCTCACAAAGTGAAAAGGGATAATAGTTTGAGTGTACAACAACAAGCAAAACAATCATTGAACCATGAATAAAGGTCATGGTAAAGCTCTGCTGTGAATAGAAAAAGGTCTATCAGGCTGATGAATGCTCTTATATGTAAGAGTTCATAGACATTGTAAATTCACATGATCAATCCAATTTTCAAAGTGTTACTTGATGCTCATCACTAAGTTTCTCCTTTTAGAATACTCCAGTTTCATATCTAGTCACTTTCCTTGTGGAACTGAATAGGTGGTTCATTTTCTGACAAAATATGGGACATGAAGAAAACAGAGTACTCTCGTTGTTTTCTTGCATTTGTAACATGACAGCTAGGAAAATATGCAAACATTCTTTTGACTTTATCAGATGCTTTTTAATTTGGGAAAACCAATGAAAATTGCATTTCATGATTCGCTTCTTTAAAAAACAGGTAGTATGTCTTAAACTGGCAAATCTTTAATACATTGCCAATAGAAATGTGCATACTCAAGAAACTTTGGGTTTCCTTGACATTGGTGAAAAGATACGATTAAAAGATGGTTGATGTTTTGTGTCCACAGACAAACCAGGTGCATTCAGCCCAAACACAATATATTCAACCTCCTTATTCTCAAATTTATGCTTCCCAGACTTCCAGGTTAATTAATGTGCTGAAGCCTAAATAATACTTGGGCTTCAAGCACTTGAAGTTTCATAAGCTTTTAGAAAAAACTAAATATCATCCAGATCTCTATAGTTGATACAGAGTGCGGAGCTGGAGAGAAAGAATATGCAATCATTCCATTTTGTATATTTTTTGTACTGTCCTACATGAAACTGATGCACCCCAATGATGCAAAAGCACCAGGTTCAGCAGGTATGGCACAATCATACTTCTAATGAATGGTAAGCAAGCAGTCATCAGACTTAGCATACACTATTGAATATGTATGGCACTGAAGCAGCACTGAACATAAATTAGCCACAGTTAGATTTGGAGCAGTTGTGGAATATTTCATGCTTTCAAAAGGTAACCAATTAACACCTGAAGCATATCAGAGATTGAAGCTATTTAAATAAACCAAAGCACTTCTATTGGTCTCCAAAAGAAATGTGTAATCTTGGTGAAAGCTCCCTAACTGAGCCAATATAGAGACTCCGTTATAATGTAGACCTTCTCCTTCAAATATTGTTCTTAGAGCTCAGTCATGATTGCTGAAGTTCCATATGTTCTATTATTCAACAGTACCAGAATATGAAGAGTCTATCCCTTTTCACTCCTCAAAGCAATTGACTGGAGCAATATCTGACTGTCAGAACCACTCATAGAGGATCCAAAACAAGAGAGCAATTGCACACCAACTGTCTTCTATTTCTCAGAAGTATGGTGTTTACTCAACTTATTTTGAGGACTTACAGAGCAGGCACAGATTATATGTTCAGAATCACCACAATAAAAGTACAGTCCAGCCTCTTATCTCCATTCTCTTTTGTATTTTACCTACAAAGATTTGTCTTAAGACTAGAACCATATGTTATTCTGTGACCTTTGAGGATGATAAATTCGGATGGAATCAAATAAGCCACTCAAGACGTATCTATTTCCATTGTGCTCAAATAACGGGGATATTTCTATAAGTTCAGGAAATTAAGCAAGAAAATTGGTATGGTTTCACTCGTCTTCAATCTGTGCTTTTAATTCACATTGAAATAATGTCATTTGGTTCTAATAAAACCAAGTAGTTTTAGCTCCCAATTGGCAAAAATGAGTCAGATAGGTCAACCACCTTGCTAGATATCATGAAGATCCTGATCAGCTGATTGTTCCAACATCAACTTAAAAATAAATAGAAAAGTAGCATAAATACCCAGGCATGGTTCGGGGTGGTATGTAGGGTAGTCCAATTTAAGGCAGGTATAATAAAAAAACAATTGATTAGGTACCCTTCTTTTGCTCAGTCCTGTGTAAACGGTGCAAGGCAGAAAACAAAGTGCACCATATAGAAATCTGAACATTCTCCTGGTATCACTAAATCCTACGTAAAACACAGTGGACTAGAAAGGACTAATTGGAAGTCTGTATACATTTACCATCAGATCTGTTTTAAGGCCATATTATCAAGGCAAATTTTTTCAAATTCTCGATCCAGGTGCTGCAAAGGATCCATGGCAGATACATGGAGTTGTCTGCATAAAAATCTGTCAATGACATGATGCATCAAAGATCTCACCAGTTTCCTTTTTAATTTCCAGAGAAAATAATGAGTTTTTTCTCGCTAGCTACTATGCCTGCTTACGCTTAGGGCCAGTTTTGCGTGAAAATTATGGAATGGTGCTAGCCGGCCCTAATGCCCTGTTAGCGTCCTTGGAAAGGCTAACAGGGTGGGGGGGGATAGGGGAAACCGGGGCTTGTGTGCCAAATTATGGAAAAATGCAATTTTCTGGCACAGAACCTCCATGGACATGGCTACTGTCTTAGTAAAGACAGGATCCATGCCCACCACCCCAATGGCCATGCCCAGGGAACGAATGGCCAATGGGACCAGTGCCTTGCAGGGGGCCCCAAGTCAGGGGCGAGAGCGCTCCCCCCGTGGGCCTCCCACCCACACCGCCATTCAGGGATGGAAGAGGGATTGCTTCCCCTTCCACCTGCACCCCAATCCCACCTCAGTGACGTCTGATGATGTCAGCACTCAATCCCATGCCGCCCTCATCAGAAGTCAACTCCTATCACGCTGGAAACATGCTTCCAGCACAATGCAGAAGAGAAATCCTAAGCATTTTTCTTCTGTTCAGGAGTTGGGGGCAGGCAGAGACATCGAAAGAAAGGAAAGGCTTTCCAGCATCAGAAATGCCCACTAGACACCAGAAAGTTTTTTTTTATTTACATATAAAGAGAAGCGACCCCTTGGGCAAGGGTCACTCCCTTGGGGTTCATTCAATTACTAGGCCTATTCTGACCCCCCTGGGGGCACATCGGCCTATATTGATTAGGCCGATCTACCCCCAGTGGGGGGCAGAAGCCACTACACCCCAGGAATTATTTTTTTGCATGAAATTGGCATAAGGGGAGTGATCGGGAGGCCGATCTGCCCCGGAACCCACTAGAAACCAGTTTTTTTTTTATTTGTTAACATTGATAAGGGTCCCTCACCTGCAGAGGGGAATTGTTTTCAGGCCATGTCTACCCCTTTGGGGGCAGATCGGCCTATTTTGTTTAGGCCAATCTGCCTGCAAGCGGGGCAGAAACCACTAGACACCAGGGATTTCTTTTGTGCCAGTTTCACTCAAGGTGAGAAACCCCTTGGCCTATGGTCACTCCCCTGGGGGGCAATTTTATTTTAGGCCATTTCTGACCCCCTTGGGGGCAGACTAGTATATTTTGGTAAGGCTCATCTGTCCCCCAAGGGAACAGACACCCCAAAAGACAACAGGGAAGATTTTTTTTCAAAACAAAGGGTAGCGGGACAAAGTTGTTCTGCTCAACGGTAGGCAGATGGGACAATTACCTCCCATCCATTCCCCAGGGGGGCAGAAAGCCTACTAGATGCCAGGGAATTAAAAAAAATAAAAATAGTGGGCTGGTGGGTAACTGAAGGGGATAACAATCTTTCAACTCTCTCCTGCACACTAAAACATGTTATTCCATGGCAAGCAAGAGGACATTTGATTATTTTGGGTTTTGGTTTTACATTTGGGCCATGAGAGCTTGGCTAACTCTCAAAATCGTCCCACTTGGAATGGTGAGGGCTGCACATTTTTGGACTTTGGGACGCTGCCATGTAGAAAAATCCACAAGAGCTACACACATCTGAAAACTAAACATCTGGGTGAGTCCAGGGTGGTGTGCTGCACAAGCACCCTGCACCATTTTTTCACCCACAATACCCTGTAAACCTCTAATTTTTCAGGAAATCACAATTTTTTCACACAATTTTGTGAAGGAACCTTCCGGAACCTACAGAAATCCACAAAATTCCTAACACACAGCAATGTCACATCTATACCGATAAAAATTATGCCCCATTTGTCAGTCTAAAAATATTTTTTTGAGATCCGCTTTGGCTCCCCCTCAATTTCAACATGTTTTTGGCTCTTCGCTGTCACAGGTACTCCTGACAAAAATAGGTAGATTTGTATTTGATGATTTTGATCTGTTCAGATAGTTTTTTGGGGCATTTCCTTTCACGGGCACTAGGCCTAAACATACAAGTAAGGTACCATTTTTATCAAGAGAATTAGGGGAACACTGAGTGGGAGGAAATCTGTGGCTCCTCTCAGATTCCAGAACTTTCTGTCATCGAAATGTGAGGAAAAATAGTTTTTTTGGCCACATTTTGAGGTTTGCAAAGGATTCTGGGAGCCCCACAAGTCACCCCATCTTGGATTCCCCTAGGTGTCTAGGTGTCTAGTTTTAAAAAATGCACAGGTTTGGTAGGTTTTCCTAGGTGGCTGCTGAGCTAGAGATAAAAATCCACAGCTGGTCACTTTCCAAAAAACACGTCAGTTTTCAATGTAAACATGTGATGTGTCCATACTGGATTTCCTGTCTCGGGCGCTAGGCCTACCCATGCAAGTGAGGTACCATTTTTATGGGGAGACTTGGGGGAACACAGAATAGCAAAACAAGTGTTACTGCCCCTTGTCTTTCTCTACATTTTTGCCTTCCAAATGTAAGACAGTGTGTAAAAAAGACGTCTATTTGAGAAAAGCCCTGTAATTCACATGCTAGTTTGGGCACCCCGGAATACACAGATGTGCAATATACCACTGCTTCTCAAGGACTTATCTTGTGCCCATTTTGGAAATACAAAGGTTTTCTTGATACCTATTTTTCATCTTTATATTTCAGCAAATGAATTGCTGTACTCGGACTCAGACAACTCGTCACTACTCCAACACACTCCGCCAGCGACACGCTGGACCCCATCTTCTCCACCAGCCCCCACGTCACCTTCAGCCACACCACCAAACCCCCATGGACCGACCACCGCTGCGTCCACTTCCCCCTCCGGAAAACCACCACGCACCACCGCACCCAACAGATCCCCCGCCACAACTGGATCAAAATCAACCAGGACCAGCTGAACACCAGCCTCGCCCAAAAACCACCCAACGAACCCACCAATCCCAACCTTGCTGCCTGCAACCTCTGGCGCTGGATCGACGACTGCGCAAACACACTCACCGTGCTCAACAAACTGTCCAACAGAGCTGCCAACAAGAGAGGCAGCTGGTTCACCCCGGACCTTCAAGCCTCCAAGCAAACCTTCTGGAAACTGGAAAGAAAGTGGCTCCTCGAACAGACACCGGACAACCATGCCGCCTTCAAGAACGCCATCCACAATCACCATCACCTCATCAGATCTGCCAAAAAAACCTCCTTCAAAGACTGCCTGGACAACAACGTGCACAACAGCAAGGAGCTCTTCAACATCGTGAAGGAACTCTCCAACCCCAGCTACAACACAAACAACATCCCACCTTCACAAGACCTGTGCAACTCCCTCGCCGCCTTCTTCCATCACAAGATCACAGACATACATGACAGCTTCAACAGCCAGACCACCCCGCCAATCACCGACGCCCCAGACTCTCCACCCACTCTCAAATACGACCCTCTGCTCGCCTGGGCCAACGTGAATGAAGACAACACAATCAAAACCATGAGCACTATCCACTCTGGATCTCCATCAGACCCATACACGCACCACATCTTTAACAAAGCAAGCACGACAATCGCACCCCACCTCTGCAAAGTCATCAACATCTCCTTCGAGACTGCGACCTATCCCGAAAGCTGGAAGCATGCTGAAATCAAACCCCTACTCAAGAAACCCATGGCGGACCCGAGAGACCTCAAGAACTTCCACCCCATCTCCCAGCTCCCATTCCTGGTCAAGGTCATCGAGAAGATCGTCAACAGGCAACTGACCAACTACCTCGAAGAAAACAACATCCTGGACCCATCCCCATCAGGGTTCCGCAGCAACCACAGTACTGAAACCACCCTCATAGCCGCCACTGACAACATCAGGGCCCTGCTTCACCACAGCGAAACCATGGCTCTCATCCTCCTGAACCTCTTGGCCGCCTTCAAAACCGTCTGCCACAGCCTCCTACGCACACGCCTCCACAATGCAGGGATCCAAGACAAAGCCCTAGATTGGATCACCTCCTTCTTCTCCGGCAGAACCCAGAGTGTCCGCCTCCACCCTTTTCCGATCCGAAGCCTCCAAGATCATCTGCGGCGTTCCCCAAGGATCGTCCCTCAGCCCTACACTGTTCAACGTCTACATGACCCGCTCGCCCACGTCACCCAACTACACAACCTCAACATCAACTCCTACGCCGAGGACACCCAACTGATCCTCTCCCTGAACAAGGACCCCCCTCACCGCCAAATTCAGCCTCCACAATGGAATGAACGCTTTCGCCGAATAGATGAGGAACAGCAAACTGAAGTTGAACTCAGATAAGACAGAGGTCCTCATCCTCGGCACCAACCCCTCAGCTTGGGACGACTCCTGGTGGCCAACTGCTCTAGGAGCACCCACCAACCAAGCACTCAACCTGGGCGTCATCCTTGACTCAACATGACCAAGCAAGTCAGCACTGTCTCCTCATCCTGCTTCAACACCCTCCGCATGCTCTGCAAGATCTACAGATGGATCCCCACAGATACAAGAGGAAGAAGAACAGTCACCCAAGCCCTCGTCAGCAGCAAACTTGACTACTGAAACGCCCTCTACGCAGGAGCCCCAGCCAAACTCCTCAAACGACTGCAACACATACAAAATGCCTACACACGCTTGATCCTCGATGCCCACCGCCACAGCTATATCACTCCCCTTCTGAGAAACCTACACTGGCTCCCGGTCAACAAAAGGATAAGCTTCAAGCTCCTCACCCACGCACACAATGTGCTTCACAACACTGGCCCAGCCTAACTCAACAGATGACTCAACTTCTACACCCCGCCCCGCCAACTCTGCTCAGCTGACCTCGCCCTCGCCACTGTCCCCCACATCCAAAGAGCGACTACCGGAGGCAGATCCTTCTCCCACCTCGCCGCCAAGACCTGGAACAACCCTCCCATGCCCCTACAACAGACCGAAGACCTGCTGACTTTCAGAAAGCGGCTCAAGACCTGTCTATCTGAGCAGTAGCAGCACCCCCCACCCCGCCCCCTCAGCGCCTTGTGACCCTCGCGGGTGGTAGTGCGCTTTACAAATGCACTGATTGATTGATTGATTGTATACCCGCTATATAATGAAAACCTATTGCAAGGTGCAGCTCATTTATTGGCTCTGGGGATCTAGGGTTCTTGATGAACCTACAAGCCCTACAAGTTTTGTTCAGTAGGAAAACCTAATAGGATCTACGCAAATGACCGCTTGCTGAATTCAGAATTTTGTCTACTTTTCAGAATTTTTTTGAGTCCTGGGATCCATTGGTTTCACACCCATTTCTGTCACTAACTTGAAGGAGGCTAAAAGCACAAAAAAGTAGTAAAAATGGGGAATATCCCAGTAATATGCCAAAAGTGTGTTGAAAATGTGTCTGCCTGTTCCTGAAAGCTGGGAAGCTGGTAATTTTAGCACCACAAACCCCTTTAAGATGCAATTTTCAGGAGTAAAAACACAAGTCTTCTTCTGCAGCCCTTTTTTCCCATTTTCACAAATAAAATCTGCTGTATTTTGGCTAATTTCCTGGTCTCCTTCAGGGGAACCCACAAACTATGGGTACCTCTAGAATCCCTAAAATGTTGGTTAAAAAAAGGATGCAAATTTGACATGAGTAGCTTATGTAGACAAAAAGTTATGATGGCCGAAGCGCAAAGTGCTCCTAATAGCTAAAAAAGGCCTACCACATGAGGGGGGAAAGGCCTGGCAGCGAAGGGGTTAATCAAGTGCCAATGCCATAAAATAGTGATAGTAGTAGAGTGGAGTAGTGTCAGAGTGGAGTATAGTGTCATGGAGTGGAGTGGCATTAGGAAGAGTGGACTGGCATAGAGTGAAGTAAAGTAACGTGAAGTGGCATAGAGAGAGTTGAGTGGAGCATAGTAGTACATTGTTGTATAGTGGAGGGGCATATAGGGTCATAGAGTGGAGTGGCACGGAGTGGGCTAGGGTATCATAGATTGAAATGGCATAGAATGACATGGAGTGGCATAGAGTGGAGTAGCGTGTCATAGAATAGAGTGGAGTAAGGTGGAGTGGAGTGGCATATAGTGAGTTGCGTAGGAAGTCACAAGAGTGGAGAAAGCATCATAGAGTGGCACATAGTAGAGTAAAGTTCAATCGAAGAGTGTCAGAGTCTAGTATCATGGAGTATAATGTCAGAATGAAGTGTCATAAAGTGGAGTTGAGTGGTTTAGAGTGAAATGGCATATAGTACAGTGGTACAAAGTAGATTGGCACAGAGTGCAGTGGTGTAGAGTGCATTGTTTTTGAGTAAAGTGGTGCAGAATGCATTGGTGTAGAGTGCACTGGTTTAGAGTACAGTGCAGTAGCAAAGAATGGTAAAGAGTAGAGGGGTGCAGAGTGGAGTATCACAGCATAGACTGCAGTGGCTCAGTGTGCAGTGGTGCAGAGTGCTGTGTCATAGAGTGATGCAGTGCATGGTAGAGTGGAGTGGTGGAAGGAAAAATTGTGTACAGTGTAGTGGCAAAGAGTGCAGTGACGCAGAGTAGAGTGGCGTAGAGTGCAGTGGCATAGAGTGCATTGGTGTAGAGTGCAGTAGAGTGACATTCAGTTGAGCGGTGAAGAATAGAGTGCTGTGGTGCAGAGTAGAGAGGAGTATAGTTCAGTGGCAGAGTGCAGCATTGCCGAGTAGAGTGCTGTAAAGGGCAGTGATGTAGAGTAGAGGGGCATATAATGCATTGGCATAGAGTGCAGTGACGTAGATTGATGCAGAATAGAGAAGACTGGCATAGAGTACAGTGGTGCAAAGTAAAATAGAGTGGCATAGAGTTCAGTTGCATAGAGTGGAGTGCTGCAGAGCAGAGTATAGTGGTGAAGAGTAGAGTGTCGCACAGTAGAGGATAGTGTTGATGAGTGCAATAGCATAGAGTGGTGCAGAGCAGATTGAAGTGGAACAGGGTAGATTGGAGTGGTGCAGGGTAGATTGCACTGGCATAGCATAGAGTGGAGTTGCGTAGAGTGCAGTGGCATAGAGTAGATGGTTTCAAAGTAGAGTGAAGTGCCCTAAAGTGGAGTGGTGTAGACTAGAATAGAGTGCAATGGTGCAGAATAGAGTGCAGTGGGGCAGAGTATAGTGGCATGAGTGCAGTGATGCAGGGTAGAGTGGAGTAGAGTTCAGTGGTGGAGAGTGCAATGTTGCAGATTAGAGGGTCGTAGAGTACACTGGTGTATTGCAGAGTGACGTAGAGTGCATTGGCATTGAGTGCAGTGGTGCAGAGTACAGTGGCATAGAGTGCTGTGGAGCAGAGTAGATTGGCGTAGAGTGCAGTGGCATAGAGTGCATTGCTTTTGAGTAAAGTGGTTAGGAGTGCACTGGCATGGAGCGCAGTGGTTAGGGTACATTGATTAGAGTAGAATAGCATAAATTGCAGAGGTGTAGTGTAGAGTGTTGCAGAATAGAGTGGTGTAGAGTGGAGTGGTACAGCATAGATTGCAGTGGCATAGAGTGCAGTGGCGTAGAGTAGCACAGAGTGGAGAAAAGTGGTGTAGAGTGCAGTGGCATACAGTAGATTGTTTCAGAGTATAATGAAGTGCGTAGAGTGGATTGACAGGGTAGAATGCAGTGGCATAGAGTAGGGTGGTGTAGAGTACATTGGTGTAGAGTGCAGTGGTGCAGAGTGGATTATAGTGGCATAGAGTGGTTTGGCATAGAGTGCACTGGTGTAGAGTGGAGTTGTACAGAGTAAAGTGCATTAATGCAGGGTATAGTGGGAGAGAGCGTAGTGTTGTGGGGTGGAGTGGCGTTGAGTGTAATGGTGCAGAGCAGAGTGGAGTGTCCTAGACTGGAGAGGGGTAGAGTGCATTGGCATAGAGTAGAGTGGTATAGATTAGAGTACAGAGGTGTAGAGTGGAGTGCTGTAGAGTAGAGTGGAGTGTCGTAAAGTGGAGTATGCATGGTGTGGTAGTGCACTGCCATTAAAGACAACAAACTTTCAATTGAAATGATCATTACATTTGCACAGACATACAGTTTTATTGATAAAAGTATACAGAGCACAAATGTTAATGTGTGGAAATGTCATCACGTAGTGTATTGATATGTTTTGATTAATTAAAATATTTGTTTCCACCAGACTTATATTCTTAAATATCTGCTCATTTCATTTACAGACATTTAAATGTTGTTGTTTGGTAGAAAAAAGTAGCGTCCTACAGCCTTCCTCCAGCACACCCCCAGTAACCACATAAATCTTGTCACTTAAAACCCAGAGAAAGAAACATAAACACCAAGCTCTATGGGAAGACAGAGCCTGTCATTTGACCTTGTTCTTTGAATGCACAACAAGTGTGGCAAGATAAGGACAAGATTTAAAGGGCAGTTTACAGAAATAGAACACTGGTGGAAGGATACTGTAAACATGAGATGCTCTATGGAGGGACTATGGAGGGACAAACTCAAGCTGGAGAGCCTAAGACAAATACAACTAGCAAATAGAAGCCAAGCAAATGTGAGTTACAAACCACAAAGCCAATGATAAGAAATGAGCAGTATGCGTTCCCAGGGAAGCTTTCCAAATGCCCCTGAATGTTCTTAGCAAACCAGAAAGGCTTCGACCTAATGTACTCAGCCTTCGGCCTCGTTCCTCTATATGATTATGGAACTTTTCTGTGACTTGCAATGTCCTTATAAGGTACGGCAGGGGCTACTTTACCCCTCAAGTTAAGAACTGTATACTGAAAGTTATAACCACATGCAAGGCTGGGTGGACCTGCACAATGAACTTTCATACCCGCTTCTCTATGACCTGTGTATCGTCCACCACCCCTACCTCATTTGGAGGGGCACTGGTGAAATGGCATATTCATGATGAATCAATTATGGTACACGTAAGAAGACTGGCTAAGAGATCTTTCCCTTTGTAACACAGATTAAAATATATGTGGAACTACCACTCCCTTCTTTCCGACCCAAAGATATCTTAAGTCTGTTATGTACCTTTTTATTCCACGCTGATAAAGATGACAATGTTGAAACATTGACCCAACCACACATCAGAGTAAGGATTCTATGCCCATGAAATAAATGCTGCCACTATTCGGAGACCTGACAGACTAGAATAAAATATGTCATCAAACCACTGCAACAGTTAAACTGTATCTTGCGATTTAGGGCCTTTAAGCAGGCTCTTATGGGCATGGATTGTACTCACTGTATTTTCCTGTAACATGAAATGTGTGCAGATTTATGTTAATGCATTGATACAAACACAATGTTGCTGATGCCTTGGTCAGCTATCACCCGGGGCCACTGGAATTATGCAATTGTGTGCTGCGTTGTTTTTCACATAATTATGGATTTGCTGCATTTGCCACAGTATCCATCATCTGCTGCAATATCTGTAGTCTTAAACAACAAAAATATTTCTAGCTCAAGCAGTTCAAAAGTTACTAAAACACAGTGGCATATTTTGCTGCACAGGGGAAGGCCCCTTTGCAAAAAGTTGACAGATAAACTTTTTTTTGTTTGTTGCTATGTTTAGTTGTTAAACTGGTACTAATGAGGTGCAACCTAAGCCCTGAGAGTTTTAACAAGTAGCAAAAATGACAAAATAATGAAAAACTATCACAAAATGTGTCACACTATGCTGCAGATTTTGCCTCTTCTTGCTGTATATTTTAGCCTTCTCCTGCCACATAATTTCAGTGGTCCTGACTCTCACCAGTGTATCCACATATAACTGTTATTATTTGATATTTGACATTTTTTTCTGTCTGTAGTAATTACATTTGAAAATTAATTAAAGAATTATAATACAAGTCAAACGAGAATGTTAGAAACAGAAAAGATAACATACTTCAATATGCTGAAGTATATAACAATAGCAAAAGCATAAATAATAATGCTAGGCAAAACGGCCCAAAATTAAACATAGCTTCTCCCTGTTGCCAATGCTGTAATCCAACCCTTCACTACTTAGATAAAAAAAATTAAGAATAAATGTTAGAACAAGATACCCTTTTAATAGTTAAATTGTGTAGTGTGCAAGGTAAAATCTGGGCTTAATCTCGCCTTCCCTGTTTCACCAACTGGTGTGATACGAGGCAACTACAAATGTGTTTCACAGAGCCGTTTTCCTGCCTGCAGGCGTCAGGCTAAGTGGGACTATGTTTCCTATTTAGATCTTCCTCGTTGTCCTGAAGCGCTCCTCTTCAATGTGGCAGGTGGTGGTAAAGCCGAGGATGCAGACAGCAGTCATCATAAACAGTTTTCTCCTCCTCACTCCCTTTGTTTTCATGGGTGCTTAGTGCCCACAGCTGTAAACAGGACAAACAAAAGGGCAGAGGGAGTAGGGGGCCTCCTGACTCACCTTCATTCTGTGACCATCAGAAATGAGGCAGGTCAGCATTTCAAGTGAAGAGCCATTATAAGTAGCGCTTTTGCGCTCTAATGGCCCTGTGAATCACAGAAGTGAGAGGGGAAATTCTTTTGTCCCCCTGCTCCCCCACCTTCATCCCCCGCATCCCACACACTTCCTACGCACATGTGCAGGGCCCTGCAATTAAGACATTGTGCGGCCGCAGCAATTTCCGCATAATTATAGTTTTGCAGTTTTTGCCACATAATCCATCATCTGCGCACAATCTGCAGATTTTTACAAAATTGTTTCTAGATCAAACGGTTCATAAGTCACTAAAAATGCTGCGACAGGGGTTGCTGCACAGTGAAAGCCCCTTTCTAAAGCTGGACAGGTCACTTTTATGTTGCCTATAGCTATATTTGGGTGTTAAATTGGTGCTAATAAGGTGCAACCAATGAAAAGAAAGTGTCACCAAGTTTAAAAATGATTAAAAAATACAGCAATACGACTGAAAAAAATGCCCAATTGTGCCGCATAATTTGCCTTTTCTTGCCACATAATTGACTTAATCCACCTGCATAATTTGGCCCTCTCCTGCCGCATTAATACAGTGGCCATGCATATATGTATCAATTTAAGTTAGTCTCATACTGGTGTTAGGCTGTCTCAACAAGCTCTTGCTATACATTACCAGGAAACTGTGAGTCAGGGAGCTGAGGTAATTTGCCCAGGATTGGAAGACATTGAAAAGGAAAACTGCACTGCAGATAAATGTGATGGGGATTGACTACCAAGACCTAAACAGAGTGCGCCTATACACACCTGTGAGACAGAGGCTGAACTGTGTTAAATTAAAGATAAGCTTCAGATGTAGAGTCGTGTTAGGCGAAAAGCAGGTTCAATGCAAAAGTTAAGGTAAGGGTTGGCAAACAAACCATGGTGAAGGTGATCTGTGCTATGCATGCTTTTAGTGATCCATGGTCTATATCTTCCCCTGGTGTTCCCAGTACCCGAGCACCTGTGCTGCCGGGTTTTGATACTTCATAGGTGTTCCATGCTAGGGTTACTTTTCAACAAGGTGAACTCTGCTGCTATGTATGTGAAGCTAGTGGGAGTGTTTTACTGCTGGAGGTGCTAGACTGTGGATTATTTGCTGCCAGGGCTGCTGCATCGTGAGGTGTTAGGCTGATGTGCTGCTGATGCTGCTGAAATAGATATATGATTTTGGGGGTGCTATGGGTCCTAGGTGTTCCGTGCACTCGGGGGCGTGAAGTGCAACAACATGTGATTTAATCATGCTAGAGTTGGTGCACTGAAGAGGATTTGTACTGGTGGAGCACTGTCTGCGAGTCCAGTATGTCAACTGGTGTACTGTACTACAAGGGTGATGTGCGCTCAAGATTGCATTGCTGCCTGATGTGCTGGCGAGTGTTATGTCACAGGAGCTGCCGTGTCCTTGTATCGTTTTTGATAAGGGAGTAGCCAGAAAATTAAAATACCCCTACTTTCAACTAAAGCTTCGACGTCACCAAGCAAGTGAAGCAAGTAAGCCCAACCTCCAATAGAAGAGTTCCCTTATCTGTTTTATCCAACCATCTATCCATTCATCCTTTCATCCATCCTCTATCATATCCATTATTTAAGCTTTGCATTCTGCCATCCATTAATTCTTTTATCCACCATTCACTTTTTCCCCCTCCATCCACCCACTTTGCCATTCACCCATCCACTCTGCCATCTACTCATCCACTCTGTTGTACATCCATTCACTCTGCCATTACCCATCGGCACTGCAGTCCACCCATCCATCACTAGCTTTACTATCATCCATCCAATCATTCATCCACTCTGCCATCCACTCACTCATCCTTTCAATCATCTCGCCATCCCTTTATTCTGCCATCTTTTCACCTGCCCATTCACCTATCCACCCCTTTATTCTATCATCATTTGACATGTCCATCCATCATTCCATTCATCTCTTTACTCTGCAATCCTTTAGGTTATCCATCCACCTATCCATTCACTCACTTGTCTATTTCTCTACTCTGTAATCCTTCCCCTGGCCATCCGCCTATCTATTCACTCATCATTCTATCCCATTACTATGTCGTCATTTCACGTGTCCAGCCACCTATCCAGTCACTGCTCCTTTCACCCACTCATCCAGCCACTCATTCTTCCATCCACTGATCTATCCATCCGTTCACTCTTCCTTATTTCTCTTTTCAATTTACCAATTCTTCATTTTTCCTTACTCTTCAATTGACACTGTATTCCTTTAAAGCGCAGCCTAAGAGGCCCATAAAGAACCCCGTCCCCGCTATAGCTGTTAAAGCGGAGGATTCACGACGCCCCTGGTTGATGATGTGCTGCTGGCGCTGCTATGCTGTTGCAATACATAGAAGATTTTGGGGGTGCTATTGGCGCTAGATGTTCCGTGCAGCTGGGGATTGAAGTGCTATGACAGATGATTTAATAGCATGCTAGAGTTGGTGCACTGAAGAGTTTTTTGTACTGGTGGAGCAATGTCTGCGGGTCCAGTGAACTGATGTACTGTACTACAAGGGTGATGTGCGCTCAAGATTGCATTGCTGCCTGATGTGCTGGCGGGTGTTAGGTCGTAGGAGCTGTAGTGTGTTGGTAACGTGCTACGCTATGTTCTGTATCGAGGTGGTGAGAATGACCCTATGCTGGTAGTGCTCTGCTTCAAGGAGTGCTATGCTACTGGGAAGCATTAATTTACTGATGATGCTGAGCTACTCGTGAGGTAGCTTGGGGAATTGTGCGCTTCTAGTGGCATTGCTTTGCAATATGCTGGGTTGCTGACAGCAATGTGCTACTACCGTTCCGTTGCTGCTTATGGTGCTAGGCAGGTCATGTGCATCTTGGGGTATTTTGCTGCTAATGGTGCTGTGCTCCTAGACAGTCTGTGCTACTTGGGTGCTGAGCTTCTGGGTGTGCTATGCTGCTGGAATTGTTGTAGTTCTGAGGGGCAGTGCCCCTTGAGAGTTTTGTTGTTGGATGTTAACTGATGTGGATTGAACTGTGGTGCTAGAGCTGCTCTGTTCCACAATTGGGAGACACTGGAACTTACTTGGAACTGGACACAGAATGCTGGAAGACCTCACCAAGAACCGCCATGGACTGCTCCTGCTGTACTGACCTGTGACCTGCTTGGTCACCTGGAGGAACTGCTACTTGCCTGCATCCACCTTTTGCTGGCCTGCTGCTGGGCCCTGCCATCTGTGCTCCTTTCTCTTCTGTTGTTGTCCGCCAGGGGCTGGGTGTTGTGGCCCTGGACCCCTGTAACAATCTGCCTAGTGCCTCGTGAGCACTCCCCCAGGGCTGAGGCACCTGAAGAGTGTGCCTTCCTAAAGTCCATAGTGACTGGAGAGCTCCCTGCTGTCATTTTCGTGAGCGCTTTGAAAGTATTTCATTTGTGAGCATTTTGCGCTCTCGAGAGCTCTGTGAACTCTGCTGCCAATTTTACCACTGCAACCCAACTTCACTGAGCAAAGCGCAAGTGACGCGCTATCCCTGGTGCCACCTGGGCACCTTCAAGAGAAGAAGAGGAGCGAGCGCACTCGTATTGTGCCCCTGTGGTGAAGCACACTCTGAGGGGCGCCCCTGGGGCACAATCAGGCACCCAATCTGGTGCCTGCTGCCTCTGTTATGGCCGAACAGGCCGTAGCCTGCATTGGAAGCCGGTTTGGGGGGAAGGCAGCCTCATCGGAGGGGGTGCGTGCTGCTCCCTCTACCCAGGATCAACACGTGGCCCCTGTTTTGTGCATTGGAGTGCCGGGTGCCCCCTATATCGATCCTCTTGGCACACAGAGTGCCGTTTTCATCAGGACTACAGATACTTGGCATAACCCTATACTTTCTAAATGTTCCTGATAGGACATTGTAGGCTGATATGTTTTCCTGGACTTCTGATGATGTGCTACAAATAGGTTCTAAAGTTCCTTTATTGGCATAACATGCTAATATGTTTTCCTGACTTGCCATATGTTTTATAATGTTCCTGATATGGGTGTTTATAATATTTCTATGACAAGTGCATTTGTGTAGTAATGTGATTCCTCACTACTGCTTATGTTGCAGAATAATAAGTAACCAGCGTGTTATATGTGACTACTGCTGGTTCTGCAGAGTACCTAATGAATGACGTTCTGACAACTGCTAAGGTAGTTACTGACATGTTGTGTTTGGTCTAATAATTGCATTGCGTGCAAATCAGTATATTTTCATATAACTTGGTGTTGTGTTTCCTTTGTGGTGTAGATAAAATCTCATGTGTGCCTCTGGGTTAGGCCTGACTGCTCGTGCCAAGCTACCAAGGGGGTGAGCAGGGGTTATCTTGGGCGTGTAACTCCCTTGCCCAGACTAAAGTGGATGGGTTCTGCCTGGCTTAGGTGCATACCCTAGCCAACCAGAAACCCCTTTTCTAACACTGGACATGCACATTCTGTCAGAGATGTCTCTCTATCTTTCGGGTGTGTACTACATTATTAAGCAGTTTCCAGAAAACTCTGATTTAAAGGTGGTAGTAAATCGCAGAATTCTCTGCATGTGTAGCACACTGTCCCATAATTCTGGTGGTTGACCCACTGCAGCCCTTTCTCCCAGCTCCAGAAGTAGGGGTGGAAAAATACTGAGAAAACAAATTTCTTTCTCTCTATATTATTCTCCTCTACGATGCCACAACCAATGATTGGAGTTGTCAAGGGCAGAATTTCTTCTGAGGAAAAGGAGAGTAGGTTTGAGAAGCAGGTTCCACTTACACTTTTTCAAATGGTTGGCGATCCTGTTAATATACATGAAGTAAGTGCTGCAAAATGGAGAGGGGAAAATCTAAATGACATATTCACAAAGGTAAATTTACTAATGGGTACATTTACAACTGCACCTAGTAGTAACTTTACAGGTTTTGCTATTCACCATTTCTGAGCATAAAGTTGCTTCTAAGTACAGACATAGATGTCTCCACTCATAAATGAAGACTTACTTGTCTCCAGCCTCCAGCACCAGGATTTATGAGTGTACAGGTACTAATCCTGACCTTTTACGAATAGCTCTAGACTTCCATCATTGTGGCAAGGATCTCCAATGGAAAAGTATAGGGAAAGTTGTTAAAGGGCATTATTCCTTAAACAATTCAAATATTTTAATATACACTCTTCATGCCAAAAAAATAATATGTTATATATTATAAATACTTATTTTTAACCTACAATGAAGAAAATACGTTAACTCAACTGTGTATTAAATAGTTCATAAAATTCTATTTATGTATTTTTTATATTTTTCCTATATACTAATGTGAAAAATCCTATCTAGTCATTTTGTTATTTTTGTTTAATATACATTAACATGTATTACAAGTATGAATATAATTAGCTTTTTTACATTTTTAATAAACGTTTAATTAATTTAATGTAATGTTTAAAATCAAAATGTGTTTTTTTTATTTATAGTAATACAAGAATTCTTTATGTAGTATACACATTTATATATGTATTTATATTACAATAGTCAAATGTCAAAATAATTTTATTTATTTAACATAGTTTCCTATTGAGTGATATTGTAAGATCCTGACATCACTGTTTCATTGCTGGAGTACCACTACAGTTTTGACACATTTCTTTCTATAGTAAATTTAAAGTTTAGTTTGTGAAGTGCAGTCGGATTTACAATTTTGTAGGTGGATGTCACCCTCTACGGCCCTTTTCATGCTTTCCGGCACCCATCCATTTTAGGTGTAAGTAAACCCCATTTTCCAGCTACCCTGCCCTCTAACTCCCATATTTATCACCAAAAGGTAGATCTTTGTGCATGGAAATCTTTGCACAGAAATGATAGCCGTGGTAGAGGCACATATCTCTGCA
This sequence comes from Pleurodeles waltl, assembly GCF_031143425.1. Lineage (NCBI taxonomy): Eukaryota > Metazoa > Chordata > Amphibia > Caudata > Salamandridae > Pleurodeles > Pleurodeles waltl. The sequence goes on along the minus strand of NC_090442.1, from coordinate 448,351,432 downwards.
TGTTATGATTTGCATTTTGTAGTCTGTGAGTAGTACTACTTCACATATTACAAAATACAGTTTATGAATTTAGGTACCGAAATGTGTAGGCAGACCACTATGTGGCTTTCAGTTACAAGACTCAGAACCTAGATATAAGTGTAAGACCAGTGCACCGTTAAACGTCAGCAAAATGTAAGCATCGAAATCCACACAATTCTTTGAAAAATATATGTTCTACTGCTTCACAAGTGTCCATACATGGATGTCATTTAGTGGTCGCCAGGGGTCGCAGCATGCCCTTTGTGACCCCTGGCACTTACTTGGTGAACGCTGGCTTTAGAGGTGGCAAACTCAATGTCAGGAGCACAGTGGCAGCTTGTCCTTCTGGACATCAGTTGGGACTCCATTTTGTTTTCTATCAAATGTTATTACACTAATAGTGAATAATAGCATAATATTCACCATTGGTGTAATACAAATGGGGTATGATTAACTGGAACGTGCCCTTCCAAGTCAGCTGAGGTAAGTAAAAATGCTTTTAAATGTATGTTGTGGACATGCTTGCACGTGAGAGTGTGTTTATGTGAGAGAATGTGTGTGTCATTATGAATTTGTGTATGTGATGTGTATGTGAGTGAAAGTGGAGGTCAAAGGGGGTGTGATGTCACTTCCGATACCCCTGGCATTTTGGTGAATTGACGTCCATGTGTCCATCTTCTACACAATTCACAATTCTTAAGCATTTTACTACACTGCAGTCTTCAAAGCACTCATTTTGAACGCAAATTTGAGTACCATCTATCAAAGAATTTTAACTGAATAATTGCATCATATTTTAATGTTAGAATTACTAAACCTCTTCATTCTAATCTAACACCCAATAACCAATATTTAGATTCTGACCCAGATTACCTACTGTATCTATAATGAAGAAGCCGGAATGTAGTAGGAGAGCTGCATTCCATGTGTCATATCAGTAGTCCCTCCATCTCACTCCATCATGGAGTGTCAAGGGTCTGTTAAAGAGCAAACATGATTAATATAATATGAGCAACCAAAATATCATAAATAAGGAGTATTAAAAGGCCTAACTTAGAAAACTCGTACTAGAAATGTAAAACATGCATATTTAAAACGTGGTTGACATGGTATCCATCACTTTGTGAAATCAATGTGAAATAATAAATGACTGTGAAAATGTATTTTGATTAATCAGAATTACATGTTCTGACAAAAGATGATTACTAATGAATAAGACTAATGATTTTAAGTTATTGTTATTAATTAATTGACTAATGTATTAAGGTGTGAATATTATAATTGTTTTATTCTTCATGTATTAGCATTGCTCAAAATGCCTAAGCTTTAGTATTTTTAGTACAGTGTTGAAATGTTATGTTGACTTTACTGAATTATTTTGCAAACATTGTTTATTAGACTTATTGTAAGCTCACAGTGGGAATCTACTTCTTTTTCTCTCTGCTTATTCTGTACTTCCTTGTGATAATTATTGAAAGTTTAAATAATGGACCTTAGTTTCTGGTAGGAAGTAATGTTAGCTAAATGTCATGTTCCGTGCTGTTTTCTACAAAGTTAATATTCTGCAGAAACTGCTGACGGGAGAGGAGTGTCAACATGAGCCTATCTTGAAAAAGGAGTAAAGAAAGATACAACTGAAGAAGAAACTTAAACCAATTGGTGGCTCACTGTCACGCCACATAGCCTTGCTTTAGGTGATAAAGAGCAAAAGTCATATAATAAGGCAACCTCCCAGGCCAAGCAATACCAACTTAGGACATTAAGCGACATATTTACAAGAATTGACTCACATCTGTGCTAGCGCAGTTGTGCAACAAAATTTTTTACGCCAACAAACATCGTTTCTTACTGCCATGCATGGGCCATGTTTACAAAACGGTGCACCATGACTGTAAGAAAAGGCTAGCATAAATAAAAATGACACCCAACTTTGTGACATGTCGCAAATAAAAATAACACTACTGCCGCAAAAGTGGCACTAGTCTGATTTGCGGCATTTAGTAATGCTAGATTCACTTTTAGGCTTAAATCATAAAAAAAAGTTGAAAATGCCAAACAGAAGTTATAAGGTGATATAATGGAAAAGTCAGGACAGGAGAGACCCCAGAGAGACCCCAGTGAGTCCACTACAAACCTGGATGTCCAGTCAGACTCCCAGGAGAAGGGGAAAAGGAAGAGTAAGTGTAGGTTCAGTGAGGAGGAGAACAACATCTTGATCACAGAGGTGACAGAGCACCAAAACCAGGTCTTCACTATCTCTAAATTGCCAATAGGTAGGAAGGAGGTCATATGCTAGCCCATAGCTGATAAAGTTAACAATGTGGCACATGTGAAGAGGACTGTGACAGATTGTAAGTAGTGCTGGCAAAGTAGTGGCACAATTGAAAGTGCAGAACAAAAGATAAACTGGCCAGCAACCGAAAGGCAGCATTGAAGACCTCTGGTGGAAGTCCTGCACCCCAGGAGAAGCTGGATGACCTGGACATGATGGTGTCAGCGGTCATCCCTGAGGAGTTGTTGACCAGAGTGAGGGACGGGAAACTGAGGCATCTGATGAGCAACAACAAACACAGGGTATGTTGCAGCAGTGGGCAATATTGTAACTAATAAATGGCATAAAGGGGAGGCACATTGGAGGCACTGCATGTATGTGAAAGGGTTGCATGGGGGCACAATAATGGCGAAATACCAAACACATATTTGCGCAGACCACCCCTCAATTTGCACAGACTACTTCACAACCACCACAACTCTCCCTTTACTGTATCAACTGTACTATCTGGCCATGTTTAACTCTCATTGGGCATCATGTACCAGGCCTGGGGCTCAGGGTAGGGCAGCAAGGACTGGGACACGCCTTCCTGCACCACTGGGAAAGGGCACAAATGTAACGAACACACAACATTCTGGACATTTCCATCATTATAACCTGTGCTGGTGTACACATTGCTGCCATGTACCTACACAGGCACACCTGCATCATGTTGCAAAGGTGCCTGTGCTTTGGGGATGGTTGCTGTTATGCATGAAAGAACACCTTCCTGCACAACATCAGGCACAAGTGGCGTTTTCGTCTTACTATGTGTGATGCCCAATACAGCACACATAGAAACATGACATTACTGGGACAAACAAAGATGACACACATCCTCTTGTCACTTCTACAATAACCCTGAGATGGTATAGGGAACTGTAGCATTTCCAGGCGTGAAAATCTGGGAAGGCATCCGAAGTTGGGTGGGTTACATGTGTTTTGTGTGGGAACACCTCCAGCAACACAAATGAAATGCCACCTACATACAGTGTGAGGTCTGAAAAAGGCACATAATTGACAGGCCATAAAAAGGCACACAAGGTGCCTTCTTTGGGCTGGTAATTATGGTCCGGCACACTGCCCCACTGGAGCATAAAATAAAAATTATGCTCTGGTGGGGTGGGGTGCTGTCAGTGTCTGGGAAATGTGGACTGTTGTTAACTGTGTATGATGAAATGATGCAGTTCATTGGAGCAGCCCAGCCTGTTGTGCTACATCATCTTGAATGTACATGGATGTGTAATTGTCACTAACATGTAATGCATCCCTGTACTACACTTGGTGATGGGGCACAAACTGCTGCCTAACATCAACACAGGCACACATTGAGCATGGTGTAGGGTTGCCTGTGTTGCAGGTCTGATTGCACATGTGCAGGAAGGGACACATCCTGCAACATCAACAATCAGGAATGCTGTCTGCCATTTCCAATGCCTGTTTCTGACTGAAACACACATTGAAAGATGAAAAATAGGCCCACAAAAATGCTAGTGATATGTAGCACCACTACAATGCCAACCCTGCGGCGTGTAGCAACCTGATGCATTCAAACATTGATAAGCTTAGGAACTTGTCAGGTCCTTATGCCATCCCACATGTGTTGTAGGAGTGATTCAAGGGGGAGAATTGTCTGCATGCATCCTCCTTGTCACCTCTTATTATGTGTGCTGTATCCTGCACCACCCATAGTAAGATGCAACCACCTCTTGTGTATGTGTTCATAGAGGAAAGTGTCCCTTCCTGCACAACAACACTCAGCCTTGCAATGCAGGCACCCCTGTACCCATGCTGCAAGGAGGCCTGTTTCTTTAAAAACAAATGTTTGTTGTATTTTTCATTTTTTTTCAGCACACATCCAAAAAACATCACCCCCCAAACACTATGGCAACTATTGCACATCTGACATGATTTGGTACTGGACATATAAGACTCAAACAGGCCTTATACATGCCTCAGGGACATACATTGGTAGGCCAGGATGACATGTACACATATGTGGTTGAACCTGACATACATGTCTCTGCTACAGTGCTCACATTTTGCAGATGATTCCCTACTGCAACAATTTCCAAGTACAGCTAATTGCAATGGCACTCGGAACATACATGACTCACAGGGAACACTCAGACATGACTCCCTTTACTCCTGTGTCATGTTTAGAATCACAGGTACATGACTATGCAACATACAATAGTAGTCAGACACTTAGTGGACATGGACACGTGTTCCTGGTAACCATGTACCCTTCCACCATGACACAGTTGTGTCGGCATTGGTGCACATCAGAATTGAATAGCAGAACCCAGGGGACAAGGCCATTTGTCCTCTTAATGGTGCATTGCTGCCCTTGTCATGGATGCTGATTTGCGTAAATACTACTCACAGCCCTGCCCTTTGTCTTAAATTGGTAAAGGAGGGCCTATGGCCAAAATATATGTATTTGCAATTGCAAAACAGGAGGCAGCCACATAGAGTGTGTACTCACTCACAGGGCCACCAACTTTGAGTCCAAGGTGATCCAGAAGGTCCTGTTCCCAGCTGATGATGTCTGCACAGCGATATTTCATTTGACGGTCAGTGCGCTCTAGCTTGAATATACTGGTCATGTGGGACAGGACCTTCCTCCACCGCAGCTTGTGTGCCTCATTCCGGTAGTCCTGTATCACTTTCCCCCCAAGGCCACCATTGGGAAGGTAATGAGTGGAGAGCCATAGGAAGCCACCCATTTCATCTGCACTGAGGGGATGGGCCCTTCCCTTTCCTGGCATGTCCTTAAACAACCCACGGTACACTTAACAAAAGTACTATATCCCCAAACTACCTCCAACTAACCCTACAGACAAAAATACCTCCCCAAAAAACACTCAACAATACAATTACAACACAATACAAATATACAGAACAAAACAGACGTCATGGACATTAAGGAGAAAGAAGACAGCACAAAACTCACCTCTAACAGCCCTGTCAAACACAGCTCACAACATAAACTACCTCTCTCCAACACAGACAAAACGACTGTGACTGTAATAGGGAGTGAAAGTAACTTTGCAGTTCCTGATGTGCACCATGGCAGACCCATTAACTAACTTCCTGTGGTGATGTGTCACATTTTCAACAATGAATCATTTTTTTGATGCTACGTGCCAGTGCATGATTTGTTTGTCACATGATAATGAAAAATTAGGCAGTTCAGACGTGCCACATGGGATGCATCATCTTTGGCAGAAGCAATGGCTTCAGAAACCACGCAGTGGGACAATGCCTTGATTCTTTTGACGCAAGGACTGTAACATGTGCAAAGATGTATGGTGTCCTGTGGAATTCATTTTTACATGTTTTCAGTCATTTGGATTGTTGTGTTGCCTGTGAATAGTTCATTTAAAAATGCTCCTCTATTTTCATGTGTCCAAGGTATGTCTTGTAAGTCCACATGAGTGATGATACATGCCTTACTAAGACCAGACAATGCATAGGCACCTTTCCTATGAGTCATGGACATGACACATTCATGGGGTTGCCTCTTGTGCCAACTATGGGGCATATTTACAAGACCCGTGCAACCTTTAGCGCCTCTATAGCACATTTTATTTTTAAACTACAACTGTGATAAACAGGCCCTCACCCTGCACCATATTGACAAAGAAGTGCAATGCTAGCATTGTGCCACTTTGTAAACCCTTGCGCCACATTATGCTTGCGCCAGGGCAAGGCAAGGAAACTGGCAGATCAGAGCTGATGCACCAGTTCCTTGTCAATATGCCCCTAGCAGCTGGCACCTCAGTCCATTGTTTAGTTTACCCCCAGGGATGCCATGGGCTAGCCATGGAATGTGGTCCATACATCCACATGTAGGACTGCGTACATGCCAAACAACATGTGCTGAGTCCCAAGGTACAGACAGCAGGCTTTCATGCAAGGGGGGTCATTAAAATGTTTGGTGCTGGCAAGTGTGGTGATCCTATTTACAAGCAACTAGTTCCACTACTAACCATCTTCCTGTCTTCCCATGTGTACAGTATGTTTGCTGTGAGTCTGCATATGTGAGAGGACATGCATTATTGGGATCAGACTACACAAATGGCACATTTCCATAGTTTGTATAGCCACATAGCTTAGGACAACTGACCCATGTGCTCAACATGTTCATGCACATGATATCATTGCTAAGTGTATATCCAGGAATGCTGTTTGACTTTCCTTCGATTGTGGCCAGTTAACCAACCCCTATGACAGTGCATTTGTGCGACAATCTAATGTGTGTCCCAAGGAGCAGACTTCAGGCTGTCACGCAACATGGATAACTTACAGTTCCCATTGCAGGCAAGTGTTGGGATGTGCTGGACAGACATGTGTCATGGATGTGTTTGTCATGCCAGGCATGTGGGTGGTTTGTGTTCTTCATGTGTAATGTCTTCCTCTGAGTACAGTGGTATTTTTAGAGATATCAGTTCAACAATCTTCATGATCTATTCATGGGTCGTAGCCCTCCTTCAGAACAATATTTGTGATCATATCAATGAATAACATGTTACCCTCTGTAGATACATCTTTACTGTACGTAAGTGATAAAAGGTGGTTTCACCAAACATCAGGCACCATAATACATCTTTGCATTTGTCCATGATCAAAGTTGCATTTTGTGACTATGGGGGTCATTATGATTCCGGCGGTCGGTGATAATGTGGCGGTAGTACCGCCAACAGGCTGGCGATACTTACTGCCACATTATGACATTGGCGAGTTGGCTCCTCCAATGTAACACTCCGACCACCATGACGGTAACAGCCCGGCGGTCGCCATTGTGTCACCTGCGGGATTATGACCCTGCCTACCACCATGGTTATTGTGGCGTTCGTAACACCATGAAAACCATGGTGGTAGGCCATCTCAGTGACAGGGAACTCCTTCCCTGTCACTGATAGGGGTCTCCCCCTCAACCTCACCAGATACCACCCACCCCACCCCCTACCTCTCCAAACCCCTAACCACCCTACATTCATGCCCCCTTCACACACACACATGCACACACACACTCATTCACACATACATACACGGATGCATACATCCTATCACAGACACATGCGCACACACTCCAAACATACACGCAGACATGTATTCACATTTCACAACATACACGCACTCCCACGTCTGTACATGCAACATGCATTCCAAACTCAATAAACACCCGCATTCACACTCACACGTACATGTACACACCTCCACACACAAACCCCACACCCCCACCCACCTCCCCTGTCGGAGACCGACTCGCATGGATCCAGGGGGTCCTCAGGCAGGAGACGGTGTGCTGCTACCACCAGCAGCACCCGCCAGCAGTACACTGCCAGGCCGTATTATTTGTCATAATATAGCTGGCGGCGGTCTACTGGCGTGGCGCTGCTGGTGGTAGCAGCACTACCTTACCACCATCCACCAGTATGGCCATAGCCAGATTTCCTCCATTCTTGTGGCAGAAATCCAGCTGTGGTCATATTATGGCGGACGGCTGGTAGCCGTGGCAATGGTCTTTTGGCAGCCATCGCCACAGTGATAGGCGTTTTTTACCGCCAATGTTATAATGAGGGCCTATATTCTTTGTACATACACTTTGACTGTACAATTCCCAACCATGTCGTTTTGCACAGACTCCCCTTTTAGCATACAGAGTGCATGGCAGGGCTGCTGTAAGACAGGAATGGCAGGCTACACATCACTGCACACTCAAGCACAGGTATCCAAATTTATAACTACATTCCTCTGCCCTATTTACTGATAGGGACTTACAGGTTGTTGATGTCAGCCTTGCCCTATTATCTACTAGGGACATACAGGTGATTTATGTCTGCCTTGCCCTATAATCTACAAAAACCTTACAGGTTGTTGATGTCAGCCTTGCCCCATTATCATCTAGGGACTTGCATGTTGTTGATGTCTGCTTTGCCCTATTATCTACTAGGGACTTACAGGTGATTTAAATCAGCCTTTGCCTATTATCTACTAGGGACTTACATGACTCTGTGAATTGGAGTGGTATATGTGTTGTTGGACCTGGCTTTTTGACAGGGTCATCCCCAAACTTTTTGCCTCCTTCCTCCTATTTTTTCTGACCTGTTGTTGTTGGTTTTTGACCTCTGGGCACTTTACCACTGCTAACCAGTACTAAAGTGCATATGCTCTCTGTGTAAATTGTACTATTGATTGGTTTATCCAGGATTGCCTATTTAATTTACTTGTAAGTCCCTAGTAGAGTGCACTATATGTGCCTAGGACCTGCAGATTAAATGCTTCTAGTGGGCCTGCAGCACTGGTTGTGCCACCCACTTCAGTAGCCCCTTAACCTTGTCTCAGGCCTGCCATCGTAAGGTACTTTGACTTGGCATTTAAAAGTACTTGCCAAGCCTAGAACTCCCCTTTTTCTACATATAAGTCACCCCTAATGTGTGCCCTAGGTAACCCCTAGAGCAGGGGGCTGTGTGGGTAAAAGGCAGGACATGTACCTGCGTAGTTATATGTCCTGGTAGTGTAAAACTCCTAAATTTGTTTTTGCACTACTGTGAGGCCTGCTCCCTTCATATGCTACCATTGGGGCTGCCCTCATACATTGTTGAAGTGGCAGCTGCTGATCTGAAAGGAGCAGGAAGATCATACTTAGTATGGCCAGAATGGTAATACAAAATCCTGCTGACTGGTGAAGTCGGATTTAATATTACTATTCTAGAAATGCCACTTTTAGAAAGTGAGCATTTCTTTGCACTTAAATCTTTCTGTGCCCTTCAATCCACATCTGGCTAGGTTTAGTTGACAGCTCCTTGTGCATTCACTCAGACACACCCCAAAGACAGGGTACTCAGCCTCACTCGCATACATCTGCATTTTGAATGGGTCTTCCTGGGCTGGGAGGGTGGAGGGCCTGCCCTCACACAAAGGGCTTCCACACCCCCTACTTGGACCCTTGCAGACAGGATTGAACTAAAAGGGGACCTGGTGCATTTCTTAGACACCCCCACTTCAAAGGTACAATTTAGTATAAAACAGGGCCTCTGCCCTACCTCATCAGACACTTGCTGGAGAAGAAACCTGAACCAGAAACTACATCCTGCCAAGAAGAAATGCCTGGCTGCTCAAAGGACTCCCCTGTCTGCTTTTCTACAAAGGACTGCTGCCTTGCTGTTGGCCTGCTGCCTTGCTGAACTCTTGTCTGGCTGTAAAAGTGCTCTCCAAGGGCTTGGATAGAGCTTGCCTCCTGTTCCCCGAAGTCTCAGGACCAAAAAGACTTATCTTTTTCATTAGGACTCTTCGTGCGCCGAAAATTTAGACGCACGGCTTGTTGCTCGGCGAGAAAAACGCTGCACACCGACGCTGATCGACGTGACGCCTTCAGGGTGACCGGAACTTCGACGCACGGCCTCGCAAGGACAACGCCGCCCGACTTCCAGAGGGGAAATTGACACAACACCTGCTGTGAGAGCGAAACTTCGATGCACAGCCCCGCGGAACTACGCGCAGCCGGAAAACAAGCAGGAGAATCCACGCACAGACCCGGGACATCTGCTAATCCCCGCGGCCCACAGATAGAGACTGTCCGCACGCCAGAAAACAACACACGAATTCCCCGCGTGAAAAATAATGACGCAAGTCAGTCTGTGCTGGGGAGAAATCGACGCACACGCCATTTTTCCACGTATCTCTTCTTCTGCGGCCCTTTGTGGAGATTTTCCACTCCAAACCAGGTACTTTGTGCTTGAAAGAGACTTTGCTTGCTTTTTAAAGACTTAAGACACTTTATATCACTTTTCAGTGATATCTTTACAAATTCATATTGCATCTTTGATCATTTTCACCTGCAAATACCCAGATAGATTTTATATATTTTTCTAAACACTGTGTGGTGTATTTTTGTGGTGCTATATTATAGTATTGTATGATTTATTGCACACATGCTTTACACATTGCCTTCTAAGTTAAGCCTGACTGCATAACTGACTGCTCGTGCCAAGCTACCAGAGGGTGGGCACAGGCCAATTTTGGATTGTGTGTGACTTACCCTGACTAGAGTGAGGGTTCTTGCTTGGACAGAGGGTAACCTGACTGCCAACCAAAAACCCCATTTCTAACATGTGTCTTTATTACATTGGCACTCCATTGGTAGATAGTGGGACAGGGGCATATCTGCAGACCCAGGGTACAGATGGTGTCAGCTCACAAATGCATCACTCATACTTTTTTGTGCCGGTCAAACACACAAGTGGACTTGCTCACAATGTGATTGGGATATTAAGTAGCCTGCATATCTACAATGTTGATTTGCTGGATGACTTGTTTAAGAATGAGTAGTCATTCCCACGTATTGAAGCCAGATTGTGTACTCTAGGCCTCAAGTCACACGTTGCTGGCCCTGTTTGACCAATGTGTCTTTGCGCCTCATCTTCTTCATCCTCACTGTCCAGTCATTCATGCATGTCACAGTAATTTTTCCATGTGATATTTGCCAATTGAATTTTCTACAGGGTGAGCAATATTTGCCCTAGCATATGCAGGATGAGTGATTGAAACCCACACATCTCCAGACACCAGCCACAAAGTGGCTGTGCCAGTTCAGTACAGGAGTGCCTCCGCTATACTTCAATATGTGTGTTTTACATGGGGACTCGCACACAGCTGCTGCCAACATCCTTTGTCAGAAGGTACAATGATTGGGTGGATTGTATGAATAGTCCTGACAGCTATGGGTACAACATGCAAGTGGAAATATGTCTGTATCCTGATTGACACATGGCAAGGGTATGAGACATGCTATGACATAGTTTAACATATGTTAGACCTGACCGACTTAGGGTGGTCGTCCCCCAACTTCTTGCCTGCCTTCCTCCACTTTTCTGACACTGACGTTGCTGGTTTTAGGACTCTGAACAATTTACCACTGCTAACCAGTGCTAAAATGAATATACTCTCTCCCTTAAGCATGGTAACATTGGTTCAACCCCAATTGGCTTATTTAATTTACTTATATGTCTTTAGTAAAGTGCACTATATGTGCCCAGGGCCTTTAGATTAAATGCTACTAGTGAGCCTGCCACACTGATTGTGCCACCCACTTAAAGTAGGCCCTTAACCATGTCTCAGGCCTGCCATTGCAAGGCCTTTGTGTGCAGTTTCACGGCCAATTCAACTTTCCAAGCCTAAACTCCCCTTTTTCTACATATAAGTCACCCTCAAGGTAGGCCCTAGGTAACCCATAGGGCAGGGTGCTGTGTAGACAAAAGGCAGGACATGTACCTGTGTAGTTTAATTCGTTAATTCGTTTTGCACTGCTGTGAGGCCTGCTCCTTTCATTGACTAACATTAGGGCTACCCTTATATATTGCTTGAGGGTACCTTCTGATCTGAAAGGAGTAACTGGGGCATATTTAGTATGGCCAGAATGGTAAAACAAAATCCTGCTGACTGGTGAAGTTGGATTTGATATTACTATTTTAGAAATGCCACTTTTAGAAAGTGAACATTTCTCTGCACTTAAATCCTTCTGTGTCTTACAATCCACGTCTCGCTAGGTTTAGTTGACAGCTCCCTTGTGCATTAACTCAGACAAACCCCAAACACAGGATGCTCAGTCACACTTGCATACATCTGCATTTTGAATGGGTCTACCTGGGAGGGTGGAGGTCCTGACACTTATATGCCAAAGGACTGTTGCCTGCCATCACACAAAGGACTGCCATACCCCCTACTGGGACCCTGTCAGGCAGGATGGAACTGAAAGGGGGCCTTGTGCACTTCTAAGACTGTCAGGTTTAACAGCATCACATACAGGAAGAGCAAAAACAGTGAGAGATTTGTGTATTTCTCACCGTTGCACCATGGTAATGCCAACCCTAGGGTGGAGTTATTTTTTGGTGCTGCCGCAGGTTTACAATTTCCCGTAAATGTGGGACTGCAATGTGTGTTGTGGTGGCACGCCAACAGCAATACCCATTGTACGCCCCTTCCACACTAACTGATGAATGAGAAAGGAGCGCCTTTACAAGGTGGCGATTAGACACAAAAAATGGCTTAACAACGCCTTGTAAATGCAGAGTGGGCATTGCTCCAATGGAGCATCAGTGAAAGTGATGCTCTAGTGGTGCTAGGGTCTTGTACATAGAACCTTATGTGAGGGTGATGTGCATTGGATGTTTGGAGTGATGCATGTTGCATATGTGTTTATCAGCAGTCATCCATGGGTAACTCTCCATGTGTGCGGAGTACGGTGCATGTATCGTTTACCCCTTATGTTGTATTTGTTGTATGTGTTATGTAGTGTCTTTTAGCTTACCTTTGAGTAGACCATTGCCATATTGTAAATCCAAGAAGCGTTGGTTGATAATGGACTGCTGGAAGATATAAGCATCATGCATGCTGCCAGGATATTTTGTCAGCACATTGGTAGAGAACCCCCCATGGTGTGCAATGGCCTGCACATTAATAGAGTGTGTGTGTGTTTCCATGTTAGAAATGGGGTCTCTGGTTGACAACCAGTTTGCGCTCTGTCCATGCAGGGACCCTCACTCTAGTTAGGATAAAAGAGATATACAGCTCCGATAACCCCTGCTCGCCCCCTTGGTAGCTTGGCACAAGCAGTCAGGCTTATCTCAGAGGCAATGTGTAAAGTATTTGTACAAACACACACAGTAACAGACAAACACACACAGTAACAGAGTGTTACTACCACAAAGTCACTCAACAGCATTTTAGGAAAAAATAGCTAATGATTATCTGAGTAAAACAAGACCAAAATGACAAAAAGCCAACATATGCAAGCAAAGTTATGAAATTTCAAAAATTAAACTTAAATATACCACTTAGAAACAAGAATGGTTCAATGTGGTGTTATCACAGAGTCGTGACGGGGTCGTTCCCAACAATCTGACGTCAATTGATCCAGTCACGGAGTCGCACGGACACCCAGGTACAGTACCTTTTGAAAGTGAGAAAACAAGCCTGTGCACAGAGTCTGTGAAGCGAGGCGTCACTAGATCAGTGGACGGAGGAATTAGTGCGAAGAATCGGGTCGTTGCTGTGCAGCAGTGGAGATGAAGCATCATCGGTGCGAAGCATCAGTTCCTGACGCTTCTGGCAGAGTTGCTGTCCAGTGGGCCAAGATGTGTTGGGGTGACCTCACGGGATTGCGGTCATGCCACGGGGCTGCAGGTGCCACAGCAGAGTCATGTTTCACAAACGTCAGTGGCTAAGCACTTGGGACTCATAAAGTCACGGGACTTCAGCGGGGCTGCGGCGACATCAGGCCTGCAATGTCAGTCTGGGTCACTGCACTCTAGCGGAGATCACGGCTTTGGTTGCAGACAGCGGCACGGAGTCAGGCTTTGGCGTCATCCAGGTATTATCTGGCACTGGTGCACTTGTTTTTTTTTTTTTTTTCAACCAGCTTTTACTCCCAAGGGCCCTGAAATTGGAATCGGCACCACCTGGTGAGTTAGGGTCCACAGCAAACAAACTCAGTGGATGGTAGCTGAAGTCTTTGATGTCCCTGAGGCTTCTTAACAGGAGGCAAGCTCAGTCCAAGCCCTTGGAAAACCTTTTCAAGCAGGATACACAGCAAAGTCCACTCTTGGTCATCTCTAAGGCAGAAGCAGCAACTGCAGGCCAACCCAGCAAAGCACACACAGCAAAGGGGCAGTACTCCACCAGCTCTTCAGCTCTTCTCCTTGGCAGAGGTTCCTCTTGATCCAGAAGTGTTCTAAAAGTCTGGGATATTGGGTCCACTATATATACTCATTTTTGCCTTTGAAATAGGCAAATTTCAAAGGAAAGTCTCTGTTGTTTACAAGATTCTGCCTCGCCAGGGCCTGGCCAGGACACTTACCAGGGGTCCGAGACTGCATTGTGTGAGGACAGGCACAGTCCTTTAAGGTGCATGTGCCAGCTCCTTCCTCCCTCCTCAAGCCCAGCAGACTCATCAGGGTATGCAATACACTTCCCGGCTCCCTTTGTGTCACTGTCTAGATGGAATTCACAAACAGCCCAACTGTCAGTCTGACCCAGACGTGGATTCCACAAGCAGTCAGAGACATAGAATGATTAAGCAAGAAAATGCCCACTTTCTGAAAGTGGCATTTTTAAACTGACAATCTGAAAAACAACTTTACCAAAGTTCAGAGAACCCAGACTCCATATCTCTATTTGCTCCCTATGGGAAACTGCACTTAAAAGGTATTTGAGGACAGTCCCCATTTTAGTCTCTGAGAGAGACACACTTCACAATAGTGAAAAAGAAATTTGGCAGTATTTTACTATCAGGACATGTAAAATGCACCAGTACATGTCCTACCTTTTAAATACACTGCACCCTGCCCATGGGGCTACCTAGAGCTTACCTTAGGGGTGACTTACATGCAGTAAAAGGGGAGTTGGATAATGGTTTCCTGCTTCAAACAGTAATATTTGATAACCTCTTCTTCTCTGAGGACAAGGATGGGCATCCGTTAGCATTGGATTTGCTCCCTTCTCCTGTGCTGCCCTTGTGGTTGCTGTTGTGATATTGCTGGGTGATGTGGTTGTGATGGTGGTGCTTGGCGTCGTCATTGTCTCCGTGTGTCTAGCTAGAGCAGTAGCGGTACCATGTTGTCCTGTGGGTTGCCAGAGTGTTTTGTGTGCCTTTTTCTTGTATACATGTGCCTGTGTGTCATGTTATCACCTGGTCTGACCAGGCATTAAAATTTTAATGCTACTCTGAGCTAGCGTCATTTTTCCTAGATACGCGTCTTTGTTCATGAGGCTTGTAAATATGACGCTACGGAGCTAGCGGGATTTTTTATGAGGAAATACCTACCCTGCATATCATTGCTGGTAGACGGCGCAGGATGAAGCGGCACTCCTGAAAAATGATGCATGCCTAGGAAAAGTGTTGTTAGACAGGTCAAGTGCCACTTTCTATATATGGCGCTGAGTTAGCACTATGGTTATGCCAAAAAAAATGGTGCAGCGGTGGCACAAACTGCTTGCAAGTATGCCCCTTATTTTGAAAATAATACATTAAAAAAGTTGTAAACACACACAGGGGTTTCACTAAGCCCAAATATGTTTAAGTGGAACTATCAATATGCTTATTGATTAGCTATATCATAATAAATGTATACACACACATATTTAATTGGTTGAAATGGTCTGTTGGGCACACTATCAGCAGTTACAATCTATCATCACAAAAATATTGCGGAGAACCAAAGAATTACTAGTGAACAATACAATTATATATTGCCATAAAATGCGAAATCACAAAAGGCAAGTCAAAACTGGTGGAAAAGCCAAGAGTACTTGGAGTAAAAATATATGCATCTATGCAATGCCAAGCAAATATATCTCTTAAGTGTACATTGTACTGTCCGTGTGACGTGCTCGCTATTTGTGCCAAGAAAAAGTCTATCGAGACATTCTACAGCCCGTTCTGCTTTATAACTAAAACATTTAAATACCACAAATAGAATTCCTAACCAGTTCTCTGCATGAATATACATCACTGCTCCACATCCTCCCTGTTAATGTGGATTTGTTTCATTTTCTATTTTTTACCGTATTTTCGTAAGCTAAGGTTTCTGCTGAATCGATGGCTTTCTGCTTGTCAGATTTGCTAAATGAAGTCAAGATGCTTGCTGATAGTGCTAAAGAACTTCTTTTTATTGGAATGGTAGGTGATTCGAGAAAAAAAAAAACTTTGAGCATCCTCAGCATTTTCACATTTTTTTCCATGCGCATTGCTTTGCTGCCGTACCAAAGTTTCAGTCTTTATTTTCATTTTAAGTAATTATTTTTTCTGTGCACACAAACGGGGGTTAATCCTGCGTCTTCTGGGCGATTACAATGAGGACTGTTCCGAGCAACTAATATGCTATATGGACGGGAGTTCAAAAATAGGACCCATACATATACTTCAGATATGTTTGCACGTGACTATTGTACTGCTTGCAGCACGCAAGCCTTCCATTTTCAGTGATGCGCTATATATTCACAGACGTACAGGGCAGTACCATTACAAAGAGCTGTTGAAGCATTTTCAGTAAAACATTTACTTTCGATTTTTAAACTCTTTTTCGTAACCAAATCAGATGAAATTATTGTTGATATTTTTCCCTCAGGCCAAATGTTATCTTGGCTTTTTAAATGATAAGGAGACAAAAACGCAGCTGTCCATAATATCCAGGGCCACAGCATTAACACGTACACCAGTTCAAGTCTTATACTGATGAAAGTGCTTTTTTAGTTAATAGCAGTGCTGAAAAATAGCCACTTCGTATGAGATACATGAGCTTTGTAAAAACACTAGTTGTGCACGTTAAGCGTGCTAGGCTTGAACTTCACACCGGTACTATTGTTTATTACCTGCCTCCTTTAAATCTGGTGATGCTTGGCTCTTGTCCTGGCTGTTCATGTGAGATATGAGAGCCCTCTATTGCCCCAGTCATTGTGAAGACCGAGACAGTGGTCGCTGAGTGAAATTTCTTCAGTGCCAACTGTGCACCCCTATATTTGCTGATGCTGTGGGTAGTCCACGTGTTTGAGAGGCCTTCCCTAAAGAGGGGAAGACCGCAAATGTACACGTCGATGATGAGGCTGAGGTAATGTTTGTGTAATTAACTTCCAATTAGTGCTAGCTGCATGCCTGGTTTAATGGTGGTTGCAGTGGTCTTCCCTACGAAGGGCTGTGGACGTGCGCATCTGAGTCTACCTGCAGTGGTCTGCTGAAATGAGCCCTGGGATCGACACCATGCACACTGATGCTACAGCGGAGGTAGCAGGGGTGGTTTTCCTTTAGCGCTGGTTGCACATCTTTCAGCTGACAGCAGAGGAAGCTGTGGATGTTAATGTGTCTCCTTTACTTCTGTTGAGATCTGATTGTTGACTGCTGTGCTGAATGAATTGATGCTGTTTGACAGCTGGATTTACCAATCCACAGGGAGCAGCGGGATCTGGCTGGACTACCAGTCTTGGATTTGGTCAAGTTGGGCACGGTTACACATTCCCTCTCTGGAGTCCCTCTGGAATCCTGGACTCTGCCTTCTGTTGCACCCAGGTGGTCAGGTTGCCTGCTTTCTTTGTACTAGACTGGAGCCTGATGTAACAGAAAATGATTGACTTACTCCATTTTGTGACAATTGTATCTGTAATTCTTGCAGGACCAGGCAGGCTTCTTAGGAGGAGGATGCGTAACCCACCTAAGGTGATGTATGATATGCCTGATTGACAAAAGTAAACTTGCAAATTTGTGTAAGTTTACTCTTTCAGTATTCACTAAACTGTAATTTAATAGTAACTTTATGACTATGGATACTCCACATTCAGTGCTGAGAACTCCACACATAAAAAAATAGGCCTGTCCTAGGATTCGCCATACTGCTCACATTTTTCACTCACCGTCATCCCATCTATGACTCCCTTTAAACACTTTTGTCTGGTCATGACTTTTTCCTGCATTTTCATTTATTTGTAAAGGACTAGTGATAAAGACAGCAGTCCGTACATTTATCCTTGTGATTTCGAAATGATTGGACTGGCCTGTGTAATTCTTTTTCTGGCCTATCATTTTACTGCCATGCTATTGACCGTAAAGATTAATAGCACAGTGCACACTATTCTGGTTTCTTCTATTCTTCTAATGCTAGCACAATGCCATATTTAACGTGTCCACCCAGGTATAGATCAGGATATAACTCATATAAACGTATCTACCCTTTAATTCTATCAAAAAATGCACCCACAAGTTATAATCACACCCCTCCCACAGCATCCTGAAAGACTAATTGTGGACCAATGCTCCAGTGGGAGGAATGAAAACCATGAAATTTGCTGCATGTTTTCATACATGTTTTCTTTCATTTTTCCATTGATGGATCTTATTACTAGTGATATGACTATTTCCTGTATGTCAAGGATATTTCATGGTATAACCCCCTTTACCTCACCATACTCACTTTTCAAAGCCCATCTCTGAACCCAAACTTTAATAACAGGAAGTTCACAGTCCCAGACTTCGAAGAGAGGCTAGAAAATGTGTCCCTCTCTTCCTGATGCTTCTCCAGTCCATGCACGAAATTGACTTACTTCCACCAGCCAGACCTAGTACACTTTCTTCAATTTCCCACTTTGTTGAGGTGGGTTCTTACCTCAACTCACCACACCTTCACTCTGCCCCTTTTATGACCTTTTATCTGAGGTAACCTGTCATATTCCAGTAGAACAATGATGTGGAGGAAAGTTCTCAATGGAATATTATGGTTTGAGTTGTAAGAGGATGGCTGACATGATTTTCCTTGAGAATGTAATTTAATAAACCTTAATTCACCATATTATATACCTGGTGACTCTTCTATTAGTGGAGCTTCCACTTTCCACTTTCCATACTGGCAATGAGGAAAATATAGTGTCTGAAGAACAAGAAACAAGAAGGTGAAATCATCTCAATATCGTGAGTGCATTTCATTTTGGGAAAGTATGTGCACTAGGAGTACATTCGGATCCCAGCATGTGGTGTGGTGAAATTGCATTTGAATGGGAACTGTTAACACTGCGGGTAAGGTTAACTCATTTGATCCCACCTTCTACACCAACTGTTGTTGAGAGTTCCCACACGCTGCACTTTTGGGCTACCTTGTCTCAAGCCTGTCATCAACCTCCATCATGAGCTCCAAAGACACCCCAGAGCAAGGAGCAAGCAGAGGAAACTGAACCGACTCTGAAGAAAGATATGGAGTGCTTACATGCGCATGAAACAAGTTCTACTTCCCTCAAAAAAGCAATGTATCACAATGTCAATGCAGCCATTTTGAAGGGTTGGGCTTGCTTACCTTGAGCAGCATTGTTTACATGATAATCATTGCAGTGATAGGCACGCCACAGTTATTATGCCTATAGCGCTAACTGTAGTAGGCATGCCTCTTCACATGGAAGTGTAAAATACTTTGTGCCTGTAACGCATTGTACTCAATGTGTGATGACAATTACAAAGGATAAGGAATACAAAACTAAGAGGCGTTCTGAGGCAACAGGCACACCACATTTATTGTGTCTGTAGTGCTGCAGACTCATTGCGCGACAAGAGTAAAGAAGGAAAGGGATTCCTCTCCTAGGAAGGTGGTATGTCTGTCATTTGCCTAAGTTGCACTGCTAGACCGAGCACTACTTAGTCACATGCACAAGATTTATCTGACTTTATTGTAAAATGTATTTAACCACTCTTCTCTATATTTTTGACCATTATAACCTCACATACATGTGGTGAATCCATAAAGAATTACATCACAGATTTGAAGAAACTTGCATCATCATGTAGGTTTATATGTACCAAGGAGGAAAGAATAAGGGATCAATTCATGCTGGGGGGCAGCATGGAAAAAGTCAGGGATGAGCTTGGCAAACAAGATCCTATGCTTGATGAAGTGGTAGTAATAGCAAACTGTAGGAGGCTGGCTCTCTATATAGTGTACACAAATTATGTGCACTGTGCAAAGAGTCAAAGCAACCCCACCTTGGCTTACAGAGGTAAAACATAGACCACCTAATACTCTCGTTTTCATGGTAGCTTGTTCAAGCAGTTAGGCAAATATTGGAGAAGTGTTAAGCATTTGTTGTACTCCCAGTATCAACAAATATGAACACACACTCAAAGGAATAACTCGAAACCAATTTACGAAATTACTGCAGATTTTTATAAATATTTTAAGACCAAGATGATCAAAATCAGGTAGGTACTTTTCAAGTTATGATTTTTCAAAGTTTGGAAAATGTCTTGTTTCTGTGTGTAATTATGCACCATAGGAATCAATGGGAGAACACTTTGAAATGCATATAAAAATCAGGCAATGTGTTTACCAATGTCTCCTTTTGTTTTTAGATTGAGGTCATCAAGTTGTCATGTGGACCAGCTGTAGAAGTGTGGGCGACTCCTGGTTCCGGCTGGAGCAGCTGCTGAAAGTCCCTGGAGCTAGTGCAGGACCACTGTTGGGGACCACTTGGAAAAGCACTGCAAAGGCAGACTTTAAGGTAAGTCCTGTGGGTCCCATTTAGACTCTAGAGGTTGCAGGGGTTGGGGGATCCCTAGAGCACAGCTGGTTCTCAAGTGCAGGAGCCAGGGAGGCTGGGTGCAGAGCAGAAAGGTGAGCCAAGAACGGTGCACAAAGGTGCCCTTGTAAAGAGGAGGTATGTCAATTTGAGGATGGATTGCAGGTCTGCAGGGCCAATCTAGGGGGTGCTTCTCATGCCTCCTGAAGTCCCTTGACTGGAGCTTGCTACTGGTCCTTAGAGAGTCTGGAGTGGACTTTTCTTCTGGGTGTCCAATTTTGGGGGTCCAGTATCCCTGGCTATTGCACAGTTCAGCCACCAGAGGCCACAGTGACACCAAACCTAGCACACTTGCTGGGTTTGTTGCCTTGGACTTCTGGGTGGAATTTGGTCTGGCTGTTGTGTCTGGTTTCTTGGTCAGTGGCCAGTCAGTGAACTGGACTTCACTGGTCTTTGCTTCTTTGTTGCAGAGAATGATACCTTCACTCTGTAGGTCATTTGGGGTTTTGTAGAGTCCGTCCGATGTCCAGTCAACCCGTCAATGGCGATTGTCGAGTCCCGGGTGCGGTAGACAGGGTTTGGAGCATTTTTCTTTGTTCAGCAGAACTTCTGTTTTCTAGTGTTGGTTCTTCTTTGTTGCTGGCCATCTTGTGTCCGTGGAACCAGATATGTAGGTATAGGGGTGCTCACTAAATACTGCATTTAGTGGGCATTTGGAGGAGTTCCTAGTAGTGACCAATGGGTCATCTAACTTGGGGTGGCTACCCCCACTATGTGAACACTTCCTGTTGGCAGAGGTCAATTCCCTGTTCCTGATTGGCTATTTTCCTACCATGCAAGATGGAGGTAAATGAAGTGGAGGGGTCACCTTGCATGCAACACCTCAGGGGTGGTGCGAGCTGGGGGTGGCAGTTGTATGATGGAACAATACATGCACATACAACACATACATTTACAATGCAGTAAGTACAATGCATGCATCATTACCACACATGCAATTACAACAACATTTTTTTACCATACATATGCCTTTATCAGCATGCCTTTACCATGAAAATGTCATAGTAAATGCATGGTTGATAAAGGTATATGCATGTTAAAAAGTAAAGCATTAAGTAGAACTCGCTCAACACGTTCCCTTGTGTTATAACCAAGGATAAGAGTGTTGCCCTGTTATATCTTGACTCCCTCTACTCCTTTCACAATCAATCAATCAATCATAGCATTTGTGAAGTGCAGCACTATCACCCGTAAGGGTTTCTGGGTGCTGAGGGTGCTGTGTCAAAAAGCCAAATATTGAGTCTCCTTCTGAAGTCTGCCAGGGAGGGAGCTGTTCGGAGATGGAGGGGCAGCCTGTTTCAGGACTTGGCTACTGTGAATGTGTGTAAGATTTAGTGAGGCAGAGCGTAGTTGTCTTCCTGGAGCACAGAAGCTGAGTCAGTGGTTGATGTAGGATGGTCCTAGGTTGTGGAGAGCCTTGTATGCGAGTGTGAGGATTTTGAGTTGGCATCTCTTCTGGATGGAGAGCCAGTGGAAGCTCCTGAGTTGTGGGGTGATGCTTGAGCACTTGGGGAGGTTGAGGATTAATCTGGCTGCAGTGTTCTGTAGAGTCTAGAGTCCTTTAAGTATCTGGGAGGACACTCTGGGATAGAGAGCGTTGCCATAGTCGAGACGGCTGGTGACCAGGGTATGCGTGACTGTCTTTCTGGTGTCAGTAGGCATCCATTTGAAGATTCGGCGAAGCATGCAGAGGATGTAGAAGCAGGAGGAGGTGACTGAGTTTACTGTCAATTCATGGATAGTTGGCAGTCGAGGATGATGCCGAGGTTTTGTGTGTGGTCTGATAGAGAGGTCATTGGTCCAAGTTCTGCTAGCCATTAACTGTGGTCCCATACAGAGATGTTCTTCCCAAACTTTATCCGTAACATTTTCCATTTCCTTTGAAAAACTGAAGCCGCTGACACTAGCCCGAATGGCATCGCCTTATACCTAAAAGTTTCAAAGGGTGTCTCAAAAGCAGTGGCATCTTTAGACTTCTCACCTATCTCAATCTGGTTATAGGCTGACTTCAGATCAATGGAAGAAAATACTCTGGCACCTAGCCATGATGTCATCATGTCTGCTATATTGGGAATATGATACTCGTCAACCTAAACAGCATTTTTTCAGCTCATTTAGGTCCACATATACCATTAACTCTCCATCGTCCTTCTTTGCTACCACCACTGGAGCCAGCTATTCTGTACTCTCTACTTATTCCATCACATTTTCTTTTTCCAATTTCTCCAACTACGCTTGCATGTCTGCTTTCACTGTGCATGGGGCATTACATACTTTACTTTATACTGTTTGTAAATCCTCTCTTATTTTGATTGTGTGTAGGTTCCCTTTCACCTTTCAGACAACCTAACTCCCACTGAATACTAGGAGAAATTATTTCATCAAATGCAGGGCAAAATTCTCATCCAACTTCTCGTTATCTCCAGATTTCCCCACTTGAACCAATTCCTTGATTATTATAGGTGGATCATTATTTGGATCCAGCCTCATACCTCGGTCCCTTTGGTGGAACCAGCTCAGGATACTATCTCCTTTTGAAGAAGCATATATCTTGCCAGACACATACCTGTTTTTATACTCAATCTCACTTAAAAAATGTATTGGTTCCCCTTCATTGAACTTTTCCTTCCAAATTTTTGTTAAAGAAAAAGTTGAGCATCCACATAATCTTGCCTCCTGAGTCAAACAACACATTTGTGATTTTCCCTTCCATTAGTATTTTCTCAATAGGACTTTTCTTGTCCCCATTCTCAATTTGAAGGAAATTTTTTCCATATTCAAACTCACTCTCACATACTTCTTTGATTTTCATTTTTTCCACCTTTACTGTTATACTCATTCTAGAAATGGCCTTTCCTACCACACGTCTTGGAGACTACTTTTACTGCAAGACATTCTTTGTGAAAGGCCAAGTGATTTTTGTTCCCACACCTAAAGCACCTTCTTTGGTCATTAGTTTTCCCTTCCGAAACACTTTTTTTCTGTTTTACCACATTAACATCCTGTAAAGAATCCTTCTTAAATATATTAACACATTCATAGAGTGTTCACCGTTGTGTGAGAAAGGTACTCTTTAGACATGGCTAGCCTCCCACTTTTTGCCTGGTATTTGATATGGTTTCTAATTTGTTAGTGCCCAGGGCCTCTGCTAACCAGGTTCCCTGGACCAGATCTCTTTCCCAAAACTGTTGTGATGCAGTGACACATTTGGCAACACCTTTAGCTGTCACCATAAGTCCTTAGTAACTGGTATTTAGGTACCCAGAGCATGAAGTACTAAAGGTAGGGCCCCTTAGGGCAGCAGCACAGATTGTGCCACCCTCAAGGACCATGCATCCAAGTGCACCCAGCACTGCCATTGCAGGCTGAGTGTCCTGGTGCAATCCTAAAATACAAAACTGAGATGGCATACAACCTATATGACCTACCCACTAAACCCTACATGCAATATAGGTAAGTCACCCGTCTGGCAGGCATTTCAGCCCTAAGGCAAGGTGCACAATACTGCATGTATGAGCATATGTGCAGTTGCAGCACACAGGGATTCAAAGGGGCAGCACGGCACGCGGAAGGAAGGGGGAAATAATGATAAAATACAAAAAAATATACAAAATAAAATATACCTGCCCCACTCTCGCGCCGCACCTCTCTCACTCATCGCTCCAGGCAGACACAGGCTCTCAGCATGCCCTGCGCCAATCCTGACGCAGCTCAGAGCAGATAGGATATCTACTTTTAAGTTTTACATGTCCTGGTAGTGACAAACAGCAACATTTGTTTTTTACTACTGTGAGGCCTACTCCTGCCATAGGCTGCCATCAGGACTTCCTAAATATACTTTTAAACTGTAATTCCTCATTGGAAAGGAGTAGCTGCCTCATGTTTTATACTTTTGGAATGGTAATTGTTAGACTTGGCATCCTTGGCGTGGTCTCTCCTAACCTATTGCCTCTGCTTCCTAGGTTGTTGAAGTATTTGCTGTTGATACTTAGGGTACGTTGCCACTACTAACCAGAACTAAATAAGGCAGGCGTAGGAGGCCTAGCGCTCTCCTGGCTTTCATCCTTTCTCACAGGAAGAACCTTCCAAGTTCTGGACCGTTCTTTTCTTTCGGATATCGTTCCCCTAATTTGTGGAGTCCCTCAGGGTTCCTCTTTACGTCCTACTCTTTTTAATATCTATTTATCTTCCTTGGCCAAAGTAGTCACTCCCTACAATCTTTCATTGGTCACCTACGCCGATGATACTCAACAAGTGGTTTCCCTTTCTAGCTCTGGGAACTCTCCCTCCATCAACCTAGCTGGCTGTATGAGGGACATCGGCGACTGGATGATTCAATCCAAACTTAAATTTAACGATAAAAAATCTGTACTCATTCTAGGCAATGGCTCTCCTGCTTTCCCCTTAACATGTTACTCAGAGGCCTTTACCAGTCTGCCTCCTCCTAAAGGACAGGTAAAAAGCCTAGTATTTGTACTGGATTCCCGTCTCACGATGGAATTACAAGTTAAGAAAATTTCCTTGGTCTGTTTTGGTTTTATTAGATCTCTCAGGAAGATTCTCAATCTTCTTCCAGTCTTATCCAGAAGAATTCTGGTTCAGGAATTGGTCCTTTCCTGCCTGGATTATGGGAATTCTCTTTACCTTAGTTCCCCGGAATATGTATTAAGGAAACTGCAGATTGTACAGAACACGGCAGCTAGGCTCCTTATGAACTGTCCCAGACATCTATCTGCCAAGCCGGCTCTTGCAGCACTCCATTGGCTGACGATTAAATAGCGCATACACTTTAAATCCATGTGTATCACCCATAGAGCCCTACACAACAAAGGTCCATATTTTCTCAGAAAATGTATTTCCATTTACGCTCTTTCGCAGCACTTGAGATCTTCTTCTACCCAGCAGATTCATATACCCTGCGTCAATAGATCATGGGGAGGAAACTCCTTTTTCATCAAGGCTGCCCCTCTCTGGAATGCCCAACCTCCTGAGCTCCACCATGAATCTTCTGAATCTCTTTTTAGGAAGAAGTTGAAAACCATTCTCTTCAGTCGCTAACCTGTCCTTCCGGCTTTCTTCAAGAACCTTCCTGTACCTCCAGCGCTGGGATGCTCTAGGGTAGCTACGAGCTCTATAAATGCATAAAACTAAACAAAACTAAAGTGCAAGTGCTACTGTGTAAAATGTATATGTAATTGGCTTATCCATGATTGGCATATTTGATTTACTAGCAAGTCCCTAGTAAAGTGTGCTAAAGGTGCCCAGGACCTGTAAATCAAATGTTATTAGTGGGTCTGCAGCACTGGTTGTGCCACACCCATTAGTAGCCCTGTAAACATGGCTCAGACCTTCCACTGCAATGTCTGTGTGTGCAGCTTTAAACTTCCAATTCGACTTGGCAAGTGTACCCACTTGCCAGGCCTAAACCTTCCCTTTTTATACATGTAAGGTGGCCCTATGGCAGGCCCTAGGTAGACCCATGGGCAGGGTGCAGTGTATGTTAAAGGTGGGACATGTACTGATTTGTGTTTCATGTTCTAGCAGAAAAAAAATGCTAAATTCAGTTTTTACTGTTGCAAGGCATATCTCTCTCACAGGTTAACATGGGGCCTGCATTTAAATATCATTAAAGTACAGATTCCTTTTCAGAGCAGATCGAAATATGGAGTTTGGGGTCCCTGACCTCACAATCTAAAAATACATCTTTTAGTAAAGTTGTTTTTTAGATTGTTAGTTTAGAAATGTCACTTTTAGAAAGTAGGCATTTTATTGCTTTTACCATTCTGTGACTCTTCCTGTTTGTGGATACCCTGTCTGGGTCAGTTTGACAGTTGGGCTGTTTGTGAATCCCGTCTAGACAGTGAGGTAAAGGATGATGGGGTGTAGCATGCATATCCTGATAAGCCGTCTGTGCTGGAGTGGAAAGAGGAGTGGTCACCTACACCCTAAATGGGCTGTGCCTGCTCTCTCACAATGCAGTCTCCAACCCCCTTGTGTGTGGCAAGGCGGGGTCTTATGAACAACAGAGACTTTCCTTTGAAGTATGTCTACTTCAAAGGCAGAAGTTGTATAAGTATTGGACTCAAACCCCCCCAAAAAATTAGATCACTTCTGGACCCAAGAAGAATCTCTGTCAAGGAGAAGAGCTGAGGAGAAGTGCTGCCCTGCCTGTGACTGTGCTTTGTTGGGCTATCCTGCAGTTGCCTCGTATGCCTGTGAAAGGGGACAAAGACTGAGCTTTGTGGCATATTCCTGCTTGTGAAGAATCTCCCAGCTCTTGAACTCTGCTTGCCTCCTGTTTTGAAGGCTTAGGGAATCAAATACTTCCTCTGTCAGCACCTGGACTCTCTGCTGAGACTCCTACCCTGCCAAGGGGTGTCCTATCCAGCCCTGGGCCCTTTAAAGATGAAGTTGGCAGAACAATAGCTGAAAAGCCACGCACAGATTGCCATGCGAGGAAACGTTCAATGAACCATCTGCAACGCGGCTGATAAACGACACGCATCCGGCTTCACGACTAAAATTGACACTCCACCTGCATCGTGGCTGGGAGCTCGATGCATCACGGCTGGAGAAACAAAGCGCAACAGATGCTTGAGGCTGCTTATAACAGCACAAACCCCATGCAGTGCGTTTTTCTAACACTGTGCAATCAGATTTTACACCCATCGTACATGAGCATCAAAGTCATACCAACTTTGTGCGGATCTGAGGTGTCCTGTCTAGAAATCGACCCATTGTTCTGTTGTGAGGGAGGCAAAAAACAACTCATCGCCGACCCGACTAGAGAAGAAACGACGTGCGACCTCCCTTCCGAGGAAGGGATCAACACATCTCTGACTTTATACCTAACCAGGTACTTTGTGCAAAATCATTGTTTCAATTGTTATCTGTGGAGTAACACTGTTATTCTTTTTAAAATTCATATCTTGACTTGTATATGTTGGATGTCTGTCATTTTGGTGTTGTTTGATTTAAATAAATATTGCCTATTTTTCTAAACTGGTGTGGTGTCCATTTTGTAGTGTTTTCACAGTATTACTGTGGTGGTCATTCTGACCCTGGCGGTCTTTGACCGCCAGGGCGGAGGACCGCGGGAGCACCGCCGACAAGCCGGCGGTGCTCCAATGGGGATTCCGACCGCGGCGGTAAAGCCGCGGTCGGACCGGCACCACTGGCGGGGTCCCGCCAGTGTACCGCGGCCCCATTGAATCCTCCGCGGCGGCGCAGCTTGCTGCACCGCCGCGGGGATTCCGACCCCTCCTACCGCCATCCAGATCCCGGCGGTCGGACCGCCGAGATCCGGATGGCGGTAGGGGGGGTCGTGGGGCCCCTGGGGGCCCCTGCAGTGCCCATGCCACTGGCATGGGCATTGCAGGGGCCCCCGTAAGAGGGCCCCTACATGTATTTCACTGTCTGCTGCGCAGACAGTGAAATACGCGACGGGTGCAACTGCACCCTTCGCACAGCTTCCACTCCGCCGGCTCGATTCCGAGCCGGCTTCATCGTGGAAGCCTCTTTCCCGCTGGGCTGGCTGGCGGTCTGAAGGCGACCGCCCGCCAGCCCAGCGGGAAAGTCAGAATTACCGCCGCGGTCTTTCGACCGCGGAACGGTAACCTGACGGCGGGACTTTGGCGGGCGGGGCCGCCCGCCAAGGTCAGAATGAGGGCCTGTGTGTGTTGGCACAAATACTTTACACATTGCTTCTGAGTTAAGCCTACCTTCCTGCGACAAGCTTCCAAGGGGATGAGTGGGGGTTAACCAGTGTGCTTCTCCTTTCGCCTGACTATAGGGAGGGTCCTTGCTTGGACAGGGGGTAACCTGACTGCCAACCAAAGACCCCATTTCTAATAGTAATGATAAAGCATCCTTAATAATAAAATTCAATTTAACATTTATATTTCAGAAATTCCTCTCTGTGTGCCTTGCAGTCTGTCTCCAATACATGTCTGGGGTAGTGGCAGCTACACTTTGTGTATTCCCTCTACACACAGAAAGGCTGGATGTGACAGGGAACTTATCTGCATTCATCTGCATTCTGGTAGCTCTTCCTGGACAGGGAGCGGGAGGTGGAGGTAACACTTGCACCTGAATAGAGAGTGCCTGTCCCCACACAAAAGTCTGATTACCCCTGACTGATAGTTAGGCGTCAGGGCTAGGAAGAAATGACCACTGTGTACTTTCAAAGATGACCCTTCTTTGAAGTTACCCCCACTTCCAAAACACTTTTAGGTATAAGTACTGGGCATCTGACCCTACCAAGACAGTACATTACTGAACCTGTGAAGAACTTTATCAAAAGCAAGAACTGCTATGCTACAAGGAGTGCCACTCTGCTGTACTTCTTTCTAAAAAGGGCTGTTCTCTGCTTTGATAAGTTACCCTGCTGCCTGCTGATCTCTACCCTGCTGAGTAAGAACTGGACCACTCTCCTCTGAGCCCAGAGTGATTCCAAGGACTTGCCCCCTGTTCTCCTCAAAGACTGCTTGCAACCAGAAACTGGACTCTGTCCGCTGTGAGTCCTGCTCTGCCAAATGGTACCAATCCAGACCTGGGCCCTTGAAAGTGATCATCTGTGCTGCAACTCAAGAAAACCAATGCATCCATTATGGTGCACCGGTTGGAACCAACACATTTCCACTCAATGGTGACACATCGCTGCTCTTGCCTGAGCCATGTGCAGTGCAACACATCATCCCCGGATTTCGATGCACCTCTGACCTTTCACAGCTCGGCGTCGATGCACCCAGTGGTTCAATGTTGGCTCATCGCCTCAATGCCCAACACTACCTGATCTTCGATGTGTCCTTGACCAATGCATCCAACCCAGTGGTTCAACATTGGCACATCGCCTCAATGCCCAACACTACCTGATCTTCGATGTATCCTCAACCAATGCATCACCTCCATCTCCTCGATTAAAAGCGATGCATCTCCTCCTCTGCTCCATGCATCAAGTCCTCCCTATCAACACTTACTTCTTCTATTCATGGTACTTTCTCAGCAGATCCTACGTAGGTTCCACAGCTAGCCTGCCCTCCATCGGGGTCCTCCTGAACTTTGGATTCACCCCAGCCTAGTGCTGCCTTAAGTAACCTTTTAGCACCATTGACTCCTAAGCTCTATTTTTGGTTTATTCTTTAAGAAATTCATAACTTGACCCACTGCTTGGGTGGAGACTGAGGCCTGTGGTGGCTAGACTCTTACATGTCCAGGACAGGGATATGATACTGCACAAGGCTCAAGAGCTGGGGGAGTCCTGAGTTGAGAATTGTAAAGCAATGGTGTTCACAGCTTGTATGCTGCAGGTCTTGAGGCAGTGCACCACTTTCTTCAAGCCAAAAATTGACTACGGCAATTGAATTTGCAACACACAATGCTCCTTATGGCAATATTGTGAGTTGTGACAGACACTGGCTCAAAGTTCTTCACTGATTCCCTAAGAGGTGTGGTCATGGTTGTGCACACAGGAGGGGCCAGGAGGCATGCAGGGCCCTGCCCACTGGCAGCGGGCTGGGTCTCAGTCTTGTCCCTGGTTCCACCAGATAAGAAATGTTAGGCCTATGAAAAAGCAAGTCTGAAAGGACAAGTGGGATGCAGTGGAGGCGGTGACACACATTGGGGGTGATGTGGTGGAACCAGAAAGAGTGCAAAGGGAGGAGTCATCAGGCTCAATGGACTTGGGTCCGAACTCTGACTCCACGATGCACACAACCTCAGAAGCTGAACTACTTTGGGTTATACTGCAATTGGCTAATAACTTAGGCTGAGACTGCCAACCACTCCTGGACTAATCATATTGAGGCGCTGGAGGAGGCAAGGGAGGGGGTATGTTGGCTCTGATCTGGTATGAATTCAGGGGGGCTACAGGTGTGTGAGGTGCATATTTGCTGTTGCACAATGGAAAGTTTCGCGGCCCCAGGACTGTAGACAGTGTTGGCTGCTGTCTCACATAAGTTTATGATGTGAATCACAGAATTGTAGCTTGCTGTTTTAATCTGTTTGGATGGGGGAATGTTACCTTTCCATCCTGGGTGGGAGAGGAATGGTTGGTTCTTGGATCCCATGGGAGAGTGCTTGTATGGGTGTGCTCTCCCCTCAATATGGTAGTGATAGGGATGCTGGATGACCCCATGGGTTGTGGACGGTTCCGCAGTGGGAACTATCTGGATGGTGGTATGCAGTGATGGGTATAAGGTGACATTGTAGGGGCTAAGAAGTATGATTAAGTGGTATAATGTCCAGGCATACTTGAAAGGGAGGGACGTACATATTGTATTACCGTAAGAAACACCTGACTTTGCACAAAGGCATTGCGCTTCAGAAATGAGGGAAGGGGCAGCTGTATTACTCAAAGTATTCAACATTTGTATGGGGGGGGGTCCTCATCTAGGTGTGCCCTGGGGTGCCCTTCAGGATGTTTCAGGAAAAGGTGGACAAGGAGGAGCACTTTTTGGTGATTAGTGGTCACCTGAAAGGCAGAGATATCATGTTGACTAACATAGAAACGCATAATTCTGATCAACCCCACTTTTAGATGCGCTGTCCCAGGTGTTGGAGCCCTACATGTCCCAAACTACAGTATTAGGAAGGGACTTCAACTGCAAGGCTGATACCCTGATGGATAGGTCACACCCACCTCTGTAGGACTCCCTGGTGGACTGGGTGGCTGATCATAACCTAATGCAACTGGTGGTGGACTGGGTTCTGGCCAGGATGTGTGTACCTAGTTGGAAGTTCAATGTTGAAAACCTTGAGGTGGGACTCTTCTAGTGTACCACTGGAGAAGGGATATTAGTCTACTTTCTTGAAAATGCAGCTACTGGCTTATGGGCCAGGTGGGATAGGAGATGTTCAAGGTAGTCCTTAGATGGCATTGCATAGCAAATGCAGACAGTGTTTGCTGCCCCCAGTTGCAGAAGATTATTGATCATGAGACATTACTAAGGAGCTAAGAAGGGAAAGGCCTGATACCCATGCCATTCCAGTTTGGACCCAGCCATATGCAAATCAGTCTTGACCCTGTTCCCCATGGGAACAGTCCAGCCCAAACTGCTAGGCCAGGTCTTCCCTGGACTGGAAACAAGCATCCTGGGACCGGTTTCTGGGTTTCACGTCTCATCAGCCATACTAGCTTGAATCCAGTGGCATGGGAAGCACAGGACCCACGTCTGGGCATACCCTATCCACTTAGGGCGACAAAGCAAAAACAACAAGTGATGGACGGACTGCTGAACATTGTCAAACATTCACCCCCAGTACAGTGCTCTGGGCCTAAAACCATCATTTTTTTGCTGCCCATGCCATTCCAGTTTGGACCCGGCCATATGCAAATCAGTCTTGACCCTGTTCCCCATGGGAACAGTCCAGCCCAAACTGCTAGGCCAGGTCTTCCCTGGACTGTAAACAAGCATCCTGGGACCGGTTTCGGGGTTTCACCCCTCATCAGCCAGGCTAGCTTGAATCGAGTAGCATGGGAAGCACGGCACCCACGTCTGGGCATACCCTTCCCACTTAGGGCAACAAAGCAAAAACAACAAGTGATGGACGAAATGCTGAACATTGTCAAACATTCACGCCCAGTACAGTGATCTGGGCCTAAATCCATCGTTTTTTTGCTGCCCATGCCATTCCAGTTCGGACCCAGCCATATGCAAGTCAGTCTTGACCCTGTTCCCCATGGGAACAGTCCAGCCCGAACTGCTCCATATGCACCACTTGGGGGACACATAAGGCTGTCACTGTACTGTACAGGTCCTTGAAAATTGAGGTGGTTACCCCGCTAGATGACCATAGGGACCAATGAGAATCACAGAAGCAGACTGGGTGTGTGTACTGGATGGTGTTCCAACATGTCTGGAAATGATTGCTTTAAATTAAACAACTTCTACTACGTACACTGGGCCTATCCAATGCCGGGTAAAAAAGCACGTTTTTTGTGGATGCATGGGCAATATGCCCTAGGTGTGGGGTGGTGGGAGCCTAGATGATACACATAGGGCCTGATTCTAACTTTGGAGGACGGTGTTAAACCGTCCCAAAAGTGGCGGATATACCACCTACCGTATTACGAGTTCCATAGGATATAATGGACTCGTAATACGGTAGGTGGTATATCCGCCACTTTTGGGACGGTTTAACACCGTCCTCCAAAGTTAGAATCAGGCCCATAGTGTAGTTATGTGCCTAGATTACTAACTACTGGACAGAGATACTAACTGTGATTTCCATGCGATAGGATGCAACCTACATCTCCTGCCAACGATGTGTCTGTTGGGGTTGTTCTCTAGGCTGGCTAAATACAAGATGACTATGAGATTTATTGG
Organism: Pleurodeles waltl; assembly: GCF_031143425.1. Lineage (NCBI taxonomy): Eukaryota > Metazoa > Chordata > Amphibia > Caudata > Salamandridae > Pleurodeles > Pleurodeles waltl. The sequence continues at coordinate 448,318,660 of NC_090442.1, read as the reverse complement.
CCTTGCCTTCATTCTTGCCAAGTGACAGATTACCCTTAATTTGAATAATCTGATAGGTCACCATGTGACGCGATGGCAGATGGACCTTCTTCTTTGCAGAATATGGAAGTGTCAATCTCTTTTGAGATACAAAGGGGGCGGGAACATGATTGAGGCATTGTGGGCCTGGGAGGGGCTTGTGCAAGAGCTGCAGGAGCAGAAGGGTAGCTCAAAGAAGGAACTGCACCAGGCATGAAGGGAGAAACTAGGACTGGAATGAGGGGATGGGACTGTTGCTGGAGGACTGACACTTGTGGGCCATTGCTTGACATTTGAGGCTCCTTGTATTTCCCCTGGGTACCATTTCTGGTGATTACACCTGGGAAGAAGGGTTGACCAAGTACCTCTCACTAAGTACATACGGATGATAGGTGACGGGACCGAACACGGTGGGAGGGTGAGGGGGTTCAACTGTTTATTGTCATGTTTGAACGGATGTGGTTGAGTGGAGTACACTGATATTATTACCTGCTAATGGGCCAGAGGTCACTGAACATGCTATCAGGTAAGTTGAGATGGTGTTGAGGGACATGAGGAAGCATGAAGCACCTGAGGACTGGCCGGCTGTATGATGGACTGTATTTCAAATGTCATGTAATAAAGTGCTAATCCTGGTTATATGAAGTTTATTGAAAACTGCTAATGAAATATGGTTACAAAAAAATACATCTTCATGCAGGCACAGACATAGGCCCTCATTATGACCCCGGCAGTCCGAAGACCACCAGGACAGGGGTGGCGGTCTCACCGGCAATTAGACAGTGGTGTAGACCGCCACATAATGAGTGTGGTGGTTTGGCCTCTGCCAAGCCGCCACATCCCAACTTGTACCGCCAAGGCGGTTGGACAGATGGGTCCGAGATTAGCATCTCTGATTAGCATCTCTGAACCGGCGGTCCACTGAAGACCGCCAGCGGTATCATGAGTCTGCTTTCAGCCAGGGTTTCTGCAGCGGTAGCACTGCCATGAAAACTCCACCGGAAAGCCCACTGGCAGACGACTCCTCCAACCACCCTGCAATTTCAATACCTCCCACCCCGCCATCCATACCAGCGCCCCCTTCCCCGCATACATGCACATCCACATGCACCCTGCATACACTCATTCACTAACACTTACATACACGCATTCACTCAAATGTATACATACACGCATTCACTCACACACATACATACTCACCTTCACACAAACATTCCAACGCATACTCACTTAACAATAATGCACTCATTCACACCCATACACACACGCATACACACATGCATACACACTTACACTCACACACACACAACAACCTCCACCCTTCCACCCCTTTCCCCTGTCGGATGATTGACTTATCTTGTCCAGTGAAGAGGTCGTCCGGCACGGAACGGAAACTGGCTGTTCCACCGCCGGCAGAACCCTAGCATCAGGCTGTATTACAGGTCATAATATGGCTGGCGGAGTCCTTTTGGTAGGGCAGGGCAGGTGGTGGGACCGTCTCTGTGCCTCAGACAGCCAGCACGACTACTGGAGGATTTCCACTCAAATTGTGGCAGAAATCCTTCAGTACTCATAATATGGTGTTCGGAAGACCAGCAGCACTGGTGGTTTTCTGGCACCCGTGGCTTCGGCAGTCTTAAGTAAAGACCGCCGAAGTTATAATGAGGGCCATAGTGTTCATAATGGGACAAAATTTATTGGAAACATAGGCCCTCATTATGACATTGGCGGTCAGCTGACCGCCATGCCGGCGATGATGGTAGTACTGTCACCAGGCTGGCGGTGAAGACCTCCAAATCATGACCATGGCGGTGATCCCTCCCATAGACAGCCAATGTACCACCCAAACCACCAATGCAGTCCATCCAGTGACTAAAGCGGTAGCTATCTTCAGGCTTGCAGAAGCCCATGACCCGTCCTTCATATTATGACAAAGCAGACTGACAGGATTTCCGGCGGCAGGAACACCACCACCAAAAGCCTGGTGGAAACACATCATATAAAAGGAGATACTCACCTCCAGGGACATAGGGGAGTCCATGGCTGACTTGGAACCCGAACTGGAAGTCCTGCCAATTCTCTACCATGTGATGGCAGTCCAGGAGCAACAGCGCTGACGAAGACGACGACAGTGAGTACAGCCGTCTAGCACACAAGGGAAGGAGTGGAGAGTGAGACACTCACACGCACAACACACACCATACACACATACCGTACACCAAGAACTATCAATTCAACAACAACCTAAGCCAGGAGCAAAGAAAGCTAGGACACAAGCCTTTGGTCTAACCACTGTAATACGTTGGGTATAGCGACCTCATTAAAATAAAATATATATATTTACAGAAAGGGACATTGGCCAGTCCAATGTAATTATAATGTCATAGGTCAATGACCAAGGCCCAACCTGATGCCTGACAGCCAAGTCACTCCACATGGCAGGGGCATTATGGTGATGGCAGGCAGGCAACTTAGGGGGCAGGGGGGTGAGGTGGGGTTGGGGGGTGGTTCCCTGGGAGGGAGATCCTTGGGTTTGGGTGGGGGAGGGTCCTTGTTCTGTTGTTTAGGGGGCAGAGGTGGTTGATAGGGGTAGGGGGCCGGAGTGCCACTCTTGTGCCCCTTAGTGGCAGGTGAAGCTTTAGGGGGAAGAACAGGAGTGGCCTGAGAGCTGGAGGTAGTGAACTGGGGGAGAGGGATCTTCCTCTTACGGGCAGGACGGGGAACGAGGGAAAAAGGTCAAAACGGGAAAGGAAAGGTTTCTTAGGTCCAATGTGGCGGGTTGTGGGAGGAGGTTTATGAGTAGGGGTAAAGGGAGTGGTTGTAGGAGGAGTAGGTGTGCTGTACCTGGGTGCAGGTGCATGTACAGTGTGCGTGTATGAGGTGGATGACTGTTGAGTGTCTGAGTGGCACATTTATGTGTTTTGGGAGGGGGCTGACAGGGTGGGAGAGGACAAACAGGACTTGTGTATGTATATTGTAGTGTCTGCAAGTGAGGTGGGTGTGCCGCATGAGGTTGTGATGGTGGTGACTGTGCATGTGGTGAATGGGGTGCTAGTCTGTATGTCTGCTGTTGTGGTGACTGTGGGCAAGGCTTTACAGGTGGCAGGATCTGTGACAGATGATGCAGTGCATGCAGGTGTGTGTGTTGATGTGACTGTGAGGGAGGAAGAGGAGGGAGAGACAGTGGAGGCAGTGGCTGTCTTTGTATGTGCTTCTGTGTGTTGGCTGTTTGTGTGCTTGTGGAGTGAAGTGTGGTGCATGTGCTTGTCTATGCAAGTCCTCTCTGTTGTTTTGGGTGCATACTTGTCTGATTGTGTGCGTAGATTGGGTTGGGGAAGAGGGCTTTGGGACGGGAACATGTAGTTGGAGGGGGGACGGAAGAACAAGGGACAATGGCTGCCGTCAAAGAGGAGGCCAGAGCCTGAAATGATCTCTATATGGCAGCCAAGCCACCGTGAATGCCCTCCAGGAAGGCATTGCATTGCTACATCTGGAATGCTGGCCCTGGATGGCATATACCATGGTTGACATCCCTACAGAGATGGATCTCAGGACCTCAATAGCCTCCTCAGTGAGGGCAACAGGGCTGACTGGGACAAGGCCTGAGGTGCCCCTGGCAAAGGAGACACCTACCCTCCTGGGTGAGGGGGCACAGGCAACTGGGTGGGGGGCTACTGGGAGGGCAGTGCTGGTACAGGGGGTGGTAGAAGATGTTGTAGCTGGGGTAGTCCCAGAGGGGTCTGCCACCACCAGGGACCTTCCATCGGAGGAGGAATCTTAGTCAGATGTAGTTGCTCCAGTCTACCCAGTGGTGCTCCCCTCACCCTCCAACCCACTGGTCCCCTCTGCGTCTGTGCTCTCCATCTCTTACCAGTGCCCTTGCTCCTTCACCAGATTATGGTAATTCACACAAGGACAGGATGAGTACAGAAGAGAGGGTAGGGTAGAAAGGGAGCGCAGGGTCAATTACAGCAACAACAGCACATATGGCATACATATCACAATCACTCACTGGGACTAATCCAGTGCAATATGGACCACAATGACAAACCATTACCTGGGTACAACAGCAATAAAGAACCCAAACACTACCATCTGCACACCTACTGGGACTCACTACGCCATGTCTGCCATGGTATGCTAGCTACTTACCAATACCAAATATACATACCACCCCACATTGCTAAGCAGGACCCCAAAAGAATAGCTAAACAGGCATATCGGGGCATCCACTGACTAGAACCTTGCACCCAAACCCCATGACAGGCAACAAAAATGAATACCACACAGTCTGTACTCACCACCTAGTGGCTGCTGTGCTGCCCACAAGCACCCATCCAACTAAGGATTGGCAACTGCCAGTATGCAGGTTATTAGGGGGGCCAGGGTCTGACGGGCACCCCTCCCTCGTTGGGAGGCCGTCCCCAGCTGGGCCTCCGTGGTCTTCCGGGCCAGTGTCTCAGGTTGTCCCACCATTTCCTGCAGAGGGTGCTCTGCTGGCAATGGACCTCTAGGGTCCGCACGTCCTTGGTAATGGCACTCCACAACCTTTTCTTCCAATGGGTGCTGTCCTGCATAGGGAACACAGACAGAAGGAAACCATGAACTCAACACTCCATTCTGTAACAGAAATGGCTTACATACTGCATATATACCACATTAAGCACACACATGCCCCATACCTCTGCATACACATTGCGTGCAGCCAAAACACACCACCCCAATTGACACACTGCCAGCACACACATACATCTTCATGCAGCCATGTCACATCCAAACGTACCCATGATGTAGTCACCTGTTGGTCTGGTGGCCCATACAACTGCCCATAGAGGGGTAGGACCCCATCCACAAACTTCTCCAACTCCTCCCATGTGAAGGCTGGGGCCCTTTCCCCTGTAGCATGGGCCATCATGGGTTCCAGACAGAGGACACAGCAGCACACACTCAGAAATGAAGTGAAGTGGTACAAAGAAAACGGGGGTCACATCCGCGGCAGTGAACACCGTCACCGCCGGCGTTGAACATCATTGGCTCCCGTGCTTCACAGAGCTCAATGTTAGCCAATGTGGAGTTGCACGGTGTTGCAGACCGCCTTCCACCATGTTGCCAAATGCCGGCGGAGTGGGGTCACTTCCACCTGTCCCTGCATACACAAGCGGCAGTTGTAACTTCCTAATGCTGGTACTTATGTTGGACAATTTAATGTGCATCATATGTATCAATTGTACACACCAAGACAATTCCAGTATGCTACATCCATAAATGCTCTGTGTACTGTGATATTGTGTGTCCATACTTCCTGCAGTCACACACATCTCATGTTTGGTTTAATTAGATACCTACCACTGTTGAGGATGAGGCAAGCACCAGTGTACAGACCCCTAGTGGACTTGGCTACACTGGAGGACCAGCGGATCATTTTGAGCTATTGTCTGGACAGGGCCACAATTATCGAGCTGTTTCAACAATTGGAGGCAGATCGGATTCCTGCTCTCCGTAGCACAACAGCAATACCCCCTGCAGCACAGGTACTGTCAGTGCTCCACCTCCTGGCAAGTGGTTCATTCCAGTAACAGTGGGCTTGGCTGCAAGGAATGTCACAGCCAATACTTGTGATTGTGCTTGGAAGGGGTTTGGCTGCCTTGCTCAAACACATGAGCAACTACATCTCATTCCCCCAAAGTGAAGATTTGCCCACTGCGAAGGCTTGATTTTATGCCATGGGACACATACCACATTACAGTGGGGCCATTGATAGGGCCCATATTGCCTTGATCAATCTCAGGGCAAATGAGCAGGTCTACAGGAATAGGAAGAGTTACTACTCTCTAAATGTTCAGATGGTGTGCCTTGCTGATCAATATATCTCCCACATCACTGCCATGTTTCCTGGATCTGGGCATGATGCCTATGTATTTAGGAATAGCAGCGTCCCACAGATGATGGCACGACTACAGAAGCACAGAGTGTGGCTCATCAGTGAGCTTGAGTCTTCACATAATGTATCAGTGTATGCCAACTGGAATTGTACTCCATGCCATTGTACATGAGTAGTATGTGCCCCTCACCACTTCCAGATGACTCCGGCTACCCAAACCTGTCCTGGCTGTTGACCCCAGTGAGGAATCAGAGGACATGGCAGAAAATTGGTACAATGAAGCACATGGCCGTACCAGGAGGGTTGTTGAGCACATATTTGGTCTACTGAAAGACAGGTTCTGGTGCCTCCATTTAACAGGTGGATCCCTTTGCTACACCCCTAAGAAGGTCTACCAAAAAGTGGTGGCTTGCTACATGCTGCACAACTTGTCCCTCAGACACCATGTCCCCTACCTGCAGGAGGAGGGGGGAGACAATGCACCTGTGGCAGCAGAGGACACTAAAGACAGTGATGAGGATGAGGAGGAGGAGGATGTGGACAACAGGACACATATCATACAGCAGTACTTCCAATGACAATCAGGTAAGACTGGACTGGTGTTCATATCTCCATTTCAGTGAAGTGCTGTGTGTCTGCTGTGTTGTGCCAAGCAATACCTTTACGTTCTAATTGACTGTCACTTCTGCTTTCCCTTTTTGCAGATGTTGGTGGGATCACAACTGTGTACTGATGTGATGACTACAGACTGCTTAAACACATTTGTTGGATGGAGTCACACATTACAGGACAGAGGACAGGCCCACAATCCTCTGACATAGTTCCATCTTCCTGGCAATGGAGATCTGCTGGACATGTGCACCAAACAGCTGTGGCCCTACCTTGACGATTTCTTCCACCATCACCCACAAGTCCTCATCACTTCAAGCAACCACATCTCTTTCAGCCACACCTCCGAACTCCATTGGACTGACCGTCACTGCGTACACTTCACCTTCAAGAAAAACACCGAACACCACCGCACCCCTCTACCGCCTCACCGCCGCTGGGGAAAAGTCACCGAAGAACAACTAGCCAGCACCCTCGCCAAAAACCCACCACCCGACCCCACCGACCCGGACTCCGCCGCCATCAACCTCCATCAATGGATCCTCAACTGCTCCAACATCCTAGCTCCACTCAAGAGACCCACCGCCAACCAAGATAAGAAAAAACCAGCCTGGTTCACAGTCGAACTGACCACCTCCAAAAGCACCTGCCAGAAACTCAAGAAAAAATGGATCCTCGAGCATACACCCAACAACCTTGCCACCCTCAAGGAAGCCAACCGCAGACACCACCAACTGATCCGACTCGCCAAGCGCTCCCACTTCACAGAACGCCTCAATAACAACGCTCCCGACTGCAAAGAACTCTTCTGCATCGTCAAAGGAACTTTCCAACCCCAACGCCAACGTCAACGACGTCCCTCCTTCCCAGGAACTCTGCGACGAGCTCTCCACCTTCTTCTACCAGAAAATCGCAACCATCCACAACAGCTTCAACACCTCACCTCTGCCGGACCCCACCCCCAGCAACTCCTCCCACGCCTACCGTATCACCACCTGGACTCAAGTAGAAGACGCCGAAACACGAAAAACCATGAACTCCATTCACTCAGGATCCCCCGCTGACCCCTGCCCACATCACGTGTTCAACAAAGCCGACGCCACCATCGCCCCCAAACTCCGCAAGATCATCAACCTCTCCTTCGACACCGCTACTTTCCCGGACAGCTGGAAGCACGCAGAAATCCAACCCCTCCTCAAGAAACCCAAGGCTGACCTCAACGATCTAAAAAACTTCCGTCCGATCTCCCTCCTCCCTTTCCCAGCGAAAGTCATCGAGAAGATCGTCAACGCACAACTCGACCACTTCCTAGAAGACAACGCCATCCTAGACCCCTCTCAATCTGGTTTCAGATGAAACCACAGCACTGAGACCGCACTCCTCGCCGCCACAGATGACATCAGACAACAAATGGACAACGGCGAAAACTCAGCCCTGATCCTCTTAGACCTATCAGCCGCTTTCGATACAGTCTGCCACCGCACCCTACTAAACCGTCTCCACGAGGCCGGCATCCAAGACAAAGCCCTCAACTGGATCGCATCCTTTCTCTCCGACAGAACTCAGAGAGTCCGACTCTCACCCTTCCGCTCCAAAGCCACCAACCTCATCTGTGGCGTCCCCCAAGGCTCCTCACTCAGCCCAACGTTGTTCAACGTCTACATGGCCCCCCTCGCACAACTGGCCCGCCAACACAACCTCAGCATCATCTCCTACGCCGACGACACCCAACTCGTCCTCTCCCTGACCAAAGATCTTCTCACCGCCAAAACCAACCTCCACGAGGGACTGAAATCCATCGCCGAGTGGATGAGCAACAGCCGCCTGAAACTCAACTCCGACAAGACGGAAGTCCTCATCCTTGGACGCACCCCCTCGGCCTGGAACGACTCCTGGTGGTCCACCGCCCTCGGCCCGCCACCCACCCCTGCCAGCCACGCACGAAACCTGGGCTTCATCCTCGACTCCGCTCTCACCATGTCAAAACAGGTCAACGCTGTCTCTTCTTCCTGTTTCAACACCCTCTGCATGCTCCGCAGGATTTTCAAGTGGATTCCAACAGGAACCAGAAAGACGGTGACCCAAGCCCTCGTCAGTAGCAGACTCGACTACGGCAATGCACTCTACACAGGCATCCCAACGAAAGACATCAAACAACTCCAACGCATCCAGAACGCAGCCGCCCGCCTGATCCTCGACGTACCCCGCCGATGTCACATCTCCCCCCACCTGAAGAACCTCCACTGGCTCCCCGTGGAAAAGAGGATCACCTTTAAACTCCGCACCCACGCACACAAGGCACTCCACAACACCGGACCCACCTACCTGAACTCCAGACTCAACTTCTACGTTCCCGCACGTCAACTACGCTCTGCCAACCTCGCCCTCGTCCCCCGAATACAGCGCAAGACCTCTGGCGGCAGATCCTTCTCCTACCTCGCTGCCAAGACCTGGAACTCTCTCCCCACCTCTCTTCGACAGACCCAGGACCTCATCACCTTCAGGAGACTCCTCAAGACATGGCTCTTCGAACGTTAGCAGCACCCCCCCCCCAGCGCCTCGAAACCCTAACGGGTACATAGCGCACTTTATAAATCTTTTGATTGATTGATTGAAATGGGAGTTATTTTGTGTGGACATGCCTATTCTGTTGTGTGTGTGTTGTGGAGAGAGAGTTAGGTGTTGCGGTAGGGTGTGTGGTGTGTGATGGGTGATGGGTGTATAGGTGGATGTGGTGTGTGTGTTCAGTTCTCTAAAGGTTTGGCCTGGCAAGGTGTAGCAGCCTTTTCATGTTTGCAAAAAGAATTTGGGTTGGGTGGGGGGGGTGTTGTATAGTACTGTTGGTGGGTGTGTATGGTGTGTGTATATGTGTCAGGTTTGGGTTTTTCAATCTGGCCATTGTTGGCTTCTATTGGTGTTGGGTGCCCAATTCTGCTACAGCCGTGTGTGATTGTCCGCTGTGGTGATTCGTGGTCCATACTTTGGAGGACGGTGTATTTCTGACGTAGTGGGGAGGGTGGTGGGTCAGAGAGTTTTTCACCTCCGTTGGGTCTGGTGGAATTGTGGTTGTGGCTGGTTTCTTTTGGTTTTGTGTTTGTGTGTCATTATCTGGTGGGCGGATTGCCACCTCCGCGGCGGTCTGTTGGCAGCCGTTACCAGAGCATTCTTTGGAGAAGACCGCCAATGTCATAATGAGGGCCATGTTAGGAGCAATTACTTTTCAAATAAATAATAAAAGATTAGAAAGTTATCAACACTACTGGACAAATTGCCAAATAGTACATCGGATGCTTTGCTGGCTGCTAACATAGAATTGATGTATCAATAACTTTACAAGATCAATTACCTTTAGAAAAAGGAGCCTTCAAGATGCTTACAGCTCAGCATTGCTCCTCGTATATTCCAGATGAGAGTAGAAAAATACAAGAATTTACAAAGAACATTGCTGATTTGAAATCTGGTTTAGAATCTTTAGAAAATACTAGTGTTTCAGTGAATTTAGGTAGAGGGAGGAGCTTCTGCTATTGATAATTGGTTTCCATCAATAGGGGAAGGAGCTATGCAAAGTCCTCCTGAAACCTGCATTAGTTATAAGTGCTAATTTGATAGTTTTATACACTTTATATAGGGGATCTAGGGCCAGATGTAGGAAAAAAGCAATTTGCGACTTGCAAATTGCGAGTCCCTGCGACTCACAATTTGCAAGTCGCAAATTGCTATGCAGTACGGTGTCTCAGACACCGACTGCAACTCGCAATGGGGTCGCAATGACCCACCTCATGAATATTCATGAGGTGGGTCGCAAATTGCGGCCCCATTGCGAGTATAGGCACTCGCTAACATGGAGGCCTGCTGACATCAGCAGACCTCCATGTTAGCGACCTGCTTTTAAATAAAGCATTTTTTTTTTTTGAAGTGTAGCCTGTTTTCCCTAAGGGAAAACGAGCTGCACTTAAAAAAAAACGAAACCTTTAGTTTCGGTTTTTTTCAGGGCAAGGAGTGGTCCCTTGGACCACTCCCTGCCCTGAAAAAATAATTTGGGCTCCAGTCACAAACTGGAAGGGGTCCCATGTGGACCCCTTCCAATTTGCGATTGGGTTACCATCCACTTGAAGTGGATGGTAACTGCGATGCCATTTGCGACCGCATATGCGGTCGCAAATGGTATTGCATCCCAATGCGACTCGCAAATAGGAAGGGAACACCCCTTCCTATTTGCGAGTCTGAAATGCATTTTGCGAGTCGGTAACGACTCGCAAAATGCATTTCTGCATTGGGATATGCGTTTTGCGACTCGCAAACGGCAAATTTTGCCGTTTGCGAGTCGCAAAACATTTGCTACATCTGGCCCCTAGTTGGTACTATCAAGGAGAAATAATAGAGAATGAGACAGAAATTAAAGAACTAATAATGGAAAAGAAGAAAAATAGAGAATTTGCAGAGCAGAAAAATGAAAGTTATGACTCCACAGAGACGGAAGGTGCACTCTAAAAATTAATTTGTGAAAAAATTGGGATGGTTTTGCAACCATAAGAGGGGGGAAACTGATAATATAAATTTTTACCAATGACAAAATAAGATGTGAAACTTACTTTAAAATGAAATGTTAAATGCATGTTTGTAGTAGGGAACCATATTTAACTACTGAAGGCCTATAATGGAGAAGAAATATTTTCGTTAAGTTAAGCCTAACTGACACTGTAATATTAATTAATGAAATGTGTATATTTGAAAGGCCTGTAACATAACAATGAACAAGGTACTATGAAAATTTACATGACTGGCTATAGTTGTTAGCACAGAAAGACCTGTTTTCTCAATAAAGGTTTGCTGTGCAAGATGTTTTTTCTCTTTGGTGCAGAATATGCTGTTTCCAGAAGATGCTGTTTAATTCGTTAGTGAGTAGATCTTAGTTGTATTAGACAACTGATAGGAAGGTTCTCACTGCAAAAGATGTAGATGACAAGAATGATAATTCAGTAGAAGAAGACTTTGGAAAAAATGAACAATGTATGGCAACATTTAAGGACACATGTTTGAAAGACAATTGTACCCTGGTTAGAAGATAGTGTGTTCCCAGGACCATGCTGAAATCCTGTTGGTCAATATAAAGAAGAAAGAACATTAGTGTTGTAACACAGAATTTGTGTATTTATCTTAGTTTGTGTTCCTAGCTTAGTCTAAGACCTCCTTTTCCTTTCTCTGAGAAAGAAGACTCAGATTTGCTTGAGAGGCCCACTTCTTTAACCCTGATTCTTTGACTCTTCAGAGGAGACTGTTTATTGAATTTTCCTAGACATCTCTTCATGAAAAGTTTTAGCTTATTTCTTTTTATACTGTAATTTTAGCTCGGATTACTGTTCAGCTTTAGGCAAAAGCTTCATGTTATGCATTTATTTCTCTCATAATCAGACCTCTTGGTGGGTTTCTGAACTGCCCCCTTTTACCTCCTCACAACTAATCCTTTGTTCATTTAGAGCAGGGAGTTTCTTTATGGAAAGTGCATGTTGAATTGATATTGTACTGATGGCTTTATGGAGACCCATTCTGACATACCTTATTATTAATATCAATTGATTGACAGTATTAACATTTGATGATGAAATCTGATTAATAAAATGTTTGATAAAATGATGAATCAACTAAAATAAAACTCTTTAAGTCGCACAAACTCAATTGACTGAACAATGAGAAGTGTTCATTTATTATATTTTTTAAGGACTTCAGCTCCCCAATTTTCTGTCAACATCAAAGATCCATCAACCTGTGCAGGGCATGCTTAAGATTATTAGATAAAAAGAAACCCCCACACTCTTGCAGTATCATTTGCAAAAGACGGCACATGCAATATATGTAGCCTCCCTCTGGTCTAAATACTGTATCATGGTGTCCCCCAATGCTCATGCTTGAGTCTGACACTTTTTAACCTTTCTGTTAACCTGCTTGCTCTGCTGATCCATTACTTTGGGTTCAACTTTATAAGCTCCCTGACGAAATTCAAATTCTAATATTTAATGATCATGCCCTTCAGACATTGTCCCTATTTCATTATTGCACAGCAGCAATTGCCATCTGGCTTGAGATCAATGTCTTGAACTGCAGCTGTGACAAGTCCGAAGTGTTTTAGGTGCCAGGCTGGGAAGGTATCAAAACTCTCCATATCTGGCCATATTACCTAGAGAATATCCATTTATTTGCAGATGCAAACTGTATGAGTTCCTAACGCTGTTTTGAGATGTGATACAAATTGGACAAAAATGTATTAACTACATCCTTCAGACATGGTCATTTCACAATAACATTCCACTAACAAAATGACAAGCGAAAAATAATGTTTTAAATTTCGGTGGCATTTCAGACAAGTCAGGAAAGGTCATATGTTTGTACCTGGTAGTTCCCCATTGGGCTGTTTTTATCCTATCTGGGGGAGTCAGTTTCTAAAGGCCCATCCCACACCTGCTGCTCCCCCTTCTGTCAGCCCTCTACGTCAGGCCCAGGAGCATGTGGTACCTCGGCCTTGACACAGAACATTGCAAGTGTGACTGGGATATGCATCTGTGCGGGGAGTCAACAGAGTAGGTTGAGGGGGATACCCTGATATGGATCCTTGACCTGCACAGGAAGCTGGGTAGCAGTTAAATATCGAAATAAACAAATGTCTTTGGTATGAAAGAGAGGTGTACATATGTGTTTTTGCAGGTATGAGTGAAAGTTAGGGGCGTATTTCAGAAAAGTGGCACTGCATCAAATGCAGCTCCAATTTTCTTGCACCCCTTAGCTCCCCCCTATAGCCTCCATGTGTGCGCCATATTTAGGATACGCTGCACTATGGCGGTAGTTAGGGAACTAACGTCAACATTTTTTATGCTAGTTTGGCACTTTGCAGGATTAGCGTGAAAAAATGTGACGCTAATCCTGCAAAGCACATTGAGGCCATTATAAATAATAGTGTGCCTCCTTTAAATGCCGGCTTTGTGCAAGGGTTAAAAATGGCGCAAAATGGCACAAAGAGATCTTTTAGATTTCTTTGTGTAATTTTTTTGCTCCTCCCCCCCAAAACGGGGAATTACCCCCTTTCATGCAGTATGCCTGGCACAGGCATAATGTGGCTCAAGGAGTTAAAAATCTGTAAATCTGGTGCGGTGATTTTGGCCTCGTTGGGTCACATTAGCCTAAAAAATAACACTAATGTGGCCCAAGGGGCTGATAGGCCCTCTTAAATCTGGGCTTTAGTCTGTTCTGATGTGCTTCCATCGGTCATCTGACTTCTGCACTCTGGCTGCAGGTGAAGCACAGGAACACATTTAAACCAATCTACAAAATTCATTAGACTTTTAATGTCACTTGGCTATGCTTGTAGCACACAAAAAAAACTCCCATGTGGTGTTTGAATAACATACGTATTATTCTCAATGGTGCTTCACCAGGCTTGTCTTCCTTTCTCTGTATATGCTACTCAGTCTCTTTGACTCCTTTAATTTACCTCTCCACAAGCTTACATCTGTCTTGCTCTTCCTCACTGTTCTCTTCCACCTCCCCTCCATCTTTCTTTTCTATCCCTTTGTTTCTTCCTGTCCTCAATTTCGCACTCTTCCTGCCCGCCTTCCTTCATGTCTTTAGATCACCCTCTCTGACTGCACAAGAGACTTTACACATTTACTCTTACTGACCTTGTTATAGCCCCTCTCTCTCCCCCGTAGGAGGAAAGTACAAACATAAACAGTTGTGATTTTGGGCAGACTTCAGGCCAGCAGTGCTTTTGTACAGTATGTGCAATGGTACCAAGGAACACGTTTTTTTTTTTAATAACAATGGATTTTTTCTAACTCCAAAACAACTCTGGGGACTCATTTTGCTACTCTTACTCAGTCGAGGTCCGCGGTGCGCAGAAGGGGCGGGGCAGCGCACAGGGGGGTTAATAAACATTTAATTCATAATTTTAAAAAACCACACTTACCTCCAACGCCGCCGCACCGCTCCATCCTCTTCTCTGCTGCAGACAGGCATAGGCTCCCAGCCTGCCCTGTGCCAATCCTGACACTGCTTAGAGAAGTGTTAAGATTGGCTGGGAAGCAGACTGTAAGCCTGTGCATGCTCTTTCCAGCCTGGCAACTGTGTTGCTGGGCTGGAGAGAGCCTACTGCGCATGTGTGTTTGGCTGGCCTGAGACGTACATGCGGGCAAACATAAATGCGCAGTGAGGGGGAGTGCGCACTCCCCCTCACTACTCATCACCCCTGTGGCCCGCCCCTTTACCAGAAAAGAATATTAAACATAATTTATTATATATATACATATATTTTTTTTTTCAAAGATGTTTTTTATTGAGTCAAAAATAAGAACATTAACTTAACATTGCCAGGACGTAGATATGCAGTTGTGAATATATATACATAAGGAATATTGTACTTATAAATTTATTATCGTTTTTGGATAAAGGTTTTGGAGCTGCCGCTGCTGGTGTGGGGGGGCAACGCTCCTCTGCCCTAAAGGAGGAGCCGCCCCTGCTCTTACTGGTTGGGAAGCCGAAGCAGTGACTTTGCTTCAGTGTCTGCTTGTACTATCTGTACCTCCTATTTCTGCTCCCTAGCAGGTTTTTATTTGCTTAGACTTTAGGGTGGCTTAGGTGCAAAATGTGGAAGTTATGTGCAGCCGCTAACACATATTTACCAAATATGTCAGCAGCAAGGGAGGCACGAAGGGGCAGAGTGTCTGAAGTGCCTGGTATGTACAAGATGTGCATCCAAGTTCATTACTGTGTGATGAGATAACTTGGTTAGAGAGTCACTGATCAACGGCAACACTGCTGGAAGGAGGCTGCATGTTAGGAAGATGCAAGCATCTGCAGTGAGAGCACACACAGGTAGTATGCAGTTTAAGTGGCCAAACAAAGGTCCTTTTGCATTTTTGTCCTAAATGTGGAGTTAAGACACCTTTATGTTGTAGCCAACCTCACGGGAAGTGTGTAAGGAATTGGAGTATTAATTGAGGGGGATAAGAACCCACCTCACATAATAATCACTGAGTTTGTCAGGATGAACAACAAAAGTCACAAAATAATTATGTGCTTAAACTTTTGGTAGTATGGCATACAGGCAGGCAGGCTTAAGTTAGAAGCACTGTGAAAAGTACTTAGGCAGTACTTAAACAGTAATATTATCAAAACCAACACAAGAAAAATTGTTAACCAACTTAGAATAACAGAGTCAATTTTAATAAATAAAATGACACAAACATGACAACAAACAATAAGTAGATCCAGAGATATATATTTTTTTAATTTTAAAGTTGAGAATTGAACAAAAAGCCTCCTCTTTTTGCATATCTCCCTCCTCACCAGAAGAACTAAAGAGAATATTTTTCATGACGCTCCATTGGAGAAATGCCCTGCACCGTATTTACAAGGTGGCGGTAAGCCACTTTTTGTGGCTTAATGCCACCTTGTAAATATGGCCCCTTCACACACAGCCCTTTGCGTGGAAGAGGCGTGCAAATGGTGTTTCTGTGGGTGTGCCACAGCAACACCCATTGCATTTTGACGCTGCCTCAGATTTACGGGTTTTCGTAAAATTGAGGCAGCACCAAAATCTAATGCTACCCGAGGGGTGGTGTTAGCAAAGTATTCTGCAGCCTGCATAGAAAGAACAAAATGCCAGAAATTATTGTTTATGTTTGAGAAGGTGTCCCTTCCTGCACATAAACATTCATTTCAAAATGACGATTTGGCACTTCCTGCTTTGGTGCTAGGCAGCTCAATTTAGCACCAGCACAGGGGGAAATGGAGGGGTGCGCAGTATTGTAATAAATACGGTGCATCCCTACATTTCTAAATGGATGCAGCACAGCACTGCCAATTTTGGCACAGCCCCACATTGCACCACTTTTTAGTTAATCTGGCCCTAGGTATGAGATCAGCTTGCTTTGTAGTTTTGAGAGGCACACGGTTTCAGACTCTTGTGGCACCATGACAGACATAATCAAGGTAGGTCTTATCTCCACATTTATTCCCAGGCCATCAGAAATTGTCTTACCCACACTTAAACAAAAGCCTTCCAAGGTCGGGCAGCTAGTGAGCATGGACATTATCTGCCTCCCTGACTCCACACCACCTACACCTGGTGTCCTCACATCTAGATTCTCGTCCCCTTTTATCTTGGCCAGCTTCATCGGGTCCAGTAGGCCCTGGTGAAGAAGTGTTTTTCCCTTAGTGCAGCAGATTAAGTAACTGAATAAAGCATGCACATTGATAGTTGCCATATTTCTTCTAACTCTGCACTTGGAAAGTATCCACCCCAGGTGAAGCAAAGGGGTTTCATGCCTTCCTCTGCGGCTTCCAATAGATACTGATAACAACATGACACCTCATTCTTCCTTGCCTTGGAGTCCTGACGGTCCTTTTCCATGTGACTCAACTCACTCACAATCCACTCCTGAGTTCTAAACCATGCACTTAACTGAGAGCACCTGAATCTGGAAACCGTCCCATTAGTGAACTCCCTCCAGGTGTCCCAGGAAAGGCCCTTTCCCCCTTCTACCAACTGTCCCCTATGCGTGATTCCACCTTCTATCAAGGTCCTTGTCAAGTAATCCAACAAATGCTTCAGGGTCCCTGGTGAGTCCCATACTGGTGACAACCTGCTGAAATACAGACTCCCCAGGAGTAATCTAACCCCAGACCACTTTTTCACTGCTGCCTTCAGACACTTCAGCACACCTTTCTGAAGAATTTAGGAACCTCAAACTTATATAAAAAGCCATCCTCAGGTAGTTTATTGAGCATGGCACTAAACATGAGATGCACTAATGACCTATTTGGCCGGAGGAGGAGCATCCTGTTCTTCTCTAATTTGTACGCCCAACGGTATAAATGAAAGTCTAAAAGCCCTAGTCCACCTTTTCCTACTTTCCTTCTCAACTTCTTCCTGGAAAGCCTGATCCCTTTGCTAGTTCAAATAAAATACGTAATTCTCCCCTGTATCTTCATAAGGAGTTTCTTATCAAAGCTTCACAGCGCGTTATCAAAAAGATAAGAAAGTTTGGGTAATATAGACATTTTAACTAAGTTTACTCAACCATGTAGGGTAAGGGAGAGGTTCTACTATCTTTTCAAGGTCTTATCCACTTCCTGATAAACTTTCTCCATATTCACTCATAGAACCGTCTCCAAGTCCTGTGTTTTTATTAACCCCAAATATCTTATCACTCCTGAAGACTGAATATTGTCACAGACCTGATTCCATACCATTATGTCAGTTTTAGTTTCCTTTATCTCATAACTGGATAACTTCTCAAAGCATCTTACCTCTGTCATTAGCTGTGGACTCAGCATCTGTGGCATACAGCATTAGGTCATCTGCATATAATGCTTTTTTCCTAGATAAAGCACCTATTGTGAACGGCCTTATTTCCTTATTTAGTCTCAGACTTTGAGCCAAGGGCTTAATGTACAAATCAAAAATATTAGGTGACAGAGGGCAACTCTGCCTAGTCCCCCTATCTATCTTGACTATTGTAGTGAGACTACCATTAACTAAAACCTGAGCACATGATGTACAGTACATCTTGTTCAACACATTCTGGAACTCATCCCCTATTACAAAGTACTTCAACACACCCTCTAGATATTTCACATTTATGTGTTCAAATGCATTGGCTGCATCGAGGGTTATAACTGAGAGGGGAAAATCCTAAGGTTGTTGCTAAGCCATTCAATCCTAAGGTATTGGTTAGTTCCTTCATTTGCCTCCCAGGTAAAAAGCCCTTCTGATCCTCATTTATTTAACTGCCTGCCACCTGACCTAAGTGGGCATCTAGAATGCATGTAAAGATCTTATCATCGAAGTGTAAGGGTGATATTGATTGATACGACTGACTGGCTGGGATTCTTGACTGGTTTTAAAATCAATGAAATAACCACCCCCATTCCAAGATCCTTATATGAAGGAGCCATCCAGTAAAACAGCATTAAACAGTTCACACCAAGCCGGGATTACTACCTCTGGCATCAAGTTATAAAACTCATTTGGGATCCCGTCAGCACCTCCTGCTTTGCCTCTTTTAATTATCTCTACAACTGTCAATATTTCACTCCAAGGTATTTTGCTACTGTTAGAGATGGTGTCTTTGGTTGACAGTCAGGTTACCCCCTGTTCAAGCAAGGACCCTCACTCTAGTCAGGGTAAAAGAGAATCACCCTCAGCTAACCCCTGCTTACCCCCTTGGTAGCTTGGCAGAGCAGTAGGCTTAACCTCAGAGTGCTAGGTGTAAAGTATTTGTACCAACACACACAGTAACTTAATGAAAAACACTACAAAATGACACAACACCAGTTTAGAAAAATAGGAAATATTTATCTAAACAAAACAAGACCAAAACGACAAATATCCAACATACACAAGTCAAGTTATGAATTTATAGAGATTAAATTCAAAAATAGCGCTTAGAAACAAAAATGCTTCGATGAGATGTTAACACGGCGTTGTGACGGAGTCGTTCCCAACAAGCCGACACCAGCGGCGCCGGACAGGGAGTCGTGTAGACCCCCAAGTACAGTACCTTTGGTGAAGAGTGAAAACAAGCCGATGCGCAAAGTCGGAGATCGCGGCGTCTGTGCGAAACGTTGAATCTGTGCACTTCGAGCAGCGTCGGTCACGACATGGTGCAGCGACTTCTACGGAGTCGCGGACCTCAGCGGGCTGCAGCGGCGTCGGGCCTGCGAAGAGTGTCACGTTCCAGCGAAGGTCACGGCATCGGTGCAGACAGCATCACCGGATTCAGCAGCGGCGTCGGTCCGGAGTCGTCCGAAGTCGATTTCCTTGGATTTCCACCAGCTTTCCTTTCAAGGGACCAGGGACTGGATAGGGCACCAGTTGTCAGAGCAGGAGTCTCTCAAGAGACTCCAGGTGCTGACAGAGAGAAGTCTTTGCTGTCCCTGAGACTTCAAACAACAGGAGGCAAGCTCTAACTCAAGCCCTTGGAGATTTCTTCACAAGATGGAAGGCACACAAAGTCCAGTCTTTGCCCTCTTACTCTGGCAGAAGCAGCACTGCAGGAAAGCTCCACAAAGCACAGTCACAGGCAGGGCAGCACTTCTTCCTCAGCTATCAGCTCTTCTCCAGGCAGAGGTTCCTCTTGGTTCCAGAAGTGTTTCTAAAGTCTGTAGATTTGGGTGCCCTTCTTATACCCATTTTAGTCTTTGAAGTCACCTTTCTTCAAAGGGGACTCACACCTACTTGTGAAATCCTGCCTTGCCCAGGCAAGGCCTCAGACACACACCAGGGGGTTGGAGTCTGCATTGTAAGAGGCAGGCACAGTCCTTTCAGATGAGAGTGACCACTCCACCCCTCCCCTCCTTGCAGAGATGGCTAATCAGGAAATGCAGGTTACACACCAGCTCCCTTTGTGTCACTGTCTAGTGCGAGGTGAAAAACAACCCAACTGTCAAACTGACCCATACAGGGAATCCACAAACAAGGCAGAGTCACAGAATGGTTTAAGCAAGAAAATGCTCACTTTCTAAAAGTGGCATTTTCAAACGCACAATCTTAAAATCAACTTTACTAAAAGATGTATTTTTAAATTGTGAGTTCAGGGACCCCAAACTCCACATGTCCATCTACTCTCTAGGGGAATCTACACTTTCATCATATTTAAAGGTAGCCCCCATATTATCCTATGAGAAAGACAGGCCTTGCAACAGTGAAAAACAAAGTTGGCAGTATTTCACTGCCAGGACATATAAACCACATTACTATATGTCCTACCTTATCCATACACTGCACCTTGCCCTTGGGGCTACCTAGGGCCTACCTTAGGGGTGCCTTACATGTAAGAAAAGGGAAGGTTTAGGCCTGGCAAGTGGGTACACTTGCCAAGTCGAATTTACAGTGTAAAAATACACACACAGACACTGCAGTGGCAGGTCTGAGACATGATTACAGGGTTACTTGCGTGGGTGGCACAACCAGTGCTGCAGGCCCACTAGTAACATTAGGTTTACAGGCCCTGGGCACCTCTAGTGCACTTTACTAGGGACTTAACAGTAAAACAAATATGCAAATCATGGAGAACCAATTACATACACATATTGTAAAGGAGCACTTTCACTTTAGCACTGGTTAGCAGTGGAAAAGTGCCCAGAGTAACAAAAACAGTACAATCAGAGTCCAACACACATCAACAACCTGGGGAACAGAGGCAACAAGTTAAGGGAGACCACGCCAAGGATGAAAAGTCTAACAGCTACTCAACAATTGTTGCTGCTCTTGAGGAGGTTTAGGTCACAATTTATCCATCAA
This sequence comes from Pleurodeles waltl, assembly GCF_031143425.1. Taxonomy (NCBI): domain Eukaryota; kingdom Metazoa; phylum Chordata; class Amphibia; order Caudata; family Salamandridae; genus Pleurodeles; species Pleurodeles waltl. Next base: position 448,297,856 of record NC_090442.1, on the reverse strand, counting down.
CCCAGCTCAAACTCCTCCACTTCCAATTTTCTGAGTATAGATCCTGAAATTGTGAAATGCACACTCTATCCCTTCACTGTCCTCCCCCATCAGATCCTCCTCCTCTTCCTTGATCTTCTGAATTAATTGTGAGTTCTATCCAGTTTGGATGACCATGCCAACAACTTTCCACAAAGCACACCCTGCTCAAATTCAATGATTTTACTGACTTCCCCCTGTTGTGATACTTTCTTTTCTAGTCTCAGCCTGAATTTCAGTTGCAGATCCTACAATATTTCCTTTAGTCGTTTCCTACCCTCCTCCTGAACTTGGGTTGTTTTCGATACTCCTTCTATGGCAGCAACCATTGCCTCTAGTTGTGAAATGTACATCCTCTCCCTCCTATTCCACGCAATCGAGGAGCTCTTTAAAGCCCCCTTTTTCCAAGCCTTGTATTCGTTCCACACTATGTGAATAGGGGTATATGTCATATTCCACCAAAAGAAATCCTCTCATCCTTTCTCCACCTCCTGCATGATTCCTGGCTGGAGGAACAACCTCCTATTAATAGTCTATCTTCAGCATAGCTTACAAGCTGGCAGCCTACTCTTTAGTGATAAGGCTGCATGGTGTGAAACATAGCTTTAGGAAAGGTTCTATGTCTAAACTCTGTTCTGTTTCTCCACTCTCAATAAGAAAATAATAAATCCTAGAGTAATGGTAATTTCTTTTACTATGGAATGTCTAATTCCTACAATTCCCTCTTATCCTGCGCCACACATCACATGAGCTAAAATTTTCCACCATTGAAAGGAGATATGTTTTCATCCTAGCCAAACTAATTTGCGTATGAACCGAGGACCTATCCAGATAGTTATCCAATAAAATATTGAAATCTCCACCTAAGATATTTGGGGCTATAAATTCCACCATAGTGGAGAAAAGAACAGACAATGGTGAAACATCATTTATATTCTGGCCATATTAAGGGGGTCATTCTGACCCCCGCCTGCGGCGGAAGCCGCCGGCCTGGCGGGAACCGCCAGAAGACCGTACCGCGGTCAGAAGACCGCGGCGGTCATTCTGACTTTCCCTCTGGGCTGGCGGGCGACCGCCAAAAGGCCGCCCGCCCGCCTAGCGGGAAAGCACCAGCAACGAGGAAGACGGCTCCGAATGGAGCCGGCGGAGTTGCTGGTGTGCGACGGGTGCAGTTGCACCCGTCGCGATTTTCAGTGTCTGCCACGCAGACACTGAAAATCAATGTGGGGCCCTGTTAGGGGGCCCCTGCAGTGCCCATGCCAGTGGCATGGGCACTGCAGGGGCACACAGGGCCCCCACGACACCCGTTCCCACCAGCCAGGTTCTGGCGGTGAGAACTGCCAGAACCAGGCTGGCGGGAAGGGGGTCGCAATCCCCATGGCGGCGCTGCTTGCAGCGCCGCCGTGGAGGATTCCCTGGGGCAGCGGGAAGCCGGCAGGAAACCGCCGGCTTCCCTTTTCTGACCGCGGCTTTACCGCCGCGGTCAGAATGCCCCCAGAAGCACCGCCAGCCTGTTGGCGGTGCTTCCGCGGTCGTTGGCCCTGGCGGTCCATGACCGCCAGGGTCAGAATGACCCCCTAACTGTCTAACATTTACAAATTCTGTTCAATCATAATTTCAGCCACAATCAATTGACTGCCAGCATCCGCTTTATAGCTCATTGTTCATACCCTTGATTTTGCCTTAACTAACATAGCTATACCTTTTGTACAATGTTGCTGGTCTGTGGCCTCCATGTTCTCAACCCACCTTTGATTCATAAAAAGTTTTTGCACTCTGATCTTAACATGTGGGTCTCCTGCAGCATAATAATTTGAAATTATTATCTGCTCTTCATTCGCAGCCCGTTCACATTCCATCACAAAATTGAGAGGACCCAGTCCCCATGCTGATTATCTTTTTCCCCATAATCTTTACAATTCCCTCTCAAAACTGTTACCCCAATGCCCATACCCCTAAACATTTTTATTGAGGACAAAAATATGTTTTGTTTCTTTTTTTCCCATGCTCCCCACCTCAATTGATACCCCGGGGAACCCTAGTACACCTATTTCCCTGCAGTATCATGCCTACTTCAGCTTGTCCCCTCAGGAAACTGCTTATGTAACAATGTGTTTTCCTCCTATGTGTTATGACTTTCATTCCCCCCCAGTCTCAATTTGGGCTATAAAATTATCCACATCATCTGGCACAAGGAAATTATACATTTCTTTTGCCCACATAACTTTCAAAATTGCTGAAAATCTGAGCTGAACTGTCACACCTATTTTCCATAATCTTTCCCTGATCTTAAATGTACTTCCTTGGGCCTGGAAAGTCTTTACCTTTAGGGCAGCACCCAGAATTTCTTTCTTTAACTACATAAAACTGTAAATCGACCAGTATTTTCCAGGTTCTCTTATGCCTGGTTTAGTCTGAACAATCTCAATGAACTCTCTGGATTTCCGCCCCATGATCTACAGAGGAGGTCTCCTGGAGGAAAGCTTTAGTTAACAGATCTATTACAAATAGTTTTACATTGGCCCCCTTTGCTCCTTCAGCCACATCCAGGATTCTGATGTTATTTCTTCTTGAGTTATTTTCGATTCTCTTAAGCTTATCTGCCAGCTCTTTTTCACTTTGCCTTAACCAGGCGACCTCTTGCATGTTCACATTGATGGTTAAACTAAATTCCTGTACCCTGTTGTCTAAAACTTCAGTGCACTGAGTTAAGCCAGACAATTTCTTCTCCTCTAAACTTAAGCATGTCACCTGAATCTCCCTTTGGTTTGCCTCAGAGTTTTAAAACCAATCTTTGCTCTCTTTCCCGACAGCTGACCAAACATCTTCTGTACTGCTCCCCAGCCAACAGAGTCACTACCACCACCACCAGCCCACTGATTCAGCGATGAAGGTGGAATGATCTCCTTCTCAAACATATTTACCAACCCTGCCTCCTCCCTTCCCTCTTCCCTCAGTGTCAGATTCTCCATAGCTAGTGTTGCAAACCTACTTGTGGTTGGTATGTCTGGGTGTATTGGGGCTATTCATGTACTAGTGCTTACCACTACCCCTCCTTTACCCTTGCTATTCATACCCTCCATGCCAGTGCTTTGGCCCAGAATCTCCCCACCCTCTTTATGATTTCTCTTAGAGTTCATGGAGTTCATGTTGAAAAAGGAACTCAGGGATGGCGTTACTCTGGTACTCTTGATACCAGTTTTGCTGATTATTTCCCTAAGAACAGGCTCCTTCCCAGGTTACTTCTTGCCTAAATGTTTTTTGGGGGGGTTTATGTGCTGGTCCCACTATATGCGTACTCTGTTTAGTGCTCTTGCCTCTGCTCCCCAAAGTCCACGAGCCTGTTTCTTTTGACAAGAGGGTCTTAGATCTTAGCGTGTAGTGTTGCCCAACCACCACACCCACAGTCTGTATCTAAGAAACACCAGTTGTCAGAGTCCTTAAATTCTCCCAGTGCCACTACTGGGTCCCCAGAAGCAGTCTTACCCTCAATTCTCTGTTTGTCTGTTTTTATAAGCTTCTCCTCACAATCAGCCATCCATTTTCTACCTTCCTTCCTTCAGGCCTGGAAGGCACTCGGGTGCAAAACAGGGCTTTCCTGCAACCTTCCAAGTTTCCAGTTATTGCAGCTTGTTTCCTTGACCTGAAAAAAACTCTTAACCTCAATCTGGTATGCCTGGTGGAAACCAGTGAGGTATTTCAGGGAATTGGACAGTAGGAGTAATAAGTGTAAGAACGCAGTAGATGATGAGGCGTTTTGGACTCTGCTTGAAATTTGATGAAGACTATTATGTCCAATGATTGTACCTTTTGATAAGTGTTGACTGGAGAGATTCTGGCAAGCTACTACAGACAACATTTTTTTACTGAAGCTGACCCCAATGTAAGCACAAGGGTTAGTTTAGGTCAGGAGGGTGCATACTCGAGGTGACATGAGGACATTAAAAAAACATAATTTGCCAACTACAGGCATCCAGTCATGCTAAACCTGGTCAAAGTCAAAGTTTATGGCTGACTGTGATGGAGCACTGGGGGGATACATGGACCAGGTTCCCCCTAGTGAAAAGTTTTACCTTCTAAATTTACTCTCTGAGATTGAAGTCAAAAATCCTCATTGGAGCAAGGCAAGATGCTGTGACTGAAAAGGGCTTCATGTCATCACAGGAAAGCTCTGAGTGGCAGAAATTTGTATTTCACACCCAAAAAAGATCTCTTTGCTGACCAAATAGTTTTCATGCCTTTGCCTGGTGAAGATTTCTATCTTCAGACTTAGTCACTTTTTTAGAGCTCAGATGTTTCCAGTAGGGAAAGGTTTTGGGCTGTAGCTGAAGAGGGCTCTACAAGGCCTAACACCTTCTCTGCAAAGTTCCACTGATTCAGATTTGCTGCTGCAGATAAGAACATAGAAAGAGCAACCTGAATCTTTGACCCATCATCCATGGACCTTTGTCTGATTGGCTTAGCAGTTTGGGCCCTGCCTCAAACCGGTTCTCAAAGAAAAGGTTTGGCAAAATGTTTTTAAATCCTAGGTTTCAGAAAATCTTAGGAAGAGTATACTTTGACACCAGTTAAGGGTCCAGGACTTTGGGGACAGCACTTGGGGGTCAAGACATACTTCAGGAGAGGCCAGCAGGAGGCTGTAGGGCAGGTCCAGTTTGAGCTGGTCAGCTGGGTAGCTGCAGGAACAGTCTTTGGGAGCGTGACATGTCCCTGTAGTTCAAACAGGAGGGAATCTAACTGAACCTTGGAGTCACTTTTGTGCTACTGGGCTCAAAGCAAATAGGTCCAGTCTTCCTTTGGGTTGTTCAAGCCACATGAAAGTCCATCTTCTGATTCTTCATAGGTCCTGGAGTGTCCTGAAGGGGGTACTGAGGGTGCCACATTTATGCCCAGTGACACCTTATGGGTGTGCGAAACTCTGGGCCACCTCCTAACAAATCCGGTAAAAGTTACCATAGGTGCCCTGAAATAGCAGAATTTCTGCATCCTTGTTATATGCTAGCTATGCCCATCCAAAGGCATTGCTGTGATAATGGGCAAACTTCCCTTATGGTCATTTGAAACCGTTTACAGGCGCAGCCCCTCTCCCACTGGGATTGGTGCCTGGCTTGCTAGCAGGACTACAAAGGTGAGCAACCCTAGATTTGAGCTACATCTGCCTGTGACAGGGTATGTACCTTCTGAAGTGTAATTAGGTTCCTGGAATCATTCCAGATGACCATCCTGTGATGGGGAAAAGCATCATCCAGCACCCACACCTTTTGTCAACTGTCTGGGAACAATACACATAATACTTCATGGGTGGCATCATGGGCAAGGTAACTCTGGACACTGGAAGAAAGGCACATTTGGCTTAGGGAGGAAAATGACAACTTTAAAGTGTAATATCAAAAACAGCAATATACAAACTAACTTTACCATTAAGTTGAATGTTAAGTTTCTAGCTTCTCCCAAACTGAAGTTAAGCATATTCAATTGTAATATTGTAGTTCAGTGGTTTTCTATTTTCAAGCCAGCCTTGCTACAGTAAAAAATGACTTTCTAGGTTGTTTTTCAATTGTAGGACATCTAAAACATAAAATATACATAAATACTACTTTTAAAATATCATGCACCCTGCCCTATGGACATTTAGGGCCTACCATGGGGTGGCATTTAAAACTGACAGTTTATGTCTGCCAGACATTTTATCTTACCAGGTGGAAATGACATTTTAAAACTGAACACACACAGGCTGCTAGGACAGCCCTGGAAATATGTTTACAGGGCAACATTGTTTGGGTGGCATATTGAAGGCTGCAGCCCATTGACAGCATTTCAAGTACAAGCCCTGGGTACATGTAGTACCATTTTCTTAGGACGTATATGTATATTAACTTTGCCAATTAGATACATGCCAATTTAAACATGTTTAAAAGAGAGAGCATAGGCACATTATCACTGGTTAGCAGGAGTAAAGTGTGCAGAGTCCTATGGCCAACAAAAACATCTTCAGCTACAGAAGTATAAAAAACTGTGAAAGAGCAAAATGGCGTATTTCCAACACAGTGGAGGAGTCTGTCAGATATAGTGAAATGCTCAATGCTCTTCGAGCCTCTTCAAGTTTGATCATTATTTTGAGACATTACATGGTCTCCAGTTTCACTCTTCACTCATGGACTGCTCTTGCAGCAGTACACCTGTAGTTATTTGCCTCTGTCTTGGAGACTAACCAGGGAGAGAAGGAAGGACTGTGATTAAGAAGACAAGAATAGAAAGATGGAAGACAAAGAAAAGTGAGTTAAGACAGGGAGGTTGCACAGAGAAGGGAGCACAACAGGAAAAAGAGGACGAAGTGGAAAAGCAAGGATGAAAGAGAAGGAGGAGAGAGGATTACATAAAGTGTAAACTGAAGCAAGTAAATAATGGTGTAAGGAAAGACAAATGGGAATATAGAAAAGGGAGGTGAATGGACAAGAAGCAAGAACAAAACCGAAGGAGGAAACAGAAAAATTGAGGAAGAGAAAAATATTATAGCGAAACAAAAAGAAAAGGCCTCTGGAGAAAGGATGAGAAAGGTGAGGAAAGGAGGATTGAGGGGAACAGGCAATGGAGAAAAAGTAGTACTTGATGAAAAGTGTGCTATAAAATGCACATTTGTTTTCAAACAGTTCTTGGTGAGGAAAAGTCTGCTTTAAGAGGTCGCTTGCACTAACTGAGCTTGCTTAATCGGGGCAGTAGGCAGCCACGTATGACAACATTTGTCAGGGCTGCTTTTGTTTCCTAGTCAAGCCTTGATTTTCCACATAATTCTAGCTATATTGTCACATTAATGCTGCACGGCCTATAGATTATTTGCTCAAAGCAAACAGCAGTTACAGTTATTGCACAGCAAATTATAGTGATACCCTGTACCTTTCAAATATATAAATAACCCGTCAAGAATGGGTGATAAATTGTCCATTGAATAAATGTGTTTTTAAATTAACCTATATAACAAAATACATGTGATTAACATTAATAAGCTGAAAACAGCAGAAAGAAGTAAGGACACTTTCATGTTCTATTTGATATATGTCTCCTAGGGATATCTGAGGGCAACATGAGTTTATGTGAAGAGAGCCTAAGTAATTCCGAAAAAAAGACCATTTTATTGTAAAGATTTTACCAATGTGTGTACTTTTACAATTCTCCAACTCTGAAGTAGGATATTCTGAAAGAGAAACCGAGAAATAAGAAACATGGGCAAGCTCAACTTAGATAAGACGCTAGAATGCATGTACACAAGTCACATCTTCTAACACTGTTATGGAAAAGAAACACAAACATGGAACCCCTTTTCTGCAGCTCCGTAATGACATCTGCACTGCTGTCAATAAGTCAATAATTTAGGTGAATATTTTTTACATATGCAACACCTTTGAATGAATATAATGTAACCTGAAGCAGATGTTTTAAACTTTTCCTGAGCGCTCCACAGTTCTGGAAGAAAATGAGCATGGTTTCTAAAGCATTGACACATGCAAATAGCTTAGTCTAAGTGAGCAAATGCCGTTGTCTCAAAAAGTGTATATTTGCAAAAGCAATTGCACTTCCCTTGCTTTTGAGTACCAGCAGCAAAGATTGTTTATCAAATTTACGCACTAGCAATTCTTTCTTTTTGCACAAACGAATATGCATGTTGGTGGTCGGTACAGCTTATGCACCTGCAACAATTTAAGAGGGACAACATATGCCAAAGTGTTGAAAGATGGAAATATTTGAACGAATTTTGGCCCAATCTGCTTTGATTATTTTTGGACGACATCAATCACCTAATTTTTACTAAGTTCGTAAATGCTGGCAAACTTCTGTCATTAAAGTTTAATGTTTCTCCATAATGTGCACCCAAACAGTTGTTGCTCCTCCTGAAAACCAATTTACTGTCCCAGAACTGGAAAATGGGGATGGAGGAAGAGTGGTGTATCGTGGTGGGAAGTTTGGCTGTGTGTGTGGATGTGCTTGTTTTGAAACTTACATTTATTTACTTGACCTATGAAGATTTCAGACGGAAGACCAAGAGAACTGATGGTACCATACAGGGAGAGATGGACAGTTAAGGAAAGGAGGGCCATATGTATGAAGCACCCCATTTGTGAATACTAATTAGCGATTTTTACCAAATCGCTCTGTGGAATTCGCAAATTTGTGATGTATAATGTAATTGCAAAATATTTTGTGGTTACCAAATATTTGCAGTTGGAAATAGCAATTCCCAAGTAGTGTTTCAGTAAAATAGTGAATCGCTATTTTGTATTCGGAAATTGCGATTTTTGCAATCTGGAGCAGCCAGGAAGTGAGTCAGTGCATGCTGTTTACAAGTGCCTGAGCCACAGATGTAGGCAGGCTAGTGAGCACAGCACCAGGGAGCCACTCAGGAGTGTCAACCAGGACCCATAGAAATCATGACAACTGAGGGGAGCGGCAAGGAGACAAGAGGAAGAAAGAGGAAGTTGAAGTTCAGTGAGCAGGAACTGGAGGTGCTCACTGAAGAGGTGGTGAAGAATCATGACAAGCTCTTGGGTAAAAATTCACTCCATGCCCCGGAGAGTGAGAAGAGAAAATTATGGTGTGATAGCCAGGCAAAAATCAGCAAGGTGAGTGCACAATTGAGGCGATTTGGGAGCTCTGGGATGATTTTCATACACATGGTAAGGAGAGGGTAGCAACCAGGCTGAAGGAGGCAAGGAGCATCCACAGAAACACCATCCATCCACTTTTAGGACATGGTTGAGTCAACACTGCAGCCTGAAGCAATAGTTGGTGTCACCAACATAGACACCTCAGCCACACCAGGCACCAGCAAAGGTAAGGATAATAATTGTTTGAATCACCTTTTGTACATGAAAAATTGTCCCTTTGAGAAAAGCTGTGTTATCATGCACTGTTAAACATAGCCCATGCCACACATTCCATACAACCCAACAATGCCTAATGAGAGTGTTAGTCCATACTCGAACTGTGAACCTAGAACAAAGATAGCAGCATTGTGTATAACCATAAAGATAGACAAGACAAATGACAAATAAAAACACTATGTAAGGGAAACTGTTTACTAAATTGTTTTACTGTGAAATGAAACATAAAAAAAATATTCTGTGAGTGAAATACTGCTCATTGATGTTGCAGATATTCCTGCACCAGATGCAGCAGAAACAGAAACAGGTGGGCATGAGGAAATCCATCCATTGTCTGAGACCGACAACGTCGTGTCCATTACATCTGCACAACCCAGATGCAGGGCAACAGCGAAACCACTCCTTGAGTTTACTCAGGACTTCGTGGACTTGCCAGAAGATGTGCATACATCACCTTCTGGTGACTGATGCACCCACAGACGTCCGTCCCTTTTCAGGCACCAGTACTCTCCCCTTAGGAGACATAGAGAAAATGTCAGACAGAGCTCAGAGGAAGGTGAGGGCCCATGTGTTTGGTGGCCTGGAGGCATCAATGTGAAAGGTGCAGTGCCTACCATGTAAGCACATGAAATCAATGTACAGGCAGTTGGTGTCTATCAATCACACTATGTGCCAGCTGAATGCAACAGTTCAGGAAGGACAGAAAGCCACAGCAGAAAATCTAAGGGAGATGACAAATGCAATTAAGGAACTTTGCACAGTAATGCAGCAGGACCATGTCACCAATTGATGGGTAAATTGGATGGGTTCAGTAGATCTGTCAATCGCCTCACTAATGCAAATGCTTTGCTGTCACAACATACTGTGGGCATGCAAGTGGAAACGGTACATTGCAGTGGGGACGTAGCATGGGGATTGGGGAAGGTTACCAATGCATTGAAGAACATGCAGACAGCCTGGATTGCTGAGAACAGCAACCTGGGTGGTGGAAGAGTGAGGAGCTCTCTAGCCTCAGTAGTGTGACTGCCCCTGTGATGGAGCATAGGCATCTCCGTTCCAGACACAGTACTGTCTCACAAGCTTCAACAAGAGATGCTGCGGAGCTCACTGACCATTCTAGTGGAGTGCATGGACGCAAAAAGTAATGGGGACATGTTCTGGGCCTTGTTGTTTTGTTACATTGTACTAATTATATGATGTTAATAGTATATAATTTGATTTAAGTACAGATATTGCTGTGGACTATCTATGTCCTATGCCCACATATTTGACCTGAAGTTAAGGTAATGAGGGGCATATTTAAGAGCTCCTATCCCCATTCCTAAGCCACCTTAGTGTCAATGTTTTCACGCTAATCCAACATTAGAAGGCCAAAAATGCTGCGCCACATTTACAAAGTGGAGCAATGCATTTGCAACCCTTTGCAAAAGGGATGTACCCCCGTTAGGGGGGCCGAAAAAATTGAGCAAGGAAATCTGACAGATTTCCTTGCGGCATATTTTTCAGGACTTTTAACGCCTGCTCAGAGCAGGCATTAAAAGGGGGTATGCCATTGATTACAATGGACCCCTATGTACTCTGCAGAAGTAGCACCAACATTTTGCCACCACTCCTGCAGAGTACATTCCTAGCCTCTCAAACATTTATGCTATTGCCTCTTACCCTGCGCCATGGTGCACTGTATTTTAAATAAGACGCACACATGGTGGCAGTAGGGGGCGCTATGGGGCACAAGAAAAGTGGCGCTGTGCAGGGCCACTTTTCTTAACTATGCCCCTAAATGTGATACCTGCTGTAAAAAAGGAACAAAAGATGGTGTTTTATTACTTACATGAAAAATAATTGTGCTTAATCTCTGCACGTCTCTTTCTGCCTTCTGCTGCTCTGGATCGATCTGCTGGTTGAGGGGGTGGTAATGGGTCATCATCCTCATCTGACTCTGTATCTGTGGGTTCCAGGGGTATGCCTCTTGATGTTGCAATGTTGTGCAACATGGAACATGTGCCCACAATCTAGTAGCAGGTTTTAGGACTGTATTGTAGTGCCCCCCCTCACTTTTGTGCAGGCCAAAGTTCATCTCAATGACACTTTGGGTCTTCCTATGTGTCGCATTGTAATGCCATTCACTTGGTGTGGCTGGATTGAGGTATGGTGTGAGGGTGAAGGACTGCACTGCATATGCACTGTCTCCTACAATGACAGAAGTGAACATTGAGTGATTGTCATCTCTGACCTTACCTGTACACTATGCTACATTGTTCTGTATCAGACTACCAAGTAGATATCCTTCTCCAAACTCCACCAAGTTGCCATGTGTATATTCCACTATGTCTGAAGATGTAGGAGTCTTGTGTGCTACCAGGGAGTCTGGCAAGTAAATCTGTGATGATGTGTGAGGCATTGCAGATTACCTGTATGTTCATGGATTGGCTATTTTTCCTATTTCTGAGGATGTACTCATTGTCGGATGGTGGACAGATTGTAACAGGTGTCTGATCAATGCAGCCAATGACATTGGGGAATTGGGCTACCTGATCATATTTTAATTTTGTGTGCTGCAAGTCCTGTGGGGTGTTTGGGAATTCAATATGTTTATTGATTTTTTATAACATTGTATTAAGTAATGCATGGAAGAAGGGTGAGAGCACACTTTGGGAAGCACCTCCAGCTGCTGCTATTACCCCCTGATAGCTTCCTGAGGCTAAGAGGTGCAGGGAGCAAAACACCTGCACATGAGTGGGTATAGCATTGGTTCTGTGTGTGTGTCACTGCAGTTGTGGTTGTAAATCTGCTAATAGGTCTTATATCATGTCAGAATTCAACGTATACTTCTCATAAACCTCCTCTTCTGTTTGGTCAAACAGAGTAATGCGCACTCTGAAAAGGTGCTCCTGTCTCTGCCTCCCTCTCTTCAAATCTGCCAGGACCCTCATCCTCCTCGCCATGACGTAGAGGGCAGCCATTGTTAAAAAGGGCAGATGTATTCTGGGCCTCTTTATATAGGTTGCACCTGATTACCCCCTGTTTAAGTTGATAGTAAAATGCACATGCAAAATCCCTGTTTTGCGACCAATCTTAATTTGCAAAAGGTTCACACATTCATTTTGCAATTACCTAATTGAGAATCGCAATTTGCGATTCACAAAATGGAGTCGCTCATTCAAGGAATCGCTATTACTGCAATTCCTTAAAAATGCACTGTGAATGCCTTTCTTACCTTTGGAAAGGCTGTTTTGCATTCGCAACCAGTGGAATGTTGCGATTTGCACCATTTGTGAATGCAAAAAAACTTTGATACAGTCAGCCTACCGAGGAAACCAGCCTCCATCCAATGAAATATCACAACAGCCCTTCAAATTGTATGTCATTTTTGCAAGCTCTCCTTTGTCCTTGTTCGTTCTTGTTCATAAATATCTGTAGAACATTGTATTATAATTTCACTTCCTTCTAAGTACTCAAAGGCTCCTGTCACTCTTACTACTAAAAATGACAAGTGTGTGCATTAAATCGACCTATCTCATTGAAGGTCATTAATATCCGAACTTACTGGAAATCCAGGGGTTCGATCTCCTCCTCTCTTACGGCGCGTTGAGCAAATGCGTGATCATACTACTGCACCGTACGATGTGTGTTTTTGATTGCACTATTCCATTGCACTTTTTGTGACGACTGTATTTGTGTAGGACAGATCATTTTGTTCTTTTTTATGCACTTGGACATATGTTGTTTCTTCATGTATTGCAAGTTGATTTCTGAACTAATTGCTTATTGGAATTCATTGTAATAATGAACTTTCAACGGAATTCTAAGAAGTAATTCTTTCTTTCCAAAGTGAGAGACGAGGAGCCTAAAAGCAGATCGTCAGACAACATACGAGTCCCAAAGTACAGTAGGGTTCTATAACAACAAGGATAATGTTAAGGTTGGGCATATCCTCTTGGCACCGTAGCAATTGAAACAAGCACTGGCAAAGCCAGGCGGTCAAGCCTTGGCAAGCTTGTGAATGGATATTTTCTATTTATTTTTTCGAGCATACCCCATATGCTCATTTTACACTAACCCACACACAAAATATGCACAGAAGCACGATGCCTTTGCCGAATGAATTTGTGCAGAGGCATCTAAATCGTCACATAACTTTCCTCTTCTTTGATTGTGATGAGAATATCCTCTTCTGTGGGCAGGAAGTCAGTCTGAGTAGCCTATAATTCTGAAACTTAATGAGGCAGTTGTGCTTTGTAAACTACTGCCAACAAGAGAGAAAATTACAGGCCAACTATGCTATGACTTCTTTCATGGTAACTACAAAGTTAATTTTATTGTTATACTCAGTAGATGAAAATTGAGATCTTGCCATGAAACGAACTTAGTTTTATTATGATAACGGGTTTATGTAAAAAGCAGATGGGTAAATATGGTACTTCATTTCTTTCTAGTCTGCACAATCTCAATATGTATGCGCATATGAAAAACACTTTGGCCCAGATTTATGAAAAAGACACACAACTGAGCTAGCATAGTCGTGTTTCAAAAACTTTAACGCAAGCTCCCTAGCACCATCAGTGCGCCATATTTAAAAAATTACCCACGATGCCACTAAGGCATCATGGGCCCAAAAAAATGACGCTAACCATTGTGACATGCCGTAAGAAAAAATGACACTTATGCCGCAAAAGTGTCGCTAGACTTTTTTGCAGCACATATTTTTGACTCAAAATGGATTAGTGCAATTTTTAACCCCATTGGCATAAGAAAAAAGACACACAAGCAAGAAATAAACATTTGGGAAGACAAGATGAAGAATGCAGGCCAGGAGAGACCCCAGGGAAACACAATCAGCCAAGTACCAGCCTGGAGGGTCCAGCAAAGTCCCAAGGAGAAGAGGAAGTGTTGCTTTAGTGAGGAGGAGCATCACATCTTGGTCAGAGAGGTGACAGAGCACCAACACCAGCTGTTCATCACCTCCAAATTAACAATAGGTAGGAGAGAGGCCATAAAGCAGGAAATAGTAAATAAAATCAACAGCATGGCAGAGGTGAGGAGGACTGTCACCAATTGCACGAAACGCTGGAACGATTGCAAGCGCAGGACTAAAGAGAAACTGCCAGGAACCGAAAGCCAGCACTGCAGTCTTGCACCAGAGTGGGACCTGGATGAGCTGGAGGAAATAGTCACAGCGGTCTTCCCAAAGGAGCTGGTCACTGGAATCGCAGGACAGCGCAGACTGCCAAGAACTATCACAAATGCAGGGTGAGTTGCAGAGGGGGACTATCTGGAATCTCACAAATGGCTAAGGGGGAGGCACATATGACACACTCAGTGCATGCTAAAGGGTTGCATCGGGACACATAGTCCCTGAATCAAAATGCCCCATCGCCACCCAAGCCACACTTGTAGTGACTCTAGTGGTTTTACATCACAATGTAAATATGTAGCAGATTGCATGGAAGGGATATGCAATTAGTGTGACTGTGCCACAACAACGCCCATTGCAATTTGTAATTGCCCCCAGATTCAAAACAACATGTTCATCAGAGACTGGGACTGAAGTCAACACCATTACAGGGGTGGTGCCAGGATGGTGTAACAAGGCAAAATGCTTTCCTTCCTCCTTGTATCATTGTCCTTCTCATGTGTGTTGCATCCTGCAGCACACACTGAAATGCCACCTTGCCATAATAGCTTGTACATGTGCAGGAAGGGACACCTCCTTGCACTTAAACAACCTATTCCCTCAACACAGGCACCCCTTCATCATGGTGGAACGATGCCTGCATTGGTTCAGGGAGAACAAATCTGCGCAGGTGCAGGAGGAATCGCAAGGTTGAGCTGTATTACACTAAACATGGCGCATCCCTACATACTGCTGCTGCACTGGGCTGTGCCACTAGATGAAAAAATCAGGCCTTATGTGTGCAACCTGTGGAACGCAAACTGCACAGGGTGAACCAACAACAACTCTCACATACCTCCATGCACCATTTGGGAATGGCCACAGAAGTAAACTCATACAACACATGGGGCATGTCTGTGTACATCATTTGTGCAGCTGTTCAAGTAGCTGCAATCTCACCATCTAACAAGATTGAGTGTGTTGTGGAAATGGTTGGTGTACTGCTTAATGGGACAACATGGGTAAGAACTGGCACAAGTAGCATCAAAGCTGCACTAGCGGCACTATCTCACTAGCCCATAATGCAACTATGCCATCGCACTAATAGTTGCCCATGTGGATCCAAGCTGCACATAGCCCTGGTGCCACTTCAACCAAGTATCAAAATGCATACATTGATCCACATTCTACATCCTTTAGCCCAACATATGCCTGTGGCAGATGTGCTGTATGCAAGGAAATGTCCCAAATGTAGGAAGGCACAAACTAATGGGGCAGACAACCTATAATGGATTCAGTGTCCCTTCCAATTAGCACATGTGTGGGGCCTTCTACAGGCAGATGAGAATGTAACACAAGCATTGTATGCAATGGAGCTTCCTGTCTTATGCTACACTAGTGCCATCATTCATGTTACCGATGCATCATAGCATCAAAAGAGTGACAGCACAAATTAAACTACTGTGGGAATGTCCACAGTGGTGAATAGGAAGGCAAATTACGTGCCACCATAGTGTCAGTGGCAGGGACAAGGAGCCTACAAGGAAGTAGGTATTCTGGGATCAAATCACAAAATACCTTGTAAGGTTGCCCCATGTGTGATGCACAATGCTACAAATAATATACAACTACAACCTGGGGTCTGCAACATGTCACAGAGTTTTCATTAGCAAGTAAATGATGTGACATATCCACAGCCACCACAATCAAAGATTGACATATCACTATCTCACTGTAGAGGATGATTCCTTACCTCCTGCCGACCTGCCTGTCCTGGATTTCACAGATGACATGGATGACCAACTGACGACCATCAATGAAGAGACTCTACAGGATGTCCTAGGTTCCTCCAGACACCACCTCCAGTCACAGGGAGGACACCCAGTGTTGCAGGGCCTCCACATGAACCACCCAGCAACCAACACACAGCACCAGCCAGTCCTGACACAGCCCTGGTCTCTGAGGATCCAGACATCACATTCCAGAGGACAGTGGTAGGAGTCCAGTGGGAGCTGGCCAAACAGGTGTGTGTGGGGATGGAGACCATGGCAGGCAGCCTAGAGGGAGTGCAAAGATGCCTCAGTGCAATTAAGGGCAACTCAGCTGCCATCAGAGGCACCAACTCCCTGCAACGTGGACTCCAGCAGTCTCTGACCGACATAGCTGCTGTCATGAGGCAATTGCCTTCCCAAAGTGGCAACAGCATGATACACAGCAGGCTGGGGGCTATACATAATACCTTGAAGTCCATACAGTGGCAAGTGGCCTCCCTCAGGGCAAACATGGCTGCCTACCACCGTGATGTTGCTGCAGTGTTGAGAAATCAGCAGTTTCTCCTAGTTGTAGTGATGCCTTAGGTATGTGTTCCGACACATGGCAGCTGCTGGGACCTTTGCCCCCACATCTCTATCCCCTGATGTGAGTGTGGCCCCCTCAACCTCAACAACAGCACCACCCATGGCACAGGAGACACCACACACATCAGAGGATGAATGTGTGGAAGGGATGACATTCACAAGGAAAACCACCCAGTAGCATGCCAGTGTTGTGACAGCAGGCAACATCGCCTTTTCACTTAACCACTGTTGACTTGTCTGCTATGTACTGTCATTGTCACAAATCTTACATTTGCAATTTGGACTCCTTCTCACTAATGCACACTTCTCCTACCCATGTCTCATGACATGTCCCTCACCCCTGGACTCTGATTGTACAACAAATGTTTCAGGATCTCGCATGGAGTCTGCGAACTGGACATTGTATAGCATTGGAAAATATACTTGCACCTGTAAATAAATCACCTTGTTCACATGTAACATTTCAATGTTTACTGTGCTCCATCAGCTAAACTAAATTTATGTATTGTGTGAAGCTATGTCAATGACAACAGAACATAATTACATGTGTGCATTACTGTCAGACACAAAGCCACACACTAGGATCCTGACAAGAAAAAGGTGAATGATGGTGTTGTGGGCTACAACCAACTTTACAGAGTCTTAAATACATGTATTGAACAGATATCCAGGGAAGTTGACATATGACAAGTATGGGTCTGTACCAAGTGTATGGTAATTTACCCAGATGAGAGCACCAGTACAACTAATATGCATGGTTCAAAAGAGGCAAATCAAATCAGTGATGAGCAGCTGACAATGTGGCAGGATACAGACCAAAATATGGCTAATGTCATATGTGGCACACTTTCTAACAATAATACTGCCAGACCCCAGCAATGACAGTTGCAGATCCATACTTACCTGTCCAAGACACGGTATACATACCCAATGTGAATGGCTGGCACTGAGGATGACAAATGTTTTAACTAGCTGAAGTCATTTAGCAGCCAATCTGACAGCTCCTTGATCATAAGGGATGTACATGGTCATAAATGGAAATAAAGACAGAAAGCATTCCCTAAGCCATTCCTCTGACTGAGCCAATTCACACATGAGTGCCAGAACCTAATGTCATTGATATATGGTGCAGGCCTAGGCTCAAACTTTGGTTCTTAAGCCTGAACAGTCAAGGAAGATCCGTTGATGCCAATGGCCTCCCCTTTGTCACACGTCCTCAGTGCTGGCACAGCAGCTGTCCATTTGAGATGTGACACAGTTCAGTACCTATTTTACTAATGCACCATTTGGGAAATAGCCTGTACCGTATGTACACCCCCCTTGCATACATCTTGCCAGACGTGGGGATGATGTGTGGAAAGGGGTAAGAATTTGCACAATGGCCACTTACCACCACTTATTTTTTTGTGTGGTGTGGATCTAGGTCTATGAAAGCCACATGGCCATGGGTTATGTGACACTGATGTGTGGCATGGAGGTCCTGTACCTTCTTAAACCACAACCAATGTTACAACCATCTTTGTTACTGGTGTGTTTCTTTCCTGCTCTCTGAGGAATGAGAAACATTCCAATGGTATACGTAGTGGAGAATGAGTAGACCATGGACATTCTGGTGCAAAATGAGTTATTGGTGATAATTACAAAGTGATAAGATTTGTACTGTGTCTAGGTGTGGAAGTTCTGTACAATGTGTTGTCTCCTGCAAACTTCAGCAGCAGTGTTTTGTTGTTCCCCTCCACCTGTACTGCACCGTTGTCATCCTCCTCCTTATTGGGGACATCTACCAGTTCATTCCCTGGAACATTGGTCTGTATACATATGCTATGCAAGATTGCACATACAAGTATCATCTTGCATACGAGTGGTGATGCATAAAACAGGCTTCCTCCTGTCAGGGTCAGGCACCTGTACTTTGACTTCAGGAGCCCAAATGTCCTTTCCACCACATTTCGTGTCCTTCTGTGCCCTTCATTGTATGCCCACTCTTCCACTGTTGTCGGGTTGCTAAAAGGAGTCATCACCCATGGCTGAATGCCGTAACCTTGGTCAACTGCAAAGGAATGAGAGAACATGTGTTGGTAATACATATTTGTGGTTTTGTATGTTCCATGGCAGATGGTAGTTCTGGAGTGGTGACTCCAACTTGCTTCTGGTATTGTGTGTGTTCCTGTTCTGTAGTATGGTTCCATTGGTTTGGGTTGATGGAAATTACTATTATGGGTTCTGGCTCAGGGACCTGGTGATTGTCAAATTATTTCAAATTGACAGTTCATCCATGCCAAACATGTGTTGTGTTGCCCATATTTGAGGCTGTGTCCTGTTGTTAGTGGGACCTAGCACATGCTTGCACCACAATAGTGTAATTTGTACTGACACCATGGTAGCCCTGCAAAGCCAAACTCAGGCCTCCATGTTACCATGTGGCACAATGCATGCAGTGAGATACTTTGTGACCCTTTGTGGCAGATGATGACGGTGCCAGCCATCATGTCATGTTTACAAGGGTGTGAATCACACAATTGGAGGAGTAGCAAATAGGTGGAGTGGAATCTCCAAGGTCCCTATACATGATTTCTCACAGACACTTTGAACACATGCACAGGGCAGCCGTTGGGAGGGGGAACACCATGTTTTTGAATGGGCCTCTATGTGCGGTGAATTAAGAGTCAGGTATGTTCTCAATACTTCAACAGAGTCCTACTATGGCATTCATTATCTTCACAGCAATGCAGCTACCATGCACCACGGTAGACTGTTACTTGTATACAGTGCACACATGGTGGCATTAAGGGACTCTAAGGGGCGCATTTGAAGTGGCGCTGAACTGGGTGCAGCACCACTTTTCTTTTATCTGCCCCATGGTCTTTCATGGCTGTTGATGTATTCCTATGTGTGTGGCACAATGCAGCAGACAGGCAAAGGTGCTCCCTACCGGTATATCAGGTATGTGTAGGTGATATGTAGTTAGTTATGGCAACACTTGTGTGGCATTTGATATTGGTGCCACCAGAGGCTTGTACACCCTGGCAAATGTGGGGCTGTTGATATGTGTGATTTTTTTACATTGACATGGTCTATGCCATTCACATGGCTGAGCTATTCGTTTTTTGTGTGTAATGTTTGTGGGATCTGTATTTAGTTGTCAACTAGTGGACATTTGTAGTGGCTTGGGCCCAGCTTATGTATGCAAAAGGGATGTAGCTCCACCTGTCCTTCACATGATGTACCAGTCAGGTTGTGGCTGCATTATGTACATATGTGTGTATGTGTGTTTGATGTACAATTAATGCAGTGTATTGTGGCATGTGGCATATGTGTTGTTGTTTGTACACCTGTGTTCCCCTGCCCATGTGTGTTTAGTGTGATGTATGTCTTGCTTGTCCTATAATCTCGATGTGTTGTCTGTGTACTGGTTGGTATGGTGGCTTACCTACGAGTAGGCAATTGCCATATTGCCAATTCTGGAACTGCTCGTTGATGGTGGGATGCCGGAATATGTAGGCATCATGGACACTGCCAGGATATTTGGCTAGGATATTTATGAAGAGTCCAGGGTAGTCCACAATGGCCTTCATATTTATGGAATGGGTGTGTTTGTGGTTCCTGCAGAGGTGTACCATTGCAGCAGGTGGCACAAGTTGGACGTGGGTGCAGACCATTTTCAGTAACCCAGCAATTTGGTAGAAATCTTGCTTGATCTGCTGCTGCAGTTGCTGAGTGATGGGGAAGCAGATGTGGTGGGGTGTGAGGTGGATGATTGCATCCAGAACCTTTGGTAGGAAGGCCGAGAAGGATAGCTGGGAGATACCAGCCACTTGTGCACCCGTTGTCTGAAATGATCCTGATGCCAGCATATGGAGGACTGCAAGGAATTTGGTCATGGGTGGTATATTAGTTGGAGTTTCTACCCTTGAAGCGAAGCCTGGAGCTATGTGGTGCAGCAGCCATACAATGGGCTCCCACTTCAGACGGTAGGTTCTGATGACATCTTCTTCCCTGAGTCCCAAGATGGTTGCGCGCTGTCAGAATATCCTCTTCCACCTTCTGCTCTGCCTTTGTGGCTGCTGTGGTGGTGTTTGTGGTTGCTGTGGTGGTGCTTGAGGGACCTGTTGTCGTTGCTGTCATCTGCAGCGTGTGCCAAGCTGGAGCATTAACAGTTCCATGTTGTGCAGGAGGTGACCAATGCTCCTCTTGTGTGTGTTCTCTGAGTAGTGGTGTGTGGGCCTCATTTTAATAACTGGTCTGAGCAGGCATTAAAATTTGACGCAAATAGGGCTCTGCATCATTTTTTTAGACCAATTCCTACCTGTGCTTCGTTTTAGCGTCAGGCAGTAAATATGGCACTAGAGGGCTAGCATAATTTATTGGAAGGGAGCGCCTACCTTGCTTATCATTGATTCAAAATGGCACAAGGTGGGTTGGTGCTCTGTAAAAATGATGCTAACTGAAATATTTTGACGCCAGACAGGTCTAGTGTCAAAATAAATATGGTGGTAGGTTTGCACCACTTTTGTGTAAAAAAATGATGGAAAGGTGGCACAAACCTTTCATAACTATGGGCCTAAGGGACATATTTGAGAAAAGTGGAACTGCATGCACTGGGGCTGCTTACCAGGTGGATATGACTTTACTGCTTTCCTGAATCCCATCTGATATTGAATGCTCCATGAGGAGGAAGGACAGTAGTCTTACATACTGTACTGAGGATAAGGTACCATTAATAAGTGACATCTTTAAATGATACAGTCGGTAAATGTGCTAGTTTAGGATTCATGGTTCTTTTCATTAACTTTTTTCAAAGTGTCAAACATTTATTTGAATGAGGAAAGATCTAATGTGGAGTTTTTGGGCTGCTGCATTTCGGATTCATTGCGAGCACCAGAGTAGGTATAGTTGTGTTTGCAGGTGGAGACCCTTTTTATTGTCCAGGCACAACAGTGGATAGATGATGAATCAATGATATCCTCCTGAGTGCAGGAATGGATAGATGAGAAAGGGGTTGAGATGATAATTTATCTACCAGCAACATAGGAGGAAATCCATTGAGGAATGGTCACTGGATGCCAAGAGTCTTTAATTTTAGTCTCAGGAGAAGTTGGGAGATGAATAATTGGAGGCATAGGGTGGCAACTCTTTATCTCTCATCAGTGTTCTTGAGGACATACCAGACTGAGAACATGGTGAATTTGAGACAAATGAAAGAGGAAAAACAAGTTCAGAAATCAGAGATTGGGGTATTTCCTTCCGGATTGTTAGAAATCACCATACATGTTTGTCTTTTCATTATTAGCCTAAGAAACAACCAACGAAGAGCAAAAAAAATCTGGCTGGGTCACAGCTTCTTTTCTTGATCATTAGCTTGATGAATGAAGTCTTGATATTGCTTTAGCTTCTGTTTTTTTTAATAGTTGTCTTTATTGTGTGGAGAACATCCTTGAAGGCCTAAGGTGGGCAGATGTCCAATAGTAAGACAGTTGGTCACTTGTCTTGACCAACACTTTGACTAGGAAGGCAGCAAATTATTTGAAGGAGGCCAAGGTTTCTTGCCTGCAAGAGATTGCTATCTAGATTATCATGATTTGTAGAGGACTGTGCTGAATATTTAGCTTCGGAGTTAGTTTTCCACAAATCTGAATTCAAATTGAGTTTAATTGTGCAATGCTTAGAATGTGGCTCATGGATGCAGGTAGAAGTGAACGTATAGCAAGCAGTGAAAACTGATGGTTGTTTTGGCAGTGGAGTATATGGGATAGAGTTGCAAAGCCTATCATTAGACTGGAATTGATACAGTAGAAACATGATGGGGTTATCGAGACAGGAGGTAAAATGTAGTTGGATTGAACAGTAAGTGAGGAGAGAAAAGATGTTTTAAGTGGTGGTAAGGAGTGGAATCCCAAGGTGGGAAGGGTGGAGAGGAAGGAGACAGAGAGGATAGGAGATGGTGAATTTAGGATACGATGTGAAGAAGCAGGAAGAGGTAGGGCAGACTACTTTGTTACTTAAGTCAAGGAAGACGAATGTGTATAATTTATTTGAGTAGAACATGAGGGGGTCACTGGGGTCTGGAGTGCTTTTAGAAAGTCAAAATTCATACACTGAAGTAGATGGAATGGAGAAATTTATTGGATAGTGTGCAGGTGTATGTGAGAGAGGTAGAAAGATTAAGTAAGAAAGGGAGAGGAGAGTAGGTAGTGTGAGTGACAGGAAAGGGGAATTGATAAGTGTTAGAAAAAAGCAAGTTAGGGAGAGAAACAGGTTATGTGGCCTGCAGGAGTTGAGGGAATTTAAATAAGAAGAGACTCGGTTGTGGGGAAGGATGGTGTAGACAGGTGTCTTCCACTGTGCCTACAGACTCCTCCGACTGGCGCCATTCGCGTGCGTCGGAGGACGGAGTTTACCTTTCCCATGGCAACATGGGGGCGGCAACAGACGCCTGGGACTCGGATTTCCGGGTCCCGGGCACAGAAAAGAAGGACGGACTCGAGAAGGAGGAGGAGTTTCCCAAGGCGATGGACGCGAGGGGAGAACACCGAGAGCTGGAGAACGCGGCGGGAGCAGCAGCAGGGGAAGGCGAGACTGGGAAGTCGGAGCTTCCCAAAACGTGGGCAGGATTCGAAGAAAGAGCCAGCCAGCAGGAGACGAGCGCTTTCCGCCACGCCCCAGGAGGAACATGGCTAAACAAGGTACGGTCCTTGTTCCAAGGACACAATAACCTCACAAAAACCCAGAGCACAGGGCAGAGGGGAGCGAGACAGGGGGGGAGGGTGGCAGAGGGGGGGATTGAAGGGGAAACCACTACTGGTACTTATAGGCACAGGGAAAACTGACCTGAGTGCTAGCAAGGACCTACAGGGGAGCACTAAGGGTGTTTGTGTGCAACACATATGTTTCTACCCTCCCACGCATACACAACCGGGTCTCTCTCTCTCTCTCTCTCTCTCTCTCTTCCTCTCTCTCTCTCTCTCTCTCTCTTCCCCATTGTCTTTTAAAATCTTACTTGTCCCGCTAGGG
Organism: Pleurodeles waltl; assembly: GCF_031143425.1. NCBI lineage: Eukaryota > Metazoa > Chordata > Amphibia > Caudata > Salamandridae > Pleurodeles > Pleurodeles waltl. The sequence continues at coordinate 448,274,481 of NC_090442.1, read as the reverse complement.
ACAGAAAGAGAAGACATCATCAAGGCGGTTATACTGGAGCAATATTTGGACTCGCTTCCAGGCTCTACTAGGAGTTGGATAAGGCAGCACCCAAAAATCGACCCCGAAATGGCGGTAGATCTAGCCTGTGCCTATCACAGATCTGCTGAATTTAAGAATCCGGGAATCAAAGTCAATACCAAACCTCCTGTGGCACCCCTGAAATACCCCCCACGTCGACTACAGGAAGAACCAGGACCACATCGGAGTGGAGAGGTGGCCCCCATGCAACAGCCCCAATGTTACATCTGTGGGGAGTTGGGCCACATCGCCAGAATGTGCTGAGGAAAGGCGACAGGGTCATGGAAATCAGGGTCACTAGGGGTAGAGTGTTGTGCACTGGTAAGGGAAACCTTAAGTTCAAACAAACTGTCAAAATAAATGGGAATCCCATACAGGCTCTTACAGACTCAGGGTGCAGTCAGTCGGTGATACGAGGAGACCTGTTAAGCCGTATGGACCAAACTTCCAACCAATGGGTTACCATCTGCTGCATCCACGGGGACAAAACCAATTACCCATTGGCTCTGGTAAAATTAGAGTGGGAAGAGCATCAGGATTTCCTTCCGGTATGAGTCATGGATCGGTTAGTAGAGGACTGTGTCATAGGTACAGACTACATAAGATTCTCCGAACTATTAGACAAGGCGAGGTCCCCCATAATCTCCCCGGACTGGTGGGCTGAAGCACCTTTTCATAGCAGTCATATTGAGAAAACCCCAACCCGTGTAAAACTGACTAGACGGGAAAAAAGACAAGGGAAACAAAACCATCAACTCTCAAGATTTGGACAGAACCCTGAGAAAATGGTAGCCAGTACAACTAATCCCTCTCTCTCCTTTCGAGCTAGTCAGCGAGAGGATCCCACACTATGTCACGCATGGAGAAGTGCCAAAACCGAATCAGCAAATGAGGTGGGTCCCTATTTTTTAATCCAAATGAACCTTCTTTATAGGATCATCAACTCCACAAAAGGGGAAAAGAAACAGCTGGTAGTACCCAAGCCCTATCGTAGCCAAGTCCTATTCCTGGCACACAACAAACCTGGGGGGCGGGCATTACGGTAGGGAGAAGACAGAGGAATATCTACTAAGACGATTCTATTGGGCGGGGGTTTATGCCCAACTTAGAAAATATTGCGCCCAGTGTCCCCGCTATCAACTGATAGACCCAGGAGCTCTGAGGAAGGCCCCTTTACAGCCACTCCCCATTATCGATATTCCATTTTCTCACATCGGTATGGATCTGGTCAGACCCCTCTTACCTTCCACAAAGGGGCACACCTATATATTAGTCTTAGTAGACTACGCTACTAGGTACCAGGAAGCTATTCCACTCTCTAGCATGACCACGAAGGCAGTAGCCCAAGCCATGATCACCTTCTTTTCTAGAGTAGGGTTCCCACAGGAGATACTAACAGATCAGGGAAGACCTTTTATGTCCGCCCTCATGAAACAGATCTGTAAAGTCCTGGGAATCAGGGAGTTAAAAACCACGGTATGTCATCCCCAAACTGACGGTTTAGTGGAATGCTACAACCCTACCATAAAGACTTTGCTGAGGAAAACGGTAGAGGATTCAGGGAGGGACTGGGACCAGAAACTACCTTTAGTCCTCTATGCCATCCGGACCCATGAGCAAGCATCCACGGGACATAGTCCTTTTGAACTAGTGTTTGGGAGACAGCCACGAAACCTACTTGACATGGCCGCCGAACTGTGGGAAGAAGAGGGGGAAGAAGAAAGGCCCCTGTTAGAATATGTCAGTAAATTAAAAACCCAACTACAGGTCGTGTGGGATGATGTCCGGAAACATCTAGAGAAAGCCCAGAGAAACCAAAAGACTTATTATGATCAAGGTACCAGAATTCGTTCCTTCCAAGCGAATGACCGAGTCCTAGTATTACGACCCTCATACGAAAACAAACTCTTAGCCAGGTGGCAGGGACCCTATAAGATCATAAAGTCCATCTCCCCAGTCACATATCTGATCGAATTATCTCAACACCCGAAAAGGACACAAATATATCATGTCAACTTGTTAAAGAAATGGGAAGAACCAGAAGAAACTACAACCCCCACCGCTACCGGATTTTTAGTAACCCCAACCACAGCATTAGGGATGGACCTATTCCCTACAAACAGAGAAGAAATATGGGAAGCCCCACATGTTAATAGCTCTCTTACAGAGAATGAAAGAGCCCAACTCACAGCCCTCTTAAACGTACATTCACAGTTTTTTTCAGGGACACCGGGAAGAACCAAGTTAATTCAACACCACATTAGAACCCCTGAGGGAAAAAACGTCCGGTTACGACCCTACCGGATCCCGGAGGCGCGAAAACACCTCATTGAAGAAGAAGTAAAAAGAAATGCTGGCCCTCAATGTCATTGAACCATCTACAAGCCCATGGTGTTCTCCTGTGGTCATAGTACCAAAACCGGACAGTTCCGTCCGCATTGACTTCCGCAAACTAAACGAAATCTCCCTCTTTGACACATACCCCATTCCGTGGGTTGACGACTTACTTGAGAAATTACGGAATGCCCGGTATATGTCAACCTTGGACCTAACGAAGGGTTACTGGCAAATCCCACTCGCTCCTGCAGACAAAGAAAAAACAGCCTTTTACACACAGTCAGGGCTCTATCATTTTACTGTTCTTCCCTTTGGTCTCCATGGGGCTCCAGCCACGTTCCAATGCTTAATGGATCATCTTTTAAAACCGTTCCAAGCGTTTGCCGCGGCGTATTTAGATGATATCGTAATCTTCAGTGATACATGGGAAGAACATTTACAACACCTACATAAAATATTCTACAACTTGTATGAGGCCGGCCTCATGGCCAACCCAAAGAAATGTAACCTAGGAAACATCCACATCACGTATCTCGGATACTTTATAGGAAACGGGTTTCTAAAACCCCAAAAAACAAAGTAGAGGCTATTTTGCAGGTATCTGTTCCCACGACCAAAAGAGAACTCCGCTCTTTCTTGGGTCTTGTGGGGTACTATCGCCGATTTATTCCCCAATACTCCACGATAGCTGCTCCTCTCACTGATCTCCTTAAAAAGCACTACCCATCGAAATTACCCATGTTTTCAGACTCCCAAATGCCCAGCTTTCACCATCTGAAACAGTCCCTTACGACGGAACCCGTTCTGAGATGTCCCGATTTCTCCAGGACATTCCATTTGTATACCAATGCTTCCAATGTGGGGTTAGGGGCTGTCCTTACTCAACCTGACGCTGAGGGCCAGGACCATCCTATTGTATATATTAGTAGGAAGTTACTTCCCTGGGAATGCAATTATCCGGTTATTGAAAGAGAATGTTTAGCTGTCAAGTGGGCTATTGAAAATCTGCAATATTACCTGTTAGGCAGACCTTTTGTCCTATTCACCGACCATGCTCCTTTAACCTGGTTGGCTTCACATAAGGACTCGAATGCTCGGGTGCTGCGTTGATTTCTGGAACTACAACCTTTTACCTTTCAGATAAGGCATATCCTGGGTGCTCAACAAGGACCAGCTGACTTCCTGTCCCGGTTTCCCGATCCTACGGTACTCTATCAGTCCCGATCATGGGATGGGGTATGTAGACGGGTGTCTTCCCCCGCGCCTACAGACTCCTCCGACTGGCGACGTTTGCGTGCGTCGGAGGACGGAGTTTATCGTTCCCATGGCAACATGGGGGCAGCAACAGACGCCTGGGACTCGGATTTCCGGGTCCCGGGCACAGAAAAGAAGGACGGACTCGAGAAGGAGGAGGAGTTTCCCATGGCGACAGATGCGAGGAGAGAACACCGAGAGCTGGAGAACGTGGCAGGAGCATCAGCAGGGGAAGGCGAGACTGGGAAGTCAGAGCTTCCCAAAATGTGGGCAAGATTCGAAGAAAAAGCCAGCCAGCAGGAGACGAGCGCTTTCCACCACGCCCCAGGAAGGATGTGGCTAAACAAGGTACTGTCCTTGTTCCAAGGACACAATAACCTCACAAAAACCCAGAGCACAGGAGAGAGGGGAGCGAGACAGGAGGGGAGGGTGGCAGAGGGGGAGGATTGAAGGGGAAACCACTACTGGTACTTATAGGCACAGGGAAAACCAACCTGAGTGCTAGCAAGGACCTACAGGGGAGCACTAAGGGTGTTTGTGTGCAACACATATGTTTCTACCCTCCCACGCATACACAACCGGGTCTCTCTCTCTCTCTCTCTCTTTCTCTCTCTCTCTCTCTCTCTCTCTTCCCCATTGTCTCTTAAAATCTTACTTGTGTGTTAGAGATATCTCTGCGCCCGACTTACCGTCCATTCCGTTCCTTTGTTTTCCGGTACACCTGCGAGTCCACATCAAGTCAGCGCCAGTCAAGAGGGGAGTCTATAAAGAACACAAAGAGAGAGACATTAAAGAAGAAAAGAGCACGGAAAACTAAAACAACATTTTTCTTGTTTTGCACAAACTCTTAAATAAATATCACTGTCACCTAAAATAAGTCTCAGCGTCCTTCGTACCACCCGCGCACCCCTTCACAGATGGGTATTTGAAGTTAGTTAATGGGGCGAGGAGGAGGAGAATATAAGTCAGAGAGGGGAGGTTAAAAAGAAGGGGGAATTAGCCTCAACATGGAAGGCAGGTGATAAGAAGGAAAGGAAACTGGTTAGTGCAGAACGGTGAGCAGTAATTGAATGGCAAGCCTACACAACTGAAGGTGAGAAGTGGAAGCATGGTTCGAGACAGAGGCAGGAGGGGAGCAGATGGTCATGGAATAGTAGAGATGGGGGAGATAAGGTAAGAAAAAGAGGAAATCTAAGTACCTGAGAGAGACATTAGAGAGTTGAAGATGGGGAACTAGGCAGGGAGTATGTAGTTGCAAGGGAGGGGAGAGTAGGGGGATCATTTGGATTTGTATAAGTAAATAAAGAGCAGAGCAATAGGAAGCTGACAGGAAGGGAGATTGCATGTCAAAAGGGAAAGACATTTCAAAGGATTATGGAAATATACATAAACTTTGTGACAAGTGACAAGTTTTGTTTTCTGGTATGAAACATCACTGGGGTTGTAGACCAAGTTGATGAGTTGGAGATTCTAATAGTAGCCCTTTGAGCAGCATAGCTGCCAGTGCAAGAAGCAGTTCCCTTGTCAAGCGGCAGATACAATTATTTTGGTCCCCCTAGTAGCAGCATAGGTGTAACTCACTAAAAGTATAATTCTAAAACACTAGGCAAGTAAGAGGTTTTGGTATCCACCAATGAGCAGTAGAAAAGAAAGGCCATAGATAATCTAGCTTCCCTCAAAATGAAACCAATGAATAATAAATGAAATATATAGCTTTCCAGAAGAATCAGAAATATGGGCCAATCTAGCAGTGTTGTTTGTACAAGCCACAGTAAGACAAACATTTCCAAATCACATGCCTGTCTATAAGAGTCTATACGACAGACTTTTCTTTAAGTAAGTAAGTGTCATTAACCTATGGTGCTCACATGGGAGTGGCAGTGGTAAAACTATCAAAAGATGCAGCTTCTCAACTACTATATGACAGTCCAGAATCTATGAAGACTATGCAGGACTTACAGATACATTGGTAATTAGCACTGGGTTTCTCTTGAAGCAGTATGGTGTCCACATGGTGGGAGACTCTAATTTTTGAGTGCAAAGAAAGGTTGGTGTGAAAAATCATAAGTGCAGGTCCTTGCTCTATCTCCCTCTGTGGCAGGTCTCCTGACACTGCTGCACACCTCTCTCCTGCCTCTGTCTCTGTTGCCATTGTACTCCACTGTTTTGCCTCTTTTCTCTCCCCATATGTAGCCTACATCATCGAGACCTGTCTCAGCCCCTCCTCCAACCCTGACATAGCCACCACAACACCTGCCAGCTACAAGATGATACACAGAAACTGCACCAACAAACGTGGCAGAGAAATCACCATCATTTTCAAGGAAACCATCCGATGCACCACAACCAGCGACCACCCCACTCCCCTCATGGAACACCTCAGCTTTCAACTACAGACAAACGCCAAGACAATGGTAAGAAGCACCCTTGTAAACAGGAGCCTGACACCTCTGCAATGCCATCCCCAACCTCATTGCACCACTAGCCATTGGCTCCAAACCCTAAATTCTACTCGGCAGCCTCAATTTCCACATCAACAACCTCAATGATGAAAACACTACCACTCGTTTGGAGAACATGAGCAACATTGGCCCAACTGGTCACTGAAACCATTCACAAAGCAGGACACTCTCAACCCCATCTTCACCTCCAGCAACAGAGTTAAATTCAGCCATGTTATGGAAGTCACCTGGTCTAAAGGCACCATAATCCACTTCATCATCCCTGGTGCATAGCACATCATCATCAGGGACCTCAGCTCCTCCCACCACAGCTTGAGCAATGTAACAGAGACACAGTGTACTCAGGCCTTTGGTGCATCCCAACCCCAAGCCTCTTCGGACCTGGAACAGGCCGTCCAGGGCTTCTCCACCTGAATCACCGAATGCACTGACAGAGTTGCCCGATAAAGCCAGCAAGAACCAACAAAACCTCAAGACAAGCCAGCTGGTTCACCCCAGAGCTCAAAACCACCATGCGCAGCTGCTACCGACTCAAGAAACTATGGCGATCCACCAGGAACCCTTCAGACAGAGCCACCCACAAAGCAGTCCTCACCAACTATCAGGATGCCAAAAAAGCAGCCATCACAGCCAACCACACAAAAGAATAATTTTAAAGAATAAAGGAATACTCCAACTCGGCAGCCACAGAGAACACCATCCACCCTTCCCAAGAAGTCTAGTCACCCTCTTAGACTATTTCCACAGCAATGTTGCTACCATATACAACACCTTTGGCTCTCAACCTACAGTCCTGAACAGCCTCAATCAACCAGCACAGACCACTAAACTTTCACTGCATGATCACCGCTCTCCACTCAAACCATCAGGGCCATCATGTTATCTATCCATTCTGGAACACCCACCGACCAATGCCCCCACCACTTTTTCAACCTCAGAACCAATCACATTAGCACAGAACTCACCAGCATCCTCAACACTTCCATCATCAGTGCAGTCTTCCCAGACATATGTAACATGCAGAAATCAGACCCCTCCCAAAGAAACCCTCCGCCGACCCCAGCAAACTCAGAAATTATTGACCCATCTCTCTATTTCGTTACTAGAAGTGGGCAGAGCTCATGGAGTTCAAGTCTGCGGAACTCCGCAGATTTAGCTAAAAACTCTGTGGAATTCATGGTGTTTCATTGTACAAGCTTGTGCACAACATTCCATCTGATGAGACAAGCAGACTCCAGTGCAGTACCATCGCTCCACGCAGCAAAGCCTCACAGAGGAAGGCCTTGATTGTGTTCACACATGTGATGCAGCACTTTGGTAGTAGGTAACAAAAAGCACAGCCATAGAGCCTGCAGCACCCTGCACCTGTCCAACAAGACTTGCGCTCCCTCCATGCAACACTAAGACTACTGAATTGTCATGCTGATTACTGACAATTACCTACAATTAGTTGTCTTCTTGCACAGTGACTGACTGTTTGTGCATTCTGGGATGCCGTTTTGCTGGGTCTCGGCAACTGCGGACAGGGATCCCCCACTCTGCTGCAATAATTTGTTGATGGATGGTGCAAGCTCCACTCAGCCTTGCCCTGAAGCGGTGAAATCTGAGATGGCCACTTTCTCCATTCAAAGAGGTGCACAAAGCGCGCTTCACTCATGGATGACTGATAACGTTGCCAGCGCTAGCTCACCCTTTGTCAATGTCCTTCACTATCTTCTACGAGCAACCACAAATGTTTGTAGATAGGAAGCCTAGAGCATAAAGAGTGACAGAGACAGGTGTTTGCTAAACCTGAGTCCATAACTTGAGTGGTATACTCTGCCACATTGTGGTCAGAGGAATTTCTGTCAAACTTGGCACTCCAAGCGTAGCCCAGAGTAGGCAAAACTCTGAGAACTCTCTGGGTGTAGTGGCGTTTACCACCCAGCCCTGTTCATTACCCTGCCAAAGTTCTTGAGACAGCCATCATCCAATAGTTCACTGAATATCTGGCACAAATAAACCTCCTTGACATCTCCCAATCAGGCTTCTGAGCCTACCACAGCATGGAGACCACACTGATCGCAGCCACAGATGACATCAGAACACTACTCGATCACAGGAAAATTGCTGCTCTGATCCTCCTCGACCTCTCACCAGCTTTCAACACTGTTTCCCATCACACTCTCATCAACAGACTCTACAACATCTACATGAAAGAGGAAACCCTTAAATGGATTGCCTCCTCCCTTGCAGGATGCACTCAGAGCATCTGTCTGCCTCCCTTCACCTCCAAACCCAAGAACATCATATGTGGTGTACCCAAAGGATAATCTCTCAGTTCCACGCTGTTCAATACCTACATGACCCCCCTTGCAGACATTGACAGATCCCACGGTCTCAACCTTATATCCCATGCAGATGAAACACAGCTCATGCTGTCGCTCACCAAAAAAAACATAACCATTAAAGCAATCTTCTGCAACACCTTTACCAACATAGCCAACTGAATGAGAGCTAATAGCTTCAGAAACAACTCTATCAACACAAAAGCAGTGGTCTTTTGGAGAAACACATCCATCTGGGACCACAGTTGGCGGCCAGCTGAACTTCGACCTACCCCCATGCCAACAGATCAATAAAACTGTCACCTAGGCCCTCATCACCAGCTGCCTCAACCACTGCAACACACTCTACTCCACCTCCAATCAACTCCTCAAACGACTCCAGATCATAAAAAACTAAGCAGCTGGACTCATCCTGGACCTCCCTAAATGAGTATGCATCACCCTCACCTCAGAAACCTCCACTGGCTCCCCATTAAGAAGAGATGACAGTTCAAGGTCCTCATGCATGCCTACAAAGCCTTACACAATCAAGGACTACCCGACATCAAAAACTGACTGAACTTCCACCAAACTACCGGACACTTGCATTCTTCCTCACTTGCCCTCACACACACACACACCCCAAATCTGTCCCCACCACATTGGTGGCCACTCCTTCTCCTTCATTGCCGCCGGGACCTGAAACGACCTGCTGCTTAACCTGCAAACAGCATCCTCCCTTGCAGACTTCAGACAAAAAGCTCAAGACCTGGCTCTTTGACAGAGACCCACATTCCAGCACCCACATACAGTGACAGTGTTACTCTCTGCAAATACTGAATGATTGAAGGATTCTTGGCCAAGGCACAGCTGATCCATACTTAGAATTCACTGCAGAAAGATGTGCTTAAACTCTCTGCTCCCCCTTAACATGTACCCCTGTATTACCTAGGAGGAGAGGTTCAAAAGGTTGGTCAGTAGGAGAAAAAGTGAAGGCCAAGTTGCTTAACCTTGGGTTGGACTGAGGGCTTAGTTAGGCAGACTGGGATGCAAAACCGATCTCCAGTTGGTTTGCTATGTGGTAGGTGTGGCCATATTTTTTGTTGATGAATAGTTATGCTTATTTGTTAGTTAGCAAAACTTTTCCAATTACTCTTGACTAGCTGACATAGTTAAAAAAACACTTTAGCTTTCAACGCACCATCCGCATGATGGCCGATAAATGACACGCTGCCGGCCCCGAGGCTAAAATCAACACTCCACCTGCATCGTCACCACCTGGGAGATTGACACATCGCGGCTGGAGAAATGACGCTCAACACCCGCTAGCATCTGCTGATAATGACGCAAGCTCCATGCAGCACTGTTTCCTGACACCATGTGATCAGACTTCAAACTCAACATCGCTGGGTGTGAAAAATCAATGCAAAGCCTGCCCAGTCTGGGAATTGACACATAATCTCTTTCGGTAGAGAGCAAACGAAGTACGCCGATCCGACCGGAGAGGAGCAATGCATGATCTTGCTTGCGACTGAGAAATCAGCGCATTGCTGGCCTTTTTCGATGCACGTTCACCCGTGTGGCTTTATTTTTGATGATAACAAAGTACTTTGTGTAACAACAGCAGTCTCACTGTTTTCTAATGATTAAGACTCTTACTCTTTTTAAAATTCATATCTTAACATGTGTATGTTGGATTTTTGTTGTTCTGGTCTTGTTTGATTTAGGTAAATATTACCTATTTTTCTAAACTGGTGTGGCGTCCATTTTGTGGTGCTGCACTGTATTATGTGTGTATTGGTACAAATACTTTACACATTGCTTCTGAAGTTAAGCCTTCCTGCTCGTGCCAAGCTACCAAGGGGGTGAGCAGGGGTTAACTGAGGGTGATTCTCCTTTACCCTAACTAGAGTGAGGGTCCTTGCTTGGACATGGGGTAACCTGACTGCCAACTAAAGACCTTGTTTCTAACATTCCCCATTTCAGTCAGTGACTCCTTGGCACACATAACTATTGAGATACTCACTTTGCCAAGCTTCCATAGATTTAATACTGGATGCAGAAATACAAGTCCTCAGACATCGAAACTTTCCACATCCCCAGTCAGGAGAAAGGAAATGTAGGCCAAGTACAACATGAGTTAGGTGCTTGCATTCAACATGGGCAAAGGAGCAATTGGGCAGAAAGTTGAGAGCTTGTCAAGCAAAATGTAAAGCAGACAAGACAGACAAAGTCATCTCTAGGCAGGCAATGAAATAGACAAGAACTCAACTAAAACTTTAGACAAACACCTACAATAGTACATAAAATATAATCCAGCTGCTGGTTTTCCCAGGGGCTAGAATAAGGAAGTGCCCCTCGAGACAAGGGGTATTTCCACTCATTATTGTACCACAAGGCACTTCCATTTTAAAGAAGGGACTCCAGACTATTTTGAGAACCCATGCTGATGCCAGTTTTATGTACACACATTCTCAAGGGGACTGTTCCCTAATTTGCAAGGGAAGGGGGCTCTACGCAAATGAAAGAAATCTGCCCCTGTATGCATGACATAAAACCTACATATATGTAGGTGCAAAAAAGGTCTTGGGAGGTGAAATGATGTGCACTACCTAGGAAGTGAAACAGAGTTAGAGCGCCTCATTGATTTCGAAGCTGTCTTTGTGGAAGAATCACAGGGTACCTGGAGACATCCAAAAAGGAGGATGCAGTCCCTGTCCCCTCAAGAAACACAAACTACCTGCCTCCTACTGTGCCATATACAGTAATGTTTTCTAAACTACTACTTTGACTGTTATTGTAGCACAGTTTCCAGTGCTAGCAAGTTTGTACCTATGTTAGGAACAGCACAATTCTTTTTCAAAATTGGGTGCACTGTCCTGATTGAAGGTTGAGCCAGTGCACTTAATACAGATGGGCACATTGAAAACCAATACAGTGCACCTGATATATAACCCAGCCCTTGTCTGACTCCCATGCTAACAGCAGCATCCCTAGAACCACTGCTTTTCTGCATCAGGCACTTAAGAGAAAGGATAGTATAGCCCACTTTGTAAGAGCAGTAGGAATAGCTATTAGGCAGCTAATAGAGACAAGGCCCTGAAAATGATAATGGACTGGCAGATACTGTACTGCCTCCATAATGCAGATGAGGACAGGAACTGAGTGTGAAACATGGAAGAATGAGCTGCTGTGCAGTGGAAGGAAGCTACAGAGGAATCGTGAAAGATATCTATAGACTGAACAAGTCGAAACTAAAGAGGCATACCTCTGAATAGTGTCTTAATAAACCACTTTTAGGGTAGGATGGATATTATATTCACCATATTGACCTAAATAAAATCTTACATTTCCGTTGTGCTAATGCTAGGAAAGTATTTTCTTTATTTAAAAGACAATTGGGTTACTGGCTGAGGGGTAGATCCCTACTCAAGCAGAAACCACAGTTCCTGTTGGGCTGAAATCACTAGTAACACCACATTAACCTGTGCTTAAACCTCTGGTAGCTTAGTATTAAAGCAGCCAGGCTTAACTTAGAGGCAACGTGTAAAGTATTTATATAAATCTAAGAGATTTCTTAGCATCATTTTTATCAGCATTTTTTATGCCTACTAAGAGCAGGTGTTAAAGAGAGGCTCCCATTGTTTTCAATAGGCCTCTGGGTGTTTTTCAGGATTAGCGTCAACATTTTTGATGCAAATCCTGCAAAGCGCTGGATTAGCGTAAAATAATATGATGCTAGTACCCCTGACTATCGCCATGGTGCGCTGTATTTTAAATACAGCACACACATGGTAGCATTAGGTAGCGCTAAGGGGAGCAAGGAAAGTGGCACTGTACTGGATGCAGTGCCACTTTTCATAAATCTGCCCCTTCGTGGCTAAAACCACAAAGTGCCAACTGTGGTCATCTAGTCATGCCGGACAACAAGTTCAGGCTGACTGTGATGGAATGCAGATCGGAAATAGGGACAAAGTTAGGCCTTTGAATACTGTACCTTAAGTCCAGGTTGCCAAGCATTGTGAGATCCCGCATGGAGGATGCATTGGGCCACTGTGGTTCAGTTGGGCTGCGGGCTGTGATGATAGTTCCTACATCAAGGATGCAACATGAATTAGTGATCCTGGGGTGCTGCGGGGCTGCAGTGTGAGAATCTGCATTGAGGGTCCTCTTTGGAGTTGTAGTTCCATGTGTACGAAGCTGGCCTGGTGTGTGGTGAACAACTATGGTGTTATCACCTCATACAAGGTCCAGGTATCCCCTATTAGTGAAGTGTAGGCAGTGTCTAGGAAGCAGGGGCTCTCTAGAGGTGGCTGTAGATGAGCCATCAAGACTTATCTAGGAGACATGCAAAGCTTATGCTATACCTCTAAAGTCACACAGCGCTTACACACATGAAGGAACCACACAGTGTTACAAAAATAAAGATACTTTATTAGTGTAACATAAAGGCTAAAATACTGCATCAGCAATACCGCAAATGTAGGTAAGTAAACACACTATTACATACACATTAGCAATCAGGAAATATCATGGAAAGCAATAGGCATTGATAAAAGCAATGGCAAACAGTGAGGGCCCTAGGGGAGGGCCAAACCATAAACTAAAAAAGTGGAATGTGAAAGGCAGTCTCCACCCAAGGAAGGGGAATCAGTAGGGGGGAACTAGAGGAATTAGGAACCCCAAGTGGTGAGTACCAAGGTGCCCCCAAGCGACCAGGAGAGAAGAGGTAATTACCTGTTTTTTCCAAAAACCAAGAGGAGGACTTTGGAAAAGGCTTGTGCAAGATCCAGAGAAGACTGGAAGAAACCAAAGGTGGATTCTGACAGAAGAGGACCTGCAAAGGAAGGCGACCAAGTCCAGTTTCTGAGGGAGTGTCCGGTTGAGGAAGGAGCCGCTTCCCACCCTTCTGTGGATGCAGGACCAGTTTGATGGGGGACAAAGAAAGTCAGCAGTGCAGCAGAGGAGCAGAAGAGGAGTTCCAGAAGTGATGCAAATTATGTCAAACGTCAGCGGTCGTGATGCAATCAGTCAGTGGTGCTGGAAAGCCACCAAAAAGACTTAGCAAATGCAAGAGTCGGAGAAGAAGGTTTTGCAAAGCTGAAAAGGTCCAGCAAGGTCCAGGGGACTCGACCCAAGGAGGAGACTTTAGGATGACCCTCAGTAGCTGGGAGAGTCACAAGAAGAGGAGGCAGCCCCCACAGGCAACCCATAGAGGGCCTACTCAGCACACCTGAAGAGGAGTCCCGTGTTGCTGGAGCAGCAGGCAGGAGACTGTGCTTGGCAGGAAGGAGTACTGGGGGCTAGGTCTACACAGAGCCTGAAGATGCCTTGGAGGAGGAACAGACACACCTTGGTAGGTGCAAGAGTTGTGGTACACAGGGATACTGTCCTGCAAAAAGAGGCAAGGGCTTACTGTTTCCCAAGTTGGAAAGCTGGCAGGGAGGACCAAGGGGACCACACCAGACCACTACTTGTGATGCAGGATCCATGCAGCTCTAGAGGAGTGAAGATCCACACAGCCGGTCGTCATTGTGGTTGGTGCCTGAGGAAGGGAGATTCCTTCTTACTTCTTGTACAGGCTGAAGACTCACCTTCCACAGAGGATGCACAGCTGGGGAAATGTTGCAGTTGCTGGAAGGAGCAAGAGAAACTATGTTGCAGAGCGGAGTCATCGCTGAAGTTGTGGATTGTCGGTTCCTGGAGTGTCCATTTGTAGTCCCAGTGGCCAGAATATGAAGTGAACAATGCAGAGGAGTCCTGCTGGAATCTTGCACGTCAAATCTGAGGATCCACTCGAGAGGGAGACTCTAAATAGCCCAGGAAGGGGGATTGGTCATGTAGCAGGGTAACGACCTATCAGGAGGGGGTTGTGACATCACCTACCTGACCTGGCCACTCAGATGCTCTCAGGGGCCTCTGCCCACCTTGGATTCAAGATGGCAGAATCAAGTGGCAACCTGGAGGAGCTCTGGGCACCACCCCTCTGGTGGTGATGCACAGGGGAGTGGTCACTCCCCTTTCCATTGTCCAGTTTTGCACTAGAGCAGGGATCAGGGTCCATGGACTGGTGAAAACTGGTTTATGTGGCTGCCCTTCAAAACATATCGGTGGCTTGGAGAGGCTACCCCTCCCAAGCCATGTAACACCTATGTCCAAGGGAGAGGGTTTTGCCTCTCTCTCTCACAGGAAATCCTATGTTCTGCCTTCCTCTTCCTGAGATGGTCAGGCAGCAGGAGGGAGAAACCTGTCTGAGGGGTTGCAGCAGGGCGGGCTGCCCAGAAATCCCCAGAAGACTAGTAGGAGCAATTCTGGGGGTCCTCTAAGGAGCCCCCACAGAGTGCATGGAATCATACAACCAATGCTGGCAACAGTATTGGGGTATGATTGTTACATCCAAAAAAGAAGGGAGGGTCCAAACGGGATAACTTCCTGTATAAAATACCTTTGTTCTGTGCTGTGGTAGCTTAAACCGGAGGACATGGACCCAAGTCCTCCCTTGGTAAAGAACACTACTCTAACTGGTGAGTTCCCACAATTAAAATATCATAATGTTAATAATAATATTTCATATAAGGAAAAGAACAGGCTAAGTCTCTTGGGTCCAATTCAGTGCACTTTAATTGATGAGAAAGTGATATGTTCCCATATTTAAGTTTCAGAGTTCAACGGAGTTTCAGCTTCCAAGTTGACACACTTTGATTTGAGAGAGAAGTGATATATTCCAAGAATTACATTTCAAGGTTCAAAAGGGTTGCTGCCAAAGTTCGCAACCACTGCACCCGTTGCACCCCTTCAACTCCGCCGGCTCCATTCGGAGCCGGCTTCATTGTTGAAGGGGCTTTCCCGCTGGGCCGGCGGGCGGCCTTCTGGCGGTCGCCCGCCGGCCCAGCGGGAAAGTCAGAATGACCGCTGCGGTCATTTGACCGCGGTACGGTCTTCTGGCGGTTACGGCCAGGCGGGCGGCTTCCGCCGCCCACGGGAGTCAGAATGACCCCCTTAGCCTGTTCTTTTCCTTATTAGAAATATTATTATTAACATTAGGATATTTTAATTGTGGTAACTCACCAGTTAGAGTAGTATTGGGGTATGATTCTGGCATGTTTGTTACCAAACATGCCCAGGTTCGGAGTTACCATTATACAGCTGGACACAGGTCCAGTCTCCAGTACATGGGTAAAATGGCTTCCCTGCACTTACAAAGTCCAGTATAATGGAGCTGGAGTTCGTAGGGGGACCTCTACTCATGCAGGGATGCCCTCACACACAGGCACCTGCACCATGCCCCCTGGGTTAGGAGAGTCTACCATAGTGGTGACGTACAGTGACCTGTAGTAAAAGAGTGCATGCATCTTTTCATGCAAGCTTGAATGACAGGCCTGCCGACACATTTTGCATGGGCCTCCATGGGTGGCACAATGCAGCCCATGGGGAGCTCTTTGTCCCCAAATGTCCAGATACCTAAGTACCATATACAACAGACTTATATGAGGGCACTAGCATGCCAATTGTGAGGTGTGCTAAGTCCTAGGCAACCAAATTTAGAGGGAGAGAGCACAGTCACTGAGGTCCTGGTAAGCAGGATCCCAGTGGTCAAATTCAAAACACAATGACAGCAGGCAAAAAGTGGGAGTAACCATGTCAAAAAGAGGGTACTTTCCTACACCAAGGAGTTACACGGTTGCAATGTGAGGTCATGCATTGAGGCGGCGGATTGAAGCAGCAGTTTTGAAAAGCTGTGGGGTCCTGCTTCAGAGAACTGCCACAAAAAGTTGATGCATCATGCTGCATCAGTTCTGCTTGGACCACAGCGGGGTTGCTAGAGCACCGTCAGGCCCACTTCGAAGGGTTCAGGCCTGGGTTGGCATTGCTTGGTGGGCAAGACTCACAACAGACTGAATACAGGTGCTGGATTCAAGGTTGTTGGAGCATTTTCTGTCCGTGAGGCCCTGTTCAGGAGGCTGGCCAACTAGCCCTTGAAATCAATCATGGTGCTGGATTCAAGACACATGAGCATTCTTTTTCACTCAGGCAGCCAGGCATCAGACTAGCAGTCCTCCCTGCAGTGGAGCAGCACAGCAATCCTTCTGAGTCTTCCAGAGGTGTACTGAAAAGTTGGAGCTAAGGGTTTTGAATTCCCTGCCACCCTGCCCTGGCCCCAGCTCATCCGGGGGTACAAAAGAAGAATGTTCAATCCTTTGTGAGTGTGCTTGGACAGATGCTTTGTGATGTGCAAGTGTGGCAGGTGACAGCTCTTCTCCCAGTCAAGTCAGCAATCGTCCATCCTGCCAACAACTATTCCTCCTGTGTCTTACTGTCTGGTAGCAATACTCAAAGGCCAACCAACAGCTACACCTTGTCATGTGACCCAGGATACATGATGCAGGCACCAAATGGTTGGGACAAGAAAATGCCAACTTGCTAAATTTGACATTTTCAGAATTGTGGCTTAAAATGCGACTTTACCATTAAAGATGCTTCTAAATCACAATTCTTTAGACACTAAACTCAAAATTTGTAACTGCTCCCAATTGAAAGTTATCACTTCCTAAATGTGTTAAGATCTCTCAGTGTTATCCTATAGGAGAGGTAGGCCTTGCAGTAGTGAAAAAGAAATGTAATAGATTTTCACTACCAGGTTATGTAAAACTCAAAGGTATGTGTCCAAATTTTCACATACAATGCACTCTGCCCTACAGGATGTTTAGGGCCTATCCTAGATGCGACATTTGCACACAAAAGGGAGGGTTGGGCCTGGCAAAATGTTTATTGTGAAAGAGGTGCAGAGTTAGTGCAGCCTTGACAAAGGAGAATTAATGTCTTGAGGATAATAATGGCAAACAAAAGTGTTACAAAATATTTTTAGGTTAGGCATTATGACCTGAAATAAATACAATTGTAAGTGCATTTATTTAGTTAACCTGCCATTAGTAAACAGGTTGGGCATTTTTCAAGATAAGTTTGAGTAGAAGTGCATTGATCCCTAACTTTGACTGTAATGTGACACTATAAAAATCTGTATTGACGCTGTATTCAGATTTCAGTTTACTTACTGATATTTATTAAACCTACACTATTCTGGAACATCTTCTCCATTCCTACTGGGCAGCCTAACTCAGACTACAGGAAGGGGAAGGAGGTTCAGCAAGCCACAAAGGTAAAGGGGTTAAGACTGCTAACAGCGTACTGCTGTTATTTGCTCCGCTGGAAAGAAGAGACAACTGTTGAACCAGGTAACTACAAATAGCATATTTTTGAGCTAAGAAATACAGCAACACCAGTTCAAAGGCACACAATCACTCCAGTAACTGATAAGTGTGACACCTTTAGCTCCACCAAAAGTTCACTAAAGCACTTGTCGCCACTTATGCTTGACACAGAGGAGTGTTGTAAGGGGTCCGTTCAGGATGAGCCTCTGCCACAGCAGATGGTCACTGTAGATATCCAAGTCAAACTTGCTATGAGTGCTGAAAGGAAACGTGTCCACCCCATGACAGGTTTCCTGGAGTTGTAGTGCAAAAGGTGATGTACAGTCTTGTCCTAGCAGGGATGTTCATCCTAAAACAGCTGAACTCCTCTTCAAACCGTCTGTAGTCTTATCTATATCAGGGCAGTCCTTGTGATCTGTGGTGCAGCAAGTGCTGGTCCCACCCTGGTTGCCAGGACAAGGCAGTGAAATGGCCAACTGATGTGTGGATAAGCCCAACAAGTAAAAGAAAGCCACATTCACTGAGCACAACCATATTCTAACAAAGAAAAACACAACAGATGTATTTTTCCAACAAATATAATTTGTAACATATGCCCACTTAATGAAGTTGTATACAGAAATATAGTTGAGCAAAGTGGAACAATTTCCTTTCTAAATGATTTCTCGGTTTAAAACAATGTGAGCAGTCATATGCAATAATGAAATGTTTATGACTAACCCATGGTAGGAAAAACGGAACACTTTTTAGGGAGTCCTATTCTACTTTAAACATTTGTGACAGCACAGGAGTCGTATTTACCTACCTAATAAAACTGTGACATGGTAATTGAAAGATTTTTTCAGCAACACTGCACCATTGCACATACATTTTGGGAATTTAAGGATAGATATGCTAAAACATTTTGTAATTCTCAAGCGTGTGATTCATAAAATTCAAGGATTTGTGACACCAAAATGGTATTTTAATAGTCATGAAATTCATTTTGTGATTCAGTAAAGGCTTGCCAAATTCAGAAAGGATTTAGTAATGGATATGGAAATTAAAGTTAGAATTTATTTTTAGGAAATGCTTTCCAAATTACAATTTAGTAGCAGATGTATTAATGGTTGGCAACCAGAACCATTGAAAATTTACTGATACCTCAAAGAAGGTAGTAACACATTCCCAAAAGAAATGGGGTACCCTTTGAACCTCATCATTCAATAACTGGAAATTCTTTGGTTACTGAGGATTGAGATTACAGGTATTTTTCTATGCATAACCAAAAGGAACATAGCCAAGTTGGGGCATTATTGTACATTTGTATATTATGTGTTCATTAGCCACACCAGTTTGAGATGTAGTACTGTTGGTGCTAAAAGGCAACGTGGGTTACCATGACAATAGCAAGACCAGCAAGAGAGCATATCAAAAAGATGCAGAGATAGATCACTGGGATTCTTCTAGTCAACAGCCGGAAATGATACTGTGTATTGTTATTGGCTCTACCAACTAGAGCATTTGCTGAAAAGCATTCAAAGTTACCAAGATAAGGTGTAAGTGTGCCAAAAGAATGAGTCAGAAAGATACAAAGTTAGGGCATTCAGGATTAAGCCAACTGCGAACGAGCATTTGCAATGCAATAGATCTCACATTTGCTTGAGGTGGAGCTGCATATAACTAAAGGACTAGAAGACCTAAGTAAATACTTTTTCAGTGAAGGTCCTTCAATGACAAACTACTCCCAGATGAAAAATAAAAGTCCCAGCCATAACAAAGCTTACAAATACACAGAATTTTGGGATGGGTTTCTTTTGGAGTGCCCACTAACTTAGTGTGGGGACCAAGAGAGGATCAAGACAGAAAGAGCACGTTGTGGTGAACACATTTTGGAGGTTGCCCCATTTTCCTAGGACCACCACAGGCTGACTTATGAGCAAAAATGTTTTGTAAAAGGAATGCCCTGCAAAGCATTATGGGGCAGGTTTCCGAGTGGCACAAATATTTTAGTATGTTGACTGTAATGCTCAAAACAGCCTGTAGAGGACCCCACAATAAAAATAGCATTTCTAAGAAACATAGGGTAATATTTATAAGCCCCTCGCCACACCTTGCGCCACATTAGCGTCATTTTTTATGCTAATGTGGCCCAATGAGGCCAGAATCTTGTGCCATATTTGCAAAGTGGTGCAATGCATACACCCAAAAAAGCCTTTGAAGTGGGGGGAAACTTCAAAGAGTGGTTTTGAAGTGCACATGTTCCCCTTTCAACCCAGCCTTGTCTGCCAGGATCCCTGTGGGGGACATCTATCCTTTGTGTGAGGGCAGGCCACTGTCCTTTGAAGTGTAAGAGAGAGTCCCTCCACCCTTCCTGCCCAGGAAGAGCCATACAGTATGCAGATAAATGCAGATGTGACTCAGTGTCCTGTGTTTTTGGCTGTCTGGGTGGAATGCACAATGGGAGCTGTCAACCAGCACAGACCGGACGTGGATTGGAGACAGCCTGTAAAGCACAGATGGCAGTAAGTGCAGAGAAATGCATACTTTCTAAAAGTAGCACTTCTAAAACAGTAATAATAAATCCAACTTCACCAGTAAGCAGGATTTTCTGTTACCATTCTGCCCAACCTAAACATGGCAGGGCTACTCCCTTCAGATCAGAATCTACCACTCAAAACCATATCAGGGCAGGTCTAATGTTGGCCTATGAGAGGTGCAGGCCTCACAGTAGTGAGAAACATATTTGTGAGTTTTTCACTACCAAGACATGTAAACATGTCCTGCCTTTTACTTACATAGCACTCTGCCCTATGGGTTACTTCGGACCTACCTTAAGGGTGATGTATTTTAAGGCTTGACAAGTAGTTTTAAAAGCCAAGTCGAAGTGCCAGTGAAACTGCACACACAGGCCTTGCGATGGCAGGCGTGAGACATGGTTAAGGGGCTACCTATGTGGGTGGCTCAATCCTTGCTGCAGGCCCAATAGTAGCATTTAATTTAGAGGCCCTGGGCACCTTTAGTGTACTTTAGTAGGAACTTACAGGTAAATTAACTATGCCAGTTGGGTAGCAGCCAATGTTACCATGTTTAGGGGAGAGAGCACATGCACTTTAGCACTGGTCTGCAATGGTATAGTGTACAGGCTCCGAAAACCAGCAAAGACAGCATCAGAAAAATGGAGGGAGGCAGGCAAAAAGTTGGGGGATAACCACCATAAGGCTGTCAGGTCTAACAGGGTCAAGTGTTCTGAGTGTAGTGAATATTGTAGTATCACAAAGGGAGATCCCCTTTGAGGATTTCTGTGTTTTTTACAAAAAGCATTTATGAATTACAAGTGTTTTTGTGAAAGCTATGGAGAGTGAAGGGGAGAGGCAAAAGAAATGACTCTGATAAGGTAACAGTATTAACAATGTGACCAGCACTTCAATACTGCCGATTGCGCTGCTGATGAGCGCCATGGCTGCCATGGAGCACGAAGGGGAGAGAAAAAATAGAAATAAAAAAATAGTTCACCCACACTGAAGTATATCGGAAATCGTGCAGTAATCTGAATTACAGAATCAATCTGCAAGATGGCAACAGTACTGCCCCAGGACGGGCCAAACGTAAAGTATTTACCAATGGCATCCAGGGATTTTTGAAAGGCAAACCCACGAATGAGTGACAGTGATGGGCGTGAGATGAGCATGGTTAAAAGCCCACAGAATACTTACAACAGGTTGAAAAGCACTTGGGCGCTTGACCTAAAAAGGGACACTAGTCAGTGTGAAGATACTTGGCAGAATTAGTCCAGCAAATATGGAGTGAGTATGGGAGAATGCCATGAATACAGAGAGAAAGATAACAACTGAGAAAATACAAAAAAGTATAAAAAAGGCCATATAGATACAATATTCAATATTCACATGCACAATAGGGATTTACAACGTTCTGTAGAGAGAAAACTAAAAAATTGCAAAGTGCAGAGCATTGTAAATTGTGGAATGCCAAATAAGCGTTGCCTAGAAGCACTAAGAAACAAAGATGTCCTAAATCGGAACTTAAATAAATATAAAAGTACAAGGATGAACATTTTCAAAGAGGGTTCAGAAAAATGTAACTTTTTCAAGGGCCAGGAGCAACATAAATAAAGGGATTTACATATTACAGTAATCTCAGTGAATATAATTACAACTTTACTTCATCCAAAAAGCTAGGAAAATACTAATTTACAGTGGCAATTGTGTTAATTGTGTTAGTTAATTAAGAAATACACTTACTTTGTAGTTTTTGGCCACGCATGTGACATGATGTCTATTTCAATGATATTACTTATTGTTTGCCATTGTATGCCAGTTGGTTAGATGAAGGAAAATCGTCTGTTATTCTAAAGTCTTTTTTTCTCGTGGCAAAGGAGAAGAGAGAATATAAATAGAGTATGAGGGAGAAGACTGTATTTGAAGCTCAGGGTTAATAAAGGTGAGGAGGAAGATGTTGTTTCAAGTTTCTAGTTGTCGTCATATATTTTTGCTCAATCTCTATGATGTATAATATTTTGTAAGCACTGCCAGTGTAGTTTTAAATGCAGTATAGAAATTAAGAACGGTGTGTATCAAAATGAGGATGTTTCACTAAGAGTTCAAAATGATTTCTTGAGCAAAAGAGTCTATGTTTGAGTAGTGTGTATCATGCAGAAGACAGAGGTGAAAATCATCCGTGCTTAAACTTGTCATATACGTTTTTATTGTAAATGCTACATATTTTCTCTCCATATCTCCATGAGTTGTCCATTTTACAAGCTAACACAGACAAAATATCAGCAATCTTCTGCCACTCACCAATAACCTATTATTGCAGCTAAGGAAAATATAGTAGGCCTCCTGCTTCTTCCCACCACTCAGAATTTGTAAATGTAAGAAATATAACATGATGTTTAGTCACCTTCTTTAACCTACCTCTCATCTCTCCCGCTTCCTATTTCAATAATCACTGAGCCTGCCAGAACAGATATAGAGCAGAGTCACCAACAGGATTGTTTTGCATGCTGAGGGTAACGTGAAGCCAGCGAGTGGAAAATGCAGAAAGTAAACATACCTCTTAGTGGTCTACTTACTTTAATTTCTTGTTCCTGCTTTTATGCCCATGTGGGACTGGCTGGCACCAGCTGTGCCGTGAGTATCAAAGGGCATGTCAGTGTGAGATATGCAGAGGCTCTTTTATTTCTTTTGATTGTTTGATTTTATGTAACAGGCCTTAGCATATATTTGTGAGTTTGAGTGTATTAAGTTAATATAATTCTGCATTACACCTTAAAATGAGGCCTTAAAATAAATGAATTTATTTTCTGTAAGATCTTGCTTTTCTTGTGCGAAATTTGCAGAAAAATGTTTTATTTTTCATTTTTGTATTCGTGCAAAACTGCCACACACCTTTTTAGCTGTCCAGCCTTAAGGGATTCTCTTTTCTACAACCGCTCGGTGTTGACATTAATTAGCAGGTAAAACATTCCCTGCAGAATGATCTTACTAAAGCCTGAGTTTCTGCACTAACATGGTTCTGAATGTGACATTAAATAATATCCATGAAGTTTCAAATACAAACATTGTTTTTAGAAATATTTTACTATTTGGCCAAGGCAAGGATCTGACTGAAAGGTCCCCCACCATGGTCCCAGAAAAGCGATGAAGAAGAAGTTGTAAATGCTCCCCTAATTAGAAAATGCGGAGGACTGCATGTATATTGCAGGTATGCAGGCAGGCTCAGTGTCTTCGCAACAAAGCAGTATAATAATCTAATGCTGAAAGGCAAAAAGAAAGTTTTAAACTTATTGATTAGGCAGGTGTGGTGGACAAAGGCTGGGATTTATATTATATTCATTTAAAAAATACTAATTATTGCTAAATTACACATTGTTATTATTGTGGTAATCCCAATACAGTTTCAATATCTCTTAAATTAGCTTATAATTAAAACTCACTTTTATAAGATACTTAGATATGTGTGTGTGCTGATTTGGGGAGTTTAAGGCAAGGTTCCTCATTTATATCTGCAAAGTCTTCTCTGGTGGGTCAGTAAGATTCCTTATACCTCCAGATTTCTATGAGTATACCCCAAAAAGATGGATGGCAGACACATGCCCATGTTTCATTTCTTCAACAGAGGCCTAGGCTAGTGAAAAGCCTCGAGGGCCAAGGAACTATACCTACTGTCACCTACAATGACGAGTTTCATAGCAGGATTCTCAAAAAGGGCTATGAACTGCTAAAACCTTATGTTCATTGATACAAGACACATGCAATTCAAATGTTTCGTTTCCAAATCCACAGACAGACTTTCCAGTAGGAAAAGGAAACTCTTCAGAAACAAAGAGCTCTCAAGTCTCCGATCAAGCCTTTTTGAGAATAGAGATTCATGTTATACAGATACATGGTAATGTTCACCAGAGAAGGACTACAGTTTATTTAATAAAGACATGGACAAGTGTAATAATCACAGAATGTTTACTCTTAATACACTCTCCAGTGAGCAGTTTAATCATTATGGCAAGTGTGTAACTTGAACCCAAAAACACACCCCATGTAATAAAAAGTTCATTAAGAATAATAGTTCTTACGTGACCAAACAATGCTTGAATAACATTCTTTCAAAATGCGAAAAACTGCTGAAAGAAATGTCTGCCTTTAGAACTCATGGCATTGAAAGTCCAAATATAGCTGTGGTAATGGCAAACACGTGCCAAATAGAAGACTGACATAACAAACGTGAATCCCAAAACTAGACACAATCGTACAATAGGTAAAACAATTAAGAGGAAAAAAGCAGGCAGTTCATTGGAAGAAATGAAGGCAGAATTTCCTGAAATATCCATATTACATTGACATAGAAATTGAACATTCAATCTAAATACAAGAATCAGAAATCAAAATATAAATCTATTTAAATCAATACATATGCAATAATAAAACTAACAACATTAAAGCATTTATGCAGTAAACTCAAAATGGCTAATATGTGTCTCAGCTCCATCTTGTGCTCTATGTGCAGTGGATTTTACTTGCCTGGCTCTTGTCACCCTTGTGGTGCCTCCCTTCCTCGAGTATTCCATGTCATGCTTCCCTTATGGCATCTTCCAGTCTAGAGCACTCCATGATTTCCCTCCTTGGAAGCCTGAACCATTGACCCTCCTGTTCTTTTACTATGCAAGTTTGGTCTATTGTACACCTGCAGATTTCATGTCTATTTGGGATAATTACATTTCCACTCTGAACCATTGAATTATACCATTATGCAGTTGGGGATCGATTGTACTTGTTTATTGATGCTAATTACAGTTTGCACCAGCCACCTGCAAGGCCTCATATCCTTTGTATGTAACACATGATCTTACCCAGGTTTATTGGAATATTCTACACTTCCAGGTGGGACATGTGCCTTTTCAAACACTTTTTTCTTCCAGTATAAATACCTCCTCCAAATCCGCTTCAGCACTTGGCCTCATTCCAGTCCTGCACAAGCAATGGCCCTGCACGCACCTCCTGAGTTGCCAGGAATTTCCAGCATTCTAGTCTTCCAAGCCTTACTGATGATCCATGATCCAGGCACTTACTTCACTTCTGTTGTCTTCCTTCATGAGCTACTATTCTTCCTCCTCTTGTGCTTCTTGCACCGAGTTTCCTGTCACCTCCGGATTCCAGTTCAAGTACTGTCATGTGAAAATACCATCCCTCTGTTTAGTGCATACTAATCTATAGGTAAACAAGTAATCCAAGGACTGATTTCTCTGAAGGTGTGAGCACGTTTTTGGATATTGGACATTGAGTATTCACCCCATGAGGCCTAGCACTCTGGACTCGTTCATTGCAGCACTCTGAACCCTATATTGTACCTGACTGAAAGTTTGCCACTGTGTTTCTTGACAGGTTGTATCTAGTATTTTGGGAGAAAATTCTAGAGTTTGATGTTGTATTAAAGTTTGAATCGGTATCCTGTATGGTACGGAGTGCAAGAAAATCTCCAGTTAATTCTTGAAATGGTTTCTGCTCTCTCTCATGCAATATGCACAAGGAAGTCTGTAAGTGTACAAACAGAGTAAACAATTGAGAGATTATTTTAGGTTGAGAACCTCTGGGTAACATTGCCCCTTGTTTTTAGTGTGTATGACATATGCATTGAGGATAACAAGGTCCAAGGAGTCCCAATTCAACTAGGCAGTGCACAAGACAGCTGAGCAGTTCCCTCCGTGATGTAAGACCGTCTTTTCTTGTTTTACCCATCCCTTTTCACTTCTGGGCACAGTTTTTGGAATCAGACATTTGTTACTTGTTTCACTAGACTGCCTCTCCTGGGATTGGAGGTCTAGCATTGTCTCCTCAGTTGGAACCAGGTGAGTGCATGACAGCCAAGCCTCGCACTTTCCACTGCTCAGATGATGTGGAAGACCAAGTACCTGTTGACGATTTAGCTCAGGCATTACCTGATGTACAAGATGAGGTTCAATACTTGTGACAGAAAAATGTGTCACTTAACAAGGAGTTAGTTAGATATAACCCCTACCATTTACACTGTTTAGCTGATGCAGGGACTGGGGCAACTCCTAAAGACACATTTCCTGTTCTATAACGGGCACACCTGGTGAAACAAAATATACCACTAGTATGCCCTCCATTTTTTATATTAATCCTGTGCATGTCACTGTAACTTTTCCAGTGTCTCTGGTCCTGCTCGAAAGATTAAATGGGGACAATATTAAATTAGATGCATTTAGGAGTCAGTGCCAGTTGCAATTTTTGGTTAAACCTGGAGCCTTTCCTTCTCACTTGGCTAAGATAGACTTTATTATGTCCTATCTTCGAGGTACAGCTGCTAACTGGGCGATCCCATTCATTGAAAATAATGATCCTGTCTTACATTATTTAGGAACATTTGAAGCAGTGATGCATGTTCTCTTTGGCACTACACCTTTGCTCAGACTAGTGATAAGGAACTATTGAATTTACCTCAAGGTATTAAGGATCTGCTGATCTACATTACAACCTTTTGTAGACTGGTTACTGAAACCCAATGGCCAGAAGAGAAGCAAACCTCACTCTTTTATAAAGGTCTGAGAGATAACTTGAAAGAATCTTAGCACACATTGTGAATTTCCCATTGGACTGTTCTGAGTTTATTGACTTGTCTGATTGCACCATAGGTTGATTGATCGTAAGGGACAATGCCCTTGAGGGGAACCTGGACCATTAGTGATACATCCAGATAACAGAAAGATAGGGACCAAAAATCACTAAAGGTAGAACCCATTCAGATTGGAGGTTTACGTGGTCCATTAACTAAAGAAGAAAAAGATCAAGAAGAAAGTTAAATCTATGTTTGTATTTTAGTAAGGCATTAGTGTATTGTTAAACTTAAAGGGATTCAAAAGAATGTTGCTGTAATGTCCTACTTGATACAGGAAAACTAGAGAGCCTGGATGACATACAGGACAATCACACTGGTAAGGTCCTAGTGCAGACCCCTCAATTCTTGGCAAACACTTCACATCAAGTTGCACAACATTTTACTATATTTGTTACTTTAATACTTTCTACTCAACAGTGTAAGGTATTACCTATACTTTTAGATTCTGGACCTACAGGAATGTTTTTTGATGTAGCTTTGACCAGATCTTTGCATATACCTCATGCTAAGAAAAATGAACCAGGCCCATTTAGATTTGTGGATGACTGAGCATTCTTTCCAAAATGATTACTTATGAAACTGTTCCTATTATTCTAGTATGTGAGAATTTGTATACTGAGACCTTAACCTTTGATCTCAATGATACACCCAACTTTGACGTTATTTTAGGGGTCCCTTGGCTTCAGATTCACAGTCCACTCATTAGTCCCATCGCCCTGTCAACTTGGTTGACCATTTTTGTTGAAACTATTATTATAAAGAGTCACAGGAATTTGTGTCTCCATTGACATGTGCGGCATTAACACAAGACTACGCAATTCAAATTCCTGTAGAATATTCAGACTTCCATGGTGTTTTTGATGAATAAAAGGCTACACAATTACCTCCCAATGCAGAATATGATTACCGCATAGATTTAATTTCGGGCACAGTGCTTCCTTACAGTTGTATCTACGCGCTCTCAAAACCAGAAAGAAAATACCGAAAACAATACCTGCAAGAGTTACAAGCCCTCTGATTCATCCGTTAATCCACCTCCCCTGCCTTTTCATCACTCTTTTTCATACCGAAGAAGAATGGTGAGTTAAGGGTGTGCATAGACTATAGAGCCTTGAATAAGGTTACTGTTAAGAACAGATATCCATTGCCCCTAGTACCAGTCTTGCTCAATCAGGTTCAAAAGTTCACCGTGTACACTAAACTAGATCCTTGGGGTGCATACCACCTAATCCATGTAAAAGAAGGCAATGAGTGGAAAACAGCTTTCCGAACCAAACTTGGGTTATTTGAGTATAGAGTAATGCCTTTTGGGCTATGTAATGCCCCTGATGCATTCCAGTATTTTATAAAGGAGGTTTTGGAAGATCTACTTGACATTTGTGTAGTTGTTTACATCAATAACCTCCTCATTTATTCCCAAAATATGAGAGAGCACATGGAGCATGTGGAAGGTGTTGCAAAGCCTCAAAGAACAGGACCTTTTTGTTAAACTAGACACATCTACCTTTCACACTCAATCTATTGAATTATTGGGATATTTCCAATCAGAAAGAGGTGTAGGTGATACTGGATTGGCCAGCACCAACCACAGTCAAAGAGGTAAAAGTTTTGTGGTATTTCCAAAATTGTATAGATTCTTTATCACCCATTTGTCTTACATAATAAGCACAATTACTAGACTTTTACAAAAAAAGGTGCCTTTTGTGTGGTCCTAGGAGGCCAATGATGCTTTCACATTACTCTAAAATAAATTCAGTACAGCTCCAGTGCTCAGACATGTGGATCCCAACTTACAGTACTTTGTAGAGGTGCATTCCTCTCAAGTTGCTGTTGGCAGTATGCTGTCACAACGCAACAGTACCGCACTACACATTTATCCAGTAGCATTCTTTTCTAAAAAGTTGCTACCATCTGAATAGCACTATACAGTTGCAGAAAGGGGCTATTAGCAATTAAATTATATTTTCAAGGATGGTGGAAATACCTGTTAGGAATTCAACATCATCACTATATATAATGACCATAAGAATCTCCTGTTCTTGTGATAATTAAAAGCATTGACCTCTGGACAAGTAAGGTTTTTTATTATTATTCAGCTTGTACAATTTCATCATTACCAATCACCCAGGCACACAACAGACTAAGGCAGACCTGCTATCCAGAGGGGGGTAATCGAAAATAATCATGTGCAAAGTAACCTTTGTATTATGGTACCATTTTTTTTTTTCCCACTGAAAAATTAAGACAAGAAGCTCTAATTTTGTGTTATGACATTCCTCTGGCTGGTCAACCTGGAATCCACAAGAACCTAGCAAATTTTCAGCTGTGGTTTTGGTGGCCAACACTGTCCAAAGATTTGCATGATTAAGTCTGACTTCTCACACTGTCCCTGTGGGTCTGTTAAGAACCTTGCCTGTACCCCCACATCCCTGAAATACTATAGGCATGAAATTTATCACCAAATTATCCAACTCCAACTGTTACAATACTGTTTGGGTAGTTGTTGACCTGTTTTCTAAGATGGCACTGTTTGTTGCCTTAAAACAAATAATGCCAAGACTCTTTCCACACTGTTTGTGCAGAATATGATGTGGTTTCATAGCCTGCCTTCTATCATTATTTCTGACAGAGGCCCGCAGTTCATTTCACAGTTTTGGTGCAGTATCTGCACATCAATGGACATTGATGCTTGTCTCTCATCTGTTTATCACCCACAAACCAATGGGCAGACAGAGCGTGTAAACAAGTACTGGAACATATACTACAATGTCTTTTAGCCTCAACTCCTAAAGAGTGGGGGTCTTTGTGAGCTTTTGTAGAGTTTACATATAATAATTCACAGCATTCTGCCACTGGGGTATCTCCTTTCTATTGTGTAACAGGCACAAACCCTCAAATGTTACCTGAAAATATTGTTCAAGCATCTGAAAGTGGAGCTGCAATACAAGCACCTCTCTGACTCCGAACAAGAAGTGTTACACTTACAGCAGGCAAAAGGGAACCTGTAGAGAAATGCTAATAATCATCGACCACCACCAGAATACGGAAGTGGAGATCAGGTTTGACTTGCTACAAAAGACTTACAACTACATGGTCCTCACAAATTGCAACCTTTATTTATTGGTCCCTTTATAATTGAAAAAGTTATTAATCCTGTGGCAGTCCAGCTCCAGCTGTCAGATGATTTGCCTGTTCACCCTGTGTTCCATGTTTCCCTCCTCAGTCCAACTCATGCCCAAACCCGTCCTGCTCCTCCTCCTCCACCTGTAACCCTTGATGATCACTTAGAATTTGAATTCCAAAGGCTTCAAAATTCACTACATGCTAATTGTTGTTTGTTTTACTGAATTCCATGGAAATGGCATGAGCCTGAGGAATACTCTTGTTAACCAGCTAGTAATGTTCTGATCCCTCACGTTGGTCATTAATTTCATGCCCCCCCACCCTGATAAACCATGACCAGTAGGTCGCTCTTTGTGGCGGAACTGTCATGACTCCATCTTGTGCCCTATGTGAGGTGGGTTGTACTTTCCTGGCTCACATCACCTTTCCCTTGTGACGCCTCACTGCCCTCAGTATTACAAGTCATGCCTCTCTTATGACTCCTCCCAGTCTCAAGCACTCCATGATTTCCCTCCCAGGAAGCCTGAACTATTGACCTTCCTGTTTTGTTGCTATCCTCTTGAACTTCTGACACTGAGTCTCCTGTGTCGTCAGATTCCAGTTCAAGTACTGTCATATCTAAGTACCTTCCCCTCAGTTTAGTGTGCACTAATCCATAGGTTCACAAATAATCTAAAGACTGATTCCTTTGACAGCGTGAGCACATTTTCAGATATTGGACATTGTTTGAGCATTCACCCCCATGAGGTCCAGCACTCTGGACTTTTTCTCTGCAGCTCGGTAAACTCATTTGTACCCAAAGGGAAAGCTTGCCACTGTGTTTTTTTACTATTTGTATCTATTAGTTTGGGAGAAACTTCTAGGGTTTGAAGTATTCAAGTTTGAATTGGAATCCTGTAGGTTACAGAGTGCCAGAAAATCTTCAGTTTATTCATAAAATAGTTTCTCTTCTCTCTCATGCAATATTTATGATGAAGTCTGTAAGTGTACAAATAGAGTAAACAACTGAAAGATAATTTTGAGTTAAAAACCTTTGGGTAACATTGCCTCTTCTTTTTTATAGTGTGTATCACACCTGCATCGAGACTAATGAGTTTCAGGCAGTCCCGATTCTACTGGGCAGTACACGAGACAGCCGAGCAGTTCCCTCAGTGACGCAAGACGATGTTTTCTTTGTTTGTCTCATCTCCATTTCCCCTCTGGGTGCAGCTTTTGGAAGCAGGCAGCTGTTACTTGTTTCACTAGGCTGCCCAAGCAAGGATTGGAGGTCCAGCACTGTCTAAGTGGTTGGAACCAGCTGAGTGTGTGACAATATAAAAACAATAATGCATTATCCAGTATATAAACTTAACACATGAACTAGAGACCTCTTCATGGTGTGTAAACAAATGCCTCCTTGGCATGGTTACCCCCTAACTTTTTGCCTTTTGCTGATGCCAGTTATGATTGAAAGTGTGCTGGGACCCTGCTAACTAGGTCCTGGTACCAGGGTTCTTTCCCTAAACTGTACCTTTGTTCCCACAATTGGCACAGCCCTGGCATCCAGATAAGTCCCTTGTAAATGATACCCCTGGTACCAACGGCCCTGATTCCAGGGAAGGTCTCTAAGGGCTGCAGCATGTTTTATGCCACCCTAGGGACCCCTTACTCAGCACATGCACACTGCCTCACAGCTTGTGTGTGCTGGTGGGGAGAAATTGACTGAGTCGACATGGCACTACCCTCAGAGTGCCATGCCCAACTCACACTGCTTTTGGCATAGGTAAGTCAACCCTCTAGCAGGTCTTACAGCCCTAAGGCAGGGTGCAGTATACCACAGATGAGCGTATATGTGCATGAGAACCATGCCCCTACAGTGTCTAAGCAAAACCTTAGACATTGTAAGTGCAGAGTAGCCATAAAGAGTATATGGTTTGGGAGTTTGTCAACCACGAACTTCACAGTTCCATGTTGGCTACAGTGAAATCTGGGAAGTTTGATATCAAACTTCTCAGCACAATAAATGCGCACTGATGTCAGTGTGGAATTTATTGTAAAATGCACCCGGAGGGCATCTTAGAGATGCCCCTGAATACCAGTCCGACTCTTAGTGCTAGGCTGACCAGTTTCTGCCAGCCTGCCACACCCAGACGAGTTTCTGACCACAAGGGGAGAGAGCCTTTGTCACTCTGTGGCCAGGAACAAAGCCTGTACTGGGTGGAGGTGCTTCTCACCTCCCTCTGCAGGAACTGTAACAACTGGTGGTGAGCCTCAAAGGCTCATGCCTTGTCTTACAGCACCCCAGGGCATCTCAGCTAGTGGAGATGACAACTCCTCCGGCCACTGCCCCCACTTTTGGCAGCAAGGTTGGAGGAGATAATGAGAAAAACAAGGAGTCACCCCCCAGTCAGGACAGCCCCTAAGGTGACCCCTGCCTTTAGAAATCCTCCATCTTGAGATTGGAGTATTCCCCCAATAGGATTAGGGATGTGCCCCCCTCCCTTCAGGGAAGAGGCACAAAGAGGGTATAGCCACCATCCAGGACAGTAGCCATTGGCTACTGCCCTCCTGACCTAAACGCACCCCTAAATCTAGTATTCAGGGGCAACTCAGAACCCAGGAAATCAGATTCCTGCAACCTACACAAAGAAGAAGGACTGCTGCCCTGAAAGCCCTGCAGAGACGACGGAGACGACATCTGCTTTGGCCCCAGCCGTACCGGCCTGTCTCCAGACTCAACGAACCTGTACTGCGACGCATCCGACAGGGACCAGTGACCTGTGAAGTCTCAGAGGACTGCCCTCAACCCGATGGACCAAGAAACTCCTGAGAACAGCGGCACTGTTCAAAAACAGCAATGACTTTGCAACTTTCTTGCAACTTTTAAAGACTTCACTCTTCCTGCCGGAAGCGTGAGACTTCACCCTCTGCACCCAACGCCCCCAGCTCGAGCTCAAGAGAACCAACACTGCAGGGAGGACTCCCAGGCGACTGTGACCTTGTGAGTAACCTGAGACGACACACCTGGGCCCCCGCAGTGAGGCATGCAGAGAGGATCCAGAGGCTCCCACAGACCATGACTGCCTGGAACAAAGAACCCGACACCTGGACCAAGCACTGCACCCACAGCCCCCAGGACCAGAAGGAACCGAACTCCAGTGCAGGAGTGACAATCAGACGACCCTCTGCCTATCCCAGTTGGAGGCTGGCCCAAGAAGCCCCCCCTGTGACCTGCCTGCACCGCCAGAATGACCCCCGGGTCCCTCCATTGATTCCTATTGAAAACCCAACACCTGCTAAGCACCCTGCACCCGCCCGCCCCTGTGCCGCTGAGGGTGTGTTTTGTGTGCCTACTTCTGTCCCCCCCAGTGCTCTACAAAACCCCCCTGGTCTGCCTTCCGAAGACCTGTTGGCAGACTGGAACCTGAGCACCCCTGTTCTCTCATAGGCCCCTATGTGTTTTGCGCCCTCCTTTGACCTCTGCACCTGACCGGCCCCGTGATGCTGGTGCGGTGACTTTGGGGTTGCCTTGAACCCCAGAAGGTGGGCTGCCTATGCCCAAGAACTTGAACTTGTAAGTGCCTTACTTACCTGAAAAATCAACCAATACTTACCTCCCCGAGGAAATGTTGATTTTTGCACTGTGTCCACTTTTAAAGTAGCTTATTGCATTTTAACTAAAACTGTGTATGTTACTGCTCTAATTCAAAGTTCCTTACTTAGCTGTGTGGCGTACCTTGCATTTTATATATTTACTTCCAACCTTGAATCTTGTGGTTCTAAAATAAATTAAGAAAAGATATTTGTCTGTATGAAAACTATTGTCCTAGAGTTAAGTCTTTGTGTATGTGTTCCTCATTTATTGCCTGTGTGTGTACAACAAATGCTTAACACTACCCTCTGATAAGCCTACTGCCCAACCACACTACAACACAATAGACCATTAGAATTATCAGATTCTGCCACTATCAACCTCTAAGGGGAACCCTTGGACTCTGTGCACACTATCTCTCACTTTGAGATAGTATATACAGAGTCAACTTCCTACATTGGTGGATCAGCGGTGGGATCTAAGATTTTGCATTTACTGGACTACTCAGCCAATAACTGATCACACAACTAAATTCCAAAAATTGTCATTAGAAACTAATTTTTGCAATTTGAACTATTTTTCCAACTTTTTAAAAGTCCTGCTTGGGCCTTGTGCAAGTCCCTGTTAGCATTTCTTTTAGAGTTTAAAAGTTTGTAAAAGTTTGGATTTAAGTTCTAGAAGTAGTTTTTAGATTCTTAAAAAGTAATCCCAACTTTTAGAGAAATAATGTCTAGCACAGATGAGCTGGTGGTGGAACTCAACCTCACCCCTTAACTGCATCTATGGATGTCAGAGTTAAGGACTCTCTGTAAGCTAAAAAATATAAAGACTGGGTCCAACCCTCCCAAAGTAAAGCTGCAGGAGCTTTTAGCAGAGTTTGCAAAGGACCACCCCTCTGAGGATAATCCTGCAGATTGGGAAGCTAGTGAACAGGAGGAGGATTTCCCCCCTCCTGTCCTAACCAGAGAGAACAGGGTTCCTCAAACCCTGACTCCACAAGTAATACTCAGAGAAACTGTTTTTTCCACAGGGAGACGTGTAACTCTGGAAGCATTGAGGGCAGCCTCAATGAAGATGGCCTCCTGTTAGCCAGGATGGCCAAAAGATTTGCTTTGGAGAGACAGTTCCTAGCCATAGAAAGGGAAAGACAAGAGATGGGTTTAGCTCCCATCAATGGTGGCAGCAACTTAAATAGGGTCAGAGAGAATACTGACATCCTAAAAATCCCCAAAAGGACTGTAATAAAATATGAAGATGGTGATGACATCACCAAGTAGTTCATAGCTTTTGAGAGGGCTTGTGCAACCAGAAAAGGAAACAAATCTCACTGGGGTGCTCTCCTTTGGGAAATGTTCACTGGAAAGTGTAGGGATAGACTCCTCACACTCTCTGGTAAAGATGCAGAATCCTATGACCTCATGAAGGCCACTATGATTGAGGGCTTTGGATTCTCAACTGAGGAGTACAGGATTAGGTTCAGGTGGGCTTGAAAATCCTCGTGCCAGACCTGGGATGATTTTGTTGACTTTTCAGTCAAAACACTAGATGGTGGGATAAATGGCAGAGGTGTAAATGATTATGATGGGCTGTATAACTTGTTTATGAAAGAACATTTGTTAAGTAATTGCATCAACATCTGGTAGACCTAGGTACAATTTCTCCCCATAAAATTGGGAAAGAAGGAAGACCTTTGGGTCAAGACAGACTAGGGTGACCAAGACTTCCACAGTGGGTGACCAAAAGAAATGGGTCACAAAGCCTCCCCAGGGAAAGAGTGGTGAGACATCCAAGGGAAAAAGTAAAGAGTTGTCTACAGGGCCCCAAAAACCTGCTCTGGAGGGTGGGCCCAGAGCCTCTTCACAGTCCTCAAGTGGGTATAAGGGTAAAAACTTTGGGGCATATTTATACTCCGTTTGTGCCAAATGTGCGTCAAAAATTTTGATGCACATTCAGCGCAAACCATGCACCATATTTAAACTTTGACGCCCGCGGATGTCAAAATGTGTGTCATTTTCTGGATGCGGGAAACCGCCTTGCGTTAATGACATGCAAGGTAGGCGTTCCTGTCCAAAAAATTACTCAAACACCTGTGCGCCTTATTTATAGTACCGCACAAAAATCCTGCACGGCCAGGAGGCAAAGTCGGAAAATGACGCACATCCCGATTTGCACAAAAATTAACACCTGGGTCATGGCAGGCGTTAAAATGAGGCAAACACACCTGTATTTAATGAAAACACACAGAAGCAACAGCAGAGCTCCATAAGGAAGACATGGAGGTGCTTCTCATCCAGCGTGCACGCAGACGCAGACCACAGGACCAGCAACAGCAGCTTCCACAATGCCAGCAGGGACCCCAAAGGCAACGCAGAAGGCAGGAGAGGATATTCCGCATTAGGACAACCCTTCATGGCCTCAGGGAACATGACATCATCCAGAAGCAAAGGTTGAATTGGCAAGCCATTCAGCAGCTGCTGCGCAACATTGAGCCACAGTTGGCACCCAGCTTGCAGACACCCCGCACCATTCTACCAGAAACCAAGCTGCTAGCTGTACCACACATGTTGGCAAGTGGCTCCTTTCAACCACTGGCTCCCTGGTTGCTGGGATCTCACAGCCATCATTCTCCGCCTTCCTCCCCAAGGTACTGGATGCCATCATCTCACTCACACCCACCACATCTGCTTCCCTTACACACAGCAGAAGCAGCAGGAGACAAAACATGGGATTTACCTCATTAATGGAGTCCCATACGTCCTTCGTGCCATTGACTGCACACATGTACGCATTGCGCCACCTGCTGCAACTGAACATCTATACTGCAACAGGAAGCACACACACTCCAACAATGTGCAGGCCATTGTGGACCACCAGGGATTGATCACCAACATTGCGGCAAGGTATCCTGGGAGTGTACATGATTCATTCATCTTCCGTCACTGCACCATCAATCAACACTCCCAGGATGGACGGTATGGAACTGGACTACTTGTTGGTAAGTACAGAAACCTACTTATGTACACACTGCACAGCAACCCTCTAGGACACACAACACATACACCACGACATCGACATGTGGACAGGAACACACTAATGTTGTGACACCGCTAGGCATGTTTGATATCCTCACCCAATGGAAGACACACCTAGGGACAAATTACCATTCCAAATAACAACTGATGCCACTCCACAGACACAAGGAGAAAATGTAAAATAACACAATGACAAACACATGGCACCAACTGGCATGACATCTGCGAAGATTAAACTTCAATAACACATCAATAACACTCAATCAAACACCCTTCAAATCAATATGTACTGTGTAAGTGTTGTGGAATGTTTTTTGCTGCAGGTCAAACACCATCACACACATAGCATTATGATGACTACAATAAAGGTCACGTGCAATCATTGAGGCCTTCCAATATCTCACATCACTCCTGCTCTCACATTGCCCACTACCAAGAGGCAAGTGGACTGTGCGAAGAACACATCTTGATGGGACAATATGGAAAGTGCACATTCCTACACATACACATTGTGACAAATTAACACTCACACAACAGATGTACTGCCATACGGACCTCCTGAAACTCAAAATGACAACCTCACAACCAAGTTAGCCAGCTGAACTAGACCATGTACACTGGTCTAGGTAGATGTTACAACCTGAATCAACTTGGCAAGGGCAGAGAAATAGGTCTGCAGTGAACTTGTCACACATGTGAAATTAGTGTACAGTCAACTGTTAACACGTCAGTGATCACAACGTACGGATAAGTTAGGCTAATTGTCACCTTGCAAAATCTAAGCGTCTCACTGATGGTTAAATTAATCTATTGCATATGTCAAAATGTATGGGATGTCCTGAAGTCAAGATTCAGGTGCCTCGACATCACTGGAGCCAGCCTCCTATACTCACCAGAAATGATCTGCAGGTCATTTTGACCTGTGCCATCCTGCACAACATTTGTGTACAAAGGAACATTCCCCTATTAGAACCAGAGCCACAAATGCCTGAAGAGGAGGAAGAGGAGGATGCTGGCCATCAACATGAGGGGGACCAACCAAACACAGCTGCAGAATTGCATAGGCGCCAACATATTGTCAACAATTTCTTTTGACTCAACTCACCATCACCACTGTTTTAACATATGCAAATAAACACATATAATAATCACCATATCATGGTCTGGGTAATCATTTTTGCATAACATTATCTCTAACTATCAGAATAAGAGTGTAGCCTCATGGAGCATTGCTGATATACCAATCAGGACACATACATTTCCAAAGCAATTGTGATACGTATGAATCAACAGTCACATTCACACACACTGTAAATGACATATATCCTGTACATTTCATATTTGAAGGGCAATAGCAGAGAACCAGACCTATTTCACACATACATCTTGGCAACATGGTTCATCGCAGCATATGGCACAGAACTAAGACACCATCAGTTAATACTGGAACAAAAAGCATCATACATGAGGCAGTGGATGTGCTACTGCATTAGTAACAGGAATGTATGACCAGACCCTTGACAGCAGTAACTGTTACATCACCTATCTTTGCAAGGACTAAGTGTAACTAGAACTCCATATAAGCAGAAAATAGATAGCACAAATGCCACAGCTATGACAAGCATTGCGCACATGACATTCCATGTACATGTCAGGCCATGTACAAAGTCCTGACACACCCATGTTCCCGGTCTCATCCCACCCGTTTTAAGACCCTGGAATGGTGATATGTGTACCCAGATAATCCCTCCTCTACACACACCCAGACTCACAATGTTAATCCAGTGTGCTTCCCTCTTTAGTATGGTATGCCATAGTCATTGTAATTCTGTCTGCATGGACCTCAGGTTAAATAATGCTCTGGCTTGTAGTCTCTAAGCCCTGTTATCACCTGGAGATTGCTTCCCATGTGGAAGGTGCTGCTGGCCATTTGAACTTGAATCTCACCTACAGGACTAGTGAGAGACTGATGCAGCACACACCTGTGAGCACCTCCATGCAGACCAGCCATTTGAACATGCACTGCACTTGCAGATGCTTGGAACAGCATAGAAGCTGCCATTTAATTGATAACACTGCCATGCATTGCTGTGTAACTCAGCTGTGTAACACAGCCCTTGGGTTAATGTGTCGCCTTCCAAAACACAGCACAAACACAGTTTTCCATTTCAACTGTCTTGTTCCTCCTCTGACCAGTCTCAGTCAGACCACTGAGTATTTACCTTGTGAAATGTCTGGATCCTGATTGACCCTGCATCCTGTTAGCCTGACTGACTCCTGTCTGTGCGTTACCCTAAAGGTTCCCTGTGGCTACATTTGTATCATAGTTGCTTTCCCAACCCTCACATTCCTCCTGGGGTATTTTCTCAGGTGGGTCTACAATGCACACTCAAATACATTGTATAGCATAGTCTGTTTATTTATCGTACCATTGTTGGGAACTTGTCTCCAAATACCCAAATCACGGCCTATCCCTTGTCTGGGTCTCATGTATGCATGAGTGACAAATTGTGACAGTGTACCAAGGCCGTATGCAGGGATTGGGTATGGTGCCTCCAGCAGAACCAGCAACGTCAGATAATGTGCTTGAAATGTCCACACATGTTAGGACCCTGACAGTCCACACGCTGATTTACATTGCTCACAACATATTGATGGGCCGTGCGTGGTGAATAGCTGTGAGAATAATCAGCACAGAGGCTATGATGTTCCCAGATGCAGTGGGAATTTTAGAGGCCAACCAGTGTACAAATGTTATGATGACACCTGCCGGTACAAGAATCCTCAGATATTATCTTACTCAGCATACCAAGGTTGCCCTTTTGACAGTCTCATAACAGATCTCAAATCCTCATTGGCTTTACTTACATTGATCTCCGAAGGGTACTTAGTAGATACAGGAATAGCTGCCACAGACTCATGACTAGACCTAGACGTAACTGTGACAACATAGACCCCTAAAAATATACAGGCTAAACACTGGCCCACACACATGAACCAGACACCAATGTGCATTTGATCACTGGGAATATGTGGCCATGTGTTGCTCGGTCTGCTGGTCCTCCACTGCCACAGGAGAGTTGTGGCTCAGTTATATGACCTCAACTGTGGCGTGACATTACAAATGTGGTTTATCTTTGGCTCTCTGTGTCACAAACACGGTTCCCACTTAGCATGTACAGGTGCGTGACTCATGGTGGTTTCACCAACAAGTGCCTAGGAAGCAGTATCCAACATTCCAGGACATGTGATGGCCACGTTTTGGACCATTGACATGAACAACCATCTGCTATCTATCCAGTGCATGCTTTGTCATTTTTGGTGTTTATGTTACCCAAAAACTAGAAAGTGCACACAGCAGTTGTCACTACATGTATGACTAACACATGTCCTCTCTCATTTCCACACTGACTTGCATCTGAGGGTTGGACACATTGACTCCACATGCATACAAGCATATTTGCTATAATGCATCTTGTGATGGTCACACAGTAGGTCAACAACAATATTAGTAACCAAAGCACACACATTGACCCATAGGCATTGAGTAATTGTACTTATGTGTGCCACCTTGCTATCCTCTCCTGGCGCCAAACATGGCAAATTTGTGTAATACATATATGTAGGCCACACGTTTGGCCATCAATTGCGTCAGTCAAGAGTGAAAATCTTGTACACGACATAGCGGATCATGGTCCGCAGTAGTATGATGTGTCACATGTGCCCATACACCGTCATGCCCAAAGTAGGTGCAATCAGTTTATCTCAGTATTGTCACAACTGTAATGTACCATTAAAATGGTAAAATGACCCAAACCCAGAAATGTTGCCGCATGTGCGTCAAAAAATGATGCACATGCGTCTAAAAATGACGCTTATGCCCGAAATATGACGCATAATGCCATGAAACAACCATTGGCCCTGAGTGGGATTTTACATACTGTACCCCCGAAAATTGGTTAATTTTTAAACAATTTTGAAACATATGGATGCAGGGTTAAATCTACTCCTGTGTGTCAATAAAAAATGATGCGCAGACTGTAAGCGTCATAATATTTTGACGCACGACAATAAAAACACATCACATTTTAGGCAGGAAGTGATGTAATAGGATATCCTGTTTACAGAATTCGTACAGTGGGAGTACTTTCACTTTTACTTTGCAGTCTGTGATATTGTTGTCACCCACACCCTGGTCAGCAGCCGATTGGACTACGGAAACGCCCTATATGCACGAATAACAACCAAAGTCCTAACAAAACTGCAAAGAATCCAGAACGCATCCGCCCGCCTCATTCTGGACATCCCACGCCGTGACCACATTTCCCCCCACCTCAGAGACCTTCACTGGCTACCAGTATCAAAGAGGATCACCTTCAAACTCCTCATCCATGCACACAAGGCCCTCCACAACACAGGCCCAGCCTACCTCAAAGACAGACTCACCTTCCACACCCCCACCCGCAATCTTCGCTCTGCCAGCCTCACCCTCGCCTCCATCCCCCGCATCCGCCGCACCACCGCCAAAGGAAAATCCTTCTCTCACCTAGCCGCCAAGACCTGGAACTCCCAACCGCTCCACCTTCGCCAGACCCAAGACCTCTTGACATTCAGGAAACGCCTCAAGACATGGCTCTATGACCGGTAGCTCCCCCCCAGTGCCTTGAGACCCTAAAGGGTGATTAGTGCGCTCTATAAATCCTTGATTGATTGATTCATTGATATTTCCTGACTGTGTGGCTGTGTCTCGATTTGTCTCTGTGCATTTATTGATTTTGTCTCCAGTGTGGTCTTTTAATTGTCTTTTTGTGTTTAAAAACTGTCTGTGGTATCCTGTCTGAGTATTTTTGTGGTAATTTGTGTTGTCAACAATTGTCTTTGTTGTGTTGGGAGTCTGTTGTGGGCAGTGGTAGTATGGGTATAGTTGGGCTGTGTTTGTAGTGTTTTTAAAATTTTTCCTGTCCTACTTTCCCTCTATTCTCCTTTGTTCCCCTTTGTCCCCTATTTACTTTTTGTACCATTATGTTGGGTAGGCCTCGTCTTGGCAGGATGGGAGACGAGGAGCTGGGTGGGTTCATTTGGCCGGTGTGCCATTTCCTACCCCTGATGATTGAGGCAGGTGGTCATGTGATCCAAGGGTATCACACTGAGGTGTTGCATCATCTGCAGAGGATATACAACACACCACAAAACGACCACCAGCTGAAGCACCGCTGGGCTGATCCTTGTATCCAGGGAGCAAGATCTGCTGGACCACATGGGGATTGTGATTGGTGGCCCTGTTGGTGAGTACAAATCATGTTAATGTGCACGTTTAAATGCTCTGTAGTGACATTAGCTGATTTTTACAATATCTGCCGGCAATGTTGTTGAGCATGCGGAATACTAATGAAACATACAGGGCCATTTTTCTACTTTGTTAGGACCGCAATTGCAAGCTGTTTGGAAGCAAGAGCTCTGCAAACTTACTGAATACATTTGTATTTAGTAAGTTTGCGCTGCCTTTGTGTCAAACAGCAACACAAATCAGGTGCAAAATATGTATAGGTATAGGCCACAGTTGCCTGTGAGGTACAGAAATTTCCAACACATTACCGTCATTTGTTGACGCAACAGCTCGACTAACTTTATAAACACAACAGGAGCCTGAAAATTAGTGCAGGCTTCACGTCAATTGATGATAGCAATGTGGCGCTAACATATGTTTCATGTGTGTTCGGTGAGTGTGTCAGGAAACCGATCATGGAAATCCCAAAAATATTTGGAGTTATTGTGCCCCTCCATTCTTTTCGGATACATGTCTGATCTGGATTTGGACACATACGTAACAAGTTCTAGCTGCGCTCAGCTAACATCTTAGACTAATATTTGGAGTTTGTAGCGCCACATTTAAATTAGGGATGGCAGGCAAATGGTATGCACATGGGTTCATATCTCTATGGTTGGTGCAACTCATCATAGCTGTGCCACATCAAATGAAGAAACTGATACAAATTGAGAGCTAACAACTGTCCCTGGCCCTCTGTACATTGTACCTGTGTGTCATAAATTGGTCATAGTCACAATGGCTGGTTGACTGGAAATGCAATCCTCACGGAAAGTGGCTTTGGATGTCTCTCATGGATACACATGATGAGACGAATACAATCCATGATTTTGTCTGCTCACTAATGAAGGTGCATGTTTGCCACCACATGATAGTTAGGGCCACTGCATGTGTGCAGATATGTGTGTATCACTCACTGTAGTCCCTGGGTCTGTACATGTTTGCCGTGGTATGTAGGATGCAGTATCATCATGTTTGAGAGGCTTTACTTTCTGGTTTAATCTTACACATAGTATTTGTCTTTTGAATTGTTGTACAGTGCACAGACATTGAGCACATTTCTCCCTTCCATGCCTTATAGGTGGACCGGCACCCTACACTGTTGGCGAGGTGGCTCGATTTGAGGACCCAGACATCTCCAGTAAGTGTTTATATTTCTTTTATGTGTTGTGTTTGCTGGTGATGTGTGATGGACTCCTGTGTGTTGAACACATAGCAAGGTGTGATGCGCTGGCCAATCATTTGTTTTGTGGTGGAGGATATGCAGCATGATTTTTAGCCGACAACTGGCAGAACTATGATGCCAAAATCATGCCAGTTGTTACCCATCTTGTAGGGTTTGGATGTGCTATGTGTGATAGGACCTTTGTAGGCTGGCTTTCCATGTGACAATCAATGATCTGTATGATGATATGTGCTGTTACAAGTACATGAGATGTATTGTATGATTTATTTCTTGTGCCAGTTCACACAATCCAGTACCTAATGTTTGATTTTCTATTTGTCTCAACAGCTGCAAATATGACACCCATCCAGGTTAGGAAGTTTCAACGGCGGGCAATGCGATACCGCCACATACTTGATGTCGAGTCTGGGTACCACAACATGGCCTGAAGATCTCGCCTTGAACGAGCCTCCGGAGCTTGGAGGGCATTTGCACAAGGGGGCCCTTCTGTGTCTACCACAGCCACCACCAGCAGCACCACCACTATCACCCAGGTGGCACCAACAGCACCTGGGATCTTTGCGGGGCCATCAACTGCAACTGCTCCAGGACCAGTCAAAGCACCACCTGTAGGGCAGCCTACAGCCATTGCTACAACTCGGGCCCATACTTCCTCGGCTGGCACCCAGACTACCCCTGCTGCAGCCATTGACCTGCTGCTTTTGCTCAGATGCAAAGGAACTTGGACCGTGTCCCATGTAAGATGACCAGACTGCAGCAGGAGGTGGCACAGGTCAATCTGCGGGTGCATTCCATAAAGGAGACCCTGAGGAGGGCCAACCTGAAGACATCTAGATGGACATGATTCCCTCCCCTCCCTCCTCTTTCCTGGTTCTTACACTTTGTGGGTCTAGGGAGCTTAGTGTTAGGTTAGTAAAGGCTGTTAGTTTAGTTAGTGGTAGTGGTAGTGGGTGGGGGTGGGGGTTTCTGAATATTTCTACTGTTTATTATTATGTGTGTGGGTGTGTGTGTTTGGGCAATGGTGGGGTTGATGTGTTTAAAAAAAAAAAGACAAGATGATTTAAAAAAAAAAAAAACATATATATATCTGTTTAGTATAGGATAGTATGTGTTTAGGTTAGTATCTGTTGTCCTCCATGTGTCCCGTCTTATAAGGGGGGGGGGTGGGGAGTTCATGTTTAGATCGTTTCTTTAAATGTGATAAGTAAGTTTAGCTTAGGTTAGTTAGGGACAGTTGTGGGTAATGAGTAGTTAGAGTAGATTAGGTTACGTAAGGTCTTTCCCCTAGTTTTCACTTCTGTTTTTACTGTTTAATAAATATCTAGGTAACCCTTTACAGTATGTGTCAAATGCTTGTAGACCAGGGCCTTGGCATGAGTGAACAGTGTC
This sequence comes from Pleurodeles waltl, assembly GCF_031143425.1. Lineage (NCBI taxonomy): Eukaryota > Metazoa > Chordata > Amphibia > Caudata > Salamandridae > Pleurodeles > Pleurodeles waltl. The sequence goes on along the minus strand of NC_090442.1, from coordinate 448,230,091 downwards.
TCTTTTGTATTAGAATTTGTGTCCTATGCTGCAACCATATCCCAACTGAGCTGTTACATTGGCAGCTACCCCAAAGCTACTTAGCTAAGATTTGTGATTATTTTCACATAGTGATCTTGGTTCCTGTTCATTGTTCCTGTCTTTCAGATTGCCATTCTCCCAGGCCTATGCCCCACCTGCATGTCACATATATTGTGGTCAGTTTGTGGACTTGTCAGCATCATATCCTCTAGGTGTTGGTTCTGGCCAAATAGTGAATTGCCACCTTCTTGTTATACTCACCCCCCGTCTACTTACATACTCATGGTGAGGCCTTTCACTGGCTGTGTAGCCAAAGCACTCATAGATATTTTTACCAGAGTGGGATTTCCTAAGGAGGTGGTTTCTGACAGAGGTACCAACTTCATGTCAGCTTACCTGAAACACATGTGGAATGAGTGTAGGGTGACTTATAAGTTCACCACACCATACCATCCACAAACCAATGGTCTATGAAGGGCATGATCATGGGGCTGTCAAAGCCCAGCTCACCTGAGTTCTTGTTCAGTTCTGATGGAGGTTGAAGACAATCCGACCCCACCCTGAAACTGCTTGTTCCAGCACACTAGTTTTTAAAACAGTGCACTAAGAACAGAAGCTCAAGGGAAGGGGGGAAGTGGATAAAATAAAAAAAAGAGAGACAACACCGTTCTTGCGTTTCCACTGTTGAAGTGCTGCACAAATCTGCGGCCCTTTCTGACTTCTGTAGAAACTGGTGCCTAATGAAACATAAACAAAGAACAGATAAGTGCAACCTATTCCTAAATGGGTTCCTGACTATCCCTTTATTTATTGGAAATTCTCTTCTAAAAGTACCTCTTGGATCCTGGTCCCTAGTTTCCAGGTTTGGAATGTGTTACTGCTCTGGGATGAGTTTTCTATTACTGTTAAGCTTCTAAAAAAATTAAACAAATACCGTTATCAGAATTACCAATATCAAACATTCATCATAATATAACTAAAGCCTAAATTCCCAATAGCAGACTCACTTTTCGCATATTTCCAGAATCTTTTATAAAACAAATACTGTACTTTTATATCAAAATACAGCATGTAATTTGTGCAAGTCCTTGATTTACTGTTTTCCTTGCTGTCAATGGTTTCCACTGTTCGATTCCCAAAAGTTCCATGAAAAAAAACAATGTCCGCTTCACAAAGTCCTGCAAAATAATCCTGCAACGAAGAGCCTTAATCACAATGCTCGTGGAAGGCACTTCGCCTCAAACTGTCTATACACGAATCCAGAAATTGCCGTCAAAGCTCCCTCAGGTAATAAAAAGTTTTGCACTTACTTGTTGCTGGCAAGAGATACTGATCAGTCTAACCTTGTCTTCTTTCTCTTTTGCAGGTTACTCGTAGGAGAGAGGCTGAGGCAAGGAGGAACCGGAAACCGGAAGAAGGAAGAGCCAGCAGCTGCGCCAATTGAAGTCAAAGAAAGTCTGTAAAGAGCAGGAGTGCCAGCGCCGAGGGATCTGTTCTCAGGTAAGCGGGAGGTAGACGAGCACAAGCACTGGGTGAGGCTCAGGGGATGCCTTTTATAGACAGGGCTGGGTGTGGTTCGAAGAGCTGGGTGTGGTTTGAAGGGCTGGGTGTGGTCCTCACATGCTGCACATGTTCTTGGAAGGTGTGCAGAGCTGGGTGTGGTTTGAAGAGCTGGGTGTGGTCCTCACATGCTGCACATGTTCTTGAAAGGTGTGCAGAGTTTCAGTTATTATGCAAATGAGTTGGATTAACACATGGCCTAGGGAGGAGTGTTTTAAAGAAGCCTTGGTAAAAGCAAGGCCTAATGTGTAATCAAAACAGCACATTAAACAACATACACAGAAGCCTAGGGGGGGGGAAGGTGAGATAACAAGAAAGGCTTTGAATAGTAAGTTTAAAAGGGAGCTATTACAGAACCCACTAGTGCAGTGAGAGGGGACATGCTCTTTGCTGTGTACAAACCCTAACAGGGGCTCCCTGAAAAACTCTAAAGGAGATGGGATGTCCTCTTGCCATGCCTGTTTTTTGCCTACAGAGAGGTGCCACAGAAGGGAGTAGGGTTTTCCCCCTTTGAACTTCTGTTTGGCCACCTTGTTAGGGGACCACTGGCACTTGTAAAAGAAGGCTGGGAAAGACCTCTCCATGAGCCTAAACAAGATGTGGTAGACTATGTACTAGGCCTGCGTTCAAAGATGGCAGAGTACATGGAAAAGGCAAGCAAAAACCTTGAGGCCAGCCAACAGCTCCAGAAGATGTGGTATGACCAAAATGCTCCTATGGTTGAGTTTCGGCCAGGCCAGAAAGTCTGGGTTCTGGAGCCTGTGGCTCCAAGGGCACTTCAGAACAGATGGAGTGGCCCTTACCCAGTTCTTGAGAAAAAGAGTCAGGTCACCTACGTGGTGGACCTAGGGACTAGCAGGACCCCCAAAAGGGTGATCCATGTGAACCGCCTCAAACTCTTTCATGATAGGGCAGATGTAAACATGTTAATGGTTACATATGAGGACCAGGAAGCAGAGAGTGAACCTCTCCCTGATCTCCTCTCTACTGACCCTAAAGATGGCTCAGTAGATAGAGTGATCTATTCAGACACCCTCTCTGGCCAACAGCAAGCGGACTGCATGCAAGTCCTCTAGCAGTTTGCTGAGCTCTTTTCTTTAACCTCTGTTCAGATAAACCTGATGATGTGGACACAGGAGACAGTATGTCTGTAAAGAATACAATATTCAGAAAGTCTGACCAAGTTAAAGAAAACATCAAAGTGGAAGTCCACAAGGTGCTGGAGTTGGGAGTGATTGAGCATTCTGACAGTCCCTGGCTAGCCCAGTGGTCTTGGTCCCCAAATCCCACACAAAAGATGGCAAGAGAGAGATGAGGTTTTGTGCGGACTACAGAGGGCTCAACTCTGTCACTAAGACAAATGCTCACCCCATCCCAAGGACATATGAGCTAATAGACAAATTAGATGCTGCCAAATACTTGAGTACCTTTGACTTAACAGCAGGGTACTGACAAATAAAAATGGCACCTGGAGCAAAAGAGAAAGCAGCATTCTCTACATCTGATGGGCACTACCAGTTCACTGTGACCCCCTTTGGGTTACAAAATGCCCTTGCCACCTTCCAAAGGTTGGTGAATCAAGTCCTTGCTGGCTTGGAGTCCTTTAGTGCAGCCTATCTTGATGATATTGCTGTCTTTAGCTCCACCTGGCAGGATCACCTGGTCCACCTGAAGAAGGTTTTGCAGGCCCTGCAAGCAGCAGGCCTCTCTATCAAGGGATCTAAAAGTTAGATAGGGCAGGGTACTGTGGTTTACTTGGGTCACTTTGTAGGTGGAGGCCAAGTTCAGCCACTCCAACCCAAGATTCAGACTATTCTGGACTGGCTAGGTCCAAAAACCCAGACTCAAGTCAGGGCATTCCTTGGCTTGACTGGGTACTATAGGAGGTTTGTGAAGGGATATGGCTCAATAGGGACACCCCTCACAGAACTGACCTCCAAGAAAATGCCCAAGAAAGTGAACTGGACCATGGACTGTCAAAAGGCCTTTACACCCTGAAGCAAGCTATGTGTACAGCACTAGTTTTGAAAGCTCCAGATTATTCTAAGCAGTTAATTGTGCAGACAGATGCCTCTGAGCATGGGATAGGAGCAGTCCTGACCCAAAGAAATGATGATGGCCTTGACCAGCCTGTTGCTTTTATTAGCAGGAGGTTACTCCTCAGGGAGCAGCATTGGAGTGCCATTGACAGGGAGGCCTTTGCTGTGGTTTGGTCCCTGAAGAATTTGAGACCATACCTTTTTGGTACTCACTTCATAGTCCAAACTGACCACAGACCTCTCAGATGGCTGATGCAAATGAAAGGAGAAAACCCTAAACTGTTGAGGTGGTCCATATCCCTACAGGGAATGGACTTTGTAGTGGAACACAGACCTGAGACTGCCTATGCCAATGCTGATGGCCTTTCCAGGTTCTCCCACTTAGACAATAAATACTCTCTTGGAAAAGAATATTCTCATTCTCTTTCGTTAGCGGGGGTTGTGTAAGGAAATGCATCCTTGGCATGGTTACCCACTGACCTTTTGCCTTTTGTTGATGCCAGTTATGATTGAAAGTGTGCTGGGACCCTGCTAACCAGGTCCCAGCACCAGTGTTCTTTCCCTAAACTGTACCTTTATTCCCACAATTGGCACAGCCCTGGCACCAAGACAAGTCCCTTGTAAATGATAGCTCTGGTACCAAGGGCCCTGATGCCAGGGAAGGTCTCTAAAGGCTGTAGCATGACTTATGCCACCCTGGGGAGCCCTCATTCAGCACATGCACACTGCCTCACAGCTTGTGTGTGCTGGTGGGGAGAAAATGACTAAGTCAACATGGCATTACCGTCATACTGCCTGTGGCATAGGTAAGTCACCCCTCTAGCAAGACTTACAGCCCTAAGGCAGGGTGCAGTATAACAAAGTTGAGGGCATAGGTGCATGAGAACTATGCCCCTACAGTGTCTAAGCAAAACCTTAGACATTGTAAGTGCAGGATAGCCATAAAGAGTATATGGTCTGTGAGTTTGCCAACCACAAACTCTACAGTTCCATTATGGCTACACTGAAATCAGCACAATAAATGCACACTGATGCCAGTGTGGAATTTATTGTACAATGCACCCAGAGGGCATCTTAGAGATGCCCCCTGAATACCAGTCCGACTCCTAGTGCTAGGCTGACCAGTTTCTGCCAGCCTGCCACAACCAGACCAGTTTCTGGCAACAAGGGGAGAGTGCCTTTGTCACTCTGTGGCCAGGAACAAAGCCTGTACTGGGTGGAGGTGCTTCTCACCTCCCCCTACAGGAACTGTAACACCTGGTGATGAGCCTCAAAGGCTCATGCCTTTTGTTACAGCACCCCAGGGCATCCCAGCTAGTGGAGATGCCCGCCCCTCCAGCCACTGCCCCCACTTTTGGCGGCAAGGCAGGAGGAGATAATGAGAAACACAAGGAGGACAGCCCCTAAGGTGTCCTGAGCTGAGGTGACCCCTGCCTTTAGAAATCCTCCATCTTGAGATTGGAGGATTCCCCCAATAGGATTAGGGATGTGTCTCCCTCCCCTCAAGGAGGAGGCAGAAAGAGGGTGTAGCCACCCTCCAGGACAGTAGCCATTGGCTACTGCCCTCCTGACCTAAACACACCCCTAAATCTTGTATTTAGGGTCGACCCATAACCCAGGAAATCAGATTCCTGCAACCTTCACAAAGAAGAAGGACTGCTGACCTGAAAGCCTTGCAGAGACAACCGAGACGACAACTGCTTTGGCCCCAGCCCTACCGGCCTGTCTCCAGGCTCAAAGAACCTGTACAGCGATGCATCCGACAGTGACCAGTGACCTCTGAAGTCTCAGAGGACTGCCCTGAATCCGAAGGACCAAGAGAATCCCGAGAACAGCGACACTGTTCAAAAACAGCAACGACTTTGCAACTTTCTTGCAACTTTTAAAGACTTCACTCTTCCTGCCAGAAGCGTGAGACTTCACCCTCTGCACCGGACACCCCCGGCTCGAGCTCCAGAGAGGCAACACTGCAGGGAGGACTCCCAGGCGACTGCGACCTCGTGAGTAACCTGAGACGACCCCCCTGAGACCCCACAGTGACACATGCAGAGAGGATCCAGAGGCTCCCACTGACCATGACTGCCTGGAACAAAGAACCCGACGCCTGGACCAAGCACTGCACCTGCAGCCCCCAGGACCAGAAGGAACCTAACTCCAGTGCAGGAGTGACAATCAGGGGACCCTCTGCCTAGCTCAGTTGGAGGATGGCCCGAGAAGCCCCACCTGTGACCTGCCTGCACTGCTAGAATGACCCCCAGGTCCTTCCATTGATTCCTATTGAAAGCCCAATATCTGCTAAGCACCCTGCACCCGGCAGCCCCTGTGCCACTGAGGATGCGTTTTGTGTGCCTACTTGTGTCCCCCCCCCCCAGCGCTCTACAAAACCCCCCTGGTCTGCCTTCTGAAGACGCAGGTACTTACCTGTTGGCAGACTGGAACCTGAGCACCCCTGTTCTCTCATAGGCACCTATGTGTTTTGGGCCCTCCTTTGACCTCTGCACCTGACCAGCCCCATGTTGCTGGTGCTGTGACTTTGGAGTTGCCTTGAACCCCCAACGGTGGGCTGCCTATGCCCAAGAACTTGAATTTGTAAGTGCCTTACTTACCTGAAAAACTAACCAATACTTACCTACCCGAGGAACTGTTGATTTTTGCAGTGTCCACTTTTAAAATAGCTTATTGCCATTTTAACTAAAACTGTGTATGTTACTGCTCTAATTCAAAGTTCCTTACTTACCTGTGTGGAGTACCTTGCATTTTATGTATTTACTTCCAATCTTGAATCAAGTGGTTCTAAAATAAATTAAGAAAATATATTTTTCTATATAAAAACTATTGTCCTGGTGTTAAGTATTTGAGTGTGTGTTCCTCATTTATTGCCTGTGTGTGTACAACAAATGCTTAACACTACCCTCTGATAAGCCTACTGCTCGAGCACACTACCACAAAATAGAGCATTAGAATTATCTAATTTTGCCACTATCAACCTCTAAGGGGAACCCTTGAACTGTGTGCACACTATCTCTATCTCTCACTTTGAGATAGTATATATATAGCCAACTTCCTACATGGTGAAGGAGCAGAAAGTATTTTAATTATGTTTTTCAGAGACCAAATGACATTTGCAATAAGATGTCACCTGCATGTAATCACGCCATAAATATCATTGTTGTTGTATGCATAAGGCCTGTTTAGGGGTGTGGCTTGGTGCTGTGGACAATGGCCGTCTTTCCCTAAAGCTCTGTGGTTCTCCAAGTGCTTCTTGACAGTGTCAATGAATTACGTTTGGATCAAGGCAAACATGTAAGGAATGTTAATGCTTTCCTCCACTCTCATTGGATATTGTTATTTTAGCTTTTCATTCATGTAACTCTATCTACTATTCTAATTATTGCAAATGATGTGAGTTTTAATCTTTTGAACAATTCACCTTGTAGTTTGAAACTGATTTCACAAAATATCTGAATACAATTTTGACGACATTTACTTTCCTCATCCATCATTGAAAACAAAAGTCTTATCTCACTAAACCCAATTGCCCACCAGTTTTAAGCTTGTTGTCTAATCAAACATTATCACTTCTTCAAATATGCATGTGGTGAATAATTATTCTTGGTATTATTTAAAGAATCTTTCCTCTTATTCTGCTATTCCTATCTGATGGAAAATAATGTCATTATAAGCCTCACATTTTATGATTGAACTGACGCTCTCTGCCTCAGGTGATGGGACGTTATTTCTATCTTGCCTGTATAATATGCATTTCTCTTATCTTCTGCTCTTAAACTGCACTAAGTACAATCTACACAAGATGTGCCATACCTGCTTTATACTTGAAGGATAGTACATATGTCATTGCTTTACAGACATACTAGCAGTTAACTACTTCTTGTTTCAGTATATTTAACCAGGATTTCAATTCATATGCTTATGGATGAAACCTAGAAAATCAAAACTATTATGTACATCTTTCTCATTCGAAAACAAATCTAAAGCATAAACTGACCATGCAAACTAAATATGGCCTTGGAACCAAAGAATTATTTAACTGTTCAAAAACATTAAACCTTTACTCCAAACACATTTAAACCTTCATTAGCAATCAAAGTATCTATGAGTTCTGGAAACTCCTCCATTAAAAGACCCGACCAAATACTTTGTTTTTAATTAAAAACTGTCCTTCTCTATAGCAGTGGTTCCCAACCTTTTGACTTCTGTGGACGCCTACTTTATCGTTATTGGAAGCCGGGGACCGCACTGAATCATTATTAGAATCCAGGAACCCCCCCACTGAGTTATTATTGGTAGCCAGGGACCCAGGCCTAAAGATTGTTTATGATTTGAGCCGCAAAACAATACACAAAAAATACAGAAACAAGCCTTCCATCAAATACATACATAAACAATAATGTATTTTATTTCATTTGCAAACAAAATTAAAATAAAATAAAAAAGGGGATTTTAATAGGAAGGTTGAAGGTTTTCCAAACACAATTGAAGCCACAAATCATGCATACTGTATTCTGTTTCATGCACCTGTACTGCTCCCAGGAATCAATCTGAGGATGCTAATTTTAATTTTAGCCTCCAATTTCAAATGTCTTGAAAACAACAGTATGTTTTAAAATGTTCAAATGTAAATGTAGCAATTTAGTTATATACAATTTATTAATCTGTTAATATTAGTTAGTTTTCTAGGCAGTTATGTATACCCAGAGGAGGCTTTACAAGCCCCCAGGGGTCCACGGATAAGAGGTTGGGAACCACTGCTCTATAGAATTAATTATGGAAGAAATCACCCCCCCATGTAATATTTTAAAAAGTTGTACAACAGGCTCCAAATCCTTGATAAGTGGTTTCACATGAATTAGTTACTGAAATGGAGCAACGGGTAAGTGATATTCAATATGTTACTGAAAGAATTGATTTCCTGTAGATTTAAGTTTCTCTCATTAAAAACAAGCAGGGGATCTAAAAAACAGAAATCGGAGGAATAACTATAGGATGTAGAGTCTTCTGGAGGATGTAAATGGTGATCTAATTTCATCATTTCAATGTGACTTCTTTAAACATACAGTGAGCACTAAGGCTTGGTAAAAGATAAAGGTCTCTATTATTGCCTACATCTCCTAGAGGAATTTTACTATTGTTTTTAGAATACACGAATCTTCGTAAAGTCATCATATCAGTCAAAAGCAAAAGACAAATCTCATGGTCAGGAACAATCTTTCAAGACGTAGTGAGAGCTACAGCAGAAAGCTGAAAGAAGTTCCTCAAAATGCATGTAGAAAAAACCTTTAACAATAAAACAGCTAGAAATCCTGATCCTGTAAAACTGAAAACATTACATGGCTCTAGAGGAAAAGAAATGAAAACATCTATTTTTCGTGGCATGTTATTCACTGATGTTTAGTGCATATTTTTTGCTTTTCTATTTAACATCTTTCTTAATAGGTTTTGCCTTCAGTTTTGTCGGTGTTGTATATTATGTGATTTCACCCTGGGTGACCTGGATTGAAGGTGTGTCATCTTCGTTAAGTAGTTCCACCAATCTCAATTGTCTGTGTTCAACCCAGGTATATTTTTTTGTTGTTTGTTCTGTGGTGTTTTAGTCCTTCTTCTCTTAATCGTTCTTTTTTTTAAGTCCTCTTTCTATTGTCATTATTTATTTCCCATCTCTGGATGTATAAGTGTGACTATGGTTTTAATGCATTGGTTTTAAGTAACTTTGCAAATAAAGTATCTATCTATCTATCTATCTATCTATCTATCTATCTATCTATCTATCTATCTATCTATCTATCTATCTATCTATCTATCTACCATCTCTGGATTACTTTTCTTCTCATCTTATGCTTATTTTTTATTCCTAATATGGTTTTAGTTCCAACTTACTTTCCTAGCTACTTATTGTGCAACTTTTATCTATGTTTAAAACATTTCTATGGTGCTTACAGTAATTCTGTGGAATCTTATAGGTCTTGGTAATTCTGTGGAATGTTATAGGGCTTTGTACTCCTACAAAAAGGCAGGGTGTTTTGTTTTCTATGTCAAGCCTTTGTGCTACAGTTGCTTTAGTGTAAGAAACACATTGAAGAAAAAATGAAGTATTTAATCTTTAAAGAGTTTGTGTATCCACTGTCATCTTTTCATTGGTCTGCGAAAATGGTGTAATTAGACTATGTGAAAATAGTTTCAACATCACGTTATTCCTTCAAAAAAGTGGTGATAATGAAGGACTATGGGTAGTTATGAAACTAGAAATTTTATAAAATTAGTGTCACAGTATTTAATGTTTATAAACTGGCACAGACTAATAATCAATTTTGGTGTGATATAGCATGCTAATGAATGGAGTTCTCAAATGTTTTGACAATATCTGATGGAGATTGTAATTAGACAATGAATCCCTTTACTGCTAGATGTAATAAAGTTCAATATATTCCAAATATTATGCAAAACTATTTTAAAAAAAAAACAGTTGCTTAAAGATCACTCACTTTCATCTAGAGTCATATCAAACCTCATAAAAGGGAAATTAATTTTTCTTCTCTGACCTGCAATTCTGAGTCCAGATTAGATTATGTTTTCCTGGGCAAAAAATTGACTCAGCAAATGCTTTATGCTAATACTGTAGCAATTTTTATTTTGGACTATGCTTTAGTTATAATTGACTAAGGGCCCCATTATGAGTGTGGGGGTCCGAGGACCGCCACTCTTGTGGTGACAGTCAGCCCACTGCATTCCAGGCCGTAGAACCACCACATTAGAAAGCTAGCTGGTGGACCCACCAGGGGACTATGGTCCCTACCAGGAACATTGTTCCTGAAGGCCCGATTTGGTCTCAGTTGTACTCAGCCATTGTGGTGCTGAACTTAGCACCACCATGCTGATTACAACTCAGCTTTCTTCCAACCTTTCCATGGTAGGGACACTGCCATGTAAAGGCTAGTGGAAAGCCAGTGCCGGGCTGCCGGGCTGCAGGGGGCCCCTGTGCCTATGGCATGGGCAGTGCAGAGAGCCTCCATCCCAGCACCATTGGAATGCGCACTGTCTGCTTGCTTGTCCAACTGCTAAACTCGTAATGAGGCTATTAAATTTTATCCTACTGCAGTTAGGATTGAAAAACTGATATTTAATAATACTCTTCTGACTGATCATTCCTTTTCGCAGTCCTTTTTATAGACACAATGAAGGCTTTTTCCGTTTTAATACTCCAAATGATACCTTATTTCACATATTTTAGATCTCCTTGAAAGCTGCTGTGAGAGATTGCATCATTGGATATGTCTCAAACAAGAAAGAAAGTGTTGAAAGTAAACTAAAATACATTTTGAATACTATCAAAAAACTAGCACATACTTCTCAATCCCGAGATTGTCTAGAATAATTGATCAAAGCTAAGTTTCAATATAGCAAATGCTTTATCAACAACACATACTCTTTTCTTTTCAAATCCCGTGCAAGATATTTCGACAGTCAGAATAAGACAGGTAAACTTTCAGTTAAGTATTTAAAGATAAAAAAAAAATTGCACTGAAGTAGAAGCTCTCTATAACTCAGAGGATGCTCTAATTTGCTTAATTACTAAAGAGAATTGAGACCCTAAATGTTCTACAACCTACAGATAACTCTATGCAGTTAATAATGACTACAAAATCTTTGCTTATATCATTGCCCTCTGTCTGCTGGTATTTTTTTTCAAAAATATTATGGTGGGAAAAATTAGCTTTTGTCAAATATAGATTATCTTCAGATAACATTAGACTATGTCTAATGAATTATCAAGCAAATCTGCCCAGTTACAAACACCTTTAACTGCTACAGGCTGAAAAAGCCTTTGATGGGATGAGATGAGATTAAATGTTCAATCTCTGTGTTGGCGTTGTTCCCAAGAGAATACATGTATGTACATTATTAAAGTCTTCACTCTAAGGTTCTAATTTTGTCAATAGATCTGCTTCCAAAACATGTTCTGTACATTGGAAGTAGGACATGGATGTCCCATATCATCACCTTTATTTACTTAGTCTCTTGAAACCTTCCTGTAACAAATTATATAGTATTGTGGTATACAAGGGTTTTTAATGGTGAAAATCAACTAACAATCTCATTATGTGCAGATATTATGTTTGTTTTCGTTTCAAATCCAGAATTTCCCCATCCTCCTTTTCTTAAAAAGGACACTTCCCTTTCAGTAATCTCTGGACTTCAATTGAATTCTGATAAATCTGAAGTTTGAAAATTAAATCAATATATTGTTTAGAACACGTTTCATAATTTGGGTTTTACCTGGAATTCCAAAAAATAAAATATTTATGACTGTGGTATATAAATCATATAAAAAGAACAGTCAGACTAAATCTTGATAAGGTGATTATTCTATATATATAAGCCTCCATATATTTGAATGCTATTTAAACAAAAATCCTAGCTTGTTGCTTTAATATCAAATAGTAAAAAATTGTGTTTAGCAAATAATTTGAATCTTACTTTTCTGTCTTGGTAGTATGGAATGCATCATAATCACAGACTAGATAGAGCATTGGTCTCACTCATTTCACTGGCAGTCAAAGGAGACGTTTTGTGGGCCCCAGTGACCTTCTTTCTTGCCAACATATATCTGCAAGATCTAGGCTACACTGTCTAAGTACCCAAGCCACCTTTAATATTTATTCATTTTGCTGATTTAAAGTCTGAATTTTCACCTTAATATGGTTTAACTGATTTAAACACTCAAAGATATGCGCTGTATTAAAATAACTGTTATATTCCATTTACCTTCTTCCTCTATCTGCAACAGAAAAAATGACCATATTGCTATTAATTACTATATTCATTTATAGACAGGAAGAGCATGTCATGCTGATCATTTTGATGGTGGCCCCATTGTCATAGGACCACCATATGGTGAGTTATGGGCAAAAATGTTTTGTAAAAGGAATGCCACGCAAAACATTATAGGATGAGTTTCCGAGTGCAGTAAGTATTGCTGTATCTTGACTGTAATGCTCAGAACAGCCACTACAGAGCACCAGAATAAAAGTGGCATTTGTAAGAAACATGGTCAGGTAACCATATAGCCAGCCCCTAGAAAGCATAACCACATAAAAACAGAATGGCAGAATGTAATGCAGTGTAACCATATATTTAGTCCCTAGACGGCATAGTGCATTACACATTTGGATGCCCAGCAGGTCTACTAGAATAATATTACAAACAAGGCACTTAAAACACAAACAACTCCCAGCTGTGAAACAAAAGTTTCAGCCATGAGAGAACTTAAAAAGACAGTGAATGGTTGGAGGGGTTATTACTTAGGAGTCCAGCCAACCTTGTAAGGGGACTCAGAGATGACCTAGACAGAGCGTGTCATGATGAGCAATTTGATGGGGGTCCCATTTTCCTAGGACCATCACACTGTGAGTTATGTGCAAAAATGTTTTGTAAATGAAATGCCCTGCATGGCATTATGGGGTGAGTTTCTGAGTGTAGCGAATATTGTAGTATCTTGAGTGTAATGCTCAGAATAGCCCCTGGAAACACCACAATAAAAAACAGCATTTGAAAGAAACATGGTCATGTAACCATATACTCAGCCCGTAGAGGGCATAATCACATGAAAACAGAATGGTAGAAAGTGATGCACTGTAACCACATATTTAGCCTCTATAAGGCATAGTGCCTTACACATTTTAAGTCCTAGCAGGCCTATTGCAATAATAGACCCTTAAAAACACAAAGTACTCCCAGCCATAAAACAAAAGTTCCACCCATGAGAGCTTAAAAAGACACTGAATCGTGGGAGAGGTTACTATTTTGGGGTCCCCCATCCTAGATTGTGGACCCAGAGATGACCTAGATAGAAGAGCATGTTGTGCTGAATGGTTTGGTGGTGACTCCATTGTCATAGGGCCACCACGGGCTGAGTTATGGGCCAAAATATGTTGTAAAAGGGATGGCCTGCAAAGCATTATTGGTCAAGTTTCCAGAGTGCAGTCAATATTGTAGTATTGGCTCTTCCCCCTGCGGCGGAAGAGCTGCGTTAGGGATTTCTGTGTTTTTTGCTGTTTAAAATGCACCAGTTTGCATATGTTTTAATGGCTACACTTGTACGTATGTGGTTCTCATATAAAGTGCTCCTTCGATCGAGTTTGAGCTATATGAAAAAAAAAAAAAAAAAAAAAAGAACCCTCCTTTAACTTGCACCCTTTGGGCGCAGACACCACAAAGAAACAGCAGTAAAGTAAAGATCGAGTGTAAAGCAGATCTTTATATCACACACTGCTGTTCAACATGCAAAGTTTTAGCATACAATCCCAGTCGTGGCTTGCGGAAGGAAAAAAGGGTGGGGTGGCACGTAACGGGGACGGTGGGGAGGGACACAAAAAACAATAATACAAATTAAACTTACCTCTATACCTGCGCCGCACCACTCCATCCGCTCTGCTCCTCTGTCGCAGGCTGCAGGAACAGGCTCCCAGCCTGCCCTGCAGCTAATCTCTGTCCTGCGCCAATCCTGATGCTGCTCAAAGCAGTGTCAGGATTGGCTGGGAGCCTGGCTGGCAACACAGTGCCAGGCTGGAGAGAGCCCTGTGAACATGTACGTTTGGCCAGCACAAGCCGGCGGGCCAAACATACTTGCACATTGCTCCCCCTCACCATACATGTCACACCCGTGGCCCCACCCACTTTTATAGAAACAACATACAGAGTTTATTATGTTGTTTCTATAAAAGTTTACCATACCATCCTTTACCAACTACCTTCTCCTTTAACGCCTTTCTCCTGTCATCTGTGCGATCTAAAAAAGCTCTTTTCTAAAGGTGTAAGCAAGCATGTCAAGTTTTTCCTGTGCTCTTAAGCTGTGCCAAAAGTTGATGTAGGTTCAAAGAAATCCCCAACCAATGTCATTATCCCTAGCTACTCTACTCAGATACTAATTATGGGGACAAACGAAAACACCACGTCATGGTTGAAGTAAAAGTACTGAATGTACTTCTGGTTATATAATCTTGTTAGTAACATACTACAACCAATCCCATAAGTAAGAGGCAAACTATGATAAGTAACTCCTTTGACAGATGAAGGAATCTGTGTACACACAAAGCCATTCTTTGCAATCATCGTTTCAACATACTCACTCAATAAGCGATAGAAGACATTAAAAGAAAGTTCTGCTTGGGCATTACCTACATGCAGATACTTTTCTTCTAACCTAAATTTCTCTATTGCTGTTAATGCAATAGTTGTCTCAAAAGTTGAAACATGGTTGGCTTTATTCTTGTAAAGAATAGTCATTCCTACAATCAATATCACAAACAATATCACACACAATTGCCAAACCAGCACTCATATATTTACAGCTTCTGTTCTTCTTAACCTGCTTGCTAATGTCACTCATGATCTATAAAGAATCAGAAAGTAGACGAGAAAATTTAGAATTTTGCAGCAAAAATCAAAAACAAAACAAAAAAATCTTGTTTCAGTCTCACTTCCAGTATCTTTTTTTCAAAAATCGGTAAACTGCTTGTCAAAAATCAGTTTAGCAGCTTGTCAAATCAGGTTTCAAATGTCAAATCAAGTTATCAAAGTCTCTTTCTGGTTCTTTCAACAATCTCTTTTTTTTTCTCTTTCTCAAATTGTTTCAACAGTTCAGTTCAGTGTTTTCCTTCATAAGCCAAACTATCGACCTGGAATGTCTTGATCAAAACAAAAAGACAAAAACTCTTTCTCCCATTCACTGGTAGTTGCATGCACCCATTCAGGACCTGCGTATCTTTGACCTGCTATTCTCTTTCTTTTCAACTTTCGATCTCAAGTCAATTCACCTTGACTCAGATTCTTCTCTCTTTGTTGTATCTACTTCTTTGATTGTTGTCTCGACATTTACTTCCTTTCTCTTTGCTTGTGACTCTGACAACTTGTCTCCTTTCAGCGGACCCTTGGTCAATGCTCTTTTCAGTGTTGAACTTGAACCTTCTTCGTGCTCTGCAGGATTTTCTCTTGACAGACCTGCAACTGGTTTAGGAGGAGTCAGATCACATTGGCTTTGATCCACCTCAACTCCTTCCCCCTAGAGGTCTGGTAATTGCTCCTTTTCTCTCTCAAATGTGTCTACTTCTGGGAGAATCCCCTTCTGACTAGACTCTCCTGTTGCATCAGTTGAGACTGGCTCACTGTCACCCTCCTGGAGGTCTTCTCCTTCGTTTCTCACAGGAGTGACTGAACCATCCTCCACGTGCTCAGTTCCAGCCTCAGTTCCTCTTTCTTCTCCTTCCAGCCCTGATGCTTGTTTTGTTGTAGTTGTTGGTACTCTCAACAATCCTCTTCATCATCCAGAGGACATGCCACTTTCTTCATGTGGCTTGCGTGAATCCAGTTTGGAATTCAAGCACACATTACAGCTGTGGTATTGGTCAGTACCACCTGGAACGGACCTTTCCAGTGAGGCTCCAAACATGTCTTCCGCCCGTGATTCCAGACCACAACCCATTCACCGCCTCTCAGGTTGTGTCCTGGGTCATGGATCAGTGGCAGTGTGGTGGCTTCCACCTGCTGAGAGAAAGAGTGAACCACATCAGCCAGACCTTTGCAGTAGTCCAACACCATATCATCTGTAATGTTCACAAGTGCATTTGCAGGCACCACTGTCTTTGCTTTTCCCATGAGGATTTCATGTAGTGACAATCCTGTCTTCCTGTCGGGTGTGTGTCTCATTGTCATCAGAACTAAAGGCAATGCGTCAGGCCATTTTAGATTCGTGGACGCACACATCTTTGCCATTTGTGACTTCAATGTACCATTCATCTGTTCCACTAGTCCTGATGCTTCTGGATTGTAACTACAATGCAACTTCTGCTCAATCTCCAAGTGTTGCACACAGTAATTTAAATACTTCACTGTTAAAATGGCTTCCCCTCTCTGATTCTAAAGAGATCGGAAACCCAAAACGTGGAATCAGTTCCCTAAGCAGCAGTTTCGCTGCTGTCAGGCTGTCGTTTCTTTGTGTATAGTATGCTTCAATCCAATGACTAAAGATGCAAACATTCACCAACACGTATCTCAAACATCCACACACAGGCATCTCATTAAAATCCAATTGCATTCTGCTGACTGGACCTGCTTCTCTTCCAATGTGACTCAAATTAACCACTGTCCCTTTTCCTGCAGTCATTTGGTGGCAAATAATACACCGAAAGCACACTGCTTCAACAACTAGTCTAAACCTTAGGATGAACCAATTGTGCTTGAACAAACAAATCATGGCATCCCTGCCAACATGTGCTTGACCATGATAATACCTAACCATTTGTGACAACAGACTGTTTGGCAAAACTAATTCACCTTCTTCTGAAACCCACAATTCATCTTGTCGCTGTACACTTTTCATTTTGCTCCATGAACGTTTTTTCTCCTTGTCAACATTAGTCTGCAATGTTTTCCATTCTTCCAATGTGTTAAATGCAATGCAAAACTTAGAGATGTTTCATCTTCTTCAGGTAACAATTCCCACTTATCTGTGAATGATATACAGTTCAATGCACAAAACCTTGCAACTTGATCCACATATCCATTTCCCATTGACACAAAATATTGCGACTTCAAATGTGCACTGCATTTCACCACAGCATTTTTTGCAGGCATTTGGATGGCATGCAACAATTATTTAATTCTCTTACCATTTCTCACTGGTGAACCAGAAGAGGTCATAAAACTTCTCTGTGATGACAACGGGTCAAAATCATGGACTGTTCCAAATCCATATTGGCTATCCATTTAGATAGTAACTTTAAGCTGAGCAGAAGCATGGCACGCTTTAGTAAGGGCAACCAGTTGTGCTACCTGTGCAGAATACATTCCTTGAAGCCAAGATGCTTCCAGGATACCAGAAATTGTGCACACAGCATATCCTTCTCTCTGTGATCCAGTATTAACTCTTGGACAAGAACCATCGACAAAGATAATTTGGCAATTTTCTTCCAATCGGGTGTCTCTTATGTCAGGTCTCAGTTTTGGGCATAAGTCAGTTTCTTCAAGACAATCTTGCTCAATGACTTCCAATTTTTCAATTTCAACATTTTCATTGGGAAGGAAGGTGGACAGGTTCAGCACTGTACATCTTTTCTATGACACATCTGGTAACCCCAAAATATTTGTCTCATAACGGGTCAATCTGGCACCTGTTAGGTATTGAGTGTTCGTTTTGGTAAGTAGGATTTCATTAGAATGAGGGACCATGATAGTTAAAGTGTGTCCCATCACAATACCTTCACACTGTGTGAGGCTCTGTCCAACTGCTGTAGCTGCACACAAAAAACCTGGTAAGGCTGCTGCGACCAGGTCCAACGTAGCTGAAAAGTATGCTACTGAGCGGTTTACACCTTCATGGACCTGCGTCAAGACATACAATGAACATGCATCACAATCATGACAAAACAATGTGAAAGGTTTCATGAAATCAGCCATACCCAAAACCGGAGCTTTGCATAGACTCTCTCTCAATTCAGAAAATGTTTTCATGCAAGCCTGGTCTAACACTATGGGATCGGTGATCTCCTTGTGGGTTAGCTTCTGCAATGGTCTCGAAATGTCTGAAAAATTGGGAATCCCTTGGTGGCAGTAGTCTACCATCCCTAAGAACATCCTGCCATCTCTATTTGTAGCTGAACGATTCATCTGCAATATGGTTGTGACCCTTCTCTAAATATTTTTCTCGATCCTTTCTCAATCTGGTGACCCAAGTATTTCACTTCTTTCTGAAAGTATCACAATTTAGGTGGAGACACTTTGGCCCATATTTGTACTTATTTTGCACTGCATTTGTGTCATTCTTTGATACAATGGTATTTTGTAAGTTTGCGCTGCTTGTGCGTAAACAAAATTACACAAATGCGGCACAAAAAAAGTATACATATGGGCCTTTATGACCATTCTTTCCCAAATTGTTTAGCAAGGCAATTGTGTCAACCTTGCACTCATCCCTCGTTTTGGATGCTATCAGCAAGTCATCAATGTACTGCATCAAGGTCGGTTGGAAAAGTAATTCCAACGACTCCAAATTATATTTTAAGATCTGATTGAATATGGAAGGTGACTCTGAAAACCCTTAAGGAATTCAACACCAACAGTAAACTTGGTCCAAAAAGTTTAAACAAAAGAGAAATAGTCTGTCCTCATGAAGAGGCACAGAAAAGAAGGTTTGTGACAAATCAACAACAGTGAACCATTCAGCATCACAGGGAATCTGAAACATTATCACAGCTGGATTTGATACCATGAGGCAACATTTCATAACAATGAAATTTATTTTTCTCAAATCCTGGACAATTTGAACTTTCCCACAGGGCTTTCTCAATCTCATTATCAGTGAATTACATGGGCTGCTCAACACCTCTTTCAAAACCCCTTGGTTTACAAATTAGGCAATTATTTGGACAACCTCTATTAGGCTATCCTGTGGCATGTGACACTGGGGAATGTGTGGAAAAATTGCATTTGGTTTTACAGGAACTTTAACTGGCCCCACTCCCTTTGTCAGGCCAATCTCCTTCCCTGTCAGAGCCCACACTTTCTCTTTAACTGTTCCCTGTAAATAAGGATGAAGTTCCTTCACTGTGAATACTGGAAAGAAGTCAATCAGAGGGTATTCCTCATTTGTGGTTTCACACTCTGTCTCTGGAGCTGGGCCCTCTTCATTATCATTATTTGTCTTTATCTCGATTCCGTCATTAGAACAACAAATCAAACACCTGGTTTTACACAGGGCCGGCTTCAGGGCTGATAGTGCCCTGTGTAACAGTTTACTGTGGCACCCCCCACCTCATGACCTCCTCCTCAGTTTCACTCACTATCACCCGGCATATGTGCCCCTCATCTTTCCATCGCTCCCCTTTCACATAAATTCATGTGTTTTAAAGCACTTGTAAAGGATGGCTTTACTAACCCACTCAGCTAGCCACATAAAATATAGCAGAATATTCAAAAGCCCCTAGCGCCATTCTAACCTCACATTAGTGTAATTTTTTTACGCTAATGTGGAAGGCAAAAATGCTGTGCCATATTTACAAAGTGGCATTATGCATGCATTGCGCCACTTTGTGTCCCTTTGCGCTACATTATGCCTGCGCCTGCGCTTTGCTTCATTTTTTTCCAGTACTTTTAATGCCTGCTCAAAGCAGGCATTAAAAGGAGCTGTCTGTTGGTTACAATGGGCCTCTGGGTGCTTTGCAGGATTAGCATTAAACTTTTTTAAGCTAATCCTGCATACAGCACTAGCGTAAAAACTTCTGACACTAGTCCCCTAAATACTGCCATGTTACGCCGTATTTTAAGTACAGCGCACACATGGTGGTGTTAGGGGAGCGCCAAGGGGTGCAAAAAAAGTGGTGCAGCACTGTGTGCAGCATCACTTTCTACAAATATGCCCCCTTTGGGCATATTTAAGAGCCCCTAGTGCCATTTTAATGCCACATTAGTGTAATTTTTTAAGCTAATGTGGTGTTAGAAGGCCAAAAGTGCTGCGCCATATTTACAAACCCTTTGCGCTACATTATGCCTGTGCCAGGCATAACGTATGCAAAGGGGGCAAAGAATTCTGACAGATTTCTATACGTCATTTTTTTCCTGAACTTTTAAAGCCTGCTCAGAGCAGTCATTTAAAGGAGGCTTCCATTGGTTACAATGGGCCTCTGGGTGATTTGCAGGATTAGCATCAACATTTTTAGTGCTAATCCTGCAAAGCGCAGGACTAGCATAAAATAAAAATTTCTGACACTAGTCCCTTAACTACTGCCATGGTGCACTGTATTTAAAATATGACACACATTTGGTGGTGTTGGAGGGGCACAAAGGGGCACAAGAAAAGTAGCAAAGCACTGTGTGCAGAGCCACTTTTTTCAAATATTGAAAAGTGCTTACTTTGTAAATAAAAAGGTGCTGATGCCCTCCTCTTAAACACGCAGCTGCTGCAATGAAATGTGAGAACACGTAATTCAGAGGCTGCATAATCCTGAAGCCATATCCAGCCTCTTCAATCCATTTACAGGCACTCCCTGCCACTTCAGCTCACTCTTGCGGATTTCTGCTTTTTCCCATTGTAACGGATTTTCGTTTTTCTCTACCTCCGTCTTTCCCATATGTGTCTTTTTCTCACAGTAAATGCTTGAGGCATAAAAATAAGCGCTGGGCCTCAAAAATAAGTGCTGCTGCTCTACACCGGAAACAACAAGCACAAATTAAGCACTGCTATGGAAGCATATTTAAGATCCCCTAGTGCCATTTTAATGCCACATTATTGTCATTTTTTACAGTAATGTGGCGTTAGAAGGCTGAAAACGGTGCACCATATTTACAAAGATTGCGCCACTTTGTAACCATTTGCGCTACATTATGCCTCGCCAGACATAATGTATGCATATAGGGTATCCTCCTGTTAGAGGGGGACAAAAGAAATTACGCAAAGAAATCTGTCCGATTTCTTTGCGTCATTGTTTTCCGGCAATTTTAATGCCTGCTCAGAGCAGGCATTAAAAGGAGGCTTCCATTGGTTACAATGGGCCTCTGGGTGCTTTGCAAGATCAGCGTCAACATTTTTTACACTAATCCTACAAAACCCCAGACTAGCGTAAAAAATTCTGACGCAAGTCCCCTAACTACCGCCATGGTGTGCCATATTTTAGCTATGATGCACACAAGGTGGCGTTAAGGGGGCACTAAGGGGTGCAAGAAAAGTGGTGCTGCACTGTGTGCAGCCCCACTTTTCTTAAATATGCCCCATAGTTCTGTTTTTTGCAGCAGGCATATTAACCCTCTATGCTAAGTCAAAGCTGCCAGTTGGCAAAACTCCCATCTCTCTCTCTATCAGGAACATTAACCACAAGAGGTATCTTGAAATTGTAATTGTTTCTTAACGGCTAAACGGACGAGGAACATTTCAGCAGGTGCTTTGAAATCGCAAGTTTAAGAAGTTATTGCTAAACACAGTGCCCCCCTGAGGTCAGCGCCCAGTGCGGTTGCACCGTTCGCACAGCCCAAAAGCCGTCCCTGGTTTTACACAGCAAGTCTCTTCCCAATAGGGATACTGGACTTGAGTCACAGCCTAAGAATTTGTGCAATCCTTCAAAATTACCAATCTTAACCTGCACCGGTTCTGTAACTGGGTTGGTCAAATACTGATTTGCTACTTCTACAATCTGGACATTCTTTCCTGAAAGGGGCTAATTTTGAACCTCTGCAGATCTTACTGTAGAAAGTGTAGCTCCTGTGCCAACCTAGAATGAAACTCTGTGACCAATGACCTTTCCTTTCACATAGGGTCCTTTCAGATCTACTTCTAAGGAAGCTGCAAGCATACAATCTTCTTCATCTGAACCCTCGCTCACCCAATCATCATTTATTTCACTCTCACTGTGTAACGGGAATTGGTGAACTGTGTTATTATTTTGGTTGGACCTGTGACCTGTTGAGGAAGCATCACCTCCCGCTGTCCCATTGGGGTTTGAGATATTTGAATTTGCTCTCTAGGTACCATGGGAACCTGTTGTTGTATCGGCTGCAATTGTGTCATTTGTACACGTGGCATTTGCACCTGCTACATTGAATGAAAACCTTGCATTTGATTCTATTATTTTGGAAGTTCGGATTTGGACCTTTCATTCTCAGTCCTCTCAAGTTTTGGAATGAACCGATGTCACCTGTTTGCCGAACAACACCTTCCTGCACCATCATTGGACTCTCCCGTTTCCAATGTCCGACCGTTCCGTCAGCGTGACAAGGCAACAACTTCTTAATTCCCTGCACATCATTCTGAACCACTACAGTATTTAAGGCTGGTCCGCAATTCACATTCCTCCGCGACCTCTACCTCTCATCTGATTCTGAAAAACATATTTCCCTGCTGCTGCTGTTGTGGCTGTGGGAAATTTCCTTGCATCCCTGTTTGTGCAGCTTTAATCTGCATCACCATTGCCTTTTCTTTCAGCTTTCTCTGCTTCAGCTCAATCTTGTCACTACAGTACTTTGCATACTGCAACACCTTATCAATAGCTTTGCTTGCTAGCAAATCAAATGGCTCTTAATCATCTGGCTAATTTCAGGTTTCAACCTTTCTACAAATCTAAACACAAAATGAATCATGTCTTTTGGCTCAATTGTCTCTATACCACTGTAATGCTTAAATACCTGCAACAATCTGTCACAATATGCTTGTATCTACTCTTTTGCTTCCTGAGCTGTCCTGTCTATTCTCTGCCAGTCAATGTTCTTGGGTGAAATTCTTGTCTTCAGGAATTCAATTCACTTTCTAATAATATTTCACTAATTCAGGATATGGCGCACCCGTAACCTGATCTCTCTCAGGTTCTTTCGTCTGCCAATCAATACTCCTCTTACACTCCACCCACAAATCAGCTGGGATACTATCTCTAAAAGAGTGTTCAAGTCCTCCCATAGGCACCTTGCAAGTTTACAAACCTGTCGGTCTGCAGGTACCATTCTACTGGCATCCCTTTCAATCTGGTATAATCATTTGTAAAGGATAAAATGTCACTTCTGCTCCAAGGGACATGAACTAAATTCCCTCCTGGAATTTCTCTCATTGGTAAAATTGTCACTGGATCCTTACCCTGCTGCACATTTGCAGTCAGTTCCAGAGAATCTCTTTTCCTTTTATCTCTTTTCTTTACCCATCTGCCTTCCCATCTATCTAGTTCTCCCCAGGTCTGGGCACTTTGAAGTAACTCCCTAAGGTGTGCATTCATTCCGGCAGATCTCATGTGTTCAAAGCTTTTGTGTCAAAATCTAACCTGTAACTCCTTTTCAAATGTTTAGTTTTCTCTATTTCTATGCCATATTTCTCTGCCAGGTCTGCTAGCTTTTGATGCACATTGCTCACTTCCCTCATAATCTTTGGGCACAGAGATCTCTACTCTGCTTCTCTGTAGGGCTCTAATCTGTTCACTCCCATAGTTCCCTCAGTGAACTCACCCGCTTCCATTCCCAGTCTTATATAGTTCAAGTACTCCTCTCCCCTAGGAGTAGCTAGCTTATCCAACAATTCAGTCAATTTTTGGGCTGTCAAACCCTGCAACGAAATATTGCCTACCTGGACAGGTGGTACCTGTTGTGCAACTGTATTTGGAGTCTGTGGTGTCAGTAATTTCAGGCTCTGACTAACATTCGATCCCATTACAGCATCCAGAGAAACTCCGAATGGGCTAAGGTCTACCAGTGATCTTGTTCCTTCAAAATTCTGTGCCACTGGAGAGACTCCTCAAGCATTCTTATTTAGTCCTCCCCTCATTGAATTCTGACTCAAGATCCCTTGCCCACCTGCTCTGTTATTCTCCAGTGCAAACAAAGGTGCAATAGGTCCAATAGTGACAGGTACAGATACAGCATCTGGACCTGTTCTGACATTCAAGTTCTGTAGTTGTGTAATTCCCGCATTCTGGTTCATCAGTAGAGACATATCTGACTGTGTCCCTGTTATTGAAGTGTACTTTGGCATTGTTTGCGACTGCACCTGAGGCAGTAAGAGTGGAATGGGCTCTGTCTGAATGAGTGTCAGTTTCAGGAATACCTGTCCTATAGGCACTGCAGTCACTATTTGGTTATTGGCTGTTTCCTCTATAGGTACATCAGGGTAAATTATCTGGATATTTGACTGAGGCATCTGACTCTGTACCACTGGAGTAGTAATTGCATTAAGACTGCTCTGCATTGGACTCCTGTGCAATATCAGGATTAACCTGAACTGGACTCGTAGTCATGTTCACCTGTGTCAGAGCCAAAGGATCTACACTGGTGCTCAGACCACTCTTGTGTGCTGCATATGGTGGTGGATGATTTCTCAATAATTGTAGAATAAACTCATCAGCGTCTGACTCTTCCTTATATGTCGAAGATCTCCTAGCCTCCCCTGATTTCTGCTCTCTACTATCGGAAGGGCTCCTATTTGAATTTCTAGTGCCTTTTCCTTCCTTCTCTCTTATTGTCTTGTATAATCGCTGAAAACATCTTAATCCCCTGTAAAGTCTCAGTTCTCCATAATTTCTGACCAATGTCCCACCTAGCCTCCGCTTGTGTCTTTTCTGCCTTTCTCATCCTCCTCTCGAATTTCTGTTGCTGTCTGGATACTTATTCCCAAATCGCCAATGCCTCAAACTGTGCTGGTCTTAGAGGGGCTTTCATATCATACAACATCTCCCTCACATTCTCTATGCTCCTCGAATTAAATGTTCAGTTAACAGGAAACGCTAAACTCCCATCCTTCTCTGTCACTTTGCACCACTGCTTAAACCAAAGACATGGCGCAACACCCTTTTCTTCAATAACAATGTCAGCTGGTGTACCTTCTGGTGGTGTTACATCCCCTATGCTCATGTTAATGTACACATCTCCCCTTAAAGCCCTCTTCAAAGCTTTGAGAAATGTCATCTTTCTGACCATAATGTTATTCAAAATCAAATCAGGAAATTACTTTTAATCCCAGAATTCTCTTCACCCACCTTCTCAACCAAGAGCACTTCATGGACGGCTGCCAATCAGTGCAAGACTCTTCTCACTAACCAACCCATCCCAGCAAGGCTCCGATGACATCACACTGCAGCTAACAAAGTCTTGCAGCTCATCCTCTCAAACTCAGATTCACACTAAACTAATGCAATTTCTTGCGAGCAGTAAAGAAAAATCGAAACCCAATTTGTCCATTTACTACAGGTAAGGTAACACAATCACTTCTGAAACTTTACTGATTTTTCACTGACGCCTTTCGTTCTAGCAGTTATTCTTTCGTTCTGTTTCCCTGATTCACAAGCAAAATTCGATCCACAAATTTCACTCACAACTGATCAGTGGCTCTGTCCTGGTGCACATAGGAATCTCCAGATCTCAGTTTAATTTTTTTTGTTCACTCACTCTAACTCACACTCTGACTTGTTGACCACGCCCGATCGACCTATTAAACCAAACAAATTACAACAAAATCCAAGTGTCTTATCGACTTTTCAATATGCTCCGGAGTCTTAGACAATGCAGGGTCCGTACATCAACAACCACATGGATATTTTTTTTTAACAAAGTGCCATACACATGTGAAGTTCAACGACTTCCCTAATCTCATACTTCGGATTACGCACACTCCTTCTGCAACTTCATTTGGAGTACGCAAACTCCCTATATCCTCACAAACATTACAATTCACCTGCGATTTTCACAAGCTGTGCAAGTGCAAAACCTACTTCATTCACACCGTTACTAGAATGCTGAAAATATCATCAAACAACCATTGAGATTTACAAGATTCTAGGAAAGTCATTTTAGGCACCTAGGGGCACATTTTCTCTCCTATTTGTATAATTGAAAAAGAAATCCAAATATCAGTAATGATGAGCTCTTGAAAGACAAAACCATGTACGGGGCCTCCATGATGGGCTCTTAAGGAGACAAACCATCAAGCTGCTACCATCTCTGTTGCCGCACCTGACCTTAAAAAGTAAACTTATAAGGGATGCGAATAGGTCGATGAACCTTTTGACTACGCTTAAGATGTTCCCACCATATAAACCCCACACCAACACCAATCATTAAAAAATAATGAAAAATTAACATCACAAATTAATAACAATCAATAATATTAGTAATCAATAGGAGTCAGTAACTGTCACACACCATGACCTTGCAGTCATGAATAACCACACCTTTTATGTAAAAGTTAGAATGTTTACTTCCCTGTATTAACAATGCTAAGGTCAAATAACTCAGTCTCAAAATCAAATGATAAACATACAGAAAAAACACTGGCTGACCAAAGTGACAAAAGAATCGCATTCTAATCAAAGCTTGAACTACTACACATTCTAACATTATGGTACAAATTAATAACAAGAATAACTGTGCAAGCGATATCACATACATTTAGGTTCAGCAAAGAAAAGACATAGGCTGTTATTTCATGTAGCAAACTGCATCAGTGAGATCTCTAACTAACATCAGATTAGCATCATGTTTGGGCTTCATGCAAAACAATTTAATTAACACAAATTTGGAAAACATCTATGGCTCTAGCAAAATAGTGGTTGGTATGTAGAAGCAAAAGCAAATAGACATAGCAAACAGTCTCATAGTCAATATACCTATCCTCAGTTTGGATCAGCAAGCGGTGACAGTCTTCGTCCTCAGGACATCAGTCTGGTCAGTTGGGCCTCAGGATTCAGCATCAAAGTTCATAAATGGCAACGTCTTTTAGCAATAAAGTTATGCACATCTCTTCTCAAGGCGGTCAAGAAAATAATGGCGCTATGGCAAATGGGAAATGGGCAAATGGTGTCCTCTTCTCAGTGAAGTCTGGCTAAGTTAGATTTCCTAATACTACTTCCCAAGTCCCTATTGGTCAAGGGATTGCATGTTCATACTTTGTCCAATAAAACCAAAACTTCAAATTTACATTTCTACTGGTGCGCGGTTTACTTGTCAGTCATTGACTCCTCTCGTAATGTCCTCATCATCCGGCTCGTCAGGTAACAATGGGGGTACATTATAACATTGGCGGTAAATCCCGCTTACTGCCGTGCAGAAGACCGCCAACACACCGCCACGGCCGCGGAATTCCGCCACAACTATTACGACCCACATCTCGGAATCCGCCAAAATTTAAACACCCACACAAGTCCGCCACACCAAAGGTCAGTGATAAACTGGCGAGAATGAAACCTCCACCGTCACGCAAACAGGAATACGCCCACACTATCACAACCCACGAATCCACGCAGCGGTCTTTCAACCGTGGTAAACCACTGGTGGTACACACCGCCGCGCTCAAAATAAACACACTCTTACAAAACACTACCACATTAGACATTTCCAAATACACACACCTGATACACATACACACACCACTCCCACACACCCACACCACTATAAAACACCCGCCCACATCACCCACAAACCCCTACTACCTAAAATATTGACGAAGGCCAGAGAGACAGCACAGCAAAGACAACACCACCATACAGAGGCACACAACACCATCACACATACACATCGACGCACAAAACATCACACACCCCTAAACATCACCCCACACATCACAACACACACCACCTCACACATCACCCACACCACCCAATGGCACCGCAAAGACACCCCAGGTTTTCTGAGGAGGAGCTCAGGGTCATGGTGGAGGAATGCATCCGGGTAGAGCCACAGCTATTCGGATCACAGGTGCAGCACACCACCATAGCTAGGAAGATGGAGCTATGGCACAGAATCATGGACAGGGTCAACGCAGTGGGACAGCACCCACGAACACAGGATGACATCAGGAAGAGGTGGAACAACCTACGGGGGAAGGTGCGTTCCGTGGTATCCAGACACCCATCGCAGTTCAGAGGACTGGCGGAGGACCCCCACCTCCTCCCCCACAACTAACAACATGGGAGGAGCAAGTCTTGGCGATTCTGCATCCTGAGGGCCTCGAAGGAGTAGCTGGAGGAATGGACTCTGGTAAGCCAAATCTTAACTATTACATCCCCCACCCTAGCTGCATGCTAACACATACCCCCACCCTTACCCTCACCCCCATCACTCCAACTCCTCACATATGTCCCACTATCACAAACCACACATCCCAACATCAAGCCCTGCATGCAACACCAATGCATGGACACCCATCACCAATACATGTCCACTGCACATACCCACACAGAGCCCTAAACAATTAGCACACAAGGTCCTACACAGGAATGCAAGCACTGGGGTACAGGGTCACCCACCCATTGCACCCCATGGCACACACAGATGCAATAATCATGCCTTTACACCCCTGCAGGACCCGTACCCAACGTCACCGGACAGGAGGTTCCAGACATGTCCACTCCCCCCACAGAAGAGGCACACTGTGATGAAAGCAGCTCTGTCCAACTGGATCTAGATGACCAGCCCGGCCCATCTGGGACCTCGGGACAGTCGGTTCCCCTCACACTGGCACAAGCCACAACAGAGCCTCCCCCCTCTGGAAATACCAGCACAGCACCCACCCAGTGGGCCCATACCGCTGTCCCCAGGACACGTCAAGCAGCAGTGTGTCCACCACTACAGGGAACCCAGGCAAACCCACTACCCAAGAACAGCAGGGACCTGGGGGAAGTGGTAGTGGGCACACGGTTCAGGTAACAGAGGCCCAGGAACACAGGGAAACTGGGAGGGCTGCTGTGCGATAGGGGGAGGACAGGCCCAGGGAACCCACTCTCCATGTGGCCCTCTCCAACATCATGGGAGCCTACCACCATTCCCAGGAGACAATGGCAACGGTACTGGCCAAGTTTCAGGAGACCCAGCGGCTGCAGGAGGAACAGTATTTGGGGTTCAGGGAGGAACTCAAATCCATCAATACCACCCTGGGCACCATTGTAGGGGTGCTGAAGGAACTCGTGAACACCAGGAGGGACACTGTGGCACCACAAGGGAACCCCTGACACTAGCCTGGATGATGAACTGCCCACCACCTCCGCCGGCGCTAGTGGACAGGAGGCACCGCCACAGGACCACGACACCAGCACCCCACCCCCCACAGATGGAGAACCACCCTGCAAGCAGTCCCTGAGATTCAGGACAAAGACAGAGAACAATGCCAAGACCCCCGCAAAGAAATGAGACCACCCTGATTGTCATCCTTCAGTCCCACTTTGTCACCCTGTCCATCCATCAACTGCCCCAGCTCCACTTCCTATACCCCTTTGGACAATGCACCTGTTAGACAAATAGACTGAACTCTGCAATGGACATTCCTCCACCATCACCCCTGCCCATTTTACAACCCCCTCCACTATTTAGCACTTAAATAAACACCCTTAAATCACAAAACTATCTGGAGTCAGTCTGTGCTTTCACAAATGTGTACTTGCAATAACTGAGGAAAATAGCAATATCCATTGTATTGTTAACATACCTATGTCACACAGCTCTAGTCCATGAGGAAACATAGCAGAGGTCACACAGTGGGACCCACATCTGTGAAATCGAAAGGGAAAGTGCCAAATGAGGGTCCATACACTGGGTGAAAGTGACTGACAGATGAGAGGTAGAACAAGTGTATCAGATGTAGCAGGCAGTGATGTCTTCTTACCTGTGTCTCACTGGAAGTATTGATGAATCACGGTGTTTCTGTTGTCGATATCCTCTTCTTCTGCTTCCTCTTCCTCACTGTCCACAGGCTCCACAGCTGCCACAACACCTCCTTCAGGACCATCCTCCTGCAGAAAAGGCACCTGTCGTCGCAAAGCCAAGTTGTGCAGCATACAGCAGGCCACGATGATCTAGCACACCTTCTTTGGTGAGTAGAATAGGGAATCACCCGTCATATGGAGGCACCTGAACCTGGCCTTCAGGAGGCCGAAGGTCCTCTCTATAACCCTCCTAGTTCACCAATGTGCCTCATTGTAGCGTTCCTCTGCCCTTGTCCTGGGATTCCTCACTGGGGTCAGTAGCCATGACAGGTTGGGGTAGCCAGAGTCACTTGCAAATGTTGAGGGACAACTGTTAGACACACACTAACCCTTAGGGACAACCCCAGACCCAGACAACTATTCACACTGTATAAGGTCCATGTCCTCACCTAATAGCCACACATGGTGCCTCTGGAGTTGCCCTATCACATAAGGGATGCTGCTATGCCTCAGAATGTAAGCGTCATGCACTGAGCCAGGAAATTTGGCATTCACATGGGAGATGTACTGGTCTGCCAAACACACCATCTGCACATTCATAGAATGGTAACTCTTCCGGTTTCTGTACACCTGTTCACTCCTGCGGGGGGGCCAAGGCCACATGTGCCCCATCAATGGCACCTATGATGCTGGGGATATGTCCCAAAGCATAGAAGTCACCTTTCACTGTAGGCAAATCCTTCACCTGATGTAGCTGCACATGTGTTTCAGCAGGGCAGACAACACTTTGGACGACACGTTGGAGAATATAGGCTGGGACATCCCTGATGCTATGGCTACTTTCATCTGAAAAGACCCACTTACCAGGAAATGGAATACTGACAGCACCTGCACTAGAGGGGGTACCCCTGTGGGATGGCGGATAGCTGACATCAGGTCCGGCTCCAACTGGGCACACAGTTCATGGATTGTCCAGTCTGTTGGTGACAATTACATGTCGCTCTTCCATTGTCGACAGGTCCACCAGCTGTCTGTACACCAGTGAATGCCACCATCTCCTCACCTGCCCCAGCGGACGTGCTCTATGGAGAACAGCGAGCAGAGGGTCAGCCAACACTGAGGTACGAAAACACAACTTCATTGCACAAATTTTTCAGTCCGCTATTGGCCTGTCTTAGTGTGTACGCAAGGCCTAGATATGTGTGACACAACTAAATATTATGCCATGTGGCCCCCTGAAATGGTGGCTGCCTGACCTGTAAGGTGGGACAATGGGATATGAGGTAACTGCGCTGGCGTTGTACACCGTCGCGGTAGGCGGTTGAAGACCGCGGTGCAATCCTGCATTGGTTAAGATTGGGGCCTATGGGTCCCAGGAGCCAATGACGATGTACACCGGCGGTGACGGTATGCACCGCCGTGGACGTGACCGCCATTTTCTATCTATTCACTCATTTGATACCTGATCTTTGACAGGAGAGGACCTACACTGCAAGTGCTGCTGTGACCTCAGTCTGGAAGCGACAATGGCTCATGTGTCTGGGGAAAGGGCCCCTGCCTTCACCACGGAGGAGTTGGAGAAACTAGTGGATGGGGTCCTCCCCCAGTACATGCTACCCTACGGTCCTCCAGACAAACAGGTAAGTACATTGTGAGCATGCTGTATGGGCACTGCCTGTGTGTAGTGGTGTGGATGGAAGATACGGGGGGAGAATGAGGTGTGGATGAAACGGCAGTGAGTGTATGTGCGTCATGGCAAGGGTAGGAACGCGGGCCAATGACTGTGACAGTCCAGATGGTTATATCTTCTCCTTTTCTCCTGTACTATTCCTGTAGGGCAGCGCCCACCAGAAGAAGGAAATTTGGCGTGCCATCGCCAAGGAAGTCCGGACCCTGGGGGTCCACCACAGACGGAGCACCCACTGCCGGAAAAGATGGGAGGACATTCGCTGCTGGAGCAAGAAGATGGCGGAGGCCTAGCTGGGGATGGCATCCCAACGTTGGAGGGGTGCCCATCGCACCATGACTCCCCTGATGTTCCAGATCCTGGCGGTGGCGTGCCCGGAGTTGGATGGGCGCTTGAGAGCATCACAGCTCTCACAAGGGGGTGAGTACACACTCATTCAGCTGAATCAGCCGCATTAGAGGTGTCTGGGTGGGGGAGGAGGGCGAGTTTTGTAGGCAAGGTCCCTTCGTAAGGCAGGCCATGTGGCACCCCATCCCACCAGTGTTAAGAGCCAACTACACCTAGTCAGGATCCTGTGACGTCCATGTGTGCAGCAATCGGGCATAGGTCTTGTACCCCATGGCCCTGTGATTAATGAGTGAACTCTAAGTGCATGGAGTAGTGCAGAGGGCTGCTGTGTCTGTAGTGTCCGCCAATGGTAGCGGTATTGCATGCACTGAACATGTCTTTCTTCTGTTTGCCCCCCTTATGTGGTCTCCCTGTTCTTGTGTGCAATAGCATCATCAGGCGGAGGAGCAGTGGCACCGGAGCAGGAGGGAGCTGCATCCCACATGGCCTTGGAGGGCGAGACAACAGACTCAGAATTCACCAGTGGGACGGAGGGCGAGGGGAGCTCCACAGCGGGGACAGGAGCTGAGACCAGCAACACAGACTCCTCCTCTGATGGGAGCTTCCTTGCGGTGCTGGGCCCCTCTGTGCCCCCCACATCTACAGGTACAGACACCACCCCCCATACCAGCACCGCCCTCCCAGCAGCCCCTCAGCATGTGCCCCGTAGCCGCTCACCCAGGAGGGCGGGCATCTCCTTCGCCCCAGGCACCTCAGCCCCTGCCCCTGTCAGCCCTGCTGCCCTCAGAGAGGAGGCCATTGACCTCCTCAGATCCCTCACTGTTGGGCAGTCTAGCATTCTGAATGACATCCAGGGTGTAGAGAGGCAGTGGCAACAGACAAATGCATACCTGGAGGGCAATCATTCTGGTCAGGCAGCCCAACAGCGAGCTTTTCATACTCTGGCCTCAGCACTGATGCAGCCATTGTCCCTGTGTCCAGCCTCCCCCCTCCAACTTCCTCGACCCAGCCCCAGTCCCCTGTACCTCAGCCTATCTCCAGCACACCATCAGACCAGCATGCACACACCTCAACACACAATGGTAGCTCTGGCAAACATATGCACCACACATCCCACAGGCACTCACACAAGCATCATACCCATGCACACATATCAACATCCACTGCCTCCACTGTGTCCCCCTCCTCCTTGTCTCCCTCCTCCCTCCCTGTCACGTCTCCACTCACACCTGCATGCACTACATCTTCAGCCACTACGTCAATCACCAGCACACCCATCACCACACACCGCTCATGTGCACTCACCACCCCCACTACCATTCACACATCCCGTGTCCTCTCCCAGTGTGTCTGTGAGCCCACCTCCCAAAGTACACAAATGCAGTCACACACCCACCCAACAGCCATCCACCCCACGACAGCCTCCAGCCCATGCACCTTCACCCAAAGTCAGCAAACGTGCACATCCCACAACCACTACCTCTTCCTCCACTCCCAAACCTCCTCCATCTACCCGTCCCAGTGTGTCTAAAAAATATTTCCTCTTAAATGTTGACCTCCTCCCTACACCTCCCCAACCCCTTCCGTCCCCTAGGGCACGCCTTTCCAGGTTCCAACCCAGCACCTCAGCCACCACATCACCACGGACAGTGGTGCCAGCAGTAAGCGGCTTCTGGAGTGCGCCAAGCAGCAGGGCAGCCAGTGTGCCACGGAGCCAGACTACGGACAGTCCCCCACCTCAGAAACATAAGAAGTTGGCCACAGCCCAGAAGGAGAAGGGCAAAACACCTGCCACCAAGGGCTCTCCCAGGACTTCAGCTGGGAGTGGCAAGACAGCTGCGCCACCATCCAAGGTGGGGAAGGGGCAGAGAAAGAAAGGGAAGTCGCCGCCAACCTGCACAGCGGACAAGACCGCCACCAGCACCGCTTCCCAGGACACTGCCGCCACCAGCACCGCTTCCAAGGACACCGCCACCACCAGCACCGCTGCCAAGGACACCGCCGCCACCAGCCCCGCTGCCAAGGACATCGCCGCCACCAGCACGCTCACTGAGCCACCCACCAGCACCGCAGGCCCATGAGCGCCACAAGCACCACCGCTACTGAGGCCGCCGCAAGCACCGCCAGCGGCCATGCCACATCATGTGCCAGTGGCACCATCGCAGGCATGGCTGCCATCCCCAGTGGTCAGTCGTACGAAGCTGGTGGTCAGTTTCAGGGGCCTGGACAGCTTCCATGTAGGCCCACCGTCAGTGGAGAAAGACATCCACTACCTCAGTCCTTGGCAGGATGAAGAATTCTGGGCACAAAGCCCCCTCCAGAACCAGTGGAGAAAGGCATCCACTTGGGAGACTGTGGCTTTGCACTCCCCAGGATGCAGCAGTGGGCAACCCACCCACTGTAAAGACTTGTAAGACTGTGGCTTTGCACTCCCCAGTATGCAGCAGTGGGCAACCCACCCACTGTAAAGACTTGTGAGACTGTGGCTTTGCACTTCCCAGGATACATCAATGGGCATGGAGCCCCATCGTGGATTTGGCGTTGTGCATTCATCCGGCTGAGGTGCCCCCCCTTCCATTCCCCCTGAGGTGCCTGTTTGATTTTGATCTGATGCCCCTGCAGTGTTCTCTCCGTTTTGGTCGCGTATCTTGTGTGGGCCTCGCCCATGCATTTTGGGCCCAGTGGTCCATGGACTATGTATGTGCAGTACATGTACTTGAATTCATGGTGTATATATTTGTTAATAGTGTATATATATTTTATGTGTACTGGATTTTTATTAATTACAATTGTTCAACTCATTTCCTTTTGTCCAGAGGGGGTTGGGAGGTGTAAATGTAATGTATCAACATATACTTGTGTGTGTTGTAGTGGGTGAGGGTGGGGGTTTTGCGTGTTGCATGTGTGTGTCACTCTCTCTCCTCCCCTCCCCTGTGTCGTAGGTGCAGTACTCACTGTGGTCTTCGCCGCCGGCGTTCGTGCTCCTGGTAGAGGAGCAGGAAGACAATGGCAGGTAGAATATGGAGTTCCGGCTCCATGGCGTCCTAGTTCCTCCATGGGTGTGTAGAGGTGAGCGTTTCCCCTTCCAAGTCCTGTTTCCGCTGTATTTTTGTTCAAGGTGAATCCGCCCCGGAAAAGGTGGCGGATTGGCCTCTCATGATACTGTGGGCAGTACATTGTCTTCCACCTGTCTGTTGGCGGTGACCTCCGTGCTGTTTGTTTGTACCGCCGTGGCAGTCGGAGTGTTAAAGTGGCTGTCTATGTTGGGGGTTTCCGCCACGGTCGTGATTCCATTTTTTTTACCGCCGGCCTGTTGGCGGTTTTACCGACGCTTTAACACCGACCGCCAGGGTTGAAATGAGGGCCAATATTGTTGCAGCTTATTCTCCAGTCAGTGAATTCTTTGTTTTCGCCTGAGAAAGTCAGTCTCACGCATACTACATTTACAATGTTGCTTTAGCAAATACATCTTCTCCTAGCAAGCAG
Organism: Pleurodeles waltl; assembly: GCF_031143425.1. Lineage (NCBI taxonomy): Eukaryota > Metazoa > Chordata > Amphibia > Caudata > Salamandridae > Pleurodeles > Pleurodeles waltl. The sequence goes on along the minus strand of NC_090442.1, from coordinate 448,194,785 downwards.
TTATCATGAGAACGGATTTTAGCTACAAGCAATGGGTCAGCACAGTGGAAAATCACAATTTATTTGTATAAAGAGCCACTTAATTGAACGCCTGAGAAATGCACCTTGACATGAGACCATGCAACTAGACCAAGACCTTGCTAAGTTAAGACCTACAATTAATAAAGCTAAAACGTAATACATAACCCTTAATATGACATATTACTACATTAATCAAACGTAAGCTCAACATTTCATATTAATAAGCTATTAATAGGTACACTTTGTGAACATTGATGGCCACTCACGTGGTCACACTTTCAAATGTGTGCATTATTTCTCACTAGATTATTGAATTTCTATGCAAATTCAACATTCAGAATACATGAATATTCATTAATTATTTCATTAATAAACTCAAAGCTAACAAAGATACTCCAATGCTGCCATGCATTTTTTAATGTTAGTGTTCTTCAGCAGGGAATTTAAAATACATACTCTCAGGTCCTTATGAAGTGTATAAAATAACAAATGCAGCTTGGATTGAAAGGGTCTTGAATTGCATGGACATGGTATTAGCTCTTTGTTAGTAAATACATCTGGATAATGTACCAAATAGTGAGTCATACTTAGTCTGAATCTAGTCAAATAAAGCCTATAGTGACACAGCACTGCGACTAGATATGGTTCGATGAGGGATTTTGTGCACAGCGTAAGATATAATTCCTCAGTTCTATTTCTATTCTTTTCCCAGTTACAAATTTCCCTAATTCATTTCTCTCTATGGATTTAGTGGCTTGAATATTGCTGTGAGGGTTTTCGTACAACGCCACTCTACCAATAACCTGCAGTTCATCTTTAACATGCATCAACCATTTAATGTAATGAACTTTTAACATTATTAAACAGTCAGTGGTCACCATATGACTAAGGACAGCTTTGGGTCTAGATCAGACTGAAAGCCATAACATGGTTAGTGCAAGTCTCAATGAGTCTTCTAAACATTGGAGCCCTAATTCCTCATGAGTAATTAGGGCAGGGACACTATTAAGCAGTGACAGCAGCCTAAGCAGAAAACTATTTTCCCTGACCTGAAGTTGTAAGTAATCAGTGTATTCCCATACCCCTGTACCACAGGTGGCAGTTGATATAGTTCTAGCTTTATACATTTTGATGGCAGCATTGAGTGGCATGAACCCAAATTTGGCAACAAATTTGAACAGTGAAGCTTCAGACTGTTCAGATTGCATTATCTGCACATTCGTTAGAAGCTCCAGGAGCTCCTATTGTCAAAGTGGACTCCCAGATAGGTGAAAGATTGTAGACAATCTAGTACCGGACCATCTATATGAAAAGGAGTGATCTTGCTTAAAGGATGGTCACCCACCATGGCAAATGACTTTGCTTTGTTCGTTGACAGACCCAGATTAGATATAAAGGCCACAAATCTATTTAGAAGCCTGTGGAGTCTCCTTCCTGTTTTTGCCATGAGGACACAGTCATAAGAACTGGTAACCTTCTAATTGCCTCAGTCAGACAGCTTTTAAGGCCATTTATATGAAAGCTGAAAAGGAAGGGGGCCAACACGCACCCTTGCCTGACCTCTCTCCTTGTTTTTATTGGTGACGCACATTCTCTTTTTCATCCAAACCTAACATTTCCTTCCATGTACTCACGAAGCTGGGACAGTAAGTGGACAATCTTCAGGTCTGCACCCTTCTCTATCAGCATACTCCATAGCCTGCCTCAATAACATTGTCAAAGATGCACTGATGTCCATAAATGCAAAATAAAGGTACTCTCCTTTGGCAGATACATATTTGCTTATTATTAGGTGAAGATTCGGACATTGGTCTATTGCTCCTAATCCCTGACTGAATCCATACTGTACTGTCGTTAAAATTCCCTTTTCATTTGCCCAATTCTCGAATTGGTCCAGCAGCACTTTGTCTAACACCTTGCCAGTGCAATCAATTAGAGATATTGGGTAACCAAAATCTGTCCCCCCTTGATGCAAATGATTTGCAAATGGAGGGGATGGGGCTTCCAAATGATACTACACAGGAAATTGAGTTGGTGGGAGGGCATATACCTTTGGAATCGTCTATTGGGTCTGATGAGCCAGTTAGCTTATCACAGAATATAATAGATACTGCCATAATTAAGGAGCCTGGGATAATGTCCCAGGAAAGTACTGAACTTTTATCCTTAATTAGTTGGAATATCGCTGGGCTTCGATCCGTTGCTGAAAACCCAGAATGGTTGGAGTTTGTATCTACATTTGATATCATTTGTCTTCAAGAAACTTGGCTTACGGCACCCTTTTACTTAGATGGTTATTATTCTGTGTCCCAGCCAGCTCTTCCATCTAGAGCGGGCAGAGCAAGTGGTGGGCTCCTAGTACTTGTGTCATTATTACTTCCGAAAATTGAGGTTTCTTTTATTTGGTCTTCTGCCTTTTTCTTGGTGGTCTTATTATCAATGACCGGGCGGAAAGATATCTTACTTTAACATTTTTATAATAGTATTCCGAGTATCGCCCTGTCAGGAAGACTCAAAGAGCTTACAGATTTTTTAGACTCTGCTGAAAAACTCCAGGACAGGGAATTTGATATGATTTGGGTTGGAGATTTTAATGTTCAATTGTGTAAATATGAATTACCTTATTTATGTGGTGCTTCCACAGAAGGTAGAGAGTCACTTACTCACTTTATCCACTCTAATTTAGGTAATGCCTTGAATACCCTCATCTATAAATTTGATCTTGTTTTTGCAAGGGATATGACAAATAGTCGGACAAGGGAAATACCCACCTATACAGGGAGCACGAATGGTAACATTATTGATTTCATCCTTATTTGCTCTTCACTTTCACGTTCAATTGTGGATTTTAAAATCAAAACCCACTGCGCCAGTGACCACAATCCCTTGAGCATAAAATTAGCTCTTAAAACTAGGGTAATTTCACCTAGGATAGTATGTAAGGGGAAAGTGGCTTTTAAAAGAAATTCTGGCCCCCGTATGAGATGGGAGAGAGTAAACCCTAGCACATTTCATGAGGACCTTATAACCCAAAATAAGGTCCATATTGATACTTGTTTGTCTCTGCAATCCACTTGCGTCCATTTTATAACTGCTTTTGAGTCTTTAAGCTGTGCTATTTCTGAGGCACTGACGTGTGCCGAACATCCCAAAGGCGTAAAACCTCAACGTTGGTTTAATTCGGCCTGTACGGCTGCCCATAGAGACTTAAAAACAGCTATTAAAACTATTCCATTTAGTCGTGAATTAGTTAAACAGGCTAGAGGCCAATATAAGTCAGTCCTTGAGGAGAGGAAGAATGAAATACGCACTAGCGCATGGGAAGATCTCATGGCAGCCACGGAATTGAGGGACCCCTCTCAATTTTGGAAGGTGGTTAATCACCCATATTTCTCAGGACAGGCAAATAGGGAGGATGACTGTCTGATACCAGAGGGGGTCAGGGTAGAACACTTTTCATCTGTATTTCAGTCTGCAAATAACCCTAATTATGGTGTGGAGGTGACATCCTTAAGTGCAACCATTAAGTAGTCATCTTCTAAACTTCTCCAAAACTAACAATCTCCTTCACTTCACTGCTGCCAGCATATACCAGGTTATGGGAGTCATAAACCTTGGAAAAATGACTAACCCAAAGATGTTCAAGAACAGTCAAATATATATTAACAGACTTGCTAGAGAAGAAGGGAGCATTCACTATCTGGCAAAATTGAGTTACATCGTTCCTAACACAAGCTGTAGTTAGTTGCCCCCAGGCCTACCTTCTGATCTTTTCCTTCCTTGTCATAATGGCCTCCTTATAGAGTTTCCTGTGGGTTCTGACTTCCACCATATCCCTTGGTGATCTCTTAACTGCCTGCAGCAGATTGCTATGTGCTTGTAAGCATGATTTGTCGAACATTTTTTATGCTTGGGTGTTTGTACAAATTGCTGAGAAGGCCTCCAGTATCCCCACAGGTCAGGCTGGGGACTTAAGCAAAGCTTGAATTGCTCTCTTTTATTTTTCAAAAGTTGGTCTAAAAGTATCTCTGGATCAATGTCTCACCATTTGTGACATACTCCTCCATTCTTTATATACTCAACTGGGTGAGCCACCTTGCCGCCAATCAACATTTACAGACTTTAATAAAAGCTTAGTGCATGTGGGTTATGGTCGTTCAAGGGACTCAAAATAATGCATCTTCTTTGCCCACAATTTAATTATTGCAATTTAGTCAATCAAAGAACCAATTCCCCTGCTTGTCTTTGTTACCTGCTGAGATGCTTTACTAGGAGCTAGGTCTATCCTAAGAATAGGATTATAAGTCACCATCATCTTGTTCATTTTATCCCTGCATGGACTGTGTCCATTGCTCCACACACAAGATCATTGGAGATAGGGCAAAATTTAAGATTAAAATCATCCCCCTATATTACAGCATAATCTCCACTAATACCTGTCAGTACCTCATTCAAGGCATGGGTAAGTGATTCTACTATTGAGTCATTTCTGCTGTCAAAGTTAAATTATTTTGGTAAAAGATAATTAGAACAATAAGAGAAGTCCCTAGCAAACACATGCAGCTTATTTGAAAATAGATTGAGTCCAAATAGGTATTTACTATCTTGGCTGACATAGTGATACTTATTAATGTAATCAGTCCACCACTATGGCGACCTGATGTTGACAGAGTAGCAGGAGTGATGATTAAGTAAAGACCATTTAGATGTACATTTGACCAAGACCAGGTGTCTTGGGGACAGACAATCTGATAATCAGCTATCAGTGCTACCCAGTTATTGCTTATTTGTCATACCAGCACATTAAAAAAAAAGGAGATATAAATCAGGAGCCGAAATGTCACATTTGGCTTTGCCGGAAAACACCTGATTATGAATATGAGCCTGAGGAGAATCCTTTAGCTTATTTTCGGGTGACACAATGAGATGTGGAGTACTGTCAGCAACATCACTACCAATATCAGGCAATTGGATGGGAAGGCCCAATATCTGATCCCTTGACTCTGAAGGGGAACAAAATTGCTCAGGGTCCATTTTGGAATTTCTATTGCATAGAGGCTAGCTGAACTTTGCCGGGTCCATCCCAGAGTGGCATATTAAGGCAGGTGCACCAGTGGTCACAGTTAGAACAGTTACTTTGGGGTCTATGTGAGCATGGATCAGTTAATCAATCTCATCAAGGGTGGCAAAGAGGTTATATGTCATAAGAGGAAATGTCCTGTTGCTCTCAGCATTATAAGTTGGTTGAGCATTCAGTGCACTTTGCCTAATCTTATAGAAATATACTAATGATACCAGCTGTATCCCCTGCAAGGTCACTTGGAGGCTAGAGATCCTGTTCAAAATATCCCCCACCAAATCAGTGTTGCAAAAGCTGATTATGATACAATCTCCTTTTTTGTTCTTTAGACTGCTTCTGACTCAATGTACCCTTTTGGCTCCAATTATGGCTCTTTACCTAAGGTCATTCTTAACCAATACATTACTGTTTTCTTCAACTGCTAATGTGTCTCCACGTGGTTTGGGCATAAAGAAGGGACGTTTTCTAAAACTACCACATACAGAGTACAGGAGGTAACTGCAAGATTCTTAAATTCTTTCTGGTACTTTTGACTGATCAGACTCAGTAGCCGGGGAAGGTGAAGTCTTTTTTTCAACCTGACAGCGTTAGACATCAGGGTTGGTGAGAACCACAGGAACAGGATTAGTTTGGCTCGCCCTGTTGTCATTCAAATCACCAGTTACACTCTAGTTACAGATTCTAGGCTAGGGTTTGTGTTGTGAGAGAGCTGTTCACAATGAAGCAATGCTGAGACTCATCAAACTCATTCCAAATAGTTGGATTGTTTTGGATCCTTGTCAGGAGTTCCTTCAGGGTGCCTGTCTTTGTTTCCATTTTACATGTTCCCAGAGTGATTTTTGTCATAGGCCCTGGTTGCGTGTGCTGGATCTAAATTGCCTTTTTTTCTATTGGGGAGAATCAATTACATCTTTGTTAGGAGATTTACAAATGGAATTGTACAGCCCCTGCGGTATTATTGTAATATAATGGCTCCCCAGGTATACACATGGGTTGCTTACTTTTGGTCCATCACTCTACGAAGGGCAACCTGCATCAGTCTGTGGGGCTGTCCCAAAAGGCAGTGAATTGTGATCGCTATTTACTATAGGGGACAAAGACTGCCTTGCTGCCCCAGTCTTTTTTCCACACTCTCAATTTAAGAGTTTATAGCGCTCATCGCAGTGTTTAAATAATTAGTAATTGAACCGCCCAGTAGGAGCTCAATATAAGAGATAGTAATAGAACAGACCTTTCACTACCAATGCTTTGCCGTCTGGTGATGACATGAATATGTGCTGGTGTTGACTCCTAATGACCTGGCCAAAAGAAGTGGCCCAGCCTCGTCTTGCTGTGCTCCAATGCGCATCTTGTGCGCATCCTGCGATGGTCTTATGCAGTTCTTTAAATCATGTTGGGTGCTGTCAGGCCCTTCCTTGAACAGGGAAAGGCTGGTGGACATAGTTACACCCCAGCCGGAGCCTTAGGATATCTTGTGGTAGAAATGTGGGCAGGAAAGGCACTCCAACAAAGGAACCAACGCTGTGGGTCTGATGTGACGCTTTAAAGAGCATTGTGTGGTGCTAGGCCCCTCCTCGAACAGGGGAAGGCTGGGAGATGTAGTCCCACCCCAGCTAGGGTCTCAGGATATCTTGTGGTGGAACATTGGGCTGGGAAACTGCTCCAATGAAGCAAACAGCATTGTGGGTCTGATGAAGCACATTAAAGCACGTCAGGTGCTGCCAGGCCCCTCCTCGAATAGGGGATGACTGTGGAACGTAGTGGCACCCCAGCTGCGGCCTCAGGATATCTTATGGTGGAAATACAGGCCAGAAAACAGCTCCAACAAATGATTATTCATCAGTTGTGTGGTTTTCTATAACACAAGCATGCTCCTAAGGTGCTAAAGTATTGTGCTTTGAAATATACAGGTTGAAAAATATAACTGATCAAAAACAAATTAACAAACAAGTAACATAAAGTAGACATACAGAATAACCATATATCAACAGTAAACAGAATCACTAATGGGTGTACCTCAATGCAGATATGCAATAATTAGCAATAAAAACCAAGACAAATCAAAGTAAGGATCTTTCTTATTTTACAAATAATGAGTAGAGAAAAAAGTAAGAGCAAGAGGTGATTAGGAGCAATGATAGGAAAGGTCAACCTAGTAGTTATGATAGCCACCACATGTGAGCTATGTAGGAACTGGAATGATAGTACATATTTTGAAAAAGAAAGAACTCAGGGTCTTCACTGCGGAGAATAATGGGGAAGAAGGGCTAACGCCTATAGGGTGTTAAGTGTTTCACACCCAGGGAATGTGAGAAATTGGGCTTTTGGTTGACTGGAAGTGTTAATGCTAAAGAAGCAACAGCCACAACCTCTGTCAGGGTGAACCACAAAAGTCACTAAGGTAACCTTTACATAACCCTCAGGTAGCTTGGCACAAAAGCAATCAGGCAAGGTACAAAGTAGTTATGCAGCACACAAACTGTGTCAAAGTGAAAACACAACCCAAAAAAAATTCCACATCAACTTAGAATAATAGAGTACATTTTAAAACAGTATTTGATAACGAAATGACTAAAATCCAATCAGTAGAACTAAGGATTTTTTTAATTTAAAGTAAAGGTTAATGCCTAAAAAATGCCAACTACAGTTAACAACTTGTCATGCAAAAGTGAGTCAAGGTAAAAAATATGGGAGACTCTGATGGAGCGTGAGTTGAATACAAAAAGTGTGTAGGTGTGGTTGGCGCATACCTACAGACTTAGAAGAAATTTTGACAAAAATTCTCTGTAAAGGTAGAAGTTCAGTACGGCAAGGCTGCGGGTGCTGCCCAAGGAGGAGGCATTGTTGTGGGGAGCAGCTGAACAAAGTCTCTGTGAATATTTCTTAATTTGTACTTACAACCTGATTTAGATCTTGGTGGATGGGGTTACTTTGCCACAAACTTGACAGACATCCAGCATTTCGTTATATCTTATGGAAAATGTAATACGGCAGATGGAATAACCGTCTTGTTTGTGACAGAGTAACCCGTCTGCCAAGACATAAATCAGGCCCTTCGTCTCTTTTTCGGAAGCTGGAAATCTCCAGCGGGATAAGGCTAGAGGCCGTAGCCGATGAGAGTTCCAGAAGGCTGTATACCAGTTTGACGTAGGACCACTGAATAAAATGTGCTGCTGAGGAGAAGAATGTAGTGGGAGCTGCAAAGTCAGGCCGACTGGTGATAAACTTTGGGTGGATAGACAAGCTGGTTGGTCTTCTCTCAAGTCCTCACAGCAGTTTTTAGCCAAAACATTACTCAGTCAAAAGTTTTGCATTTTGCCCATCTGGGCGCCTTTAACACCACACTCAAAGGTCGCAGTCTGGAGGGCCACCATTTGTTGGTTTAGATCTCACTCAGGCTGGGGCCATATGTGGGTTAAAGATAGTTGAAGACTTTTATTTTGGGCTCAAGCAGCAGGGCAGGCTTTAGAGGGTCCATGTCAGGCGCCAAGCAGCAATGTAGTCCTTCTTGGTGCAGAAAAGCAGTCTCTTGAAATACATAGCTGGCAACAGCACCAGACAGTCCCTTGAGAGTCCTTCCATAAGCCCAGAGAGTGAAATTAAGAGTGTGTCTGAAGGTCCTATTTTTATACCTTGTGCCTTCTTTAAAGTAGGATTTGCTAGAAAATTCCCCTTTGAAGTGTTTGAAGTACTCTGCTTCCTCTGCCCTGGCTCTAAGATGATGCACGGGTGACAAGTCCTTTGTGTGAAGGAAAAGCACAGCCTGTTCAGTGGTAAATGGGGCTGTGTCAAACTCCACAAATCCTGCCAGTTGATGGCCCATCCAAGCACACTTAGGCCCTGATTTATACTTTTTTTGTGCTGCATTAGTGTCATTTTTTGACGCAAAAGCAGTGCAAACTTACAAAATACAATTGTACCAGAGGTATTGTTTTCTAGGGACTTACGGGGGTGCTAAAGTCAGGTTGCAATTGTGAAATACAATTGTATTTTGTATGTTTGCGCCACTTTTGCGTCAATAAATGACAGTAATCATGGCCTAAATTCCTCTACTGTGTGGCTGTCTGTGAGAAATAAACAATGCCTTATTGCCAACTACACCTAGTCATGTGATCCAGGAACAGGCTGTATGCACCCGATAGTTAGGGCAGGAAAATGGCAACTTTCTAAAAGTGCCATTTTTCAAATGTAACTTAAAATCCAACTTTACCATTAAAGAGGATTTTACTTACAATTTCTCAGACACTAAACATGAAATGTTTACCTTTTCCCAATGAAACATTAGCATTTATTAAATGTAATTCGGCAGCCCAATGTTATCCAACGTAGGCCTCAGAGTAGTGAAAAACTAATTTATGAGTGTTTCACTACCAGGTCGTGTAAAACTTTAAAGTACCTGGCCAACCTTTTAATTGCAATGGACAGTGCCCTCTTGGCTACCTAGGGCCTAACATAGAGGTGACTTCTGTGCAATAAAGGAGAACTTTAAGGCTTAGCAAGAGGGTTGTATTGCCAAGTCAAATTGCCAGTGTAAAACTGCATTGAGATGACAATGACAGGTCTGGGGTATGTTTTAAGAGGGTACTTAAGTGGGTGGTGGAAGAAATGCTGCAGCCCACTAGTAGCATTTAATTTACAGGTGTATGGTATATGTTTGAAACTGGGCTTCTTTGCAGATGCCTTTGCTTTTTTAAAACCTTTTTTAGAACTACTATATGCTGGTTTTCAACTCTGACAGTGCACTGAGGCCTGCTTATCAGACCTCAGTGCCAGTTCTCTTTCCTTAAAACAAAGTATGTCTGATTGTTTCACAAATGGCACAGGACTTTAGCACCCCTGCAAGTCCCTAGAAAACAATACCCCTGGTACCTAAGGCATGGGTACTAAAGAGGGTCCCGTGCGGGCTGCAACATATCATGCCACCATAAGGGACCCATACACAAATTGCACACAGACTGGCATTACAGACTGCGTGTCAGGGTGCAAACCCTGAGTGAAAACACAAGATGGCACATGCCAAAGTGACTGCATGAATCATATGTAAGTCACCCCTACAGCAGGCCTTAAGAGCTCTAAGGCAGGGTGTGTTAAAACACGTTAGGACATGTCTGCATGAACAGATGTGCCCCTGTGATGTCTAGTTCTATTGCTAGATATTGCAAGTGACCAGGCAACCATCTTAGAACATGAACTGGACACTAGTCATCACCAGTGACTCAGCTACATGATGGCTTCATTAATAAATAGTGCCGTTTGGTATCAAACACCTCGTCTTAATAAATCCATGCTGATTCCAGTATTGGTTTATATTATGACAATCACCCAGCCGACACTTTAGAAGTGCTCTCTTAAAACCCACGAGTCCTTTAGTGTATTGGCTGATTGACCAGCCTGCCACCACAAATGAGTGTCTGACCCTCTGGTGGTGAGAGCCTCTGCTCTCTGAGGTTAGAAGCAATGTCTACTCTGGCAGGATGTGTTATCACTTCCACCAAAAGGATGGCTAGTAAATCTGCATACCAAAGCCAGGGACTTCAAAGCCCCTGCTACCTTTGGTACTCATCCCCTAGCTTCCCCCAGGCCTGAGAGAGACAACCCCCTGCCTTGAGGCCCACTTGGCACTAGGACAGGCAGGAAAATGAGCTGTGCAGGAGGCGTGCTGCACTGCCAGGTTGGGCACACATCAAGGGTGACTGGCCTGAAGTGAACACAAAGTTAGGAATTCCACCATCTTGTGTATGGTGGAATTAGCAATTCTGGGACTGAGTGATACCCAATCCCCAAGGGAAATGGTGTAGTGACCCCATGTGTAAGTAGCCCATTGGATACTAACCTTCACCTTCTTTAACACCGCTAAGTTGAGTATTTAGGGGATCCCTGATATCAAGACGTCAAAATTTGATGATAAAAGAGAAGGAGTGGACTATGAAGAGTGCTGACCCGAGAACCGAGGAGCAACAACTGACTTGGCGCCAACCCTGACAGTCTACCTGCTGCCCCTGGCAATCCTCAAAGAAACAGACACATCCAGAGAATCTCCCTTAGAGTAGAGTAGCTGTTCCCCTATAGCTGCAGGCACCAAAGAAGCAAGGTCCAGTTCACCATCCTTCTGCTTACCAGGACTACCAATGCAGCAGTCACCCAGTAAGAGGTCATTGCGCTCCTACAGGTCAGATACATCCTCCCTCCAAGTGTTGGGATGCCAAGACCGACTGGAGCCTCACAGGAGAAACCAAGGCTTGTTGTGTCTAACCTGCACATCGAGTGACTTCAGGGGTAGTGAGACCCACATCAAGAGAGGCCCAGCTGACCTGCTTGCCCCGCTTCTGCAGAGCCCAGTATAAAGAATGAGTCCCTGACCGCTGACACCTCAAAGTGCCTCTGCACCTGCACTCCAAAGTCTGAGGGAGGTGACAGTGCCTACAGGGTCCTGAGAGCCACAAGAGCACAGGCCATCCTGTGTTTGGTTTGGAGAAGACCACCCACTAAGCTAACAGGTCTAACAGGGCATTACTGTATTATTATTATGAAAAAAGCATATGGGCTATTTTCATTCAAAGTCTTTTCTTGCATTTGCTGTTGAAAACAGATATCTACCCCCTTTTCTTTCCATTTCTCCCCTTCCAAAGAAACCCTTTGCTCATGCTTGTGATTTTATTAATTTTCATTGTATTTTAGAGTATTTTTCTAGAGAAGTTGATTGAAATTTGAACATCAACTTAGCTACTTAATTAAGTCCTAGGTAACAAACTCCTAGAACATTTTCACTTGGGATTTAGACTTGGTTGTAACATGTAAACCTCTCTTTTACACATTGCAGATTATATGCTCCAGTTGCTTGTCTTGATAAACTCTTGCCTTTTGCTTCTGGAACTATCCACTGCCTTTGCCAGTGTTAGTCACACTTCTCTGATCGACATGCATAAGTACATAGATCAAATGTATATTGGTGGTGTTATCCTAAACTGGTTTATCTCCTTGTTTGTCAAGCTATATCAACTAGTGGAAATTGATACATATTTATATAGATGTGTCAGAATGTAACAATCGGTTCCTTAGGGCTTCATGCTATTGTCAGTTTTTTCAATTCATTTATGAAACTCTCTGGGGTTGTCTTGCAATTTAGGGATGTATTATCATCATTTATGCTGATAATGCACAGGTGAACCTGAAGATCAGTTCTCCTATTGATGTATCTCTGCTCTCCAAGGCCGTGGATTTCTCTAACCACTGTGATCCTCTCTCTTTTTTTGCTGTGTTTTAGACTAGGTTTACATTACGAGAGCAGATAGTGAGACACACCACATCTTCCTGCCATATGAGGATGACTGGACTTGCACCTTCATCCAGAACCAGCAGAGTGACTCCAAGGGCTAGTTGGCTGGCCTCCTGACCAGAGCCTCAGGGACATAATAGAATACAAACGTCTTCAACTTGAACCTGGACTCTCCCTGCTGTGATTCCTTACCCCCAAAATGGTGTCACCACATCCTGTACCTTTGAAAGTGGGGAGAAAAGTGCTCCGCTTGCCCAGATGTGGTCTTCATCAGAACCGACACAGTAATGCATCTGATGCAACACGATGGAACTCAATGCAGACTTTGTATCGCAGCCCTCACAGCTCCACATCGGACCAATACAGTGTGATACATCTCAATGCAGAATGCTGCATTGCTCCTCAGAACTGTTGCTTTGTGGGGCAATGCCTTACATCAAGGACAAGTGGTACAATTCTCAGGGGGCCTAACTTGGTCTCTGCATTGGGCCCGCAGTCCTTCAAGGATGATCTGAACTTGTAACTTTGTCCCAGTCCGGCGCAACCAGATAAGCACAGTTGGCACTTTACCTGTAAAGTTGCATATCTCCAGTTCTACTAATTGGAATTTGGAATTTTTTTGTTTTGGTGCCAAATAATCTAAAACATTTTATTATATTTTATAAATTGATGTAGGATTTTTTTTGTGGTGTTTTCACTTTATTACTCTTTGTGCACCCCGTAAATATTTTACACACAGCTTCTAAGTTAATCCTGACTGCTTTGTTCCAAGCTACCAGAGGATTAAGTACAGGTTGATTTAAGGGATTGTGGCTGTTGCTTGTAAAGGGCTCACACCCACCTCAACCAACAACCCAATTTCTCACAGCAAATGCTAATTTTCATAAAGGAATGAAGATAGCAAACAACCACTGTGTCAATGAAATCATCCCAATAAGGTCAACATCACTATACAAAAGTTAGAATAAGAAATAATTAAATGATTCTTAACATGTTCTATGCAGTATTCACAGAATATGGTGTTATCACCTGTAAGAAGTTATGTGACATTTAATCTGCTTGCTAATTGTATATGTGAGGTCTTTTAGAAACAAGCTTTGTGATGAGGAACAATGACAACTGAGGTCCATGATTTTTCATGTCAGTGAGTAAGGTGTCAATCAAAATCAGTATATCTAGATGGAAGTTAACAATGGGGACAGCAACCTCCAGTCTATACCTTATTGTTGATCAGCAATTATACAGAAGACAGCATAGTGAGCAACGCATTTTATTTTAGAAAATAACAATTAGCAATTTGAGGTCTACACTGGGACCAATTCTCATTGGAATATATTCTCCTTGGTGAATATGATGCAATGATTTGCATGCTATAGTAAGTAATGAGAGTGAGACCACTCATTATATTAAAGTACTTGATGTAAGTACCACTTGACCCAAACACTTTGCCTTTTTAAAAAAAAGCTTTGTGGCATGCAATGGAGTCGAGGTGGGTCTCTTTTGTGCAGGATTACATAGAACCTAACAAGTATTCTTGTTTTTGCTGCATTTATGCTTTAAGTTCTCATCTCCTTTGTTGTCACCAACCCAGTGCCTCACCTGATTCTACCTTTGAGCACACGTGAAATTGGTAGTGCAACAGCACTGTTGTAAATGCATAATTTAATATTCAAACCAAAGATCATTTTGGCATGCACACACTGTGCTGTGGTACTACTTTGTATGCTTACCTAACAAAACACAAGGGGAAAGAGATGCTACTCTTGCTATAGGTCCATTCTGCAATCTTTTTTTTCCTACACATACAAACACTACAAGGAGTGGCTGCATTTGACATTGAGAGATGTTAAATGCATTCAGACACAGCTCTATGACCTGGTGTTTGCTTAAGTTAAATTGCAAGTCCGCAGAGTGCTGTCATTTTGAGGGTGTACTTTTCTAGAGTGGAAAAGTGGCCCTTTGTGTATGTGCAATGAGGGTTTCTTCTCAGTGTCAAAGCAAATTATTCCATCGCTACAAGTGGCGAAAATCAGTCCATGACATTTTCTACCATGGATTATGGTTTAAGTGAACTTGTGGTTGTCTCTTCTCAGCAGTGACTATCCATTGTCGATCCTCCCACGGTGTACCTCAATTCATGTTTCTTTAAAATTGATGGTTCTACAGTATATGTTTGAGTTGCCTTTGCAACACTGCCGACATTATTGATCTCAGAGCCTTCATAATAAATATAAGCTATATTCCAGAGGGAGGTACCGTAGAGACAGAATTGCCAGGCACCCACCGCAAGTAACAGTAGGGTACCATTAGTTGCTCCACGGGCAGGAGCTAAGGGGGGAATCCCTCGTCCGTTTCGGCATCAATGAGGGTTACCTGTGACGTCATCTGGCGGCGCCTGGAACAGCAGCATTTTAAGCCATCATGAAGTGACGGAACAGCCTCTTTCTCTCTTCACCGCGCACCAGGAACCATATACTGCATCACCCACCCACCCTGGGAGGAAGGCGGAAATGAAGGAATTTCTTGCAGCAGGAAAAGGGGGCTACCCAAAAATTTGGACTGATCTACTGAACTTACACCTTTGAGGGGTATTGATTTGTGTGGACACAGGGCGAGCAGGAGTGGTGACTGACCTGCCGGTGGTCCTAGATCGTTCTACCCTACCCAGGGATACCTGAAGTTGAACATTTTGGGGATTTTGCCTGGTGAAAGGTGCCCCGCTATGCGGTGGCCTGGGCATGTGTTTATATTGAACTGCGGTTATTGCCCATCCCTCCGTGTGATAGAGGAAAGGTTTCTACCGGATGCCTTTGGATGAGGGCGGGGTTGATGGATGAGGAAAGGGGCCTTCCGGCACTTTTTTCATCCTGAAGCGCTTTACTTGAAGGTGGAGACAAATGTGGTATTGCTTGCACACTACTGCTGTTTTTGATGATCTTATGTTCTCTAATATGCTCTGTATTCTCATAGCAATAATGTCTGCCTAACTATGGATATCATTTCCTTCTGAAACTAGGTGACTATACGAATAAAAGGCTACGCCATGGTGAAACCACTTTAATTCCAATGGTCTATCACCTGGAGAACTGTTTCAGGGGGGCAGCTACTTGCACGTTGTGAATGCACTATAGGAGGGCATATTGACAAAAAAACAGAGCAACAGCTGCTAATCGTGAGAGGGAACGGAGGTGACAAAGCATAAGGACAAAGTATAAAAACTAGTAAACATGGTAGCATAATTGCCTGTACCTCTCTCACCACCACGATATGGCTGTGCCACAAACACTAGAAGTTTTTGTCAGAGGACTACAAGTTTCAGCAGGTCTCAGTTTCGATTATTTGCACAGTACAAAGAGGAGTCCTATCCTGCCCCCATTGCTTAGTATCAAGTGTCCCGTCTAGAGCTGGTAGTTTCGAGGCCCAACACCATAAAAAAAAAAATGACCAACTTACCCAACATGTAAAAACTGTGAGCAGCATACCAGTACCGTCCGACTGACCTTCAAATTCACCATCTGGTTCAGAAAGGATGATGTGGAAACTGAAATGTGTATGTGGCCATGCATTCTCTACAGAGCTCCAATGTTTCTAATGTATCGTCTGATCCTCGGACTAGTGGACTCGTGGCTTAGAGTTCAGTAGCAGAGTGCAGTGTTGCAGAGCAGACTGCCGTAGACTGCAGAGGGATAGAGTGCATTGGCATAGAGTACAGTGTTATTGAGTTGAGTGGTGCAGAGTAGGATGGCATAGAGAATAGTGGCATTGAGTGCATAGTTGCGGAGTAGATTAGAGTTGTGTAGAGTGGATTGGCACAGAGTATAGTGATGCAGAGTAATGTGGAGAGGCTTAAAGTGAAGGGGCATAGAGTGCAGTGGTGGAGAGGGGAGTGGTGGATAGTAAAGTACAATAACCCAATGTAGAGTGACATAGGATGAAGTTCTGCAGTTTGGAGTGGTGCAGAGTAGAGTGCAGTGGAGTAACGTGGAGTATGCATGGTGTACTTCCACGCTGCCATTACAGATAACCCATCTTCAATTGAAATGACCAATATGTTTGCACATACAGTTTTACAGATAAAGGTATAGAGTGCACAAATGATGTGTGGAAACATCAGCACTTAGTGTATTGATTTATTTTGATTGTATTAAAATATCTGCTCCCACCACACTTCAGAATTACCAAAATTGTGTTTATTTTTTGCTTTCCTACTTCTGATATATATTGAAACATCTGCACAATCCATTTACAGACATTTCATTTTCTTTTGTGCTATTAAAAAATAACATTGTACTGCTTTCCTCCAGCACACCCCCAGTGACCAGCATGATTGTCCTAAAACCTTTAATTCTGAAGCCAGAGAAAGAAAAGTAAATTTTGTGCTCACTCGAAAGACAAAGCCTGACATTTGATGTCTATGTTTGAATGCACAGCAGATGTGACAAGATAATAACAAGACTTAAAAGTCTGTTTACAGAAAGTGAGTACTCATGGAAGAATACAATAAATAGGGTATGAGCCATGGGAGGGACAAAATCATGCTGGACAGCCTAAAGCAAATAAAGCCAACAAATAGAAAGCACACAAATGTGAGTTGCCAAACACAAAACCAATAGGAAGTAATGTGCGGACTGCATTCCCTAGGAAATGTCCACCAAATGCTGTTAGCAAACCTAACAGCTGCACTTTCTGGTAGGCTCGCACCTAAAAATTGTTCTGGGGGTCTGATCCAAGATGTGAATGATGCTAGCGACTGAGTCAATCTCTGAAGTGGGTGGACCCGTTGCTGTTTCTAGGAATGTATCCTGTGGGCTGATCCAACATGTGAGTGTCACACCAACAGGACAATGGCTGGTAGAGCATGAACTAAGATCCTATTCCCTTTATGTCATTTTGTTTATTATTTATTTATTAGATTTCATTGATTACAATAGTCTGGACAAACAGCTAAAGCTATTTCTACCCCGGAACTAAAAAGCACTGAACAAGAGTGCAATACGTTCCATGCATTTTCTGAAATCATACGAGCTTGTTATATACCACTTTTGTGTATTATATTTAAGTAACCACTGTTTTATTTGTGGTGCAAACATCCATTTTTACATTCGACCACGTTCCTTTATTGTTCTTCCAATGCAGGACATTACTATATTTACTTTTACTGCAGGTCGTATGATGTGCAGATTGGCTCCATATATTTTTTTTTACCACACAAATGTGTTATTTCAACTAACCTTAACAGAATGTTAAATCCTTAAGGATTTAGAGGTTACAGTATCACACAGACCTATTTTAGACTATGATTTCACCTATTCTATTCCACGGTATATTTTAGAAAACAGACGCTTTAGGATTCAAATGTTAATTTAACTAAAGTTTTGGAAAATGCAAAACTATATTTCTACAAGAGTTTATATCGGGTCTCTATACAGAAATCTCTGTTTGTCGAAAATCCCTTTTCAAATGTAGTAACTGTGTGTATTAGGCACTGTGAAATGGAAATATACTGTACGTTTTAACAATAACATCAAAATGTTGAAATAAAACACCATTTTCATTTACAATTTTGTATCTACTTAGTTGAATAATTTAATTGATAGGATTTTTTTTTCCATATTTTCCAAAGTATAGTAATTTCTTTATGCATTGCAATAACTTAACTTCACCTCTATCTGTGTTGATTCATTTAATTTGGAAAACTTGTAGGAGGCTGGTCTGCTTTGTAGTGGGTATCTATGGTACTTACACCTTATACTAGGTCCAGTTATCCCTTGTTAATGAAATGTAGGCAGTGTCTAAAAGCCAGACACTCTAGAGAGAGCTGTAGACGAGGAGCCAAGGCTTATCTAGGAGACATGCATCGCTCATGCAGTACCACTGTAGTCACACAGTACTCACACACATGAAAGAAAACTCAGTGTTACAAAAATAAAGGTACTTTACTTCCTGGCCACCCCAGTGCCCAGGAAGTAGAGTAAAACACAGTAATTTTCCCAGAACACACAGAAACACAAGAGATAAGATTATGCAAGAACAGTGGCGGCTGGCAGCTTTAGGAGGGAGGGGCCGGGCGGGATACTCACACACACACACACATTCTTTCACACACAAACACGCAGGAACGCACGCGCGCACATCCATTAACAACACTCATACCATTCAAACATGCACGCACACACCAAACATTCATTTTAAAAGATCGCACACTCATTCTTTCACACACATGCACGCACACACATCCATTAACAACACTCATAACACTAAAACATGCACGCGCGCACCAAACATTCAAGTTAAACCATCACACACACACACTTACCTTCAGCCTCCAGGTCCCAGGAGGGTTGGGACTGCTGCCTTCCCTCATTGGCTGACCTTTGGTCAGCCAATGAGGGAAGGCAGCAGTCCCAGCCTCGTCACAGAGTGGGATGAGGTCAGTGAGACTGCTGACCCCACCCCACTCTGTGACGAAGTGTCACTGATTGACACTCGCCCTGGGCACTTCAGGGCTTAAACCTGAAGCGCCCAGGGAGAGTGTCAATTGGTGACACTTTCCTTGTCACCCAGGGAAGGGCCTCGAGGCACCTTTGCTGAGCCAAGGAGGTCACGCCCATAGGAGCTGTGACCTCCTCAGCCCAGCAAAGTTCAGCTCAGGCAGCTAGGAGTGTGCGAAAATCGCGCATGTATGCTCCTGGCTGCCTGAGCTGAACATGGAGAGTGTCTGTCAGGCTGACCTTTGTTCAGCCTGATTGACACTCTTCATGAGGGGCAAAAGGTGGGGGGGGGTGGCCCCTCCGCCCTACAGGACTGTCTGCCACTGTGCAAGAACCAGAAGAGACTGCAAGACACCAACAGTGGATTCCTGGACCTGTGGAAGAAGGGGACGAAGTCCAAGAAGCAGAGAAGAGTCCAGGGAGAACAGGAGCCCCTGCTAACCCGAATGAAGGTGCAAAAGAAGAAGCATCGGTGAAGAACAACAGTCAGTACTGCACCCAAAAAGATGGATTCGGGTTCCTGGTTGGTGCAGATGATGTCCCACGCTGGTTGGAGGATTGCAGTCTGGTTGGTGTTGCTGGAGTCTGGCAACAAGCCTTGGCATACGCAAAGCTTGCGATTAGCGGAAAAAGGTGCTGCCAGGACCCGGAGGGACCTAGTGAACTCTATCCAGGAGGTGGGCTAAGGGGGGCTCTCAGCAACTCAGAGAGTGCACAGAAGACCAGGCAGCACACACAGGAGTCCCACAGCACGAGAACAAAGAAGGTGCAGAAGGAGGCCCATGCAGCACTCCGACAAAGCCTCTGGAGAACCACTCAGGAAGATGTTCGTCAGAGGATAGAGTGCTGGGGGCTGGAGCTGCACGGTGTATAAAGAACTTTGTGGAACGATGCCAACAAGCCTTGGCAACTGCAAAACATGTGGTGCACAGGGGTACTTTCTTGCATGGGGAGGCAAGCTCTTACCTCCACCAAAGATGGACAGTAGGACGTCAGGACCATCAGGACCACTTCAGTCCACCATCTGTGATGCAGGATCCAAGAAGCATCTCCAGGAGAGGGGAACAACGAAGCCAGTCGTCATCGCAGTAGGTGCCTGCAGAAGCAGGGGAGTGACTCCTTTCCCCCAAGGAAGATTCCTTCGCTCTTTTGGTGCTGGCTGAAGACTGGCTGTTCTCTGGGGATGCACAACCAGGAAACAGTTGCAGTTGCTGGCAGGAGCTGAAGATACAATGTTGCAGTGGTCATCTTTGCTGCTTTGTTGCAGTTTGTAGAGTTCCTGGAGGCTCTAGGGGCAGTTTCTTTGGTGAGAGGTTGAAGTGGAGGAAGCAGATGATTTCTGCTGGAGTCTTGCTATCTGAATCTGAAGAACCACCCAAAGGAGAGACCCTAAATAGCCCTGAAAGGGGGATAGGCCACCTAAACAGGTAAGCACCTGTCAGAGGAGGGCTCTGATGTCACCTCCTGGTACTGATCATTCTAATGTTCCCAGAGTTCCCTGCCAACTTGGAATCCAAGATGGCAAAACCCAGGAACCCTCTGGAGGAGCTCTGAGCACCACCCCTGGGGGGTGATGGACAGGAGATTGGTCACTCCCCTTTGCTTCGTCCAGTTTTGCACGAGAGCAGGGACTGGGGGTCCCTGAACCAGTGTACACTGGATTATGCAAGGAGGGCACCAAATGTGCCCTTCAAAGCATTTCCAGTGGCCTATGGAGGCTACGCCTCCCATGCCTCTAACACCTATTTTCAAAGGGAGAGGGTGTAACACCCCTCTCCCAAAGGAAATCCTTTGTTTTGCCTTCCTGGGCTTGAGCTTATCAAGCAAAGGAAGGGCAGAAACCTGTCTCAGAGGTAGCAGCAGCTGGGGCTGCCTGGAAAACCTCAGAAGGCTGTAATGGCAATACTGGAGGTCCTCTAAGGAGAACCATACCACCAATGCTTGCCTTCTGGGGTATGATTCCAACTTTATTTATACCAAACATGCTTATTTTCAGAGTTACCATTATGTAGCTGGAAATATGTAGTGACTTATGTCCAGTACATACGTAAAATGGCGTCCCCCCACTTACCAAGTCCTGGAAAATGGTCCTGGAGGTCATGGGGGCACCTCTGCTAGTGCAGGGGTGCTCTCACACACAGGTACTCTGCACCCTGCCCTCAGGGCTGGAGGGCCTGCTATAGGGGTAACTTATAACTGACCTGGTGCAGTGTAAATGGCAGTGAAGGGGTGCATGCACCTTTTCACGCAGGCTGCAATGGCAGTCCTGCAGAAGCCTTTGCATGGGCTCCCTATGGGTGGCAAAAGATATGCCGCAGTCCATAGGGATGGAGAAAATGGGGGTAACCATGGTAAAAAGAGGGTACTTTCCTCTAAAAAATTATAGAAAAAACCTTTAAATGGCCTGCATCAATTGATTCGAGTTAAGGACCCCACCATTCTTCCATACAATGGTCTTCATGTACTCATGCACTGAATTTGTATATTTCTCCGGAATTTTGCTTCCATATAATTATCAGTCATCCATCCTTTTCCTTTTCATTCTTCACATATTGTTTAAAGAGTTCTACATATTGCCTTCTTCATATGTCTTTCTTCACTCTGTAACAAACACTGTAATTCGCTTTGTTTCATGCACTCCATTAACTATTGCTTTTCAGACGTTTCCTTCACCTGCCTCTCTACAATCATGATTCTACTTCATTGCACTCTCTCACAAAAATGCTATGCTTCCTTCATTCAATACCATTCTTCCTCACCTGCAGACATCTAACATTGTATAAGCCTTAAATATAATTTATGCTCTATACATAATGTTTATGGAGTCTATTTGTGAAGGTCATTTTAGAGTATGTAAAGTACCACTCTGCCTCTTCTAGCTTTCCTGCATAGAGATCTCAGCCTGGGTGGCAGAGATATCCACAAATGTAACTGTAGACTTCAGTAGTAAATATGGGACTGACAAGGGGGATGGTGGGAAAACAGGGAATAATTACCACAAAATGGCTGGAGTTTAGGGAAATTAAAGGAAGATTTTAAAAAGGCATGGGCCAAAACCAAAATACACCTAGTAATGAGAAAGTCAATTGCAATTTAAAAATATAAAACTAAATTTCCTCCTGTAATACTACTGACAAAACATATTTAAATGTACTTCAGTCCAGTCTTGAAGTAGTTATGAACAACACATGGTTAAGGACTGGGACTGTAAAACTCTCCAGTAGGAATCAATTGAGGCTGGGAATAATGCTAACAGAGAACGATATGAAATCATTTACATAACAATTGATATTAAAATTAAATTAATGTTTCAAAATATTACTAAAAAGGTCTTAGCTTATTAATATACATAATAAAATGTGATTAAAATATACAGTAATTGATATCCTATGCTTAAAAAAAATCCATATAAAGTAATACATAATTGTGTACAGTAAAGTGACACATTAAACACAAATGATACTGTGAGGGTGGAGATGAGAGAAAGTTAACATTTAATTGAAAAAAAAAATTACAAAAGAATTTAACAATGATTTTTAATTGTAATACCATTTTAAGTTTTAGTTCAGTTTTCAGAGCCTTGTTACTGTGGTGGATCTAGGCGTTTTAATATATTTTCAATAAAAAATGATATATTTATTCCTTAATGTAAAATTAATTTTCATTAAATGCCCTGTAATGTTCCCTAATTCTTTCATTAGAGGATGCCCCCTGAGATCGTGGAGATCACCACAAAGAGACAGAAAGTTAGTAAAGGTAATCTTACAGCCAGAAAGTAGGCTGTAGGAGGCCCTCACCACTTATTTAAAAGCCTGGAGGCTGGTCTGTTCAAATCTACACAGGGACCTTTGCAAAGAAATGGTGAATGCCATCTATAGGGTGACTGAAACCTAGATGTAAGTGCTTTTGTCATTGTTTTGAATGGCAGAGTCAAACTGTCAGTTGTACCATCCTCCCCAGCCTGGTATCCACTGAATGACTAGACCACGTGAATCAACGGAGCCAAGGAGGAGGGGCTGCCCTGTGAGCCCGGGAGACCTCAAATTCATTCTTCGCACTCCTGCTCTACGGGAGATGCGAATCAACAGAGCCAAGGAGGAGGGGCTGCCCTGTGAGCCCGGGAGACCTCAAGGGTGGGCCCGTCCTTGCCAGGAATAGGCAGGGCAGGGCCCCCCCCGACATCTCTCCAAAGGCTCCTGGATTGGGTGGCACACAGGCACGTGGCCGCCAGAAGGTACTCTCTTGGTGTTTTCCTCTTCTTTTTTTGCTGCACCATGACTGAGCCTAACTTTTTTGTAAATTGAAATAGCAGCATTGTTATTGGGGCAGGTTTAAATCTTCACATATTTGCTGCTGTGCCTATATTACAAAATCCTGTTTTTTTCCCCACAATTGTCGGAGGTGGGACTAACTCCCTTCAAATTTTATTCTGAGCATTTGAAAGGTTGGACTCTGCCCGTGGGGGTTGGTGGTGGGATTCAGCCCCCATAAGTTTGTTCTCTGCCCCCATCCAACCCGAGGAACTTCAATAACTTATCGGGATGGGGAAAAGGAAAGCCAGTGGTAACCCCACTGGGCTGGGAGGGGCAAAGAAAGTACCTCGACATGCCGCTGAAAACTGCACATTGACCCAAATTGATGATCTAATAGAGGAAGTAGAAAGTTTGTTAGCTACTAAGCCCTCTAAGCCCCTTAAGAAAGGGATTACTGCCGCCACCAATGATATAAAATCCTTTTTTGCCCCTGTGAATAGAGAACTGCCGTTACCCACATCACAAGGATCTAATTCAGAACCTATTATGCTAGAAGTTTCAACTAACTTAATAGAGTGCCCTAAACTGAGCCTGCCTAGCCAGCAGGGTAGTGTATTCCCCCTTATAAATTGCGATAACCGTTTCTTACCTCTTGCCCCCTTGGCACCCTCTGATCCAGAGAGGAGTGTGTCAAGAGAGACAGAGGAGCCACTAACACTCACAACTATTCAGAGGGAACACCCTGTTGAGACACAGCTAGTACAAATAAGAGCTGAAAATTGGAGCCTCAGAGAGTACCTTACATCTTTTAGCTATATGATACACGAGAAGCTGGACGGCATATCCGCCGTAATTGGGGGCATAAGGAAATCTTCATTCAACTTTGAGCCTAACTCTGTATCTAGGCAAATTCAACAAGTTGAAACACTTACGACAGGAATACACAGGGGAAAAAGGGATGAAGTGGCAACACAGAACTTCTATGGGGAAAAAAGTGTACTTCCCGTTGCGGCTGGTTTAAACAAATATGACACAAACTGGAATAAAAGGGCGAATCGCGAGGTGCATAGAAACAAATCTTTAGATAAAAGCTTTATAGGCCCTCTGCGAAGTTCCCCATTAAGCCAGATCAAGCACAGTCATTATGACATTTATATGACAAACGTCCCCAAGCTAAGTTATGGTCAAAAAGAGCAAGGGGATTCCCTTAAGAACAAAGTAATCCATTGGATAAGGGGGGTAAAGAAGTGTAGGTCTATCATAAGGGATGACATAGTCACTGTCCAGAGACATTCAAGAGAATGCTCAGCAACAGACCTTATAGGCCTGAAACTGAGCAGCCAGAGCCTAGTAAAGGGCCTTTTGGCACTTGATCAAAGATTGAGACCCGGTACTTCATCCCAAGTGTCACTTGCCCAAAAAATCCCTCAATCATTGGCTAATCTGTTTTTTAAAGAGAGATATAATATCCCAACGCCCCTGAGCACATGCACTCCAAGAAGGGATCATAGGAGCAGCCCAACTTCAACCATAGATTGACGTGAAGCCCCCATAGTGAAGGCTGGGAAAGATGGCATACCTAGTAAAATGGCTTTGGACCCCTCTATACCAAGCAACCAGATATTGTGCATCCTGGGGGCGGAGCCAAGAGCACATTGCAGTGACCAAGTAGAGGAGATGGACCATGGAGTAACGTCTCACCTAAGTGAGAACAGAGAGAACCTGCAAGATATGGGGGATGGATCTGACTTACCGATTAAGATCCTATCTTGGAATGTGGCAGGTTTGCTTCAGAAAATAGCTAACCCTGATTGGTGCAGCCTCATAGATCAACATCATATTATCCTATTGCAGGAGACATGGGCCTCTTCTGTGATTAATAGAGTAGGTTATTGGACCTTTCAGAAGATCGCGCTTCCATCACTATCTGGCAGGGCATCAGGGGGCTTGATAATCTGGCTAAAACATGATTTGTTCCCAAAGGTGAAGGAGCTAACAATCCCCACAAGGGATATACTAGCTGTCGAGGTCGAACTTAGCAGCCCAAGGGGGCCAGTTCATATAGTTATCGCAAACATATACGTTAGGCCTGGCACCCAAAGGTCCCAGACCGCTCTAATTAGTATGCTAACCGACCTCTTGAACTGTTTACCGGGGGGACAGGGTTTACTCGTTGCAGGAGATCTGAACATGCAACTGAATTGCAGAGACGACAATCAGCAAAAAGGAACCCAGTTTGCAGATCAATGGGACAGATCTGGGCCGGTCCGGGTCACAACTAAGAAAGCAGGGGGAGCACTAGATCTATTAGAAGATCTAATAAAAGCAAAGGGGTTAAGAATAGTAAATGGGAACACAAAGTCAGACACCCCGGCGTTGCCTACATATAGGAGAGGTCCATATTCAAGTCGTTTAGATTATATCTTAGTAGACGACGTCCTCTGGAAATCTCTTATCGATATGGTTGTTCTTCCTCGTAACGATAGTGACCATCAAGCTCTGAGTACCTCCTTTTCTACTACTCTATTCAGCTGTAAAACACTGACAAAGTGGGTCAAAGGCAATGCTCTAGCCATGACGAATGATTGCAAAAATGTGAAATGGGAACTGGTGGAAGATGATGTACATTTTCAGTTATTAATTTACAAAATAGTTACATCAACGCTTTTACCCTTGAAACATACTGATTTTGCATCGGTGGATTTGATTAATCTGCATAGTATTTTGACCAATCGGTTAAAACCACACTTCCAGGTAGTAAGGAGGCGGGCAGAGATTAGGGCTAGAACATTGAGGTGGTTTTCTAACTCCTGTCGTCAGGCCAAAACACAGCTATTGGGAGCACTGAAGGCAGGGAATTGTCGAGAGATAAGAGTATCCAGGGCTGCGTACAAAGCAGCATTAAAAAATGCCAAAAAAGAGTGGAAAACTAAATATTGGAATGGGCTGGTAGATGCACTCCATGAGAAGGATTTTTTAATTGTTTTGGAAACTAGTGTCAGGCAAAGGCAGCTCCCAAACCGTGGAGAACTATCCCATAATTCAGCCAGAAACTTGGGTGTCACATTTTAAAAATGTATATAGAGAGCCTCAAACTAGTAGCATTACTGCCCCTTTATTAAAACCTAATGGACCTTTTATTGCCAATACATCAACTGTTGGGACAGTTACACTACCTAAATTCGGCCTGGATCTTTTCTCTCTAAAAGAAACAACCTTGGCTCTCCAATCAGTACGTAAAGGGAAGGCCCCTGGGTTAGATGGTATCCCAGGTGATCTATCTCTGTCCCGACCAACAACTTGGTCCCTATATTTAAATGCGCTCAGCAACGAGATACTGAGGGGTGGAGGACTTCCCCCCACGTGGCAAGGAGCAATTATAGTCCCTATCTTCAAGAAAGGGCCAAGGGAAGAACCTACTAATTGTAGGCCAATAAGCCCAGTTGATGTCAGCCAAAATATATTCTGTAAGCAGGTACTGAATAGATTACAGGCATGGATAGAGGATTCTCATATCCTTTCTGACTACCAGGCAGGATTTAGGAAAGGAATGAGCACAATAGATCAGGCGTTCAGGTTCAATCTTCTTTGCTGGAAATACCTGTCACTTAACAAGAGCCACTTGTACGTGGCTTTTATTGATCTAAAAGCTGCCTTTGACATGGTACCACAGGATTTATTGTGGAATGCTCTGGAGAGCTACCAACTTGACAGAGAATTATTAAGACTGATTAGGTACTTACATGAGGGGACTTTCGCTCAAGTACGTTGGTCTCAAAGTGGTGATCTAACAGAAGCTATACCTGTCGATAGGGGGGGGGTCAGGCAGGGGTGTGTTCTGGCCCCAACACAGTTTAATCTCTTCATCAATGGTGCGGCGGACCAGCTGTTACATTGCAACCATGATGCTCCAAAGTTAGCCTCTGTCCCCATTTTAATGTTCGCTGATGATACTTTATTAATTTTGAGAACGCCAATGGGCCTACAAAATTAACTGGATGCTTTCCACAATTTTTGCTCCAGTAGAGGACTTGAAATAAATCCAACTAAATCAGAGTTTTTAATCTGCATAAATCGTTTAGGGGGACAATGACCATAGCAGGCCATCCGGTAGAGAGAGTTAGTCAATTCGATTATCTGTGGCTTAGGCTAAGAGATGATCAACAGTGGTCGGTGCAGATTGGGAAGAGTTTGTCAGTTCTTAGACAGAAGTCAACAGTGACAGGGAGGGAAATTGCTAATATTTCGGAAGGGGAGATCTCACCCGCCATTACTGTTTACAAAGCAGCGGCAGTGGTAGCTTCAACTTATGGTGCCGAGCTTTGGGGGCACACTAATTGAAGGTGCTTGATGACGGTAGAAAACCGCTTTCTATGTAATTTTTTGCGGCTGCCGATGAGCACCCCCCTCACATCTCTTAGACTTGATCTAGCCTTAAATGAGATTCATAATGAAATTGCTCTAAGGCCATTCATGTACTGGGTCCGTCTCTGGACTTCTGAGTATTTGTCCACCTTTCAAATAGCAATAGACGAGTTTCTTGTGGTTGATTGTGCATCAAAAATCCCCTGGTTCAGATATATTAGAGACATGTGTAAACTCCTTAAAAAGGAGGAGGTGTGGAAAGATCCTCATAACTTGACTAAGGAAGTAAAAGAGCGCATAAACAGGTGTTACTGGGAGAATATCCTGGTGCAAATCTGGTCTAAAAATCAAGGTAGCCGGACCCTACAGTTTTTGGACCACAAATGTAGCCCTAAATTCGAGGCCTATATGGACAATGTAAATCCTCCCTACACCAAAACCCTCTTTATTAAGTTCAGATTAGGGATCCTCCCGCTCAAGACATTTACTGCGAGATGGAGAGTGGAGGACTGTAATCTGACTTCCTGTCATCATTGTCAAGAGATACCAGAGTCACTCGCACACTTTGTTTTTTTGCCCTAGATATCTGGCCCCTAGGAAGAAGTGGATTGTTCCGTTATGCAGGTCAATGGGGATAAGGGAATGTAATACATCATTACGCCTTTTGACAACTGATACAACTGACAAGATAGTTTTTTCATTTGTGAGATATCTCCAAAGTGCATGGGCTATAAGAAGCAGAGAATTGTTATAATTGTGTATTTTAACAAATTGATTTTAGATCTGAATTATTCAATGCAGCAGCTGATAATTGATTGGAGTTAAGATTAATGGCCCATTATATTTTTATATCTTAATGTTTAATACTCTAGAATTTTAAGATTTTAGGATTAATGTCTGGTTTGTGCTGTTTTAATTTGAACAATTATGTGATTTTATAACCTATTCAGGTTAATGTATAATGTGGCACTTCTCGTTTATCTCCTTTTATAATTGATTCACTGTATAATTGTGATATGGTGTTTTACTGCATACTTTTATGGCTTCCAGCCGAAATAAAGTTTTCATTGATTGATTGATTGACTAGACCACGCACTGAGCTGTAAATCACATGTCTTTATTCCTCTGTGTGCATCTGTGAACTCCCAACATTCTAAAGCAAAATCTCATACATTCTATTCTAGTGATTACATCACACACTGATGCAGAGTCCTCGAAAGACATAAAAGTTCTATTCAAATCATGAAAGACACCACATCTCCCCCTCTGTTAAATAAAAAATTGCACCTTTTTAGAAATCATTAGACAGATGCAATATATATATACATATATATATATATATATATATATATATATATATATATATATATATATACAGAAACATGTACAACTATTTCTCTTCAATTAATCTTCTTGGCGTTTTGATTTGTCTACCCGATCTGGCTTCTCAACGCTGTGACTGGTTGTCTTCACCATCAGAAATGGCCAAGGATGGCAATGAATCAGCAACAGTCACTGAGTTTTCACAATCAGTCTTTTTTTCACCATCTTGAGCTGGAGATCAATGAAAAATAGGCCTGACGTGAGAAGAGTCTCTGGTAAGGACCTTCTCAGATTGGTGGGCATTCACAATGTGTACTCAAGTAGACACTACTTGAAATGGTTCAGAGTCGTACGGAGCATCAGATTTTCCTTTCCATTGTTGTTGAGCGATCACCAAATCTCCCTTTTGGAATGAGAGGTCTTTGGCATGTTGCCTCTTGTCTTGATATATTTTCATCTTCTGTATTGGAACCAAGTCCCTCGTTCAATTCATGTTTTCATTATTATTGTACTGTATTGTATTGTAATGGTATTTATATAGCACTTACTACCCTTGACAAGGCGTCAAAGCGTTTTTTGGCGAATAGCACGCTACTTCGGAACCCAAAAAGAATTAGTGATGGATTAGTATAGGGAAATATGAGTACAGTTTTAGTATTATTATGAGTTAATTTGAACGTGGATACGAGAGTTTGTTAGTTAGATTGACTGGAGTAATGGAGGGGTGGACGAGGGAAGAATCCAGAAGTTTTAATTGGGAGTTTATGGTAATAGGATTTAGGCTTGGCATGAGTATAGGGGGGGATGGAGGAGGGAAGAGTCTGTGGAAAGGGTTAGGGAGATCGTAGTAGCAGGGTGAGATAAATGAGGGAGAATATAGTAGGGTTGTTTGGGAGATCATGGTAGCATAGTGAGGTTTGGATGAGTTAGATGTGG
Organism: Pleurodeles waltl; assembly: GCF_031143425.1. NCBI lineage: Eukaryota > Metazoa > Chordata > Amphibia > Caudata > Salamandridae > Pleurodeles > Pleurodeles waltl. Next base: position 448,165,040 of record NC_090442.1, on the reverse strand, counting down.
AAGCGGAGGGAAGAGCTAAGGCAGGGTTATTTAGGAGATGAAAGTAGTAGAATGGATTTGGGATGAGTGAGAGTGGGAATGGAGAAAAGATTGATAGAGACGTGAAATATGGTGATGGTAGATAAGTGTGATATAAGATGAGAGCAGGGATTCATAAGTATCTAGTATAACAACTTATCTAGGAGTTATGTAATGACCTATGAACATGTTAAGCATAGAATAACATACACACACACACACACACATATATATATATATATATATGTGTATATATATATATATATATATATATATACGCAAACACACACACACACACATACATACACACATGAATACACACACATATGCACACATATACAGTATATACATGCATGTACCTATTTAAACCATGAGTAAATATACTTAGTTAAAAGGGTTTAAAGAGTGTGTGTTAGTAGTTTATTGTTATGACATAGTAGCGATACATATTTTCTAAAGAACTATATATAAGTAGAACATACACATAATCAGAAAAAACATTTATCAACATAGGCATATGCAATCCATAGTTGTTTGAATATGGTGGTTATGAAGGAAAGAGCAAACTCTTGAGTAGTTTTCTGAAGACAAGATAGTTATTTGTGGCTCTTATAGTTGGGGGTAATGAATTCCATAGAGAAGGATGTACCACCTATAGTCTTTTTCGGTGGTGTTCTAAGGCGGGGTGCAAATCTTGAAGTTTCTTTGTTCAATGTATTTGGGTATTTTGTTTCTGATAAAAAGCGGTCCTGTTCCAAGCTTAGCTTTGTGGGTGATACAAAGCAGCTTGAAAGTGCATCTTCTGGCAACGGGTAACCAGTGTAGTGCTCTCAAGGCAGGGGAGATGTGGGCTTGTGGCTTTACATGTAATAGTGACTTGGCTGCGGAGTTCTCAATACGTTGTAGTTTTAGATAGATAGAGATGATTCATGGTAGAGGCCATTTGCATAATCCAGTTTGGATAGTACAAGCGAGATAGTAGCTTGCACCTTGTGTGGAAATCCGAGGTGGGGGAAGATGTGACATAGAGTCTTGAAGGTGATGAAGCTTGTTCGTGCTAATTTGTCCACTTGGGCATTCATAGTTAACTTGGAGTCCATGGCAATTCCAAGGTTTTTAACTTCCTTGGATAATTGAGGAGGTGGTCTGAGATTGTCAGGCCAGGCGCACAGTGGGTCATAACTTTTCCAGTCACCACATATGAGTATTTCTGTTTTGGAGGCATTTAGTTTGAGATGGCTCCAGGTCATCCACTGATCAACAACTCTGAGGCAACTGAAGATTTCTGAGTTTTCAATGTTTTTGGGGCATTCTAAATTAAGTAGTAGTTGTGTGTCATCTGCATAGTTGTAGCAGGTGAGATGAAAATCATTGATCAGTTCTGGTAATGATATCATGTAGATGATTGAAAAGCAAAGTTGAGATGACTGATCCTTGGGGGACCCCTGCTTTTGTGAGGTAGGGTTTGGATGAGAAGGGGGGAGAATAGATGATATTAGATCTTTTTTGAAGGTAGGATTTAATCCAGTCGAGAACAGATCCTTCTATGCCAGCTTCATGGAGTCTTTGAATTAGGGTGTCAATGGTCAACCGTATCAAAGGCAGTCGAGAGGTCCAAGAGAAGTAGTGCAGCAACTCCATTGCGGTCGACTGTGTTTTTAAGATCATCCCAGATTGCTGTGCGTGCCAATTCAGTGCCTCTTCCTGGACAGAATCCTGTTTGGAAGTCTGAAAGTATAGAATTGTCTTCAATTAATTGTGACATCAGGGCGAATGCTGCTCTTTCTATCAGTTTGCCCAGGAAAGGTCCATTCATGATTGGTCTGTAGTTGTTGGGGTCTTGCAGGTCTAGGTTTGTTTTCTTTAATAACGGTCGTATGTATGCCTTTTTCAGGTCTACAGGAAAAGTTCCTGTAGTTAAAGAGTTGTTGATGATTCTTCTTACAGGTGTGGCAGCAGAAGTAGATAAAATAATGTTCTTGAAGATCTGTGGTGGACAAGGGTCAGAAGGGCAACCGGAAGGTCTGCTTTCTTTGACCAAATCCATACATTCACCTTGGGATATTTGTTTGAAGGACTGTAGAGGCTGGGTTGGTTTATTATTAGAGGAAAGGGGTTGGTGCGGATGGTTTTCTTCTGTTTTAAATAGGAGTCCAATGTGTCTGCCTTGATTGTGTAGTGAGTCGCCAGGTTGTTTGTGAAATCTTGAGTAGTGGGATAACTTCCTTCCATGCATTTAGGTTTTTGAAATTCATTGAGAATTTTATAAAATTCTTTGGTGGCAGATTTAGCATTTTGAATTCATTCTGTCTGAGTAGTACCCTTTTTTAGCTTTTTTGATTGATGATTTGTATATTCTGTTAAGTTTGTATAGCTGCAGGTTGTGTTGACTGTTGTTTGTTTTGAGCCAGGTCCGCTGCAACTTTCTGATTTGTTGCTTTATCTTTTTAAGTTCTGTGTTTCTCCAAGGTGTTGGTTTTCTTTAGTCGTGTTTAGTTTTCCTGAGTGGTATTAGGATATCAAAAGCTTCCTGTAGCAACTCATAAAGTATTGTAACAGAATTAATTGTATCTAAATCTGTGTTGGCTGTTACTTGTGTTTCTAAGTCATCAAAATCGAGTTTGCTCCAAGGTCGATAGGTGCATGTACGTAAGTAGTTGTGGTGTGTGTTGATTTGTGGAGTTTTACGTCAGAAAGTTATCAAATGGTGGTCTGACCATGTGATTGGCGTGCTGCTATGAACGGTAACCAGTTCAGGCTTAGTAAAAATGACATCTAAGATGTGTCCAGTGATGTGTGTGGGATTGTGTACAATTTGATGTAGGTTCAGTGCGACTAGGCTAGTGGTGATAGCTTTTGGATGGGGCATATTGGGTTTGTCAAACCAAATGTTTAGGTCCCCAAGAATGCATAGGTTTGAGTATAATGTAATAAGGTTTGAGACTGTATCTAGAAAAGCATCTGGGAATGTTGAGTTGTTAGGGGGAGGTCTGTAAAGGAGTAGAAAGTTACAGGAGGAAGTTGGAGTAGGGTGGCATCTGGTGAGGAGTGCTTCACAACTTTGTATGGAAATGTTGTCTGTTTTACTGAGATGTATTGCCTGTTTGAATATAATAGCTAGTCCACCTCCTCTCTTGCCTATACGGTTTTGTGTGATGGTTTGATAGTCCGGAGGAAGGGCTTTGTGCAACACTGGGGCACGTTGTTTATTTTGTTTGCGTCTGTTTAGTGTGGATGGAGTATGGGTTAGGGGTGTTGGAGGAGCATGTGGATCATGATGTAAGGGGATATTGATTCAGTTGTTTTCGGTGAGGGATTTATATGTGAGTTAATGCTGGTGAGAGGAATTAGAGTATTACAGGGGGTGTTGATGTGTTTTGGAGATGAATGTATGAGGTGTGTATGAGGGGATGGATGTGTGTCAGGGGAGTTTGTGTTAGTTGTAATGACTGGAAGAGGTAATACATGTGGTGGAGTGGATTGTGAGGATTGTATGGTTGTGTTTAATTGGTGAAGAGAGGGGAAGGGTGTTTGTATATGGTGTGTTGGAAGGCTGGGTTTGGGAATTATGATGAAAGGTGGTCTGTGTGGAGCAAACAGAGGATAGTGGTGTTGGTTTGGATGAACAGGGAGTGTGTATCTGGAAGGCTGAAAGTAATGTATAGTGTGGTTTTGTGTTGTGTGGGTGATGCAGGTTGTGTAAGTGGGAGTAGACAGAGTAGTAATTGCTGTCAGAATGCAGGGGTTTGACTGTTGTGGAGGATATGTGTATATGTGTTGTATAAGGGGTAATGTGTTGGATGATGGGACATTGCAATCTGTCTGCAGTCATTTTGTGATGCACGAGTTAGATGTCTTTGGTGATAATGTGTTTGCATGTTGATTAATGTGTAGGGAATAAAGTCCTTTACAGTCAATAGAGAATCGGGCAGCATTTCTGGCCCTAGGCCCTACCAGTCCCGAACAGGCCCAAACAGGCAACTGCCCTTGTCCTCTCCGCCCTCAGCCTCAACGCCCGGGCTGAAGATGCCCTGAGCCTTAAATATCCCTAGTGGCCAATAGAAACCTAGTCCTAACCATAACCAATCAGATGTGTAACCCTGATTCAAACAACCAATAGGGGACCCAGCCCTGATCACCAATCATACCCCTAAACCTGACAACCAATCACAACCCCAAACCTAAAAATGAGGAACCAATGAGAATATCAGCCCTACTACCAATCACAAACCCAGCCCTAGAACTAGGAACCAATCAGAATCTCAGCCCTACCAACAGTCACAACCTCAGCCATAGAACCAGGAACCAATCAGAATCTCAGCCCTACCACCAATCACAACTCCAGCCCTAAAACCAGGAACCAATCAGAATCTCAGCGCTACCACCAATCACAATCCCAGCCTTGGAACCAGGAACCAATCAGAATCTCAGACCTACCACCAATCACAACCCCAGCCCTAGAACCAGGAACCAATCAGAATCTCAGCCCTACCACCAATCACAACGCCAGCCCTAGGACTAGGAACCAATCAGAATCTCAGCCCTAGCCACCAATGACAACCCCAGCCCTAGAACCAGGAACCAATCAGAATCTGAGCCCTACCACCAATCACAACGCCAGCCCTGGAACTAGGAACCAATCAGAATCACAGCCCTACCACCAATCACAACCCCAACCCTAGAACCAGCAACCAATCAGAATACTACCAATCCCAAGCCCAACTCTAATCCCTAAGCCAATAGAAAGACCAGCCCCTATCTTAAACACCAGCACCTATCACAACACCATATGCAACAACCAATATGAGGGCCATGTTAACTGAAGTCCAGTCAACATATATTTCTAACATATATTGTTCATATTGAGTGACTTTGCGTGACAGGCCATTGCATATCTGACAGGCTTTGAGCTCCCTTTCACCTCTTTAATCTAGGTATAGAAACCAAACGTGGTTTCAAAAAGCTCTTTTAGTGGCAACAGTGCCACGATGTGGATGATATTTTTTGTTTCACCACTAATGTGCGATTGTGTCTTTCAACCCTAACATGTCACTATCATGACTCGTAGCAGTAATGATCTGGGCTAACAATACAGCAGCTAGTGTACTTGAGTTGAGAATAAAATTAGTGTAGGCCTCAGCCATTTTGGAAGAACTGCCATGACGTTGAATAGGCAAACACGAAAAGTAATCAGAAGGATTTTGATCCTTTCCAGGTCAATGCACAATTGTATAATTGTACTCTTGCAATCATAGTCCCGGTCCTTCAATTCGAGGAGGCATATTTGCCTGTGGATTGCCAAAGATAGTTAGCAAGGCTTGGTTACCAGCCAAAAAGGTTTCAGTACAGAAATTCATGGGAATGTTCAAAAACCCATACCACAGCCAAACTTTCCTTTTTGGGTTGTGAGCAAGCATGTTCTGTTTGAGATAAACTTTTACTAGTATAGACCACAGTATATCTTCTTGCATTTGGGTGTCCACAATACTATGCAAGTATAGCACCTAACCCGATAGGGCTAGCATCAACCACTGAAGTATGCCATTTCTGTAGTGTTTTCTACTGCATGTGTAATTTTGTTGAAACTCTTTTTACATTCTCTTGATTGTTCAAACAACACATTTTTGTTGATTAACAATCATATTGGAGCTCTGACAGTGGCAAATTCCTTTATGTATTGTGAACAGTAGCTCACCATTCCAAGAACCAAACATACCATTGAAACATACTGGGGGGTTCAGCATTTGTTAAAGATTGGAGGGTCAAACATCATGCTCCCGTCAGGAAACAAACGGCCAAAGAATGTCAATTTTGTTTTATTGAACTCTGCATTTAAAGTCAAATCTATATCACTGAGTAATTGACATACTTGTGTGAGGACTCTATTGTGCTCCTTTAGTGTAGCTGTACATGTCAACGCTGTAGTTAAATGCATTCACAATAGGTTGTATTACACATCGTATGATGCAATGGAAAGGTTCTACAGCCGATGAAACACCAAAGTTTTTTGTATCTAAACAAACCAATATCAGTAGCAAAAAAAATATATATATTCAGCAGCTTTCTTCTAGTTCTAACTGATGATAACCTTTATTCAAATCAAGTTAAGAAAAGACCTTGACACCATTTAATTGCATCATCATGCCTGCAATATGTGGCCCTGGATGTCTTTCTCATTCCATTGCTTTGTTCTCTTGGCACATGTCAACGCATATTCGCACAGACCCATCCTGGTCCTTTTTAGGCATCACTACTATGGGAAAAACCCATGGCATTGGACCAGTGGAGCGTTCAATGGTGTCAGCTCACCCTTCCCAGACGTCCTTGACACTAGCACAGCTGCCCAAGACCTCATCAACTGGATCTCAGACTGCACCAATACCTTAGCCCCCATCAACAAACACTCCAACAGACACCCATCAACGAATGCCAATTGGTTCAACCCCGCCCTCAAGGAGTTGAAACAAAACTGCAGATGCCCCAAAAACTAAATAGCGCACCAACAAGATCCCTACCAACCATGAAACCATCAAAAAGCCATAAACACACACCAACAAATTATCAGGACCACTATGAGAAATGCCTTCCAGGAACACATCAACAACTCACACAACAGCAAGGAACTCTTTGCGATCATCAGTGAACTGACCAACCCCAGAGTGAACTCCTCAGATATTCTTTGCTTACAAGAACTCTGGAATAACCTCTCCACCTACTTCCACCACAAGATACCAGACATCTACAACAGCTTCCCGACTCAGGACCGTCCCATGACCACCACCAGCATATCCACCACTGAAGGTCCTCCAAACCCCCACCACCTATTCTGTTGGGCCAACATCTCTGACCAAGAAACCCTCAACATCATGAACTCCATCCACTCCGGCTCTTCCTCCGATCCCTGCCCAGACAGCAGCACCATCCCACCCAAACCCTGGCACATCATCAACCGCTCCTTCGAAACCACCACCTTCCCAGAAATCTGGAAACACACCGAAGTCAAGCCCTTACTGAATAATCCCACCAAAAACCCATCTCAAGAACTTTTGGCCCATTTCTCTGCTCCCCTTCCAGCTAAGGTCATCGAAAAGGCTGTCAACAGACAAGTCACCAGACACATCGAACTCAACAACATCCTGGACTCCTCACAGTCAGGCTTCCAGAGCAAACACAGCACCAAGACCACCCTCCTTTCTGCCACAGACGACCTCTGCATCCTCCTAGACAGGAGTAAGACCGCGACTCTCTTCCTCCTCGACCTGTTCGCCACCTTCAACACCATCTCCCACCGCACGTTTCAGACTCATCTCCACGAGGCCGGCATCCGAGACATAGCACTAGAATGAATCACCGCCTTCCTCTACGACAGGACCCAAAGAGTCCAACTCCACCCTTCTACTCAAAGACCACCAAGATCATCTGCTCCTCTCTGAGCCCCACTCTCTTCAACCTCTAGATGGCCTTAGCTACCAACGTCACACATTCAACATCATCTCATACGCCCACTACACTCAGCTAATCATCTCCCTCACCAACGACCCGCACACAGCCAAAACCAACTTCTACAACTGAATGAGGGCAGCCGTCGCCTGGATGAAGGAGAGCTGCCTCAAGCTTAATACTGAAAAAACAGAAGTCCTCGTCATCGACAACAACCTCTCAGCCTGGGACATATCCTGGTGGCCCACTGCCCTCGAAGCACTCCGGCCCCCACCGACCACGCCCCCAACCTTGGCTTCATCCTGGACTCAGCACTCTCGATGAAACATCAAGTCAGCGCAGTCTCCTCCGCCTGCTTCAACACCATGCACATGCTCCAGAAGATCTTCAAATGGATCCCAACCAAATCCAAAAGAGCAGTCACCCAGGCCCTCGTCAGCAGCCACCTAGACTACAGCAACGCACTCTACACTGGAACCACCAAGGTACAGAAAAGGCTGTAACACATCCAGAACACCCCCGCCCGTCTCATCATGAACACCCCTAAACACAGCCACACCTCCGCTCTACTGAGAGACCTGTACTGGCTCCCAATAGACAAGAGAAGCACATTCAAGCTTCTCATGCATGCCTACAAAGCCCTGCACAACACCGGACCAGAATACCTCAACAAAAGACTCCACTTCTACTCGCCTACTAGACAGCTCCGCTCCACTGACCTCACACTCACCGCTGTCCCGCGCATCCGGAAGGCCACAGCCAGGGGATGATCCTTCTCCCACCAAGCCGCCAAGACCCGGAACTCCCTTCCCATCCACCTCAGAAGATCTCGCACTCTACCGCAATTCAGAAAGGACCTCAAAACTTGGCTTTTGACCTGATCCCCTCCATTCATTGATGACTTCTCACTTACTGCCCCCCTCAATGCCTTGAGACCCTAGCGAGTGACTAGTCACACTTTACAAGTATTATGATTGATTGATTGATTGATTGATTGATGCTTTAGCAATGATTCTTTATTTTTGTCAACAGCTTCTTGCAAATGAAAATCTACTTGTCTATGTCTCTGTGTAACAGGACAGATATCTTCATTAATGTGCTGTTTTACTTTCATAATCTATAACTTTTCCAAATCAGGAAACAATGAAGGGGATTGACTTAATACCTTGTGATGAGCATTCATGTTATAATTCACTGAAATAAGTCCCATGTCAGAAGCAGTAATGAAACTGAGCAAGCAGGCATTTGCTTCTGTACCTTGAAGTACACATATTGGTGCTTGAACATTTGTTTTCTTATGCTTCTCTGTCGCCATAAAAGAACCTTTACTTTTATTGGGTGTCGATGCAGCCCAAGTGTACGCTATGTTTATCAAAATATCAATATTAATGATGAAAGGTATTGAACATCATTTATTTTCAATGTAAGCTTTTGATAGTGCAACAAGTGCAAGTTTTTCTGAGGTAAGCATTGAAATGACACAATCACTTTCTTCACTATTTGATGGTAGGTTAGATGATGACCAACTTCATTTACTATCCATTTGCCTCAACGGATGTCATCGCTTGGCCTTGTGGGCACACGTTGAACGTTGCTTCTGGATTATCCTGGGAGCCATTTTATCTTCGCGTTGTGGCGCACTTTCTTTTTTCTTCGCTCTGCACATTATCCCAAAATAGTTCTCTTTGCCATAGTCTTTTCATATCTAACACTTTCCTTCAAGTGGAAATAGAAATTGAAATATGGAATAGAACTTCTTTTTGTTTGTAGATATCACTTTGTTTCCTTCAGTTTTGTGTTTCAAAATATTTTTCCCACTCATGACTGATTTGCTCTGGGTACCTCTAGCCTCCATGTTGGCAGCTAGTCTTGCAGCACATTTCTCGGCTCTGGCACTCAATCCAGACTAAGAGTTTCTCTCAGTATCTGTCGCCTGAATGTCAGTGCTTGATGAGTGTGTCAAGCCTTTCCACAAATTAATCAATTGTTTCTCCAACTCTGTGATGTTCTTGACTGAAAACATATCATTGACAATCAACATTTGGTACTGGATTGAATTTGAGATTCAATGCATTTTTAATCTCACAGTATGAGACTTCTTTGTCAGTTCTTGGCATTCTATTTATGACTTCTTTCACACCACCATCAGCAAGATGTTTGAGATATTTGATAATCTTTCTATTATCAGTCTCTTCCAGCGCATCAATGAAATCTTCTAAAGTCTCTATCCATGCAGTCCATCTATTGCCAGTGTTTTGCCTTTTGGCAAGTGTCAAATGGCAGTGGTGGTTTGAGAAAGGTGGTAACATTGTGAACCAATGTCGAAATTACTGACATTGAGATTAGCTCTTCCCCGGCCTCTCTGACTGGAAACCAGGATCTGTTCCATTCGTGGCCCAGCCCTGGCCCTGTGATTGGTGAGCCTTGGGGTCGTCCTTTATGGCCTCCATCGTTATGACAACCTTCTTGCAGTGTTCTAGCTGCTAGAAATACAGACTGCTTCTTTAACACAACCCTTGTGCTTCTTCTTTGGCCCAGTGTCAGCTGTGATGTAGTGATTCTCCTTAGTGTATTCGGTAAATCATTTACCTTATTCTTTGCATGCTTCAGTTCATATTGTTTTACACCTGGTTGATCCACCTTTTGTGCTATATGTTATTTGATAATTGTCCTTAACTGCCCTTTGTAAACCTGCTTGAATCCATCTTAAGCATCAACATTCCGTATATTGTAAAACTTTATTTTGCCTGGCAGGGCGGTACCTTTTTGGAGGATCTTGGTCATAGTTTCTTGACCAATGATACCTAGACTTTTCTGTGAATCTCCCTTTCCATTCACACACTTCACATCAGCTAGACTTGAGCTTTAAATCCACAAACACCAACTGCTGACTCAGCACTTTGACAAAGGCACACCTCTCTCCAGCCTGGCACCTGCTGAAGGACTAGGCCACACATGGAACTGTAAATTACATGTCTTTATTCCTATGTGAGCTCCCAATATTGTAAAGCAAACTCTTATACATTCTATTCTAGCGATTATGTCATACACTGATACAGGGTCCTCGGTTAGCCATAAGGGTTTTTCAAATCATGCAAGACACTACAGTCTTCCAGTCTGCAATGGCCGTCTGCAGGCCAATTTGTACCTTGTCACAAGAAGGGGGGCACAAACAGTGCTACAGCCTTGAGTGAACACTCTGTCTTACATACCCTACGTACCACGGACTAGGAACCTAAGAGTAAGTAAGGCTTTGCCAACTGGGTGTATCCAATTTAACATATACTTTGTATGTGGTTAAAACACTGGCACTGAGGTCTGGTTTGCAGGCCTCATTGCAGTCTCAGAGTCGAAAAAACTGCAGCATCAATCCAAAAAAATGGGTGTCAACTTGCAAAAAGAGACATTTCCTTACAGGGAATAACACAGGAACTCAGAAATAACGGGGCTAACTCAACATATTTTTCCCCCATCTGGGCAACATTAACAGTCCAAAACAGCTTTGATTTACCACTTGCTTAGAGCTTGCCAGGTGGAAGAGTAGAATTGGTGTCAAGCTAAGCTGTGCAGGCAGACATAGTTGTAAGCGCTAGCCACTTTAGGATGCTTTGTGCAACCATGGTATGGAGGTAGTAAGAATGGGCACATAAAACACACAGAGAGTCAGGCCTCAGACAGACACTTTTGAATAAAAAAACACATTGTTGCTTCACTTACCTCTCCCAGTCACCACCCTCCCCCCAATTGGGAGGCCTACTTGCGTGCAACGCTGGAAACACATTATTTGAAACTAGATTCACAGCCTAAAAATACCTAACTAGGCTTGGAATGTTGGAAAGATTCCCAGTTGGTAGCAAAACAAATTTACTATACTAATTTTGAGCTGGTTCGCTCATACCAACTCTGGGTCTGATTACAAAATTAATCCTCCTGTTTTTACACCACAGACTGCTAATGTCGAGTTCCCACCAAGGCTGATTCATATACTTCGACAAGGATTTATAAAGATGGCCATGCCTCGATGCGTCTGTCAAAAACAATTGATGTATAAACTTCATTATTGTCTGGTGTTGTGATTCTTTTATGTTGTTATTTCTTAGTAGTGTCCTTTTCAATCCCTTTTAAAAACACGTGTTTCAACATTGTGTTATTTGTTTATATTTTGTCTTTTTCAAATCAATATATACGATCGCCATGCAGCGATTGCCATCATCAGCAAACACCTTAACGAGATCACACTGAAGAATAAGATGTTTCTCTGTGCTCTCGTTGCCTACATTTCCTAAAGGCTTCTTTCGTTCTAATGTGTCCATTACATTGTAGTATGAATGCTGAAAAGGCTGCACATGTGTAGACAAAAACACACAGTTGTCAGTAATGAAAGGCGCCTGTCTAACCTAATTGTACAATGGAAATGAATTCTATTGTTTGCACCGGTTGCTTAATAATTTTTTGGCCGATCGAAGTACAACCACAAAAAGAAGAATGCATGTTTTTTATGGATCTGTCTTTAGGACATGTGTATTGCCTCTCTTCAGATGTTTTACAAAAATATGTACTAGAGTTCTCGTCAGTATTTCAAGTTCAAGAATTTAATTTATAGTTTAGATGTGATGTTTTTGGGTGTTTGGAAAAAACAGTCACATTAACTCATATGCTTAACAAACTAAGCATAATGCTTGACTTTTTTTTAATTGAACATGTAAAATGTAATACTTACCCTAAACAGGCATTTGTAAGATGTTTAAAAAACGCAGTGCGAATTACCACCTGCAAATGTTTTTGGACAACTAAAGCAGTATAATTGCGCAGGTACCAACCACCAGAGACTTCCTAGAGACACAGAGCAGGCTAATTCTCTGATGAGAGAATGGCATGGTGGAACTGAAACAGAAAGGATGGCAGGCAAGTCAGTTCATTTGGATATACCAATTAAAGGACTGCTTCCTATTTGTTGGTTCCTATTCTAGAGAGTCGGAACACTCTTAAGTATTATTATAACATATAAGTGAACAAGGGATGATTTATTCAGGGACCTATGTTACGTAAGGCTGATGCAGATGTTGACGTTCTTGAAGTTGGGGTGCTGTCAATGAGAAAAGATGAATTCAGTGTGAGAAAGTGGATTATTAGTTGGGGTGCATGGTAGTCTACCACAATCAATAATGGCACTATTTTAATTAAATCCAGTATAACTCTGTATAATTTAAACCTGAGCTCAACTTGTGATAGCTCTGGCACACAGCAGATAGGCTTAATTTAAGAAAATATTTGTAGCATTAAAAAGCACCAAAACAGTTACTCCCCTTTAAAAGGTTTCTTTACCAACCCTAGATGTGTGGCCTAGGAAATGAGCAACTGCTCCTTTGTAGTCACTCAAATTCAGTTCTGGGGGCTCGTCTCCCACTGGGATTGGAGCCAGACTAGCTAGGAAGACAAAAGCGAGGCAGTCCCAGGTGTGAGCCACATCTGTTAATGAATGACAGGATAAACAACCTTTGAGGAAAATTATATTTCATAGGCACAGCCAAGATGGTCAGCCTGTCAGATGAAGAAGACATCTTCCTTCACCCAAAGCCACTTCCTCAGCTTTGGGAGCCAGTTCACATCTCATCGAGCAGCTGCTCTTCTCCTGAGTGACAGATGGAAGTTAATGCAAATGAACTTCTTTAGGATTCTGGCAGGTGAAAGGTGACATTTTAAAAGTAAATTTTGCAAAATATTCAGTACATACCCAAAGGACTGGGTTTCTAATAAATATTTTTCAAACTCCAAGAATGAAAGTTTTTATCTGGTTCCAAAGCAAAGATGATTTTATCAACTTTAATTAGGTATCCCCAACACCCTCCAAGGGAACAGGCCACCCTGCTAAAGATACAATAGCTTTTAGGGCATTGTAAGAATACATTTAACACTAGACTTTTAAATTTCCCATATTTAAATGTCATGCACCCTGAGTCATGGGCATTAAATACCTTCATAGAGGTGACTTAATAATATTTAAAAGGAGGGTTTAGGCCAGCCAAAAGGGGTTCCTTTTGACTTTATGCAGTTAGGAGAAACCTAAGAAGTTGACAACACCCTATATAAAAACTCAACAAGCACACTGTGAGGAAAAAGCAATGTCAAGTATGCATCCAATGACTAGGTATTTGTAATTGAATCAATGCATGGATATACACTCTTAGTTGGGGGCTCTGAAACTTGTGGTTTCAAGGGTGATAAACTTTTATAAGGATCTGGAGGGTAATGCACTCACTCTTACCAACGCATTGAGATCAGACCTTTGATGGTCACCACCATTTATGGACTTAGATCCAAAGTCTACCCTCCTTGCACCTGTAGACACCTGTGTCTCTTTCCCACTATAAAATACGAGCTGCCAGAAGTAAAGCATAACAGTAGGCAGAATGGCTGACTCCCCTTCCCTATCTTCCATCTTCAACTTATTTCACAACTGCACCGCAAAGAATATAAGAAATTCTCTGCGTCCAGAAGACACATCTTACTTTGTAAGAGTCTCACAATTGCAGAAATTTTGTCTATATGTTAATTGCAGTATCTGGTAGCAAAGCACCAATACATGGCATTGTTTTGCTTCATTGGGAGGGGACTGGGTCGCGGCTGATTCGCCATTTGTATTCTCAGAAATATATGTTTTTTGCTTGCCATTTAGATTTAGATATAAAACTGAGGATCATAATGCTTTACCCCTTTATGTTAGAAACAACTACTTTCAACATTAATGTGAGATCAGCAGCAGTAACAATAGTGTGGGATACCCTGAAAGCTTTTAGTCATGGACAGATGAGAAACTTTGCTCTTTTTCGGGAGAAACTGGATTGAGAAACAGAAGCACGCTCACAACCTAAGCTTCTCAAGCTAACAATCGAGTAGTCACTTAACATTATGGTTCAAGACACATCTAATAGAACATCGCTTAGGTTGACCAGCTAATTACATCTCAAATGCTGCTAAATAAGAGGATGTGGGACAAAGTTTGCCAGAAGACACAGTCTTTTCAGAGTTCTCCCTCTGAGAATAGTGAAGATATAGCCCATCTACTGGTGTTGCAGGTAAAGGTCAGAAATAGTAGGAAATCGATCTTGAGTTAGGAATGCTGCAGGTGAGGTCAAAGCAAGCCATTCAGGTACACTTGAAGCATTTCACGAGTTCTACTCTAGCTTGTACACAGAATATTGCACTGCTTCTCAAGATGAAATGGATAACTTCTGCTGGTGTGGGATTTTTCAGTTAAAGATCGATTTACAGCTCATCAGGGAAAGCCCCACCATCTTCAACTCTGGTCGATGGACCTTTGACATTGATAGGGATTTTTCAGGAGCTGTAGAGTATAATAGATTATTGAAACAATGTTTAATTCCTATTTCAGTCGATAAAGAGAGTTTTGGTCTGAGTGAAAGGGCTTTATTCTTCAAATCATTTAGTAGTTCAGCTTTATTAAAATCACAAAATAAATTCATTAATCTCAGTCATTAGAATTTTGTTAACTTATAATAAAATGCATTAAATGATTCCAGAAAGGAAAGAAGACATGTTCTATGATTGAGAAGTAAAAGGTGTAAGTTTCAAAAATCCATAAGGAGTTCTGATTTTAGAGAAATCAAGCATAAAGCATAGAGCTTCAGAATCAAAGAACAGCTCAATAATTCAAAGATCAATCGAAACAGAACTTCCCATGAAGAGAGGCTCAAGAAACTCAATAGAGTTTCTGAGCAGTGTGCTAACAAGAGAATGGAAAGCAATAAGGAGAATAGGATAATCTACTCTAGGTACATTTATAGACACACCAAATCAGTGATGCAACTTTTTGTTCTTCTTTCTACAGATTACCAATCAGCCTTGGATGTGCCCATGGGAAATGCGTTCACTTCCCGACTTCTCAAAGAAACATGATCACCTTATACAGCACAACTATGTCCTGTTGTGTAAACTACTTCTAGTTTCTCATGATTCATCCTCCCATTCAAGACTGCATCCCCAAGTGAGGATTTTCATACCAATCTTACTAAATAACAAGTCTATTCACTAACTAACAGCAGTCTTTTTAGAAGTAGAAACATTGGTATAGTAGACAAGAAAAAAATTGCACAAGAGGTATTCATTGTAAAAAGCAAGTCTTTGAAAAGATCAAACCTTCTACCATTCTTTTAGCTTAGTTAGCTATAATATTGAGGTGGCTTAATGTTTTAGCCCTAGCACATTTAAGCATGGCTGTCTAATACACTTGTGCAATTAACACACATTTTAACATCATTAGTTTTGCACAGTAGTTTAGCAATATTTCAACAACATTTTAATATACGTCCTCACTATCTAATCACGGTATGGCTGCAAAAGCTAACTGACAAGCAGTGAGGTGGTTTGGGTTCACAAATAATGCATTGAAAAATAGAGAAACCTATTTGTCAGTTGGCAGCTGACAAAACAACAGGTTCTAATCTGATTCCTATGAAAAAGGTTTTTTCTACAATACTGATTCATTTCATAGTGATTTACCTGTGCAGTGGGGGAAACACATATTTCAGCCTTTTTAAGAAAGAATAAGTTCCTTTAAAGATTAAGTTCATAGTGGCCCATTTTGCTTATCAATTTATTTTTTGGCATACGTGATTTTTGTTCAATCAACTTGTGTCTGTCATTACAACCCTGATTGACCCTATGAAACATGACACTATTTCCCATCTTAATTTTGCTGTATCGACTTTACAGATTGACTGAGCAAATATTCTGACATGATCCTATTGGATGACAAAAGACGCATTACATTCCTCGCTGACGGCTCGTATAGTTTTTATGGCCAACCTGTCAGAAAATATTTCTATCAATGGCGAAACAAGGCAAAGCTGTCCATAATCTTCTAACCATATATTCTACTAACCATGTACTCAAGTTTAATATTCTCAGCTTCTTTTCCTTCATTTCTGTCATTTAAATTAGACGTGAGAATATTAGGATATACCTACGACATATCTACATTATCTTCATACCCTTGTAGAGCTTCAATGGCAATTGAACAGACAGCCACACATATTGGCCTCGTATGTGGCTATATGTTTAACTCTGAAAATATCCAGATAGTCCCTAATCTTCTTTAAAAATTACTGGATTCTTGCTTTGTTAATTCAGCAACACATCTGAGAGTTTAGGTGTCTAAAAGCATAAAGAATGGCTTCATTCCTAATTAAGAATCATTGTTTGTAAAATACCCTATGGCTTTTAGAAAATGGGATAGATTTAGTTTGGTGTTTACTCTGTAGATGCTGAGTAATTAAGATGATTCTCTTGCCTTTGTTTCTTTAGTAGTTTAGGTCCACTTCCTGATGCAATTTTTAGGAAAATTAAGGCAAACTGGTAAAAATTCATTTGACAGTAAAAGAAACCTTGATGTGCTATTTGCTTTTAGAAACTACCTCGTAGATCGGGAGGAAAATCGTGTTCAACACTTTGGTTATATTACATGTCTTCTTTTATTTTTAAACTATCATAATTTATGAGCAGTGCTGATAGGCTCATCACTGCCTTTTATCCTGATTAGAAAAGATTACATAGGATACAGTCCACTTAATGTGCCCCTGAACGTTCTGGTTTACACAGCCTAATTTAAACATACCAGATGTTAATCACTTGTGTATCTTAAACAGGCCCATAGGACAATCGATCGCATCACTAGCTTTAACGTAATGGTTACGTCCGCCGGCACAGTGCTCCTGTGCCGAGGACGTAACCATTACGTCCTGGCAAATGAGCTTGGAGGGAGCGGCTTCCCTCCCACCCCCCAGGACAGGGATGGAAGGAGAAGCCCTTCCACCCCACCCATCCACCCCATCTAATGACGTCAGCGTATGATCACGCACTCACATCATTAGAGGGTGCTGGTCGGGCTGGAAGCCATTTGCTTCCAGTGCGTCTTTGAAGAAACAGATACGTTTTTCCTCGGGCGGGGGGGGGGGGTTATTTCACACAAAGAGGCATCAGGGGAAAGGAAAGGGTTTTCCTTTCCCACAATGTCTCTTGGACTCTTTGAGCATTCCTGGTGCACGATCGCATCGCAATCAGCAGCATGAATGCCCACTAGACACCAGGGATGTTATTTATTTGTTTTGTATGTGGTTTGTATGTTTCGGGGAGCGGCCCCTTAGGCAAGGGCTGCTCCCTTTTGGGGGGGGGCATATATTTTATGCCATTTCTGCCCCCCCTTGGGGGCAGATTGGCTTATGATTTTTAGGCTGATCTATCCCCAAGGGGGTGTAGGAAAGTACCATCTTGTCTGGCATGTTACCCCTGTGAGAAAACAGGGCTGATTGCAGAGGCCCCATAACTTTTTGCCCCCATTTTCCTCTTTTTGCTGGTGTTTTCCTGACTTTGATGGTGCCCTGGGTACTGCTAACCAGTCCCAGGGCCTGTGCTCTGTGTAAAATGGATATGCAAACTAGGCTAATTATTATTGGCTAAGTTAACCTACCTATAAGTCCCTAGTATATGGTAGGGCATGTAGGTTTAGGGACCACAGCATAGGTGGTGCACACCTAGGTGCACTGCTGAGGTGCCCAGTGTCATTTTAAAAGCAAGCCTGCCTTGCTGGCTGCTTTTAAATTAAAGTTATATGCAAATTCGACTTTGGAATTAAAGGTAGTTCCAAAGTCTTAAACTACCTTATTTTTACATATAAGTCACCCCTAAGGTGTGCCCTATGTGCCCCTAGGGCTGGGTGCCATGTAACTATAAGCAGGGACTTTATAAAAATAGATTTATAAGCCTGGTGAGGTAAAAACAGCCAAATTCGTTTTTCCCTCATTGAAGTAAATGGCCTTCATAGGCTAGAATGGGCAGACTTTATTTTAAATTTTAAAGTCTCCTTAAATGTTACATACCAAGAATTTGGTATCAAATTGATTGTTGTAAAAAATCCCACAACTTCCAGTTGTGGGATTTAATATAACTAGTTCAGGTAAAAAGTTTAGACTTTACCTAAAAAGTTGCCAATTTCAGCTCTGCATTGTTTTTGCTGCTGTGCTCTGATTGGCCAGCCTGCAGCAGCTTCTGCCAGGCTGCCTTGATGAGGTGTGAAGTGGCCAGG
Source organism: Pleurodeles waltl (assembly GCF_031143425.1). Classification (NCBI taxonomy): domain Eukaryota; kingdom Metazoa; phylum Chordata; class Amphibia; order Caudata; family Salamandridae; genus Pleurodeles; species Pleurodeles waltl. The sequence goes on along the minus strand of NC_090442.1, from coordinate 448,146,481 downwards.
CTTCACACAAAGGAATGTGCTTGGGGGAGAGAATCTCCCCTCAGCAGATGGTGAGGCAGGAAGGGGGAGGGCTGCCAAACTGGTCTTCAAAGGCAGAGAAGGACATTTGCAGCACCCAGCAACACCCCCACATCCTGCAACCCCAGACAATTAGGTGCCCCCTTGATTAGATTAGGAGAGGGCAGGAGAGGGGTGTGTTTATGATTTTTAGCCACACCAGTGGGTGGGCTCAGCCAGATGTAACCTCCAAAAATCAGATTCATCCATGTTGGATTTTTAGAGACTGTTGCCTTCTGGGATGGATTTTTGCCACACTTCCCAGGAAGTGGTCATCACAGGGGGACGACCCTGTCCCTGATTGGAGAACCAGGGCCCCCCTGCTTTTCACCCAGGAGCAAGGATAAAACTGGCAGACCTGCACCCACACCACAGATCCCCTCCAGAATTCAACAAGAAAGGAACTAAAGAAGAAGAAGGACTGCCCTGCTGGACCCCTGGCCTGCACCTGGACCCTGCACTCAGAAGGACTGCACCAGCTGCACACTTGGGCTTCACCACAAGAAGGACTTTGCCTGGCTTCAACTGGTTCAAGGAGGGACTCCCTGTTTGCTACAGGTGAAAAATTGCTAAACCAGAGTCCCCTGCACCAACTCCTGAAGAAAGCGACCAGCTGACCACTGTCCAGTGGCCAAAAAGGAGTTTGCGCCAGGTGCATTCTGGGAGTTGAAGTCCGCACCCCCCAAGGACCATCACAGAACTTCTGGACCCTTGGGGTGAGCTGTGGACCCCAAAAGAACCTTAAAAGAACATCTGGGTGAAGCCCCAGAAGTTTGGAAAAGATTTGCGAATTTTTGGAAAAAAGCTCCAGAGAGGGACCGACCCGCCGCGGAAATTCTAGCCGGCTTGCCTCAACCGCGACCCGGCCTGACTTCGTGGTTCGTCCCGGAAAAGAAAAACATCCAAAAAAGAGACTAAGTCCGAACGTAAAAAGTTGACCGGGACCTCCCAGCCATCGTATCCGAGAAGGGCTCCATGGACGTCGGATCAAGATCCAGGTTTACCCCGGTTGAAGGATTTTCATCTCGAAAAAACGACTAAGTCCGAAGGTAAAAGTCTCCACCGAGGAAACCCACATCGCGTATCCGGACAAGGGCTCCAGGAGGTCGGATTCAACTGGCAGGTTCGTCCCGGTGAAGAAAAACTTCAAAATAAAGACTAAGTCAGAAGGTAACTTTTTAACCGAGGCCTCCCGCGACCTTTAGCCGAGCAGGGCTCCATCGCGGTCGGCCTGAAAGATTGACTTTGCCCCGGTCGAGGTGCAACCAGATGACCCGATTGGCGCTTTTTGTTTCTAAGCGCTAGAAAAGTAATAATTCTTTAAAAATTCATTTCTCCGGTTCCCCTGAACCGATTTTAATCGTTTTTGTGTCATTTTAAAGATAAAAATATAAACTATTTTTATAAATTGGTTTTGGATTTTTGAACTGTTTCCTGTGTTTTATTTAATTACTGTTTTATGATATTTGAATGCTTTACACTTTGTCTCCTAAGTTAAGCCTTGACGCTCGTTGCCAAGCTACCAAGGGTTGAGCTGGGATTAATTTACTGAAACCTAACTGTACCAATGTGGAGGTTAGTGGCTTGTTGCTAGGTGTAGGTACCTACCTGCCCTACCAATAACCCATTTTCCAACATAATTGGAAGCAGCGACGGGATCCTGTACTTGTGTTCAATATCACGTTACAGTTTTAGGTAAAACAAATTAAAAATCCTTTAAATTGTCCTAGTGCAAAAATTGTTTTTAATTTTTAATTTGGATTAATTTCAATTATTGAATTTTAGTAATTTTTCTAAATTCTTGTTTCCAATTTTTGCAAAAAAATGTTGTTGACACAAAACTAGGGAACCATGGAGCTTGATCTGGCTAGCCAACCCACACTGACAGTAGTCCAGCTTAGGGGGTTGTGTATTGAAAGAGGGTTGCCTGCAACCACTGATCTCAGGAAGCAAATCCTGATCACATCCCTGACAGCATGGGCTGAGGCCCAAGAGGTAGAGTCAGAAGAAGCTCCAGAGGAGGGAGAAAGAAGGGAGGATGCAAGCTCTAACCACTCAGGGGAGGGAAGGCATCTGAGCCCAAGTGAGGATGAGGAAGAACGGTCCTCAGTAAATACAGTCACTAGGGGCAGATCCAAAGCTAGTGGTGGGAAGGGGGTCCTTTCAGGAGGAGAGAACCCATCCATCAGAGAAAGAGAGCTGGAGGCCCAGCTAGCATACATAGCTTTGGAAGCAGAGAAGCTGGCCCTAGAAAAGAAAAAGTGGGCATACAAAGAGAAAAGAGATGGAAGCAGCGATAAAGAAGCTGAGGTGTCCATGGGTGGGGGAGTTTGCCCCAGATTACCCAAGGGGGTAGTTCCTGCTTATGTAGAGGGGGATGACATAGATAAGTGGCTGGGGGCCTTTGAGAGGGCACTCCAAATGAGAAGGGTTAGGCCTCAATACTGGGGTTCCCTTTTGTGGGAGTTGGTCCCCAACTCAGGGAGGGATAGGCTTCTGACCTTAAGGGGGGAGGAGGCAGATTCATACCCTAGTATGAAGAGGTGCTTAGCCAAGAAGTTTGGTCTGACCCCAGAGCAATATAGAATGAAGTTCAGGGACACCCAGAAGGTCAGTACCCAGTCTTGGGTTGACTTTGTAGACACCTCACTAAAGGCACTAGAGGGCTGGATTATTGGCAACAAAGTAAATACTTATGAGGGGTTATACAATCTGATCATGAGAGAGCACATCTTGACCAATTGTATCCAAGAAAGGTTACGCCAGCATCTAGTGGACTCTAAGCAGACCAACCCTAGAGAGCTAGGGGAGGCAGCTGATGAGTGGTTGAGAACCAGGGTGGTTGTCAAGTCCCAGGGGGGAGACTCCAAGAAGGGGGGGAGAGGTCCCCAAAAACCTAAGGAGGGAGGTGGTAAGCCCACCACAGAGACTCCCTCTGTACCCCAGAACCCTAAGAAGGAGGAGAGTAAATCCCACTCTGACCAGCAGAGACAGTTAGACCCAGGGTTAAAAAAGCTCTTGGACAATAGGGCTTGCTTTGACTGTCAGCAGACAGGTCACTTCAGAGGAGATGCAGCCTGTCCAAAGAAGGTGGTTAGCACTGGGCTGTCCAGTGTAGCCATAGAGGAGGATTCCTCAGATGATGAAGTCCTCCTAGCATTGAGCTGGGAGACAGGACCAGATGGTAAGCTGGTGATCCCTGAGGGTGGGAGTAGGCACTTCCACCACATTCAAGTGAATGGGATCTCTACCACTGGTCTGAGAGACACCTGTGCCAGTCACACTATAGTGAGTGACCGGTTAGTGACCCCAGACATGTATGTCCCAGGAAAGACAAAGAAAGTCAGGATAGCCACAGGGGAGGTCACCTCCAAACCTGTAGCCATAGTGCCCCTAGAGAGGGAGGGTATCCTTGACTGGATTAGGGTGGTAGTCAGTGCTGACCTTCCCCTAGATTGTATCCTGGGCAATGACCTCCCAGAGGTGAGTCTGGTCACAGATGGGGTGGTCGCCCAGGGCGCCCCCCCAACCCAAAGTCCTGGGGAGTCAGTCCCTACAGTTAGGAGACAGGGGTCCCCAAGAAAAGGAAAGAAGAAAAGGAGGGGTAGTCCACTCTTAAAGAGAGTTCCAGGGAGCCAAGGGCCTTCTGCCCCAGTAAGGGGGGAGCCCAGAGTTGGCACTGGTGAGGCCTTACCTGACCCCAAGGAAGTCCTGAGTAGTCAGGCAGCTGTCCAGATGCAAGGTGTTGCCCCTGCACTGACAGAAGGGAGAGTGGAAGGAGGGTGTCTGCCACAGGAGGTGGTAGCCCCCCACTCTAGACAGCAAGAGGGGTGCCAGGACCCCAAAGTTGCCCCTAAAGCAGCTCAGCCACCTGTCAGTGGAGAGCTTAGGGTGTGGTTCTGGGTACTGACAGCTGTCAGTAGCCTCTGCTGGGTGCTAGCCTTCCAGGCAGCACTGTACTTGGCCTGGGAGGCAGACCCCAGGGCCAATAGCAAAGTAGGCCCCCTGACCCTATTGGTCATGGTGGGGTTGCTCAAGTGTTGGGTGACCTCTTTGGGTAAGCTAGGTGTTGCCCTAGCGAAGTTTGGAGTAGGGGAGGTGGGCACCTCACTACCCAAGTTGGCAGAGAGAAAGGAGGAAGACCCCCCTAGAGGAAAGTTTCAGTTTGAGTTGGGTCCATTTACTGTTGGGATGGCTTCACTATCCATAGGGAGTGACCCTGACAGGAGGATATAAGGCAGAGTAGGCCCTGCAAAGGGACAGCCAGTTTTCTTCACTGTCTTCCTCGCCTAACAAGCCAGGAAGACTCTCCCAGGGTTGGGCTGAGTCTCCTGGGTGTGTGGGCTGGGGGGGGGGGGGTTGTGTGAGAAAACAGGGCTGATTGCAGAGGCCCCATAACTTTTTGCCCCCATTTTCCTCTTTTTGCTGGTGTTTTCCTGACTTTGATGGTGCCCTGGGTACTGCTAACCAGTCCCAGGGCCTGTGCTCTGTGTAAAATGGATATGCAAATTAGGCTAATTATAATTGGCTAAGTTAACCTACCTATAAGTCCCTAGTATATGGTAGGGCATGTAGGTTTAGGGACCACAGCATAGGTGGTGCACACCTAGGTGCACTGCTGAGGTGCCCAGTGTCATTTTAAAAGCAAGCCTGCCTTGCTGGCTGCTTTTAAATTAAAGTTATATGCAAATTCGACTTTGGAATTAAAGGTACTTCCAAAGTCTTAAACTACCTTATTTTTACATATAAGTCACCCCTAAGGTGTGCCCTATGTGCCCCTAGGGCTGGGTGCCATGTAACTATAAGCAGGGACTTTATAAAAATAGATTTATAAGCCCTGGTGAGGTAAAAACAGCCAAATTCGTTTTTCCCTCATTGAAGTAAATGGCCTTCATAGGCTAGAATGGGCAGACTTTATTTTAAATTTTAAAGTCTCCTTAAATGTTACATACCAAGAATTTGGTATCAAATTGATTGTTGTAATAAATCCCACAACTTCCAGTTGTGGGATTTAATATAACTAGTTCAGGTAAAAAGTTTAGACTTTACCTAAAAAGTTGCCAATTTCAGCTCTGCATTGTTTTTGCTGCTGTGCTCTGATTGGCCAGCCTGCAGCAGCTTCTGCCAGGCTGCCTTGATGAGGTGTGAAGTGGCCAGGCTTCACACAAAGGAATGTGCTTGGGGGAGAGAATCTCCCCTCAGCAGATGGTGAGGCAGGAAGGGGGAGGGCTGCCAAACTGGTCTTCAAAGGCAGAGAAGGACATTTGCAGCACCCAGCAACACCCCCACATCCTGCAACCCCAGACAATTAGGTGCCCCCTTGATTAGATTAGGAGAGGGCAGGAGAGGGGTGTGTTTATGATTTTTAGCCACACCAGTGGGTGGGCTCAGCCAGATGTAACCTCCAAAAATCAGATTCATCCATGTTGGATTTTTAGAGACTGTTGCCTTCTGGGATGGATTTTTGCCACACTTCCCAGGAAGTGGTCATCACAGGGGGACGACCCTGTCCCTGATTGGAGAACCAGGGCCCCCCTGCTTTTCACCCAGGAGCAAGGATAAAACTGGCAGACCTGCACCCACACCTCAGATCCCCTCCAGAATTCAACAAGAAAGGAACTAAAGAAGAAGAAGGACTGCCCTGCTGGACCCCTGGCCTGCACCTGGACCCTGCACTCAGAAGGACTGCACCAGCTGCACACTTGGGCTTCACCACAAGAAGGACTTTGCCTGGCTTCAACTGGTTCAAGGAGGGACTCCCTGTTTGCTGCAGGTGAAAAATTGCTAAACCAGAGTCCCCTGCACCAATTCCTGAAGAAAGCGACCAGCTGACCACTGTCCAGTGGCCAAAAAGGAGTTTGCGCCAGGTGCATTCTGGGAGTTGAAGTCCGCACCCCCCAAGGACCATCACAGAACTTCTGGACCCTTGGGGTGAGCTGTGGACCCCAAAAGAACCTTAAAAGAACATGTGGGTGAAGCCCCAGAAGTTTGGAAAAGATTTGCGAATTTTGGGAAAAAAGCTCCAGAGAGGGACCGACCCGCCGCGGAAATTCTAGCCGGCTTGCCTCAACCGCGACCCGGCCTGACTTCGTGGTTCGTCCCGGTAAAGAAAAACATCCAAAAAAGAGACTAAGGCCCTCATTATGACCCTGGCGGTGTTGCACCACCAGGGCCAACGGGGGCGGGAGCACCGCCGACAGGCCGGCGGTGCTCCCTTGGGCATTCTGACCGCGGCGCTTTGGCCGCGGTCAGAAATGGAAAACCGGCGGTCTTCCGCCGGTTTTCCGTTGCCCATTTGAATCCCCCATGGCGGCGCAGCTCGCTGCGCCGCCATGGGGGATTCTGACACCCCCTACCGCCATCCTGTTCCTGGTGGTTCGCCCGCCAGGAACAGGATGGCGGTAGGGGGTGTCGCGGGGCCCCTGGGGGCCCCTGCAGTGCCCATGCCAATGGCATGGGCACTGCAGGGGCCCCCGTAAGAGAGCCCCGCTAGTATTTCACTGTCTGCATAGCAGACAGTGAAATACGCGACGGGTGCAGTAGCACCCGTCGCACCTTCCCACTCCGCCGGCTCGATTACGAGCCGGCTTCATGGTGGGAAGGTCGTTTTCCCCGGGGCTGGCGGGCGGCCTTTCGGCGGCCGCCCGCCAGCCCAGGGGAAAAGTCAAAATACCCGCCGCGGTCTTGCGACCGCGGTACAGTATTTTGACGGCGGGACTTTGGGGGGCGGCCTCCGCCGCCCGCCAAGGTCCGAATGAGGGCCTAAGTCCGAACGTAAAAAGTTGACCGGGACCTCCCAGCCATCGTATCCGAGAAAGGCTCCATGGACGTCGGATCAAGATCCAGGTTTACCCCGGTTGAAGGATTTTCATCTCGAAAAAACGACTAAGTCCGAAGGTAAAAGTCTCCACCGAGGAAACCCACATAGCGTATCCGGACAAGGGCTCCAGGAGGTCGGATTCAACTGGCAGGTTCGTCCCGGTGAAGAAAAACTTCAAAATAAAGACTAAGTCAGAAGGTAACTTTTTAACCGAGGCCTCCCGCGACCTGTAGCCGAGCAGGGCTCCATCGCGGTCGGCCTGAAAGTTTGACTTTGCCCCGGTCGAGGTGCAACCAGATGACCCGATTGGCGCTTTTTGTTTCTAAGCGCTAGAAAAGTAATAATTCTTTAAAAATTCATATCTCCGGTTCCCCTGAACCAATTTTAATCGTTTTTGTGTCATTTTAAAGATAAAAATATAAACTATTTTTATAAATTGGTTTTGGATTTTTGAACTGTTTCCTGTGTTTTATTTAATTACTGTTTTGTGATATTTGAACGCTTTACACTTTGTCTCCTAAGTTAAGCCTTGACACTCGTTGCCAAGCTACCAAGGGTTGAGCTGGGATTAATTTACTGAGACCTAACTGTACCTATGTGGAGGTTAGTGGCTTGTTGCTAGGTGTAGGTACCTACCTGCCCTACCAATAACCCATTTTCCAACAACCCCCATTTTTACTGTATATATGTTTGTTTTTGCCTATGTGTTACTGGGATCCTGCTAGCCAGGACCCCAGTGCTCATAAAGTATGCCGTGTATGTGCTCCCTGAGTGGTGCCTAACTGCATCACTGAGGCTCTGCTAACCAGAACCTCAGTGTTTATGCTCTCTCTGCTTTAAAATTGTCACTGCAGGCTAGTGACTAATTTTACCAATTCGGATTGGCCCACTGGAACACCCTTATAATTCCCTAGTACATGGTACCTAGGTACCCAGAGTATTGGGGTTCCAGGAGATCCCTATGGTCTGCAGCATTTCTTTTGCCACCCATAGGGAGCTCAGACAATTCTTACACAGGACTGCCACTGCAACCTGAGTGAAATAACGTCCACGTTATTTCAAAGCCATATTTAACTGCACTTAAGTAACTTATAAGTCACCTATATGCCTAACCCTCACTTAGTGAAGGTTAGGTGCAAAGTTACTTAGTGTATGGGCACCCTGGCACGAGCCAAGGTGCTCCCACATTGTTCAGGGCAAATTCCCTGGACTTTGTGAGTGCGGGGACACCATTACACGTGTGCACTACATATAGGTCAATAGCCATATGTAGCGTCACAATGGTAACTCCAAACATGGCCATGTAACATGTCTAGGATCATGGAATTGGCACCCCAGAACCATTCTGGTATTGGGGGGACAATTCCATGCATCCCGGGTCTCCAGCATAAAGCCCAGGTACTGCCAAACTAACTTTCCGGGGTTTTCTCTGCATCTACCGCTGCTGCCAACCCTCAGACAGGTTTATGTCCCCCTGGGGCCTGGGCAGCCACGTCCCAGGAAGGCAGAACAAAGGATTTCCTCTGAGAGAGGGTGTTACACCCTCTGCCTTTGGAAATAGGTGTGAAGGGCCTGGGAGGAGTAGCCTCTCCTGGCCTCTGGAAATGCTTTGAAAGGCACAGATGGTGCCCTCCTTGCATAAGCCAGTCTACACCGGTTCAGGGATCTCCCCAGCCCTGCTCTGGCGTGAAACTGGACAAAGGAAAGGGAAATGACCATTCCCCCGACCATCACCTCCCAGGGGAGGTGCCCAGAGCTCCTCCAGTGTGTCCCAGACCTCTGCCAACCACAACCTCTTCCTCCACTCCCAAACCCCTTCCAGCTACCCGTCCCAGTGTTCCAAAGAAACTTTTCCTGGCCAGGCTTGACCTCGTTCCCTCACCTCCCCACCCCGTCAGTCTCCTAGGGCCCGACTCTCCAGATCCCATCCTAGCACCTCAGCCACAACATCGGCAGGACCAGTGGTGCCAGTAGTCACCGGATTATGGAGTGCACCAGGCAGCAGGGCAGGCAGTGTGGCAAGGAGCCACAGCACGGAGAGTCCCCCACCTGTCAAGCATAAAAAGTTGGCCAGTGCCCGGCGGGAGAGGGGAAAGAAACCAGACACCAAAGCCGCTCCCAGGGGTACAGTTGGGAGTGTGGAGACAGCTGCAACACCATCTAAGGTGGGAAAGGGGCACAGTAAAACTGGCAAGTCTGGGAAGATCATCACAGTGGACAAGACCTCCAGCAGCCACACTGCACAGGAGGCGACCACCAGCAGCCACACTGCCCAGGAGGTGACCGCCAGCAGCAGCCCCGCTGCCCAGGAGGCAACCACCAGCAGCCACACTGCCACAGACAGGACCGCCAGCAGCAGCCCCGCTGCCTAGGAAGCGACTGCCAGCAGCCCCGCTGCCACAGACAGGACCACCATCAGCAGCCCCGCTGCCACAGACAAGACCGCCAGCAGCAGCCATGCTGCCCAGGAGGCGACCGCCAGCAGACACACTGCCACAGACAGGACCGCCAGCAGCAGCCCCGGTGCCCAGGAAGCGACCGCCAGCAACCCTGCTGCCACGGACAGGACCACCACCAGCAGCCCCGCTGCCCAGGAGGCGACCGCCAGCAGCCACACTGCCACAGACAGGACCACCAGCAGCAGCCCTGCTGCCCAGGAAGAGACCGCCAGCAGCCCCGCTGCCACAGACAGGACCGCCGCCAGCAGCCCCGCTGCCACAGACAAGACCGCCACCAGCTGAACCGCTGCCCAGGACACCACTACCAACAGCCCCGCAGGCCAGGACAAGACCGCCACCAGCTGAACCGCTGCCCAGGACACCGCCGCCAGCAGCCCCGCAGGGCAGTCAGCGCCAATGATTCCGACGCTACTGAGTCCGCCACAGGCAGGATGAAGCACTCTGGGCACAAGGCCCATTCCAGAACCAGTGGAGAGATACATCCACTACCTCTGTCCTTGGCAGAATGAAGCACTCTGGGCACAAGGCCCCCTCCAGAACCAGTGGAGAGATACATCCACTACCTCAGTCCTTGGCAGGATGAAGCACTCTGGGCACAAGGCCCCCTCCAGAACCAGTGGAGAAAGACATCCACTACCTCTGTCCTTGGCAGGATGAAGCACTCTGGGCACAAGGCCCCCTCCAGAACCAGTGGAGAGATACATCCACTACCTCAGTCCTTGGCAGGATGAAGCACTCTGGGCACAAGGCCCCCTGCAGAACCAGTGGAGAAAGACATCCACTACCTCTGTCCTTGGCAGGATGAAGCACTCTGGGCACAAGGCCCCCTCCAGAACCAGTGGAGAGATACATCACCACCTCTGTCCTTGGCAGGATGAAGCACTCTGGGCACAAGGCCCCCTCCAGAACCAGTGGAGAGATACATCCACTACCTCAGTCCTTGGTAGGATGAAGCACTCTGGGCACAAGCCCCCCTCCAGAACCAGTGGAGAAAGACATCCACTACCTCTGTCCTTGGCAGGATGAAGCACTCTGGGCACAAGGCCCCCTCCAGAACCAGTGGAGAGATGCATCCACTACCTCTGTCCTTGGCAGGATGAAGCACTCTGGGCACAAGGCCGCCTCCAGAAACCAGTGGAGACTGTTATCCACTTGCGAGAATGTGGCTTTGTACTCTCCAGGATTGAACAGTGGGCAAACCACCCACTGTAGAGACTTGAGAGACTGTGGCTTTGCACTCCCCAGGATTGAACAGTGGGCAAACCACCCACTGTAGAGACATGTGAGACTGTGGATTTGCACTCCCCAGGCTTGAACTGTGGGCATGGGGCCCCCTTGTGGATCTGGCATCGTGCCCTCAATCGGCTGAGGTGCCCCCACTTCCCTTCCCCCTGAGGTGCCTGTTTTATTTCTATCTGATGCCCCTGCAGTGTTCTCTCTGTTTTGATCGGGTATTGAGTGTGGCCCTCGCCCATGCCTTTTGGGCCCAGTGATCCACGGACTATGAGGGTGGAATCCCTTGGACTTGTGTTCTTGGTGTATATTATTGTATATAGTACAAATGTATGTATTTGTATATATTTTTGATGTATGTAATTGAATATATCACAATTATTCGACTCATTTCCTTTTGTCCTTGCATTCTTCCAGGGGGGGTTGGGGGTGTAACTGTTATGTATCAATATGTATTAGCGTGTGTGTTTTGGTGGGTGAGGGTGGGGGTGTTGCGTGTGTGTGTCACTCTCTTTTCCCTCCCCCCTCCCCTGTATCGTAGGTGCAGTACTCACCATTGTCTTCGCCGCCGGCGTTCGTGCTCCTGGTAGAGGAGCAGGAAGATAAAGGCTGGCAGAATCTGGAGTCGGATTCCATGGCGTCCTGATTCCTCATAGGGTGTGTAGAGGTGAGCGTTTTCCCTTCGAAGTCCTGTTTCCGTCGTGTTTTTCTTCGCAGTGAATCCGCCCCGGAAAAGCTGGCGGATTGGTGGGTTGTAATAGTGTGGGCGGTACATTGTCCTCCGCCTGTCTGTTGGCGGTTACCGCCGCAGTGTTTGTTTGTACCGCTGTGGCGGTCGGAGTGTTAAAGTGGCTGTCTATGTTGGCGGTTTCCACCACGGTCGTAATTCCATTTTTTTTACTGCTGGCCTGTTGGTGGTTTTACCGCTGGCCTGTTGGCGGTTTTACCGCCGCTTTAACACCGACTGACAGGGTTGTAATGACCGCCAGTGTGTAAAAAAGACGTCTATTTGAGAAATGCCCAGTAATTCACATGCTAGTAAGGGCACTCCAGAATTCAGAGATGTGCAAATAACCACTTCTTCTCAACACCTTATCTTGTGCCCATTTTGGAAATACAAAGGTTTTCTTGATACCTATTTTTCACTTTTTATATTTCAGCAAATGAATTGCTGTATACCCGATATAGAATGAAAACCCATTGAAAGGTGCAGCTCATTTATTGGCTCTCGGTACCTAGGGTTCTTAATGAAACTACAAGCCCTGTATATCCCCACAACCAGAAGTGTCCAGTACACGTAATGGTATATTGCTTTAAAAAATCTCACATCGCAGGAAAAAGTTACAGAGTAAAACGTGGAGAAAAATGGCAGATTTTTTACCACAACTTCAATATCTTTTTATTTCAGCTGTTATTTTCTGTAGGAAACACTTGTAGGATCTACACAAATTACCCCTTGCTGAATTCAGAAATATTTAGCTTTCTGAGATCCAGCATTGGTTTCACACCCATTTCTGTCACTAACTGGAAGGAGGCTGAAAAAAAATCATAAAAATGTCCCAGTAAAATGCCAAAATTGTGTTGAAAAATGGGGTTTTCTGATTCATGTCTGCCTGTTCCTGAAAGCTGGAAGGATGGTGAAAAAAACCACAAGCCTCCATATGCAGCCATTTATTTTGAAAAAAACTACATTTTTGCTGTATTTTGGATAATTTCTTGGTCTTCTTCAGGGGAATCCACAAAGTCTGAGTCCCTTTGGAATCCCTAAGATGTTGGAAGAAAAGGATGCAAACTTGTCATTGGTAGCTTATGTGGACAAAAAGTTATGAGGGCCTAAGCGCAAACTGCCCCAAATAGCCCAAAAAAGACTCGGCACATGAGGGGAAAAGGCCTGGCAGCGAAGGGGTTAATCAACACACTTTCCTTGGCTGTAATCATACCAGGCCACCTTTTGCATATGAGAGTTCTTATGATGTATTGAATACAAAGACTATGGATCATTTAGCCAGGTATGGGTTTATACTTTCATTGTAGCACCTACATGGCGGTAGTTAGGGAAGTAGCATTAGAATTTTTTCACAAGTTTGGCTCTTTGCAGAATTAGTGTCAACATTTTTGATGCCAATCCTGAATAACAGCCAGAGGCGGATTGAAACCAGTGGGAGTCTCCTTTTAATGCCTGATCTAAGCAGGCGTTAAAAGTTCTGTAAAAATGATGGAACAAAATCTTTTAGTTTTCTTTGTGCCATTTTTCTGGCCCCCCTAATAGGGGAATGTACCCTTTGCATACATTATGCCTGGTGCAGGCATAACGTAGCGCAAAGGGTTACAGAATGGTGCAATGCATGCATTGGCCCACTTTGTAAATTTGGAGCGGCGATTTTGGCCTCGTTGGGCCACATTACCATAAAAAAATGACACTAATGTGGCACAAGAAGGCGCTAGGGGCTCTCAATTCTGCCCCCAAGTGTGTTAAATATGTCTCCTGAATTAACGGGGAAAGGTATACTGTATGTACCCTACCTTGTGAATTTTGGTGCAATTAGCACCAAAATATGCATGTTATTCCTCAAAAATTAATCATAGGTGTTATTTATCTGATAAATAACGAATCCTGTGGCATTGTTATTTATCAGGGGCAACAAACAGCACCTTCATTCTGACAAACCTATAATCAGGGCCCTAGAGAGGGTTTCATTTGTACTTTTCATTGTCACTTGAATGATAAGTAAGGAACGCAACTTTGATCACCTGGCTCTCAAATGGACAAGGAATATGGACGTTGTAACCTCAGTGGTTGACATTAAATTTAGTAATCGCATAATCCAATCTTAATGTTGATCGTTTTAAAATCCACCATTTGAATATTACCTGAGGGCATATTTATATGCCCCTAGCTCCAACGTGAGCCACATTAGCGGCATTTTATTTTATGCTAATGTGGCAATGAGGCCAAAATCCTCACGCCATATTTACAAAGTGGCGCAATGCATACAATGCGCCATTTTGTAACCCTTTGCGCTACACTATGCCTGTGCCAGGCATAATGTCTGCAAAGGGGGCATTCCCCCATTGGGGGGGGGGCGAAAAAATGACACAACGAAATCTAACAGTTTTCCTTGCATCATTTTTTATGGCATTTTGGGCGCCTGCTCAGAGAAGTGGTTGAAAGGCGGCTTCCATTATTTATAAAAGTCCCCTATGTTCTCTGCAGGAGTAGCACCAATATTTTGGTGCTACTCCTGTAGAGTACATCACTAGCGTCAATAAAAATGAAGTTTTTGTCCCCAACTCTGCGCCATGGTGCGCCGTATCTTAAATATGGCGCACACATTGTTGTGGTGGGGGAACGCTAAGGGGCGCAAGGAAAGTTGTGCTGCACTAGATGTAGTGCCACTTTCCTTAACTATGCCCCTTAATGAGTTATACTATACTCTACTGTTTATAGATTGCATAAACGTGTTCTTGAAGATGCGTTGAAGAGCTTTCTATGTAATTCCACTGAAGCAGACACTACCATATATGTTTGCTTCTTGCCCTAGTATCACACCATTCTGCCAACGTAATCAATTTCTAAAGACTGGTATTCACTGGGATCGCCAAATGATATTAGTTGGCCAATCAGCCTGGAGCCCTTGCACAATGTCAGGTGTTTTTTTTTTTTTTGCTGTCCCAGAATTGCACATGTTTGGCTTCAAAAGGATTTTCGCAATCATAAAGCATGGTCTCATGAATTTGTATATCTATGTGGTTTGGAAATGTAAATCACTGAAAAGAGTTCACAAAGTTGTAAACTTAAAATGATCAGGGATCCGAGCAAAGATTGGATGGTCTTGCATACTTCTCGCATACTTCTGGGTAAACTCCTGAAAAACTGTGAACCTTAGGGGCATATTTACAAGAAAGTGGCGCATCAGCTCTGATGCACCACTTTTCTTGCATTGACCTACTCCCCTAACGTCACCATGGTAGTGCTGTATTTACTATACAGGGCACCATGGTACACATTAGCACAATAGAGTAATAATTTAAGACGTTATTGTGGCGCTTTGCTGTAATAGGGCCATAAATTAAGGAGGTTGTCCGGCAAAGCACATGGATGCCCACAGCTTAATATGGGAGCGTCAGTTTAACGCCTGCGCGGCGTTAAAAATGATGGAAAAATTTTTGCAGTGAAATCTTGTGAATTTCACAGCACCATTTTTTTGGCCTACCTGCGAGGGAATGCCCTCTTTGCATACATTATACCTGGTGCAGGTGTAATGTGGTGCAAGGGGTTACAAAGTGACACAATGCATGTATTGCTCCACTCAGTAAATATGGCAGATGGTGGGGGCTTTCCTTAACATCTCCTTAGCGTGAAAAAAATGACACTAGGGCAGCGCAAGGAGGCACAAAGGGCATGTAAATATGCCTCTTATTTTCTTAATGACTTCTTAAAAGATTTTTAGTTGATGACTCTCTTTTTCTTTGTACTCATGATACATCCTTGTAATGAAATGTGCATATCTGTATTCATTACCATCTCTCTTTGGTACTATCTTAAACTTCTTAAATTAAAGAAATACACACTGACTATCACCTCCCCTTGCTGATCAGTTGCTCAATGATAATCCCCTGCTAGTACCTGCGAGTCCCTAACCCACTTCAATGCACCACCACCAATCCCTGTGTACTTACTCAAGTTTTCCTTGCTTTATTTGTGGACCTTTTATTCAACTTATGATGTTTTTATGCATTTCACATCTGGGGGAAGGAGCGGTGGCTCAATCTGGGCTAAGACCCCCTTACCCTAGCTGGCCACACACATACACCTCATGCAGCACTCTGTGCACAGCATGTGAAATTGTGAGGTGAGACTTGAGGTGGGAGGTCATGATAAGTAATGATCATAAACTAAAATAGTCTAATGCTGTACTATGACTTGCTGAAGGTGAGCCGTTAATGTAAATCATGCCAATATGACAACAGGATATTCTGCAATGTGAATTTTACACTAACTCTTTCCGGAATCCCCACGTGACCACCCCATCCAATTGTGATACTTGACACTTCCCGAAAGTTGCAACTGGGAATGGACTCGAGCTCCATAAGGTTAGCAAGCAAAGTTACCTTTTAAAGGAAGCAAAGACAATCCTTTTTAATGCAGCGCAGGTTGTGCAGTTCATGTATAACCTTTGTTAATGAGCAGTCCATAAGACAGTTCTGGCTGCTGGGTATCCACAAATGCAGTCTCCTGGGGTCCTTGAAAATGACTGAAAGTTCTTAGCCTTAGCTGACCCTACTCCCACTGGCTGCTTCTGTTGGTGCCTGGAATCGCTGGTTATAATTTATCATAGGTTCCCATATGGTGCCAATTATGGTATTTTTTTAGGCTACATTATAGTGTGTCATGCTATAGATCATGGATCAAGTTGGTTTTGTTCAGTTATACATTATGTTATAGGCTGTGTTATGTCACAGGTTTTATGCTGCTATATAAGGTTACCTTCTGGTGTATGTTGCATTACATATGGGCTATAATATGCCATAGCTTTTGCTTTGTTATTTTATGTAATAGGCTATGTGTTGTTGTTTCAGGTTATGTTCAGGTGCATGTTTCGTTATGGTAGTGTATATATTATATCATAGGTTATGTGTTCAAGTGTTCATTGGACAATGTTTTGAGCTATCTTTTACCAAAGGTGATCTGTTGTTATGGTATGTTGTAGTTTCTATGTTGTGCTAAGATGAACATTGGGGTAAGTGGTAAGTCATGGCATATGTTTTGTGTTGTGTTGTTATATTAAATGTTCGGTTGTGTTCGGGTGTCTATTGCATTATCGTTGGCCTATGCTATGTCATAGGTAATGACATGTTGTCATGCTATGTCATAAGCTATTTGTTGTTTTGCTGTGTCATGTGGTATTTGCTGTTATGTACGGTTATGGTCAGCTGTACGTTGTGTTATGTTATTAGTGTTTATATTGTTGTGTTGTGCTTTGGCTCATAACATGTTGATGCCTCTGTTGTTTTCAGTTATGTTAAAGGATAGGCGTCAATGTGTCTTACACCTAGAGTCATTAATATTTCATTAGTAGTATCAGGGTGCTTCCCACTGCAATCCTGGCAGTGTTCCAGTTGTTGGCATTATTGTTAGAAATTGGGTCTCTAGTTGTCAGAGTTATGTACCCTGTCCAAGTAGGGACCACAATCCTAGTCAGGTTAAGTCACAACATAACCTAAATAATCCTGTGCTCCCCTCTGGTGGCTGGGCACAGAGGAGGCAGGCTTAACTTAGAAGGCATTGTGTAAAGTATTTGCGCAATAACTGATTCAGTAACACAGTTAAAACATCACAAGTACTCCACACCAGTTTAGAAAAAATAGGTAATATTTATCTGAATAAAGCAAGACCAAAAGAACAGCAATCCAATATGCACAACTCAAGATGTCACTTTTTAGCAGTTTAAGTAAGTCTTAATCCATAGGAATCAAGGGATGTAGCTCTCCAGCACAAAGTTGCTGAAATGCATAAAAAATAAAGATGCTGCGAGCCGCAGAGGAGGTATGGCATCAGAAGGTAAAGAGGTGCGTCAATGTTCCGGTGCGACGGAGATGATGAATCGATTCTTTCCTTGCAGGCAAGATGATCAGTATATTTCTGGGCGTGCAGCTTTGGTTCCTTACTGCAGTGTGGGGTTTGATGCCCAGGGGCAATGTAAGAAAAATCCAAATGAGCTGTGATGATGAAACGGGCTGTGTCAATTCTGCAGGCAATTCCTCAGTTTTTCAGCTTCAAGTCAATTTTGCTGGCACCTTGGAATTTTCTCTCTTAAGTGAAATCTTTGATGGCCCTGAAACATTTTTTCAACAGGATGCAAGCCGACATGCCTTGGAGGTCACTTGTGTGGGGGGGAAGGCAAAGGTTTTCCAGCAGAGTCAGAGAGCGCAGGCAACAAAGCAAGAAGCAGGAGACTAGTCCCTCCAGTTGTAGGTCCAGAAGTGTCTGATTTGAGGGGAGTCACAAACTCAGTATATATACCCAAATGTGCCTTTTAAGGGGAGGAGACTTCAAAGAGTGATTTTAATGTGTACCTGTTCCCCTTTCAATCCCGTCCTGTCTGCCAGGAGATCTTTGGGGGGTTATCAGTCATTTGTGTGAGGTCAGACCACTAGCCTTTGAAGTGTAAGTGAGAGCCCTAATAACCTTTCTGTCCAGGAAGACTCATCAATATGCAGATGAATGCAGATGAATCTCATGTGTTTATGGCTGTTTGGGTAGAATGCACAAGGGGATCTGTCAGCAAGCACAGAACAGACGTGGATTGGAGACAGGCTGTAAGGCACAGAGAGCATTCAATGCAAAGAAATGCCTATTTTCTAAAAGTGGAATTTCTCAAATTGAAAGTAGGATTTCTCACTACCATTACAGCCATACCAAACATGTCAATGCCAATCCTTTCACATCAGAAATTACCACTTAAAAGTATATAAGGGAATTTCCAATGCTGGCCTATGAGAGGAGCAGGCTTCACAGTAGTGGTCATGTAAAACTTGTAAGTGTCCTGCCTTTGACTTACATAGCACCCTGCCCTATGGGCTAACTAGGGCCTACCTTAGGGGTGACTTATATGTAATAAAAGGGGAGTGTAAGGATTGGCAAGTAGTTTTAAATGCCAAGTCGAAGTGGCAGTGAAACTGCACACAGGCCATGCAATGGCAGGACTGAGACATGGTTAAAATTCTACTTATGTGGGTGGCACAATCAGAGCTGCAGGGCCACTAGCAGCATTCATCTTAATGGCACTGGGCAGATCTAGTGCACTTTACTAGGGACTTATAGGTAAATTGGATATGCCAATTGGGAAGGAGCCAATATTTCCATGTTTAGGGGAGAGAGCACAAGCACTTTAGCATTGGTCAGCAGTGGTAATTTGTGCAGAGTTCTAAAACCAGCAAAAACTAGATCAGAAAAAGGAGGGAGGCAGGCAAGATGTTGGGGAAGACTACCCTAAGTCTGTCTGGTCTAACATCTTATGGAATGCTCTCACACTTTACATTGTAGAAACCAGACCTCCCACAGTCCATCCAATGCTCACTTGAAGTGCAACTCAATATGACCACCTAATGCTGCTAAAGAAAGCAGGGCGACACCAGACTACCCTTTTCGTAAGTAGTAAATGTGGGCGCTGATGGCACTTGTTTGTAAGTTTAATATAGAATGATGTGCCTGGTGTCTGTGAGTCAGAAACGGCCTTAGAGCATGTCAGAGCTTTGAAACATGTTTCTGCCAGTTCTGTGGGAGCAGTGCTGCAGGTCTATACCACTTCTAGAGAGACACATGTAGGAGCACAGCCTGCTCTGTCAATGTGAACACATCCTCTAATTCTAGACACACAACAGACAAACCAAGCTTTCTAAGCCTTTAATAAAGTCCCCATACATGTGTGTACCCTGTATAGGTTAGAACGCATCAACAAATCTCTTTAGATATTATTTTTCTATAAAGGATTGGGCTCACCTTCAGTTATTCTGATATGAGAAAATAGTTTTGCACATCACAAACATGCTGGCAGGTGGAAGCATAGCAGATTTATATCACTAGAAGAGCAGTTACACTATACTAACAGCATACTACACGAGCAACCTGTAGACCTTTGGTGGGTGTGAGTACAGGTAATAAAAACAACGGCCAACATGGCATCATTCAAAAAGAATTACCAAAAGCACTAGGCAAAATATTTAAAATATCACAACATTCAATAAATTAAAAGAACATTTAAGGAGAAGAAATAGCCATGTAATAACAAAAATATTTATTTAATTTTGGCAATAATATAAGAGTAAGAAAAATATTCAAAAAATAATTGGCAATTGCATATGTGCTAAGTGTAAAAAATGTGAACAGATGGGGTTGGTGATTGAAGCAATCATCCGAAAAAACATGATGAACCTGAACGGTAAAGCAAGAGACTGCACACAAACGCTGGATTTTAAATCACAACTCTGAAAATGCCACTTTCAGAAAGTAGGTATTTTCTCACCCTGCCCATTTGGTGCCTGAGATTTGTATGCTGGGTCACATGACTAAGTGTACTTGGCAGGTGGCCTTTGTGTATTCCTCCCAGACAGTCATGCAAAGAGGGACTAACCGTTGTCAGGATGGGTCGTCTTGTCAGAATGGAAGGGACAGAGCTGTCACCTACCATACTTGCACTTCGAAAGAGCTGCCTCAACACACAAACAAAGGACTTCACAGTAATCTAGCCTAGAGCCCTCAGAGCCACGCTAGGGAAAGGAAGGAAATTCAAGACCTAGATATGGATGGAAGTTTAGAAGTTTCACCCACTTCAAAGCTGGCACCAGGAAAAAATAATGGACCTCATTCTAACTCTTGAGAATATTCCTGGACCTGTGGAGTGTACAGAAGAAAGACTGTCCAGCTGCTTGAGGACCGCACTGCTGCTTCAGGACATCTCTGCTGCTTGAGGACTGGTCAGCTGGTTAAGGACTGCCCAGCTGCTGGAAACCAGGACTACCAAGGTGTCTCCGAGGGTCAGCTGGCTAACCTCCTGTTCTGAGCTACTGGGACACATTACGCTCCTGACTGTCTTCATTGGAAATGACACAGGGCGATGCACCCCGATGTAAGTCCTTCAACCACCAGCTCCAGCCCAGTGGCTTCATTGGATCGGACGCAGCATGACACATCTCCATACGTCTCCGCAATACAGCCTCAGTGGCTTCAGTGTTTCTTTATGCCCACATTGCAGCTTCTGATTGGCAGCACCAACCCAGAGCGATGCATCTCACCATTCTACCATGCCTATGCAGCTCAGGTTCGAGAACTTCTTGGTGCAGCGCAGCACAGGCTGATGCATTCTGTTCATGTTGATTCCAAGAACACAAGGTACTATCTTAGCAAACCAAACTTGGTCCTGTTCATACCTGAGCTCCATAATAGTTGTCTTGAACTTGTGACTTGGTCCTCGTCTGGCACGCCCAGATGACCATTATTGACGCTATCTGCTTTTAAGTGCTATTTCCTCCTAAATCTTTACAATTGCATGTCTCCAGTTCTACAGATTGGATTTTTGTTGTTTTGGTCTCAAAGTATTTATTTAAACATAATCTATTTTTCTAAATTGTGATTTTTCTTGTGTTGTATGCTCATTTCTTTAATGTTTGTGTGCTGCAGAAATACATTATATATTGCCTGCTAGTCAAGCTTGACTGTTTTTGTGCCAAGCTATCAGAGAGTTAAGTACAGGTTAATTTAGTGACTTGTTTTGTTTCACCCTGGAGAGGATTGTTGTTGTTAGTAGAGAAGGGTTTCATCTCTTTCAACCAATTTCTCACAATCATCTAATGCAATTGTTGTGGTTCCCCCTGGCAAGGATTGTTGTTATTGGTTGAGTAGGGTTTCACCTCCTTCTAACAATTTCTCACTATTGCCTAACACAAGTTGTATTCCTTATTGAATGATACATAGTTAAACATTGTTGATGTTACTAGAAAAGTGAGTTTTGGCACTGCAATCACACACCCTGTTATCATTGAGATTCAATGTCATATTATATTGGCTACAGCTCATTGGGACTCTGATAGTATCTGGTTGCAATATTTACTTTTCTTGAGAGTGGTCGAAGAGTAACTGCCAGAGATCTGTGGGACACCGGCGCAAGAGCAGCACGGAGCAGCATGGTGGAACCGAGAGTAGAGAGCTGTGAGAGTGGGGTAAGGGGTTGAGGGTCTGCCTGGTCGCTGAGGCAGGAGGTCATGGTCTATAGGGTTACAGGGCAAGGTTAGGGACAGTTGGGGATGGTTGAGGGTAGAGGGTAGGGAGCCTATTGGGGTTGAAGCTGGAGGTTAGGGGAGAGGTGCTACGGTGGGGGTGAGGAGTGTGTGGAGTATACAGAGTGTGCAGAGGGTGTGCATAGGGTGAGCACAGAGGCATTAACCTCTCCCTGCCTCCCCTGCTCCATCTCTGTCATCAACTCCACCCTTCCGGCCCCTGGTCTCTGGTACCCCGCTCCTCCTCCCGCCCACCCCTGACTCTGCTGCCCTCTGCCACACCCCTCGACTGCCTCCTCACTGCTGCTGTTCTCCAGTTGCCATCATGTTCTGCTGGCTTCAGCTGGCCCCAGGCCACCACTTACCACCCACCCTACTCCTCCCCTCCTGTTCCTATGGATCCCTACTAACCCCCACTGGTCCTAGTTCCTCTTTGCTCCGCCTTGCTTCATCTCCTGAAGACTTGTAGGACAACGCTGCCATGTCGTGAGGAGGGTTACGAGTGCGGCGGATGGAGCAGGCCACTGCTGAGTGCGTGTGCCACGGGGTTCTCGTGGAAGCGGCCCAGCTAAGTCTAGATGCAGCTTGTGAGACGCCGTTGAGACCCGCTTGTAGCTCATCCTCTTCAATCACCTTCCCCTTGTTGACGGCCTGTTTGTTTCATCACAAGCCCCCAGGCCATACGCCAAAGGAAAAAAAATAGAAAGAGAGACTGCAGGAAATTAAGCGGCTACCTACTGTCACCTAGTTGGTACGAGTGCAGCATGAGTGTAGCAGGGGAGCGAGAGAGCTGCAAGCCTAAAAATGCACTCCAGAAGCACTAGGCCTCCCCCACCTCTCACCAAAGGAAGAAGCCAAGACGGAAAGGGGGGACTCACACACCTGAGACTCTAGTCAGTGTCGTTGATACCATCGATCAGTCACTGCCCCTACAGAATTGCTGCTCTAACTTGATCAACACAACCGACCAGACAGGTTCCCATGGCAGGGTCAACCTAGGAGGCCCAAGGACTGTGCAAGACATTCTTACAGCTGCAAAGTACCAGTCCAAAATTTATGCAAAATTTCTTCTGAAGGACCCTGCTTCAACTATCTATGCGGCAAACCCAAGTATTTCAAGTTTACGTTCCCCCCGGAACCAACTATTGTCAGCCAAGTAGCCGCCTTTGGCTTAGCTCCAAATCCAGAGCACACCCCTAAAACTGTTGAGCACCCATCAAGCCCATCAGTCTCCCTGCCTCCGGGGCCATCTTCCTTTCAAATGACATCTAAGTCCTTTATTGTGGCACACGTCCATTCACACGGCCCCGGGATGTAGTCCCCACCCACAGGCGAAACTGGCAGCAGCAAGGGCTGCACAGACAAATTTACCTTAATAGACCCCAACCATCTTCTCTCCCCCTCTCTGCTGTCATTACCACCAAGGCAACCATCCCAGCATGTCAGCTTAGTCCATCCATGCCCATTGGACTCATTAGTCTTGAGCCCAAACTATCTACCAAGAGCTTGCTCCTGCGATAGTCTGCCTAGCACAGTGCGAGCAGACCCAATTTTGGGCCAGCACTCATCAAAGTACCCAAAGCTCTTAACCGATGGACACTGCCTCAGCCTAGCCCCTGCCAGCTCTGCACTCTGGGAACAAACTAGTAAGCTGCTCACAGCTACTGCAGGCAGTTTGCTCCCCACTCCGCCTTCCGCGCCACCTCCACTCCACATTTTCTGCTCACTCTTTTCCCCGCCGGTGCGTCCCCTGCAGCCTCTCCCGCCTCCCCCCTCCTTCTCACCACTTCCTTTCCTGTTTTCCGGCTGCTGCGTCCCCTACGGCCCCTTCCGCCTCCCCCCTCCTTCTCACCGCTTCCTTTCCTGTTTTCCAGCCGCTGCGTCCCCTGCAGCCCCTCCCACCTCCCCACTCCTTCTCACCGCTTCCTTTCCTGCTTTCCAGCCGCTGCGTCGCCTACGGCCCCTTCCACCTCCCCCCTCCTTCTCACCGCTTCCTTTCCTGCTTTCCCGCTGCTGCGTCCCCTGCGGGTATCCCCCAGCCCTCTCACTTGTCAGGCCCTCCCGCCTCCCAGCTGCCACTCCCACCCTCCCCTCCTCTTATGGCAGCCGCAGCACAGTGACAGGGAGCAACCTTTGACCCTGCTACTGCAGGCAGGTCGCTCCCCGCTCTGCCTTCCGCACCACCTCTACTCTGCATTTTCTGCTCACTCTTTTCCCCGCCGCTGCGTCCCCTGCAGCCCCTCCCACCTCCCCCCTCCTTCTCACAGCTTCCTTTCCTGTTTTCCCGCCGCTGCGTCTCCTGCGGCCCCTGTGGCCCCTCCCGCCTCCCCCTCCTTCTCACCGCTTCCTTTCCTGTTTTCCCACCGCTGTGTCCCCTGCGGCCCCTCCCGCCACCCTCCTCCTTCTCACCTCTTCCTTTCCTGTTTTCCCACCGCTGCGTCCCCTGCAGACCCCCCGCCTCCCCCTCCTTCTCACCGCTTTCTTTCCTGTTTTCCCGCTGCTGCGTCCCCTGCGGCCCCTCCTGCCTCCCCCCTCATTCTCACCGCTTCCTTTCCTGTTTTCCCGCCGCTGCATCCCCTCCCGCCTCCCCCTCCTTCTCACCTCTTCCTTTCCTGTTTTCCCGCCGCTGCGTCCCCTGCAGACCCCCCGCCTCCCCCTCCTTCTCACCCCTTTCTTTCCTGTTTTCCCGCTGCTGCGTCCCCTGCGGCCCCTCCTGCCTCCCCCCTCCTTCTCACCACTTCCTTTCCTGTTTTCCGGCTGCTGCGTCCCCTGCGGCCCCTTCCGCCTCCCCCCTCCTTCTCACCGCTTCCTTTCCTGCTTTCCAGCCGCTGCGTCGCCTACGGCCCCTCCCACCTCCCCCCTCCTTCTCACCGCTTCCTTTCCTGCTTTCCCGCTGCTGCGTCCCCTGCGGGTATCCCCCAGCCCTCTCACTTGTCAGGCCCTCCCGCCTCCCAGCTGCCACTCCCACCCTCCCCTCCCCTTATGGCAGCCGCAGCACAGTGACAGGGAGCAACCTTTGACCCTGCTACTGCAGGCAGGTCGCTCCCCGCTCTGCCTTCCGCACCACCTCTACTCTGCATTTTCTGCTCACTCTTTTCCCCGCCGCTGCGTCCCCTGCAGCCCCTCCCACCTCCCCCCTCCTTCTCACAGCTTCCTTTCCTGTTTTCCCGCCGCTGCGTCCCCTGCGGCCCCTGTGGCCCCTCCCGCCTCCCCCTCCTTCTCACCGCTTCCTTTCCTGTTTTCCCACCGCTGTGTCCCCTGCGGCCCCTCCCGCCTCCCTCCTCCTTCTCACCTCTTCCTTTCCTGTTTTCCCGCCGCTGCGTCCCCTGCAGACCCCCCGCCTCCCCCTCCTTCTCACCGCTTTCTTTCCTGTTTTCCCGCTGCTGCGTTCCCTGCGGCCCCTCCTGCCTCCCCCCTCATTCTCACCGCTTCCTTTCCTGTTTTCCCGCCGCTGCATCCCCTCCCGCCTCCCCCTCCTTCTCACCACTTCCTTTCCTGTTTTCCCGCCGCTGCGTTCCCTGCAGCCCCACCCCCCAGCCCTCTCATTCGTCAGGCCCTCCTGCCTCCCAGCTGCCACTCCCACCCTCCCCTTCTCTTATGGCGGCCGTGCAGCGGTCGCGCGTAGCGGGCGCGCCGCTGGCTCGCCAAAGGCAAGCCGATCAGCACCCGTCCGCGCCGGTACCGCGCCCAGCACCAGAACCCCTGGCCCCATCAACAGCCACACCGCCAGCATTCGTTATGATGCCAACACCCTCCGCGCATTCAACACCAGCTGAGACACCACCTGCTTCCAGGCCTCTCCAAAGAGCACGCACGGACCCTTCTTCTGCCACAACTGTAGCTTCACCTGCAACAGAGCTCACATACCTCCCAGGAGCAAGACCAACCACCTCCGTTGCATACTCCTCAACACCCGCTCAGCACGCAAGCACGCCATCGAAATCTGGGACCTGCTCGACTCCACCTCCCCGGACGTGGTCTTTCTAACCGAAACTTGGTGGAGCGACTTCTCAGCACCCGACATCGCCATAGCCATCCTGAACGGATACAAAGTCGCTCGCCGAGACCACACCAACAGAACCGGAGGAGGCATAGCCATCGTCCACAAAGCAACCCTCAAAGTCAAAACCACCCTGGATGACTCCTTCAACACCGCCGAACTCCTTCACTTCCAAATTCCACACGGACCCCAACACCACGCTCAGAGGAATACTCATCTATAGACCCCCAGGTCCCAGGGCACCTTCCAGCAATGCCATCGCCGACCTGGCCAGCAACCATGCACTCGCCTCCACGGACTACATCCTCCTCGGGGACCTGAACTTCCACCTCGAAAACAGCTATGACACCAACTTCACCACCCTCACCGAAAACCTCTGCAAACCTCGGCTTCACACAGCTCATCAACACACCCACCCACACAGGCGGTCACACCGTTGACCCCATCTTCTCCACAAGCAACCACGTCACTTTCAACCATACCACCGAACTCTACTGAACCAACCACCACTGCGTCCACTTCACCTTCAAGAAGCAGACAGAACACCACCTCATCGAACAACCGCCCCGCCGATGATGGGGTAAAGTCACTGAACTTCAACTAACCAACACCCTATCCCAGAAACCGCCCGTCAACCCCACCGAACCTGATATCGCCACACACAACCTCAAACTATGGATCACCGACTGCGCCGACCGCCTTGCTCCACTCAGAAAACCCTCCAACAACCACATCAACAAAAAAGCCACATGGTTCACCGACGACCTCCAAGCCTCCAAACGCCACTGCCGAAAACTCAAGCAAAGATGGCTACTCGAACACACTCCAGACAACCACACAGCACTCAAGGATGCCACACGCAAACACCACCAACTCATCAGGCTAGCAAAAAGATCCTCCTTCAAGACCCACCTAGAAAATAACGCCCACGACTGCAAAAAAATCCTCAGCATCGTAAAAGAACTCTCCAACCCAAACACCACCGTCAACGACATCATCCCCTCCCAAGAATTATGCGACTCCCTAGCAACCGCCTTCCACCGAAAAATTACGGACATCCACGACAGCTTCAACTCCCCTCACACTCCGGACTCTCCTACCCTACCCACCACTAACTCCACCCACTCCAGCCGACTGACCTCCTGGACCACCATCAGCGACGACGATCACAGGTCACAGGTTTTATGCTGCTATATAAGGTTACCTTCTGGTGTATGTTGCATTACATATGGGCTATAATATGCCATAGCTTTTGCTTTGTTATTTTATGTAATAGGCTATGTGTTGTTGTTTCAGGTTATGTTCAGGTGCATGTTTCGTTATGGTAGTGTATATATTATATCATAGGTTATGTGTTCAAGTGTTCATTGGACAATGTTTTGAGCTATCTTTTATCAAAGGTGATCTGTTGTTATGGTATGTTGTAGTTTCTATGTTGTGCTAAGATGAACATTGGGGTAAGTGGTAAGTCATGGCATATGTTTTGTGTTGTTATATTAAATGTTCGGTTGTGTTCGGGTGTCTATTGCATTATCGTTGGCCTATGCTATGTCATAGGTAATGACATGTTGTCATGCTATGTCATAAGCTATTTGTTGTTTTGCTGTGTCATGTGGTATTTGCTGTTATGTACGGTTATGGTCAGCTGTACGTTGTGTTATGTTATTAGTGTTTATATTGTTGTGTTGTGCTTTGGCTCATAACATGTTGATGCCTCTGTTGTTTTCAGTTATGTTAAAGGATAGACGTCAATGTGTCTTACACCTAGAGTCATTAATATTTCATTAGTAGTATCAGGGTGCTTCCCACTGCAATCCTGGCAGTGTTCCAGTTGTTGGCATTATTGTTAGAAATTGGGTCTCTAGTTGTCAGAGTTATGTACCCTGTCCAAGTAGGGACCACAATCCTAGTCAGGTTAAGTCACAACATAACCTAAATAATCCTGTGCTCCCCTCTGGTGGCTGGGCACAGAGGAGGCAGGCTTAACTTAGAAGGCATTGTGTAAAGTATTTGCGCAATAACTGATTCAGTAACACAGTTAAAACATCACAAGTACTCCACACCAGTTTAGAAAAAATAGGTAATATTTATCTGAATAAAGCAAGACCAAAAGAACAGCAATCCAATATGCACAACTCAAGATGTCACTTTTTAGCAGTTTAAGTAAGTCTTAATCCATAGGAATCAAGGGATGTAGCTCTCCAGCACAAAGTTGCTGAAATGCATAAAAAATAAAGATGCTGCGAGCCGCAGAGGAGGTATGGCATCAGAAGGTAAAGAGGTGCGTCAATGTTCCGGTGCGACGGAGATGATGAATCGATTCTTTCCTTGCAGGCAAGATGATCAGTATATTTCTGGGCGTGCAGCTTTGGTTCCTTACTGCAGTGTGGGGTTTGATGCCCAGGGGCAATGTAAGAAAAATCCAAATGAGCTGTGATGATGAAACGGGCTGTGTCAATTCTGCAGGCAATTCCTCAGTTTTTCAGCTTCAAGTCAATTTTGCTGGCACCTTGGAATTTTCTCTCTTAAGTGAAATCTTTGATGGCCCTGAAACATTTTTTCAACAGGATGCAAGCCGACATGCCTTGGAGGTCACTTGTGTGGGGGGGAAGGCAAAGGTTTTCCAGCAGAGTCAGGGAGCGCAGGCAACAAAGCAAGAAGCAGGAGACTAGTCCCTCCAGTTGTAGGTCCAGAAGTGTCTGATTTGAGGGGAGTCACAAACTCAGTATATATGCCTTTTAAGGGGAGGAGACTTCAAAGAGTGATTTTAATGTGTACCTGTTCCCCTTTCAATCCCGTCCTGTCTGCCAGGAGATCTTTGGGAGGTTATCAGTCATTTGTGTGAGGTCAGACCACTAGCCTTTGAAGTGTAAGTGAGAGCCCTAATAACCTTTCTGTCCAGGAAGACTCATCAATATGCAGATGAATGCAGATGAATCTCATGTGTTTATGGCTGTTTGGGTAGAATGCACAAGGGGATCTGTCAGCAAGCACAGAACAGACGTGGATTGGAGACAGGCTGTAAGGCACAGAGAGCATTCAGTGCAAAGAAATGCCTATTTTCTAAAAGTGGAATTTCTCAAATTGAAAGTAGGATTTCTCACTACCATTACAGCCATACCAAACATGTCAATGCCAATCCTTTCACATCAGAAATTACCACTTAAAAGTATATAAGGGAATTTCCAATGCTGGCCTATGAGAGGAGCAGGCTTCACAGTAGTGGTCATGTAAAACTTGTACGTGTCCTGCCTTTGACTTACATAGCACCCTGCCCTATGGGCTAACTAGGGCCTACCTTAGGGGTGACTTATATGTAATAAAAGGGGAGTGTAAGGATTGGCAAGTAGTTTTAAAGGCCAAGTCGAAGTGGCAGTGAAACTGCACACACAGGCCATGCAATGGCAGGACTGAGACATGGTTAAAATTCTACTTATGTGGGTGGCACAATCAGAGCTGCAGGGCCACTAGCAGCATTTATCTTAATGGCACTGGGCAGATCTAGTGCACTTTACTAGGGACTTATAGGTAAATTGGATATGCCAATTGGGAAGGAGCCAATATTTCCATGTTTAGGGGAGAGAGCACAAGCACTTTAGCATTGGTCAGCAGTGGTAATTTGTGCAGAGTTCTAAAACCAGCAAAAACTAGATCAGAAAAAGGAGGGAGGCAGGCAAGATGTTGGGGAAGACTACCCTAAGTCTGTCTGGTCTAACATCTTATGGAATGCTCTCACACTTTACATTGTAGAAACCAGACCTCCCACAGTCCATCCAATGCTCACTTGAAGTGCAACTCAATATGACCACCTAATGCTGCTAAAGAAAGCAGGGCGACACCAGACTACCCTTTTCGTAAGTAGTAAATGTGGGCGCTGATGGCACTTGTTTGTAAGTTTAATATAGAATGATGTGCCTGGTGTCTGTGAGTCAGAAACGGCCTTAGAGCATGTCAGAGCTTTGAAACATGTTTCTGCCAGTTCTGTGGGAGCAGTGCTGCAGGTCTATACCACTTCTAGAGAGACACATGTAGGAGCACAGCCTGCTCTGTCAATGTGAACACATCCTCTAATTCTAGACACACAACAGACAAACCAAGCTTTCTAAGCCTTTAATAAAGTCCCCATACATGTGTGTACCCTGTATAGGTTAGAACGCATCAACAAATCTCTTTAGATATTATTTTTCTATAAAGGATTGGGCTCACCTTCAGTTATTCTGATATGAGAAAATAGTTTTGCACATCACAAACATGCTGGCAGGTGGAAGCATAGCAGATTTATATCACTAGAAGAGCAGTTACACTATACTAACAGCATACTACACGAGCAACCTGTAGACCTTTGGTGGGTGTGAGTACAGGTAATAAAAACAACGGCCAACATGGCATCATTCAAAAAGAATTACCAAAAGCACTAGGCAAAATATTTAAAATATCACAACATTCAATAAATTAAAAGAACATTTAAGGAGAAGAAATAGCCATGTAATAACAAAAATATGTATTTAATTTTGGCAATAATATAAGAGTAAGAAAAATATTCAAAAAATAATTGGCAATTGCATATGTGCTAAGTGTAAAAAATGTGAACAGATGGGGTTGGTGATTGAAGCAATCATCCGAAAAAACATGATGAACCTTAACGGTAAAGCAAGAGACTGCACACAAACGCTGGATTTTAAATCACAACTCTGAAAATGCCACTTTCAGAAAGTAGGTATTTTCTCACCCTGCCCATTTGGTGCCTGAGATTTGTATGCTGGGTCACATGACTAAGTGTACTTGGCAGGTGGCCTTTGTGTATTCCTCCCAGACAGTCATGCAAAGAGGGACTAACCGTTGTCAGGATGGGTCGTCTTGTCAGAATGGAAGGGACAGAGCTGTCACCTACCATACTTGCACTTCGAAAGAGCTGCCTCAACACACAAACAAAGGACTTCACAGTAATCTAGCCTAGAGCCCTCAGAGCCACGCTAGGGAAAGGAAGGAAATTCAAGACCTAGATATGGATGGAAGTTTAGAAGTTTCACCCACTTCAAAGCTGGCACCAGGAAAAAATAATGGACCTCATTCTAACTCTTGAGAATATTCCTGGACCTGTGGAGTGTACAGAAGAAAGACTGTCCAGCTGCTTGAGGACCGCACTGCTGCTTCAGGACATCTCTGCTGCCTGAGGACTGGTCAGCTGGTTAAGGACTGCCCAGCTGCTGGAAACCAGGACTACCAAGGTGTCTCCGAGGGTCAGCTGGCTAACCTCCTGTTCTGAGCTACTGGGACACATTACGCTCCTGACTGTCTTCATTGGAAATGACACAGGGCGATGCACCCTGATGTAAGTCCTTCAACCACCAGCTCCAGCCCAGTGGCTTCATTGGATCGGACGCAGCATGACACATCTCCATACGTCTCCGCAATACAGCCTCAGTGGCTTCAGTGTTTCTTTATGCCCACATTGCAGCTTCTGATTGGCAGCACCAACCCAGAGCGATGCATCTCACCGTTCTACCATGCCTATGCAGCTCAGGTTCGAGAACTTCTTGGTTCAGCGCAGCACAGGCTGATGCATTCTGTTCATGTTGATTCCAAGAACACAAGGTACTATCTTAGCAAACCAAACTTGGTCCTGTTCATACCTGAGCTCCATAATAGTTGTCTTGAACTTGTGACTTGGTCCTCGTCTGGCACGCCCAGATGACCATTATTGACGCTATCTGCTTTTAAGTGCTATTTCCTCCTAAATCTTTACAATTGCATGTCTCCAGTTCTACAGATTGGATTTTTGTTGTTTTGGTCTCAAAGTATTTATTTAAACATAATCTATTTTTCTAAATTGTGATTTTTCTTGTGTTGTATGCTCATTTCTTTAATGTTTGTGTGCTGCAGAAATACATTATATATTGCCTGCTAGTCAAGCTTGACTGTTTTTGTGCCAAGCTATCAGAGAGTTAAGTACAGGTTAATTTAGTGACTTGTTTTGTTTCACCCTGGAGAGGATTGTTGTTGTTAGTAGAGAAGGGTTTCATCTCTTTCAACCAATTTCTCACAATCATCTAATGCAATTGTTGTGGTTCCCCCTGGCAAGGATTGTTGTGATTGGTTGAGTAGGGTTTCACCTCCTTCTAACAATTTCTCACTATTGCCTAAGACAAGTTGTATTCCTTATTGAATGATACATAGTTAAACATTGTTGATGTTACTAGAAAAGTGAGTTTTGGCACTGCAATCACACACCCTGTTATCATTGAGATTCAATGTCATATTATATTGGCTACAGCTCATTGGGACTCTGATAGTATCTGGTTGCAATATTTACTTTTCTGGAGAGTGGTCGAAGAGTAACTGCCAGAGATCTGTGGGACACCGGCGCAAGAGCAGCACGGAGCAGCATGGTGGAACCGAGAGTAGAGAGCTGTGAGAGTGGGGTAAGGGGTTGAGGGTCTGCCTGGTCGCTGAGGCAGGAGGTCATGATCTATAGGGTTACAGGGCAAGGTTAGGGACAGTTGGGGATGGTTGAGGGTAGAGGGTAGGGAGCCTATTGGGGTTGAAGCTGGAGGTTGGGGGAGAGGTGCTACGGTGGGGTTGAGGAGTGTGTGGAGTATACAGAGTGTGCAGAGGGTGTGAATAGGGTGAGCACAGAGGCATTAACCTCTCCCTGCCTCCCCTGCTCCATCTCTGTCATCAACTCCACCCTTCCGGCCCCTGGTCTCTGGTACCCCGCTCCTCCTCCCGCCCACCCCTGACTCTGCTGCCCTCTGCCACCCCCCTCGACTGCCTCCTCACTGCTGCTGTTCTCCAGTTGCCATCATGTTCTGCTGGCTTCAGCTGGCCCCAGGCCACCACTTACCACCCACCCTACTCCTCCCCTCCTGTTCCTATGGATCCCTACTAACCCCCACTGGTCCTAGTTCCTCCTTGCTCCGCCTTGCTTCATCTCCTGAAGACTTGTAGGACAATGCTGCCATGTCGTGAGGAGGGTTACGAGTGCGGCGGATGGAGCAGGCCACTGCTGAGTGCGTGTGCCACGGGGTTCTCGTGGAAGCGGCCCAGCTAAGTCTAGATGCAGCTTGTGAGACGCCGTTGAGACCCGCTTGTAGCTCATCCTCTTCAATCACCTTCCCCTTGTTGACGGCCTGTTTGTTTCATCACAAGCCCCCAGGCCATACGCCAAAGGAAAAAAAATAGAAAGAGAGACTGCAGGAAATTAAGCGGCTACCTACTGTCACCTAGTTGGTACGAGTGCAGCATGAGTGTAGCAGGGGAGCGAGAGAGCTGCAAGCCTAAAAATGCACTCCAGAAGCACTAGGCCTCCCCCCACCTCTCACCAAAGGAAGAAGCGAAGACGGAAAGGGGGGACTCACACACCTGAGACTCTAGTCAGTGTTGTTGATACCATCGATCAGTCACTGCCCCTACAGAATTGCTGCTCTAACTTGATCAACACAACCGACCAGACAGGGTCCCATGGCAGGGTCAACCTAGGAGGCCCAAGGACTGTGCAAGACATTCTTACAGCTGCAAAGTACCAGTCCAAAATTTATGCAAAATTTCTTCTGAAGGACCCTGCTTCAACTATCTATGCGGCAAACCCAAGTATTTCAAGTTTACGTTCCCCCGGACCCAACTATTGTCAGCCAAGTAGCCGCCTTTGGTTTAGCTCCAAATCCAGAGCACACCCCTAAAACTGTTGAGCACCCATCAAGCCCATCAGTCTCCCTGCCTCCGGGGCCATCTTCCTTTCAAATGACATCTAAGTCCTTTATTGTGGCACACGTCCATTCACACGGCCCCGGGATGTAGTCCCCACCCACAGGCGAAACTGGCAGCAGCAAGGGCTGCACAGACAAATTTAACTTAATAGACCCCAACCATCTTCTCTCCCCCTCTCTGCTGTCATTACCACCAAGGCAACCATCCCAGCATGTCAGCTTAGTCCATCCATGCCCATTGGACTCATTAGTCTTGAGCCCAAACTATCTACCAAGAGCTTGCTCCTGCGATAGTCTGCCTAGCACAGTGCGAGCAGACCCAATTTTGGGCCAGCACTCATCAAAGTACCCAAAGCTCTTAACCGATGGACACTGCCTCAGCCTAGCCCCTGCCAGCTCTGCACTCTGGGAACAAACTAGTAAGCTGCTCACAGCTACTGCAGGCAGGTTGCTCCCCACTCCGCCTTCCGCGCCACCTCCACTCCACATGTTCTGCTCACTCTTTTCCCCGCCGGTGCGTCCCCTGCAGCCTCTCCCGCCTCCCCCCTCCTTCTCACCACTTCCTTTCCTGTTTTCCGGCTGCTGCGGCCCCTTCCGCCTCCCCCCTCCTTCTCACCACTTCCTTTCCTGTTTTCCAGCCGCTGCGTCCCCTGCGGCCCCTCCCGCCTCCCCACTCCTTCTCACCGCTTCCTTTCCTGCTTTCCAGCCGCTGCGTCCCCTACGGCCCCTCCCACCTCCCCCCTCCTTCTCACCGCTTCCTTTCCTGCTTTCCCGCTGCTGCGTCCCCTGCGGGTATCCCCCAGCCCTCTCACTTGTCAGGCCCTCCCGCCTCCCAGCTGCCACTCCCACCCTCCCCTCCTCTTATGGCAGCCGCAGCACAATGACAGGGAGCAACCTTTGACCCTGCTACTGCAGGCAGGTCGCTCCCCGCTCTGCCTTCCGCACCACCTCTACTCTGCATTTTCTGCTCACTCTTTTCCCCGCCGCTGCATCCCCTGCAGCCCCTCCCACCTCCCCCCTCCTTCTCACAGCTTCCTTTCCTGTTTTCCCGCCGCTGCGTCCCCTGCGGCCCCTGTGGCCCCTCCTGCCTCCCCCTCCTTCTCACCGCTTCCTTTCCTGTTTTCCCACCGCTGTGTCCCCTGCGGCCCCTCCCGCCTCCCTCCTCCTTCTCACCTCTTCCTTTCCTGTTTTCCCGCCGCTGCGTCCCCTGCAGACCAACCCGCCTCCTTCTCACCGCTTTCTTTCCTGTTTTCCCGCTGCTGCGTCCCCTGCGGCCCCTCCTGCCTCCCCCCTCATTCTCACCGCTTCCTTTCCTGTTTTCCCGCCGCTGCGTTCCCTGCAGCCCCACCCCCCAGCCCTCTCATTCGTCAGGCCCTCCTGCCTCCCAGCTGCCACTCCCACCCTCCCCTTCTCTTATGGCGGCCGCACAGCGGTCGCGCGTAGCGGGCGCGCCGCTGGCTCGCCAAAGGCAAGCCGATCAGCACCCGTCCGCGCCGGTACCGCGCCCAGCACCAGAACCCCTGGCCCCATCAACAGCCACACCGCCAGCATTCGCTATGATGCCAACACCCTCCGCGCATTCAACACCAGCTGAGACACCACCTGCTTCCAGGCCTCTCCAAAGAGCACGCACGGACCCTTCTTCTGCCACAACTGTAGCTTCACCTGCAACAGAGCTCACATACCTCCCAGGAGCAAGACCAACCACCTCCGTTGCATACTCCTCAACACCCGCTCAGCATGCAAGCACGCCATCGAAATCTGGGACCTGCTCGACTCCACCTCCCCGGACGTGGTCTTTCTAACCGAAACTTGGTGGAGCGACTTCTCAGCACCCGACATCGCCATAGCCATCCCGAACGGATACAAAGTCGCTCGCCGAGACCACACCAACAGAACCGGAGGAGGCATAGCCATCGTCCACAAAGCAACCCTCAAAGTCAAAACCACCCTGTACGACTCCTTCAACACCGCCAAACTCCTTCACTTCCAAATTCCACACGGACCCCAACACCACGCTCAGAGGAATACTCATCTATAGACCCCCAGGTCCCAGGGCACCTTCCAGCAACGCCATCGCCGACCTGGCAAAGCAACCATGCACTCGCCTCCACGGACTACATCCTCCTCGGGGACCTGAACTTCCACCTCGAAAACAGCTATGACACCAACTCCACCACCCTCATCGAAAACCTCTGCAACCTCGGCTTCACACAGCTCATCAACACACCCACCCACACAGGCGGTCACACCGTTGACCCCATCTTCTCCACAAGCAACCACGTCACTTTCAACCATACCACCGAACTCTACTGAACCAACCACCACTGCGTCCACTTCACCTTCAAGAAGCAGACAGAACACCACCTCATCGAACAACCGCCCCGCCGATGATGGGGTAAAGTCACTGAACTTCAACTAACCAACACCCTATCCCAGAAACCGCCCGTCAACCCCACCGAACCTGATATCGCCGCACACAACCTCAAACTATGGATCACCGACTGCGCAGACCGCCTTGCTCCACTCAGAAAACCATCCAACAACCACATCAACAAAAAAGCCACCTGGTTCACCGACGACCTCCAAGCCTCCAAACGCCACTGCCGAAAACTCAAGCAAAGATGGCTACTCGAACACACTCCAGACAACCACACAGCACTCAAGGATGCCACACGCAAACACCACCAACTCATCAGGCTAGCAAAAAGATCCTCCTTCAAGACCCACCTAGAAAATAACGCCCACGACTGCAAAAAACTCCTCAGCATCGTAAAAGAACTCTCCAACCCAAACACCACCGTCAACGACATCATCCCCTCCCAAGAACTATGCGACTTCCTAGCAACCGCCTTCCACCGAAAAATTACGGACATCCACGACAGCTTCAAGTCCCCTCACACTCCGGACTCTCCTACCCTACCCACCACTAACTCCACCCACTCCAGCCGACTGACCTCCTGGACCACCATCAGCGACGACGAAACCCGCAAGACCATGAACTCCATCCACTCCGGATCACCATCAGACCCCTGCCCACACCACATCTTTAACAAAGCAGACACAGCCATTGCACCACACCTACGGAAAGCCATCAACATCTCCTTCGAAACTGCAAGATTCCCAGAAAGCTGGAAACACACCGAAATCAACGCCCTTCTCAAGAAACCAAAGGCTGACCCCAAGGACCTGAAAAACTTCCGGCCCATCTCTCTGCTCCCTTTCCCGGCAAAGGTAATCGAGAAAATTGTCAACACTCAGCTCACCCGGTACCTCGAAGACAACAACATCCTCGACCCCTCCCAGTCCGGCTTCAGATGCAACCACAGCACCGAAACCGCCCTCCTCACCGCCACAGACGACATCCGAAGCCACCTCGACAATGGAGAAACATCAGCCCTCATCCTCCTAGACCTATCAGCCGCCTTTGACACCGTCTGTCACCACACCCTTAAATCCCGCCTCCACGCAGCAGGAATTCAGGACCAGGCCCTCAAATGGACCGCATCCTTCCTCGCCGGCAGAACCCAAAGAGTCTGCCTCCCCCCGTACCAATCCACAGCCTTCAACATCATCTGCAGCGTACCCCAGGGCTCAGCCCTCAGCCCAACGCTGTTCAACATCTACATGGCCCCTCTCGCACAAGTGGCCTGTCAGCACAACCTCAACATCATCTCATACGCCGACGACCCCCAACTCATCCTCTCCCTCACCAAGGACCCGCACACCGCCAAAACCAAACTCCATGAGGGACTAAAAGCCATCGCCGACTGGATGAGAGACAGCCGGCTGAAACTGAACTCGGACAAAATGGAGGTCCTCATCCTTGGGTGCACCCCCTCCGCCTGGGACAACTCGTGGTGGCCAACCACACTGGGTCCCCCACCGACTCCCACAGACAGCGCACGAAACCTCGGCTTCACCCTCGACTCCTCGCTCTCCATGTCAAAGCAGGTCAGCGCCATCTCCTCCTCCTGCTACAACACCCTCCGCATGCTCCGCAGAGTTTACAAATGGATCCCAACAGAAACTAGAAAAACAGTAACCCAGGCCCTCGTCAGCAGCAGACTAGACTACGGCAACGCCCTCTACTCCGGTATCTCATCCAAACTCCTACAACGCCTCCAATGCATCAAAAACGCCTCCGCCCGACTCATCCTCAACATCCCTCGCCACTGCCACATCACCCCCCACCTAAGAGACCTGCACTGTCTCCCCATCAACATACCTGAACAACAGACTCAGCTTCTACACCCCCACCCGGCAGCTCCGCTCCGCCAACCTCGCCTCCATCCCCCGCATCTGGTGCAAATCTTCCAGTGGCAGATCATTCTCGTGCCTCGCCGCCAAGACCTTGAACACCCTCCCGTCGGATCTATGACAGACCCAGGACCTTCTTTCCTTCAGAAAACTCCTCAAGACTTGGCTCTTCGAGCAGTAGCAGCACCCTCCCCCCCAGCGCCTTGAAACCCTCACGGGTATGTAGCACGCTTTACAAATTGATTGATTGATAGAATTTGTAATCACGTACCTCTCTTGAATGGGAGGCAATAGTGGCAATATATGGAAATGGAGATGGAGACAGCACCTTGGGTCACAGCCAATCCTGTTCCACCCCTCACTCACCCGCAGGGTCCTGCTCCAACACCAAGCTCCAATTGGGCACCGATATGCCTTTTGAGATTGTCATGGCACCAGACATACCATCAGTCTTGAACATCATATAGAGCTCCCTCCAGCTCACCGCCGAAGCCCTAAACCTCAGTCCACTAAAATGGACACTCGAATAAAGCTGCTAAACACATTAGCAGTTTTCACTTCAGGAATTGATTTGAAAATTGCAGATCTCAACAATTTGATAGTTAAAGCCCAGAACTCTGCAGATTCCTGGCTACCTGCCTGTCCTTGTACATGTTCTTCAATCTTGAATAAACTAGGATCCTTACCAGGAACCTTAAGCAATGTCTTTGAGCACTTAAAAAGAGTGCTGGCCCAAAATAAGGAGGCTATTCTCAGACTTTAGTCCACCCCATGAGCAACAACCCTCTGCAGCTTCTAACAACATGTCTGCAGGATACACCCACAGAGCCTTCCAAGCCCTATGCACAGGAATCCATGCATGGACATCAAACACCAGCGTATAACCAAGCAGTATGGCTCCTCAAAACTTTTGTGCAAAACTTAGACTCGCCAAGCTGCCTCCTTGGGAGCCAAAACTCCTCCCAGCCCTGGGGCTCCTCCTCCTTCTATCACAATTGGCACCCCAGCCAAAAATCATTTGCCACCCTTGCCCCAGAAGAAATGCCAACGGAAAGGGAGGAAGCACAGGCTAAGAGCACTCGAGAAGAAGAAGATTACTTCCTTCTTCAGCAACCAGGCTGGGGGTCCTAAAGTATCGACCTGCTCTCCTTTAGGGCTCCAGACCCAAGCACATACATCCCCATCAGAAACTAAGGTTGGGACATCTAACCCTCCCAAACTGGTGACTCACTCTAGTTCCGCCTCCTTACCAAACCAATCTCGAGGAAGCGCCTCTGTCGGAAGATTTAGTAGTGACACTACTGCCAAAAGCGGCATTTCCCGGACTGCCTCTCCTGGATCAGACAAATGCACTTCATCAAACACGTCTCTCACTCTTACAGCAAACTTTGACAAAAGATCTTACCTGGTCCAACTCTCCCAGAACTTAGCAAGTCAAGAAAGGCTCAGGACAAGAGCGCAAGAGAGGAATCTCATACCGATAGTGCCAATAACTTTCAAGACTACTGGACCTGAAAACAGGACCAGCTGCATGATGCCCCGCTGACTCTGCGCAACTGTGGCCCAAGCTATACAGCAACTTTGTTGTACCCAGAATACAAACCGAGAGGCACATTTGACCTGCTGAACAGTGGGAACTTTCTATTGGTGCTAGGACAGCTTCCAGAGACCGCAAATCTTACTTCGGCGGACATGGTCTCAGTGGAATTTATCCCACCCTCAGCACCCCAGACGAATGAAGTAACTAAAGTGACCTGGACATCAGCAGAGGTAGCAGAGCTAGTGCTTGGAGTAGGTGCAACTGAGGAGAATACATATAACCCCCGAAGCACACCCTGCTTATCCATATCTTCTATTAAAGCAACAGGGTGGTAGAGGGTCTCAACCATCACCCAACACCCTCAATAAGACTTCAAGGAATTCAAGGAACTCTCACGGTAGGATGTTCTCCGCTCAGCGATCCCGGCTTAGCACAGCACCCCCACCCTGCTCCAGAGATTCACCCTTCTCTAACAACTGGAGTTGGCTATGAGCACCCTGAGCATAGGACCAAGGCAATCATGATGGGAGAGGCCACATACCAGCAACCAGGAGGACAAATCTAATTTTTACAATATGCTCCTGGAACATTAATGGGCTACTGGACTGAAGGACAAGTGCCTACTTAACTACCTAATGTCATTCCAGATAATAATGTTGCACAAGACATGGACAGAATCCCTACCTACAATCTCAGGATTTGTGAGCTATCATGTCCCGGCAACAAGGAGGGCTAGTTTTGGGTGCCTAAGTGGTGGGCTCATCTCATATCTTAGTTAAACAATGAAAGGGCACCACCACATGCCTCCAGTCACGTGCAAAATTCTGCTGACAGTTTTTCTCTCTGAGACACAAGGCTCCTCTACCCTCCATCTAGCCCTAATGCACATCTATATCCCACCGGGGAAAACCTGCAAACTAGAAGCTGCACGACTGTTGAAAGAGTATATTGAAGAACTATTTAATAACGTTCCATGTCCCCAATTGATTCTAAGCGGTGATTTCAACATGAACCTATTGGGATCTAAGCTTTTTGATGAAGCCACCACTGTGCAGAACATCTTCTGGCAGATACCAGACAAAATTCCACCTGGAATTTGCAAAGGGAACAGGCTGGGGAGACAACTCAAAAAAGATCTTGAAGTAATGGGCCTTCGATCAGTCAACGGCCGCTACAGTACGGATCAACCTCTTTCATTCACATTTTTTAATCAAAAGGCACAAAAAATAATAGATTATATGATCTTATCTCTACCCCTATTTGGCCAAATTTTTAATTTTCAGGTAGCAAGCAGAGGGGAGAACGACCACTTACCGCAAGAGCTGCATTTTATTCATCCAATTGAACATCATGAACATACAGATGCGTTGCAGCGAGCAACATATACAACTAACGGGAGGCAAATTAAGTGGTCCTCAAAGACCAATCCTGCACTAGCAGAAATAGCCAAGCGAATGTGGTCCCTTAAACTGAACCTCGCAGGCCCTGAGCAAATACCACTGGGATGTGTTTGTAGCAGAGCTTGTGGCATTCTACCAGCAGCAGTTACAAGGAACAAGATCCTACAGCTCACAAAGCCGTCTAATCAAATGGCACACAAAGACACTTAAACGGAACCTAAACATCGCCCTTCGCCGTCTTCAGAAAAAACGTAGAAACGAGGCGCTGGTCTCCACCATCATACTGGCCTTCAGAGGCCACCTATGGGCACACCACAGAGACAAGGCAGCCGGGCTAGCATGAACACTCTCGCATGCATCAAAGACAACTTGGCACACACAGTTTGGGAGGCTGATAAATAGCTTAAGCTCTGCAACACACACCCGCCCCATAGTTAACATCTCTGAACCCATCTGGTATCAGCACCTCTCCTGCCATTTTGGCTTTCCAACCAAGGGCCCCGCAGGCGAGGGCACCCGCCCCCAGACAACAAAGCAGCTGCTTTCTGATTCTCTCATAAACAGCGAGGAATAGAATTTTTAAGTGCCAGAATGAGAGAGCATTGGGACCCAATAGTATCCCTGCCACCCTGTACAAAGAGGATCCAGACTTTTGGGCAAAGCACCTCTCGATACTCTACAATTGCATTTTCACCACTAACATCATTCCGCAAGCATGGAGAGGTTCAACCATCACCCCTATCTTCAAAGGGGGCGCAACATATGACCCAGCAAACTACCTCCTAGTTGCACTTCTAGATGTTGAATCCAAAATCTTTACAGGGATACTCTTAGAGGAGCTTGAAACCTGGGCTGCTGTCATTAACCTGATCCCGTTTAACCAAACTGGATTCTCTAAAGTGATGGGTATGACTGCCAACCTCATGGCCATTGCACTATTATTTGATCAATGTCAATGTGCCAAGAAGTCCCTCTTTCTTTCATTTATAGACTATAAAGCTGCATTTAATCAAATAGAAAGAGGCAAACTATGGTCTAAACTCGCAAACTGGAGTATTCGCCCCAGTTGTTGAGAGCAATTTTCCTCCTACACACAGATATTTGGGTGAGGGTCAAATCGGGTGGTGGGACGTGCCGCTCTAGGAAAATTCCCCCCTCCAGGATCTGCGCCAGGGATGTGTACTTGCACCCCTTCTTTTTAATCTGCTTTTGGCTGATTTACAGGCAGAACTGGACAAGGTGAATTTGTATCCACCAAGGTTGGGGCAAACTGCTATGACAAGCTTGATGTATGCCAACGATCTAATCCTTTTCAGTCACAATGGAATAGGCCTGCAGAGGCTACTCAACACAACAGCTGAATTCTTGTGAAAAAAAGCTCTCCTTATTAACCTGAATAAATAAAAAAACATGCCTTTAAAGATGATTGCACGGCTGCGATATCAGTGGTACTTGGTCAACCACAAGGTTGAAACAGTGCACAAATATAAGTACCTAGGGGTTCTTCTTGACAGCAACGGCTCTTTCAAGCCCCACCTGGAGTCCCTCAGTCGGAAATCCAACTTGCTCGCATTCGCATTCAACAGTGTCAAAAAAGCAACTGGTTCTTCAACCTATCCGTCACTATTAAAGGTCATCCAAGCCAAACTAATTCCAATGATCACATATGGCAGCAAAGCTCTAAGAGGCCGTGGTGATGAGCACCTAGACAAAACGATCGTTAAGCTCTTCAAGAGGCTGTTCAGTTTACCGAATTATGTTTCACCGGCCCAAATCTGTCTAGAATTTGGCTTCATTAGGCAGTCTCTAGGAAGGAAAGAGGCATTTATCAAACTAAGCCATAACCTTAAGGCAGCAAGGGAAGGCTCTCTAAACTCTTTTATTTGGGAGGAAATGACTAAGGACCCCTATTCCCCCTTTCGTCTCAACCTTGAGTCCTCTCTGATAACACTGGGCCTGGCAGACCAGCTACCCCAACTCATCTCACACCAGCTTGTCAAACGTGCAACGAAAGCAAGTATCAAGTCTCTCTCACATCTTCAGGATAAAGAGGCTTTATCAAAATTAAGCCATGCTTGGCTGGTTTTATTATCATACAGCACTTTAACCCCGCAATTCTATCTGGGAGCAGCAGTTAATCCATGGACCAAAGCAGCCTTTATGAAATATTGAATGGGCTGCCTTCCAACATATGCCCACCTCCCTAGGTGGACGCAAGTCAATATGACGGGCACCTGTCGACTATGTGGGCTGGCTCCGGAAACACTGATTAATCAGATATGCCTGTGCAAAAGCACCGCAATGGATCGTAATAGGCTCTTACGACCAGGCTGGCTTCAAAGGGGGCTGCGTAATACTCCACAACTCAGCTGAATATTTTTAACTCAAACCCGATTTTGTTATTGTAGTTTATGATTTGTTATTCTTATTTTTATTTCCTTTTTTCTGTGTAATGGTTTTAACTAACCGAACACAGTGATGATTAAATAATAATAATAATAATCCTTTTCTGTCTCCCCTGCCTCATTTTAAGGTCTCACCTACTGACAGACAGCTGCCTGGTAAAAGCTTTGGCGTCCAATAACATATGACACACAACATACAACATAAAGTATACATGTGAACACAGATGCATCTACAGAAAAGAGTTTTTGGACAGCTCCTTCCATTGGCTACTGTGAATCAGCTGGCTTCAGGCAAAGGCTAGCAGAGCTTTCCATCAGCACTGCGATAAGCCCACAGCATTTTGCAAATGTGTACTTACTAAAACTAATGCATTTCTTCATTCATAGACACTGGCCGCTGTGCCCACTTCCTGCCACTCGCTCATCCAGCCTTTCTTCAGAATTCCTAAAAATATGCTGTTGTGCAGATTTATAGACCGCACAATCACCTAGGAGGGTATCCCCGTTCTGAGCAGGTGTGACTCTAGCCAAAGCTGTAGTTTATTCGTATGTTATGCAGAATTCCTCTGATGAAAGGTAATTTTAAAAGGTTCAAATTATTTCAGGTCTGTAAAGATGGATGTTTTACCTTCCTGAAACGGATGATCTTAAATATCCACACACATGCTTTGTGTTACACCAGTGGGCATTTTTTATTTTTTTTTAGTCTGGCGATCAAGGTTGAGAAGAAAAGTAAAATAATTAAAATATTTAAAAACTATTGGACATGCCAAAGGTGGGCACATGCCTTTCAAAGGCGAGGTATATTGGCATTGACAATGTTTGCTGTTCTGATATGATCCTTAACCTCATTTGGTAGGATGCAACTCTCACTTTAAAGCCAAGTTCACTACCCGTGTTTGAGCAAAAAAGTAAACTTGTAAATATTTCAAGAAAAATTGGTTGTCAAGGAGGATGAGTTTACTTCAATCTATTTTGATGACCCGTGCCTGAGAAAATAGACTTTTCAAGGGGTAAAATAATAAGCAAGTGATTAACCATGCGATTTTCAGGTTATTAAACAAGAGAGACCCATTTGATTTAGCTCTCATGTGTGATGTTTTTAATTTTAAGACATGAAAGAAGACCCCTGCTAGTCAAGGATTAATTCAATTAAATCGTGGAAGCTGGGTTCTTGGCATACAGCATTTTCTAAACACAGGTTTCCAGTGTCCCTGTACGACTTAAAAAACTTGGCAGGTTCTGCATGGAAAATGAAAGACTACTTTGAGCCTGACAATGCCGTTATTGTTAGACCGCTCCAGGTCACACCTAGAGTTTTATTATTATACAAAATTTGACTTTTAGGAGCATGATTGGACCTGAATTGATTCACCTTTGACAAAATGTATCAGTAAACCGAGTTAAATGCCTTGTTAGCATCACACTTGCATCCCAGTGTGTACAAACTGAATCTGCACTGTAAAACTTTATTTCAAAATGTCTATTTTTAATCGCGAGTATCGCTGCGTACAAGTATAAGTGGACTGGTGTTCCTGCACCCTGTCTTCTAGGTGTATGAACAACATACTCTATGATCAATCCGGTAGGCAAAAATGCATTGAGAATGCACTGCAGCGCAGCTCTTCACCCGGCCTGTCCCATGCTTTTTTACGGTATTAGGGATCATACCCCCCACGAGGCCATTTCCTTTCAAATAACCTCCTCTCCACACTGCCCCCACACACATTTACGACCATTTTTGAATTGCAGGTGGTATGTCTGGATCCATGCAGTAATGTTTTGCTCATAATAGGATCGTTTATGTGCATAGAAACCAGCCGTAATTGGAAATTGCAGCCTCCCAGAATTTCCAAGCATGTGCTCTCGTGACCCATAATCATGCCCTAATTGTGTTATTTTATGTTGGTTGATTTACGTTCCTAATGCCGCCTTAAAAACCAGTCGTGGCTGGTGTTGGGGAAAAGTGACAGGACGGGGGCACAAAACAACAAAACAAAAAACCGTACCTGCTGCATCGCCGCATTGCTGCTCTTCAGGCTCCACTGTCCACTGCATGCACAGGCTCCCAGACTGTCCTGGGGCC
Source organism: Pleurodeles waltl (assembly GCF_031143425.1). Classification (NCBI taxonomy): domain Eukaryota; kingdom Metazoa; phylum Chordata; class Amphibia; order Caudata; family Salamandridae; genus Pleurodeles; species Pleurodeles waltl. Next base: position 448,101,739 of record NC_090442.1, on the reverse strand, counting down.
CATGCTAATGCTGCTCTCATGCTACTGGCAGCATGAGAGCAGCATCCAGATTGGCTTGAGCGCCCTTAAATTGCTCTCCCAGGCAGACTGGGAGCCTGTGCCTGCTGGAAACACAGCTCGGGTTGGAGATAGCTTAGTGCGCACGTTGGTTTGGCCATCATGAGATGACCGGCCAAACCCATATGGCACTGACAGAAGTGCCACCACTCCTCCTCCTGTCATCCCCATGGCCCCACCCTCTAGAAAAATAAAACAATAATAAACATGGTTTATTATCATTTTATTTTTCAAGTTTTAAAGCTGCTGCTGCTAGGAGGTGGGGGTGACGCTCCTTCGCCATGGCAGGGGAGCAGTCACTGCTTAAATCTACCTCTAAGTGCATATGTGAAAGGAGGGGAGGAAATATAGTATAGGAATGACGTAATAAAACAACCAGAATAGCTTTGCAGTGCCTGAGCACTATCATGGGCAGGAACAGCTTAGGTACACCTTAATTGCATTCATTATGTAATTTAGTCAAAAGGTACAGCAGCCGTCAGATTATCAGGAGTGTGCCCTTGGCAAATTAGAGTATTGCCGAAATCAAATAGCGATGGCTATGCTTCCGTCTTTTTCGTGTAAGTTATTGGAGATATAATTTCCCTCACTTTCTTGTCCCTTAACATTAAACATCAAGCAACCTTCACTGTGTTTCTCCCTCACTGGTCCTGCTCAGTAGTTTACAATTTCAGTCTCTAGATACAACGATCACTAGAGGTACAAATCTGGATACTTCATACAAGTTCGACTTCAAAAATGTAATTTTTATAACCATGTTGGTAATACAATTGAACATATTTTAAGCATCTTCAGTACTAAAAACATTGTTTAGTTTCCTATTTAACCAATTGATCAAACAAAGGCACTAAAATATACCCTTTTTAATTGATTTCTTAAGCCTTTCTGAAGCTTGCAGAGAGAAGTAGGATTATAGATAAACAGAAACTGGGCAAATCAAAAATTACTCTTTTTTATTGAAGATTTATAATTCTTTAAAAAAATGATTGCATATACAAAGGTGGCATGATTCCAAATACAAAAATAGAAAATGTAGAAATAGTAACCTTTAAGAACCATCACGCATATATAAGAGCAGTAAAAAACAGGGATAATAATCATTACAGAAAAACGATTCCTAAGTCTAGAAATAAAACATTCCTCAAGACTACACCAGAATTACTCTTTTTAAAAAATATTCAACGAACTGTCTGCCGAACTGATTGTCCTCAAGAGATTTGCAATGTGAAAGATTAATGTAGTTACCTTGCTGACACATCATAATAGTTTTCCTTGTCACAATAATTACCAAATGATAGATGGGCCACCCCTAGGGCAGGTAGGGAGGGCGTACACCTAATTATAGTGAGTCCAACGTTTTTGCCACTGTATCTGTAAAACGAGGGATGGACCATCCCTTGACATTTGCAGACCCAGGTTTACAAAATATTGACGCAATGAAGGACACAAGCAATGTTGCTGCAGTCAGTTGTGTCAACTGGAGAGAGCAGACTGCACTATAACTACAAAAAAGTGGCAAAGTTCAGCTCTCTCTCTATGCTGGCCCACTTACTACAGCCATGCTCCAATGCAATCACTCTTGTGCCATAGTGCAAGGGTGTCTGTGTTGTTGTCAGCATAGTTTTCGTGAACAAAGATGTCCCTTCCAGTATGGGATTTTTTACAAATCCATGTCTACAAGTATTTGTAAATATGGATTTCCACCAAAATTCATGGGTCGATGCAGAAGAATGTCCAGGTACCAATTAAGGAGCACCTTCCTGACACAAAGAAAAGCAAGGCAGTGCGTTGCAGTACTTTTGGTTACAAACCAACGCAAATTACCATTTACATTGGCTTGTAAATACTAATGTGGATTATTCAGGTCTACATTAAAAAGTAACACAAACCTGACACAAAATCCTTCCAAATCTGGGCCTTAGTGTTTTGTGTATTTATAACTGCACACACAGAGTGGGGATGAAAACAGGAAAATCCAGATCATAGGTGCTTTATTTACAGTTTCACCAACAATGCTTGCCTAACAGCCATGTGGATCTTTCTCTGTACATAGATTCCCATGGTTGGACATCATGTAGCAGTAAATGCCATTGAAAAAAGTGCACAGAACATAAGTAGATCTCAGTGTTGGTACCCAAGACAGTGAGGGGGTGTCCATTAGGTGATGGAACTTCGTAGGGTGTGGCCCTGCAGTTCGGCCAGGGAGCAAGCAGGACAACAACACGTTTAGCCAAATTGGGTAGCTAATTTTGGTGCAAGAGGGAAAAGAAAAGCTAGGGCTCTACAAGGGCTAGTAACGAGAGGTGGAATTGACGTCCATGCTGTTAGTCTCAGAGCAGCAGATGCAACCCTATGTTTTGAAGACTACTGTAAAATAACGTGTCACTCTGCTCTCCTCCTTCATGAGCTTCTCGGATGATTTTCTGACCCCTCCTACAAAGGAGCCTCCTCACCAATGTTAAAGTATGGCTGTAGGCATAGGCATATAGAGATGGTTCACCAGAATTTGAGTAGTGTGCTGATTTTACTAATTGCAGCAGTGGATGAGCTGAATTCGGAATCAACTGGGACTGTGATATGAATGAGCCTGAGGAGATGTGGCAGCTAGGTTCACAATAGCTAAGACTCCCTCCTACAAAAGGCCTTGCAGAATAACCAAAATACAAATCACATACCCTATTGTGGGAACTAAAACTTGTAGATTTAGTCTGTTTACATTATTGGTAGGGTTACAAAAGACAGTTTGCATGTCTACAAGACCTAACCAAGTACATGCAGCAATAGCCATAGGTGGGTCTATTACAAAAACAAAGGCTTTTCACAATAGCCAAGATTACGCCAAAAGGTTAATTCAAGTACTTCCACAGCATCAATTGCTACTGCATTTGACAATCATTTTTTACATGTAAAACCATAAGATTTGTGGCGTTAACAGTCACATATACGTGAACATGTGATCACTGCCTAACTGCCTATTAAGACGTACCAGAACCTAGGCAGTCCTAAACATTAAGTTAAGGCTTTCTCCTGGAAACAGTAATCTTTCTATTGAACAGATGAAGAGCAAGGCACCAAAACACACCTGTCCTTTTTTAACAGCTGTTCTTGCACTGCTGGGTCTCTGCCCCCTCTCTTTGGCACCTGTCCTTCTTTGTGAATGTTTCTAGTACTTACCGCCTTTCAGGGCGAGCCACTGTACAAGCAGCCAGCCTTGAGCATCATGATTGTTCCACTCACTTGAAACTCACTATGCTCTGTGTCATGAAATGGAGCTGGGTTTCCTTGCTCTCCCATCTGGCTGTTTTTGTTGACTTAGGGATGTGGGATGAGGAGAGACACACAGTGCCATAAAGGGTACCCCTCCAAAAAGGGCCATGCTGCTGGTGCACAGAGATTTCCCTGTGGAAAACTGCAATATTTGTCTGGTAGCCCTCACTTCTAAAGTGGCAACATTGGTAAAGAATGGAGGTTATGCACACATCTCATGGGGCTGGAGAGACTGAAAGTGTTTCCTACAGAGAATGCGATGGAGCTTGAAATTGTTTGTGTGACTAGCAGACCTCAAAACACTCACACAAATTGGATTCAAGTTTTCCTGAGTGGCAATAAATAAATTAGATAACTCTATTACAACGAATGGATAACTTGGTTCCCATTGGACTATTTTTCAGCAAATCTTGTGGCATGACTGCTTCTTACACCTTACAGTAATGGTTTAGCTATAGGACACTGACCTTACCATCTCGTCTAGTCTTGTGCTTTCCTGACCTGGGGCTTTTATTAGCAGCACCATAAAGTTCACAACAGACCACTCTCCTGGATGTCCTAATCACCGCAAAACACCAATAGACGGGGATCTGGCCCCCTGAAATTACCCGTGGCTGAGATTAATTCAAGCATACAATTCATCACCTTTGTGTATACTTCAGTGTAATGCCCTAAGTGGGGAGAGTATGCCTAGACATGGGTCCCATACACACTGCAACAATGGAACCAAACTAAACCTATCCGAAGAGCACTATTAAGAGTGAAACCAGTCTTTGATTGCTTGCATTCTGGTTCATAGAAGACCTGGCCTGTGAGTTCAGGCTGGACTTTTTTTTAATGAATGAGGGTCTAGACTGATTGCATACTGTTGGGTCCAAAGTGGAGTGGCATAGTGTGCAAAATAACAATAGACTGGGATGCATCCCCAAGTATTTTTATGAGTGGATCTGATTAATTCAAGCATTCGATCCACCACTTTTATACATGCCCTTGGAATAATGCCGCTGCCTGCCCACCACTGTGCTGCGTTCTGGATTGGATTCTAGATGACAACTGCTTATTAATTTATCTGTACATCACTAGTAAATGGTATTACATTGCCCCAAGGTCTATGATATAAATGCTACCAGTAGGGCTGCATCTCTCATTGAGCCATTCAGTGATAGTGGCACCTTAAAACATGTCCCAGGCCTACCACTGCATCCTATAGTGCAGTTTTAAGCTAACAATGCGACATGGCAAAATTAACTTTTCAACAGTCCTTAATCCTTCATTGTTAATAATTATAAGTCATATTAAGGTAGGCCCTAACAGCTCCTAAGGCAGGGTGCATGCTAGTTACAAAGTAGGACATGGGCACTTAAGTTTGAAATGTTGTGGGAGTGAAAAACTCCTAAAGGCATTTTTCACTGTGGTAAGGACTGTCTTTTCTACTGACTAATACTGGGTTACCTTATTACATTTAACAAATGCTAACTTTGGATAGGGAGCAGACAGAGATCTGCTGTTTGTAACCAAATCAATTTTAAATTAAAATCCTCTTTAATTGTAAAGTCGGATTTAAAGCCACACCTATGAAAAAGTTGGCATTTTCTTGCCTCAACTAGTTATGTCTTTTGCAAGTGTCGTAGATCATATGACTGTGAAAGACTCCGTTGTTGGGGTTTGTGTATTTCTCCCAGACAGTGACACAAGGGGAACTAAGTGTGGAAAGGAAGGGCCATCTTGCCAGAATGTTTGGGGGTGGAGCTGTACCCTGCCCCAATAACACTTCAAAGAGCTTTGCCTCAGGCACACAAAAAGGAACCTGACACCAGCCTTTTGGCTCCGCAGACAGCCTGGAGCCTTGACAGAGGAAGGGAAGAACTTTCCAGAACCAGATGTGAAGGTAGGACAGGGTGTCTCCACATGCACAAAAACAGGCACCAGGTATAAATATTCAGATCACTTCTAGGCCTGTGGAAGACTCGGAATAAGGACTGCATTGCTGCCCTGTTGCTGGAAGGACTGTCTTACTGCCCTGATGCCTGAAGGGCTACCCTGCTGACTGAGGATGGATGATTGTATCTGCTTATTGAACCCAGGACCATCAGAGTAACTCCAAGGGCTAGCTCACTGACACCCTGTGTAAGCTACGGAGACACATCAAGCTCCTTGGACCCAGCAAGTTACCTGACTGCTGCTGGTCCCTTCTGGAGTGAGTCCTAGCCCCAAGTGGTGCCCCCATGTCCTGAACCCATAGTGTGGTGCTAAAGTAGCCTCCTCCTACCAAAAATCAAAATCAAGAACTTTTTCAGCAGACATTGCTCTGAGAACTGACGGTAGACGGGGACCTACCTACAAGTCTTTCCCATGATGGAACCTTGCCAGTGGGATCGACTTTGCCACAGTCCTGCTACGTTCTCATCCACAGCAGCAAATCCTTTTCAGTGGCACCTCCCAACAATGGTAACTGTCCACATAGAGCCCTCTTCAGTTGCAGACTACATCCTCGTTACACTGGGTGCATCAAAGCTCCAGAAAAACTAAGAAGGTAAAAATCTTCATTAGGCTCTAAGACAATTATAATGACTTCCTCAGTCTGAAAATTCAGCTTCTCCCACTAGGAGCTTTCCTCCCTCATCGATGGTTTCACCAAGACCTCATCCAGTGTCTCCCCATTGTACTGGTCCTTGAATAAAACCTGTTGCCTTGGCCTACCGAAACTCTTCCTTCTCAATAACCTTTTACTTACTTTCTTCTAAGTCTGAAGGTAAGCAGTGACGGGGCCCAGTCCATCCCTTGTATCTGACTCAGTCTACTCACGCTCCATATTGGTCAGCCTTAACTTTTGACTTTGACCCGGTCTTGCATGACTAGATTCCCACAGTTGGCACTTTGATTTTTATTCACTATTTTTCACTTAAAATTTAAACAAATCATAATTCCAGTTCTACTGATTAGATTTAATTTGCTTTTTTGAAATGTGTTCTTTGTTTCTAAATTGTTTTGGGATTTTTCTTGTGTTGTGTTTTCACTTTATCACTGTTTGTGAGTTGCAAAATTACTTTACACATTGCCTCTAAGTTAAGTCTGACTGTTTTTGTGCCACGTTTCCAGAGTGTTAGGTACAGGCTAACTTAGTTACTTTTTGTGGTTCACCCTGACAAAGATTGAGCTTATTTTTTGAAGGGGTTTTGGCTTCTCTCAACTAAATGCCTAATTTCCTACAGGAATGCTGCAGTTCCTTTTAGCTTCCAATTGAACTAGAACAATTTACATTGAGCTTCATCAGCTATCTGTGCAAAGATGCCTATGTGGGTCAGGAAAGGCCTTCCTCACTCAGCTCGCAAATATGCTAATGTGCAAATGTGTCATATGCAGCTTTTTCAGACACCCTTACCTAGCTATGACCAACAAAGGACCTTACACTAAATGTTGGGTACTCAAGTCTTCTGTTTAAATCCATTTTAACAGACCATTACAGTGGCGAGACTCGATTAGGGGCCAAACGCCACAGCAGAAGTCCAAAAACCAGAGGTCCAAAGTAAAAAAAGGATACTTCTGTAGGTGTAATAGTGTATAGTTCACATGAATGACTCCATCATAAGCAGATAATAATCTCAGTTTGGTCTGTAATTGAATTATCTGCTGAAGTTCAAGAAAAGACCACAAGTCAGTAGTGTTTTACTTAAGCGTTTTACTTGTTGACAATCTGACCAAAGTGGTGAATAAGATGTAGGAATTGGGGCCAGAACACCAATTTCCTCATGGTATGCCCCATTTCACACGTAGAAACCAGTAATGGACTGATACAAGTACAAGAATTCCATGTGTTATCAGTCACACCGCTCCTGGTATTTTTATTGCTGTATTGGATAACTCATGATGAGGTATTTAGTGCTAAATTTCTACAGCAAGAAAAATAATATAGATGAGATATAGTATCACAAGTTATTTGAGGCATTGGATCTATCGGAGTGGTCAAGTGAATGCAGATGTATTGACTGGTGTGGTCAAATATGGCAATGGGCCATTGAAACAGCTAATGGAGGTGAGATATGCCTCTATTCACCAGTTTCCATTTAATGTTAGGTTACCACCTTGAAGGTCAGCATATAATAGTAAATGGAATTGAGAAGCCCAGTTTAAAAATAACCGTAGCAGACAGGATGATCAACAAAATGATGTCATGTGATTTTCCCTTCTCCTGCTTTTTGCAAACTCATTGCAAGGTTATTAATTTTTTGTGTATTTATTGTTGTTACCTATATATGTTAAATTTGTGTTTTTGTACATTATAATGATGTTTTGATAAAGGTTGATAGTGCGTCAATGGGTCATGTGTTGCCTATTCCTGTAATATGATATAGAAAGAAATACAATAGGTTTTGACACATGTTCAAGAGAATTAACATGCTTCTCGTTACACCTTACATCACAAGTCAGGAGGCAAGTTTTCTTACATAAATGTTGTGAATCAGATTATAAGATGAATATTGGTATTTCTGGTGTGAGGCAAGTGTTGTCAATGTGAGGAAGCACTAAAGTCACAAACCGTTGGACTGAAGTTCACACAGTGGAATAGTCAAGCGTTATGTGCCTCTTTCTCAGGAGCAGTACAGCATAACAACAGAGACTGATCTTGCTTACCCAAACAAGAGTGCAGACAGCAAAACAAGGGTGAAGACAGCAAAAACAGTGTCTGACTGTGAAGAAAGTTTAGGCATGCTAAAGCCATCTAGGAAACTCTGTTGATATTGCATTTTAGTGGTAATGTAGACATTAGCTAAAGACTAAGAAGGGAAGGATTCCAACAAAGATTGAATTTGGTATAGGCTCAATGTAATGATTCCCATGTAATATGCTGTCCTTTGTCATTATGTTTTCTTGTATTTCATTTAATAGTTTCATTGTTATTCTTAGTTATACAAACATGCCCATTTACATAATCTGCACTAAAACTTGGTGGAATTTATATTCAATAAAGCCTTTTAAAACATATAGGCCCTCATCATGACATTGGCAGTCAATGCTGCTTACCGTCACGCTGACGGCTGCCAACTTACTGCTGCGGCGGCAGATATCTGTTCACCATATTATTACACAAAACAATCTGACAGAATTCCGCCACATACACAAATCAGCCAACCCAAATGTCAGTGATAAACTGGTGGTATCAAAACCCACACCGTTATGCCAACAGAACAACACCCATCACATTATGACCCACAAATCACCACAGCAGACATTCAACTGCAGTAAACCATTGGTGGTACATACCGCCACACTCAGAATGAACACCCACATACAAAACAACACCACATTGGACAATTCAAACAACACACACCTGACACCCATACACACACCAAACCCACACACCCACACCACTATAAAACACCCACCCACATTACCCACTACCCTTTACCATTGCAAATCATTGCCAACTGAGAGACACCAAGACCACTGACACAACTAGAGCCACACACTACTCACACCTATACACCACTCATGAACTCCACATCACATACCCCAACACATTACCCAACACACCTTCACCAACATACCTCACATAACACCCATGGCATCACAGAGATACCCCAATTTCACAGAAGAGGAGTTAAGGGTCATAGTGGAGGAAATTGTCAGGGTAGAGCTACAGCTATTTGGAGCACAGGTGCAGCAGAGATCAATAGCCAGGAAGATGGAGCTGTGGTGGAAAATCATGGACAGGGCCAACACAGTGGGACAGCGTCCCAGAACTAGAGATGACATCAGGAAGAGGTGGAAAGACCTAGGGGGGAGGTATGTTCTATAGCAGCAAGACACCAGCGCGCTATCCAGAGGACTGGCGGTGCATCCCCACCTCCACTACTCACAGCATGGGAGGAGCAATTCTTGGCAATACTGCATCCTGAGGGCCTGGCCGGAGTCAGAGGAGGACTGGACTCTGGGAAGTCAACTCTCTACTATTATCATCCCCCTACCTGGATGCCATCACATACCTTCACCCTCACTCCCATCACTCCACTACATCCCACACACTCCACCATCACATCTCACTTATCCCAATGCCAAGCCCTGCATGCTGCACCAATGTGTGGGTACCCCTTACAGCCCTGCATGGACTAAAACATGCACAGCATAGAGAACTAACAATCCCACCATACACTAACATACAAAAGTGAAAGCTGGCAGGGCAAGTCCAACCATAGGGGGAAGCCAGGGATATACAATGTGTCATATACATAAACCATAATACATCATTTACATCCCCACAGGTACCCCAGCCAATGTCACCGGAGAGGAGGTGCCAGCACCATCCAGTCCCCCAACAGAAGAGGCCCACAGTGATGACAGTAACTCTAGTCTTCAGGATCTGGATGATCTACCTGGCCAATCAGGAACCACTGGACAGCCAGTTACCCAAGCCCAGTCACACACCACCACAGAGCCTCCCCCATCAGGAAACAACACCACAGCACCCACCCAACATACCCACACCTCTGTCCCCAGGACACATCAATCAGCAGTGTGTTCACCTCTACAGGAACCCCAGGCCACACCTCGCACACAAGACAATCAGGGACCTGGGGTCAGTGGCAGTGGGCACACGGTTCAGGGGACAGAGACACAGGCCAACAGGGAAACTGGGAGGAGTACAGTGTGCCAAGGGGAGGACAGGCCCAGAGAACCGACTCTCCAGGAAGCACTCTCCAAGATCCTGAGAGCCTACCAACATTCCCAGGACACAATGGGCCACATTCGGGTGCAGGAGAACAGGAGGCTGCAGGAGGGACAGTACCAGGGGATCAGGGAGGACTTGTAGTCCATCAACAACACCCTGATCTCCATGGCAGGGGTGATGGCAGACATGGCCAACATTATGATGGAGGCAGTCTCACACCCGCTGGCCCCTGCCACTAGCCAGACATCTGAATAGCCTTTCAACTCCGCTGCCGCTGGTGGCCAGTAAGCCCTGCCACAGGACTCACAGGTCACCCTCACACCTCCCCCTGCCCCGCAAATGTTCCCTGCGATCCACACAGAGGCCAGAGACAGATGCCAAGACCACACCAGGAAATGAGACTCTCCTGATTGTCCCCCTTGTGTCCCACTCTGTCACCCTGTCACCTTGAACTGCCATTGCTCCCCTTTGTACGTTGCCTTGGACAATGCACCTGTGCTACAAACAGAGTGGAGCAAAACCCTGGACTTTCCTCCATCATCACCCCATTCCATTGAACTTTCCCCCATATGTTAGCACTTCAATAAACACTCTTTGACAAAAATCTATTTGGAGTATGTCATGTATTTCAAGTATGTATTTTTTTAAACAGGTGCAAACATTGCAATGAACTGTACATGGAATGAGCATAGATTAATGACCTGTAGCTGGCTGTCGTAATCACACCAGGATTATTTGTCAAATCACCAACATCATCAAAATGGATTGACAGAGGGAACAGCAAGTGGACATAGAAGTGGGAAATATCAGCATGCCATTGCCACACAGATTACAACCAAAGTCATTGAAATGTAAAGTTACACTGTCTTACCTGTGTGTCATTGGAAGTATTGATGGATCACAGATGTGCTGTTGTCCTCATCCTCTGCCTCCTCATCCTCACTGTACACAGGGTCTACTGCTGTCACAGGGACAATTCCAGTTTCCCCCTTCTGCAAAAAAGGTACATGGCATCGGAGGGCCAGGTTGTGCAACATGCAGCATGCCACTACTATCTGGGAGACCTTCTTGGGAGAGTAGCACAGGGATCCACCTGCTAGAGGGAGGCACAGTAACCTGGCCTTTAGGAGGCCAAAGATTCTCTCAATGATCCTTCTGGTTCACCCATGTGCCTCATTATAATTTTCTTTAGCCATTGTCCTGGCACTTCTCACAGGGTCAGCAGCCATGATAGGTTTGGGTAACCAGAGTCACCTGCAAATATTGAGGGACAACATTTAGCCACACAATATCCTAAATGGCCCACACCATACCCATACACCAACATATACTGGGTGGGAACCAGGGCTCACTTATTAGCCACACCCTGTGCCTCTGTAGTTGGCCCATCACATTTGGGATGCTGCTATTCCTCAGGACAAATGTATCATGCACCGACCCAGGATACTTAGCATTGACGTGGGAGATGCACTGGTCCACCAAGCACACCATCTGAACATTCATGGAGTGGAAACTCTTACGATTCCTGAACTCCTGTTCAATCTGGCGGGGGGGAATGCAATATGTGTACCATCAATCGCCCCAATTATGTTGGGGATATGTCCCATTGCAAAAAAAACTCAGCCTTCACTGTGGACAAATCCTCAACCTGGGGCAAAACAATGTAGCTACACATGTGTTTTATCAGGGCAGACAACACTCTTGTCAGCACGTTTGAGAACATTGGCTGTGACATTCCTGCAGCCAAGACCACAGTCACTTGGAAAGAACCAGTTGCCAGGAAATGGAGTACAGATAGCACTTGCACAAGAGGGGGGATCCCAGTGGGATGACGGATAGCTAAGGTCAGGTCCAAACTAGGCACACAATTCTGTGATTGTAGCCCTGTCCAGTCTGTAGGTGAGTATAATGTGCCTGTCCTCCAGTGTAGCCAAGTTCACCAGGGGTCTGTACACAGGGTTATGTCTCCATCTCCTATTCATCCGCAGCGGTAGGTATCTAAGGGACACAAGAGTGAGGAGGCAGTCACAAACTGAACATTGGAGCCACAACAGTAGTTAGCATTCTGTAAACATGTAATGGGTCATTGTGATTTGTCCACTATGTGCCTATTTCTCCTGTGACACAGCATGATTTCATAGGGCTGCCCCCCATGAAATGACAGGTGGAAGTGAGGTAATTCTGCTGATGTTGTGCGCCGTGGACGGAGGAGGTCGTGAACCACCGTGAAAATCCTCATTGGCTAATATTGGGCCCCTATGCGTTACAGTGGCCAATCGTGATCTACGCCGGCGGTGACGGGTATGCAACCCGTGGACGTGGCTGCCATTTTCTATCTGATTCCTCACTTGCTACCTGACCTTCTATAGGAGAGGAGCTACACAGCATGTGCTGCTGTGACCTGTGTCTAGAGAGTACCATGGCCCGTGTGACCGGGGAAAGGGACCCAGCCTTCACTTCGGAGGAGTTGGAGAGACTGGTGGATGGGGTCCTACCCCAGTACAGACTGCTGTATGGGCCTCCAGACTAACAGGTGGGTACACTGTGGGCAGGATGCATGTGGCATGCATGTATGGAGGTGTGTGTGACGGCTCCTTCTAAGGGGGGAGGGATGTCCTCTTGGCTGGGTACACATTGGGTGCTGAGCTATGTATGTTTCAATAGTGCTATAAATGGGTATGGTGGACCATAAGTGTAACTGGCTGAACTGTTTGTCTAATGGTGTTTTCCTGTCTGTATTGCCTCTGCAAGTCAGCGCCCATCAAAAGAAGGCTATATGGCATGCCATCGCCAAGGATGCGCGGACCCTGGGGTTCTATGGCAGGCAGAGCACCCACTGTTGCAAACAGTGGGAGGACCTGAGACGCTGGGCACAGAAGATGGTGGATGCCCAGCTGGGGATGGCCTCCCAACGAGGAAGGGGTGCCCGTAGGACCCTGACCCCCCCCCCAGTGGCCTGCATACTGGTGGTGGCCTATCCAGAGCTGGATGGGCGCTTGAGGGCATCACTGCAGCCACAAAGAGTTGAGTACAGTGGCTAACATTACAACTTATGGCTGGTGGGGTGGTATCCGGGTGGTGGATGTGTGTTAATGGGTGCCCCTAGGCCAGGCCTGACATACCAGCGAAGGTCCTCTTGTGGCTAAGGTTCTGAAGGGATAATTCTGCCTACCTAGCTTGTAAGCATCCACTACTGGTCAGGGCTGTGTGGGTCCCAGGTGTGCTGCAGTTGGCGGTGCGTGCCCCTCCTCATGCCTTGGTGGCTAGTAATATCAGTGGTGGTGCAATGCATTGTGCGTAGGCCTGTTCCCTGTGTGTGAGGGTGCTGTGTACGCCAACGGTGGTGATGGTACAGCCACTGACGCAGTGAATCCTTTGTCTCTCCCCCCCTTTCTTGTTTTGTCATCCTGTCCTTATGTGCATTAGCATCATCTGGCGGAGGAGCAGAGGCACTGGCGACAGAGTGAGCTACATCCCACAGGACCCAGGAGGCAGAGTCCACCGACGCTGAGGGCACCAGTGGGACGGAGGGCGAGGGGAGCACCATGGAGGAGACTGAAGGGGACAATTCAGACTCAGATACCTCCTCCAATGGAAGCCCCCAATGGTGGTGGCGGACACTTCTGTGACCACCCCAGCTACAGGTACAGCCACAACCCCCATACTAGCACCGCCCTCCCAGCAGCCCCTCATTGAGTTCCCCACTTACCCATGAAGGTGGGCATCTCCTTTGCCCAAGGCACCTCAGGCCCTGCCCCAGTGAGCCCTGCTGCCCTGAGTGAGGAGGCTATTGACCTCCTGAGATCTATCTCTGAAGGGCAAACAACCATTGTGAATGCCACCCAGGGGCTGGCAGCCCAGATGCAACAATCTAATGCATTCCTGGAGGGCATTCACACTGGATTGGAGGCCCAACAGAGATCGATCTAGGCTCTGGCCTCCTCTCTGATGGCAGCCATTGTCTCTCAACCCCAACTCATCCCAAGTACACAGCTAGACGAGCATGCACACTGGACAACACCCAAGAGTGTCACAGGCACACACAAGTACCACACTTCATCCCACACAAACACCATCCAGTTGCAGACACAACAACATCCACTATTTCCACTGTCTCCCCCTCTTCCTCCTCCTCCACCTCCCACCCAGTTACGTCTACAGTCACACCCGCATGCACTACATCATCATCCACTACCTGCATCATCACCACACCAAGCAGAACACACACCTCACTAGCAGACATCACCACAGTAGCCATGCACACATCCCCTGTGTCCTCTCCCACTGTGTCTGTCCCCCCCAAAGTACACAAATGCAAGCACTCAGACACCCAACAGCCATCCACCTCACAACAGCATACAGCCCATGCACCTGCACTCAAATCTAGCAGACAGACACCTCCAACAACCACTCCCTCATCCTCCACTGCCATTACTTTTCCCTCTTCCTGACCCAATGCCCCTAAAAAGCTTTTCCTTTCCCTCATTGACCTCTTCCTTACCCTCCCCCGTCCTGCACGTATAGCCAGGGTATGAAGAACCCAGCCAAGCACCTCAGCCACACAGTTCATGGGCCCAGTTCCATCCATACCTACTCGTGGTGGAAAGGATTTGAGGCCACATATACTGAGGGGAAAGGAGCCTGCACCAGCCAGCCGAAAGGGGAAGGAGCCTGCACCTGCTGTCTGAAAGGGGAAGGAGCCTGCACCAGCAGGCAAGAAGGGCAAGGAGCCTGCAACAGCAGGCAAGAAGGGGAAGGAGCCTGCACCTGCCACCCAAAAGGGGAAGGAGCCTGCATGAGCAGGCAAGAAGGCCAAGGAGCCTGCACCAGCAGGAATGAAGATCAAGGAGCCTGCAACAGAAGGCAAGAAGGGGAAGGAGCCTGCACCAGCAGGCAAGAAGGGCAAGGAGAATGCACCAGCAGCTGTCATGGAGCCCGCACCACCAACCGTGGTTGTGCAGACATCACAGGGTCCAGGGACTGTGCAGGAGCCTCCCACCACCACCACCAGCATCACCACAGTGCAGCCATCGAGAATGCAGTGGCTATGCAGGAGCCTCCCACCATCACCACCAGCGCCACCAGAGTGCAGCCATTCGAGGGTGCAGGGGCTGTGCAGGAGCCTCCCACCACCACCACCAGCACCTCCACAGTGCAGCCGTCACCGCTGACAGATGCTATGTGACCCAGCCTCCATGGGTTGCTGTGCGGCCTGTCCCCTCCAGAACCAGTGGGAAGACACCCACCTGAGACACTGTGGCCTAACACTCCCCAGCACCAAGCACAGGGCATGTTGCCCCCTCCAGAACCAGTGGGAAAGACACCCACTCGAGAGACTATGGCCTATCACTCCCCAGGACAAAGCACAGGGCATGTTGCCCCATCCGGAACCAGTGGGTAAGTCACCCACTCGAGAGACTGTGGCCTATCACTCCCCAGGACCAAGCACAGGTCATGTTGCCCCCTCCAGAAGCAGTGGGGAAGACATCCACCTGAGAGACTGTGGCCTTGCATTCACCAGGACAAAGCACAGAGCATGTTGCCCCCTCCAGAACCAGTGGTCTTGTTTCTGCTTCCGGCTGAGGTGCCCCCCCACCCCCTGAGGTGCCTGCCTATTTGCCAACTGATGCCCCTGCAGTGTTCTCTCCGTATTCATGCAGGAGACAAGTGGGGCCTTGGACTTTGCCCTGTGGCCATGTGGCCCACGCGAACTGAGAACTGGGCAGTGTCCCTTTTTCTGTACATTTGTAAATATCTGTAGCAATGGCTAAATAATTATTTATACTGTGTTGATCTTATTACAATCACTTTGGTACATTCCTGTTGTCCTTGCATTATTCAGCCGATTTAGGGGGATTAACTTTTTTTCTTGTGCAGCTGGTTGTGTGTATGGTGTGTGTGTGTGGGGTGTATGTGGTGCAGGTGTGTGTCACTCTTGTTTTTCTCCCCCCTCCCTTGTGTGCTAGGTGGCTGTACTCACCGTCATCGTCTTCACCAGCGTTGGTGTTCGTGGTGGAGCAGAATGTAGAATATCATCGGAAATACTTGCAGTTCTGGTTCCATGGAGGCGTGGGACTTCCCTGTATCTCCAATGGTGAGTCCTTTCACTTCTGTGCAGTGTTTCCGCCAGGCTTTTGATGTCATTGGTACCGCCCCAGAAAAGGTGGAGGATTGTCTGGTCATATTATGGTAGGCAGAACTTTGACTTCCGCCTGTCTGTACGCGGCTACAGCCGTGGTGTCTGTTGTTTCCGTCCTGGCGGTCGGTGTGATACATTGGCTGTCTTTTGGAGATCTTTTAGCCATGGTCATAATTTTGCAGTAGTTACCGCTGGCCTGTTGGCGGTAGTACCGCCACTTTATCACTGACCGCAGGGGGACGTAATAAGAGCCATAGTGCCAATTTCTGGAGTGCATATATAAAGTGTTTTTGGCAGTCTCTATCAAGATTGATCATTACCGGATACACATTATGTTCATGTAAGTAGTGAGATGTATGTGGGTCACAACCTGTCTGTCTTCTCAATTCAGCTTGAAAAGTTGTTGTAAGCCTGCACTTTCCAGAGGGCCTCTGAAAGTATAACTGGACCATATTTACAAAAGGAGCTGT
The DNA here is from genome assembly GCF_031143425.1 of Pleurodeles waltl. Lineage (NCBI taxonomy): Eukaryota > Metazoa > Chordata > Amphibia > Caudata > Salamandridae > Pleurodeles > Pleurodeles waltl. The sequence continues at coordinate 448,085,139 of NC_090442.1, read as the reverse complement.
AAAACATATGCTGTATAAAAAAAATGCTTGATTACATAAGAATATATATGTCAATGCACATTGATAAATCATCAAGCCTGGCAATAGCTTAGAGCCTAAGTCATTGTAGCATGCTGTGAAACCCACATTCCAAAAAGGATCAAAAAGACTGAAAATGCTAGCAGTCCTAAATAAGGATGAGGAGTAGCAACTGAACTCTTTTCTCATGTTTAATTGATTTGTTTTATTCTCCATCCAATGGCGCTTTAAAAGTTGAGGCCTTGAAATCTACAGTGTAAATGATTGAATAGATAATTGGAGAAAGTAGTTTGTAACAAATCACACTTGTATCAAAAGAAGCCAAAGATGTATGAGGAGCCAAATGCAACAGTATAGCAAGTGTTGACAATGGAGATGCCAATATACAATGGAGGATTGAAGTTCTAGATGATTTAGGCAAATAGATTATCAGATGCAGCGGTGACGTTGACAATGGTGGTGCAACAGCCTCAACAGAATGCACATAGGGAGGGACACTTGACTATCCAAGAATGCTGTACATGGCTGGTCAACAAATGTTGGTTGTGGCCCATGTGCCAGCAACAGTGGTGACTCAAATGAAGCAGCATTGAGAATAAGCATATTGCATAGCATTGACATCTGTAATATTGCTTATCAAACCAGCCACCAAAGATCTTCTGAGAGCACTGCTAGCTGTTCTAAAGGAATATTCAAGATGATAATGTGTATATCAGTCCCCTGACCACCTCCCTGAACTTTTCTTTGCTGCCCAATCTGGGGTAGGACTATCTCCTCCAAACTTCTGTGAGGCAAGGCTCGGGAAGCCCATGAAATAACACACTTAAAAAAGTGCTTGCAGAATCCTGCAGTGCAAGTTATCTATAGCAGTTCCCTGCCCAACTCCCTGAACACTTCTTTGTTGCCCAGTCTGGGGTGGGACTGCAGCCCCCAAACTTCTGCAAGGTAAGACAGGGCCCAGGAAGCCCAGGAGGTGATGTGCCTAAAAGTACTTGAAGAGTCTTGCAGCGAGGGAGGTGCCCAGGCGTGTGTTCTGGTGAAGAACGGGCCCAGAGCGGAGCCGTCTGTGCCCATCAGGGGACGGAAGAAACCAAGGCGGGCTGCCCCTATTGGTTTCACCTACTGACGACATCACTTGGGATTCTACTTTTCCTTCAATATGAGAAAAAGAAAAAATGTATGCAGTTCACAGCGGGCGACAGGATTGCCACTATTGATTTTTTCTTGGTGATCGCTGCAAGGGTACTCTTCAAGGAAATAGAACTAACTAAAAGGAGACTTTCTCTGGAGAAGGTAAGGGGGAACTGGCCCACCAATGCTTCAAATGGCTTCAAATGACTCTGCCCGGCTGCCCAGAGAGAATGGAAAATGTATGTACTGATCTTGTTGATACTTCTTAAGCCATTAGAGCCCCTGTGAAAAAGAAGAGAGGAGGGACTTATGAAAGAAGGCTTTGCCCATACATAAGAGGGCTACCACTAAACATGATACTGGGATGGCTACTCCTGTAACATTTAATTCAAATATTAAATCTGTGGTAAGTTTGAAACCATAATGAAATTGCACCTAAACCTTTACAGGATCATCTTGACAGTATAGAGGCAAACTTGTTTAAAGTGTTTAAACACAGTAGTGTTCTTTCTCCCATTGATGCATCTTCTCGCTTGCCTCAAGTTTCTAGTAGCCCTAGGGATACTGGTAATGTGTGTAATGGTGTTAACGTATTGAATATTGTGGCCCTCATACCAGGGGTGTGGTGTCCTCGTCTTTTGTGGTCCTGAGTAGTCAATCATCACTTGTCCCTGTACACACGTACAATGCCCCCACCCCTCCTGCTCCATGGTCCATGCAAGAAGCATTGCCTGACCAGTCAGGGTATGCTCATTATAATGGCTCTGACTGTTCAGGCAGGCGTCACAGGATTCCAGGTAGGGCAAGTATTGAATCTACCCCTTTCACTGTACCCTCATATTCATTTTGGCTAACGTCCCTACACTCAAACTGGTACCAGCTGAGTCCACTGATTAGTTGATCCTCAAGGTTCTTCATTGGTTAGCTAAGTACATGGGCTTCGATCCTTCCTTATCAGCACAAATCCATACAGGGAGTGCAGAATTATTAGGCAAGTTGTATTTTTGAGGATTAATTTTATTATTGAACAACAACCATGTTCTCAATGAACCCAAAAAACTAATTACTATCAAAGCTGAATATTTTTGGAAGTAGTTTTTAGTTTGTTTTTAGTTTTAGCTATGTTAGGGGGATATCTGTGTGTGCAGGTGACTATTACTGTGCATAATTATTAGGCAACTTAACAAAAAACAAATATATACCCATTTCAATTATTTATTATTACCAGTGAAACCAATATAACATCTCAACATTCACAAATATACATTTCTGACATTCAAAAACAAAACAAAAACAAATCAGTGACCAATATAGCCACCTTTCTTTGCAAGGACACTCAAAAGCCTGCCATCCATGGATTCTGTCAGTGTTTTGATCTGTTCACCATCAACATTGCGTGCAGCAGCAACCACAGCCTCCCAGACACTGTTCAGAGAGGTGTACTGTTTTCCCTCCTTGTAAATCTCACATTTGATGATGGACCACAGGTTCTCAATGGGGTTCAGATCAGGTGAACAAGGAGGCCATGTCATTAGATTTCCTTCTTTTATACCCTTTCTTGCCAGCCACGCTGTGGAGTACTTGGACGCGTGTGATGGAGCATTGTCCTGCAAGAAAATCATGTTTTTCTTGAAGGATGCAGACTTCTTCCTGTACCACTGCTTGAAGAAGGTGTCTTCCAGGAACTGGCAGTAGGACTGGGAGTTGAGCTTGACTCCATCCTCAACCCGAAAAGGCCCCACAAGCTCATCTTTGATGATACCAGCCCAAACCAGTACTCCACCTCCACCTTGCTGGCGTCTGAGTCGGACTGGAGCTCTCTGCCCTTTACCAATCCAGCCACGGGCCCATCCATCTGGCCCATCAAGACTCACTCTCATTTCCTCAGTCCATAAAACCTTAGAAAAATCAGTCTTGAGATATTTCTTGGCCCAGTCTTGACGTTTCAGCTTGTGTGTCTTGTTCAGTGGTGGTCGTCTTTCAGCCTTTCTTACCTTGGCCATGTCTCTGAGTATTGCACACCTTGTGCTTTTGGGCACTCCAGTGATGTTGCAGCTCTGAAATATGGCCAAACTGGTGGCAAGTGGCATCGTGGCAGCTGCACGCTTGACTTTTCTCAGTTCATGGGCAGTTATTTTGCGCCTTGGTTTTTCCACACGCTTCTTGCGACCCTGTTGACTATTTTGAATGAAACGCTTGATTTTTCGATGATTACGCTTCAGAAGCTTTGCAATTTTAAGAGTGCTGCATCCCTCTGCAAGATATCTCACTATTTTTGACTTTTCTGAGCCTGTCAAGTCCTTCTTTTGACCCATTTTGCCAAAGGAAAGGAAGTTGCCTAATAATTATGCACACCTGATATAGGGTGTTGATGTCATTAGACCACACCCCTTCTCATTACAGAGATGCACATCACCTAATATGCTTAATTGGTAGTAGGCTTTCGAGCCTATACAGCTTGGAGTAAGACAACATGCATAAAGAGGATGATGTGGTCAAAATACTCATTTGCCTAATAATTCTGCACTCCCTGTATGGCTAGAAGGGTTGACTGCTTCCGGCCATCCCTGGAGGAATTTCCCAGTGATTGTATAGTTGTTAACTTTAAAGATCTGAATGCTGTCTGCATTCTTTTAACTCAATCTAAACTTCCTCTCCCAGTGGCCTTTTTTCGACCCAGCCTCATTTCCTTCTACGGGGCACAATCTTGTGTACTGTACTTCTACGTTTTCTGGGGTTACTCTTAAAAATATATTTGCACCCCTGAAAGGGATGGAGAGGTGTGACTGAATGACTTGCGTTCCTGGTGTAGAGTCTATTAGCTTTCAGGGGTGGTCTGCAGGCAATTGAGACTGCGCTAATTGACAATGGAGCCTCTCCTAGTGGGCATTGGATTGTTGGTGCATTGCAGTCTGCTCTCTTAAATACACCTATGCATAGCATTGAGATAACTCAATTATTTCTAAGTGAGTTAGATGTTAAACCATTGACCGGGATAAGAAGGCCACCACTAGGATTCCCCTGTCTCTCCCTGATTCTATCCAACAGTTACTGTGGGAGATGGAGTCTGATTTACCTGTGAAATGCAATAAGACCTATAATGGCCCGCCTATTGATTATAGCCCACTGTAGGAAAGTTCCCCTTTTGGCATGGCTACCCCCACACGCACTTTTTGCCTGATATTGATGCTGACTTGACTGAGAGTGTGGTGGGATTCTGCTAACCAGGCCCCAGCACCAGTGTTCTTTCCCTAAAACTGTACCATTGTTCCCACAATTGGCACAGCCCTGGCACACAGCTAAGTCCCTTGTAAAAGGTACCAGTGGTACCAAGGGCTCTGTGCCCAGGGAGGGTCCCTAAGGGCAGCAGCATGTAGTGTGCCACCCAAAGGAACCCCTCACCAAGAACATGCACACTGCCATTGCAGCTTGGGTGTACTGGTGGGGAGAAAAAGGTAATGTCGACATGCATCCCTCTCAGGATGCCATGCCCACCAAACACTGCCTGGGGCATAGGTAAGTCACCCCTCTAGCAGGCCTTACAGCCCTAAGGCAGGGTGCACTATACAACAGGCAAGGGCACAGCTGCCTAAGCAATATGCCCCTAAAGTGTTTAAGTCAATTTTTACACATTGTAAGTGCAGTGTGGCTATATAAAGTACATGTGCTGGGAGTTTGTCATCACAAACTCCACAGCTCCATGATGGCATCACTGAAGACTGGAAAGTTTGGTATCAAACTTCTCAGCACAATAAACCCACACTGATGTGAGTGTTGGATTTATTGTACAATGCACCCAGAGGGCATCTTAGAGATTCCCCCTGTATTTTAACCAACCCTTTAGTGTAAGGCTGATCAGTCGGTGTCAGCCTGCCTCTGAAAGATGAGCTTTTGACCCCCCTGGCATGAGGGCTTTTGAGCCCTCTAGAGTCAGAAACAAAGGCTGCTTTGGGTGGAGGTGCTTCACACCTTCCCCCTGCAGGAGTTGTAACTCTTGGCGGTGAGCCTCAGAGGCTAAGGCCTCCTGTTACAGTGCCCCAGGGCACTCGAGCTAGCGGAGATGCCCACCCATGGACAAAGCCCCACTTTTGACAGCAAGATTGTTGGAAAAATTAGGAAAAACAGGGAGGAGTGACCACTCCAGCTAGGACCACCCCTGAGGGCCTGGAGTTAGTCATTGAGTGTGTGGTTCATGTCTTGCTTGTGAGTGTACAACAAATGCTTTGCACTCCCCTCTGATAAGCCTAACTGCTCAACCATACTACCACGAAAGAGAGCATTAGTATTATCTACTTTAGCCTCTGGGGATCCCCTGGACTCTGTGCACACTATATTTAATTTTGATATAGTATATACAAAGCCAGCTTCCTACACCCACATATCAATAACTCTCACTCAATTGAGTTCTTATCATGGAACATAGCAGGTTTGAAGGAAAAGCTGAGAGTGCCTAACTGGCTGGAGACAATGGTGAGATCCCATGTCATCTGTCTTCAAGAAACGTGGGCGGTCGAGGCAAGTTTCATTGATTGGTACAGCACTAATAACACTCCGGCCTGACCCTCAACTGCAGGCAGGGCTAAGGGTGGACTAACCACCTTTATTGTAATACTTTCCCAGGGGATGTGATTAAGCTTTACAATTAATCAGTATGTTTTGATCTCTTGTTATGTGATTTATTGAAAGACTGGGAACTGCCAATAATACATTCCTACAATAACTGTTTTGATGGGAAAGATTCATAGGTATAAATAGCCCTAGTCTCGAACATCCATACTGTATGTAACAATCACCACAAACCCCTGAGGATGCTTTGGGTGGGGGATTCTAATGCCCACCATTGTCCTAGGCTCACAAAACCAGTTTGTGTGCTGATAAACAACAAGGAGGAGACTTTGGTGCACTTTAGACATGATGAATATGGAGCTGCCTTAGAGAGCTGAACTAGCCCCCACCTTTATGGGTAATGATCACACAACTACTATTGATTATATTTTAATCACAAAGAATCTGAGTACACTTCTGGCGGAATTTGAGTCTGAAAACATGGGATATAATGACAATGCTAAACTGTGCAGTAGGGTGGAGTTAGTGGGCATGAATGAATCTCACCTCAATGTTGGATTTAAGCCAGTTTTGGTGAGGAAGATGGGTTTACTATTAAATGGGGCAAAGTGGACAAGAAGAATTTTCCCTTCTCTGCCCTTCAAGACAACCAGGCTGCAGTCGCCAAGTGTTTGGGCCAGGAAGCTGATACTACATAGATTACCTCGGCTTTCTTTGACATTATGGCAAGCATAAGGCAACTTCTTACTCGTGAAATTCACTTGGCAACTCCCCATTCCCGGAGTTGTTTTGACTCGGCTTGCACCAAAAGGCCTTGGGAATTTACACATGCCCTTATGTTCTTAGCCAAGAGATGAAGCCCTTATAGGAAAAGCACGGGCATTTAACAAAGAGACTAGGGAGGGAAGGAAAAAGCAGATTGAGGAGTATGTGTGGGGAGTGCTCCAGATAGCTAGCTCCCAAAAATATAGTGCAGCTTTTTAGAGGGTGCTAAATGTTCCTTATTTTAGGGAATCTGCAGATCCCTAGACGTATGTTCTTATTCAAGAATCTAAGTGGCTTGAACATTTTTCTACCATTTACTGTATTAAGACAGCAATGCATGTTGATGTAGATCCTGTGGAACATAGGGGTGGCCCTGCTCCTCTAGTTTTTGCTTTAGAGGAGGTGCAAATGTTTTTTTATGCCATTGCCAGGATTGGCCCACTCCTATCTTGGAAGAGCTCACTTATTGATATTATTTACAAAAAAAGGGATTCATCTTTGCCCAAGAACTATAGACTAATATCTCTCCTCAATGCTACAGCTAAAATTATTGGGCTTATTTTGTTGCACAGACTGGGGAACTGGGCAAACTCTTAGGATATCTTTGTAGACACTCAATATGGATTCAAGAAAGGGCTTGGTACGATAGATCAATGTTTGAATTTGAGTATGTTAATAGCCAAGTGCACTACCGCTAAGAAGAGGTCCATCTATCTTGCGGTCCTGGACTTAACCGCAGCATTTGTCCCTTTTATGATGGCCCTAGAAGAGATTCAGGCCCTCATTCATTACAACCTTGGTGGTCGGTGATAAAGCGGTGGTAATACCGCCAACAGGCCGTCGGTAAAAAAATAGAATCATGACCACGGCGGAAACCGCAAACACAGACAGACACTTTAACACTCCGGCCGCCATGGCAGTAGCAACAAACACCAAGGCGGTAACCGCCAACAGCCCGGTGGAAGATAATGTACTGCCCACTGCATTACAACACCCCTATCCACCACCTTTTTCGGGGTGGTCCCAACGCCATCAAAAGCACGGCAGAAACAGTACTCTGAAGGGAAATGACTCACCTCTCGACACTCAAGGAAGAACCACGACGCCATGGAGCCCGAGCTGCACTTCTTCCCAATGCTGGTGTATCTTCTCATACACCAGGAACATGAACGCCGGCGAAGACAACCAGGGTGAGTACTGCGCCTTGCACACAAGAGGGGGGGAAGAGAGTGACACACACATGTAACACACAACACCCCCACCCTCACCCCCAACACCATACACACAAGCAGATGCAACAACATTACATATACACCTCGTAACCCTCAGGAATAATGCAAGGACAAAAGGAATGGAATAAAATGAGTGTAATAGTACATTTTTAGAAAAATACATACTAAAATCATTAAACAGTATGCAATATTTACAATATATGCAAAAGGAGGGACAATGCCCACTCCAAAATGTCTGTGGCCCACTGGGCCAAAACACATAGGCCAGGGCCACACTTGACTCCTGCCTAAATAAGGAGAGAACACTGCAGGGGCATCAGGTTGAAAACACAGAGGCACCTCAGGGGGACGGGGAATGGGGGGCACCTCAGCCGGAAGATGGTACAACGCCTCTGCTCCTGGAGGGGGCTACATGCCCACTGCGTGGTCCTGGGGAGTGCAAAGCCACAGTCTCTCTAGTTGGTGGGTTGCTCACTGCTTGGTCCTGGGGAGTGCAAAGCCACAGTATCTATAGTGGGTGGGTTGCCCACTGCTTGATCCTGGCAAGTGCAAAGCCACAATCTCTCTAGTGGGTGGGTTGCCCACCACTTGGTCCTGGGGAGTGCAAAGCACAGTCTCTCTGGTGGATGTTTTCTTCCACTAGTTCTGGAGGGGGCCTGGTGCCCAGTATGCTTCATCCTGCCAAGGAGGAGCTGAGTGGATGCCTTCTTCCACTGGTTCTGGAGGGGGTCTGGTGCCCAGTGTGCTTCATCCTGCCAAGGAGGGGCTGAGTGGATGCCTTCTTCCAGTGGTTCTGGAGGGGGCGTCGTGCCCAGTGTGCTTCATCCAGGATGGGGAAAGGTCACAGTCTCTCACCTGTGTGTCACACAGACAGGTGTTGCAGGAGCCAGGACGCACTGCAGCACATGTAGTAACCACTACACACTCCGCGCCGGCGGTGACGGCTACTCATTGGATGCCAGTTGCGCTGCAGGTGGCGGTGCTGGCAGTGGTGGTCATAGCCTCCAGGCCTTCACCTACAGCCTCCGACGGCTGCCCACTGGGGCTGCTGCTGCTGACAGTGGTGCTGGTGGCTGCGGTGCTGGCCGCGGTGCAGGTGGATGTGTTGTCAGTGGTGGTGGTTGCCTCCAGGCCTTTACCTGCAGCCTCAGACAGCTGCCCACTGGGGCTGCTGGCAGTGGTGCTGGTGGCCGCGGTGCAGGTGGCGGTTCTGGCAGTGGTGGTGGTAGCCTCCAGGCCTTCACCTGCAGCCTCGGACGGTTGAATTGCCATGGCTGGTGTTGTGTGCCCCTTCCTGCCCTTGGCAGATGGTGGTGCCTCCTTGCGTTTGCCAGCTGGTGTCTTTTTCTTGCCCTCGCTGGCTGGTATCCCCTTCTTGCCCTTGCTAGGTGGCGGACCGTTCTTGGCCTTGGCCGGTGGTGCTGACACACTGGATGGGCTGACGGGTGCCTCCTTGGAGCCTCTAACATCTGCAGTAGCTGCAGAAACCACAGTGGCTGTGGACTGGGTGGCTGAGGTTCTGGGCTGGGTTCTGGACACCCTGGCCCGGAGTGAAGTACAGGGGGATGGGGAGGGAAGAGGTCAAGGGTGGCGAGGAAAATCTTCTTAGGGACACTGGGGCGGGAAGAGGGTGAAGGTCTGGGAATGGAGGAAGAGGGAGTGGTTGTAGGAGGCGTCAGTCTGCTGTGTTTGGGTGCAGGTGCATGGGCTGGATGCTGTTGTGAGGTGGATGGCTGTTGGGTGTCTGTGTGCTTGCGTTTGTGTAATTTGGGAGAGGTCACAGATACAGTGGGAGAGGACACAGGGGACGTGTGCATGAATGTGGGGGTGGTGAATGCTAGTGAGGGGCGTGTAGTGATAGGCGTGATGGTGATGGAGGTAGTGGATGAGGATGTAGTGCATGCAGGTGTGAGTGGAGATGCAACTGGGAGGGAGGTGGACGAGGAGGAGGAGGGGACACAGTGGAGGCAGTGGATGTTGGTGTGTCTGCATGTGGATAGTGCTTGTGTGAGTGCCTGTGAGGTGAAGTGTGGTGCTTGTGTTTGCCTGAGGCACTCCTGTGTGTTGATTTGGGTGATTGCTGGTCTGAAGGTGTGCTTGGGATAGGCTGGGGTTGAGGGGATTGGGACTGGGTAGAGAAAGTTGGAGGGAGAGTCTGGAACAGGGACAAGGGCTGCCATCAGTGCGTTGGCCAGAGCCTGGAATGCTCTCTGTAGGGCTGCCACGCCAGAGTGAATGCCCTCCAGGTATGAATTTGTTTGTTGCAAATGCCCTGCTACACCCTGGATGGCATTCAGTATGGTTGACTGCCCAACAGAGAAGGATCTCAGGAGGTCAATAGCCTCCTCACTGAGGGCAGCAGGGCTGACTGGGGCAGGGCCTGAGGTGCCTGGGGCGAAGGAGATGCCCACCCTCCTGGGTGAGCGGGCACGTGAAACATGCTGAGGGGCTGCTGAGAGGACGGTGCTGGTACGGGGCGTGGCGGGTGTACCTGTAGTTGATGTGGCCACAGGGGTGTCCGCGACCGCCAGGGTGGTGCCATTGGAGGAGGTGTCACTGTCGGTAGTGTCCCCTCCTGTCTCCATCGTGGGGCTCCGCTCACCCACCGTTCCACTGGTACCCTCACCATCGGTGGATTGGGCCTCCAGGCCCATGTGGGATGCAGCTCCCTCCGTCGCCGGTGCCTCTGCTCCTCAACCAGATGATGCTAATGCACACAAGGACAGGGTGACAAAACAAAAAGGGGGGGAGAGACGGAGGATACACTTGGTCACTGCCAGCAACAACACTTCCGTTGGTGTACACAACTCACTGGGAACAGCCCCATGCACTAGGCCATGTACTACCTGTTACAATGCTAGTCACCAGCCCATGGGGTACAATGCCTAACGCCATTAGCTGCACACCTGAAACCCACAGGACCCTACCCAGTAGTAGATGCCCACTAACATTATTGAGGTTGGGGTGCATCTGAGCTTGCCCATCATTGAACATACCCTGGCATGTTTGCCCTGGCCGAGGGGCACCCACAGCCCACATCCCCCACCCAGGTAAAACCTTAATGCGCACAAAGTCATGATTCTGTATCTGTACTCACCCCCTTGTGGCTGCTGTGATGCCTTCAAGCGCCCATCCAACTCCGGATAGGCCACTGCCAGGATGCAGAACATCAGGGGGGTCAGAGTACGAAGGGCACCCCTTCCTCGTTGAGAGGCCAGCCCCAGCTGGGCTTCCGCCGTCTTCCTTGTCCAGCGGCGCAGGTCCTCCCACCGTTTGTGTCAGTGGGTGCTCTGCCTGTCAAAGACTCCCAGGGTCCGCACCTCCTTGGTGATGGCACGTCAAATACCTTTTTTCTGATGGACGCTGACCTGCAAAAAAAATATAGCAGAAAAGGTATTAGTCATACCGTCCGGACTGTTATACTCATGGCCCAACATATCCCCCCATCCACATACACACATACATTGCCCACCATACATGCAGCACTCAGCTCAGGACCACTCAGACCCCACCCTACACGAGGCTTACACACACAGAAATCTATACAATCATGGCCCACGCATCATGCGCACAGTGTACTCACCTGTTTGTCTGGAGGACCATAGTATAAAGTGTACTGGGGTAGGACCGCATCCACCAGTCTCTCCAACTCCTCCAAAGTGAAGGGAGGGGCCCTTTCCCCAAACACTCGAGCCATTGTTGCTTCCAGACACAGGTCACAGCCGCACTTGCAGTGTAGGTCCTCTCCTTTTGAAAGTCAGGTAGCAAGTGAGTGCCCAGATAGAAAATGGCGGTCACGTCTGCGGCCGGGCATACCGTCACCGCCAGCGTTCATCGCCATTGGCTCCTTGAACCCATAGGGCCCAATGATAACCAATGCGGTGTTGCGCTGAGGTTGTCAACCGCCGACCGCAACGGCACACAACGCCAGCAGAATGACCTCATTTCCACTCCTCTTCACAGGTCAGGCAGCCGCTATTTCAGGAGGGCACAGGCCATGACACCTAACAGTGTCACAGCAGACATTGGCACATCAACTGACTTACGACTACACATACTGTTTCTGTAAAGCAAAAATTGCATATTAATTTTGACATATGTGTGAATATGACCTTCTGCTCACTGTTTTTCACCCTAGAGTTCAACCGCTGATGTTGAATAGGAGATGGAGACATCCCCCCATGTACAGACCCCTGGTGTGCCTGGTGACAATGGAGGACAGGCACATTATCCTGACCTACCGACTTGATAGGGCCACAATCCAAGAACTGTGTGCCCAATTGGAGCCAGACCTGATTTCATCTATCTGCCACCCCACAGGTATCCCCCCTCTAGTGCATGTCCTGTCAGTGCTCTATTTTCTGGCAAGTGGTTCCTTCCAAGCGACAGTGGCCATGGCATCAGGGATGTCACTGCCTATGTTCTCATCCATGCTGACCAGAGTGTTGTCTGCCCTGTTAAAACACATGCACAGCTACATCGTATTCCCCCAGGTGAAGAATTTGGCCACAGTGAAGGCTGACTTTTATGCACTGGGACATATCCCCAACATCATTGATGCCCTTGATGGTACACACATTACATTTGTCCCCCCCCCGGAGAAATGAACAAGTGTTCAGAAATAGGAAAAGCTTTCACTCTCTGAATGTGCAGATGGTGTGGTTGGCTGACCAGTACATCTCCAATGTCAATGCCAAGTATCCTGGCTCTGTGCATGATGCCTTTATCTTGAGCAACAGCAGCATCCCATATCTGATGTCTCAACTCCAGGGGCACCGGGTGTGGCTAATAGGTGAGCCCATGGTCCCCACCCAGTTGATGTAGGTATATGGATGTGGGTTGGTGCATAAGGGTAAGTGTATGGCTAACAGGTATCCCTCGAATATTTTCAGGTGACTCAGGTTACCCCAACCTCTCATGGCTACTGACCCCAGTGGGGAGTGCCAGGACAAGGGCAGAGGAACGTTACAATGAGGCACATGGGTGAGCAAGGAGGATCATTGAGGGAACCTTTGGCCTCCTGAAGGCCAGATTCCGGTGCCTCCCTCTGACAGGTGGATCCCTGTACTACTCACCCAAGAAGGTGTGCCAGATCATCGTTGCATGTTGCATGTTGCACAACCTGGTCTTGAGACGCCAGGTGCCTTTTCTGCAGGAGGATGAGCCTGAGGATGGTCATGTGGCAGTGGTGGAGCCTGTGGACAGTGACGAAGAGGAGGCAGAGGAAGAAGATGTGGACAAAAGAACTACACTAATTCAACAGTACTTCCAGTGGCACACAGGTAAGACACTGTAACTTCACCTTCCATTGCAGTTTTGTGTTTGACATTGAACATGGCAGCCAGATTTCCCTATTTCTATGGCCACTTACTGTACCCTTTGGCATCTCTATTTTCAGACCTCTGTGCCCCACTCTGGCTCCTGGTGTGTTTACTGCTGCCCACTACAGGCCATACCTGTGTAAATATTACAGTACATTTGAATTGCAATGTTTACAGTTTGTGAAACTAATACATTTGACAAACAATTGCCAGACTCCATATTTGATTTTGTTCCAAGGGTGTTTATTTCTGTGATAATAAGTGTAGGGGGTATTGCAATGGGCTGGGTTGCTGATGGAGGAAGGTCCATGGTAGAGTCCAGTCTGTTTGCATCACAGGTGCATTGTCCAAGGGGGCATAGGAAGGGGAGCAATGGAAGTTCAAGGTGGACAGGGTGACAGTGTGGGACAAAGGGGTGACAATCAGGAGAGTCTTATTTCCTGGCGGGGTTTTGGCAATGTTCCTTGGCTTCTGCCTGGATCACAGGGAACGTTTGTAGGGTGGTTCTCATTCTGCGGGGGTGGGATGCTGGTGGCCTGTTGTTCCTGTGGTGGGGCCTCCTGTCCACTAGCGTCGGTGGAGGTGGAGGGCCGTTCTTCGGTTTGGCTAGTGTCAGGGGCCCGTTGCTGTGCCACTGCCTCCCTCATGGTGTTGGCCATGTCAGCCAGCACCCCTGCAATGGTGACCAGGGTGGTGTGGATGTCCCTCAGGTCCTCCCTGATCCCCAGGTACTGTCCCCCCTGCAGCCGCTGGGTCTCCTGAAACTTGGCAAGGTCTCCTGGAAATGGTGGTATGCTCCCAGGATGTTAGTGAGAGCCTCGTGGAGAGTAGGTTCCCTGGGCCTGTCCTCCCCCTGTCACACAGCAGTCCTCCCAGCTTCCCTGTTGTCCGGTGCCTATGTCCCCTGAACCGTGTGCCCACTGCCTCTGACCCCAGGTCCCTGATCGTCCTGTGTTTGTGGGGTTGCTGGGGGGTCCCTGTAGTGGTGGACACACTGGTGATTGACGTGTCCTGGGGACAGAAGGATGGGCCTGTTGGGTGGGTGCTGTGGGGCGTTTCCTGAGGGGGGAGGCTCTGTGGTGGGTTGGGACTGTGCCTGGGTCACCGACTGTCCAGAGGTCCTGATGGGCCAGGTTGGTCATCGTGATCCAGGTGTGCAGAGCTGCTGTCATCACCGTGGGCCTCTTCAGGGGGGACTGGATGTTGCTGGCACCTCCTCTCCGGTGACGTTGAGTGGGGGTCCTGTGGGGATGTAAATGCAGTGTTGTTGTATCTGCGTGTGCCATCTTGTGCATGGAAATGTTTCCCTATATGGTTGTTATTAGCAAGGCAGCTATGGCTTGTGTGAGTTGTGCTTGGTTTGGCTATGTGATTGTCTCTAGTGTGCATGCTGTGGTGATGCGTGTCCATGCAGGTCTGCGATGGGGGTCCATGCATTGGTGTTGCATGCAGGGCTTAGTATTGGGATGGGTGGGTTTTGATGGTGGGGTATATGTGAGGTGATGGGGTAATTGGGGTGAGGGTAGGGGTTGTTGTTTGTGATGGCATGCAGGTAGGGTGGGGGTAAAGTAGTAAAGATTTGACTTACCCGAGTCCAGTCCCCCTGCTACTCCTGCCAGGCCCTCAGGATGCATGATCGCCAAGACTTGCTCCTCCCATGTTGTTAGTTGTGGGGGAGGAGGTGGGGGTCCACCGCCAGTCCTCTGTACTGCTATCTGGTGCCTTGCTACCATGGAACGTACTTTTCCCCATAGGTCATTCCACCTCTTACTGATGTCATGCCTTGTTCTGGGGTGCTGTCCCAGGGCGTTGACCCTGTCCACGACTCTCTGCCATAGCTCCATCTTCCTTGCAATAGATGTCTCCTGCACCTCTGATCCAAATAGCTGTGGCTCTATCCAGATGATTTCCTCTACCATGACCCTTAGCTCCTCTTCTGAGAACCTGGAGTGTCTTTGTGGTGCCATGGGTGTAGTGTGAGTGGTATGTGTGTGGGTGTGTAGGGTGATGTGTTGGGGTGTGTGCTGTGAGGTGCGTGGATGGTGTATGAGTGATGGTGTTTTGTGGCTCAGATTCAGTGGGCGCTCCTGGCTTGTCTCTCTCTCACTTGCCAAAATATTTGGGTAGTAAAGAGTTGTGGGTAGTGTGTGTGTGTGTTTTATATTGGTGTGGGTGTGGTGTGTGTATTTGTGTCATGTGTGTGTATTTTTAATTGTCCAATGTGGTGTTATTTAATTCGTGTGTGTGTATTTTGAGCGCGGCCGTGGTTTACTGCGTTTGAATGACCGCTGCGGCGATTCGTGGGTCATGATACTGTGGGCCTATTTCTGTTGTCGTAATGGTGTGGGTTTGGTACCGCCATTTTATCACTGACCTTTGGGCTGGTGGACTTGTGTGTGTGTCTGTATAGTGGTGGATTTCTATGTGTTGGTCATAATACGGGTAGTGGTATACCGATGCGGACACGGTATGTTAGGGGCAGTCAGCATGGCGGTAAGCTGCACTTATCGCCAATGTTGTAATGAGGGCCTTAATATTGGTACTTTTTAAGATGTTTAAGTTTAGGCAGTGTAGACCAGCTCTTCTTTTTCTACAACAATTACTTTGCCCTCTGATATGTTATTCAATGGTACTTTTTATTTGGCAAATTTTAAAAGTAAGAAAACGTGCACTATGCAGAAAGGCCCTCTCCTGAATAAAGTACTTAAAGGTGTTATGAGTCGCATTGTATTGGGCTGTGGTAATGTATTGCATTTTTAAAAAATGATTGTATTTGTGTTTTTAAGGTTTTATATTTCTGTTTTAATTTTTACTCGGGTGGGATTGTGTAATTATTTTCTGGAAATGTGAAAGAATGTATATTCGTCTTCTTTTGTGCTTTTATGCTACAGAAATGTTGGTAATGAAGATTTTTACTTACTGACTGACTGATAACAGTTCAAAAACTGAAAGAGAGGGCGTACATAAGAATGTTGAGGATTGTGAAAGCACAGAGTCCAATGTTAATTCAGGCTGGAAAGCAAATCTGCTTGCAAATAGGCTGTTGCTTGATGAAAGTGCTGCTCAGCTCTATAAGTGTGTTGATTCCAGCTACAATGATGACAACCTTTGTAATTCCCCCGAAAAAGCTTGAAAACAATGTACGCAGTAGGAACAGTTCCAAAAAATAGCCTTAAACCTGGTCAACAATTAAGAAGCAACTGTTTTCAAAGTGTGCGGAGCGGCAGTTGTGTTAGAAGCAAGAAATACAGCACCAACTAAATTATCAATGTTTGTTGCTAAGTGTGGGACTCATTTACAAAAGGCCTGCACCACTTTTTATGATGCTATACCTATGAGGTGACGCAAAGCCACCCTGCATGGCTTTGCATGCCCTCACAGATATGGATTAAGGTAAGGCAGCGCAAAGTTCTGCATTTACTTACTCTACATCAAGGAGGCATTCCATGGGCATTGCGGTCAGTTTTCCTTTGCAACACCCATGGGTTTTGACACATTCCCAAATTTACAAGAATCTGTAAACCTGGAAATGTGTGATTGTTTTTGTGCAGGATGGTGCCAAAAACGCAGGCACCCTTGCACCATGGGGCAAGGGTGCCTGCATTGGTTCTAGGCACCAATTTGTGTGTCGGCATAGGCAGAAAGGACAGGAATGAACTGTATGTCATTAATATGAGGCATTCCTGCCCTTTCCTTTTGATAAAGGGCAGGGCAGGAAAAAGCCTTGCGGCACTGTCCAGCACCAAAAAGTTGTAAATGAGGCCCTCAGTATACCAAAGCTGCTGTATTTCCCATGCTGAGTATGCGTATGAAAGTCATACATTTGAGCTGTCAATATCAAAGGAATATCTTTGTGGTATAATTGAAAGAATCTTGATTCATTTATCAAAACACATAATTGTGTAATTGAATTTAGCCATATAGTAATATTAGAGGATAAAATATAATCCCACAACGTTTTACTATTCCCTGAATAGTTATGAGAGAAACATGTCAGGGTGAGACCATGGCATGCAATATTTCGAATAACATAGCTACCAATGTTTAGAAGAGTCTGATAAAAAGGAATGAAGGATGCAGCTGTAGCAAGTAACTTGCAAGCAAGCTCAACGAATCAGAGTAAGATTATGTACTTATGAATGCAATTGAAAAGGAATGGAAAATGCAAAAACAAATTATTTGACAGAAAGTAATTGTATATGCATTAATAGAACCCTAAAATGTGTAGATGAATTGATGCTAGTGGCATGTAAACCTCTTTTAACTCTTTGTGAGGAAAACTGTTATAGTTCCTATATCACAGGACATAACAAGGACTTTTCCAGACGATAATGCCCATGCACGATCCTGAAAAAATAATCAATGTGGCAATCACTAAAGGAATGACAATGTTACATCAAAAAGCCAAATATATGACCTTGATGAACTAATATACCTGTAACAGTCTCAGGAACAGATAAGAATCCATCAGTAGCAGTGACACATTTCAGATACTAGTATTTCAAGGAGAAATGGAAGAAAAAAAAACGTATTTCTGAGGATTCTTTTCCTGAAAGTGAAAAGGTGCAGCATCTGTAATTGATGTATATTCTTAAATTGGTGATGGTACTGGGTAAGTTGCACTTGTAGCTATTTTATCTGATGTTGTACCAGGTTCAATTGTTGAAGATGTTGCGTCATCGCATTTAGGGTCGATATTTGGAGTTGGTAGTGTGAGAGTGTGAATTTTTTCGTTTATTTATTAATGATTTTCATACAAAAAAAATGTGTAATGAACTCACATGTAAAACGAGAAACTTTTGAAATGTTTGTTTTTCTCTTCTTGATTGAGCAAAATAATATTCAGATGCTATGGTTATTTTCCATGATTCAAAGTTTTCATAAAAGTATTTTCGAAGTTTGTGTAGAGGTACCCGCAGCAACCCCTAGTGGGTTGCAACGTTATGTCTTACAAGGTCATGTACAAACCAAGCATTGCATAAGTTGAAATATCCTATTATTTGAAACTGTTACTAATATCTGGTCTTTCCTCAAGGATGGAAGTAGATGGAAACTATAAAAGTTTCTTCCTGAGAACAAGATACTCGAGAGGCAATGAGACAATGGAGTTACAGACGAGACGGAAAGAACAACGGTACTTTGGAGAATTTTTTTATAGTTAACGTAGATTTGTTGAGTTTTAGGTCATCAATTTAGTTGTCGATTGGCTGAAATGAAACCACCCCATAGACTGACCAATCAGGAGTTTATTAGAATTTAGTGTGACAATCGGGATAGATTTGAAGAGTGCGGAGATTATTTTTAGTTGGAGACAGGATTTTAGATACAAGCAGATGAGGTTTGAGTCTGATGGTTTGAGACTTAGCTGTTGTTAGGCCTAAATCATCTGATGACATAACTGATGGTGTACACAAGCTGAAGCAGACCATTTGCTGTTTCTACTTTTGTCATTGGTAATGTATGTTATTAAATGTGTATTGTGTCTCTTTTGCTTTTCAGGTACCAGCTGCAACTAAGGATTTTATTGCTGCACATTAATAATATTTTTCTTATTATAATTAAGTTAGACGTTTTCCCTAAATTTGTGTTACTAAACACTTCTTACATGAAGCCCAACATGTTAATGCTAATTTGTGGTTAGTGAGGGAATTAGTCCTGAAATGCTTACGTTTTGTTTTGAGATCATTTAATGCTGAACTAATGCTGAATGTATACTTTGCCAATATTACCAGTTTCTGTATTATTAATAAGTGTGATTCTTTTGGGGATAATTTGTTGGATTGTATTAATCAAATTGAGATATATACGACTCTTCAACCAACTGCTATTGATCTTATATGCTTATCATTTGTGTATGAGAGTTATTTTCGTGAATACATCTATGACTTCTTCTTACTAAACTGGTGTAGTTATTGACTTAAGATTTATAATATTGTTGTTATTGATATTCTTGGCCCTCACATTTTCCATTGGTGGCATCCCCTCAGACCTATGTCACTTGATCCATCGTCCTATAGCGCAGAATCCACTATTCAGTATTGATAATAGCTAGGATTCCGTGGCGCGTCAGCAGTAGCAAAGTTGGAGACTCAGCAGCCCCTGGGAGCATACTTGGTTTCAACTTGGCTGATATTTTCATGGTGTAGCTGCATAATAGAAAGATGTACTTGGCCAATCTGGAGGCACTTTGCTATTTTTGGCAGTCTTGTGAAAGGAGTTCAGCCATAAATCAAAAACCACCATTCATACATCTTTTCATCTGTGTGCATCTAAGTACAAATGTACTGCATAAACATTGAGCTCAAAATTAACAATACACAAAGGATCATTTGTATCTGATGTCTAAACAGAACTCTCTAGTCTTTAGAATATATTTTTCATTGCATTTTTTCTTTTGTTACCGATTTCCTAATTTGTTGAAAAATAGTTATACAATCAAAAACAACAATTCACAAAGTGATATATTGTTAGACTATAGAAGGTAGTACCAACCTTTCTCCACACCATCCACATGAAACATCAGCACACTCTCACACATGTCACATTCATTCCTGACACACCCTTAATTGTACTCAAGCAATCAAAACAGAATAGAAAATATCGAGTGGGAAATCACAGACGAGACTTAGACATATCCCCATACTCTGTCTGTGACCAATTGATAACATTGCTGTATGTAAAAATAATAAGCAGTCTGGTATACACAATTCCATATTGGGTTTTAACAAATACTCTATGCATATTGAGTTGTACTTTTCAACATTAAACCCTTTACATGAAAAATGACAAATCCTCAGATGGATACAACTTTTCTTGATATCCCTTATATTGTCCTTGCAATGTGGGAAGTCATAGTGACCCCATTACTTTGGCGATGATGATTATTTCAATGGAAGACCAAATCTGGTCAGCCACCTTCGTCAGGGTGCCCAGGGTGTTAAAAAGTAGAACTGGAGAAAGGGAGAAAAACCTTGACCATTTACTGCCTGCAGATAATTAGGCAAAATATTTAAGCTCAATGAATACATAGCCTAAACTCATATTAAGTAAAATGTGTACTCAGAAAGACCAACACCAGCACCCACACTAACTGAGATCATGCAAGCCTGGTGTATCAATGAAGCAGGTCAGACAGTGTATCATGATTGTTGAACCGACCGACACCAACAAAATGTTCGAAAAAAAACACCAAAGGTGCATTGCTTTAAGTTCAGTGAAAAGGATCTGCCACATAATACTTGTTTATGTGATCAATCAACACCTTCCTATTTTAATTCCCACCAGGCAGTGCTGGTAGGACTACAGTGAAAGTACCTTGTATCCCAGAAGAACGTATGTAGAACGTGTGAAAGGTATCTTATCAGGATTCCATTCATGGACTAGTTTGTTCATTCTTAGAAGTCATCTATTGAAAATAGCAGTAACTTTTTCTTCAGTGAGGAATCAGGAACACCCTTCTTTTGTGAGTTGTCTCTCACATCCTGGATATTCTGCAATTGATGGACAAGCAACATCTTATCATACAATTCAATCTTTGCATCTGCCTTTCCAGGTAGCTTGAGAGTGACAACATTCTTGGGAATCCCAAAGCATTTTGTATAATATATGGCCGTTTAGTAGCCTGCTAGGCAAGTTATTGAGTGCTCCCTGAGCCCTGCTTAGAATATGGTCCTATGACATTTCTGTATCTAGTAGCCTAACAGCCTATACCTGTTTGGGAGTGCTGGTGGTTCATTCAATCATTCCATTCAAATCAAGAAACAAGTAATGGGAGAAAAGCACTCATTCTGCAAAGCCAGATATAGCATCCATAAATTACTTAGTGGCAAAGGCAGGACATTGTCTTGTCTGAATGAAAGATATGAATTGCTCCTTTCACTGCTTGTCACTGTAAATATTTTCCAAATTCTTTGGCACTGGCAGTCTTTTTGAGCCAAACCCACAGAAATCTAGAGCAGGAATGGTCTGAAACCAATAAATATTAATATAAATTGACAGGTGGCAGTGGTCCATGGACTGCTGAAATCAACAAAATGAGGGTGAGAGCACTGCTATGTAGTAGAAGTGACACTCTGATCACTTATAAAGAGTTAGTAGGAGGACATATAGCTCGGCTATTGGTGTAGTTGAGTCGCCTAAAGGTTTAGTGTGAGCTTGTACCAGTTTGAAATTGCCACCTTGAAAGATTGCCTGCACTGCAGCATATGCATTAGGAAATCTTTATTTAGTGCCAGTTGCTGACTTTGTGGATCTGTTGGCAAAGGACATGATCTTATACTTACTAATGAGTATTATATATACATTTTTGCAGGAAAACCTGATGATACTGTAGAAATTCCTGTGTTCTCAGAGTGGGATCAAACTTGTCTTGCACTCTTGCGTTCCTTATGATTCTCAGTTCATCTTCTCCTTTTGTCTTTTTCTGTACATCTACTTTTCCCAGAGTCCTACAGAGAACAGAAAGAATAGCCATCAGTGTACTGATACCCTTCTGGCATTGAAATTTTTTTTCATGGTTCCTAAATTTTAACTGCCCCTTCTTGACTACTACCATGGGGGAGAACCAGTTCCTGTTTTCTATTTACCTTTCTTCTTTATTCTTTGTTTCTGAAACTTATTTCTTGACTCATTCTTAAATTTCAGTCTATTCTTTGAAGGGTGAATTCCTATGGAATTATAACCTATGATTGTGTAAAAGTCCAAAATAATGTTAGGTAGCCCACATTCACAATCTGGTATGGGAACAGCGGCCTAATGCTGGTGCATGACCACCAAAGCTGCCTCCTCATTAATATTTCTAAGAACAATCAAAGAGACTGTTTCATCAACTTCATTCCCAAACTAACTGCCAGTTTGGCACCATGTTCATTTATTTGGCAGATATAGTTCCCCATGTAGTACAATTCTCTACAGATGATGCCACACCATGGGGAACATAAATGCTCAACACTGTAAGTTTATCTTGGGGTGTTACTTGAGGATAGACCACTTCCAATAGCTAAGTACTATGAGCAATCCATAATGGTATTTCACTTCACTTAGTGAGTACTTTGGCCATAACTGCCTTTATAGTCTACAGATTACTAACTTGCATGCTGTTGAAGTCGCCTATAAACAATCTTTAAATCATTACGTTTTGGTCTCAGTTGAGCTTGATTCTGGTGTCGGGGAATGTGGTATAGCCAGCCAGTTCTGGCGAGGTTGGACCAAGAAGGCTTAAACTACCCATTTTAACAGGTTCCCCTACATGTGGTAATTCCCCTTCAAACCTTGATGCATGTTTGTTGAAGCTTATGGGGATTTCTTGTCTCTCATAGAGTACATAGTTTGCAGGAACTGGAACTCGGTTATCTGTGGTAAATGAGTGTCACCTAGATCCATAGCATTAATTTCCACCCATGAATAAAACACTTCAAGGGGTTAGACTGGACTCACTGTAACTACTGAACTTACTACACACCCTGCATTGGGGAACCCTTGGCCTGTCAAACATTACGTCAAAATTTGCACTTAATTGTACAGCCGCCTTTATAACACATCAGAACACATATAAAAATTCAATCAATTGGGGAAACTTTTACATGTAAAGTGCTTGCCAAACCTTCAGCAAATGGGGAGTTGCTGTCTGACTTAACGATGGAGACTAATATTATAAAAGATGTCTCTTCATCAGGTATCTCAGAAAATCCAGTGCCTTCAATAGAGCACCATGACGCGTTTGCAGGTTTGGTCTAATTAATGAACTTGAGCCGGTAAACCACCTGGAGACTCTGCATACCAGATAACGATCAGTCCTGTCACAGACTGCCAGGAATGCATGTATATAATAGAGGGTTCTGGAGCTCCTTTTTACCAAACTGTAAAAATCATGCTTTTTAAAATGTACGTGGAATGATAAAGTATTCATGAATACAATGAAGACTCAAAAAGGTAGCAAAAGGTCAAAACACATGAAAAGCGCTCTGGCACTTTATATCTGGCAGCTCCAAACAGAGTGGGGCCTAAGTCAGTGCAGCCAAAGTGAGTGTGCTCGACTCACAGAGCTATTGGAACATGCTTACATATGCAAATATCGCTTTTAGAAAGCAGAACCACTACTTTTGTAATTTGCAAACATGGACTTTGTACTTACTCACTATGGAAAGCTCATATTTATCTCCAAAACATGGTGAGGGTGTAGTTAAAGGGATTTCTAAACAGAAATATATGTATACATGTTTGAGTTCAACACTGGAATTTTCTGTAGTAGACCTGGAAACTTATGGTAGTCCTTTCAAACATGTTGCTTGATACTTTTGTGAATGTCTAAAGATCTGAAATCGTCACCCTTATAAGGAAGTAAACCTGCAATTGAAGTAATGTTGTGAGGAATTTGCTAATAAAAACGATTTCAGTTTGTTTTTAGTCAAAGTAAAAATGGTGCCAAAATGACTTCAATTCGTAGTGATTTCCAGATTTTTGCGGTACATCCACAGTGAAAGTGACTGAGGGTCTGCATCACCAGAATATGTCATTTCTACGCCTACCTTTTTTCTTGCTGTACTGATGCCTTCATTCCTCATAAAATCACGCAGAGTGATGTGCTCAAAATTGTAGGTACCTGAAAGTATTCAGACAGGTATGTACAGACAAGTACAGAACAGGGTTCAGTAAGACGTTTGATCTAAGATGGACAGAGTAAGTAGCATTCCTGTAAGCAACTATTCTGAGTATGGACAACAATATAAAATTAATTGTCTCTCATAAACTAGTTATGGATGCGGGTATTCAAAGTTGATATTTATCCCTTTTTAACATACATTTTGTACATATTATTTTGGACTTTTTTGTCAATTACACAGCTAAGCAATTTGTCACTGTATAATCATAGCAGTGATATCATGGCTGATATAATAGCCAAGATATAATTCTGAATGGAAATGTACCTAGAAGAAGAAACTCTGCTGAGATTCAGTATAACGTAGCGGGCAGGCATCTGGAAATGAATATCTTTCAGACATTTCCAATGATGTAGAATAACTAGTTTCAAAGAAAGTTGCATATCATCTGCATATTGAGGGATCAACATACTCATGTTAAAAAGTAAGGGTGAGACGATTGTGCTTTGTGTGGAAGTACGATACGGAGATATTGAAGAGATACGCTTTTTTAAACACTTTATTTATCATTTTCAAATAACATACAGCAATGAAAGCAAGGCAAAATAAGCCATGTGGGAGTGGGTGATCCACAAGTACATCCTTTGATAGTGAGATCATGACAAGCATGCTCATCGTACAGACATGATAATGGGTAGCAGGACAAAAACAGTATCGTAAAACACTAGTCAGCAAGCACATTCAGGCACAGTTATTAAAATAGGAGCATGTCATGCATCTGTGAGGTATTGAGAGTACGGGGGAGTGGTTTCCAATATGTGCAAATAATCTCTCAATGGTTACTAGATATCCTTAGGTCTAGATGTTGGGGGGTTGCAACGATGCAAAAACTTCACTGGTATAACCCCAATAGGTGAGTCTTGTTAGCCAATTAGTGGAGGTGGGTGCCAGCTTGGTACGCCAAAGGAGTGCCATCTCCCAATAAGAGCGCAATAGCAGCATGGCATCTTTGGTTTGGGTATTTCTCCCATGTATCCCACGAGGGTCAGAAGTTGATAGCCAGACAAACACAACACGCCAAAAACAACTAGTGTTAGGGCACGTCCATGTCATGTGTGGGAAGTCAACTAGGGGTGCATGGCACTTCAGGCAGACGGGGGAATGGGAAGAATCAATACGGGCTATGGCTCTTAGTGTTATGTATGCTCTTGGCAGGAATTTAAAGTGTATTAATTTGTGACGGTGATTGAAAGACACAAATCGACTTTGGGCACAGCACGCCTTTTTTATTTTCTGGCATAGGGGTTGTCCCATGTCTGCTTCCCATGTGTCTCTGAGTCTGATATCTCAGACAAGGAGGGTGGCAATGCATGTTTGATATAGTTTGGAAACAAGACGCGCCCCAGAATCTGCAGTGATGAGCAAAGTGAGAGGAATAAAATCTGCTGGGGTCGATTGATAAATGGGATATCAGGTGAAAAGGGCACTTTGCAAGCGACAAAGCACAAAGGCCCATATTTATACCTTTTTAGCACCCATTTGAGCCATTTTTTTTATGCAAAAGGGGCGCAAACTTGCAAAATGCAATTGTATTTTGTAAGTTTGAGCCATTTTTGCGTCAAAACACCGCGCAAATGCAGCACTAAAAAAGTATAATATGGGCCAAAGTGTTGTGAGTTTCATTGGTGAAGTGTCCATCTGCAGTATGCGAAAAAATATGGTCATCAGGAAATGCATTGCCTAATGTATGAAGAACTCCGACTTACCCCAATTGACATGTAGCCCTGAGAAAGTGCCAAAGTGGACTATTTCATCCAGTATGGGTCTGAGGGTGGCTTCAAGGTGGATGAATAGCAGAAAATCATCTACATAGAGTGAAATGAGGAGTGGCCGCAGGAGACTCTAAGCCCCTATGAATATGCCAAACCTGTATGTGATGCACCAGAGGGTCCGTCGCTACAATAAAGAGCAGGGGCGATAGTGAGCTTCCCTGTTGGTTACCCCACTCTAAGGGGTAGGAGGAGGTGAACGTCCTGTTCAGTCATATAGGAGCTGTAGGGTGTGTAAATAACAGAGAAATCGGGTCAGTATACATTTGTGGAAACCTGAGTTTGTGGAGGATGGCATGAAGAAAAGGCCACTTGAGAGAATCAAATGCCTTTCCTGCATCCAGAAGCGCAATGGCTGCTGATGTCTCTGGGGATACTCTGTTTAGTACTGCAAAAACCGTGCCGAGATTAAGGGATGTGGAACGGTGTGTGATGATGCCAGATTGAGCTGGAGAAATAATTTGGTTTAAAAGAAGAGAGAGGCGCGTAGCTATCATTTTGGCCAATATCTTATTGTCAGAATTGATGAGAGAGCGGGGTGTCTGTGGGACTCACAGAATAGCAAATCTTTGTCAGGTTTGGGCAGAAGGGTGATAACTGCCTCACGCAACATTGTGGGAATAACTCTGACTTTCAGAGCCTCTGTATATATAGATACGAGGTGTGGCGCCAATATTTTCTTGTGTGTCTTATAAAATGTTTCTTGTGAACCCATCAAGTCTCGGAGAATGTGCCCCCTCTAAAGCATCTATTGCCTGCATGACCTCCTTCGCGGTAAAGGGCTCACTAAGGAACAGCTGTTGGGCTGTAGTAAACCACACCATTGCTATTTCATCAAGATATTGGTGCAGTGCAGTTTGCGATGGAGTCGAGTGGGTCGCATAGAGGTGTGAGTAGTATGTGAAAAATTCAGGCCCATATTTATACTTTTTTAGAGCCGCATTTGCGTCATTTTTTGACGCAAACGTGGCGCAAACTTCCAAAATACAATTGAATTTTATAAGTTTGCACCATTTTGCGTCAAAAAGTGCAGCAAATGCGGCGCAAAAAAAGGTATAAATATGGGCCTCAGTCTGGACCTCTGCAGTACCAAGGGCGCGACTACCGTCTTCCCTCCTGAGTTCTAGAATGTGTGCAGCTGATTATTGCACTGGAGAAGTCTGGCCAATGTACGCCTCGGTCGTTTACCCTCACATATTTGCATGCCCTTGCGTATTTGCCCATGTAGTTTGCCTCTCTTTCCACTAGTACATTGAATTAATCCAATAGAGTTTTATGCTGGTGTAAGTGGGATTCGGCATCCCACTCCATGGTTATACAGTCAAGTTCTGCTAGTTGCGTTTCCACCCACGCAAGACTGCAGTGGATGTCGCGCAACACCCCAGAGTAGGCATCCCACATCCCACAAGACTGCCCAAGTGGCCACAGATGCCTCATTTAGTTGGAAATACTCTACAATTGCATCCTTCAGGTCAGTGGGAACTTGCACATTGTAGAGTGCCATATCAGGAAACTGCTATGTCTTCAGGGCACCTCAGATGTGGGGATATTACGTGTAATCTGCACTGGTGAATGATCCAATAATGTGTGGGGGAGATGCTTGATAGTAGTGACCCATTAGATGATCAGGCTGGTTAAAAGTCAGTAGTCAATCCGCACTGAGGTACTATGGGGTGCCGAGTGAAATGTGTAAGCCTGTGCATCGGTGCTATGTAATCGCCAGGAGTCTTGCCGTGTATACGTTTCACACAAATTTCTTAGGGCCTGGAGGGATCGAGGTTTAGATGCAGGAGCACTGGAGGTGGTATCTCTAGTAGGATCCATCGCCATATTGAGGTCACCCCCAGAAGAATATAGTCAGCCTCAAAGTGATCAACATAGGAGTGTAGGTCGTGAAAAACCTCAGGTGCTTCAACATTTGGAGTGTAAACATTTACCAGTACAATTTTGAGATTTGCAAGCATTCCCACCACCAATACAAATCTACCCTCTCCATCAGAGTAGGAGGACAGGAGCTGGAATGGAAGACTCTTGTGCACCAAAATACACACCCTGAGAATATAGGTCATAGTTGGCAAAGTAACGTTGTGGGCCCCAGGTGGATGCAAAGGAGGGAATGTTGCCAGCAGGAAGGTGAGTCTCATGCAGGAAAGTCACCTGCTCATTATGTCTGTTTAGGTACTGCAGTACGTACTTGCCCTTGCGAGGATGATTGAGGCCACGAATGATCCATGACATGAAGGAAACATCCCGAGCATGTCTTCTGATTTGAGCACTATTTGTCATGTGTATTGAGCGTATTGTCGTTGCAAGTAAAAAAGTTAAGAATAAAGCCAGCATTACATTAACATAGAAATACTTGAACATACAACTCAATAAAAAATAAACTCCCTCCCCCACCCACACCCGGCATGAAACTGTGATTCCCATGCAGCCCATTTTGGGAACAGCCCCAACTGAATAAAATATAACTTGGTATTAACGATGCAAGTGCAGAAACACAACTGCAAGGTGCTCTTAGATAGCAAACTTGGAGTATTGCACATTTGAGTGGGAACGGGCAGTTTGTGTAAGTGAGTAACAATGATAAAGGGTCTAGATCAGCGGACATGGTTAGTGTTATATAGGCATGAAATAGCTATGCCTGAGCACTCCGGTGCAATATTTTGCAGACAGATTCAATGGATTTAGTCCAGCAGAAACAATTTTATGCTAGAGGCGGGTCAGCATCCAGATTTTCATACTCCTGAGTCGTTCCGTGGAGTGACGAGCCATGTCTGGTTTGTTGTGTGCAGAAGGTTATGGCATCACTGGGATTGTCAAAATAGTGTGGCTGACCATTCTCCTCTGGTCGGAGTCTGGCCGGATATATCATGCCATAGCGGAGATCAAGGTTTCGGAGTTTTCTCTTGACTTACGAGAATTCCCGTCTGCCGTCCTGAACTGCAGGTGTAAAGTCAGGGAAGAGCTATATAACAGCACCTTGATAATGCAAAGGGCCCTTTTTCCTGGTCAGGGGGAGGGCAGTGTCACGAGCCCTGTAATTTAGCAGACATGCGATGATGAGAGGGGCCACACACGAGGGTCGGGCCACGGTCTCAAAGTGCAGTGGGCCCTTTCCACCACAAACATTGAGGTGAAGCTCTGGTGGCCCAGCAGCCTCTCTACAAATAGGTCCACTCTGCCAGTGTTTATGGATTCTGTGATTCTGGAAATGCGCAGGTTGTTTCGGCGACCTCTTGCCTCCAAGTCCTCATTCTTTAAAGCTACTGTTTTTAATCTGCCCTTCACATTCTCCAAGTGCTTTAGAAGCTTCGCTGTAGCATCTTCAAGTGTAGAGATATGCCCCTGTGCCCTCCAAGTGGATCTGCTGTAAATCAAGCCTGTTCCCCATGGTGTCCAGCCAGGCAGTTAAGGAGTCAAATCTAGAGTCAATGGCATGAAACCTAGCTCCCATGGGGGGCCTCCAGTAGCACCATCCTCATGAACGGGGGCGCAGTGGTCATGTTAGTTGGTGTGTGCCTCTGAAATGGTAGTTTAGGCTGTTTAGTGTCGCCACAACCCGTGTCCGTGATGAAGGGAGGATCACAGACCAGCACCGTCCACCGTGGAGCGAGCACTTCGCAGACTGATGTAGTGCTGTTTTTGAGCAGGGTAATGTGCTTTATCAGAATGGGGACCTGAAGCCAGTTCAAAAGGCGAGCGCTGTGCCACAGTGCAAGTGAGAGTGAGCAGTGTAGTCTCGAGGCAGTAGTTACCAGGAGTATAGGCTCTGGTCATATCGCATCTAACTTGGGTGTCGAGATGGCCCCTCACTGTAATCAGTTGCATGCTCTGCTATTTGACAATTGTTCATGTGTTCAGAGGTATTGCAACGTGTTGTGCTGAGTCATCCGTAGTAACAATGGCAGGAGCACCAAGGTATCCACCCTACTGCAGCAAGTTAATTTACAACAAGCAGCCTATGCCTATTGCAAGGTGTCCACAGGGCCCAGGAGCTGCACCTCCATTATCATACCGGCCACCCACCCGCCTCCTCACCTCACCTCTTCAGGTTCCCCCACTAGCAAGCAGAAGTCCATGGCCCACCACAAAGGGCCGCGAGTAGAGCCAGTCGTGGACGGTAGTGCCAGAAAGGGCTAGCTAGTCAGCGTCACATGGGGATTCCTCCCCGCATCCATGTTGAGGTCCCAGGTGAGGCCAGCATTCTGCCAAGAGGGGGTGGGGAGGGAGAGGGGAGCCAGCAGTTAATGATCACTGGCAACACTGTGCTGCCCGGCTGGCCACATGCCTCAGGCTCACCCGGGCCCCTATTACCTCATGGCCTCCGAGGCATGCATCAGTGTTGCGGCCGCACTCCTAATGATAGAGCTTCCATGGCTCACCCCGGCACCTCCACCGTCAGGCGATGCTTGGCAGTTGTCCCCGCTGCTCGTGCACCCTGTTTCAACCCATTTGAATAGGTAATGCACAAGTCACCCAAACAGCTTCTCTGAGGAGTGGCCATCACGGTCGTCGGCATGGCCCTGCCCCTGGAGAAATACGCTTGATTCTGGACAAAGAAGGCTTATGACTTACAGTGTCTAAGTAAAACCACTACTAAAAAGGCACCAACAACTATAGTGTCTTCTATAACTATTGTTCCATCACCAGTTTTACATTCCCTTGGCAAGAACAGACAAAATAGTGCACCTGCACAGCAGAAGTAATTTCTCACCAAAAAGCAAGTCTCCTGGAGACTGCATCATCACTGTAGATTCATTTTTCTGCCTGCTGAAGTGAAACTTCTATATATCAAACAGTGGATGACATGTACTTCACACTGAAAGAATATGAGGTATGCCTACAAATACCTATTCTCATATTTGCAGTCTTTATTCTGTGGACCATGGGGCCTTTCTGTACACATTAATTGCACCTATTGGGATTGCAGGTAAAGTGCTGGTTTACATACCACCACTACCACCACAAATATTGCCCCTAAATTGTTCAATAACCATGAATCTACGACTACAACAATACTCTGTCTTTGAAACCACACTCTTCATTACCTATACAGAATCTCTCAAGGAACTTCAACCCAGCATGGCCATATCAATCCATCAGTATGCCAATGCCTACCCCAGAAACAACACTAAATGAAATTAGTAACCTGTATGACAGTTTCAAATAATACAGGAAAATGTGATTCAACACCACGTGAGATGAATCATCTAAAATGGAAGTCCTTCCCCTTTTCTCCTTCTGATGGCGGTATTGCTCCCACGCAATACCTGACAACTTCAGATCACTCAGTTTTCTTCCATAAATGACTCTGCAACTGGACCTTCACACTACACTAAGAAGAAGGGTAAGGTAATCAAGATCTGTTGAGAATCCTCAAAGAAAAATTCATTAATCAAAATCAAATCACGTGGTTCTCTTTCTTGTATTATCGAGGATGGACTATTGCAATGCCCTCCAGGAAAGTGATCCAAAAATCAGACTCACCCCTCTTAAAAGTGTACTATTGGCCATGCAAATCTCAACCATAGAAACCCAAAATCAGTCACATAACTTTGGCCCTCAGGCTGATTCCTTACATCTACTGAATCAAATAGAACATAGTGAGCTTTCAGAGACAGGTCTCCTGTTCTATTGAATCCTTCATCCAACATTTGAGGCCCCACTACGATCCACTTTTTCCTCCAATACCCAAAGGAAAAAAATCAAGCCTATTCTATTCTTAAGTGTGAACCTGATCTGTGGCAAACCTCCTAGAGTGAATCTCTTATCTGTGAGAAGGTTGTTGTTTTGGTAAGGCATTCTGGGTTGAGAACAGTCTGATAGATCCTTTGAAGACAGACATTTAGTTATAATAAATCTGTAGGGCTTCAGAAAGATGGACTCTTCAACAATCTGTCTAATTTTTCTTCTATCATTATAACAGCATGGCTCCATGAAATGGATCTTTTTAAATGTGTGATTGCAAGATTTGTGATTTGGCTATAAACAAATTCAAACCTACATCGAACCACAGTGGCACAATATAGCATGTATCCAGTGAGAACAAGCTTATGATACTTAACCCCTTGCACGCCATGGACGTTTTGCAAGCTATGGTATGCGTACATCGTGGTTGACTATTTCTCAAAATGGCCTTATGTCAAATTTGTTCAGGAGCCGAATGCCAAGACTCTTGTGATTTTCTTGAGGGAAGTGTTTATGAATGAGGGGTTTCCGGAGGAAGTCATTTCGGACAATGGTGTTCAATTTGTGTCTGAAGAGCTAAAAACATCTTTGAAGCAAGGTCAGTTAAACATTTGAGATGTTCCCTTTCTCAACCCCAAACGAATGGTTTGGTAGAGAGATTCAACCGTGTGTTGGGGGATTGTATCAGGTGGGCGTTGAAGAGTGGGTGTGATGTGCAGGCGTCGGTTCAAGCAATGCTTTGGTTTTACAGAACAACTCCTCATTCCACCACAGGGGTATCTCCTTTTGAAGCTTTGAAAGGGAGAAAGCCTAATATCCACCAATCAAACCTGGGTGGATGTCCAAGTTTTTCGAACAAATGCTCGTCGGAAATCGTACTGATTTTATCAAGGCTAATGTGGAAAATAAGCAGTTTACACAAAAGAGATACTTTGACAGCAAGAAAGTGGCTAAAGAGTCGCCTATTGCAGAAGGTGATTGGGCAGCTGTAAAACTGCCTACTTTTGTTAAGAAAGGCAATGCCAAATTTTCTGAACCGGTTAGGGTCGAACTGGTTTTGGGTAATGCTGTAAGGGTTCAGGGCAATAAGTGGTGGAACAAATCCAAGGTTGTCAAACTGAAAGGGGAAGTCAGGGAAAATCACCCCATCTTGGATTCCCCTATGTGTCTAGTTTTCAAAAGTGTGCATGTTTGCTAGGTTTCCCTAGGTGCCGGCTGAGCTAGAGGCCAAAATCTACAGCTAGGCACTTTGCAAAAAACACATCAGATTTCAATGTAAAAGTGTGATGTGTCCATGCTGCGTTTCCTGTCGCAATTATCAGGCCTACCCATGCAAGCGAGGTACCATTTTTATCGGGAAACTTGGGGGAACCCAGAATAGCAAAACAAGTGTTATTGCCCCTTGTCTTTCTCTTCATTTTGTCCTCCAAATGTAAGACAGTGTGTAAAAAAGACGTGTAATTGAGAAATGCCCTGTAATTCACATGCTAGTATGGGCACCCCGGAATTCAGAGATGTGCAAATAACCACTGCTTCTCAACACCTTATCTTGTGCCCATTTTTTAATACAAAGGTTTTCTTGATATCTATTTTTCACTCTTTATATTTCAGCAAATTAATTGCTGTATACCCGGTATAGAAGGAAAACCCATTGCAAGGTGCAGCTCATTTATTGGCTCTGGGCACCCAGGGCTCTTGATGAACCTACAAGCCCTATATATCCCCGCAACCAGAAGAGTCCATCAGACGTAACAGTATAATGCTTTAAAAAATCTGACATCGCAGGAAAAAGTTACAGAGTTACAGATTAAAACATTGAGAAAAATGTTTGGTTTTTTTTCACCTCAATTTCAATATTTTTTTATTTCAGCTGCTATTTTCTGTAGGAAAATGACCCCTTGCTGAATTCAGAATTTTGTCTACTTTTCAGAAATGTTTAGCTTTCTGGGATCCAGCATTGGTTTCACGCCCATTTCTGTCACTGGGTGGAAGGAGGCTGAAAGCACACAAAAAATAGTAAAAATGGGGTATGTTCCAGTAAAATGGCAAAATTGTTTTGAAAAATTGGGTTTTCTGATTCAAGTCTGCCTGTTCCTGAAAGCTGGGAAGATGGTGATTTTAGCACCGTAAACCCTTTGTTGATGCCATTTTCAGAGAAAAAAAACATGAGCCTTCTTCTGCAGCCCTTTTTTCCCTTTTTTTTAAAAAAAAATGACATTTTCGCTGTATTTTGGCAAATTTCTTGGTCTTCTTCAGGGAAACCCACAAAGTCTGGGTACCTCTAGAATCCATAGGATGTTGTAAAAAAAAGGACACAAATTTGGTGTGGGTAACTTATGTGGACAAAAAGGGTGTTGGACCTGGCTTTTTGACAATGTCATCCCCAAACTTTTTGCCTTCCTCCTTTTCTTTTTCTGACCTCATTTTTGCTGGTTTTTAGACTCTGCGCACTTTACCACTGCTAACCAGTGCTAAAGTACATATGCTCTCTCCCTTTAAACCTGGTAACTTTGGATCATACCTGATTGGACTATTTAATCGACTTATAAGTCCCTAGTAATGTGCACTACATGTGCCTAGGGCCTGTAGATTAAATGCTACTAGTGGACCTGCAGCACTGTTTGTGCCACCCACTTAAGTAGCCCCCTTAACCTTGTCTCAGGCTTGCCATTGCAAGGCCTGTGTGTGCAGTTTCACTGCCACCTCGACTTGGCATTTAAAAGTACTCGCCAAGCCTAGAACTCCCCTTTTTCTACATATAAGTCACCCTTAATGTGTGCCCTAGGTAACCCCTAGAGCAGGGTGCTGTGTAGGTAAAAGGCAGGACATGTACCTGTGTAGTTATATGTCCTGGTAGTGTAAAACTCCTAAATTCGTTTTTACACTACTGTGAGGCCTGCTCCCTTCATAGGCTAACATTGGGGCTGCCCTCATACACTGTTGAAGTGGCAGCTTCTGATCTGAAAGGAGCAGGAAGGTCATATTTAGTATGGCCAGAATGGTAATACAAAATCCTGCTGACTGGTGAAGTCGGATTTAATATTACTATTTTAGAGATGCCACTTTTAGAAAGTGAGCATTTCTTTGCACTTAAATCCTTCTGTGCCTTACAATCCACGTCTGGCTGGGCTTGGTTGACAGCTCCTTGTGCATTCACTCAGACACACCCCAAACACAGGGTACTCAGCCTCATTTGCATACATCTGCATTTTGAATGGGTCTTCCTGGGCTGGGAGGGTGGAGGGCCTGCTCTCACACAAAGGGCTTCCACACCCCCTACTTGGACCCTTGCAGACAGGATTGAACTAAAAGGGGACCTGGTGCATTTCTTAGACACCCCCACTTCAAAGGTACAATTTAGTATAAAACAGGGCCTCTGCCCTACCTCATCAGACACTTGCTGGAGAAGAAACCTGAACCAGAAACTACATCCTGCCAAGAAGAAATGCCTGGCTGCTCAAAGGACTCCCCTGTCTGCTTTTCTACAAAGGACTGCTGCCTTGCTGTTGGCCTGCTGCCTTGCTGAACTCTTGTCTGGCTGTAAAAGTCCTCTCCAAGGGCTTGGATAGAGCTTGCCTCCTGTTCCCTGAAGTCTCAGGACCAAAAAGATTTCTCGCTTTCACTTGGACACTCCGTGCGCCGAAATTTTCGACGCACAGCTTGTTCCGCGGCAAGAAAAACGCCGCACACCGACGCTGATCGACGCGACGCCTTCGGGACGACCGAAACTTTGACGCACGGCCTCGCAAGGACAACGCCGCCCGACTTCTAAGAAGAAATCGACGCGACGCCTACAGTGAGCTCGAAACTTTGACGCACGGCCTTGCAAGGACAACGCCGCACGACTTCCAAGGAGAAATCGACACGACGCCTGCCGTGAGACCAAAACTTCGACGCACGGCCTCGCAAGGACAACGCCGCCCGACTTCCAAGGAGAAATCGACGCGACGCCTGCCGTGAGATCGAAACTTCGACGCGCAGCCCCGCAGAACGACGCGCAGCCGGAAAACAAGCAGGAAAATCCACGCACAGACCCGGGCCATCTGGTAATCCCCGCGATCCACAGAAAGAGACTGTCCGCGCGCCGGAAAACGACGCACGACTTCCCCGGGTGGAAAATAATGACGCAAGTCTGTGTGTGCTGGGGAGAAATCGACGCACACACCAATTTTCCACGTATCTCTTCTCCTGTGGCCCTCTGAGGAGATTTCCCACCAGAAACCAGGTACTTTGTGCTTGAAAGACACTTTATTTGCTTTTTAAAGACTTAAGACACTTTATATCACTTTTCAGTGATATCTTTACAAATTCATTTTGCAACTTTGATCGTTTTGACCTGCAAATACCCAGATAAATGTTATATATTTTTCTACGCACTGTGTGGTGTATTTTTGTGGTGTTATATTATGGTATTGTATCATTTATTGCACGAATGCTTTACACATTGCCTTCTAAGTTAAGCCTGACTGCTCGTGCCAAGCTACCGGAGGGTGAGCACAGGCTCATTTTGGATTGTGTGTGACTTACCCTGACTAGAGTGAGGGTTCTTGCTTGGACAGAGGGCAACCTGACTGCCAACCAAAAACCCCATTTCTAACAAAGGGCCTAAGCGCAAACTGCCCCAAATAGCCAAAAAAAGCCTTGGCACCGGAGGGGG
The DNA here is from genome assembly GCF_031143425.1 of Pleurodeles waltl. Taxonomy (NCBI): domain Eukaryota; kingdom Metazoa; phylum Chordata; class Amphibia; order Caudata; family Salamandridae; genus Pleurodeles; species Pleurodeles waltl. The sequence goes on along the minus strand of NC_090442.1, from coordinate 448,049,331 downwards.
AAAAGGCCTGGCAGCGAAGGGGTTAAGATAATGCTAACAAAAGCAAATATCAATAGCCCATATCAGTTGTCTGCATCTGTCACTAAACAACTCCAATAAAATATGGGTGATCAAAAAACTATTGATCAATTAGCACACCATGGATTCCATCATATTGGCCTTGCCCTTTCTGTGTATGGCTTCACTGGGTATGCCTTTAGCTATCACCAAGTGGTGACTCTCTGTGAGCAAGATGATGCAAACTTCATTTATCAAAAGGTTGATAAAGCTAAAACCTGAGTCATTGAACTTTGGAAGCTGCTGGCCTGTTCATGTGCTTAAGATGGAGGAAATACTATTTTCCTATACACAGTGGAAGTAGACTGCTGACATTCCTGAGACTGGAGGGAGAAACTCTAGACACATAAGTGTGGCAAGAAGAGACAAGGCTTATTTTAGAAATGTGATTAGGTATGTTTTGCTAAGATGGACTGCTGATTAGTCTTCCTGAGCACTGACATTTGGTAGATGGCAGGTGTAAAGGGAGGGACTGCAGTCTCTGTTGTTCAGAGTGTGAAGGGTCCTTTGGTGTGACTGCTGACATTCCTGAGAATGGAGGGAGAAAGTTTAGACACAGAAGTGTGGCAAGAAGAGACAAGGCTTATTTTAGAAATTTGATTAGGTATGTTTTGCTTAGATGGACTGCTGATTAGTCTTCCTGAGCACTGACATTTGGTAGATGGCGGGTGTAAAGGAAAGGACTGCAGTCTCTGTTGATCAGAGTGTGAAGGGTCCTTTGGGTGCAGTCAGCCTTTTGTCCCTTTCCAAATCAGTATTCAAAGTGGCTGTTGACAGACAGGTGCTGAGTGCTCAAACCTCTTTGTGTCTCTGTTGTGGGCTCTCCGGGCTAGAGGCAACCCTGCTGTGAGAAGCATTGCTGTACATAAGGTCTGTGTCTGGAGAATAGCCTGGAGGAGATACACAAAATAAAAACAACCTTAAAGCAGATCTGAAAGTAGAGAATCCAAATCCATTGTCTACGTTGCCTGTATGAAAGTGGGAGCTTCTGTCTGACTTGTTGTTTCAGTTCCAAGCTCTGCTTCAAAAAGGAAAGGTCTGTTCAGAAGATTCCTCAGAGAACTGCTATGCAACCAGACCTAGTGTCTGGCTGACATCCAACTACCCAGATGTGAGTGGAAACCAGCTGTAGTATTCTGGAAGAAAGAGCCTTCAAACACCTGGAATCCAACCTCACTTCTTAGAGAGGGAAAAAGTCTACCAACCCAACAGGAAGTAAGATTGCCCAGGGTGAGCCAGAAGCTGTGTCTGAGTGAACTGTGCTGCTGTGATGTAGAACTGAACCCAAGCAGATGGTGCCACAACAAGGCAAACTGTACCTGAGCAACTGAGCAGCTATTTTGAGAATGTGTTCTGTGGTTGTGCTGTGTTTCTGGAGAAATATTGCCTCAAGGCAGACCTTTGACCATTGGCTCCTTGGCCTACAATCTCAACTCAACAAAAAACCAGAATCATGATTAGAACCAGCTGTAGACCTGCACGATGCCTCAACTTGCTGTCAGGTAGTACTGAGCCAGAGCAGATGGTGCTGCAACAAAGACAAACTGTACCTGAGCGAACTGTGTAGGTATTTTGAAAATGTGTTCTTTAGATGTGCCATGTTTCTGGAAAAAGATTGCCTCAAAGATGCCCCGTGACCATTGGCTCCTCAACCACAACCCCAACTCACTGAAAACTCAGAAGCATGTATAGAAACAGCTGGAGACCTGAGGCAATGCCTCAACTTGCAGGCCTGCTCAGATTCCGGGTGAGTCATTCACTGTTGCCTGCCATAGTTGTGACCTAAGCACCTGGATACCCTCAGCTGGTGCATTGCCTCCTGTAGAAGAGTCGGAGCCAGGCATGTGCCATGGGTCCCTGCTGGCCACACCTGAATTACACACAGAACTCCACTATGATGAGATAAGAGGAATTGGGAGTACTAGAATAAGTGAGAGTACTAATTCAGAGGGACAAAACTGCACCTGTGCCTGGTACCTGCCCAATAAAGAACATGATCCCAGGAGAAGAAGAGAGACAGGGGAGGAGGAGGGAGAGAGAAAACCGGCCTGTGAGCACAATGGCCCTACTACAGTGAAGTATTTGCATTGCTTGACTGAACTGCATAGTATTGAGTTTTCTGACAGCATTAAAGTAATTTCTTTTAACAAAGATAAGCATTGGTTTGGACAATCTGTTATTGTGCTGATGTGCAATTGGTAAAGACTGAACTTCAAGCACCCCACCTCTACCTCTCTGAGAAGCCTGTGACTGCTTGCCAATTCTACCACGAGACTCAAATGCTGTTGGAGTTTTCCTTGGCCTAATCTGCAGAGCCATAATAGGATGCCCACAGATTTCAGGGACGAATGACCTTAGCTCCCGTGGGTGAGGTCCAGTAACCCTTGATGGCCCAGCAACCCTCCGAATGGAGTCTGACCCCCGTTATGAGATATGAAGAAGTTTTTTTCCCACAGTATTTATTATAATGTGTTTTTCATGCAGTTTCTTCCCCTCACTTTTTATGTTAATTTGCAATCTCTGCTTCTTCCAGCAGAAACAGATGTAGCAGCGAGGTATGTATTTTCAGAAGTATTTTAATAATTAAAAAACACTGTTACTGACACAACTAGCATATTTTTTATAAAAGAATTCGTCGATCGTGGAATATTTGAATCTTATACGACAGGTGCACACGCATGAGGGCTTTCACTGCAATTTCAAATTGTGCATGGAGTACGCATTCCAACGCTATCCCTGTTCTTTTGTAGTTTGGGCAATTAATGCTGCTGTGTTCATGGTAGTCTGGTGGTTGGGGCTAAATGGGAATTTAAATTAGCTCCAACTTGACGTCTAAGCTACTTTAGATAAACAGTTAAACACACTAATATTAGTAACAGTTCAAATTAAACCGGCTTTGCTGACTTGCGAAATTCATCAACATAAGGAGGTGCAAAATATCAACAAAATAATTCAAATAATCACCGTGTTGATGTTGATGATGCCACAAGGGAGAAACTACGCTGAAATCTTTGTTAAAAGTTCTAGAGAGATGCAATGTTCCCCAATACCGATATATATTTAGGTCCTTTGGAGATGCAACTCACATCATGCTAGAACACAAGTACACCTATAGATATCAGCTGGCCAATTCACATTCAATAACTCATTACTGTCGGTAAATTATGAAATACTTCTGATAGCCAGAGAGACAGGCACTGATGGGTAGGTGCCTATCAGTCTGCTGAAAGAGGAAGGAGAACCGGGTTTGGTGGGGTTTGTCCGCTAGTATTACTGCGGGTGATTCAGATGTTGATGCCATCCCTGTTGTGTGAATGCCACCCAGCATGTTTATATGGCATGTCTGTCTCAGAGAGAAAACATTGTAAAACGGCTCACACAAAGACGCCGTTTTCATTGGCTTAAAACAAAAGCCTGCCGCCAGTAACAACGTAGCCATGCTCTTTTACCGCTTCCTTCCTAACAAGCTGCTACCAAGAAAAAAATCGTAAGAGAAGCTTTTCTGCTGAAAAGTAAACTATTCAGATGCACACCTAAGTAAACATGTCTAGCGCGAAAGAGGACGCAGTGGTTACAAAGTATGTGATTTTTATCTCTCCTCTCTTCCTGTTGTGAATAGGTGCCCTGCAGAGTTTATGGCATTACTAAAGATGATGCAAATCTTGTTAAGCAAACAGTTTAGCCCTCGGATCACAAGGAAGCACAATTCTTCTGCAGCATGATACCCATGATCGCCATAGCCCACACGCCGACACCACAGTCAGCCATGTATTTTCATACCATATCTGTTCCATCTTCTCTTCTCCTTTCCCTGTATTTTTCATGCCAAATGTTTTTTGAGTGTCACGAATGTGCTTTTTTTTCTATTTCCCATGCTTGTAACACCACAGGGGCACGTCACTGTGATGAGTAAAAACCAGGGCAAAGGATCAGGAGGCACTGAGATCTGAAACACTTTTCTTTGGTATTTTGCTGTGGAGAAGGAAAGCTCCTTGCATGGTAATAGACGTTGCCCCTGCCCTGAGTGCCCCAGGTGCATTGCTATCTGGATCCTTGGTAACAAACTGTGGTTCTGGGCAAACACAAATCATGCCAGTGCCCAGTGACCTAGGCTTGACTCACGGGTTGGGGCTCACAATGCACTACTCTCACAGTGGTGAATGGCTGCTGCCATTACCAAGAGCTAAGTAGTCCGAGCACAGTGGTGGCAGCATCCGGTTTTCTTTAATGAGTAATCAGTAGCGCAGCCAATACCGTTTGCCTGCACCTATTGGCCCACTTAATTCGAAGTTTAATTGATGAGTGCTTAGCTTGCCCTTGGACTCCCATCAGGATGGGCGGAGGTCCGAAATAGTGCATTTCTTTACATGCTGAGCTATTATGTATGTATACGTGCATGGAGGTTTGCCTGTGCGTCTGTACATGGTGCACAGTTATGGAGCTTTGCCTTTAGCAGCAGTTCCTGGAGTCCTGCATGCATCTTCACACGGTTCCTCGCTATGTATGTGAGACAGCAGTACATGGAAAAACACATGCAGGTTTGCATGCTGTGCTCAAAGAATGCACAAGGGCCTGGGAGTGCTAAAGTGCATGAGGCCTGTGGGTCCGGATTAGGAATTAATGATACGGAGAGGGGAAAGGAGAAATTTTACATGCCCAGTGCCAGTCTCCCTATAACAGTAACCAAACACACAATAAAAGGGGGTGCCACAATCAAGAAACGAAAAAAAAACAGCTCACGCCAGTAAGGCTATTGGTGAGGATGTCAAGAGAAGGAGAATCTCACAACAGTGGTGTGTCAGCCTGTCCTCTGACATAAGAGAAACAAAAATTTAAAACATTTGAAGGGATGGCCTCCCGCTCCCTCCCAGGTATCATGCTTCATCATCGGATAAACTACAATTGCTCGATATTTGTTAGAAGAAAGCGAGTGGGTTCATTATCATAAAGAGAGAGCTCTTTGTGAAACAAATGTGTAGTGCAAACAACTACATTTCAGGGGGAGTCCAAATAAGAAGTAAGTTTGGTTTAAAAATCCAAATCTCAGACGAGATCCCAAAATTATAATTAGCAACAGTCTGGGTTGGGATAGTAACATACTGTGGGGAACTCGAGGTTGATAATGAACCCAGTTACAAACACGTCAAAATTTCATCATTCTCAGGAAGGGGATGGAGCTGACAAGGGAATATTAAAGAGTAGGGATGGAGCCCTTTAGTTACCTTTTTGATGCACATATCTCTGAGTCTGACATCCAGTTGTGAACCTCTAGTCACTCCCATGGTCTGTGTTTGGAATTATCAAGATTGTACACTCTCCTTCTGTGATAGATTGCTAGCTGGAGGAAGAGCACAACAACGAGTGGGCACCTTAAAGTGGTCAACCCAATGCCAACTTTCAAAGACAGATAAACTAAATCACATTTACGCCTGGAAATGGATTATAAAAAGAAGATTGTGAGACTTCCAAATTGTCAAACTGAAGCTATACATCAGCACGTAGAAGCTCAGCATGAGTTCTGCCTGTTGTGAATAAGCCTGACGACTAAGGGTCTGCCAGTCTCCCATGTTAGATGATGAGAAATCACCCCCGTGAATAAAGAACACCCAACTGGAGTCTGAGCACCAGCTTCTGTCTGACCCAAAACCAGAGGACTCTGTGAGGAGATGGAGATCACCTGGAGAGAATAAAGCCTAGTGGGAATCCTGCCGAGTGGCTATGGGAGTAGAGTGCGAGAATTAGGTCCTTCTGGCCTGCCACACCGATTGCCTTTGTGTGCTATTGGGACCCCCTTATGCCAGGTTGGAGCTTTGGTAAAGAATAGGGTTCATCACCCTTGGTGCCGCACTGTGACAATAGAAAGTCCATTGCCCAGTGCAGTGCCATAAACTGAGGGTCATTGCCTATATGGTACTGCTCGTGATGCCTGTACGCCAAGTAGGGGCAGCAGAGAAGATCGGGGGCTGTAACCCGGGTGCATTGCTATGACGAGAGGAGGTGCCATCACCCTGTGCAGTGCTGTGACCATCAGGGATTGACTCCCTGTATGCTACTTATCATGCTTTCCGGTAATTCAGAAGGGGGCTGTAGTGAAGTGGCAAGTCCATTGTCCTGAGGCAGCATGTAGCCATGAAGAATGAATGAACTGTTACTTGCAACCCCTATAAGATGAGCAACAATTCAACTACCTGAATTTAGGAGCACACAAGACCTTCTGCTGGACTTAGAAAGCCTTACAGTGTGATTGAGACACTCCATGGAAACCTACCACTTCAACGACAGGATTCAGATTTCTGCTCATTGCTGCAGGTGTGCACTCAAACACTTCAATGATACCCTTTAGCAAGAGTGGGTAAGACAGAATACTGGACAGCCGGGCCTTGGGGGAACTTGCTCTGACTTACATGGCATGGTGTGGGAACACTTTGATTTTCTGCAAGCCATTGTGGAACTTCTAAGACTTGAACTCACTAACAGGGCCTAACTTGGATGCCACCTTATGTAACCTGGGAAATAACAACACAACTTTAACAGGGAGGTGGGACTTGCAAAGCTGATCTGGGTAATGCTAGATGGCCTGCCCTGAGAAGACTTTGGCCCTCATTACGACCCTGGCGGCGGGTGATAAAGTGGCAGTAATACCGGCAACAGGCTAGTGGTAACTACTGCCAAATTATGACCAATGCGATGATATCTCCGATAGACAGCCAAAGTACTACACCAACCACCAGGGCGGAAACAACACTCACCACAGTGGAAGCCGCCTACAGCCAGGCGGAAGACAAGGTACCGCCCACCATAGTAAGACACACTAAACCACCACCTTTTCCGGGGGGGTACCAATGTCATCAAAAGCCTGGCGGAAACAGAACACAAAAGTCAAAGGACTCACCATTGGAGACACAGGGAAAAACCACTCTGCCATGGAACCCGAACTGCATGTTTTCCTGATGATCTTCTATGTCATGCTTCACCTGAACCCCAATGCTGGTGAAGACGACGATGGTGAGTACAGCCGCCTACCACACAAGGAAGGGAGGGTGGAAAACGAGAGTGACACACACATGCACAACACACACCCCCCACACACACAAACACCATGCACACAACCAGCTGCACAAGATAAACAATTTGTCCACGATACTCGGCAAAATAATGCAAGGACAACAGGAATTGACTACAGTGATTGTAAAAGGATCAATATCAAAAATCATAATCATATATATGTACAAATGTACAAAAATGGGACACTGCCCAGTTCATAGTTCACAGGGGCCACATGACCCCAGGGCAAAGTCCAAGGCCCCCCTTGATTCCTGCACCAATACGAAGAGAACACTGCAGGGGCATCAGTTGGCAAATGGGCAGGCACCTCAGGGGGAGGAGGCACCTCAGTCAGATGCAGAAACAAGACCACTGGTTCTGGAGGGGGCAACATGCCCTGTGCTTCGTCCTGGGAAGTGCAAGGCCACAGTCTCTCAGGTGGGTGACTTGCCCACTGGTTATGGAGGGGGCAGGCCGCACAGCAGCCCATGAGGCTGGACTATATGGCGTCCGCGGGTGGTGATGGCTGCACTGTGGTGGTGGTTGTGGGAGGCTCCTGCTCAGCCCCTGCACCCTCTGATGGCTGCACTGTGGTGGTGGTTGTGGGTAGCTCCTGCTCAGCCCCTGCACCCTCTGATGGCTGCAAAACCACGGCTGGTGGTGGGGGCTCTGTCACAGCTGCTGGTGCAGGATGCTTCCACTTCTTGGTGGCTGGTTCAGGCTCCTTCCCCTTCTTTGTGGTTGGTGCAGGCTCCTTCCCCTTCTTGGAGGCTGGTGCATGCTCCTTCCCCTTCTTGGTGGCTGGTGCATGCTCCTTTCCCTTCTTGGTGACTGGTGCAGGCTCCTTCCCCTTCAGTAATTGTGGCCTGGAATTCTTTCCACCTCAAGTAGGTGCTGCTGAAACTGGGCCCGTAGACTATTTGGCTGAGGTGCTTTGCTGGGTCCTTGATACCCTGGCCATATGTGCAGGATGGGGGTGGGAGGGGTAAGGAAGAGGTCAATCTGGGAAAGGAAAAGCTTTTTAGGGACATTGGGGCAGGAAGAGGGAGAAGTAATGGGAGTGGAGGATAAGGGAGTGGTTGTTGGAGGTGTAGGTGCATGGGTTGTATGCTGTTGTGAGGTGGATGGCTGTTGGGTGTCTGAGTGCTTGCGTTTGTGTACTTTAGGAGGGGGACAGACATGGTGGGAGAGGACACAGGGAACGTGTGCATGGATGTTGTGGAGGTGTCTGCCAGTGACGTGTGTGTTCTGCTTGGTGTGGTGGTGATGCTGGTAGTGGATGATGATGTAGTGCATGCAGGCGTGAGTGTGGACATAACTGGGTGGGAGGTGGAGGAGGAGGGGGAGACAGTGGAAATAGTGGATGTTGTTGTGTGTGCAACTGGATGGTGTTAATGTGAGTGCATGTGGGATGAAGTGTGGTGCTTGTGTTTGCCTGTGACACTCTTGGGTGTTGTGTTGTGTGCATGCTCGTCTGCCTGTGTGCTTGGGATGGGTTGGGGTTGAGGAGAATGGGACTGGGAAGTGGTAGTTGGAGGGGGGACGGTAGAAATAGGGACAATGGCATCCATGAGAGAGGAGACCAGAGCCTGAATCGATCTCTGTTGGGCCACCAATCCACTGTGAATGCCCTCCAGGAATGCATTAGATTTCTGCATCTGGGCTGCCAGCCCTTGGATGGCATTCACAATGGTTGACTGCCCTACAGAGATGGCTCTCAGGAGGTCAATAGCCTCCTCATTCAGAGCAGCAGGGCTCACTGGGGCAGGGCCTGAGGTGCCTGGGGCGAAGGAGATGCTCACCCTCCTGGGTGAGCAGGCACGGGCAACTCGCTGAGGGACTGCTGGGAGGGCGGTGCTGGTACGGGGGTGGCGGCTGTACCTGAGGTGGTCACAGAAGTGTCCGCCACCACCAAGGAGCTCCCATCGGAGGAGGTATCAGAGTCTGTGTTGTCCCCTCCAGTCTCCGCCGAGTTGCTCCCCTCGCCCTTTGTCCCACTGGTGCCCTCAGTGTCTGCCTCCAGGGTCCTGTGGAATGCAGCTCCCTCTGTTGCTGGTGCCTCTGCTCCTCCACCAGATGATGCTAATGTATATAAGGACAAGAAAGGGAGAGAGAGAAAAAGGATACACTGGGTCAATGACTGCATCAACACCACAGTTGGCGTACACATCACCCTCAGACACAGGGTACAGGCCTACGCACTATACATTGCACTACCAGTGATATTACTAGCCACCAAGGCATGAGAAGGAGCACACATCACCAAATGCAGCACACATGGAATCCACGTAGCCCTGACCAGTCGTGGATGCTAACAAGCTGGTAGACAGTATTTCCCCTTCAGACCATTAGCCACCAGAGGACCTACGCTGCTATGTCTGGCCTGGACTAGGGGCACCCACTGACACACAACCACCACCTGGATACCATCCGTCCAGCCATGAGCTACAATAATGGAACTGTACCCATCCCCTTGTGTCTGCTGTAATTCCCTCAAGCGCCCATCCAGCTCTGGATAGGTCACCGCCAGTATGCGTGCCATCAGGGGGGTCAGAGTCCGGCGGTCACCCCTTCCTCATTGAGAGGCCATCCCCAGCTGGGTCTCCGCGGTCTTCCGTGCCCAGAGTCTCAGATCCTCCCACTGTTTGCGACAGTGGGTGCTCTGCCTGCCATAGACCCCCAGGGTTCGCACCTGCTTGGCGAAGGCACGCCATATACCCTTTTTTTAATGGGCGCTGACCTGCAGAGGCAATACACACAGGAGAACACCATTAGACAAACAGTCCAGCCAGTAACACGAATGGCCCACCATACCCGTTTCTATCACCATTGGCACATACATAGCCCAGCACACAACTTGTACCCAGCCAAGAGGACATCCCTCCACCCTTACACGATGCTTTCACACACAACCCCATGCATTCACGCCACATGCATCGTGAACACAGTGTACCCACCTGTTGGTCTGGAGGCCCATACAGCAGTCCGTACTGGGGTAGGCCACCATCCATCAGTCTCTCCAACTCCTCAGAAGTGAAGGCTGGGGCCATTTCCCCGGTCACACGGGCCATGGCAGGTTCCAGACACAGGTCACAGCAGCACATGTAGTATAGGTCCTCTCCTATTGAAGGTCAGGAAACAAGTGAGGAATATGATAGAAAATGGCGGTCACGTCTGTGGCGTGCATTCCGTCACCACCGGCGTAGGTCACCAATGGCCACTGTGCCCCAGAGGGCCCAATAATAACCAATGAGGAGTTGCACGGCAGTTCACAACCGCCTACCGCCACAGCACACAATGTCAGAGGCATTACCTCACTTCCACACAGGACAGGCGGACGCCATTTTGCGGGGGGACGGGCCTATGGAATAATGCTGCATCACAGGATAAATAGGCACGTACATGACAAATTGCACTGTCCCATTACATGTTTACAGATTGTGGACTACTGTTGTGGCTCCATTGTTCAGTTTGTGACAGACTCCTCACTCTTTTTTCCCTTAGATACTTACTGCTGTAGATGAATAGGAGCTGGAGACATACCCCTGTGTACAGACCCCTGGTGTACTTGGGTACACTGGAGGACAGGCACATTATCCTCACCTATAGACTGGACAGGGCCACAATCACACAGCTGTGTGGCCAATTGGAACCTGACCTGATATCTGCTATCCGTCATCCCACTGGGATCCCCCTCTTGTGCAAGTGCTATCAGTTCTCCATTTCCTGGCAACCGGATCATTCCAAGTGACAGTGGGCTTGGCAGCAGGAATGTCACAGCCAATGTTCTCAATCGTGCTGACAATAGTGTTGTCTGCCCTGATAAAACACATGTGCAGCTACATTGCATTCCCCCAGGTTGAGGATTTAGCCACTGTGAAGACCGGGTTTTACTCAATGGGACATATCCCCAATATAATTGGGGTGATTGACGGAACATATATAGCATTTGTCCCCCCGCCAGAATGAAGAGGTATTCAGGAATTGTAAGAGTTTCCACTTCATGAATGTACAGATGGTGTGCTTGGCGGACCAGTACATCTCCCACGTCAATGCTAAGTATTGTGGGTCGGTGCATTGTGCCTTTATCCTAAGGAGTAGCAGCATCCCAAATGTGATGGACCAACTACAGAGGCACTGGGTGTGGCTAATGGGTGAGCCCTGGTTCCCACCCAGTATATGTTGGTGTATGCCTATAGTGTGGCCCATATAGGATAGTGTGTGGCTGCATTTTGTCCCCCAATATTTGCAGGTGACTCTGGTTACCCAAACCTATCATGGCTGCTGACCCCTGTGAGGAGTTCCCAGGACAAGGGCAGAAGAACGTTATAATGAGGCACATGGGCGAACCAGAAGGATCATAGGAAGGACCTTTGGCCTCCTGAAGGCCAGGTTCCAGTGCCACCATCTGACAGGTGGATCCCTGTGCTACTCACCCAAGAAGGTCTGCCAGATAGTAGTGGCATGCTGCATGTTGCACAACCTGGCCCTCAGACGCCATGTACCTTTTCTGCAGGAGGAGGAGACTGGTGATGCCCCCATGGCAGCAGTGGACCCTGAGCACAGTGAGGATGAGGGAGCAGAGGATGAGGATGTGGACAACAGGCAGGTCGCTCCCCTTCACCACTGCCTGTGCTCCAGGTGCCCAGGTTTTGATTTGATTTATTTTTTTCTCTTCCCACTCCCCCGGCCCCTGCTGGGTCCCCACAGCCCTGCCCCCTTCCCTCCACTTCAGTTTTCTTTTTCCTCCCGCTGCGTCCCTGCTGCCCCGCCCCCCTGCTCTCCCATTCGCTGGATCCCCTCCCTCCTCCCTGCTGCCACTCCCTCCCACCTCCCTCATATGGCAGCCGTGGTGCGGTAAGGAGAGCGACCCTTGACCTTGCTTCAGGCAGGTCGCTCCCCTTCACCACTGCCTCTGCTACAGGTGCCCAGGTTTTGATTTAATTTCTTTTTTTTTCTCTTCCCTCTCCCCAGCCCCTGCCGCTGCGTTCCCGCGATCCCGCCCTCTCCCTCCACTTCAGTTTTCTTTTTCCCGCCGCTGCGTCCATGCGGCCCGCCCCCCTGCTCTCCCATTCGCTCGTTCCCCTCCCTCCTCCCTACTGCCATTCCCTCCCACATCCCTCATATGGCAACCGCAGCGCGGACGCGCCGCTGGCATGCCAAAGGCGTGCCTAACGCAAGCCTGTCTGTGCCCGTCCGTGCCCAGACCGTGCCCAGTGTCAGTCCCCCTGGCCCACGCGCCACCGCACCACCAATCACTGCTACACAGCCTATGACCTCCACGCCCTCAATCCAGGACGCTCCTGTAGGAAAGTACCATCTTGCCTGGCATGTTACTCCCATATTTCACTGTATATATGTTGTTTTAGTTGTATGTGTCACTGGGACCCTGCCAGCCAGGGCCCCAGTGCTCATAAGTGTGCCCTGTATGTGTTACCTGTGTTATGACTAACTGTCTCACTGAGGCTCTGCTAATCAGAACCTCAGTGGTTATGCTCTCATTTCTTTCAAATTGTCACTAACAGGCTAGTGACCAATTTTACCAATTTACATTGGCATACTGGAACACCCTTATAATTCTCTAGTATATGGTACTGAGGTACACAGGAGATCCCTATGGGCTGCAGCATTTCTTTTGCCACCCATAGGGAGCTCTGACAATTCTTACACAGGCCTGCCACTGCTGCCTGAGTGAAATAACGTCCACGTTATTTCACAGCCATTTTACACTGCACTTAAGTAACTTATAAGTCACCTATATGTCTAACCTTTACCTGGTAAAGGTTGGGTGCTAAGTTACTTAGTGTGTGGGCACCCTGGCACTAGCCAAGGTGCCCCCACATTGTTCAGGGCCAATTCCCCGGACTTTGTGAGCGCAGGGACGCCATTACACGCGTGCACTACATATAGGTCACTACCTATGTGTAGCTTCACAATGGTAACTCCGAATATGGCCATGTAACATGTCTAAGATCATGGAATTGCCCCCTCTATGCCATCTTGGCATTGTTGGTACAATCCCATAACCCCACGGGTCTGTAGCACAGACCCGGGTACTGCCAAACTGCCTTTTCATGGGTTTCACTGCAGCTGCTGCTGCTGCCAACCCCTCAGACAGGTTTCTGCCCTCCTGGGGTCCAGCCAGGCTTGGCCCAGGAAGGCAGAACAAAGGACTTCCTCAGAGAGAGGGTGTTACACCCTCTCCCTTTGGAAAAAGGTGTTCAGGCAGGGGAGGAGTAGCCTCCCCCAGCCTCTGGAAATGCTTTCATGGGCACAGATGGTGCCCATTTCTGCATAAGCCAGTCTACACCGGTTCAGGGACCCCTCAGCCCTGCTCTGGCGCGAAACTGGACAAAGGAAAGGGGAGTGACCACTCCCCTGACCTGCACCTCCCCTGGGAGGTGCCCAGAGCTCCTCCAGTGTGCTCCAGACCTCTGCCATCTTGGAAACAGAGGTGCTGCTGGCACACTGGACTGCTCTGAGTGGCCAGGGCCAGCAGGTGACGTCAGAGACTCCTTCTGATAGGCTCCTTCAGGTGTTGCTAGCCTATCGTCTCTCTTAAGTAGCCAAACCCTCTGTTCTGGCTATTTAGGGTCTCTGCTTTGGGGATTTCCTTAGCTAACGAATGCAAGAGCTCATCAGAGTTCCTCTGCATCTCTCTCTTCACCTTCTGCCTAGGAATCGACTGCTGACCGCGCTGGAAGCCTGCAAAACTGCAACAAAGTAGCGAAGACGACTACTGCAACTCTGTAACGCTGATCCTGCTGCCTTCTCGACTGCTTTCCTAGTGGTGCATGCTGTGGGGGTAGCCTGCCTCCTCTCTGCACTAGAAGCTCCGAAGAAATCTCCTGTGGGTCGACGGAATCGTCCCCCTGCTACCGCAGGCACCAAAGAACTGCATCACCGGTCCCCTGGGTCTCCTCTCAGTACGATGAGCGAGGTCCCTTGAATCCAGCAACTCTGTCCAAGTGACTCCCACAGTCCAGTGACTCTTCAGTCCAAGTTTGGTGGAGGTAAGTCCTTGCCTCCCCACGCCAGACTGCATTGCTGGCAACCGTGTCTTTTGCAGCTACTCCGGCCTCCGTGCACTTCCGGCGGAAATCCTTTGTGCACAGCCAAGCCTGGGTCCACGGCACTCTTACCTGCATTGCATGACCTCCTGAGTTGTCCTCCGGCGGTGTGGGACTCCTTTGTGCAACTTCGGGTGAGCACCGTTCCACTTCTCTTTGTAGTGCCTGTTCCGGCACTTCTGCGGGTGCTGCCTGCTTCTGAGAGGGCTCCTCGTCCTACTGGGTGCCCCCTCTGTCCCCTGACGCAATTGGCGACATCCTGGTCCCTCCTGGGCCACAGCAGCATCCAAAAACCCTAACCGCACGACTTGCAGCTAGCAAGGCTTGTTTGCGGTCTTGTCTTTCTTCAGAAAAACACTTCTGCACAACTCTCCACGGCGTGGGGCATCCCTCCTCCAAAGGGGAAGTTTCTAGCCCTTGTCGTTCCTGCAGAATCCTCAGCTTCTACTGTCCAGTAGCAGCTTCTTTGCACCCACAGCTGGCATTTCCTGGGCATCTGCCCACTCTCGACTTGATCGTGACTTTTGGCCTTGGTCCCCTTGTTCCACAGGTACCCTCATCTGGAAATCCATCGTTGTTGCATTGCTGGTTTTGGTCTTTCCTGCAGAATTCCCCTATCACGACTTCTGTGCTCTTTGGGCAACTTTAGTGCACTTTGCACTCACTTTTCAGGGTCTTGGGATGGGCTATTTTTCTAACCCTCACTGTTTTCTTACAGTCCCAGCGACCCTCTACAAGGTCACATAGGTTTGGGGTCCATTCGTGGTTCGCATTCCACTTTTGGAGTATATGGTTTTTGTTGCCCCTATCCCTATGTGTCCCCATTGCATCCTATTGTAACTGTACATTGTTTGCACTGTTTTCTAATACTATACTGCATATTTTTGGTATTGTGTACATATATCTTGTGTATATTTGCTATCCTCATACTGAGGGTACTCACTGAGATACTTTTGGCATATTGTCATAAAAATAAAGTACCTTTATTTTTAGTATATCTGTGTATTGTGTTTTCTTATGATATTGTGCATATGACACTAGTGGTACTGTAGGAGCTTCACTCGTCTCCTAGTTCAGCCTAAGCTGCTCTGCTAAGCTACCATTATCTATCAGCCTAAGCTGCTAGACACCCTATACACTAATAAGGGATACCTGGGCATGGTGCAAGGTGTAAGTACCCCTTGGTACTCACTACAAGCCATCCCAGCCTCCTACAGCTCCTCCATCTGCTTCCAGTCCACTCCGAAGCACACCAAAGAACCCTTCTCCTTCAGAGCCTGCAACTTCACCTGCACCCTAACCACCAAGCTCCAACACAGAGCCGCAGTCAACCACCTCAGCTGCATTCTGCTCAACACCCACTCCGTCCACAAGTACGCAATCGAACTATGGGACCTACTGACCTCATCATCACCTGACGTCGCATTTCTCACCGAAACCTGGATGAATTCGGCCTCAGAACCAGACATAATCATAGCCATACCTGAAGGCTACAAGATCACTAGAAGAGACCTCACCAACAAACCAGGAGGAGGAATCACCATAGTCCACAAAAGCACCATCAGAGTCTCCACCAGCTCCCACGACACCATCAACTCCGCCGAGCACCTCCATTTCAAAATCCATGTCAATGCCAACACCACCCTCAGAGGGACACTGGTCTACAGACCGCCGGGCCCCCGACCTCACTTCTGCGACGACATCGCCAACATCATCAGCACCTAAGCCCTCGCCTCAACGGACTATATCCTCCTCAGCGACCTGAACTTCCACCTAGAAAACAACAACAATATCAACAATATCAACACCACCAACCTACTCGACAAGCTCGACAACCTCGGCCTCAAGCAACTCGTCACGTTGCCCACCCACACCGCAGGACACACACTCGACCCCATCTTCTCAGCCAGCAACCACGTCTCCTTCAGGCACACCACCGAACTCCACTGGACCGTCCATCGCTGCAATCATTTCTCCTTTTAGAAGTCGGTCACTCACCACCTCACCACTCAATCCCCCCGCCGCTATTGGAACAGAATCTTGACAGAACAGCTGATCTCCACCCTCGCCCAGGCACTCAAGACTGCCATCCGCACACATCACCAGCTGATCCACACCACCAAAAGAACCTACTACAAAAGCCGCATAGACACCAACGCTCACAACAACAGAAAGCTCTTCAGCATCATCAAAGAACTCTCCAACCCCAAGCTCTGCTCCTATGAATCCCCGCCGTCACAGGAGCTCTGCAACTCCCTCGCCACTTACTTTCGTCCAAAGATCGAAGACATCCACAACAGCTTCAAACCCCAGACCCACCAGCCAACCACAGACAGCCACGATTAACAACAAATGGCAACTCATTAATTGAAATAAATGCACATTCAAACAGGCTCGCATTTATTTCGAGAAAGCCGGAAGACACACACGAGGGATACAGTTTCTCGCACTGCACGTCGAGATACTCTAGCTAATACGACTGGGGTGAACCTAAAGAATAGACGGATGGATGGATAGGTAAGCAAATAATGCTAGTTTGGGAAGTACATCCAAATGGTAGCAATGGAAAAAGCAAGCGTCATGTATGTGTCTGCTTCACTGTTGGAAACCGTTTATACACTGGCCAATAAAAATCTCATTACATGGGCAGACAATGACCCCATAGCAATTATAAAATAACTAGGATCTTCGTAGAAGGGCCATTAGAGTTATTCCAATTGTTTGTGTTTCAGTTGGTTTTGCAATATATGAAGGAGACCTGTGATTTCCAGCGTTTAGACGGTTCTTGAAGAGGCAAAAAGAGGTGATTGACTGTGGTTAAAAACAGGTCAGTAAGGGCATCATAATAAATTAAATTCACATATTTAAAGAATATATTTGAGGAACAAAAGGAGGATAATGAAATTGTCACCTTTCTCCTTTTTAGTGCATGATAGATGTGATATGAGCATAACGGACATGTAAATGATCAAAGGTATATATTTATTGGATACAAAAAAATTCTCCTCACCTTTGCATAAGGTGGGGTCACTTTGGACATGAAGTAATCTACTATCCACAAAAGAGAAAATTCTGTATACTCGGGTTTGCATGTGGCATGTGTAATCATTGCCGTGGGTCTCATTTATTTATGTTTGGAGGCATGGAGAGTCTTTTCTGATATTATAATTTTGGCCATTATACAACACTTTGGCACAAAAGGAGATGTGGTGATGGTTCTCTTCTTTTCTTGGGCAGTTTCTTGTCTAGTTTTAAATTGAGTCATATCTCAAATAGGATGTTGGTATAATATTGTGGATATTTAACTGACCAAATAATTTTTGTGTATTTATCTTAGAAAAGGAAAGGAAAAATGAATGTTAGATATATATATATTTCACTTTTGTGTAAAATTGTACATATATGTTTGTTGTGTATTGATTGTTGTTTGTTGTGATTTTCTCAGCCTTGAAGAAGTCCAGTCAGGACGAAACACGTGTCGGCTGATTGCTTTCCACTCTTTCTCTATATGTTTGATGTATATATGTATATATTTATGTG
The DNA here is from genome assembly GCF_031143425.1 of Pleurodeles waltl. Lineage (NCBI taxonomy): Eukaryota > Metazoa > Chordata > Amphibia > Caudata > Salamandridae > Pleurodeles > Pleurodeles waltl. The sequence goes on along the minus strand of NC_090442.1, from coordinate 448,031,620 downwards.
TATAAGAAAATTCACTTTTTTTGTATGATAATTGTATGAATATACCCTTTGATTGGATAAGAGTACTCTTGTGTAAGTTTCTTTTTTTTGGTCAGTTCTTTGGATTTAAGAAAAGGAGAGGACTTAAATAACATTCTAGTTAAACTTATTATGATCTTTTTTTTGCTTATCTTATTAAGACTTTACATTATCTTTAAAGTATAGATTTAGATTTGTTGGTGTGCCCCACTGGTTTGTTTTACAGACAGCCACGAACCGCATGCACCAAGCAATGTTAACCCTCTATGCGCCTGGACCCACGTCAACAATGAAGACAACATCAGCACCATGGCCTCCATCCACTCCGGCTCCCCCTCGGACCCCTGCCCACACCAGATCTTCAACAAAGCCAGCAACATCATTGCCACCCATCTCCACGCCATCATCAACAGCTCCTGCGAGACAGCCACCTTCCCGGAGAGCTGGAAACATGCCGACATCAACACCCTGTTGAAGAAACCCAATGCGGACCCAGATGAGCCCAAAGACTTCCTGGAAGACAGCAAAGCGCTCAATACCTCAGCCCAACACTTTTCAACGTTTACATGGCTCTTCTCGCCAACATCGCAAGATACCACCACATCAACATAGTATCCTATGCAGACGACACCCAGCTGATCATCTCCCTCACGAAAGACCCTATAACAGCAAGAAACAACCTCCACAATGGACTTCACGCCATCGTCAATGGATGGAATCAAGACGCCTCAAGTTAAACACAGATAAAACAGAGATCCTCATCTTCGGCAGCAACCCCTCCACTTGGAATGACTCCTGGTGGCCTACCTCCCAAGGAGCCGCACCCACACCCACCACCCAAGTACGAAACCTGGGAATCGTCTAGGACTCAGCTCTCAGCATGACCTAGCAGGTCAACGCAGTCTCCTCTTCATGCTACAACACCCTTCGCATGCTCCGCAAGATTTTCAAGTTGATTCCCATCGCAACCTGAAAGACTGTCACCCACGCCCTGGTCAGCAGCCGGCTGGACTACGGCAACGCACTCTATGCAGGAACCACGGCCAAACTACAAACGAAAATGCAACGTATCCAAAACGCCTCCGCCCGACTCATCCTCGACATCCCACACCACGACCACTACTCTGCCCACCTCAGAGACCTACACTGGCTACCCGTATCGAAGAGGATTACCTTCAAACTACTCACTCACACACACAAAGCCCTCCACAACACAGGCCCGACCTACCTCAATGACAGACTCACCTTCCACACTCCCGTCCGCCAGCTCCGGTCCGCCAGCCTCGCCTCGGTCCCCCCGCATTCGCCTCACCACCGCTGGAGGAAAATCCTTGTCTCACCTCGCCGCCAAGACCTGGAACTCCCTACCACTCCACCTACGCCAGACCCAGGACCTCCTGACTTTCAGGAACCGTCTCAAAACATGGATATTTGACCAGTAGCTCCCCCCCCCCCAGTGCCTTGAGACCCTGACGGGTGAGTAGCGCGCTTTATAAATTACGTGATTGATTGATTGATTGAGAACATCTGTGATCCATCAGTACTTCCAATGATACACAGGTCAGACAGTGCTACTTTACATTTCTATGACTGTGGTTGTGTTCTGTGTGGCATTGGCATGCTGGTATTTCCCACTTCTTTGCCCACTTACTGTTACCTCTGGCTATTCATTTTGCAGATGTTGGTGATTTGACAAATAATCCTGGTGTGATCACAACAGACAGCTACAGGTCATTGACTCTATGCTCATTCTATGTACAGTTCATTTGCAATGGTTGTACGTGTTTCAATCAATACATAATTGAAATACATGACACTTGAAATTGATTAATATCAAAGGGTGTTTATTGGAGTGCTAATATTTAGAGGGAAAAGTGCACTGGGATGGGGTGATGATGGAGGAAAGTCCAGGGTATTGTTCCAGTCTGTTTGTAGCAGAGGTGAATTTTCCAAGGGGATATAGGAATGGGAGCAATGGCAGTTCAAGGTGGACAGGGTGACTGAGTGGGACACAAGTGGGACATTCAGGAAAGTCTAATTTCCTGGAGGTGGTCTTGGCAAGTGTCTCTAGCTTCTGTCTAGATCACAGGGAACGTGTGCGGGGTGGTTCAGCTTCTGCAGGGCCAGGGGTGCAGGGGGCCTGTGGTTCCTGTGGCGGGGCCTCCTGACGACTAGCAGCAGCAAAAGTGAAAGGGTTTTCAGATTACTGGCTAGAGGCAGGGGCCCACTGGTGTGACACTGCCTCCCTCATAATGTTGGCCATGTCTGCCAGCAGCCCTGCTATGGAGATAAGGGTGTTGTTGATGGCCTGCAAGTCCTCCCTGATCCCCTGATACTGTCCCTCCTACAGCTGCCTGTTCCCCTGTATGTTTTCTAGGATCTGGCCCATTGTGTCCTGGGAATGTTGATAGACTCCCAGGATCTCGTAGAGTGCCTCCTGGAGGGTCAGTTCCCTTGGTCTTGTCCGCCTCCTGCTGCACAACACTCCTCCCAGTTTCCCTGTTGGCCTGTGCCTCTGTCTACTGAATGGTGTGCCCTCTGCCACTGACCCTAGATCCCTGACTGTCTTGGGGGTGAGGTGTAGCCCGGGGTCCCTGTACAGGTGGGTACACTGCTGATTGAAGTGTCCTGGGGACAGAGGTTTGGGTATTCTGGGGGGATGCTGTGGTGTTGTTTCCTGATGGGGGAGCCTCTGTGGTGGTCTGTGACTGGTCTTGGGTAACCGGCTGTCCAGTGGTACCTTATGGGCCAGGTAGATAGTCCAGATCCTGAAGACCAGAACTACTGTCATCACTGTGGGCCTCTTCTGTTGCGGGACTGGATAGTGCTGACTCCTCCTCTACAGTGACATTGGCAGGGGTACCTGTGTTGATATAAATGATGTGTTATGGTTAATGTCTATGACATATTGTACCTCCCTGACTTCCCCTCTATGGTTGGTGTTGCCCTGCCAGCTTTTACTTGTGTATGTTGGTGTATGGTGGGATTATTAGATTCCCTATGCTGTGCATGCTTCACTGATGGGTGTCCATGCAGGGCTGTGAGGGATGTCCATGTATTCGTACAGCATGCAGGACTTGACATTGGGATTAGTGTGATGTGATGGTGGAGTGTGTGGGATGGAGTGGAGTGATGGTGAGAGTATGTGATGGTATGGAGGTAGGGGGATGATAATTGATGGAATTTGACCTACCAGAGTCCAGTCCTCCTCCAACTCCAGCCAGGCCCTCAGGATGCAGTAATGCCAAGACTTACCCCTCCCATGCTGTGAGTTGTGGGGGAGGAGGTGGGAGTCCACCGCCAGTCCTCTGGATAGCGAGATGATGCCTTGCTGCTATGGAACGTACCTTCCCCCGTAGATCATTCCACCTCTTCCTGATGTCGTCCCTTGTTCTTGGGTGCTGTCCCTCGGCATTAACCCTGTCCACAATTCTCCACCATAGCTCCATCTTCCTGGCTATTGATACTTGCGACACCCGTGCTCCAAATAGCTGTAGCTCTACCCTGACGATTTCCTCCACTATGACCCTTAACTCCTCCTCAGTAAAACGGGGGTGCCTTTGTGGTGCCATGGGTGTTGAGTCATGTGTGTTGGTGAGGCTGTGTTGGGTAATGTGTTGGAATGTGTGAAGTGGGGTGCGTGAGGGATGTATGGGTGTATGTGGTGTGTGTGTCTAGTTGACGCAGTGGTCTTGGTGTCAGTCTGGTGACGCTTATTGCTATTCGTAAGGAGTTGTGGGTAATGTCGGTGTGTGCATTATGGTGGTGTGCATGTGTGGTGTGTGTATGGGTGTCAGGTGCGTGTTGTTTGAATTGTCTAATGTAGTGTTGTTTTATATGTTGGTATCCATTCTGCGGTGGTATGTACTGCCAATGGTTTACCGCCGTTATGTGCCCACTGTGGTGATTTGTGTGTCATAATGTGATGGGCGTTGTTCTGTTGGCGTAATGCTGTAGGTTTTGGGACTGCCAGTTTATTACTGACCTTTGGTCTGGCGGATTTGTGTATGTGTCTGTATTCTGTCAGATTGGTGTGTGTGTGTGTGTGTGTGTGTGTGTCATAATATGGTGAATGGATATCTGCCACTGCAGCGTTAAGTTGGTGGCTGTCAGCGTGGCGGTAAGTGGTATTTACCGCCAGTGTCATGATAAGGACCTTTGTGTATTATTTGTAGTATGCATCATTATACTTTGTTTTCAAATACAAATACTGTTTTTTACATAAAAACAAACATTTACATGAATTGAGGATTGCTCAATGTATTTTGAGTTGTAAGCCTGTTTTGACCCTACACCCATATTTTACTTGGTTTGACCCGCAGTACTACTAAGATTCAAGTGCTGAATGGGTACTCGGCCCAGTTACTTAGAGCTCATAGTAAGTCAGGTCCCAGGATATCAAGAGTAAAAGGCTTCACCACCTTGGTTCGGCTCAGTAACTCATGTTTGTGCCAGTAGCCCTCTGAAAGGGGTTCTGACATTTGCTATATTAAAAACAGATTTCTTGGCTTTGGCTAATGCTTGTTCCGGACTTCTGCCAATCTTCAATATACCTCACTCACTCAAATCTAGCTTTCAAACTTACAGCTGTTAATCTGTAAATTGAAAGGGTATTGCTCAAGATTCAGGGAAATCAAAGAGGAGACAAAGTTCACTGCCCTTCAACATGGCTAACTTATACCTATCACACAGTCATGTTTCTAGCATGGTGCACAGGAAAATATATTATCATGTGATCCATGAGACTTAAAAAGGGATTTCTTTATGCAAAATTAAAAGTGGAACTGGAAGCACAGCTGTCAAATTAAACATAAAATTAACACATCAAACAGAGATCAACAAATATAAAAATTTAAAACATGATGACACATAAATTCATTCACATAGGATAACTCCAATGATGATTCCAAAAAAAGTTTCAGGAATGTAAAAAAGAAATGTAAAAACATTTCAGCATACATACTCTTTTGGTAGAGATGATATATGCGCAATCAAATCATGAAAAAAATTTTATGCTAACCTTGAAGACCAACAGGATTACAAATCAACTACAAGGTGCTGCAAGCGGCAGGCATTCAAATAGTATGTTTCCAATCTTGAATCCCTCAATTGCAGGGCTGGACTGCCCACATATGGTGCACTCTCTAACAGTGCCTCTCATCTCTCCATAGCCCCTTTCTCACATGTATTTCATTTGTTTTATAGCACATCTCTTACCAGTGTAGGGAGTTGGGACACTTTACAAGACAAAAGGGACTACAAGGCATACAATTCACATGCGATCCACACCAGTAGCATTTTTTTAAGAGTTAGCATGTAGCTCTTTGATAGCAGTTCATAGCTCACTTTCCTAGATTATGATTGTAACTTATGAACTGCACAGTAACAAAATGATCACTGTGACAAAAGCAGTATCCCTCTGAGCTATGCACATAAAATAGTGCTTTGTGATCTGCATGAATGATATGCAGCAGGCATATTAACCCTCTGTGGAAGCCTAGATGTGTAAAAATTATTACTAGACAAAACTCCGACCTATCTCCAGCAGGTGCAACATCACCAGAGTTATATTGGTACTTTATTGTTGCCTGGAATCTGTTGGAACTCTGCAGTGGTTTTTAAAGCTGCACTGCTACAAAACCGGCACCCAGTAACAAAAGTGGCCCCCACCCTTCCAGCCTCCGGTGAAAGCGCCTGATGCCTGGCATGGCCGGTCCAGCCTCTCCCTGTTGCGCATGTCACAGTGGGTAGTTTCATTTTTAAAGGTAGCCCAATGACTTTTACATTGGACCAAAACTGTCATAACTGAAATATTGGTTTTGCCAATGGTGTATGTAGAGTCTCTGGTGTGGCATAATACATGTGTGTATCTCATAGATCATTACAAATTGCTTGCTAGTTCACATTTACGTTTTTGTGTGTATTGCTTTAACGTGCAGTAGGTACATTTACTTTATCAGCCCACCATGGCTTGATGAAATGACAAAGTAAAAATAACAAGCATTGGTAATGCCCATATTGTGGCTTTGTTGAAAATGGCCCTCTCTACAGGATCACCCCCAAAATTGTTGCCTCCCTCCTTCTAATTTTTGCTGAATTTTTGCTTGTTGACCTTAGGACTCTAGTGCTAAAGTGCTTGTGCTCTCTCCCTTAAACATGGGTTGATTGACATATACCTGATTGGCATATTTACATTTCATGTAAACCCCTTATAGAGTGGTATACCATGTACCCAGGGCATGTAAATTAAATGCTACCAGTGGGCCTGCAACACTTATTGTACCACCCAATTGAGTAGCACTTCAAAATAGGTCCCAGGCCTGCCATTGCAGCCTGAAAGAAGTGTTCCACTGTTAGGTCGACTTGGCATGTAAAACCCCTTGCCAAGTCTTAAGTTCCCCTTCTATTACATATAAGTCACCCCTAAGGTAGGCCCTAAGTAGCCCATAGGCAAGGTGCTGTGTAATTAAAAGGTAGAACATGTACTTTTTTGATTTACCTGTCCTAGTAGTGAAAAACTCACAACTGTGTTTTATTAACACTGTGAGGCCTACCCCTCCCACAGGATAATATTAGAGATTCCTTATTATATATAATAAGCTGTAATTTCTAAACCAGAGGTGGTATATATGTTTGGTATCTATGAACTTGTAATGATAAATTGTCTTTAATTGTAAAGTCGGATTTATCATTACATGTTTGAAAATTACACTTTGAGAAAGTTGCCTTTTTCTGTCCCTATCCCTCTGTGCCTGCAGCCTGCCTTAGGTCACATGTATGGGTATAACTGACAGTTAAGACTTTGGGCCAGATGTAGCAAGCCTTTTGCGCCCCGCAAACTGCAAAAAACGCAGTTTGCGAGGCGCAAAAGGCCAAACGCGATGCACAACCACAAATTGCGAGTCGGTACCGACACGCAATTTGAGGCTGCAACTCACAAATAGGAAGGGGTGTTCCCTTCCTATTTGCAACCGCATCGCCATGCAGAGTTGCTTTGGGACCGCGAATGCGGTCACAAACCAACTTGCAGTTACCATCCACTTGAAGTGGATTGTAACTCATTCGCAAAAGGAAAGGGGTCCCCAGGGGACCCCTTCCCCTTTGTGAATGTCGACAAAAATTTTTTTTCAGAGCAGGCAGTGGTTCTATGGACCATTTCCTACTCTGAAAAAAACGAAACCAAATGGTTTCGGAATTTTTTTCTTTTTGCAGCTCATTTTCCTTTAAGGAAAACGGGCTGCAAAAAGAAGAAAAAAAAAACAGCTTTATTCAAAAAGCAGTCACGGACATGGTGGTCTGCTGTCTCCAGCAGACCACCATCCCTGTGAGTGCCTAGACTCGCTATGGGGTCGCAAACTGCGACCCACCTCATTAATATTCATGAGGTGGGTCTTTGCGACCCCATAGCGAGTCGTAGAAGGTGTCTGAGACATCTTTCTGCATTACATTTTGCGATTTGCAAATTGCGAGTCGCTAGTACTCGCATTTTGCAACTCGCAAAATGTTTTCTTGCTACATCTGGCCCTTAGTGAATTGACCCCAGATAGTCACAAAATAGTGGGATTAGCAGTGCGTGAATGGGCCATTAACTGAATTGTTGGGGCGGCACACAATAGGGTTAGCAGCCCTGTATTGTCAGTGCAGCCAGCTAGGAGCCAGAGCAGGTGAGGCAGAAAACTCCTGGAGCTTCAACAAACCCTTATGGAAAAATCTCCCAATGTCTAGGGGCAGTGCACCAGGGTATAAAAATAGGGCTCTCAGATCCAATCTTCAATGTAATACCCACAGAAGGACTCTCAGAGGACTGATTGCTGCTGTGACCTGCTGTGCATTCTACCAGATGGCTGTTGAACCCAAAAGGACAGTTTTGCTGCCTGGAGCCTGCCTTGAATCCTCAGTCGCCAGACTGGTGTTGAGCCCTGCATCTTCACCTGCACCCAGGACATCCAGAAGTAACTCCAAGGGCTAGTTGTGCTGGCCTCCTGTTTAGAGCCACAGGGACATAACAGACTCCCACCATCTTGAACCCACACTTGGAGCCAGCCTGAGTGAATCTTTCCCCCAAGAGGTCTACATTCACTCCTGGACACTTTGTTGTGTGCTAAAGGTGACCAGACGTCCAATTTTCAAAACTGAGGACTTGCTATTTTGAACCCTAAACTTTAAAAATGAATTAGTTCAGTTTTAGTTATTCAAGGCACTTGAGCCTGATTTAGATGTTGGCGGTAACAGTACTGCCAATGAGTTTTCAACTGAAAACCTGTCTGCTGCCGTGACAGTTCTCCTGCCCTATTTAGATGTTATCAGGAGAATGAGTGGAATACCGCCAACGGTCCGCAGTCACCACAAAGAATCTTCACCCACGTCAACAGCACCATAGGCAAAAACAGATGGAGGCGGGATCCCAGCCCCTTTTCCTGCTGAGCCAATCATGATGTGCATTCCCGCTGAAGAAACTGTGGCAACTAAACTTACACACCTGAGTTGGTCGATTGGAAGCTATATAAGGATGAAACACCTTTTTAATGCTTTCCACCTTTCATGCTGAAGTGAACCTGTTCAGACCAGTCCTGCCATTGCTCCTGGGTCAGGTCCAAGATGGAAATCAACCCCGTCATTGCTAGAACAGAAGGTAAGTCAGGTTCATTCCTGTTACCCTCGTAGTTGTAGCTTCATAGTAGTACTAGACTCATGCATGGGTCAATCATTTTTGCAAACAACACCCAAATGCTGCACAATGCTTAAGTTTGTAATGTTGTAATCAAAAAATGTTTCAGAATAGACATTGAGATATAAGTATCACCCATCAATCTGGTACGAACTGCCTTCATGGCAATTGACACCTACATGAAAAGTCTTAGCAATCACAAAAACAATTGTCTCCGCACAGATGTGTGCAATAATGTTCCCATGATATTGAAAGCGTCAACTAAAACAGTATACTCAATCAATTCCAATGAAAATGTAGCAAATATACTACTACATGCTACAGGTGGGTGTTCACAGAATGTACTACCAATTGCACTGGTAAACTGCCAGCATGGCAGAGATGTATGAAGGCCACATGTCCCATTGGTGTGAGCAATAAATAACAAACATACAATCCCATTTAACTGTAAAGTGGCAGGTTCCTTGTGTGATACATATGTGCACAATATGTACACATCATATCAAAATAAAGATACATGCATTCTCCAGTCACAAAAACAGAAACATATATAATTTTGGAGTAGGTGTTCAGCAATAAGATGAATGCTTGCACCAAAATTAATATGTCCATCACAAAATTACAGTGTAGGAGGCTGGCCATCCATGTAGTGTGCAAAACCAGGCACAGTGCAGAGATGCCAGGCAACCACACATTGGTTTACAGAGGTAAAAACTAGATCACCTACTGGTCTAATTTTTATGGTAGCTTGGTTGAGCAGTTAGGCCAATCTTGGAGAAGTGCAAAGAATTTGTTGTATTCACAGTATCAATAAATAAAGACACACACTCATAGGAAGAACTGGAGACCAAATTACAAAAATACTTCAGATGCTTATAACATTTTTAAGACCAAGATCTTCAAAATTGGGTAAGTACCTTTTAACCCCTTCGCTGCTAGGCCTTTTCCCCCTCAGGTGCCAGGCCCTTTTTTGGCTATTTGGGGCAGTTTGCGCATAGGTCCTCATAATGTTTTGCCCACAAAAGCTACCCAAGCCAAATTGGTGTCCTTCTTTTCCAACATCCTAGAGATTCTGTGGTACCCAAAGTTTGTGGGTTCCCCTGGAGGAGACCAAGAAATTAGACATAATACAGCAAATATATATATATATATATATTATTATTTTTTTAAATTGGAAAAAAGGAATGCAGAAGGCTTGTGGTTTTTCCCTGAAAATGGCATCAACAAAGGGTTTGCGGTGCTAAAATCACCATCTTCCCAGCTTTCATGAACAGGCAGACTTGAATCAGAAAAACACATTTTTCAACAAAATTTTGGCATTTTACTGGGACATAGCCCATTTTTACTATTTTTGTGCTTTTAGCCTCCGTCCAGTTAGTGACAGAAATGAGTGTGAAACCAATGCTGGATGCCGGACAGCTAGACATTTTTGAAAAGTATAAAGAATTCTAAATTCAGCAAGGTGTCATTTGTGTAGATCCTGCAAAGTTTTCTACATCAAATAACAGCTGAAACAAAACAAATATTGAAATTGAGGTGAAAAAAACTGCAATTCTCTCCACATTTTACTCTGTAATTTTTTCCTGCAATGTCAGATTTTCAAAAGCAATATACTGTTATGTCTGCTAGACTCTTCTGGTTGGGGGAATATATAAGGCTTGTAGGTTTATCAAGACCCCTAGGTACCCAGAGCCAATAAAGGAGCTGCACCTTGCAATGTGTTTTCATTGTAAACCGGGTATACAGCAATTCATTTGCTGAAATATAAAGAGTGAAAAATAGGTATCAAGGAAACCTTTGCATTTCCAAACTAGCCACATAATGAGGTGTTTAGAAGCAGTGGTTATTTGCACATCTCAGAGTTCCGGGGTCCCCATACTAGCATGTGAATTACAGGGCATTTCTCAAATAGAAGTCTTTTCTACACACTGTCTTACATTTGGAAGGAAAAAATGTAGTGAAAGACAAGAGGTAATAACATGTGTTTATCTATTCTGTTTTCCCCTAAGTCTCCCTATAAAAATGGTACCTGACTTGCGTGAGTATGCCTAATGCCCGCAAAAAGGAAACGTAACATAGACACATCACATTTTTACATTGAAATCTGATGTGTTTTTTGGAAAGTGCCTAGCTGTGGATTTTGGGCTCTAGCTCAGCCAGCACCTATGGAAACCTACCAAACCTGTGCATTTCCTAAGACTAGACACCTAGGGAAACCCAGGATGGGGTGACTTGTGAGGCTCTCACCAGGTTCTGTTACCCAGAATCCTTTCCAAATTTAAAAATGTGACAAAAAAAAAACAGTTTTTGCTCACATTTCGGTGATAGAAGGTTTAGGAATCTGAGAGGAGCCACAAATTTCCTTCCACCCAGCATTATCAATATAAACAACAACAACAACAAAATCCCTGGTGTCTAGGGGCTTCTGCCCCCCGGGGGCAGATTGGCCTAATTAAGATAGGCCGATCTGCCCCGGGGGGGGGCAGAAAAGTCCTAATAATAAATTGCCCCCTGGTGTCTAATGGCTTCTCCCCCCCGGGGGCAGATCAACCTACATAATAGAGACCGATCAGCCCTGGGGAGCAGAAATGGCGTTAGAAAAAATGCCCCCCCCCCCCATTGGGGAGTGAACCTTGCCATAGGGGTCGATCCTCTTACGCCAATTTAAATAAATAAAAAAAAAACTCCCTGGTGTCTAGTGGCATTCCTGCAACATGATCGCTATGTGATCATGCTGCAGGAATGCTCAGAGAGACATGAAAAAGAAAGGAAAAGCCTTTCCTTTTCATGCCTCTCTGACTTCCCTTGCCCCTGTAGCAAAGAGAAACTAATCTGTGGGAGGCGACCTATGTCATCAGACGTCACTGGAGGGGTGGAGGTGATTGGGGCTGGAAGGGGAAGTGGGGGATGAGGGGAGGTCCTACGTGGGAGCGCTAGCACTTCTCCGGAGTGCCAGGTGCAGGACGTAACGGTTACGTCCTGGGCACCTGAGCAGCACAGCCCAAGGCGTGTTTGTTACATCCAGGGCACCCAAGGGGTTAAGTTATGAATTTTAAAGTTTCGAAAATGTCTCAATTCTGTGCCTCATTACCCACCATGGGAATCAATGGAAAAATACTTTAAAAATGCATATAAAATCAGGCAATGCGTTTACCAATGTCTCCTTTCGCAGATAGGTCAAGGTTTTTGATGGGCCCTGTGGACCAGTTGGAGAAGTTCTGGTGACTCCCGGTTTCGACAGGAGCAGCTGCAGAAAGTCGTTGGAGCTGGTGCAAAGCCACTGCGGGAGACCACTTGGAAAAGCACTGCACAGGTGGAGTTCAGGGTGACTCCGATGGGTCCCCTTTAAGCGTCAAGGTTCCAGGGGGTGTGGGATCCTTAGAACATAGCTGGCTCTTCGGTGCAGGACAAAGGACAGCCGGGTGCAGAGTGAATCAGTGAGCCAGGAGCTGTGCGCAAAGGTGCCCTTGGAAGCAGGAGGTAGGTCGCTTTGAGGGTCCCTTGCAGGTCAGCAGAGTCACTCTGGTGAGAGGTCCTAGTGTTTTCTGAAGTCCCTCAACTGGGGCTTCCTCTTGGCTCTTTTTCAGTACAGAGTGGACTGACCTTCTTGGTATCTGACGTTGAGTGACCAGCACAAGGGGCTATTGCATTATTCAGCCTATGGAGGTTGCAGTGCCACCGATCTTGGCATACTGGTAAATTTCATCCTTGCTCTCTTTTGGGTGGAATTTGGTCTGGATGCAATGTCCAGTTCCTTGGTCAGCAGCCAGGAAGTGAATTAGACTTTAGTGGTCCTTTGGTCTTTGTTGCAGGAGAGTGATGCCTTCTCTCTGGAGGAAGATCTTCAGTGATTTTCAGAAATGTGGAGGTCCTCTGGGTATTTTCAGAGTCTGCATGATGTCAGAGCATCATTGCAGCGGCCATTGACGAGGTGCCTTTTTCCCTGAAGCAGCAAGACTTCTGGCTTACATGCACATTCATAAATGATGAAGGCCTCAGGTCAGTCTGCCACTGTCCACGTGAACTGACTAAAAGTTTACTGGACAAACTGGTTTCAAACATGTTTCAGACTATGAACGATGCGACTGTACACGGAATTCCAGTCCATTTGGTGCAGTTGCACATTGTCATATTGTCATAGCACCAAATTACCAATGTTGATTCTAAAATATCAACTACATCATAATTGTGCAGTTTTCCATAGTCACCAGTAAGGGGGCTTACATTAGCTACTCACACTTGTGATGGAGCATCCCATCTGAACTCATCATGACACGGGGCATGTTTGGTGCAACAGTCGCTCATGACATTCAGAAAATGCAGGTACCCCATTTGTTTACATGCAGCCATGTGTCTGCTTATAACAGTACTTGTCTTGTGATGAGGAATCTATTGGCAAACCTCTGCACAAACAAATACACCACACACAGCATCAGACAGTGTCTAACTAACTTACACCTCCAGAGATCCTTATGGGCTGTGTGTCAACTTTAATGTGGATGGCATACAACATTGCTGGAAATGAAAAAGGTTAGACAGCAACAATATCTACAGATAATGACTTACACCTTTGGTCCTGCTGTTAGGCTCTCAACTGCCCATCAAGCTCTGGGAAAACCACTGCAAGGATGAGGGCCATTAGGGGGGGTCAGAGTGCGGAGCACCCACCTAGATCACTGGGAGGACTGCTCGACTTGGCCTTCAGCAGACTTATGAGTCCCCTGACATACATCCCCCCACCTCTTTTGACAGTGCAGGCTGCAGCACTTGTGGACCCCCATGGTCCACACTTTTTTTGCGATGGCCTTCCAAATCTCATGGTTCTGATGGGTGTTCACCTGTATGGATGAAAAAAAATAACAAGAAGAGAAATTTAGAGTGAGTATATTTGGCAGTACTGCTGTGAAATAAGTAACTGGCATTGCACACATGCATTCACCAGACCGTTACTCAATTCTTTCAATGTAGAGGTAACTTGGAAATTCTGAGTTACAGGAATTTTATGTGCACCCTCAACACTTTCTAGCTCCTTGTGTTACCAAATCAGGCCTACAACATCACCTAGGCCAGGGCTATGAAACCTGTCCTGTTGTGAGAGCCACCTCTGATTACTAACAATTATTCTGAGCTACTGAAATCTAAACAACCTGTGCAATCCATGCATGTAGTCCCATGCACAGCTACATTGGCTGCATACCTAAACTACCAAGAGTCAGTCCCTATGTTCTGCATTGCAGACAGGGACTGAGGGCAGTATAGAAGGGCAGCTATGTGTCAGTGAAAGCAGGGATTTGGGAGATGTATGAGCAAGCATGTGCTCGAAAGGGACCTACTGCAGTAGATGACTGTGAGCCACTGTCATCTGACCTTATAGCACTGGGAATACCTTTACACATATGTGGCTCCATGACATATTGAAAACATAAGTAGCACCTTATTACACTATATGAGCTGGAATCCCACTTGACAGGACATGATCAGACCAAGCCAGATCCTCAAAATAATTTTTACAAATAACTATCATTTATTGTCACTCATAGTATTGGTACACTGTCTACTGGCCACTGGTAGTCAATGGTCTGAGGTATGGGTGATGAAACAAGAATTGTGAGTTACAGAGACACATATTACAGCTTCTCCTTTCAGGTGACTTAACACTCCCATGCACAGACATTTCAACCAGTGGCAAAACAAATTAACAAAAAGGAATAAAATAGCAAACAGATCAAAAAGGAAGACGTTACTCAGTCAGTGTTCTGCTCTGCTTAAGACTGAGAGGGAATGAAGAAAAATTAGTGCAAAGAATGCAGCACTCTTAGTCCGAGTAACAAATTTATTAAGGCACTTCCCGGGTTACACAAAGATAATAACATGAGCACTTACTGTGAATGCAGCAATTCATGTGCAACTCTTAAAATAATCACAGCAGTAAAATAACAATGATCAAAGAATATGCAATACATCAACTAACAATCAATCAATCAATATATATATATATGCAGTGCCTATGTATTCATGCATGCACACAGCAAAACACAATAGTAAGAATTAAAAATCCAAAATCATCCTTTGTCTGCCAACCTCAGGTTGTGTGAACCTTCACAATCGGAACAAAGGAAACCACCCGCAATGGGATTATTCTCTGAGCAATGTGTCCATTCCCAGAGATTAGTTCCTTCTTTTTCAGCTGTCAAGCTTCCCCACCTGATATTCTTTAAGCAAACTTAAGATGAAGGTTCTAGAAGTCCCCCTCCCTTTGAGTAAGTTGGGAAATTCATGCATTAGCCAGTGTTGAGAAAACACGCATCAGACTGGCCAAATCTCACTGTGTATTTTCAAGACTATGTTGTACCCTACTCTACGATAAACATTCTCAGCCTGGTTCCTCCTTATCTACATTTCTCACCCATGTTTTTCTCTTTTTGCTGGTGAGAAGAGCGAAAACAGGATAACAAGCTGTGTGCTGAAAAATACCTCTGCCACCAATGTGACGGCATTTGAAACTAGACTAAGCACAAAATAGTACGGTGTCAAGATGGAGGCGGTGGTTAAATACAGATAGCATTACACTCCACCCTTTGACCAGTGACTCTTATAACATACTGGTCTAAAAGTAGCCCTTTTTTGTCTAACCATTGTAAGCAGGTTTGGTATGCATTGTACACAGCAACAAAGCATTATTATAATACAAATGACTACAAGTATCCCAACTAAAATATTGCGTAATTGTCCAATGTTGGGCACCCAATAAACTAACCAGTCCCACTACCCTTTGTCCACATCTTATTTAACTCCTTACACCAGTTCATGTAAAGTGCCAGTGTGGGACTAAATAGATTTAGAGTAGTTTGATAGATTAAAACAGCAGAGACCTTCAAAATCTGAGCAACTATGATCGTTCTTGAACTGTAGATTATCAACAGCAGCCTTGTTCTGGAATGCAGTTTTTCTAGTACCTCGCATATCTAGCAATGGAGTATGATTGAAATTCTTAACCATTAAACATGCTAACTCAAGTATTATAAACAGCTAATCCTGGAACTCCTACAATAGAAACACTTAAGCTCATATACGCTGATTTAGATAATAATTCAATTTCAGAATCACAATCCTCGCCTAATGTAACTGTTTCGGCGGGTTCGATCAATCACTTCGGAGCTGGGGTTTTTCGGTCCCGCCCGACCCCACATGCACATGCCCAAAAGGAGACCATGTAGTACAGGTAGCACACAGACACCTCACAGTATTATCTGTAAAAGAGACAAGTATGATTATTCTCCCAAATACCATTTAGCAGCTGGTATATGATCCCAACTCTTCTTCCCGGGTTTCATGATCAGTAAAATATTATCATTGCCCTTGGAAATGATCTCTGCTGGTTCTGGAGGGTGACTGGGGGATTCTACACCTTAACACCAGGGTTTGTGTCAGTTGAGCCAATCAAGTCAGTGTGTTCACTATTTAGGAGAATGGCTTTGATTTCTCCATGGTAGTCTGCATCGATCACTCCGCCCAAGACCTGAATACCTTTGATTGCCAACCCAGATCTAGGAGCAATCAATCCAAAATTTTCCGGGGGAATCTGGATTCCAACACCTGTTTCACAGAGTGCCATGTCTCTTGGTTTTAATGTATAAGCCTTTAAGGCATGTAGATAAAGACCTGCAGATTCTGGTGCGGCTCAGTAAGGAGATAATTCTCCTGGTTTTATTTCCCAATACATGATGGTGTTGGTCGCTATGTTGGTCACTACATGGGGTTGTATCTGTAATGCTGGGGTTCATATTCTCATCAGAGGAGTCTCCACATTTGTCAGTGGTCTGTTATTCAATATTTGGAGGGCTTCAATTAAATTCTCCCTCCAGTTTTTCAAGGTTCCATTTGATAGTTTCCATAATTGTTATTTTAGCAAGCTGATCATTCTCTCAATCAGTTCTGCCACTTGTAGATTATATGGAATGTGATAAATCCACTCAATATTGTGTTGTAAACAATAGTCTTGTACCAATTTTCCTTTGAAATGTGACTGAAGTGGGACTCCATAATATAACATTGACAAGTCAAAAGTCTTTATGGTGTTATGTTGGGTGGCACATTTGCAAGGGACGGCAATCAGAGAACCAGAATAAGTGTCTACTACTGTGCAAGCATATTGACACCCGCGACTAGTCAGTTGAGGCCCAATGTAATCAATTTGCCATATCTGCCCTGGTAATTTCCCTCTCCCCACTGACCTTTGACTGGTTGCGGGACAGGTCTCTGTTGTGTGTGTTGGCAAGTAGGACTTTGCATGATCATGGTTTTTATCAAGTCTAGGGAAATGTTAATTCCTCTAATCTCTGCCCACATGTAAGTGTCTTTCTCTCCCAGATGTCCCCATTTTTGGTGTGCCCGTTTAGCTATCCCCACCAAGTCAGAATCCTGTGTCACTACTTCTGCCTCTGAGATTTTAGCTTTCTCGTCTGCAAGGGAATTGAACCATTGTTCTAATTAATCAGTGGGACAGTGGGCAGCTGCGTGATACACAGTAACTGTACTTTGCTCTAGCATTTCCCAAACGTCTTGCCACAGCTCTCTGCCCCACACCTCCTTCGAATGTATTTGCCAGTTACGTGCATGCCAGGTGGGAAGCCAAGTGGCTAACCCATTGGCAGTAGACCAAGAATCAGTATAAATGTGACAAGTCCCAGGTAATTCTTGTTTCAGTGCCTGATAAACAGCGTAAAATTCTGCATATTGACTACTCTTCCCTTCTCCTGTAGTGGACAACAACTTGTTGGTGATTGGGTTATATGACACTGCTTTCCAATATCCTTTGGCCCCAACATTCTTGGCTGAACCATTGGTAAACCATACATGATTCTTATCCTCAGGGGACAAGAATTCAAATGGCTCACCCCATCTCGCTGGTGACTCTGCTATCTGTGGTACCTCATACACCCTCTCATCATCCAGCACAGGGGTTTGTGACTCCTGTGCCTGTAGAGCTGCTGTCCCTGCTGGTCCCACTTGGGTCCTATCATGTATGTACTATTTCCAATGTATAATACTAGCTTCTTGTGCATGTCCGATATGGTAAGTTTTAGGTTAACTCATCACCCACTGCATTATTGGAATCTCAGGTCTCAGAATCACATTATGACCTAGGGTCATTTGCTCAGTATTCACTAGAGCCCAGTAACAAGTAAGTAACTGTTTCTCAAAGGGAGTATATCGCTATTCAGCATCACGTAGCTTTTTAGTCCAGAAACCCTGTTGTTCTTCCCTGTTTTTGCCAAATGCGCTAAATTGCATATTGCCCCTGAATGGTTACATGCAACTCATTGTCTCCTTCCTGTACTGGCCATAAATCTAAAGCCTGTTGAATCACCTCCTTTGCAAGTCAAATGCACACTGCTGCTGTTCTCCCCATTCAAACCCATGTTTCTTTTGTGTCTCTTTGAATGAAGGTGCCAAAATTTGGCTCAAGTGAGGGATGTGCTGTCTCCAAAAACCAAACAATCCAATGAATCACTGAGTCTCCTGCTTAGTGCAGGGAGTGGCAAATTCTAAGATCTTTTGTTTTGCCTGCGGCAACACCTCTCTATGTCCCTGATTCCACTGAATTCCTAGAAACTTCACATTTTGAGGATTTTGTGAGGGTCCTGGTGTCTTGTCTGGATTAATCATCCACCCTATACTCTGAGAGAGTTCCATAACCTGCTCCAACTGAGCCTGCACTAAAAATACTTTACTTCGGCATCCAGTGCCATAAACGTTACATACACCCCAATAAATATTATATTCATAAAATATTGCATTAAAATAAATAAGTGCACAACACGGAAGACAATGCAATCAAGGTACAGTTCCAAGTTACAGGATAAAATCTGAAAAGTGCAAGTGGAACTATATGGAGAAATTAGAACTAAGAGGTCTTAGCCAGTTTCCTTCTAATGCACCACATACCTCTGAGGAATTTTGCAACTACAATAGCAATGAGAAGGCTTGGGTCTTATTTTAGAATCCTCAGCTGTAGCATGATCTCGAGTCTCCAGCTGTTTGCAGGTTTGAACAAGCCATTTCCTACGTGGGGAAGTATAAAAGGGACATGCAAAGAAAACATGTGCAATAGACTCCTGGAACAAATTGCAACAGGGATAGAGCGAGTTAACCAAGGCCCTGTTCTGCCATCTGTTGGTTAAAGTTTTGAGAGGAAGGGAGCCGAATCTAAATTGCATATAGAGCTTCCTGTTATTCGGGTCTGGAATACCATCAAAGTAGGGCTCCAACAGCCAGGTAGATTTGAAATCCAGAAACTCACTAATTAATCGCCCTGCAAAAAATGGGGGAGACATGGACTGAGCTACCTACTCCCAATAACTGGACTTCCCTCTATCTATAGTGGGTAGAGGCCCGTGGATGGGCTGTTCCATGAGTCTTCCATCCTAATGGCGATCAGAGATGATTTAACTGAATTGATCCACTTGATCTTTTTGGAGGTATCCAGCAAACAGACTTCCCTGAAAGCAGTGGCATAGGAGGACAGTTCAGGAGTAGCCATGATTCTCTTACAAAACAGCAGCAGTCTGAGACCAGCTATAGCAGATAGTGGTTTACAAGCCATATCCAGATGCAGAGGAAGAAGCACAGTACTTGGGGGCAGTGAAGTAAGCTTTCTCATGAAAATATTTTCTATGCGGGCAAGCTCCTTTACAGCCTGCGCTAACCAGCTTTATATTATAGATCTGGAGAGCTGCAGCTATTGGTCGAGTAGTGGATGCATGGTGCTCCCTTGAAAGAGGTCCCACCAGCTGTCTGAATTTTAATGATGTAGAATTAGTATGGGTTTTCCAGTACATTGAGTCTGATAATTTAAACCCAAGATATTCACAGGTGTTAACTCATTCTAATTTTGACCCACCTAGGGAAAGGTTCCCCCTGTAGGATCTATGTGGGTTGCTAACCATAAACTTGGTTTTGGAAGTATTAATTTCTAAACCTCTCCAAGCACAAAAGTCATCAAATCGATTCAGCAAGAATTGGAGACCCGTCAAGGTTTTAGACACTACCTGGATGTCATCAGAAACAGAAGTGTCACAATTTTTCCCTGCCTAGGGCTGGTGCGTCAGAGGGCTGTGAGGTAAAGTGCTAGACGACCTGGTTCAGATATGACGAAAAAAGAGTTGGAGCTACTACACAACCCTGCTGGCCTCCCTCGACTACCCTGATTGGATCAGTGAGGTCACCTTGCTTCCCCCATTGTACTCTTGCAAAATTAGCTTCATGTAGTCGAATGATTATAGCCAAGAACTCCGAAGGCATTCCCATCTCATTTAGGACCTCCCAGAGTCGATCAAAAGTAGATTTAAGGTCTATGAAGGCTCCAGAAAGTCTCCTGATCCCTATCACTACAACCTTCCAATACAAAAGCAAAAAAAGAAACACCTGATCTATGGTGCTCGTTTTGGACCTGAAGCCAGCCTGAAATGGTGACAAGGTGTTGTTATCAGTGATCCAGTCGTAAATTTTAGATAATAGAGTGCGACAGAATACCTTTTGAATTGCATCTATAAAGCTTTTGGCCCTATAATTGCCGGGTAAAGACCTATCTCCTTTCTTATAAATGGGTATTACCTCGGCACCCCTCCATGACTCGGTAATAGAAACTCCCCTAGCAATTGCATTCGAGAGGAGGGGGATATACATAGCCCACTTGTCAATGTTGTGTAGAAAAAGATTGCCAGGGATACCATCAGTGCCAGCAGCTTTCAAGTGTACAATATTGTTAATTTCTTTGAGAAGGCTGTCAACAGACAACTAACCCGCTGCCTCGAGGAGAACTGCACCCTGGACCATTCCCAAACCGGACTCCGCAGCAACCACACTACCAAAACTGCCCTCATCACCACCACTGACGACATCAGAACCATACTGGACAACGGCGAAACTGTGGCCCTCATCCTCCTGGTCCTCTCAGCTGCATTCGACACTGTCTGCCACCATACCCTACGCTCACACCTCAGCAATGCAGGAATCTCTGACAGAGCCCTGGACAGGGTCACCTCCTTTCTCACCGGCAGAACCCAGAGAGTCCGCCTCCCAACATTCTGCTCGGAGGCCACCAAAATCATCTGCAGCGTACCCCAGGGTTCGTCCCTCAGCCCGACCCTCTTCAATGTCTACATGGCACTGCTCGCTAACAATGCCCAATCCCACATTCTCAACATCATCTCACATGCCGACGACACCCAGCTGATCCTCTCCCTCACCAAGGACTCCGCCAAGACCAACCTCCACTAAGGAATGAAGACCATCACCCGAATGGATGAAGAACAGCTGCCTCAAACTCAATTTCCACAAGACGGAAGTCCTCCTCTTCAGCTCCACCCCCTCCGCATGGGATGACTCTTGGTGGCCTGCCACTCTTGGGTCGTCGCTCCGACTCCCACAGACCACGCACGCAACCTAGGATTCATCTTGGATTCCTCATTATCTATGACCCAGCAAGTCAACAACATCTCCTCCTCCTGCTTCAACACCCTGTGCATGCTCCAAAAGATCTACAAATGGATCCCCAGCGAAACCAGAAGAACAACCACCCAAACCCTTGTAAGCAGCAACTGGTCTACGGCAATGCCGTCTACACAAGAACCATGGGCAAACTTCAGAAGAGGCTGCAACGCATCTAGAACAACTCTGCACCCCTCATCCTGGACATCCCCCACTACTGCCACATCACAGGCCATCTGAGAGACCTGCACTGGCTCCCAGTCTACAAGAGAATCACCTTCAAACTCCTCACCCACGCTAACAAAGTACTGCACAACACCAGACCAGAATACCTCAACACCCTGACCCAGCATCTCCACTCCGCCGACCTCGTCCCACGCGTCCGCAGAACTACAACCGGTGGCAGATCATTCCCGCACCTCACTGCCAAGACGTGGCATACTCTTCCCACCCACCTGCGTCACACCAAAGACCTCCTTACCTTCAGGAAACTTCCCAAGACATGCCTGTTTGAGCAGTAGCAGCATCTCCCCCATCCCCTCCCACCTCAGCGCCTTGAGACCCTCACGGGTGAGTAGTGCGCTTTACAAATTCCTGATTGATTGATTGATTGATTGTGAATATCTCCCAGGTTGAACAGACCATCCCGGTGACTAGTACTGCAGAGGGAGTGAACGGGCAGGGGTGGTCGAAAGTTGACTTTCAACATCATATAGGGAACTGAAATGTTTGAAGCAGTCCAAAGGCTAGATATTATTGCCAAGTGCAGAAACTCCCCTATGGTTGCTTTTGCTTACCATAATCCAGAAGGATTTTGAGCCTTTGCCGCTTTCTCTTCCATCATAGATATCAATACCACACAATGCGTCAGATCTTGGTTGATGGTGGTGAGGATATCATCTTGGAGGATGACCTTGCTCCATCTTAAACGGTGTGTGTTATTTGCAGGCTGCACCACCCTAATTACTTAAGCAGTGGTTTGTGTAGTGTGTGCTCTACCCCGTGGTGACTCCGGACTAAGACAAAGTGGGTTATGGTCACTGTCTATTTGGTTCCGGACTACGATATCATCTACCAAATGCCAGTGTCTAAGGTCCAACTAAATACAATTGATGCAACTGTTCCCCTGTGAACCAATAAACGTAAAGGCAGGCCTAGGCCGAGAGTCAAGGCGTTTAACTGCAGAGCAGCCTGGTGCCACTTATTAATGGGGGGAGCTCAAGCCTGGGTATATGCCATAGATTATCTTCTTCTAGGAAATCATCCATTTTGTCCAAACTAAGGGGTTCGAACATAACATTGAAGTCCCCTGCTACAATAACACCCAACAAGGTCTCAAGAGACTGCAAAGTGGCGGAGTAGTTGGGCCCCCTTGTCCCCCTGGCATAGATAATAAATATGCCAATGACATTGGTCCCGGGGCCCTTGAGACTGATACCATGAATTTCAAGGCTGCCGGTAAGTAGCCACTTCTCTACGCACGGTAGTGCGGTTTTCACCCATATTGAGAGGACCCCCCCCGGTGGGCGACCAACCTTACTTGAAATAGCGGTAAGATGGTAGGTTGCAAAACCAGATTTATAAGCAGGTTCAACAAGCCAGGTTTCCTGGAAGATGCATTTGTCATAAAAGGCAATGAAGGTATTCGAGTGAGGCAATGGAAGTTTTGATTTACGGCCTGCCACATTCCAGGAAACAATGTTTACTTTCCGACAAGTAGTCATGGAACTAAGCAAGGAAGGAGAATTTGCCAGAGAATCTAAGGAGCCTGCCAGGCATCCTTAGCGGCTAGTGCGACAGCCTTGGGTGGTACAATAGGGGCCTTCTTACCTCTCACATGGCCCATATCCACTGAGTAGCTAGTAGTGTGGGAACGGCTGTCAGAACTTGTACAGCTATTGGGGCTATCATAAAAGGCCTGTACTTTGGCCTCTAAGGGTCAATTTAACTTAGAACAGACAGAACCATCACCAAGAACAGCGCGAGGGGGTGGCACACAAGAAGCGAGGGGTAAGTCAAGTTTGAACTATATAGTAGACCCATCCGGAGGATTAGTTCTTTGATCAAGGACCACTAGATTGTAAGCTATCTGTCCGTTCTCTAAAAGAAGCTTGATACAATCGAACAGAGAGCTCGGGAACCTATGCTGTCTGGCCCTGAGAATGTCTTTTCTAATTACTGAGAGACATCCTCTACTATGACGAATCCAGTGGGTGATCTTGTTAATCAAGAGTCTTCCCCTTCCACCCCCCAGAGTTAAGTTTGGGTATATTGCTAAAAAAACAAAATTCGAGGAGAGGAGGTGGGAGTTCCAGCAACGTGTGATCTACAGGGGTGTCGACCCTCCCCTTGTGAGGGAAGTAGAATGTTGAGACCTTTGCTCTGTAAGTAGTTAGGAGCAGATTCACTTAACACACCAACGGGTGCTCGGCAACCCATGTTGCAAGCCCTGACAGGTCTCCTGGGAGTGGTATCCTCATGTAGCAAAACTGAGTAACCCCCACAATGTTTTGGGGGGCATAGTAGGAGCAGTGGGTGCCGAAATGGAGTGTTTGTCGAGACTGGGATAGCAACGCCTTCCCTAGATATTCTCCCCCTCTCTTCCA
Organism: Pleurodeles waltl; assembly: GCF_031143425.1. Classification (NCBI taxonomy): domain Eukaryota; kingdom Metazoa; phylum Chordata; class Amphibia; order Caudata; family Salamandridae; genus Pleurodeles; species Pleurodeles waltl. The sequence continues at coordinate 448,007,836 of NC_090442.1, read as the reverse complement.
TAAGACACCCCACAGTAACCGCAAGACTGCCAATCATACACTTGAGGGCTGCTATTTCTGACCTAAGTGTTTGGATGCAAGCAACCAAGTCGTCATTTAGGGAAGAAGGGCATACCTGATTATTTGGTGGGCAGCCTACCTCAGCTTGTGTGGTAAAAACTTCAGAATACTGAGTTGTAGAGGTATCTATGGTCTATGGTACATGTTAATGGTGAAAAGCGATTAGTACAGGGGATGGGAGAGGGAGAAGGTGCTGTCGCTGTGTCATGGACGGAGCCAGACCTGGGAAGTAAATCTAAAGAATTTTGGGCCACTATGTTAGTCTTGCTCCTCATCTGTATCCCACCTTTATTAAACATGTTGGATATGCTTTCCTGTTTATTAGTCAGTGGTTGGGATACTAGGCACTGTTTAGGACTGTTTGGTTGGGCTATGCCAGATGATGGAACTAATATTTCTTCACAATCCGCCAAGAGGTTATCAATGCGATCAAGCACATCATTACCGCCCGACTTTTTTGAGTTTTTCTTATGCTTATTTTCCCCCACTCCCAAGCCACCTTCAGTCACTTTTCTTTTACCCTACGCTATGGAAAGGTGTTTAGTCAGATTGAAAGGGCCTACGGTAGTGGGTAAAAAAAAGAACTAGAAGAGAAACAAAGCTATTCAACAATTGCTAAAAAAAAACAGACTCAGGGGGGTGCCTCAGTCCAGCCTTGATTATCCGCAGATGGTCACAGCCGGGCCCACCCTTGGCCCAGGCACGGCCTGGGTCTGTCACGTGCTGCATTAGCTCGTTAGTGCTTTATAGCGCTTGTTAGTGTGGTGAGTGGGACAAGCTGTGGCAGAAAATGGCCACCTTCTTAAGCCAAAGAGAAGTCTGGGATATGTAGTCCCCCTCCAGCGCTTAGTGCGTCCCGCACTGAATTAGCTCCCTATCGCTTTATATCGCTCATTGGTGTGGCGAGTAGGAGCAGCTGTGGCAGAAGATGGTCACCTCCTGGGGCCAAAGAGCAGTCTGGGATGTGACTTTAGTGCATCGCCGCGTCTGCACCTGTTCTTGTGTCTCTCTCTAAGTCATCACATCATCAATGTAATGGGTCAATTGCACCCCTGGAATGCCAGATACGTCATTCAGGTGTTCTGCCACCAGCCAGTGACAGATGGTGCGGCTATGTATATATTTCCCATAGGCAAAGCTAACATCTGTCACAATGTGAGAAAAACAAATTGCTCTTGACAATCAGGCACCAATGGTATAGAAAAGAAAGGACTGGCATATCAATGGTAGCATACCATGTCCCTTTATGTTTCTGTATTCTTTCAATCAAAGTGATAGCGTCGGGGACCGTGGCCATCAGAGGGAGTGTATATTTATTCAGCTTGCGGTAATCAAGCATCATTCTATAGTGCCCATCACGTTGCCAAATGGGCCACAGTGGATTATTCCATTCAGTGGTGGTTGGAGCCATGACACCAGCCTCAATCAATTCTTGTATAGTTTTACTTATTTCCTCGGGCCCTCCTGGAATGTGGCATTGCTTTAAGCGGATTACATTGGTTGCTGGGGGCACCTTCTATGGGGGTAACTTCAGATGGCCCACCCTCATGGCTGCCACTGAAATGTATCTCTTTGATCCAGATTGATAACAATCATCATCCAAGTACAAAGTCATCCAATTTAGAATGTCAATTATCAGTATATATTCCAGGAGGGGCACAATCAAAACCATATATTCTCTTTTTGGTGGTCTTCATATTTTCTTTTGAACAGCAGTCTGCAAGGCAGGGGTTTGTTTTCCACCCAACCCTGGTGTAGTGCTGGCCAGTAAACTTTTTTGGAATTCCATAAATTAAAGAGGCCTCTGTTCCAGTGTCGACCAATGCCCAGACCCTTTGAACATTTTTGTGTTCCCAGTGTATTTCTAAATCAATATGGGGTCTGTTATTTTTATGAACCCATCCCTGTACCAGAGCTTGACCTGTTTCCTAATCTGTTTTAAACCTGTCAACTTGTGCCCAAGTCAGGTTTGGATATATGTTTTCATATCTGTGAGCAGGTTCCTCTTTCCCTCGTGAAGAAACATTTTTCTCCTTCTCCTTTCCGTCCTGCATCTGTGGCTGCCCCTGAAGCACGTGTTTATTATCTTGCTTGTTAAACTTCCTGCTACCTTCCTTTCGGTCCAACCCTCCCTTAAGGTACATTTCCCACAAGCCTTTAGTATCTATTCCATCAATCTGCTCCTTGTTGACACCATCCTTCACTAATGCCATAAACATGTCTCACCTAGATACTCTGTTATTATCTGTGCAACCCTCAGACCTTGAGGCTCTCTTAGGTTTTTTCCAGTGTCCAAGCTCTCCTAGCTCACAAACTGCCTCCAGCACATCTTTCAATGCCTGCCCTGTCTGATTGATTAGTAGAGTCATTATTACTTGCTTGTAAGCTGGAGTAGCAAGGCAAATGATTTTATTTCATACTGAAATTGTCAGTGGAGCATCTAACAAATTGTGAACTTCATCCAAGAGAATAGCATTTTTATACTTCTTTAATTATTTGCATAGCATCTCTCGAAGTGTACCAAGGCTCATCATTTGGTGGCCAGTCTGATTCAGTAAGATATTTCTGACTACATCTCATAACTGTCAATTGCAACAAATTAGTTGCTCCTTGATTCCCATAACTTCTTCATTTTTCTTATATTATAGGGTCAGTGCTAAGAGTACAAAACTTCCTTGACTCTCCTTCAAGTACCACACCAGATGCACCTATGTCAAAAAACCTCATCATTCACGTAAGAAATGCTTTCCCAGATTTCTATTTGAATCTCTCAAGTATAAGTACTACTTTCAAAAATGTAAAATGTTGTAATGTAATTTTTATATCTGGTCTTTCAGTTGCTTGACTTATTGTAAGATACTCTCTTATATACTTACTGTTAAACCCTGAATGTTTTAACTGATAGACTATTGTTATCTTACAGAAAAGGATTATTACAATTTGTTACTAATACATGTCTGCCTCATTTCACGAGGTATGTTTGTCAGTACCTTAGCATTTCCACCCTTCAGTCTCGAGCACTAGCTAACCTAGGTGGTACTTTAGCCTTATCTGACACTTGGGATTCTGGAATTAATTGCGGATTATTTTTTCTACAATCTCACCATTTCTCTTATCATTACTTTATCTTGGAAAATACCACAGGTTGTTTCTCTCTTCTTTTTTCTTGGTCTTTCAAATACGTCGGGGTCTGACTGTAGTCACTAATTGCACTTACGCATCAACGTTTCTTCCTTCTATCAAGCATTGGGCTCCAATTATCTCACATCCTGACATACCACACTCTCTTCGATCCTTGCACGGGATTCCCCTTTTCGTTCACTTTCTTGATGGTGCCTCTCAATGACATTTCATCTACTCATATGAATATTTCTGAATTGCAATTTGTCATCTCTTTCTATTTTCAACCTTGAGAAAGCCCCAGTCTATATATAGCCAGAGGGGGCGAAACACGTGTTGGCTGATCTTCTATTCATCCTATGTTTATCATATTTGGATTTTGGACTTTGTTCTCTGTCCTACTAACCAGTGACTGACTGTGAAACTGGGACTTTAATGTTTGCACAACAATAAAATCAAGAACTCTCTGAGTGGGACTTCACCCTTTTTGTTTACTGTCTTGCCTTAGAGGACGTGGGTCCCTGTCCTCTGGTCAAGTCCCCCAATCTATAAAACAGGCATTCATTCAGGAGTCTAGTGGTTCTTGGGCCCTTCCGTTTTTGGATCTGTTTGTTTTCTATTTGAATCTGTCTATGATATCATTAACTTTATGCTGGGTGTAATCTTCCAAGGAGTGCACCTCAATTCCTCCCGGGTTCTGTGGAGTGCCCTGGATTCTCCATCTAATATTGGCTGTGCGTAAACCACTTTCAGCTCGTCTGGCTCAAACTGGCCTCTACCTTTTTTAACTTCTTCATAACTAGAATTTATAAAATCAGTAGTCTTCCAAATGTTCATATCCCATTTTTCAGGGTCCCGGTCTAACCCTGCTTTAGCAATAGCTAAATTAACTTTCTGTGGATTGATTTTACCCCTTCATTTCCGATACCTGTGTTGAGCAACTTTGACAGGTGCCTCTTCTGCGACAGACTGATACGTATCTGCCTTATGACACAATAACTTATTCTGACAAGATAGCATGGTTACATTATTTTTCATGCCTCTTTCTATAAGTAGATAACAGAATCCAGCCTCTTCAGCCTAAAATAGATAAATCACATCCCCGTTCCAAATGTACTTTCTGTAAAGGCATTAAAAATTTTTTGGGTTCAGCGTTGCTAAGACATCTGTCCCAGCGCTCACACAACATCATACGCCTCTTTATTCCACCGGGGAATCTCATATGAAGCCTGGGAAGCTGCCTGAGAAGCTGCTTTTGACCTCTTGCCAAACATTTTTCACCTTTAAATCTTACTCGTTTCAACCTTACCCCCTCGTACTTCCAGACTATGCCAATTTGTTCTGCTCTGCTTCAGACTGCGAGGGAACAAAGTGTAAGGAATGCAAAGAATACAGCACTCTTACTCTGTAAATTCTTAATTAATTTATTAAGGCACTTCCCAGGTTACACGCAGATAATAACATGAGCACTTTCTGTGAATGTAGCAATAAACTAGCAAATCTTAAAATAATCACAGCAGTAGAATAATAATGATCAAAGAATATGCAGTACATCAACAAACTGAATAAATATCTATCTATATGCAGTGACTACATATTCATGCATGCACACCGCAAAACAAAATATTAAGAATTAAAAATGCATCACCATGGGGCTTGAATCCAACATCATCCTTTGCCTGCTAATGTCAGGTTGTGAGACCCTTCACAACCGGAACAAAGAAGACCACCCTCAATGGGATTATTATCTGGGCAATGTGTCCGGTACCAGAAATTAATTCCTTCTGTTTCAGCTGTCAAGCTTCCCCACCTTAGATCCTTTAAACAAACTTAAGAGGAAGGTTCTAGAAACCCCTCTCTCTTTGATAAAGTTGTGAAATTCACGTTTTGGCCGTATCAGGTCAGTGTTGAGAAAACACGAATCAGACTGGTCAAATCTCATGATGTTTTTCCAAAACTGAGCTGTACCGTGCTGTACCATAAACATTCTCAGCCTGGTACCTTCTTATCTGCTTTTCTCCCCCAGGTTTTGTTCCATTCCTGATGAGAAGAGCGAAAACAGGTCAACAAGCTGTGGGCATAAAAATACCTGTGCCACCAATGTAATGTCATTTGAAGGTAGGCTAAGCACAAAATGGAGCCAGTGGTCAAGATATAGCCGGTGGTTAAATACAGATAGCATTACTGTCAGACATTCCCCAATCAGAAATGTACCTGTTCAGCTAGAGTGCCACAGAGTTGGCTTTACAGGGACAGGTCCTCCCTGGCAAGGAGCTACAGAATCTCTGTGCTGAAGGCAGGTTCCATGTCACCTGCTTTGCCTAGCATCCTGGCTCCCAGAGGTCAGTAAAAGCAACATAAAATCAAGGAGGTCTTGTTGGCTGCAGTGTTAGGAGGCAAGAGAGCTTTTTTCACGAGACCCATTCAAGTAGACTGTGGACACGATTAGTGATGGGCACAGACACAGCCATTGGCTTTCGTATGTAGCCACCTACGGAGGGTGCCACCTACTATGGGGTCAACATCTGTCGACAGCCGTTGGATGGCCACTGTCTTGTCGGCAAGGTCAGGCAGCTGTCATTTTAGGGTGTGAAGCTTGGCATTTTTCAGTTGTTAGTGCTTCACCAGCACTCAGAATGGCGTCTAGTGTATTTCTAAATGTCAAATACAAACAACACTGTTCTTGGCAAGCTATCACACAATAAAATCTGAACTGGGAGTGTGTTTGACACCGATAGTGCTGTGAAGGACGTAATACCTCTGTTGACGGCATTTTTTAAAACATTTCTTTTGAAAAGTAGGTGTAAATAGTGCATTTCATATGTATTATTTGCACATAATGAAAAAAAAGAAAAATCTCAAACTTTTTTTTGAGGACCAAAAATTTGATGTTAATGTGTGTACATGTATTACCGAATGACATTCCAACGGTTACCAAGAATTCAGATGTGTGTTGACGTTAAAAGTATGGTTTGACCATTGCAGCAGTTTTTTTCTTTTTCACACACACAGATGTCTGAACCCAGTCATGGGTAGCAGGTGATAGCCTTAGGTGTTCGAGCACTTTGCAGACCTTGACTTCATCAAGAAAGTTCAGCTAAAAAGGCAAACTATCCTGGACTTGTGCCAGCAATTGGACACTGGTCTCCTGCCTCTTAGTATGAATGCAGCAGACATAACACTAATAGTGAAACTCAATTCACTACGGCATTTTGTGACCACTGGCACTTTTACATACACTGTTGTAGTACCTAGGGGCATGTCCCAACCAACTTTAAGTGTGTGCAAGAAGAAGTCCTTGCTTCCTTGAAGAAACATATCAACAGCTACATCCATTTTCAGATTCAACAGAATTTCACCACAGTGAAGGGAGATTTTTATTCTCTGGGTGGACTACCTCATGAGGTTGGAGCAATAGATGATACGCATATTGCCTTGGTGCCACCAAACACAAGTGAACAGGTCTACAGCAATCAGAAGAACCTCCATTCCATCAACATGCAAGTTATCTGCCTACCTGATTTATACATCTCAAGTATGTGTGCCTACTTCCCTGAGACAACACATCATGTATTTGTACTACAGAACAGCACCACACCCATGCAGATGTCACAACTAATAACGGAGAGGGCCTTGCTTGTTGGTAAGTACAATATGACTTGATGATCTCTTGCCTGAATCCTAGTTTGGAAGGGACAATGGCTTGATATGTAAGTAATCTGTTTTGTTGCTTCCATGTCGGAGACTCAGCACATTCTAACTGATCATGGTTATTGGCGCTGCTGAGAAATCTAAAAATGCCAGGGGAAGTCTACTTCATTGAGGCCCCTGGAAGAAAATGGAGGCCAGAGAGGTGGGCTTTTGGGCGCCTGAAGGCCAGGTTTAGGTGTCTGGACAAGACCCGTGGAGCAGGGCTTAATTTGAAAATAAAAAAGTGCTGGTGCCCAAAGCTCTCATTTGAAACACGTGGCTGTTGCATTTAAATGTGCAAGCACAGAATAAAGAGGCTGCATAAACCTAAAGCCATCTCAGGCCTCTTTAATCCATTTAAAGTTGCTCCCTGCCACTTCAGCTCACCCTTGCAGCTTTCTGCTTTGTCCCTTCCTTTGCCTTTCCATATGTGTTGTTTGCTTGCAGTTAATGCCAGATGCAGAAAACAAAGTGCCGGTCCTTAAAAACAAGTGCCTGTGCCCCGCACCGTACGCCACCAGCTCAAATTAAGCACTGCTGTGGAGCCTTCGTCTACTCACCCGAGAAGGTGTGTCAAATCATGGTTACCTGTTGTATCACAGAGGAGGGAGACCGTGATGAGCCACCAGTTGAGGATGAGTGGTGAAGAAGAAGGAGTTGACTAACGTCAAAATGTGATTGACCACTTCTTCACCTGAGTGTAAGTTTACCTTTACAAATTGTATCCTCCAATGTCAGAACTCCTTTTAACATATTAAACATATCAATCTGCAATGGTAATATGTTAGGAATAGTCACTGGTGAAAAGTCCAAGACAAAGATGTTAATGGATCAGAGTTTCCCTACATTGAGTACTGTGGTCATTGACAGAGATGAACGTTGCTTGTGCTAAATATGTCTGTCCTCATAACTTGTCATTTGAGTCAGACTTAATATGTGAAATCATTAACTATCCCTTGTTATTCTGTTTCAGGGACCTTCACCATCTCATCCTCATTTGGACATTTCAAAGTTATGACATTTGCAGTGATGTGTTGTAAGTTTTCTGCCTCTGTTTCACTAGTTTTTTTTCTGTTTCACTCGTTCCTGTATTCCTGTATTTCCTTCCGCTTTCTGCCTTCTCCTCTCTCCGCTCACTCTTCCCTGCTGCCTCCCCACGTCCCTGCGGCCCTACCCATCTCTCTCCCATGAAGCACCTTTCCCGCCCTCCCACCCTCTCCCCTACTTAAATTTGGCTGCAGCGATGTGAGAGGACAACTGCACTGACCTCCTGGTCAGCGTCTGCTGCCCACCCCAACTCCTCTGGCTGCTGCTGCCTCTGCCTTCTGCCTGGGACAAACTGAGAGACTTCTGACTCTCAGTTTGAGGACCTCCTCCACCCGCAGTCTCATCCCTACGCCTCATCCCTGGTGATCTAGTGGCCATCACAAGTAAGTATCTTTTCTCTCTTTTCTCTCTCTCTCTTCCACTCTTGAGTTTTCTGCCTCTGTTTCACTAGTTTTTTTTTTCCTGTTTCACTCGTTCCTGTATTCCTGTATTTCTTTCCACTTTCTGCCTTCTCCTCTCTCCTCTCACTCTTCCTTGCTGTCCCAGCACCCCTGTGGACCCCCCACCTCGGGCGAAGCACCTTTCCCGCCCTCCAGCCCTCTTCCCTTCTTAATGGCGGGCACAGCCTGGCCATGCTGCTGGTGCGCCAAAGGCAAGCCCGTCTGTGCCCGTCTGCACACGTCCATGTCTGGACCACACCCAGCACAAGAACCCCTGGATTTCCCCCAAGCCACCACCTGGCCAACCTCTGTTATGACACCACGACCCTCCACCACCTTAACATCAGCCGTCTCAGCAACTGCTGCACCATCTCCCCCAAGGACACTCACGGACCTTTCACCTGCAAGAAGTGAAACTTCAGTGCTGGCCTCAACAACCCGAAGATACTCTCCAACCACAGAGATACCAACACCCTCCACAGCCCCATCTACTGCCTCCTCCTGAACATCCGTTCCCTCCACAAACACGCCACCAAACTCTACAACCTTATAGACACCGCCCGGCCAGACATCGCCTTCTTCACTGAGGCCTGGACATGGACCAACCCCACCTTGGGACCGGACATCACCATCACCATTCCCGATGGCTACAGCATCCTAAGGAGAGACCGGCCCTCCCGCCTGGGCAGCGGGTTTGCCATCGTACACAAGTCCTCACTACTTGTCAAGGCCGACCCAGAAGAACAGTGCACCACCATGGAACACCTGCACTTCCTGGTCCACCCAAACCACAACTCCTCCATCTGCGGTACGCTGGTGTACAGGTCACCCAGGCCCCGCACAGCATTCATAGACAATGTGGTAGACATCGCAAGCCCCCAGGCCCTGGCATCAGATGACTACCTCCTCCTCGGCTACCTGAATTTCCACCTCGATAACCATGCTGACCCACATATTACCACTCTACTCGACACTCTCACCACCCTCAGCCCCAGACAGCCGGCCAAAAGGAACTTCCACTCAGGAATAGAAGCCGTCGCCACCTGGATTAGAGAAAGATGCATCAAGCTCAACTGCGACAAGATGGAGCTCATCATCTTCATGAACGCCATCTCAGTTTGAGACAACTCTTGGTGGCCCAAATCCCTCGGCACCCCCTGCACCAAATGAACACGCCCGCTACCAAGGCATCATCCTTGACTCCACCCTATTAATGACCCGCCAGGTAAACTCACTCGCCTCCTCCTACTGGCACACACTCCACAAACTTTGAGAAATTTTCAGATGGATCTCAGCAGATTGCCGCAGGACAGTCACCCACGCCCTAGTCACAAGCAAGCTCGACTACGGTAACGCCTTCTACGCCGGCACCTCGACAAGAAACATCAAGAAGCTACAAGTCATCCAGATCGCCAATGCCAGACTCATCCTGAACCTCCCACGCCGAGAACGTATCTTCCAACACCTCAGGACCCTCCACTGGCTCCGAGTTGAGAAACGAATCACCTTCAAGAAACTCACCCACACCTACAAGGCCATTCACAATGCAGGACCAGCCTACCTGAACCACTGTGTCTCCTTCAGCACCCCACCAGATCCCTCTGCTCTGCCCAGCTGGCCCTGGCCCTCATCCCTTTCATTTGGAAAACCACCGCCGGAGGACGGCCCTTCACATACATCACAACAAAGAGCTGGACCATCCTCCCCCTACACCTCAGATAAAGCTCATCGCTCATCATCTTCAGGAAGAACCTTAAGATGTGGCTCTCCGGATGAGCCAGGATCATAATGAGGGCCTTAGTCCTGAAGAGAACCATTCATTCACTTAGGGTCAAAACGTCGGCATTGCCCCCCCCCCCACACACATCCCACCTTGTTTGCCAGATTGATTCTATTCAAAAGGGATTGTATAATGATCCACAACATCCTAATATCATGTATTGAACCGGGGGCCTTGAACAGTGTCTTATGTACATATTTTATGTATATTTGCACTCCTTTGTACACTGTGCTATCTGCACTTTTTGTACAATGTCATACTGACTACTGCATTAATTTTGCATAGTACATACCAGCACAAGAACCCTCCCAGGCTCTTGTTGTCTTTGAACATAATTCAAGTAATAAGTCATTATTGAATTATTGGAGTAAAATATTGAATGGTGGACTCCCCGAACAGTTTTTGGGGTGTACTACATGTTATATGAGATACACAGTATATTGTATATATCGTAAATAGTGACCTGAGTCCCCGTGGGCATACAGGGTTGTCCTTGGGATGTTCGACAGGATTTGACTAGCATATAAAAAATTCGAAGATGTTAGCACCTTCTAGGACCAAGATATTGCACAATCATAATGACGGCATTTATGCTGCAAAACAACACAATAACAGGCCATACGACCAATTCTGACCTCAAGGGAAACATCTGTGTTTCTTTGACTGCCTTCGAGATCTCCTGAAACTCAAATCTTAAATTATTGAAAATGTTCAGTCAATAGGGCAAAAGTAACCATGAGAATACTACAGTATATTAAAAATTGTGTATTAGTGGCACTGGTTGCAAGACAAAACAACAACGGTTGGAGCAAAGGTCTCTTAAACTCCACAAACAAAACTGCCTTAAAACATCCTCATGAAAATGAGGTCGAGTGATCAGCAATGCTCTTTGTCCAATTCGAAGCTCATATTTGAGGATGCCAAAGTGCTTCTTGCCAGAAATAGTCTTAGTGTTCAGTTTAGAAATGACTGGGGATCCCTTAGTTAAGACATCGGGGATTGGCCATAGCACAGCAGTTACAATTACATACCTAACATCTCAAAATCAGTGTTCAATGCATGAGGGACTTAGTCAACATACCACTAACCCATGTTGGGAGAAATGTAAATACTTAATTGACCCTCTTGGTCTTGAAAAGGTGTGGAGTAGCACAATTGAGGGTTATCTATTTATATTCTTTGGAATTCTCCCCAGAGGTTCTCAATCATATGAATGATGTTGCTGTAGTCCGAATTAACTTCCTACAGAAATATGGGGTCCCTATAGAACCTTGTCAACTTAGTCATCATGCAAGTTTAAAGTTGACTCTGCATTGCATGAATCTTTGAAGCCATGAGAATCTTGCTCTTCATTAAGCACTACATCTAATACTTCTTAAAGGAATATGTAACAGCATTGGTGCCTTTTTCACAGGAGAATGTAGAGTCCAGAGAATGCTAAGCTGTAGAAATTTAACATTAGGGGGGTTATTACAACTTCGGAGGAGGTGTTAATCCATCCCAAAAGTGACGGTAAAGTGACGGATATACCACTGGTTGTATTACGAGTTCCATAGGATATAATGGACTTGTAACACTTGTAACACCCCCTATGTTTGTTGTCCATCTTTAATGTGATGTTGTACTACAACAAACATTTAGGGGGTCATTACAACATTGGCGGTAAAAGCCACTTACCGCCGTGCAGAAGACCGCCAATACACCGCCGCGGATGCGGAATTCTGCCACAGCTATTATGACCCACATCTCGGAAACCGCCGAAATTCAGACACCCACACAAGTCCGCCACACCAAAGGTCAGTGATAAACTGGCGAAAACAAATCCTCCACCGTCACGCCAACAGAAACACGCCCATGCTATCACGACCCACGAATCCACGCAGCGGTCTTTCAACCGCGGTATTCCATTGGCAATACACACCGCCGCACTCAAAATACACACACATCTCCAAAACACCGCCACATTGGACAATTCAAAATACACACACCTGATACACATACACACACCACTCCCACACACCCAACACAATATAAAACACACACCCACATCACCCACAAACCCCTACGACCAGAAATTGTGAGGAAGCCGAGAGACAGAGAGCACAGCAATTGAGAACCCCACCACACAGAGGCACACAACACCATCACCCAAACAACAGTCCACGCACAAAACACCACACACCACTATACAGCACCACACACATCAACACATACACCACCCCACACATCACCCACATCACCCCATGTCACGCCAAAGACATCCCAGGTTTTCCGAGGAGGAGCTCAGGGTCATGGTGGAGGAAATCCTATGGGTAGAGCGACAGTTATTTGGCTCACAGGTGCAGCACACCTCCATAGCCAGGAAGATGGAGCTACGGCACAGAATCGTGGACAGGGTCAACGCTGTGGGACAGCATCCAAGAAATCGGGAGGACATCAGGAAGAGGTGGAACGACCTACGGGGAAAGGTGCGTTCTGTGGTCTCCAGGCACAACATCGCGGTACAGTGGACTGGCGGCGGACCCCCACCTCCTCCCCCACAACTAACAACATGGGAGGAGCAAGTCTTGACCATCATGCATCCAGAGGGCCTCAGAGGAGTCGGTCGAGGAATGGACACTGGTAAGTAAAATCTTAACTATCATATCCCCCACCCTACCTGCATGCTATCACACGCCCCCACCCTCACCCCCTCCCCTATCACTCAAACTCCTCACTAATGTACTTATAACACAAACCACCCATCCCAACACCAAGCCCTGCATGACACAACTAAGCATGGTCACCTATCACTAAAGCATGCTCACTGCACATACCCATAACAACCCCCTAACCATCATGACACAAACTCCCACACAGGAATGCTTGCACTGGGGTACACGCACACCCACCCATTGCACACCATGACACACACACATGCAATAATCATGCTCTTATACCCCTGCAGGACCACTACGAAACGTCACCACACCGGAGGGTCCAGACATCTCCACTCCACGCACAGAAGAGGCCCACAGTGACGACAGCAGCTCTTGCCAACTGGATCCAGATGACCAGCCCGGACCATCGTGGGCCTCGGGACAGTCGGTTCCCCTCGCACAGGCACAGCCCAACACTGACCTTCCACCCTCTGGTAACACCAGCACAGTACCCACCCAGCGGGCCCATCCCTCCGTACCCAGGACACGTCAATCAGCTGTGTGTCCACCACTACAGGGAACCCAGGCTAACCCACCACCCCAACAACAACAGGGACCTGGGGCAGTGGTAGTGGGCACACGGTCCAGGGGACGGAGGCACAGGAACACAGGGGAACTTGGAGGGCTGCTGTGCGACAGGGGGCGGACAGGCCAAGGGAACCCACCCTCCACGAGGCCCTCTCCTCCATCATGGGAGCATACCACCACTCCCAGGAGATGATGGCGACGGTCCTGGCCAAGTTTCAGGAGACCCAGCGCATGCAGGAGGAGCAGTATTTGGTGTTCAGGGAGGAGCTCAGAACCATCAGCTCCACCCTGGGCACCATCGTAGGGGTGCTGAAGGACATACAAAAGACCATGAGGGACACCGTGGCACTCCAAGGGGCCCCTGACACTAGCATGGACGATGAACTGCCCACCACCTCCGTCGGCGCTAGTGGACAGGACGCCCCGCCACAGGACCACCACACCAGCACCCCACCCCCTGCAGATAGAGAACCACCCCGCAAGCAGTCCCTGAGATCCAGGAACAGGACAGAGCAAGATGGCAAGACCCCCACCAGGAAATGAGACCACCCTGATTGTCCTCCCACTGTCCCACTTTGTTACCCTGTCCAGATTGGAACTGCCCCAGCTCCACTTCCTATGCCCATATGGGCAATGCACCTGTGAGACGAATAGACTGGACTCTGCCATGGACATTCCTCCACCATCCCACATCACCATTTTACAACCCCCCTCCATTTACGAGCACTTGAATAAACACCCTTGAAGCACAAAACAATCTGGAGTCAGTCTGTGATTTGGTAAATTTGTATTATCAATGACAGTGTCAAAATGTGTTTTCTATTGTAATGCCGACATACCTATGTCACACATCACAAGTCCATGAAGGATGCAAGCAGATGACACACGTTGGTAACCACACCTGTGAAACCATAATGCAATGGTACAACTCAGTTACTAAATACTGCTACTAAATGACAGACAGGATAGAGGTAGAAGTGTGAAAGTGAATGTGATAGTGAAAAAAATGTTCTTATCTGTGTGTCACTGGAAATATTGCTGTATGACTGACTCCCTGTTGTCTATGTCTTCTTCCTCAGCTTCCTCCTCACCACTGTCCACAGGCTCCACAGGCTCCACAGCTGCCACAACACCACCATCTGGACCATCCTCCTGCAGAAATGGCACCTAGCATCGCAAAGCTAGATTGTGAAGCATCGAGCAGGCGATGATGATCTTGCACACCTTCTTTGGTGAGTAGAATAGGGAACCACCTGTCATATGGAGGCACCTGAACCTGGCCTTCAGGAGGCCCAAGGTGCGTTCGATCACCCTCCTAGTCCGCCCATGGGCCTCATTGTAGCGTTCCTCTGCCCTGGTCCTGGGATTCCTCACTGTGGTCAATAGCCATGACAGGTTGGGGTAACCAGAGTCCCCTAATAGCCACACCCAGTGCCTCTGGAGTTGACCCATCACATACGGGATACTGCTATTCTGCAGGATGTAGGCGTCATGCACTGAACCAGGGAACATAGCATTTACCTGGGAGATGTACTGGTCTGCCAAACATACCATCTGTACATTCATGGAATGATAACTCTTCCGGTTCCTGAACACCCGTTCACTCCTGTGGGGGGGAACCAGAGCTACATGGGTCCCATCAATAGCACCTATGATGTTGGGGATATGTCCCAGGGCATAGAAGTCACCTTTAACTGTAGCCAAATCCTCCACCTGAGGGAAAACGATGTAGCTCCTTACGTGTTTCAGCAGGGCAGACAACACTCTGGACAATACGTTGGAAAACATAGGCTGGGACATCCCTGATGCCATGGCCACTGTTGTCTGAAAAGACCCACTTGCAAGGAAATGTAGCACTGATAGCACCTGCACTTGAGGGGGGATTCCTGTTGGATGGCGGATTGGTGAGATCAGGACTGGCTCCAACTGGGCACACAGTTGCTGGATAGTGGCACGGTCAAACCTGTAGGTGATGATTAAATGTCGATCCTCCATTGTCAACAGGTCCACCAGCGGTCGGTACACCGGAGGATTCCACCATCTCCTCACATGTCCCAGCTGACGGTGCCTAGGAAGGACAACAGCGACCACAGAGTCAACAAATTCCCAGGTATATACCCACAGCTACACAGAACACGACACCAAATACAAAATTCTTCCTGTATGTGTGTTGAGTGTAGGCCTAGGTATGTGTGATGCAGTAGTAAATGAAGCCATGTGGGCCCCTGAAATGGCGGCTGCCTGACCTCTAAACTGGGACAATGGGATGTGACGTATCTGCGCTGGCGTTGTACACCGTCGCGGTAGGCGGTCGTAGACCACGGCGCAATGCTGCATTGGTTAACATTGGACCCTATGGGTCCCAGGAGCCAATGATGAAGTGCGCCGGCGGTGATGATACGCACCGCCGCGGACGTCACCGCCGCGGACGTCACCGCCATTTTCTATCTGTTCAATCACTCAATACCTGATCTTCGACAGTAGAGGACCTACACTGCAAGTGCTGCTGTGACCTCGGTCTGGAAGGGACAATGGCTGCTGCGTCTGGGGAAAGGGCCCATGCCTTCACTGCTCAGGAGTTGGAGAAGCTCGTGGACGGGGTCCTCCCCCAGTACACGCTACTCTACGGTCCTCCAGACCAACAGGTAAGTACACAGGGAGCACGTTGTATGGGCTATGCCTGGGTGGAGAGGGCTGGATGTCAGTAGGAAGGGGGCAGAGGTCAGGGAACATGAAGGACTGTGAATGCATGTGCCACATGGGAAGGGTAGGGATGGGGGCCACCCACTTCGACGGTGCTGTTGTTAATGACTTCTCTTCTTCCCCTGTACATGTCATGTAGGTCAGCGCCCACCAGAAGAAGGACATTTGGCGTGCCATCGCCAAGGATGTCCGGACCCTGGGGGTCCACCAGAGACGGGGCACCCACTGCCGGAAAAGATGGGAGGACATTCGCCGCTGGAGCAAGAAGACGGCGGAGGCTCAGCTGGGGATGGCCTCCCAACGTGGGAGGGGTGCCCGTCAAACCATGACCCCACTGATGTTCCGGATCCTGCCGGTGGCCTACCCGGAGTTGGATGGGCAGTTGAGGGCATCACAGCAGACACAAGGGGGTGAGTACACTCTCATTCTGTGGACTTTGCACGCAGTGGAGGGGTCTGGGTTGGGGAGGAGGGCTGTGGGTTTCCCTAGGATAGGGCGAGTTCCGTAGGCTAGGCCCCTCCGTAATGCAGGCCATGTGGCACTCCACCCCACCTCTGTAGAGTGCCAAGTACAGGTATACATGCCCCTGTGTCATCTATGTGTGCAGATGACCACCATAGCCATGTAGGGCAGATCCCAGGAATTGCTTCTGTAGAGGCCAAGAGCACGGCGTAGTACAGGGGGCTGCTGTGTCTGTATTGTCCGCCAACGGTAGCGGTAAGCCATGCACTCAACCTGTTTTTCTTCTGTCATCCCCCCCCCCTTTTTGTGCTCTCCCTGTTCTTGTGTGCATCAGCATCATCAGACGGAGGTACAGTGGCACCGGAGCACGAGGGAGCTGCATCCCACATGGCCATGGAGGGCCACACCACAGACTCTGAATACACCAGTGGGACAGAGGGCGAGGGGAGCTTCACGTCGGTCACCGGATCACCAAACAGCGACACGGTCTCGTCCGCCGATGGGAGCTCCCTTGTGGTGGCGGCACCATCTGTGCCCCCCACTTCTACAGGTACAGCCGCCTACCCCCCTACAGGCACCGCCCTCCCAGCAGCCCCTCAGCCTTCGCTCCGTGCCCGCTCACCCAGGAGGGTGGGCATCACCTTCGCCCAGGCACCTCAGCCCCTGCCCCTGTCACCCCTGCTGCCCTCAGTGAGGAGGCAATTGACCTCCTCAGGTCACTCACTGTTTGGCAGTCTACCATTGTGAATGCCATCCAGAGTGTAGAAAGGGAGTTGCAACACGGTAATGCATTCCTGGAGGGCATTCATTCTGGTCAGGCTGCCCTTCATCGAACCCTGCAATCTCTGGCTTCAGCACTGATGGCAGGCATTGTCCCTGTGTCTAGCCTCCCCCCACCAACTCCCTCCACCCAGACCCAGTCCCCTGTACCCCAGCCTATCCCAAGCACACCATCAGACAAGCATGCATACACCTCAACACACAAAAGTAGCTCAGGCAAACATAAGCACCACACAACCCACAGGCACTCAAACAAGCATCACTCACATACAGACACAACAACATCCACTGCCTCCACTGTGTACCCCTCCTTGTCATCCCCCTCCTCCCTCCTAGTGTCGTCTACACTCTCACCTGCATGCACTACATCTACAGGCACTAGGACTCGCACCAGAACACCCAGCACCACACCCCGCTCACCTGCACTCACCACCTCCACTACCATTTACACGTCCCCTGTGTCCACTCCCAGTGTGTCTGTGACGCCCCCTCCCAAAGTACACCAACGCGGGCACCCACACACCCAACACCCATCCACCCCACGACAGCCTCCAGTAGCTGCACCTGCACCCAAATCACCTAAAGTTACACCGCCTACAACCACCTCCTCTTCCTCCACTCCCAGACCCCCTCCAGCTACCCATCCCAGTCTTCGGCAGCAACTCTTCCTCAGCAACGTTGACCTCTTTGCCACCACCCCCACCCCTCCAATTCATAGGTCCCGTAGTAGCACCTCAGGCAAAAAAAGTACAGTACCAGTGGTGCGTGTTCAAGGTGTGTGGAGTGCAACGGCCACCAGGGCAGCCAGTGTGACACGGACCAAAAGCACTGCCAGTCCACCCCTTGTAAAGCACCTAAAGTTGGAAAGTGGCCGACGGGACAGGGTGAAGACTCCTGGCGGCAAAACTGCTCACCAGGGTCCCAGGGGGAGTGCCGAGTCAGCTGTGACTCCTCCAAAGGTGGTGAAGGGCCAGAAGAAGTCTGCACAGTCTGGGAAGAGCAGCACGGCGGAGAAGGGCGCCATCCTCCACGGCGGCCGGGACGCCACCGCCAGCACTGTTGTCACTGGTCTGGAGACCACCGCCAGAGTCATTGCCCAGGAGGGCAGCACAATCGTCACTGGTCCGGAGACCACCGTCAGAGTCATTGCCCAGGAGGGCAGCACAATCGTCACTGGTCCGGAGACCACCGCCAGAGTCAGTGCCCAGGAGGGCAGCACAATCGTCACTGGTCCGGAGACCACCGCCAGACTCATTGCCCCCGCTGGGCAATGAGGGACCGTCTTGCCACACACCAATGCACAGGTCAGAAACTGCAAAGTCAAGCACCGCTGGACAGGGCACAGACCGCCATGGCAAAGCAGCGCTGAACAGGGAAAAGACTGCCATGGTGAAGACCGCTGAACAGGGCAAAGCACCGCTGAACAGGTCAGAAACTGCAAAGTCAAGCACCTCTGAACAGGGCACAGACCGCCATGGCAAAGCACCGCTGAACAGGGAAAAGACCGCCATGGTGAAGACCGCTGAACAGGGCAAAGCACCGCTGAACAGGTCAGAAACTGCAAAGTCAAGCACCGCTGAACAGGGCACAGACCGCCATGGCAAAGCACCGCTGAACAGGGAAAAGACCGCCATGGTGAATACCGCTGAACAGGGCAAAGCACCGCTGAACAGGTCAGAAACTGCTAAGTCAAGCACCGCTGAACAGGGCACAGACCGCCATGGCAAAGCACCGCTGAACAGGGAAAAGACCACCACGGTGAAGACCGCAGAACAGGGCAAAGCACCGCTGAACAGGGAAAAGCCTGCCAAATCAAGCATCGTTAGCCCATGTGCAGCTGGGACAGTGACGGAAAAGGAACTGTCACGGGGAGCCTGATGCAGTCTGGGCACCAGTCCCCCTCCAGAACCAGTGGAGACTGTTATCCACTTGAGAGACTGTAGCTTTGCACTCCCAGGATGGTACAGTGGGCAAGCCACCCACTGTAGAGACTTGAGAGACTGTGGCTTTGCACTCCCCAGGATAAAGCAGTGGGCAAACCACCCACTGTAGAGACTTGAGAGACTGTGGCTTTGCACTCCTCAGGATGGTACAGTGGGCAACCCACCCACTGTAGAGACTTGAGAGACTGTGGCTTTGCACACCCCAGGATGGTACAGTGGGCCAACCACCCACTGTAGAGACTTGAGAGACTGTGGCTTTGCACTCCCCAGGATACATCAATGGGCATGGAGCCCCGTTGTGGATCTGGCGTGGTGCTGTAATCCGGCTGAGGTGCCCCCCCTTCCCTTCCCTCGAGGTGCCTGTTGTATTTCTATCTGATGCCCCTGCAGTGTTCTCTCCGTTTGTGGACAGGTATCATGTGTGGGCCTCGCCCATGCATTTTGGGCCCAGTGGTCCACGGACATTGAAATGTGCATACCTGCACTACTAATCGTGATGTATGTATTTGGAATGTGTATATATTTATGTATATATGAACTTACTGTATTTTGATACATTACAATGGTTGTACTCATTTTGTTTTGTCTTTGAATTCTTCTGGGGGTGTTGTGGGTTGTTCCTGTGATGTTTGGAAATGCATTGGTGTGTGTGTTGTAGTGGGTGAGGGTCGGGTTGGGGGTGGGGTGTTGCTTGTGTGTGTCCGTGACTTTTGCCTCCCCTATGTCGTAGGTGCAGTACTCACCGTTGTCTTCGGCACCGCCGTTGCTGATGTTCGTAGAAGAGCAGGAAGACAAGCACAGGGAGTATTTGGAGTTCCGGCTCCATGGTGGCCTCCTTCCTCGTGGAGTGTGTTAAGGTGAGCGTTTTCCCATTGCAAAAGCTGTTTCCGCCGTGTTTTTATCCACGGAGTATCCACCCCGGAAAAGGTGGCAGATTGGCCTGTTGTAATACTGTGGGCGGTACTTTGTCTTCCGCCTGTCTGTTGGCGGTGACCGCCGCGCTGCTTGTCTGTACCGCCATGGCGGTCGGAGTGTTAAAGTGGCTGTCTATGTTAGCGGGTTCCACCACGGTCATAATTCCCTTTTTTTTCCGCCGGCCTGTTTGCAGTAGTACCGCCGCTTTAACACCGTCCGCCAGGGTTGTAATGACTCCCAAAGTAAATGTTGAATCCTCATGTAGTAGGATTTGTGAACACAGAAACCCATGTAATGTAATAGTGAGAAAATCCTCAAATGTATTGTGTTGCAAATATTTTTCTTCACTTTGGGCCAGATGTATGAAAACTGGGGTCTGCGAATCGCAAAATGCAAATTTTAAGAAATCGCAATTTCGGAGTCGCAATTGGCCATGTAACAAAATTAGCATTCTTGCAATTTGCGATTTTTTTGCGATTCGGTAAAAAATTGCAAAATGCGAGAAAGTTCGAGAATGCACACCTGGAGGAGCCTGATGACTCATCAGCAGGAAATGAGTCATCCCAGGCAGGTACAAGAGCCACACCCAAGCCAGCATCCATAGTGAGAGCAGCCCAGCCACTGTTAGGAACACTGTGAAGGAGCAGCCTCATCTGAGCCACAATGGAGCCCCAAGGTCCAGGATCTGAGAAGCAGGAGAGGAAGCGCAAGCTCAAGTTCAGTGAGCAGGAGCTGGAGATCTTAACAGAGGAGGTGGTGAGGAGCCATGACCGCCTGTTTGGCAAATCATCCCTCCAGGTGCCAGAGAGTGAGAAGAGGAGACTCTGGCTGGAGATCCAAAGCCAGATTTGCGCCATTGGAGTGGCCCAGCGCTCCATTGATGAAATCAAGAAGCGCTGGTATGACCTGCGGTCCCGGGCAAAGGAGAGGGTGGCAAGGCGACTTGCAGAGGCCAGGAGCACAGGAGGTGGACCACCAACCAAGCCACCTGCCACACCACTGGAGGACCTGGTGGAATCAACCCTCCTACCGGAAGCAGTGACAGGGGTCACTGACATAGACACCACAGCCCAACCAAGTACCAGCCAAGGTAAGTGCAAATTTTGTTGTGTGAACACTGTATGTGCATGCATAAAAGTAAAAGCCCCTTAGGAATTAGCATGTAATGTGAAGTAGTGTGTGAAGTAGTCCACTCCACATCTCAGTAGCAGCACAAAAATGCATTATGGGAGTCGTGGTCCACAAACTAGTACAGACACTGACATGATAATGTAAGCAAGCATAGTGACACCCAAGGTAACACAACACACACTACACCATGTACAGCAGTATCTATAGTTTTATTGCCATTTCTGGACAGATAATATAACATACAGAACTGACATGCTGCATATTGTTGTTGCAGGTGGGCCTGGCACAGCAGCCACAGCAATGACGGGTGTAGCGGACACACAGCTGCCCTCTGACAACAACACCAGTGGGTCCAGCAATCTCCCAACTGTGCGCCGCAGGCCTAGGCCATTGCCACTACCAGACCTCAGTGGTGACTCTGATGTGCAGCAAGAGAGTTCAGGCACACCATCTGCATCCGGGATGCGCAGCCAGGTACCGGAGGACAGGGGTCCTGCAGCGGGTCGTCCATGTGCCCCAGTGTCACTACAGCAACTGCAGGAAGCAGCTGAGGGTACATCCCTGTTTGGTGGACTTGAGGCTGCTATGTTGCAGCAACAGCGCCTGCAAAATAGAAGGATCCAAAGTTTGGACAGGAGCCTTAGAGTCCACAATAGGAATACGGTTGGCCTGCATCGGAGACTGGACACCCTGAATGATAACATCAACCAGCTGCGTGAGGGACATGTACAGGCCTCCCAGGACACTAGGGAGCTGACCACTGCAGTGCGTGACCTGTGCAAGGAGCTGAGACAAGAAAGACTGAGTAGACGCAGACATGAGCACTGTTTTCGCACCACGTTTGCAACATACTGCAGGTCCTCCAATCGCATGGCCACCTCCACCGCCCTCATCGCCCGTCGTGCTGTGGCGGCCCAGGTAGAGGCTGCACACACCAGTAGGGATGTGGTCCAGTCCCTTGTTCAGATCACCACTGTGATCGAACAAGTAATGGGACAGAGGTCGGCCACTCCCAGTGAGGTTGCCTTGGGGGACACAGAGGACACCTCAAGCCTCAGCAGGGTGCACGTACCAGCTCCAGACCACAGACGGCGCAATGCCAGGCGCAGCACTGCCACAGAGCCTGACATTCAGGGTGCCAATGATTCAACTGGGCACCCCAGTGGTGTGCGAGGGAGGAGGAAGTGACTTCTGCCTTATTGACTCTGGTGTCCCCACTATGAAGTACTGATTTCTATAGGTATGCCCCTGGTTGTAGCTATATTGTGCAAGATTGCACAAGTAGCCACTATTCTACATGTGGTTTCTGGACTGTACTGTAGTGCCCCTCCACTCTTGTGAAGTCAATGGAAGCGACTCTTCAGGAGGCCAAATGTGCGCTCCATCACGTTGCGGGTTGCCCTGTGTGCTGCATTGTATCTCCGTTCTGCCGGTGTGGTGGGATTGAGGTAGGGCGTCATCATGTAGGTGCGCACTGCATAGGCACTGTCTCCTGAAAGGAACAGAAGGTTTGTTGGGTACCTCAGCCATCTGACATGGGTTTGTTACCTATGCGCCAGTTTAAAGAGTGACATTACCTAGTAGATATCCTTCACTAAACTCCCCAGCTAGCAGTCTTGTGTGAATGCCGCTGTGACGAAAGATGTGTGAATCATGTGTGCTCCCTGGGATCAGTTATGATGTAGGTGGCATTGTATATCACCTGTATATTCATGGAATGTTGGTGTTTACAGTTTTGGTACACATACTCTGTGACTGATGGTGGACATATTGCCACATGTGTGCCATCTATGGCACCTAGGACGTGGGGGAACTGTGCTATCTGATATAAGTCAATTTTTGTCTGCTGTATTTCCTGTGGGGTGAGGGGGAATCTGATGTACTGTTGGAGTTTGCTTAGCATGGCGTTGATAAATGCATTGAAAAATCTGGAGAGGGTGCTCTGTGTGACCCCCCCAGCTGCTGCTATAACCCCTTGATAGCTCCCTGAGGCGAGTAGGTGTAAGGAGCATAATACCTGCACATGGGTGGGTATGCTATGGGTCCTTAGTGTTCTGCGCTGCAGTATGGGTTGTAGCTCAGCTATCAGATCAAGAATCATGGCTGAGTTCAACCTATACCTCTCATATATTTCCTCCTCTGTCAGGTCAAACAGTGTAATGCGCACTCTGAAAATGCGCTCCTGTCTCCTCCTCCCTCTCCTCAAACCTGCCAGGATCCTCATTCTCCTCGCCATGACGTAGAGTGCAGCCATTGTGGTAGGGAGTCTGAGGCATTCTGGGCCTCTTTATATAGGTTGCACCTGGTTACCACCTGCTTTCACTTAGTGGTATTTTGCATGTGCAAAATCCCATTCTGCGAAAAATCGCTAATTGCGATTTTTTGATGCATATCTTTGCGAATCGGATTTTGCGATTCGCATTTTGCTCCTCGCAATTTCCTACTGGAAATACTGAATCGTAATATGCGACTTGCAAAACCAGGTCACAACGCAAAAAATCGAAATTTTTGCCATTTCTTGTTTTTGGTCTGCGAATGCCTTTCATGCATCGCAGACCACGTATTTGCACTCGCAAGCAGCCGATTTTTGCGATTCGCACCGTTTGCGAGTGCAAAAACTTTTCATACATCTGGCCCTTTATTTCTATTAGTTAGGAGTATGTGAACCATGTAATAATGCACTAACAATGCAGGGAATGTATGAATCTTATAAAAGAGCATACTTTTGAGTGTAAAGGATATTAGAAATGGGGTCTTTGGTTGGCAGTCAGGTTATCCCCTGTCCAAGCAAGGACCCTAACTCTAGTCAGGGTAAAGGAGCATCACCCTGAGTTAACCCCCACTCACCCCCTTGGTAGCTTAGCACGAGCAGGCAAGCTTAACTTCAGAAGCAATGTGTAAAGTGTTTGTACCAAAACACACAGTAATTCAGTGAAAACACTACAAAATTACACAATACAGGATTAGAAAAATAGTTAATATTTATCTAAACAAAACAAAACCACAGTGACAAAAATCCAACATACACAAGTCAAGTTATGAATTTAAAAAAGCAAAAGAGTCTTAAATCCTTTAGAAAACAGTGAGAACTTTGTTAGCGTACAAAAGTACCTAAGTAGTGTCAAAATAAAGCTGCACAGGTGAGTATGTGTCAAAAAAGGCCAGAAATGTGCTGATTTCTCCCCTACAAGCGAGAACGTGCATCAAATGTTTCCCCGCACGGCGGTCTTTGTGTGGATTTCTATCCTTATCCACCAGCTGCACCTTTTAAGGGCCTAGAAACAGGTTAGGGCACCACTTGGCAGGCAGGACTCTCAGCAGAAAGCCCAAGTGCTGGCAGAGAGAAGTCTTTGATGTCCCTGAAACTTCAACAACAGGAGGCAAGCTCAGTTCAAGCTCTTGGATATTCTTCACCTAGGGAAAGTCACAGAAAAGTCAGTCTTTGTCCTCTCTCAGGTAGAAGCAGCTATTGCAGGCCAACCCAGCAAAGCACAGTGACAGGAAAAGGGGCAGTACTCCTCCTCCAGCTTCTCCAGCTTCTCCTTGGAAGAGGTTCCTCTTGGTTCCAGAAGTAATCTGATTTTCAGGTGTTTGGGTTCTCTTCTTATACCCCTTTCTGCCTTTGAAGTAGGCCTACTTCAAAGAGAAGTCTCTGTTGTTTCAAGATCCTGCCTTGCCCAGGCCAGGCCCCAGACACACACCAGGGGGTTGGAGACTGCATTGTGTGAGGGCAGGCACAGCCCTTTCAAGTGTAAGTGACCATTCCTCCCCTCCCCCACAGCACAGATTGCTCATCAGGATATGCAGGAAACAGCCCAGCTCCCTTCGTGTCTCTTTCTAGAGAGAGGTGCAAACAGCCCAACTGTTAAACTAACCCAGACTTGGACTCCACAAACAGGCAGTCACAGAATGGTTTAGGCAAGAAAATGACTACTTTATAAAAGTGGCATTTTCAAACACACAATCTAAAAACCAACTTCACTAAAAAGATGTATTTTTTTTACTTTTGAGTTCAGAGACCCCAAACTCCACATGTTTATCAGCACTCAAAGGGAATCTGCGCTTTAATAATATTTAAATACAGACCCCATGTTAACCTGTGAGAGATATAGGCCTTGCAACAGTGAAAAACGAATTTGGCAGTATTTCACTGTCAGGACATGTAAATCTTAAAAGTACATGTCCCACCTTTTACATACACTGCATCCTGCCCATGGGGCTACCTAGGGTCTACTTTAGGGGTGCCTTACATGTGTAAAAATGGAAGTACACTCACCAAGTCGAATTGGAAGTTTAAAACTGCACTCACAGACACTGCAGTGGCAGGTCTGAGCCATGTTTACAGGACTACTAATGTGGGTGACACAACCAGTGCTGCAGGCCCACTGGTAGCATACGATTTACAGGCCTTGGGCACCTCTAGTGCCCTTTACTAGGGACTTACTAGTAAATCAAATGTGCCAATCATGGAAAGTCAATCAACAATACAATTTACACAGAGAGCATATGCACTTTAGCACTGGTTAGAAGTGGTAAAGTACCCAGAGTGCGAAAGCCAACAACAACATGTCAGGACAAATAGGAGGAAGGAGGCAAAAAGATTGGAGATGACCCAGCAAAAGGGAAAAAGTCCAACAAAGGAGAAGTCATTTTTCCCATTCATAGAAGGTGAATATCTGTTGGGTTTGTTTCTGAACTCTCCTCTGTAATTTGGGCTTAACACTTTACAGATTCTCTGTTTGATTAACTGCAATATGTACCTTTGTACCTTGAATATTTTCAAAGTAAACTGTCATGAAGAGACCATGCCAACTCTTCAGTGCCAGACTTTATTTTTCATCTCTACTGCTCCATCTTCCAAGCTCTCCACACGACCTTCTCTAAATGACAAGTCCTCACCAACATTCTACTGTCAGCTCCTGTCCCTCTGTCAACTGTCAGAATGTTCCACTCTACATGGGAAAGGGGAGGTGGAACATGCTACATTCTATAATAAACCTACTAAACTGTTTCCATAGACAATTATATTAACAGTGAAATATTCCCTGCATTATTTACACTTCCAAAAATTTGTATATTACAACACATCTTCCCTCCTAAACAAAATATAAACAATTGTTAAATTCTTTACTGGATACATGAGAAATTACACCAGAGTTCATCTAGTGCAGTTACGCTCAAGTGGCAAACTCATAGTCTTTATGCCAAACAGGAGGTTGGGTTTGTCTGCCACTTGTTCTTTACTTCTGCACGACCCAGTGGATCTTCCCTTCTCCAGCAAGCTTCATCAGGCTTTTCCCCACTAACTCTAGGAGATGATGTCTGTTTGACAATCCTATCCTTGCTCCAACATTTACCATTTTCCAAGACAACCATATTGTTTTTAACCTTAGCAATACATAAAGGACCCATAAATTTGGTGTCTCTCATACTTGATCCCATTCCACCCAAGGATTTTTTAACATACACCCAATCCCCCACTTTCCCCAGTTGTTGTTTCGCACCGTGTTTGACATCGTACCATTTTTTAAATAATTATCTTGGTGCAAAGATATCTTAAGCCTAGCATGCGGGAACGAAGGTTCAATTCTTTCTCCTCCACCTAACCAGGAAGGAAATAATTTTGTGCTCGGTTTCCTGCCCTTTAGCACTGAAAACTGAAAAATTTTAGTAACGGAATTTGGAGTTGTATGGTAAGCCCATATCATGTCTCTGATAGCAGTTTCTACATTTAACTGATTGACGCTAGCTAATTGGAACATTCCTTGATTATGCGGTTGGTTCTTTCAATCAGACCATTTGCCCGTGGGCAATATAGGGCTGTAGTGAGGTGGTTTATACAGAGGGAAGTGAAAAAATCCTTCATTGTTGACGATGTCAACTGAACACCATTATCTGTAATAAGGGTAGCTGGTATGCCCTCAACAGCAAATACATTTTTTAGGAAATTAATGACCGATTCTGTGGTAATTTGATCAACTAATTTTGTAGTAACCCAATGCGAGTGATAATCAATTAACACTAAGGCAAAGCGTTTGAATACTCCAGTCATGTTGATTGGCCCAATGATATCTGACGCCAACTTTGTCCAAGGTTTATCAGGAATGGATACAGGGGAAATAGGGACTCTACAAACTATTATTGTTTTGTCACTGTGCGCACAAATGGTGCAATCTTTTACCTCGGCCTCAATCATGGAGTCCATATTAGGGAACCAATATCATTTCCTAACATGGGATTTGGTCAAACCTCTGCCCAAATGACCTTCATGGGCAAGTATAATGATTTTGTATCTCAAACTCACTGGAGGTATTAATTTATAATTTCTGAATACAAAGTTTCCATTTCATTTATTTATTCATTTATTTCATACCTTACTTTCCAGCAGCTCTTGATGACCTCATCAAGATCCTTCCTGGATTCTGGCTATCCTTCTTTGGCCAACAATTTTAGTAACAATACAGATTTGTCTTGTTGATATGCAGAAATCCACTCTTCATTATTGATCGAAGGTGTTGAAACTATCATAACAGGATACTCTGAGGTCTCGTAGTCCTCCCTTACATCTAACGGAACCCTAGATAGGAAGTCAGCAGCAGTATTTTTATTTCCGGGAAGATAATCAACTTTAAAACAGAAGCTTTCAAGTCCAAAGATCCATCTTGCAGTCCTAGGAGTGCTGTTGTAAGAACCTTTTGTGGAGAATACATAAACTAATGGCTTAGGGTCTGTGCGTATGCCAAATTGCATACCCCAAAGAAAGAACTTAAAATGTTTAACTGCCCAGAAACATGCCAGGGCTTCTCTTTCTATGACAGAGTAATTGGATTCTGCCTTGCTTAAGGCCCTGGATGCAAAAGCCACTATTCTCTCCATACCCTCAGTGACTTGAGATAAGGTTGTCCCCGATCCTAACCAGCTGGCATCTGTAGTGAGAATGGTTTTCCTTTTATGATCAAAGTTGCATAGATAAGGTGCTGCCAATATGGCCTTTTTTATCTTTTGGAATGCACAATTGTGGTGTTCTATCCATTTGTAGGGGATGTGATTCTTCAGCAACTCTCTAAGATTGAATGTCATTTCTGAGAAGTTCCAGACATACTTTGCCATGAACTCAGCGAGACCCAGGAATGAAGTTCTTCTTTATTTTTGGGTGCCTCTGCTTTTCTAACTGCTTCCACTAGATAAGTTTTGGGTTTAAACCCATCTTTTGAAATGGTATACCCCAAATACTCCACTGAACGTACCCCAATTTGACACTTTTCCTTCTTTAATGTAAATCCAGCTGTTTTCAGTTTGCTTAGAACTATCCTCAGATTTACGTTGTGCTCTTCTACCATGGGTCCATAAATAAAAATTTCATCTTGGAAGCAAAGAGTTTTGGAAGCATCCCCTAAAATACGCTGCATGATCTTCTGGAATACCGCAGCGGCTGACGCAAGCCCAAAAGGCATCCTATTGAACATGAAGGACCCTAGGGGGGTGGTAAACGCAGTAATCCATTTAGAATCAGGGTGTAGTTCTACCTGGTGATATGCATTGGAAAGATTAAGAACAGAGAAATATACAGATTCGCCCATGGTACTTTAAATCTCATGAATTGTAGGAAGAGGGTGTCTCTCAACCGAACTACTCCTATTCAAGTCTCTTAAATCAATACATACTCTGATGTCATTGTAATTATTCTTTTTAGCAATAACAATGAGAAATAACCATTCAGAGCTTCCAATAGGTTGGATTATACCCTATCTCTGAAGTTATTTTCTAAGAGCATACTTAAGTGAACAGGGTATAGGTCTGGTCTTGTGTAACATGGGTCTAGACTTGGATTTCAATTTGATTTTATGTTGAAAGCCTTTCAGTAAACCCAATTTCTCACCAAAAACTTCTGGGAATTCCTGAAAAATTAGTTCTTTCGAGTTGGGTGTGTCAATAATCAAAACTTGCTCAGGATTGTTCGGGTCCAACTTAATTCCTGCTCCCTCTGGTGCTGCCAACATAATAAACTGGAACCCTCCTCTACTACATACAGTTTCCCTACCGTGAAACAACATTTGAATGAAATAAGGACTCTGAACATGCCTTTAAGGGGAATGGGGTCCTTGTTGTAGCCTTTGGGATTAATGTCTGGTTTTAATAACTTGGATGCATTCCCATCACCAACTTTGTCAAAGTCCGAAGCATTTATAATAGTGAAAGGCGAGCATGAGTCAGCATACCCTTTTATCGGATTATCATCATGAATACCCTACACTCCGGGTATTGAGAGGAAAGAAACCCTTCACTTTTAACTTGTAAGACGATCTTCTTAACTTCTTGAGGATTCTCATCCAATTTCTTACTGTCAAAGGGTCTATCAGATCTGGACATATCCCTGCAAACCCTAGCAAAGTAGCCTTTTTTGTTGCACTTCCTAAAAGTGGCTGTTCTGGCTTGGCAAGAGATCGAATTTGCTAGATGGTTGCTGCTCCCACAATGATAGCACTTCAGACCAGAATTTGAATTAGCGTTTTTTAGAAGTAACTTATCTCCACTTTTAATCTTGAGAACCTTCTCATCCCCCATATTATCTTTGATTTCTGTAACCTGTTCGAAGGAAGGTGGGGATCTGATTTCTTAAAAGCAAATAGCGGTATGCTCAATGGATTTCGCAATCTCAATTGCTTCTTGCAAATTTGGCTGCTTTTGTAACAGTTACTCTTGTATTTTTATGTTATTAGTGCAACGTACTAATTGGTCACGAATAAGAGAATCGTTAAGATCCCCAAAATCACATAATGTGCTTAACCCTCTTAAAGCAGCAATATAATTAGTTACACTTTCTTGTTTTCATTGAGTGCAACAGAAAAATCTATGACCCTCTTAGACAATGTTAAGTCTGTTTCCAAATTGTTTTTCTAATTTAATGTATGTAGTGACATATTCATCTTGCACCTGTCCCTCCGGTATATAAGGTTCAGGCAATAAATCATAAATTTTCCTACCATGTGTTCCTAGATTGTGTAACAATATGTGTTGTTTCCTAACCGGGCTATATTTCCCCCCCCATAGCAATTAAATACGATTAAAAAATGTTCACCCATTCTTTCCATTAAACATTAGGTTCCCCAACTTCATTTAAAAATAGAATTGGTTGGACATTCCTGCAGCAGCCATCATGAATAAATCCACAATACAATATGCAATATTCTTGATATTAAACAATTTTAACAGACAAAAGCTTTAAGTTTAAGCTATTGCCCTATTTAAATAAAATTTATGTAAAACAACATGGCATTGAAATTTGGTAACAAAATATTTAAGACACAGTCTAGTCTTTGGAGTATATTAGAGGAAAGAACTTAAGGACAGGCAATCTCTCACTATGCTGTGCCTCTCGTTACCCAGTTGGAAACAAAGTCAAGGAGGAAGCTGTGCCTGTCAGCGTTTTCCGTTAACAGGCTATCTGGATTGCTTGTGAAAGATGTACCTGTCAACGAGTGTTACGTGTGCTTTGTGATTTATCAACGGGCAATGTGCTTGTAAACGAACTCAGGGGGGAAGCTGTGCCTGTCAGTGTTTTCCGTTAACAGGCTATCTGGATTGCTTCTGAAAGCTGTGCCTGTCAGTGAGTGTTCCGCGCGATTACGAACAGAACAGGCAAGGTATACTGCTTCAATATGCTATGCCTGTCAGCGAGAGCTGACCCCCATCTGGAAGACCAAGGAATCAAGCGCTTCAGAGCTGGGAAGAAGAGTGAAGAAAAGGTTTCAACAGGCACGAAGCTTAAGTCAGGTAAGCAGGAAAGCCACTAAAGTGGCCGTCCCGAGGGAATATTCCACCTGGTCCGAACAGAGCTTTTACCGAGAGGTATTGAAAGAAGGATGTTCTCGTATCTTACAATACTTTTACTTTTGTCAAAAATCAGAGAAATGTTAACCGTAGCTGAATTCCCGATGTGTGCCTAGACAACTACACTCACAGAAGGGAGTTCACTTTATGCCGGTATCTGTTAGAATCGCTCTGACTTTTTTGGAGCTTGGGAAAAAGAAAATATTTGTTAAAAAAAAGTAAACACTAGATTCCTGACGTGTGCCAAAAACAATTGCATCAGTAGTCACAAAGCCGTTCTGAAGTGGTTACTTTGTCAGAACACTTTGCGATATGTCCTGCGAAGTGCTTGCTTGTAAAACACGACGAAAATGATACAAAAATAACTGTACCTTTAGAATCAAGAGAGCAAAAGCACGATGAAGTACCAATAAGGGGGTAGAGATGAAAGTGCCCCCTTACACACCTAACTCGTCACCAGTGTTATGAAGAGACTACGCCAACTCTTCAGTGCCAGACTTTATTTTTCATCTCTACTGCTCCATCTTCCAAACTCTCCACATTTCTCTTTATGACAAGCTCTCACCAACATTCTACTGTTAACTCCTGTCCCTCTGTCAACTGTTGGAATGTTCCACTCTACAGGGGAAAGGGGAGGTGGAATATACTACATTCTATAATAAAACCTACTAAACTGTTTCCATAGACAAACATATTAACAGTGAAATATTCCCAGCATTATTTACACTTCCAGAAATAAATGTATTACAACATAAACCTATAAACTTGAGACTTTTATGCCTATTCTTTTTAAGAGTCCCTTGTGGTTGGATGATAAGATACAACTGAACGTACCTTTACAAAAGTGATGGGTCCCTTAGGGAGTGCCAAAGCCCTTATTGGGACTACACCGCTCCTGGTCCAAGAAAGCCAGCACGCACAGGGAAAGTAAAGAAAGGTGTGGGTTTTCCTGCTGACAGTCCTATTCTTGGAAACATCTTTCTAAGCAGTCACACACAAGTCCTTTCAAGTCCAGATGAGTTTCAAGATATCTATCTCATAATTGTGGTGGAAGTAGATGTGTGTGAGTTTTCTATGTCTTTAAGGTTTAATTGTGGTTGGTGTAGGTCACTTGTCTTTGGTCATAGTTGTTACCCCTGGGCTGGATGGAAACGTATCACAATGTTATAACATAACTAGACATTGTGGGTTCCCAATGTGTTGAGTTACCAAACATATTGTGGTTTTTAATCAGTTTGAAGAGGGATTCACGCTCTAATCATATAGGGGTGTTCTTGATGGGGTACAGTTTTCATAGATGATGTCTCCAGGGTAAACTACCAATCCCAGGCATTTCAGAAAAGAAGAAACCAAAGAGAATCCAGGAAGATGTGTCTCGTATGTATCACAATGTTTGATTAGAAAAATTGCAATTTCCTCAGGTGTCTTTGAAACAAAACTCTAGAATCTCTGGTAAGTAGTATAAGTTCCTTCCATTGTTCACACACTCCTTCTGAACAGTAGCCCTAATATGTTGGTGAGCCTGTTGCATTGGACAGAACTAGATTAGCACTTTTTTATGTGAAGACCACATTGACAGTACACTAGTTTCACAATGTCTCAGTTTTGGTCTATTCCTGTCTTATACGAGAGGCCTACACACAATTGTGAGGCATTGTTTTTTATCAAAAGAAGTGTGGCAACACTAGGCAGCTATACTTTGCTTTTCATGACAAATTAAAACACATCATTTCACAGAAATACAAGAGAATTCTGTTTTCTGAAACACTGTGTGACATTTGCAGGGTATTTTGTGTAAAAAGTGTAGTGCCATCCAAGCAAGCCCCACACATTGTTAGACCTGACGTTTGATAATGTGCCTGGTCCTTAGTAAGTAAACTTACAAGAGGACGCGCATAGGTCGATGAACCTTTTGAATCGCATGGAGTATCCTAATCATGCAGTGAATACTGAACCAAAAATAAACATCAATAGATCAATATCAAACACTTAAGGAACCCAAAAAGAATACAGTATTAATCAGAAATAACCATTACTCATGAGAAGGTTAATAGTTTTTATTCCCTATTGATTACAATTCTAATCAAAAGTTAGTGTTGCCTTTATTAATCAATCTTTATTTATACATCAAAGAAACCAATATTCTCCAAAGAAAATCATAAGCAACAATGCAGATCATAAGACAGTGATTATCAACAATAATGGAATAATTCAGCAACTCAATTCGTCAGTCATTTGTCACCGTCAACGTCTCCCTTGTCAGCCTACCTAACCAAGATTAGCATCAGCATGTGGGTCTTCATGCAAAAAACAATTTAGAGAAAACATCAATTTGGAAAACTCTATCTAAGAGAGAATTTCTATAACAAAAAGAGCGCAGTTGGTACCTAGAAGAAAAGGCCCAAAATTAATCAGCAACAAGTCAGTCTTCGTCCCCAGGTCATCAATGGTCAGCTATGGATCAGGCTCACAGAGTGTAAGCCCAATTATCAGCACTTCGGACAGCATCTCCTGACGTCATCGACTTTCTCCTTTCTTTTCTTATTTTGCTTCCCTTGTCATGTCTTTTTATTAGGGTCTCACAGTCCATACCGCTAATTGGTCAAACGTCTCGGAAGTTATGACTCTAACCTATAGTTTTTATTTACTGCATTTAAATTTCTGCTTAGGCTTCAGGTTCCATACATTTGATTGGTCCTTCTAGTGATGAGAACATCATCCGGCTCTTCGGGTAACAAATTGTTGCATCTATAGTCTTTATTCAGTGCCTCTATTGTTTAAGTCCTGGGAAAGTACATTTAGCCTACACTACACATAATTGTATCAATTTGACTTCATCATCTCCTGTCCGCTGGTACATTGTAGAATGTTCTAGCAGAGCCATCTGAACTCATACACATTGTGACCACTCCCCGTGGGCACATTTTCTATTGCACACTTTATTTTCTAATATAAATTTCTCTACCCATTTTTCTCATTAATAAACACGCATTAATCATAAGACATTTCTCGAAGTAGCATATCTGCTCCAATAGTCCCTCCTCTGATGACTAAATATGTCATCACACCCTTCTTGTCACAAATTTGTCTCAGATATATTTTGTCTTCTTCTTGAATGTTCCCTATAAATTTGTCCCCTAGGTAGTTCTTCCCTCTCTGATTATTCCTACCGTTTCTCAATTTTACCTTTTGCCACAATTTGCATGACCTCCATAACCCTAAGATGGAAACAATCACAATTAATATTCCCTGAACAATTTTCCACAATACCCCATTCCAAATTTGACTAAACCAATTCCCCACAGAAGCAAATCCATTTCCAACCTTCTCCTAAACCCCTGGTTCCTTTAATTCTTTTAAGTCCTTGCCTGAATTAGATAAATTAGTAAGTAAGGGCCAGATGTAGGTAGGCTTTTGCACCTCGCAAACGGCGAAAAACGCCGTTTGCGAGGTGCAAAAGCCCTCAAGCGATGCAGAAACACATTTTGCGAGTCGGAACCGACTCGCAAAATGTGTTTCTGACTCGCAAATAGGAAGGGGTGTTCCCTTCCTATTTGCGACTCGCACCGCGATTTAAGTTGATTTGTGACCGCGAAAACGGTCGCAAATCAACTCGCAGTTACCATCCACTTGAAGTGGATGGTAACTCATTCGCAAAGGGGAAGGGGTCCCTACGGGACCCCTTCCCCTTTGTGAATGCTCACAAAATTATTTTTTCAGAGCAGGCAGTGGTCCTATGGACCACTGCCTACTCTGAAAAAAACCGAAACAAAAGGTTTCGGTATTTTTTTCTATTTGCAGCTCGTTTTCCTTTAAGGAAAACGGGCTGCAAAGAGAAAAAAAAAACTGCTTTATTTAAAAGCAGTCACGGAGATGGTGGTCTGCTGTCTCCAGCAGGCCACCATCCCCGTGAGTGCCTAGACTCGCTATGGGGTCGCAAACTGCGACCCACCTCATAAATATTTATGAGGTGGGTCTTTGCGACCCCATAGCGAGTTGCAGAAGGTGTCTGAGACACCTTTCTGCATTCCAAATTGCGACTTGCAATTTGCGAGTCGCAGGGACTCGCAAATTGCAAATCGCAATTTGGAATATTTCTACATCTGGCCCTAAGTCTTTTATCTCTTTCTCACTTTCAGGTATAAATGAACAACAATGCCTTGCATTAATCATTTTACAGACTCCGCCGTCTTTCGCTAAAATTATGTCTAAAGCAAGCCTATTTTGAAGCGTCATCGCTCTATCCGCAGCCCATTCAGTATTTACAGGAGTATTGCCCATGTAAAGTTTTTTAGCATATTATCCACAATAGTAGACAATTTTCGTACCTTGTTTGCATTCAAAATAACTCCTACAGAAGGAATTATTGCCCCAAAAATATCTCCCACAATCACAGAAGCGGTTTCCCTCCTCTGCCGCACATGATGTAATTCAGTCACTTTCGGTATTTTCTTTAAATCATCTCTCTGATTAAATCTTAGGGAAAACTATCCCTAAATAGCATGTCCCATACCATCCTCTAGGAAGATGGTA
Source organism: Pleurodeles waltl (assembly GCF_031143425.1). Classification (NCBI taxonomy): domain Eukaryota; kingdom Metazoa; phylum Chordata; class Amphibia; order Caudata; family Salamandridae; genus Pleurodeles; species Pleurodeles waltl. The sequence goes on along the minus strand of NC_090442.1, from coordinate 447,972,174 downwards.
CCAAGCATTAAGTCCACAAATATAATAAATCCCAGGAATCACAGGTTCCGCACCATTCAGCATAAAAGTCCATTTACTCTGAAACAAAAACACATGCCTACACTCACTTGTTCCCACAAATAAAGTGTCAGTGTGTGATTTTAGCCTATATATACAAAGCTTCCCCACGTGTAATGCATCTAAAGCTAATCTCCCTTGTGTTTTAATGGCAATGTAAGCATAGTCATTTTTATGGGTTCTTTTCTCTAGCCCTTTTTCTAATTTCCCTTTAATGCCTTTCCTCTATCATCAGGATGCTTTATAAAGCTCTTTTCCAACGGGGTTAGTAAGCAGGTCAAATTATTACGGTGAGCATAAACAGTTCCAAAAGTTCGTGTTGGCTCAAAGAATCCTCTAACTAATACTATATCATGCTCCTTAGCTATTTTGCTCAAACATCTAATGATGGGTGCAAAAGAAAACACAAGATCATAGTTGGAATAAAAATACTGCATATACTCTTGATTATAGAATTTGGTTATTAGCAAACTACAAGTTATGCCATAGGTTAGGGGTAAACTATGGTACGGAACTCCTCTTCCACCGAGGAAGGGATTTGCGTACACACAAGACAATTCTTTGCATCCATCGTCTCCACATATTCTCTCAACAACCGATAGAAAACATTAGAAGAAAGCTCTCCTCGTGCATTAGTATAATCATGCAAATATTTTTCATCTCACTTAAATCTCTCTAAAGCGGTTAGTGTAGTAGTCTCATGAACAGGAACAATAACAACTTCTCTCATCTCATGAATAGACCTACCCACAATCATTACTATAAACATTATTCCGCACATAATTGCCACTCCAACACTCAAATATCTGCAATATCTAATATTTCTAATGCAATTATTTAACTCAGCCATGATCTGTAAAGAATCAGAAAGTAGAAATAGCTCTTAGATAAGGTGCAACAGAAAAATAAAAAAAATGGACAAATCAAAAATATGCTTTTTTCTTGCGATTCAATTTTTTACACACGGGAACCGTTTTTCTCCTTTGTAAAATCAGTTAGCAGCTTGTTACATCAGATTTTCAAATGTCATCTCAGGTTACCAATGTCTTTTCCAGGTTTATTTTAACAGTCTTTTCTTTAATTTCTCCTTAAGATTAGCTCAACAACTCAGTCTATTGATTCCCTTCAGGTTGCATCAAAACACTGATTCAGAACTTCTTTGTCAAAGCAAAAGGACATGAACTCGTTTTGCCACTCGCTTGTTGCTGCATATGCCCACTCAGGACCTGCGTATCTTCGACTTGCTACTCTCTTTCTTTTCAACCTTCACTCTCCTGCTAGTTCTCCTTCACTTAGTTCATCTTTTCTTGTAGTGTCTACTTCTTCCTCTATTGGTTAATTTATAACCAACTCCTTCTTCTTGCCTATTTGAGATTCAGGCCAATTGTCTCCTTTCCTTGCTCCTTCTGTCAGTAATCTCTTTAAGATTGGACTCTTCGCTTTCCCTCTATCTGTGGTGTTTTCTCTTGATGGACCTGTAACAGGTTCAGGAGGAGTCGGATCACTTTAACTTCTATCCGTCTCGACTCTTTCCCCTTCTAGGTCCGGCACTTGGTCTGCTTGTGCTTCAGCACCGTCTACTTCTGGGAGAACTCCTCCTGTGCTTGGTTCTCCAGTTGCCTCAGTTGGGTTAGACTCTTGCTCTGCTTCTTGTGCTCCTGCACTTTCATCTCTTACTGGGGTAATTGACCCATCTTCCACCAGCTCTGGATCAACTTCAGGCTCAACTTGCTTTGGCTCAGAAAGTGCCACTTGTTTCACTGCTGTTGGTGCTCTCAATAACACTTCTTCATGATCTTGTGGATTCACCACTCTCTTGGTATGGCTCCCATGTATCCAGTTAGGTAGTCCAGCACACTTCACAGCTGTCATAGTTGTTAGCACCACCTGGTATGGGCCCTTCCAACGCAGCTCTCGGCAAGTTTTTTGCACATGCTTTTTAATGACGACCCAATCTCCAGCTCTCAGATTTTGACCTGGATCATGTATGGGTGACAGGGTAACAACCTGCACCTGCTGAGAGAAAGATCGAACCACATCAGCCAGACCTTACACCATATCATCTGTAATACTGACAAGAGCATTTGCTGGAATTGCTGGCAGTCTCATTGCTCTGCCCATGAGAATCTCATGGGGTGACAGTCCTGTCTTTCTGTCAGGTATATTTTGCATTGACATCAACACCAAAGGTAATGCATCTGGGCATTTCAGGTTTGTTGCAGCACACATTTTGGTAATTCTTGATTTTAATGTACCATTCATTTGCTCTACGAGTCCTGATGCTTCTAGACGGTAACTGCAATGCAGTTTCTGCTCAATGTTTAATGCTGCAGATAAGAGTTTGATCACTTCATTATTGAAGTGCATTCCCCTATCTGATTCTAAAGAGATCGGAAATCCGAACCGCGGTATTAGCTCTCTAAGCAACAACTTTGCAACTGTAAGACTGTCATTCCTATGTGTGGGGTAGGCTTCAATCCAATAACTAAACACACACACAATCACCAACACGTACTTCAGTCCATCACATGCAGGCATTTCAATGAAATCCAACTGCATTCTGCTGAATGGTCCTCCTGCTCTTCCAATGTGACTCACATTCACCATCATCCCTTTTCCTACATTTAATTGTTGACCGATCACACATCTATGACATACTGCCTCGGCTGCTTGTCTGAAATTTGGATTAAACCAGTCAACTTTGAACAATCTAACCATGGCATCTCTTTCAATATGTGCTTGGCCATGATATTAGCGGGCCATCTGAGTCAACAAACTATTTGGCAGTACCATCTGGTCCTCCTCATAAACCCAAATTTCATCTGGTCTTTGAATGCATCTAAACTTCAACCAAAGCCTTTTCTCTTCCTTGTCTGCATTTCCCTGCAATGTTTTTAAGTCTTCTAAGGTGTCAATTATTTTTAAAGCAAAACTTGCACAATTTGGCCCTCATTCTGACCTTGGCGGGCGGCGGAGGCCGCCCGCCAAAGTCCCGCCGTCAGGTTACCGTTCCGCGGTCGAAAGACCGCGGCGGTAATTCTGACTTTCCCGCTGGGCTGGCGGGCGGTCGCCTTCAGACCGCCAGCCAGCCCAGCGGGAAAGAGGCTTCCACGATGAAGCCGGCTAGGAATCGAGCCGGCGGAGTGGAAGCTGTGCGACGGGTGCAGTTGCACCCGTCGCGTATTTCACTGTCTGCGCAGCAGACAGTGAAATACATGTAGGGGCCCTCTTACGGGGGCCCCTGCAATGCCCATGCCAGTGGCATGGGCACTGCAGGGGCCCCCAGGGGCCCCGCGACCCCCCCTACCGCCATCCGGATCTCGGCGGTCCGACCGCCGGGATCTGGATGGCGGTAGGGGGGGTCGGAATCCCCGCGGCGGTGCAGCAAGCTGCGCCGCCGCGGAGGATTCAATGGGGCCGCGGTACACTGGCGGGACCCCGCCAGTGGTGCCGGTCCGACCGCGGCTTTACCGCCGCGGTCGGAATCCCCATTGGAGCACCGCCGGCCTGTCGGCGGTGCTCCCGCGGTCCTCCGCCCTGGCGGTCAAAGACCGCCAGGGTCAGAATGACCACCTTTGTTTCTTCTTCAGGCATTAGTTCCCACTTGTCTTCAAACAATATACGGTTCAATGCGCAAAACATAGCGACTTGATCTGCATATCCATTTCCCAAAGAAATGTAATACTGTGGTGGTCATTCTGACCCTGGCGGTCTTTGACCGCCAGGGCGGAGGACCGCGGGAGCACCGCCGACAGGCCGGCGGTGCTCCAATGGGGATTCCGACCGCGGCGGTAAAGCCGCGGTCGGACCGGCACCACTGGCGGGCTCCCGCCAGTGTACCGCCGCCCCATTGAATCCTCCACGGCGGCGCAGCTTGCTGCACCGCCGCGGGGATTCCGACCCCCCCTACCGCCATCCAGATCCCGGCGGTCGGACCGCCGGGATCCGGATGGCGGTAGGGGGGGTCGCGGGGCCCCTGGGGGCCCCTGCAGTGCCCATGCCACTGGCATGTGCATTGCAGGGGCCCCCGTAAGAGGGCCCCTACATGTATTTCACTGTCTGCTGTGCAGACAGTGAAATACGCGACGGGTGCAACTGCACCCGTCGCACAGCTTCCACTCTGCCGGCTCGATTCCGAGCCGGCTTCATCGTGGAAGCCTCTTTCCCGCTGGGCTGGCGGGCGGTCTGAAGGCGACCGCCCGCCAGCCCAGCGGGAAAGTCAGAATTACCGCCGCGGTCTTTCGACCGCGGAACGGTAATCTGACGGCGGGACTTTGGCGGGCGGCCTCCGCTGCCCGCCAAGGTCAGAATGAGGGCCTGTGTCTTTTGGTGGGCACTGCATTTCACCACAGCAATTTCTTCAGGTAACTGAATTGCGTACAACAACTCTTTTATCCGATCGCCATTTCTCACTGGAGTTCCAGTTGAGGTCATAAAACCATGCTGCGACCACAATTGGCCAAAATCATGAACAATTCCAAATCCATATTGACTATCAGTGTAGATTGTGACTCTTAACCTCGCTGAGACATAGCATGCCTTGGAAAGAGCTACTAGTTCTACCACTTGTGCAGAATACACACCTGGAAGCCATGAAGCTTCTAATGTGCCTGTAATTGTACACACAGCATATCCTCCTCTCAGTGTGCCGGTTCCATCTATGAGACACAAACCATCAACAAAAACAATTTGGTAATTTTCTTCTTAATGCATGTCTCTAATATCAGGCCTTGGTTTTGTACATAGTTCAGTTACCTCAAGACAATCATGTTCAATATCTTCCTCTTTTTCAATTTCAACAGTATCACTTGGAAGTAATGTTGCCGGATTCAGCACTGTACATCTTTTCAATGTTACATTTGGAGCCGCCCAATATGCTCATCTCATACCTTGTCAATCTTGCTCCCGTCAAATATTGTGTTTCCGTCCTTGTCAGTAAAATCTCAACAGAATGAGGTACCATTACCATCAAAGGGTATCCCATGACTACCCCCTCACATTGGGAAAGACTTTGACCAAATGTTGCTACTGCGCACAGACAACCTGGTAAAGCTGCTGAAACTGGGTCCAAGGTAGCTGAAAAATAAGCTACTGGGCGTTAAGCACTTCCATGGACCTGTGTCAAGACAGACAAAGAACAAGCATCATGTTCATGACAAAACAATGTGAAAGGCTTTGTGTAATCAGGCATCCCCAACGCTGGAGCTCTGCACAAACTCTCTCTCAATTCGGTGAAAGCCTTAATCTGGTCTTCATCTAATGTAATAGGATCGGTAACTTCCTTATGTGTCAACTGCTTTAAGGGTTTGGCCATTTCGGCAAAATTTGGAATCCACTGTCTACAATACCCTACCTTTCCCAGAAACATTCTGACATCTCTCTGAGAAGTCGGGGGCCTTCTCTCCAGAATCGTAGTGATCCTTTCTTTAGAAATTCTTCTCAAACCCTTCTCAATCTGATGTCCCAAATATTTCACTGACTTCTGACAATAGTGTATTTTCACAGGCAAGACTTTGGGCCTGATTCTAACTTTGGAGGACGGTGTTAAACCGTCCCAAAAGTGGCGGATATACCACCTACCGTATTACGAGTCCATTATATCCTATGGAACTCGTAATACGGTAGGTGGTATATCCGCCACTTTTGGGACGGTTTAACACCGTCCTCCAAAGTTAGAATCAGGCCCTTTATGTCCAAAACTCTCCCAAATGATTCAACAGGGCAATCAAATCATGCTTACACTCGTCCCTTGTTCTGGATGCAATCAACAAATCACCAATGTACTGCACAAGAGTCGATTGGCATGGCAATTCCAATATCTCCAGATTCTTCTTCAGGATCTTATTAAACAGGGATGGTGACTCTGTATACCCTTGTGGAAGCCTGCACTAGCTGTAGACTCTGTCTAGGAATTTAAAACTAAAAAGAAACTGACGATCCTCATGAAGTGGCACAGAAAACAAAGCTTGTGACAGATCTACCACTGTGAACTACTCCGCATCACAAGGAATCTAAAACAGTATCACTGCTGGATTGGGCACAATCGGATAACATTTAACCACCATGTCATTCACTTTACGCAAATCCTGTACAACTCTTACTTTCCCACATGGATTTTTCAAACCCATTATCGGTGAATTATACGGGCTGCTCATCTTCATAGGCATTGTTAACTATCATTGCAGATGCTTGTTCTTCTTCATCATCACTATTTGTCTGGACTTCTATCCCTGTGTCTGAACAATTGATGGAAAATTTAGTCTTGCACAACAAATCTCTACCCAATAAGGATACAGGACTCGAATTGCATACCACAAATCTATGCATTCCCAAATAATTTCCAATTTCAACTTGCACTTGTTCCGTGATTGGATTTGTCAAATGTCTGTTCTCCACTGCCACAACTTGCACTGTTCTGCCTGAAAGAGGTAAATTTGGAACTTTTATGCTTCTTACTGTAGAGCGTGTAGCTCCTGTATCAACCAAGAATGAGACCTTGCAACCCATTACTTTTCCCTTTCAAAAGGCCCTCTTTGATCTACTCCTAGGGAAGCGGCAAGCATACAGGCTCCTTCATCCGAACTGTCACTCATACACTCTTCGTATATTTCATCCTCACTGTAAAATGGAAACTGGTGCACTATTACTATTGTCTTGTCTTAGACCTGTGACCTGCTGAGTAAGCATCACCTGTTGCTGTTCCATCGGGGCTTGAGGTATTTGCATTTGCTGTCTTGGTACCATGGGAACCTGCTACTGTACTGGTGGTAATGGAGCAAATTGTGCACGCTGCACTGGTAGGAAATGTTGCCCTCGCTTCTGAATATTAGGAAAAAGTCAATTTATTCTCATGAATTTCACAGTTTGAACTGTACTGACGTCACCTTGCTGAACCACACCATCCTGCATCATCAATGGATATTCCTGCTTCCAGTGTCCCATGTTTTCGCACAAATGAAACGGTAACATCCTTTTCATACCCTGCATGTCATTCTGAACAACCACAGTTCTTAAGGCCTTTTGCGAATCCGAAATAGCGATTTTTAAGAAATCGCTATTTCTTATTCGCAAAATGCAATGTATCACATTTGCGATTCAGTGATAGCGATTTCTTAAAAATCGCAAATGCTATTACCAAATTGCAAATTGCGATACCGGCCCCCATTCGCACCTATGGGCCTGTAGGCCCATATTTGCGAATTTTTTGCATTTCCAAAATTGCGAATTCCTAACTGGAATTTGCAACTTTTGGAAATGCAAAGTCCAGGGTGCTGGTGGCCTTAGGCCCCCTCTGCTGCACCCCAAAATATTTTTTTACAACATGTAAGGTGCACACATGCCAAAAGGGCATGTGTGCTTTACATGTAAATTTTTAAAATGCATTTTCAATGCATTTTTAAAATTTGCACATGGTTACCACCAAGTTCAACTTGCTGGTAAATAGTGATTCCTTAATGCCCAATTCGCATTAAGGAATTGCTTGTTACATGTGCTTTTGAAATCGCAAAAAAGGATTCCTTATTTGCGATTTCTTATTTAGAGAGTCGGAATTTGCGACTCTCTAAATAGGATCTAAATTTTAAGGAATCGCTATCTTAGCGATTCCTTAAAATTGCATTCAGAATGCCTTTGATACATTCTAAAATGGCTTTTTGCATTCGTAAACGGGCATTCGCACCATTTGCGAATGCAAAAAGCTTTGATACATCTGGCCCTAAATCTGGACCGTGCATCATATACATGCCACGCCCTCTGCCCCTCACTCGAGGTTGGAACATGACAGCTCTCTGTTGTGGCGGCATCAGTGGTACTAAAGCTCCCTGCGCTCCTGTTTGGGCTGCTTTAATTTGCATCACCATTGCCTTTTCTTTTGAATTCTTTTGTTTCAACTCAATCTCGTCACTACAATATTTTGCATATTGCAACACCTCATCAATTGGTTTTGCTTGCCAGCAAATTAAATTATTCTTAATCATCTGTCCCACCTCTGGTCTTAGACCTTCAACAAATCTGAACACAAAATGCAACATGTCTTTCGGCTCGATTGCTTCCTTACCACTGTACTCTTTGAATGCTTTTAACAATCTCTCATAGTAACTGTGTATTGATTCTTTAGACTCTTGGACTGTTCTATCAATCCGCTGCCAATCAATGTTTTTGGGAGAAATCTTTGTCTTCAGGAACTCACCTTCTAATAATTTTTCATTACCTTCGGTGAAGGTGCACCTGTTACCTTGTCCCTTTCTGGTTCACTCGTTGGCCAGTCTACTGCTCTCTTACACTCGACCCACAAGTCTGCTGGAACCACTATCTCCAATAACGTGTTCAAGTCTTCCCACAAACATTTGGAAAGCTTCACAAATCTCTTGGTCTGTTGATAACATTCAACTGGCTTCTCTCTCAATTTTGGATACTCATTTGTAAAAGATAATATGTCACTCCTGTGCCATGGAACATGAACAAATTGCCCCCCTGGAATTTCCCTCATTGGAAGCATTTTAACTGATTCCCCCTTATCAACACCTTCCGCCCCTTCTTGAGAATCTTTCTTCCGTTTATCTTTTTTTCTTTGTCCATCTACTTTCCCACTTCTCTAATGCTCCCCAAATCTGCGCACTCTGCAGCAGTTCTCTCATGTGTGCTTTCATTCCTGCTGAGTGCATGTGCTCGAAATCCTTTGCTTCAAAATATAACCTGTAGCTACGTTTTTAAATGCTTTGTCTTCTCAATGTCAATGTCATGTTTTTCTGCTAACTCTGCTAGCTTCTGGTGTATTTTAATCACTTCTCTTGCAATCTTTGGGCATAAGTACCTCAGCTCTTCTTCTGTGTATGATTCTAATCCATTCACACCTATTGTCCCCTCTACTAATTCAGTGGCTTCTATGTTCAGTCTAACACAATTTATCTGATCCTCACCCTTGGATGCATTCTGGGGAGTGTTTAAACTGTCTAACCATTCACTTAATTACTGAGCTGTCAATCCCTGTTATGAAATATTATTTGCATTCGGCACTGGTAGCTGTTGTACTATTGCACCTGAAGTTTGCGGTGTCAGGAGTCTCAAATGCTGACTTGTATTTGGGCCATTTACTGCATCTGGAAGCGGCACAAGTGGACTAAGATCCATTAGCGGGCGAGATCCATTGAAAGTTTGTCCAGCAGACGACATTAGCTGTGCAGGATCGCTCACCCCCCTCCTTACGAGGCTCTGTGATACTTAATTCTGCTCTCCTGCATCTGACTTTTTTTGTGCAAATAAGGGTACCGCTGGACCAACAGTAATCAGTAGCGATATTGCATCTGGAGCTGCTCCAGAACCTGCACCTTTTGTGAATGCTACCCCCATTGCCTGATTCATAACTGGTGTAAGATCTGACGGCGTTTCTGTCAGTGGTGTAAACTTTGGTAGACCCTGTGCTTGAGCTGAAGGCAACAGCATTGGTGTTGGATCTGTCTGAATCAGCATTGGCGTTGGAAGCACCTGTTCCCTCTGCACCATAATGTTCGAGCCTGTCTCAAGTACTGGCACATCTGGATAAATTCTCTGCACTGAGGGTGTATGTACCTGCGCCTGAATTACAGTACTAGTTCCTGCATTAGGTGTATTATGTACTACCCCTGCCAATTGTCCGCCTTCTGCCTGTACAGCTCCCTCGGCTCCCTGTACTTGTGCCGCATAAGCTGTAGGAGCAGTAACATTAGTGCCTGGACCCCTGCAGAGGTTGTTGAAGGTGGAGGTCAATCTCTCAACAACTGCGTAATGAGATCCTCAACATCAGAATCATCATCATCTACATAGGACTTTCTCTTTTTCTTTCTTCCTCCACTCTCATCCTCCTTGGCACTATCTTCCTTCTCTGCCGTGTCTCCCTCTGCAATAGAAGGAAACAATTTAACCTCCTGTAGTGTCGCCATCCTCCATCTCTTTTGCTCCCAATCCCATCTGTTTCAGCTAATGATTTTTCCATTCGCTTCATCCTGCTTTTGAACTTCATCTCTTGTTGCCATCTAGCCATAGCTACCAAACCGTCAAAGCTTCAAACTGTGCTGGTCTCAGTAATGGCTTCATGTCATACAATGACATCCGCAATTGATCCAAGATTCTCAAATTAAACATTCCATACTCCGGAAACGCTAAAGACCCCTGATTCTTTGTTAACTTGCACCATTGCTTTCACCTTAAACATGGTGCTACACCTCGTTCCGCCATTACAAAATAAGCCTGAGAATCCTCTGGTGGGGTTGGCTCCCCCACTGATGCCTGAATGTATGTATCGCCCCTCACAGCACTCCTGAATGCCTTGCAAAAACTTAATTTTGTTAATTATGTTTACTTTTGATTCAATGATGAAATGACTTATACTCCCAAGATTCCCTTCACCTGCTTACTCAACCAATAGCCTCTTACGGACTGCTGCCAATTCAGTTGCTGCTCTTCTTTTCAACCAACCTATCCCAGTGCGGCACACCTTGACGTCATACTCACACACAGCGGCTGACAAAGTCTTGCGGCTTGTTCTCCTTAACTCGATTCACGCAACTAAAGCAAAAGTATTGCGAGCACTTACCAAAACCCAATAACTAAAACAAACCTGCTGGTTTACTACAGGAAGGGACACAATCGCTTCAGAGACCTTACGGATTTTCACTAATGACTCTCTTGGCTCATATAGCTATTCCTCTTTTTCAGTCCCCACATTCGCAAGCAAAATTTAACCCGCAAATTTTACTCTCAACTGATCAATGGGTCTGTTCGGGTGCACATAGAATTCGCCAAATCCCAGTTGAATTTCTTCCACCCAATTATCAAACTCACCGACTAGTTGACCACGCCCGATCAACCTACTAAACCAGGCAGATTAGAACATGTAACCAAGTGTCTCCTACACTTGTCAATATACTCCGGAGTCTTAGGCCACGCAGGGTCCGTACAACACCAGCAACCATGTGGATAATGTTTTAGCACAAAGCGCCACACACATCTGAAGTTCAACAACTTTCCTACTCTCATACTACAGAGTACGCACACTCCTACTCACCTCATATAGAGAACTCAGACTCCCTACTAACCTCACATACCCCACAATTCACCTGTGATTTGCTTAAGCCTGTGCAAGCACAACCTACCACTTTTACACTATCTCAAAACACGCCGAGAACATCCCCAACTTTACTTGCAGGATCCAGGATCTGGGAAAGTCATTTCTGGGCTTAAGGAGACATCATCTTTGCTACCATTGCCATTTTAGAAAAATATAATTAAAATCTGATAAAATACAAACAACTAATCCTAACTTAAACTAGTACCATAACCAATAATCACCTCTTAACTAGTTCTCCAAAGAAACTAACCATCAAGCTGCTACCAAAAACTGATAGCGCGCCTGGTCCTTAGTAAGTAAACTTACAAGGGGGCGCGTATAGGTCGATGAACCTTTAACCTGTTCTGTGCCTTGGACGAGGCACAGAACACAGAGCGCGCCCCCCGTGCATCCCCCTCCCCCCCCAAGGCAGGGATGGAAGGGGAAGACCTTCCCCTTCCACCCCCGATCCCCCGGGCCGGCAATCCGATGACGTCAGCGCGCGCACAGCGCGCCGACGTCATCTAGTGTTGCCGGGCGCGCTGGAAGCCATTTGCTTCCAGCGCGCAAGGAGGAAAGGTGAGTCCTTTCCGTTTTTGGGGGGCGGGGGGGGTGAAAACAGACACGGGGGAAAAGGAAAGGGTTTTTCCTTTCCCCCTGTGCCTGTTTTCACAAGATTCCTGCTCCACGATCGCGGGCAGGGCCCGCGATCGTGGAGCAGGAATCTCCACTAGGACACCAGGGATTTTCTTCTTAGTTTATTTTGGGGGCGACCCCTTGGGCGATTTTTGGGCGGATCTGCCCCCAAGGGGGGGGGGGGCGAAAACGACTAGACACCAGGGATTTTATTTTGGGTGTATATTTTGGGGGCAACCCCTTGGGCAAGGGTCGCCCCCCCCAGGGGCAATTTTTTTTTGTATTTCGCCCCCCCTTGGGGGCAGATCGCCTTTTTTTTCGGCGGATCTGCCCCTGGGGGGTGAAATCCACTAGACACCAGGGATTTATTTTTATTGTAAAGTTTCTTTTGGGGGCGACCCCTTGGGCATGGGTTGCCCCACTGGGGGGCTATTTTTTTAGTATTTGCCCCCCCCCCTGGGGGCAGATTGCCAATTTTTGGGCTGATCTGCCCCCAAGGGGGGGGGGGGGCGAAATCCACTAGACACCAGGGATTTTGTTTTTTTTGTTTATTTTGGGGGCAACCCCTTGGGCAAGGGTCGCTCCCCTGGGGGGCTATTTTTATTTTCTGTTTCTGCCCCCCGATGGCAGACCAGCCATTTTTTGGACGATCTGGCCCCCGGGGGGTGGAAGCACACTAGGCGCCAGGGATTGTGTGGTATGTGTGTGTGTGGTGTGTGTTTAGGGGCACCCCTTGGGCAACGGTCGCCCCCCTAAAGTGGGGAAAGTTCGTATTGGCCATCTCTGCCCCTATTTTTGTAGGCCCATCTGCCCCCAAGGAGGGCAGAAATCACCAATACGGCTGGGAATTTTTTGTTTTGTTTTGTGTTGTGCTGGGTGTGCCCCCTTTGGGAAGGGTCGCCCCCTAAAGGGGCACAAAGGTGTTGCCCATTTCTGGTCCCGTAGTGGGAAGATTGGCCAATTTTTTTATGCCCATCTACCCCCGAGGGGGGCAGGATCCACTTAGGTACCAGGGACAACTTCTAAGTTCTTGGTGGTGGGGTGTTTGTCAACTGGCAAAGTATTTGTATTTGTGATTATTACAATTTATTTCTTCTTTTTCTTCTAGTTCAACGCTTTTGCTTCCTTTGCTGTGGATCTTTGCGGTTTTGGCAGTAGTTGTCCTGCGGTTTTCATAGTTGCATGTTTTAGGTGAGTGAAAGCAATTTACTCCAAAGGAGTATTGTTGACATGCATGAATGACATGTATGTAGGTGGTGTACTAAATGCAGTATTGTGTGTTTGACATTGTCCTTAGATTTGAGCACAGTGATGTCTGTGTTGTCATATGTCTAATTTGCTTTTTTTTTTTTTTTTTTTAGTGGGATATCATTGGTGATTGCTGTGTCTGTGCAGAGTAGTTGCTTGGTGAGTAGCTTTTTCAGGCAAGTGAGTGGTATAGTTTTTTGTAGTACATAACTCTTTGTGATAAAGCTACACTTTGTTTATTACTTATTTTAGTGCTAGTTGTTGTTGGCAATCCATTTGTTGTTAGGATCATGGCTAGCCGCAAAGTGACTGCTCAGCAGGTTGTTCGCATGCTCTTTGAGTCGTCTTCAGACCATGATTACGACACTGACTCTGCATCTGAGGCAGAGGAGGAAGCAGGAGATTCTGGAAGTGAGTTTTCTGTCCGAGAGTATTCTTCTGATGAGGAAGCTACTCTCAGTGCAGATGAAGGGCCTGTGTTAGAGGAGGACATTGATGTGCCAAGAGTGCAGCAGCCTGCGGCTGAAGGGTTTCCCATTAGAAGACCTGACACCTGGATTGCCCCAAACATGGAGCAGCCACAGTTACCTGCATTTACTGGTCTCCCAGGGTGTAGAGTTAATACGGAAAACTTTTTGCCTGTCCATTTCTTTCACTTGTTTATGGACAATGTATTTTTTAAAGAGATTGTGGAGCAGACAAATGTGTATGCAGAGCAATATTTGCGGGACAACGCTGCCAGACTTAAGCCTCAGTCTAGAGCTACTCAGCGAGTTCCCACAAATCTGGAAGAGATGAAAAGGTTTTTAGGTTTGTCTTTTTTGATGGGGTTGATCAGGAAGCCGTCACTGGCTTCTTATTGGTCTACTAGTCCCTTGATGGCAACTGCTATATTTCCTGCAACTATGACACGTAATCGGTATTTGCTTCTTCTTCGTATGCTGCATTTTGTAGACAATGCTTTAGCCTTGCCACGAGATCACCCTGATTGTGACCGTCTTTTTAAGATTTGGCCTGTCCTTGATCATTTTGTGGATCGGTTTTCAGAGGTCTATGTTCCAGGTAAAGAGATAAGTGTGGACGAGTCTTTGGTCCTTTTCAAGGGGCGTTTAGTTTTTAAGCAGTACATTCCTAGTAAGAGGGCACGGTATGGGATTAAATTGTATCTGCTTTCTGAAAGCAGTACAGGATATGTGTATAATTTCCGGGTCTACACTGGTAGGGATTCCAGTATTGACGCTCCTGGTTGTAAGGCAACTTTTGGAGTTAGCGAAAAAATTGTGTGGGAACTTGCTAGACGGCTGTTTAACAAAGGTCACCATTTGTACGTAGATAATTTCTACACTGGAGTGCAGTTGTTCAAGGAGTTGTTTAGGGTGGACACTGTTGCTTGTGGCACAATCTGTTCTAACCGGAAAGGCTATCCAATGGAGCTTGTCTGTAAAAAACTTGAGAGGGGACAGTGCAGTGCCTTGCGGAATAATGAGCTGCTAGCTCTGAAATTTTCAGACAGGAGGGATGTGTACATGCTATCGACCATCCATGATGAGAGTACTTCCCCTGTGGCTGTTTGGGGTCAGGTTGCGGAAGTGCGCAAACCTGCTTGCATTTTGGACTACAATAGGCACATGGGTGGTGTTGATAGAGTAGATCAGAGGTTGGAACCTTACACTGCTCTTCGTAAGTCTTATGTGTGGTATAAAAAGTTGGCCCTACATTTATTTCATTTGGCAACTTTTAATGCCTTTATTGTATTCAAGGATTGTTCACCTGAGTCAAGGATGACATTTGTTAAATTTCAGGAGTCGGTGATAAAAAGCCTTATTGTGGTGGAACCGGCAAGAGTTCCTAGAGTAGAAGTGGTGGAGGATGTGGCTAGATTGAAAGATCGGCACTTTCCAGATCACATTCCTCCCACTCCCAAAAAAGACTTGCCCACAAAGAAATGTAGAGTATGTGCCCGGAGATTAATCCGGAGGGAGAGCCGGATGTACTGCCCCGAATGCCCTTCAAAGCCTGGGCTGTGTGTGCCCGGCTGTTACAGAAGTTACCATACCAAAAAAAAATTCTGGGAAATACCGTGAGCGTAAGCTGTCTGTTTTATATTTTCATATGTTTCACGGTTGGCATCTCTGTCATGTACTTATTTAGAG
This sequence comes from Pleurodeles waltl, assembly GCF_031143425.1. Classification (NCBI taxonomy): domain Eukaryota; kingdom Metazoa; phylum Chordata; class Amphibia; order Caudata; family Salamandridae; genus Pleurodeles; species Pleurodeles waltl. Next base: position 447,956,997 of record NC_090442.1, on the reverse strand, counting down.
CTTTTGTGTTTGTAGTTTTGTGCTTATTTTATAATTAGTGGGGCATTTCCTGTCGCAGGCGCTAGGCCTACCCACACAAGTGAGGTATCATTTTTATCGGGAGACTTGGGGGAACGCTGGGTGGAAGGAAATTTGTGGCTCCTCTCAGATTCCAGAACTTTCTGCCACAGAAATGTGAGGAACATGTGTTTTTTTAGCCAAATTTTGAGGTTTGCAAAGGATTCTGGGTAACAGAACCTGGTCTGAGCCCCGCAAGTCACCCCATCTTTGATTCCCCTAGGTCTCTAGTTTTCAGAAATGCACAGGTTTGGTAGGGTTCCCTAGGTGCCGGCTGAGCTAGAGGGCAAAATCTACAGGTAGGCACTTCGCCAAAAACTCCTCTGTTTTCTTCCAAAAATTTGGATGTGTCCACGTTGCGCTTTGGGGCGTTTCCTGTTGCGGGCGCTAGGCATACCCACACAAGTGAGGTATCATTTTTATCGGGAGACTTGGGGAAACGCTGGGTGGAAGGAAATTTGTGGCTCCTCTCAAATTCCAGAACTCTCTGCCACAGAAATTTGAGGAACATGTGTTTTTTTAGCCAAATTTTGAGGTTTGCAAAGGATTCTGGGTAACAGAACCTGGTCCGAGCCCCGCAAGTCACCCCATCTTGGATTCCCCTAGGTCTCTAGTTTTCAGAAATGCACAGGTTTGGTAGGTTTCCCTAGGTGCCGGCTGAGCTAGAGGCCAAAATCTACAGGTAGGCACTTCGCAAAAAACTCCTCTGTTTTCTTCCAAAAATTTGGATGTGTCCACGTTGCGCTTTGGGCCGTTTCCTGTTGCGGGCGCTAGGCCTACCCACACAAGTGAGGTATCATTTTTATCGGGAGACTTGGGGGAACGCTGGGTGGAAGGAAATTTGTGGCTCCTCTCAGATTCCAGCACTTTCTGCCACAGAAATGTGAGGAACATGTGTTTTTTTAGCCAAATTTTGAGGTTTGCAAAGGATTTTGGGTAACAGAACCTGGTCCGAGCCCCGCAAGTCACCCCATCTTGGATTCCCCTAGGTCTCTAGTTTTCAGAAATGCACAGGTTTGGTAGGTTTCCCTAGGTGCCGGATGAGCTAGAGGCCAAAATCTACAGGTAGGCACTTCGCAAAAAACACCTCTGTTTTCTTTAAAAAATGTGGATGTGTCCACGTTGCGCTTTGGGGCGTTTCCTGTCGTGGGCGCTAGGCCTACCCACACAGGTGAGGTATCATTTTTATCGGGAGACTTGGGGGAACGCTGGGAGGAAGGAAATTTGTGGCTCCTCTCAGATTCCAGAACTTTCTGCTAAAGAAATGTGAGGAACATGTTTTTTTTAGCCAAATTTTGAGGTTGGCAACGGATTCTGGGTAACAGAACCTGGTCCGAGCCCCGCAAGTCACCCCTCCTTAGATTCCCCTACGTCTCTAGTTTTCAGAAATGCACAGGTTTGGTAGGTTTCCCTAGGTGCCAGCTGAGCTAGAGGCCAAAATCTACATGTAGGCACTTCACAAAAAACACCTCTGAATTCTTTCAAAAATGTGGATGTGTCCACGTTGCGCTTTGGGGCGTTTCCTGTCGCGGGCGCTAGGCCTACCCACACAAGTGAGGTATCATTTTTATCGGGAGACTTGGGGGAACTCTGGGTGGAAGGAAATTTGTGGCTCCTCTCAGATTCCAGAACTTTCTGCCACAGAAATGTGAGGAACATGTGTTTTTTTAGCCAAATTTTGAGGTTTGCAAAGGATTCTGGGTAACAGAACCTGGTCCGAGCCCCGCAAGTCACCCCATCTTGGATTCCCCTAGGTCTCTAGTTTTCAGAAATGCACAGGTTTGGTAGGTTTCCCTAGGTGCCGGCTGAGCTAGAGGCCAAAATCTACAGGTAGGCACTTCGCAAAAAACACCTCTGTTTTCTTCCAAAAATTTGGATGTGTCCACGTTGCTCTTTGGGGCGTTTCCTGTCGCGGGCGCTAGGCCTACCCACACAAGTGAGGTATCATTTTTATCGGGACACTTGGGGGAACGCTGGGTGGAAGGAAATTTGTGGCTCCTCTCAGATTCCAGAACTTTCTGCCACAGAAATGTGAGGAACATGTGTTTTTTTAGCCAAATTTTGAGGTTTGCAAAGGATTCTGGTTAACAGCACCTGGTCCGAGCCCCGCAAGTTACCCCATCTTGGATTCCCCTAGGTCTCTAGTTTTTAGAAATGCACAGGTTTGGTAGGTTTCCCTAGGTGCCGGCTGAGCTAGAGGCCAAAATCTACAGGTAGGCACTTCGCAAAAAACACCTCTGTTTTCTTCCATAAATTTAGATGTGTCCACGTTGCGCTTTGGGCCGTTTCCTGTCGCGGGCGCTAGGCCTACCCACACAAGTGAGGTATAATTTTTATCGGGAGACTTGGGGGAACGCTGGGTGGAAGGAAATTTGTGGCTCCTCTCAGATTCCAGAACTTTCTGCCAAAGAAATGTGAGGAACATGTGTTTTTTTAGCCAAATTTTGAGGTTTGCAAAGGATTCTGGGTAACAGAACCTGGTCCGAGCCCCGCAAGTCACCCCTCCTTGGATTCCCCCAGGTCTCTAGTTTTCAGAAATGCACAGGTTTGGTAGGTTTCCCTTGCTGCCGGCTGAGCTAGAGGCCAAAATCTACAGGTAGGCACTTCGCAAAAAACACCTCTGTTTTCTTCCAAAAATTTGGATGTGTCCACGTTGCGCTTTGGGGCGTTTCCTGTCGCGGGCGCTAGGCCTACCCACACAAGTGAGGTATCATTTTTATTGGGAGACTTGGGGGAACGCTGGGTGGAAGGAAATTTGTGGCTCCTCTCAGATTCCAGAACTTTCTGCCAAAGAAATGTGAGGAACATGTGTTTTTTTAGCCAAATTTTGAGGTTTGCAAAGGATTCTGGGTAACAGAACCTGGTCCGAGCCCCGCAAGTCACCCCTCCTTGGATTCTCCTAGGTCTCTAGTTTTCAGAAATGCACAGGTTTGGTAGGTTTCCCTAGGTGCCGGCTGAGCTAGAGGCCAAAATCTACAGGTAGGCACTTCGCAAAAAACAGCTCTGTTTTCTTTCAAAAATTTGGAAGTGTCCACGTTGCGCTTTGGGGCGTTTCCTGTCGCGGGCGCTAGGCCTACCCACACAAGTGAGGTATCATTTTTATTGGGAGACTTGGGGGAACATAGATTAACAAAACAAGTGTTATTGCCCCTTGTCTTTCTCTACATTTTTTCCTTCCAAATATAGGAGGGTGTGTAAAAAAGCCATCTATTTGAGAAATGCCCTGTAATTCACATGCTAGTATGGTCACCCCGGAATTCAGAGATGTGTAAATAACCACTGCTCCTCAACACCTTATCTTGTGCCCTTTTTGGAAATACAAAGGTTTTCTTGATAGCAATTTTTTACTCTTTATATTTCAGCAAATGAATTGCTGTATACCCGGTATAGAATGAAAACGCACTGCAGGGTGCAGCTCATTTATTGGCTCTGGGTTCCTCGGGTTCTTGATGAACCTACAAGCCCTATATATCCCCGCAACCAGAGGAGTCCAGCAGACGTAACGGTATATTGCTTTCGATAATCTGACATTGCAGGGAAAAGTTACAGAGTAAAACGTAGAGAAAAATTGATGTTTTTTTCACCTCAATGTCAATATTTTTCTTTTTCAGTTGTTGTTTTCTGTAGGAAAGCCTTGTAGGATCTACACAAATGACCCCTTGCTGAATTCAGCATTTTGTCTACTTTTCAGAAATGTTTAGGTTACTGGGATCTAGCATTGGTTTCATGCCCATTTCTGTCACTGACTGGAAGGAGGCTGAAAGCACAAAAAATTGCAAAAATGGGGTATGTCCCAGTAAAATGCCAAAATTGTGTTGAAAACTTCGGTTTTCTGATTCAAGTCTGCCTGTTCCTGAAAGCTGGGAAGCTGCTGAGTTTAGCACCGCAAACCCTTTGTTGATGCCATTTTCAGGGGAAAAACCACAAGCCTTCTTCTGCAGCCACTTTTTCCAATTTGTTTGAAAAAAACGAAATTTTCACTGTATTTTGGCTAATTTCTTGGCCTCCTTCAGGGGAACCCACAAAGTCTGGGTACCTCTAGAATCCCTAGGATGTTGGAAAACAAGGACGCAAATTTGGCTTGGTTAGCTTATGTGGACAAAATGTTATGAGGGCCTAAGCGCGAACTGCTCCAAATAGGCAAAAAAAGGCCTGGCACAGGAGGGGAAAAGGCCTGGCAGCGAAGGGGTTAAATTGCATGGAGTATCCTAATCATGCAGTGATTACTGAACCAAGAATCAACATCAATAGATTAATATCAAACACTTAAGGAACCCAAAAAGAATACTATATTAATCAGAAATAACCATTACTCATGAGAAGGTTAATAGTTTTTATCCCTTATTGATTACAATTTTAATCAAAAGTTAGTGTTGCCTTTATTAATCAATCGTTATTAATACATCAAAGTAACCAATATTCTCCAAAGAAAATCATAAGCAACAATGCAGATCATAAGACAGTGATTATCAACATTAATGGAATAATTCAGCAATTCAATTTGTCAGTCATTTGTCACCGTCAACGTCTCCCCTGTCAGCCTACCTAACCAAGATTAGTATCAGCATGTGGGTCTTCATGCAAAAAACAATTTAGAGAAAACATCAATTTGGAAAAATCTACCTAACAGAGAATTTCTATTAAAAAAAACAGTGCAGTTGGTACCTAGAAGAAATGGCACAAAATTAGTCAGTCACATTTTCACAGCTACATATCCAGAATGGATCAGCAACAAGTCAGTCTTTGTCCCCAGGTCATCAATGGTCAGCTACGGATCAGGCTCACAGAATGTAAGCCCAATTATCAGCACTTCGGACACCGTCTCCTGACATCATCGACTTTCTCTTCTCTGTTCTGATTTCGCTTCCCTTGTCATGTCTTTTTATTAGGGTCTCTCAGTCCGTCCCACTAATACTCTAACCTATGGTTTTTATTTACTGCATCTAAATTTCTGCTTAGGCTTCAGGTTCCATAAATTTGATTGGTCCTTCTAGTGATGAGAACATCATCCGGCTCTTAGGGTAACAAATTGTTGCATCTATAGTCTTTAGTCAGTGCCTCTATTGTTCAAGTCCCGGGAAAGTACATCTAGCCTACACTACACATAATTGTATCAATTTGACTTCATAATCTCCTGTCTCCTTGTACGTTGCAGAATGTTCTAGCAGAGCCATCTGAACTTTGCACAGTTCAAGGTCCTTCACTCTGGTTACCAGTCTTCGCAAGCCTTGTCGAGTCTTCACATTGTAAGCAGGCAAAGCCCAGTGGAACCAGGCCTTTAGTCCGGCTAAGTTAAGAGTGCGAATTAACACAAAACATAAGTTATACATCCAGTTATGATATATTAATACATTTTTCATAGATTTTCTCATTATTTAGCATCTGTTAATACACCTGGTGACCACTCCCGTGGGCACATTTTCTATTACACACGTTTTTTTCTAATATTAATTTCTCTATGCATTTTTTCTCATTAATAAACACACATTAATCATTATAAATTTCTTGAATTAGCATATCCGCTACATCACATTCTTGATGTAATATTACCCCAGACTTTTTGTCTTCACTCCCTTTTTTGCTGAATTTGGTTTGGTTGGTATTAGGACTCTGTGCACTATACCCTGCTAACCAGTGGTAAAATATGTGTGCTCTCCCTTAAACATGGTAAAATTAGTTTGCACCTAAATGACACATTTAATTTACTGATAAGTCTCACAGGGCCTCTAAATTGAATGCTAACTGGACGCCAGCACTCATTGTGCCACCGTCTAACACAGCACTATAAAACATGCATCAGACCTATCACTGCAGCCTGCAGTGCAGTTTTAAACTGACATTTTGAACAGGCAAAATACACCTTTGACAGACCCATACCTTCCATTTTGATACATATAAGTCATCCATAACATAGGCCTTAAAGAACCATAGGGCAGGGTATATTGTATTTAAAAAGTATGACATGGGTGGTTAAGTTTTACATGTCATGACAGTGTAAAACCGCTGATGCCGTTTTTCACTGTGGCGGTACTATCTTTCCCTTAGATTAAAAGGGGTTACCATAATACACTAAATCAGTGATACTTTTAATTTGGGACTAGATAGATAAATGTTTCTTCCACTCATTTGAACTGTAAATATAAAGCAGTTTAATAGAAAAGTCAGCTTTTAAATTACTCTTCTGACAATGCCAGTTTTAAATAGTTGCCATTTTTCTGCTTAAACCAAGTGTGCTTTTCTGCTAGTGTCCAGGTTCACATGGCTGTGAATGGCTGTCCTGTGGTATGTTGTTTATTCCTTCCTGACATGGGTGTGCTAGTGCGCCTGGTCCTTAGTAAGTAAACTTACAAGGGGACGTGCATAAGCCGATTACCCATTTGATTTGCATGGAGTATCCCAGACATGTAGGCCCTCATTCTGATTCTGGCGGGCGGCCTCCGCCACCCGCCAGAATTCAGCCCTCCATAATACCGCTCCGCGGTCAAAAGACCGCGGAGGGTATTATGAGTTTTTCCCTGGGCTGGCGGGCGGTCTCCAAAAGACCGCCCGCCAGCCCAGGGAAAAACTCCCTTCCCACGAGGATGCCGGCTCGTAATCGAGCCGGCGGAGTGGGAAGGTGCGACGGGTGCTACTGCACCCGTCGCGTATTTCACTGTCTGCTACGCAGACAGTGAAATACTAGCGGGCCCTCTTACGGGGGCCCTGCAGTGCCCATGCCATTGGCATGGGCACTGCAGGGGCCCCCAGGGGCCCCACGACAATCCTTACCGCCATCCTGTTCCTGGCGGGCAAGCCGCCAGGAACAGGATGGCGGTAAGGATTGTCAGAATACCCTCGGCGGCGCAGCGAGCTGCGCCGCCTTGGAGGATTCTTAGGGGCAGTGGAAAACCGGCGGGAGACCGCCGGTTTTCCCTTTCTGACCGCGGCCAAAGCGCCGCGGTCAGAATGCCCAAGGGAGCACCGCCGGCCTGTCGGCGGTGCTCCCGCCCCCGTTGGCCCTGGCGGTTCTCTACCGCCAGGGTCATAATGAGGCCCGTAGTGACCAATGTTATCAATAATCAATATAACCACTAAGAAAATCATTAATCCTTAGTCAATTATATCAACATTTCATGAATAATCACAACTCAATATACGTTTTAACAATTTTTTATTTCTCCATTAGATACAATACTAATACATATGGTTACTTCACACTTTATTCAATCAGCTCAGAGTTATTTCATTAGTGACCACCAATAACATAATCTAATCAAAAGTTGAGAAAACATATGCTCCAATGCTTCAGCATAAGCCAACAAAGATGAATATAACAACATGATAGCAGAGTTCAGCAATCAGTTCCTCAAACATTTGTCACTGTCAGCGTCACCCAAAAACCCTACCTAACCCAGATTAGCATTAGCATGTGGGACTACATGTGAAAACAATTTAGAACCAGAATTTGGAATAATATCTATCTTAAGAGAAAAACTATTTAGACAGCGCAGTTGGTACCTAGAAAGAAAGGCACAAAAGTTAACAGTCAATTTGTCATAGCTACCTATCCACGAAATGGATCAGCAACAAAGTCAGACTTCGTCTCCAGGTCATCAGTCGATAAGCAACGCATCTGGATCTCAAGAGCATGAGCCCAATGACAGAATCTTGAATCTCTTCGAACGTCCACGCCTTACCTCGAACATCTGAAGTTTTCTCCCTTTGTCATCACATTATATTGAAGTTACCCAGTCCATCCCCTAATTCTTAATTGGCCAATTAATCACCATATGTGACGCTACCCAATACATTCGGTTCTTCAAATCTATTAATTCTAGTATTTCATCGCTATACGGTTGTCGATTGGTTTATGGTATGATTTCCTCATCATCCGGCTCATCAGATATCGAAAATGTTGCATCTTCTTCTTCAGTCAGTGTCTTTATTGTTCGAGTCCTGGGAAAGTACTTCTAACCTGCTCTACACACTGTATGTTGCAACATTTATCCCCTCATCGCCTGTCTGTCTGTAAATTGCAGAGAATTCTAGCTAAGCAGACTTTATTAACATCAAGTGGTTCAGGGTCAGTTCAACACATTAGCTTCTCTATAGTGCATAGTTATTCCGCTGCTGCATGAGGCCTGGCAAAACTAGGCCAGACCCTCAGCTAAGTTAGCTCTATAATATAATGTACAACATATGTTATACACCTTAATATGACATATTATTACATTGTTATTGCACATTTTCAATATTTCACACATTTTTTAGCATTTTAGTACAACTTCGTGTAAGTTGGTAGCCACTCTTCATGGGCACAGTTTTCGAACGTTCGCATAATTTTTTCTACATTGAATTTTTCTATCATTTTCTTGTTAATCAAAACACATAAACATTCATTCATAATTTCTAATTAACATATGTGCTTCAACAGGTGAAACAGGGGTCTGGGTGTAGAGGTAGTGGATAATTCTGATAGGATGGATATGGAGGATCTGTGCCCTGTCCTGATTACATTTGACCCTGCCTGCAGCACACACAAAGGAATCTGACACCAGGCCTGCTCTTGAAGTTGTAATCCTAGGCAGTATGGAGTCAAACCCAACGCAAGGGGACAAATTAACCAGAACCAGTGTGGGAGTTGTCCAGGATTGCTCCCACACAAAGATTGGCATTGTGACACCTTCATAACCTCTCATTAGAATACTACTGGACCTGTGGAAAAATCAGAAGAAGAACTACCTTGCTGTCTGAAGAAGGAAGACATGCACTTGCTTGCATTGAACCCTGGAGGCACATAGTGACTCCAAGGGTCAGTTGGATGACATCCTGTTTAAGCTTTAGGGACACAACAAGGTTCCAGAGGTGGCCCCTGCAACTGCCCAGTTGCCCAACACCACCTGGACCTCCCTGAGCCCAACTGCTGGCCTCTGCTGGAGTGAGTCCTGATCCCCAAGATGTGCCCCCTGGTCTTAGATCCTTAGCTGCCATTAGAGCGTACTTCTCCTGCTTCAAATCGACAAAATCTACAATCAAGGTGAAAATCTAGAGGTTTTGGTGCTCTTTGCAATCATGACTGGACTCCTCCCATAAGCAACGGTCACTGTGTCTCACATCAGGGCAAAGTTCCAACAATGACCTGCTCTTCATGCCAACAGTGACCGCATGCATCTCCGACAACGTGAAGCTCAAGTGAAGACTGCTCCTGGCTCTTAGGGTACAGAAAAATCGGTCTCATTTGAAAAAGGCAGGGGAAGTTTCAAACCTGCCCAGCCTGCTCAAAGTCCTGACTTACTGATACTACATGCCCCATGGAAGGGGGATCTTCAAGAGAAAATTATCAAATGCCCTGCAACATTTCATGTGCATATATGGAGAGCATTGGCAGAAACACCAGTTTTAGGGTTCGGCAAGGTGGTCAGGTGGTGACAAGGGACAGTTCAGTCAGTAGAACCTAGCTCAGAAGGGGACATTGCTGGGAGGATAACATTTTGCTCTCAGGTTTGGAGAAGGAGCAGCTAAAAAGTGGCACAGGCAACAGACTGTGAGGTCTAGCATCTGCCCTTTTTTAAACCTCACAAGTTTTGCATTTTGTGAAATTCTGACTTGCAGATTTCATAACTACATACATTCATACATTAATACTTTTGAAGGGTGAAATTATCTTTTTTTCTATCAATCAATGATAGTTGTCTGAACGTAATCAAACTAGCATGCCAATTATTTAAAATTTCTGTCTAACTCCTTTATTTTTCTCCCAAAAATAGTGAACACACATATGCTAAAACTCATATAATTATTATTCAACCCTTTTCTACTGGTAGACTTTCATGAAGTTAGGAAGCAGGTCAAAAAGAAATAAAACACCAAACCCAGCTGTGTATTCCCCTGGTTTTTCATGGACCGACGAGTACAGGTATATGTCTAAATATTTTCGTTTAATTCGTGTTTTCTATTGAGTATGAACTGCAGAATTGTCTTAGCTCTTCTCAACATCATAAAGTGTACTTCCTTGAGAGGTCAAATGACGGATACTGTAAACTAAATTTTATGACCTAGCTCCTGCATGTCTCCGCGTAAAAGAATTAGCTCGCTATCATATGGTGGAGTGTTACAAGACAAAGTGCTCAATTACCAGGGTGATAATTCATACATAAAATAATATATTGTAAACAATCTAAATTCATACGTTTATAATCACGGTGAAAAATGTACAGAAAAATATGTTTCTAATTAGATTGCTTCTAACAGTGTATTCATTTGGATGCTCTGGAAAGGGCAAGATCATGGAAACTATATGACTAATTCATTTTAAGGAGTTTCATGAAAAATATTGCATACTTTTGTACAGATGGAATTAGGGATGGAAGCTGCCTTCTTGGAACTAGCTCGGCATTGAACGTATAATAATACATCATGTAGAAAGGTGTACATTAAAAAGAAGTGTATTCCTTAAAACATTGGCTGCACATTGATATCACTGCTTATACTGAGACTAGCATTTCGGTTTTAACTCTGCATACTTTAATAATTCAGAAATAGAAAATGTTGATACAATTTTCATATTTCTGCCCGCTGACTGTCCAATCAATTAGATTCAGCAAATATTGCAAGCATTGCAATTGAAAAACGTTTACAAGTATTCTTTTGCGGACAAAACTCGAGTGGTTGCTATATGCATGCTAAAGTTATTAAGGGCCCGATGTACAAAGAAATTTTGTAGTCGCAAAAAGGCGAATTTCGCAGTTTGTGACCTCAAAATGGCCTTGTACAATGTACCATCCATATTTTGCGACTCGCTATCCTGTTACCAACTTGCAAAATTGGGATTGCGACTTGCAACTTGCAAGGGGAGTATGATTCTTTTGTGAACATGAATGTGGTCTCAAAACAATTGCAGGTATCACCAATTTCAAATTGGTGTTAACCCATTCGCTTTTGGGACCCCTTCCCCTTTGTGAATGGTAGCAAAAATGTTTTGGTTTTAGTTGCAAATTATGACCTTCCTCATGAATAATGATGAGGCAGGTTCTTTGCGGCCCATTTGGGAATCACTAACAATGTCTCAGACACTGTTGTTCATTAGAGATTGAGACTCACAAAAATAAAAATGCAAATTGCGAGTCATGATCTGTAATGGTCATACATCGTCAGGCCCTAAATCACTTCCATTTACGAAACGGTCCTGAAGAACCGTAATAATAACTGCATAGACAATAGCAGTGACTGTTGGTAATTTGAGCAGGCAGGGGGTGCGGGTGGGCCACACATGCGCACATACACACACTCTCAGGGCCAGATTTACAAGGCAGTAGCACAACCTTGCACCACTTTAGCCTAATTTTTTTAACACTAATGTGTCTCAACAAGGCAAAAATCGGCATGCCATATTTACAAAGTGGCGCAATGCATGCATTGTGCTACTTTGCGACCTTGTGTGCCACATTATGCCGGCGCCAGGCATGATGTATGCAAGAGGGCGTTTCGGCATTAAGAGGCCCGCAAAAATGGCACAATAAAATCTACAAGATTTCATTGCACAATTTTTGGCGTCATTTTTAACGCCTGCTCAAAGCAGGCATTAAAAGGAAGCACCCATTGAAGTCAATGGGCCTCCTTGCACTCTGCTGCACTAATGTTAACATTTTTAATGCTAGTGCAGCAAAGCGCCACAATAGAGTAAAAAATGTTGATGCTATTGGCGTAGCATGTGCCATGGTGTGCAGTATTGTAAATTCGGTGCACCCATGGTGTCGTTTGGTGGCAGGGCGCAAGAAATCTGACACATCAGTACTGCTGAGCCAAATTCTTGTAAATCTGGGCCTCAGTCCCATGCATTCACACATGCACACTCACAACACTCACTCCCAAATACACATACATTCACACTGCACACATGAACACGGCAACCCTCACAAAACATGAAACTTACCAATCGCAGCATCCCTGGAGGTATGCGTCAGAGGTAATGGAGGGTTGGGATTGCTGCTCCTTCTTACTGGCTGACCAAAGGGGAGGCTGCAGTCCCTACCTCGTCATACAGTGGGATGGTGTCACTAAGAGCTGTTAACCTCATTACTCTCTTTGATGAGGTGTTAATGATAGAACACTCAGCCGCGGGCACTTCAGAGGTTAAAACCGAAGTGTCTGAGGCTATCAGTGACACCTTCTCTCGTCCTGAAGGGGAAGTCGTCCAAGTACTTTGCCAAACTGAAGAGATCACATCCACATGATCTGTGACATCTTCAGCCCAGCAAAGTTCAGTTCAGGAAGCCAGGGGCCTGTGCCCTCTTACTGGCTGACCAAAAGGGAGGCAGCAGTCCCTACCGCATCACATAGTGGGATGGAGTCGGTGGTCAGTGAGAGTGAGAGTTGTTAACCTCATCACTCTCAGTGATGAGGTGTCAGTGTTTTATATATATATATATATATGTATATATATATATATATATATATATATATATATATACACACACTTTACTCTTAACCTTCCTTTTCCACTACTCAACCTTAAAATTACCCCGAACACTATTCACCAACACCTACCCCTAAACCCTAAAATTATCCTTCCCACCCTTTACTACTACTCACCCTCAAAATCTAAAATTATCCGTACCACCCTTTATCACTACCCACCACATACGTTTAAAATTATCCATACCACCCTTTATCACTACCAACCCCTAAACCTCAAAATTACCCTTACAATCCTTTACCACTACGCACCCTCAATACCCTAAAATTACCCTTACAACCCTTTTCCACTACCCACCCCAAACCCTAACCTTCCAAAGGCAAAGCAACATTAAGACTCTGAATTCCTGGCATAAGCATCAAAATGTAACAATAGGCATTCATGCCTCTAAGTTATTTGCCAAAATGTATAAAACTGGCTTATACTGTATCACAGCATAGTGCACCACCATTCTTTAATTGCAGTTAAGAATCATATAGCAATATTGAAGGATTCTGGGATTTAAAAGTGACCCAAATTGCTTTTAGCAATACGTGTAAACCCATCAATAACATTCAGACACAAAAAATTTAAATTAAATACTTCAAATAATAATGTTTTTTTCTAATAAATAGAGAAAGGGTTAATTTACATGACAAATATTTGGATGAAAAAGGAGTTTTGCAGCTTTTCCTTTGAAATGCATGGCTTTCTGCTGCTAGTGTGTGTTTCTGGTAAGCAAAGTGTGTTTAAATGCAAAGTGTGTTTAAGACTACAGTAACGCCTCCTGTCTACAGGGGCAGAGCTAAGCAAAAATATAAACACACTTGATGAAACACAGGTCCCACATGGCAATTTTTTAAAAAGTTGTAAAAATTGCCACAGATGTTTCTAAAGCCTTTTTATATTATTTCGAAGATATTGCCTTGTGGGGACCTGAGATCAGGGGCCAGATGTAGGAAAAATAAAAATTGCGAGTCGCATTTTGCGAGTCAATGCGACTCGCAAAATGCGACTCGCAATTTGGTATGCCAGGAAAATAACCGGTCCGATTTAGCGACTCGCAGCCGGACTCGCAACGCTGTGTGCGAGTCCGCAGATTGCGAGGTCGCTGTTTGCGAGTGTGCAAAAAACGAACTCGCAATTAGCGAGTGGGTGTCGCAAATTGCGAGTACCCTCAAAATTGCTTGCAGGTGCAGCAGAACACTCCAGAAAGCACACCAGAACACTCTGGAAACACTTCCTGGCACATGATGATGACATCACAGCCAGGAAGTTAACAAATACACCTGGGAGGAGGCAGGATCACACCCTTTTAAAACTGCCAGTCTTCACACTGAACAAGCAGCAGCAGCCATGGAGGGAACCCCCCGAAAAAGGAAAATGAAATTCTCTGAGAGGGAGCTTGAGGTGCTGACCGAAGAATGTTGTCAGCACCATGATGAGCTCTTTGGGAGAGCAGCCCACACTGTTCCTGAGGCCACCAAAATGAAAATCTGGCAGGAAATGCAAGAGAAAATTAATTCCCTGGGTGTGAGCCACAGGACAATTGAGGACATAAGGAAGAGGTGGTATGACCTCCGCTCCCGGACCAAGGAGAGGGTGGCAGAAAGGCTCCGGGAGATGAGAGGCACTGGAGGGGGACCATCATCTGTGCCCCCACCCACACATCTTGAAGACATGATTGAGGAAACCTTTGAGCCGGAGGCAGTGTGTGGATTTGGGGACCTGGACACCTCAGAGCCCAGCACATCAACCGGTGAGTACCATGTGACATGCCTGTACCCCTATCAATGTCATACCCCACCCACCATGTACACAGGTGCATGCACAACCAAAATAGCTCCATTTCAGGGTAGAAAAAGCCAGAATGATGCATTATGGGAAATGTGGTCCAATAGGCAGTTCATAGGCAAATGTTTATTAGGAATTGTGCAATAGATACTAGACACTGACAGTGTGTTCCCCATGTCCCACAGGTCTCCAGCAAGACACCCCCTACACCCCAAGCACCCAGGCCCAGGAGGACACCCCAGGACCCGCCAGCACCCCCACATGCACAGTCAGCAGCATTCCTGCAGTGGTAACGCCTGCTGCAACGACAACGCCAGGAGCTGCCCCAGCAACAGCCAGGGAGGATACAGGTGGGAGCACAGGGCAGCCACCACAGCGCAGGCGTCGCAGGGCAAGAGCGTCTGGATCCCGGATACTTCCTCCAACCAGCAGTGAGGCACATCTGCTGCGGGGTCAGTGCCTGCAGAACACAATATTGGGCAGGATTAGTGGGGTGCTGCACCGCTTTGTAAGACACAACCATGCAAGCATGCAGCACCTCAACAGACGCATGGACCTGATGTGCCAGAACACTAGGGACATTGCCTCTGCCATCAGGGAACTGGCGGCCGGACTGCTGGGCCAGGCAGAGGCTGGGCGGCGCAGAGATCGCCAGATCATGCTAAGACTGGACAGGATGGCCACATCGATCGGCAGGCTAGCCATCAACACAACAGGCCTGTCGAGGAGGACAGTTGGCCTGCAAATAGAGATGGGCCATTTTGCTGGGGATGTTGCCAGGGGCCTGGGACGTCTCACACATATAATAGAACTAATGGAGACACGGGAGATGTCGAGGGCCACCGGGGAAACACCCCAAGATAGTGAGGAGGGCTCCACAGTGAGCAGTGTATCTGCTACTGACAGTAGGGTGCTAAGGAGTGGGAAGCAGAGCACCATGGACGCAGCAGGGACCAGCCAGGCTGGCAGGAGGGGCAGGAGAAGCTAGAGAACAGCCCGGAGAAATAAATGTGGCACATGGCGTTAATGTGCCACATGACTGGTTGGCATTTCCCTGCCCATGGACAAATTCATCTTGTATATAGTTCATTCATTACATTATTAAAACAGTTATTTTTCTTCCACTTAACTAAAGGAGTGTTTGGTTAATGGGTGAGTATGGTGGGAGTTGACACGTACCGTCCAAAATATTGCGTTGCAATGTGTTCCCGTCTCAGTCTGCCTTGATTAGCTAGACTCCTATCCCCATGATGGCGATGTGGTTGTTCTTGCTCTTCCTCATCAGGATCTGGCTCTGCAGGGGTGAGAGGTAGCCCACGTCGGGTGGCTATGTTGTGGAGGATGGCGCATGCGACCACAATTTTGAATGCGGTAATGGGGGTGTATCGGAGGGCGCCTCCACTGCGGTGGAGGCATCTGAATCTTGCCTTCAGGAGTCTGAAGGTCCGCTCTATCAGGTTCCTGGTCCTCTTATGCGCACTGTTGTATTGCCTCTCAGATTCATTACTTGGTGTTAAAAATGGAGTCATGATCCAAGGCCTGAGAGCATATGCACTGTCACCTGTTGGGCACAAAAGTACACTGTTAGTAAGTCCAGATAGTCGTGCACAGTGACCTGTGTGTATGTCTGCAAGTGTCTGTGGCTCTACCTAGGAGGTATCCGTCTCCAAATTCCCCACGTTCCAGGCGTTGATGTATCCCACTATGCCTAAAAATGTATGAGTCTTGGGTACTGCCTGGAAACTTAGCAACGATGTCCGTGATGACGTAATGGGCATCACAAACAACCTGTATGTTGAGTGAGTGGGTACACTTTCTGTTGCGGAAAATATGTTCCAGATTAGCAGGGGGGCATATTTGAATGTGTGTCCCATCTACACATCCAATGACATGGGGGAAGTGGGCAATGCGGTAAAAGTCCAGCTTGGTGCTGTTAATTTCTGCCTCATTCCTTGGTAAGAATATGAAGTGAGACCTGTGCGTGACTAAGGCATCTAGGAAGGCCCTGAGGAACCTTGACACTGCACTTTGGGATACCCCACCTGCCACGGCAATGACCCCCTGATAGCTCCCTGAGGCCAAGAGGTGCAGTGCGCATAGTACTTGCACATGCGTAGGGATGGCGCAGCCACGCAGAGTCTTGTGTTCTAGCTGTGGTTTTAGTAAATCTATTAATTCTAGAATGGCTGCGCTGCTAAGGCGGTATTTATCATAGATCTCCTCTTCAGTTTGCTGGAAAAGGGTCTGCCTGGTTCTATATATCTTCTCCTGTCTGTGGCCCCTCCTCCTCCTCTGCTGGGGTGCGTAGACTCTCCTCCTCACTGCTATCAGGTATATGTCCGCCATCTTGAGTAACCCAGATGCCTTCTGGGTCTCCTTTTATACTTTGGTAATGGTTACCAACTGCTCTGAGTTAGTGGTAAATGCGACATGCAAACTGGGCTTTTTGCGACTAGTCGCAATTTGCGACTTGCAATTGCATATTGGTTGTGAGTCGCAAAATGTGAGTCGCAATTTGCGGGTCGCAAAATGGGGTCGCAACGGATGCGACTCGCAAACGGGTCCCATCGCTTTTTGCGAGTCGGAAATGGGCTTTTTGCATCCCATTTCCGATTTTGCACTGTCGCAAATTGCGAATCGGCCCGTTTGCGAGTCGCAAACGTTTGCTACATCTGGCCCCAGGTCCCTACAGTGCAATCAAGTCCCCACAGTGTGAGTTTGTTATTATACCCAAGTCCCCACAAGAATAGTAACACAAACCCACACACACTCACAACACTCACTTATAAATACACATACATTCACACTACACACACGCCAACCATTACAAAACATGAAACTTACCAATTGTGGCATCCCTGGAGGTAAGTCCCGGTGGTAAAGGAGGGTTGGGTCTGATGCTTCCTCTTACTGGCTGACCAAAGGGGAGGCAGCAGTCCCTACCTTGTTACAGACTGGGATGGTGTCAGTGAGAGTTGTTAACCTCATCACTCTCTTTTATGAGGTGTCAGTGATAGAACACCTGGCCCTGGGCACTTCAGAGCTTAAAACCAAAGTGTTGAGATCCAAGGCTATTATTGATGCTTCCTCTCATCATGAAGGGGAGGTCTTCCAAACTCTTTGCCAAACTGAAGAGGTCACATCCACATGAGCTGTGACATCTTCAGCCTGGCAAAGTTCATTTCAGGCAGCAAAGGGCCTGTGCATTTAGGACATGCCCAGCATCTGGCTGCCTAACCGGAACATAAAATGTGTCAGTCAAGCTGATCTTTGCTCAGCCTGACAGGCACTCTTCATTTTTGCAAAAAACGGACGGATGGGATTCCTCTGCACATAAGTACGGGCTGTGGCTGTACAATAGTATGTGGAACATAGTAGGCATGCCCTCATTTTTATGGGCGAGCACAAAGTGCTCCGTACATTCTGTAATCTCTCTTTGGGCTTGAAACCACGCCCAGGCCACGTCAGTCACCTACATTGGTTCGTGGGCTTGCCTTTTACAATCCGCTTGCTTTCATTTGTGAAAGGCATGCATACGTCATGCCTTTTCCGGTGTTTAGCCCACCTACACAGCACCGGTAAAGTACCAAAAACATACGAGGCTCGATGTTTTCAGCCCGGAGTCCGGACTACTTTATGTGTTTATTTTCCATGCAGCACGATTACGCTGCATTTGTGCTGCGTTTTGTTTTGCTTTACAGCGCTAATAGCTCTAACTCGAACAAATGCGAGACACTTTGCATTGAAAATGCTTGTTAATTAATGTGCCCTTTTCTATCCTCACCAAGTGTGAGGTTCTATATGTGATAAGTTCATTAGAATACTACTGAAACCTTCATGTATCCTAACACTAGTTCTGTTCTTTTGAAAGTAGTGTAGTCTTTTCACTCTTTCTTAGGAATAATTTATTTAGGGGCGATTTGGTGGCAATAAATTTGCCAGGATAATATTTGTTATTGCACTATTTGCTTTAATACGTGGAAGCCCATGAGCCCATTATAAAAACCTGTCTGCAAATTCTTTATTACAGTCATGTTGAGAAGAAATGATGTATCTGCTCAACTGTAACAATTTATTATAGTGCAGTTGTGACGTCATACTTCCTGCTTTCAGAGATCGCAGCCAAGGTGAAAGCAGGGCACAGCTACATTTTAAGCAGCCAAAAGAAGAAATGGCTTTTCGTTCATCTGATTTCTTTTTCTAGAATGAAATGTGATCAGACACAAGATATTTATGCAATATGCAATACAATACAATACAATTCAATAAGTACATTACAATGGGCATTTGTAGAGTGTGTGGCTACTCCAGAAAGAGTGTCCTGGTGCTAGCAACAGGACCACCCCAGCGCTAACTAACAGCCTAGAACCAGCCTAAGTATTAAACAGATGGGTATTCAGGCCTTTCTTAAAGGTCATTTCCGATGGTGCAAGATGAAGAATAATCTGAAACGAATTCCAGATTTTTGCCATCAGAAAAGTGAAGTATATCCCACCACCCCTAACCCTACGGTCCCTCCGAATATGCAGCTTCACTGAATTGGACCACAGGGATCCATTCTGACAGTAGGGCATAAGTCTGTGCAACAAATACAGGGGACCTTTATGCTCCAGTGCTCTGAGGGTGAAGATTAAGGCCTTGAATTTAATACAACTGATTACAGGATGACAGTGCAACTGGCAAAGCTGAGCAGAAACTGACTGACGTATAGGGAGCTTAATAATAAGGAGCGCAGTTGCGCTTTGGATAAACTCCATACTTTGGAGTAGGTAAGCTGGCAAGCCCAGATAAAGACGGTTGACGTAGTTCAGTTTCAAAATAACTAGGGCATGGACAATGGTCTTTTGGGATGCCACAGGAACCTTATGTAACATCCAGGGAGTGCGAAGTACACCCAGCTTGGATGGCCACCAGCTGAGAGAGTCAGAGGACTTGCCTGTGATGAAAAAAAAGAATTCCTGTTTTATCAGAATTTAGTTTAAGTCAGCTTTCACCCATCCAAACGCCCACTGCTGTTAGACAGTTCATGAAGAAGTGAAAGGCGTCAGATGCCTTGTCCTGGAAGGACAGAAGAAGCTGTGTGTTGTCAGAATAAAATTCACCTTCAGACTCCATGATCCAACCAAATTAGTGAGTGGCTCCAGGTAGACATTAAAAAGAGGGCGGCTCAAGGCAGAGAACCCGATATTTAAGAGGTTTGGGGTCTTAGGTAAAGGAAGCAAGAAACACCACCTCAGATCTGTCCTCTAAATAAGATAATAGGAGAACAACCAGAACAGCACATTTCCTTGTATTGCATTCTTCTTCAGTCTGTTCAGCAGGATGGGGTGCAAGACCGTGTCAAATGATGTTGACAAATCCAAGAGAACAACCATAGCTAAAGCAACCCGATCATGGTTAAGCTTGATAAATTAAGAAACCTAAAAAAAGGTGGAGTCAGGGCTGTACCCTGACCAGAAGCCAGACTGAGTGCCGTGGAAAAGGGAGTTCGATTTTAAGAACAAGCAGAGTTGTTTATTGACCACCTTCTCCAACATCTTGACTGCTGCAGGAAGATCGGTCTATCATTGCTGAGTAACTTAGGATCTGCATTAAGTTTCTTTTACAGAGGTAGGAGAAGGGCTTGTTTCCATCTCTTTGAAACAGTTGCAGACTCCAGAGATGCATTCAACAATTTCTTCAGAATGAGGGGGTTAACAATGAGCAAAACTGACTTCAAAATGTACAGC
The DNA here is from genome assembly GCF_031143425.1 of Pleurodeles waltl. Lineage (NCBI taxonomy): Eukaryota > Metazoa > Chordata > Amphibia > Caudata > Salamandridae > Pleurodeles > Pleurodeles waltl. Next base: position 447,936,984 of record NC_090442.1, on the reverse strand, counting down.
ATGTTTATTTTTACCTGCAAATTAATAGCTGTTTTAGTGTGTTTATTTCGTACTATAGGTTCACATATATTCTTCGTGTCTGCAAAAATAGTAACTCTTTCAGAGGAAAGATTAAGGCATTCAAGCAGTTTGTGGGAACGGTGATAAAGGGACCAGGTATTATGAGGAATATAATACCATCTACCATACATTAAAAGATCATTGCAGGTCACCTTAAGGTTCCATGACTTTATAAAGGAATTGAGCCTTCATTATTGTTCCTCTGCATGATCACAAAACTCTTTGGTTGCTTGCAATATTCTTGTAATGTAAGGCACAGGGTATTTTATCCCATATAATATACTACAGAGCATGTGCGCATAATAAGATTCTGGATATGAACTTATGCCTTTGAGCTAACCATTATAGCTTTGGCTGTTTACTCTAAGAGATTAAACTCTTTCATGTCCTCCACGGAAGCTGCTGAAGTTCTACAAACATAAATGCAGTGATTGCTACTTTTGATTCTTTGAATCATTTGCTATTTCATGTTTATTATTATCCCTAGTAGTTTGACTTTGGGTCGAGGGGCAATAGATGCTTTTGTACGTTAATGTGTATATATTCCTGAGGGAGTTTTATGGAGTGATGTTGAATTGATAGCTTACCAGTATTGTCTTCTTTTTACCACTGCTATGGGACAGATAGTCCTGCATGTTCAGTGGCATTTGATGAGTGCATCCAGGTCCGTAGGTGTGTTTCATGAAGTTTTTTTAGTTGAATTGTTGTCGGGATGTGAGAGACCAATTGCATTATCTATAATATCAAAAAATGTCAACGGGTTTAGTAGAATTAATGTGACTATGCATCCCCAAAATCAGTGATGCACCAGTGCCTTTCTCTGTATTGAAAGCTGTTTCTTTGGCACTTGTTAGTTAAACCAGATTGCCAGTCACATTGAAGGTTGCATATTTATGTGTACAATGGTAATTGGCTCAGGACTATACTTTTCACTTTTAATACGCATGTGGTACTGATAACGCGTCCAGCCCTTATAAATTACCTGTACCTGGACACATTGGAGGTCGGTGAATCTTTTAACCGAGTCGGGCTCTCCTCATCCTAAAATAGTCGAGTCACTCAGATCAATAATCAATAACTATTGTAATCGGTAATCAATACTCAATTAATAGATCAATATAGCACATCAGAAATCAATAACAGTTGGTATTTCGGCGCACCATGACCTTTCAGTCATGAATAACCACACCAGTTTATTAAAAGTTAGTGAATTTATTTCCCTATATTAACAAAGCTAGCACGATATATATATGTCTCAAAACCAATTGATATATGTATATGAACATTACTAGCTGTCCATAACGGCGGAAGAAACGCAATCTACGTAAAATCTGAATAATGATACACTCTGTTATCGCAATGCAAATCACCAATATGACTAACTGTATTTGACTAATTGCATACATTGGTCAGCATAACAAGATTTCAATTTAGCATGGTACATTGAATGAATACCTCGACTAACCTCTAATTAGCATCGGCATGTGGGACTTCATGCAAAACTAATTTAGTCAACACAAATTTGGAAAACTTCTAGCTAGGACCCTATCAAAAATAGCAGTTGGTACCTAAAAAGGAAAAACACAATGCATAATACATTTATCCTTTCATATTTACCAAATACAATCAGCATTCAAGAAAAGTCTTCGTCCTTCAGGTACCGGTTGATCAGCATGGGGCAAATTTCAAAGGGGCAAAGTTAAGGGCAAACTTCCTTGCAGCGGCAAGGAAAATAGGGCAAAGTTACTGCATGGGCAAGACGGGGCAAATCAAAGTTAAAGTCTCTAGGGTGAGAGTTCTTAAAGTCTCTTTCTCTCAGATAGAGAAAAGGGCATCAGGGTGTCGTCCAAAATGGAGTCTGGCATCAGGCTTCAAACTGGCATCGAGGAAAATGGCTGACTTCTCTTTGTCCGGTGGGTTTAAGTAAGAAACATTCCAAATTCTGCAGGGTCTTCCATTGGAGGGTTCATAGGTTGGCTTCAAATTGTCCAATCAAAATTGTCTTTTACTAGCGCTCATTTATGCATACACTGTCCTTGGAGCCTTGGAACATAAATTGTAACATGGTTTGCCAATTATTTTACTATCTGTACCTTCATTGTCTGCACCTGCAGAGACTGACCTTGTATCAAAGCGGATGAAACCGCCCTAGCACAAAACCTTGGAGATAAGTGTACCAGTCAGCTCTACTGGAAAAATACAACTTCAAGCAAGAATATATGTTTCATTAGTTCAAGGAAAAACCACGCAGTTAGAATTTGAAACCAGGCAACTAGGCCAAAGCCTGTACTAAATTTAAGCTAAGCAAAACAGTTTTCAAACAAGAAATCATGGCATACATTTGCGGTTATGACGGATTACTACACTTTCAATACTTCATGATTAATAAAGCTCGTTTACAATGATGGCGAACTACCCCGAGGGCACAATTTCCCTCGTACATTATTTTCTTTACTAAAATCACACTACATTACATGTTTTGATTATACGATATGTATGAATATATGTCGGACCTTCTTTTTCTGCGTCATCAATCCCTCCTCTGATGACTAATTATGTCATCACATCAAATCTACCCACAAATTTTATTCCATTAAAATTCTGTATAGTAAGTTGGCACTTCAGTCAATTCCCTATTTCTTTTAGTCCCTTTTGACTTTTCTCCACATATTTCCACCATTTTGTTCTCTATTTTCTCTTCTCTTTTTCTTTTGTTCCTTGCTTTTAACATTTTGAAAGCTTTCCATATTCCCCAAGAACCTAGTAAACAAATTAATATTATCAATATTCCCTTTACTATTTTTAGTAACAATCCGTTCCAAATGTTGCTGAGCCAATTTCCCACAGAAGCAAATCCCTTTCCAACTTTCTCCCAAACTCCGGGTTCTTTCAATTCCTTTAAATCTACACTTTCTTTAGTAAAATTTGTAAGCATCGTTCTAATTTTTCCACTGCTGTCTGGTATATATGTACAACAGTGACGTGTACCAAGCATTTTGCAAACGCCGCCATCCTTTGCTAAAAGAATGTCTAAGGCAAGCCGATTTTGAAGAGTCATAGCTCTTTCTGCAGCAAGTTCAGCATCCATCAGGATTATAGCTCCTGAAAACTTTGTCAGCATGTTATCCACAATAGTAGACAACTTTCGTATTTTGATTGAATTCAATATGACTCCTACTGAAGGAATCAATGCTCCAAATATATCTCCTACCACACCAGAAGCTGTCTCCCTTTTCTGAACATGATGTGATTCAGACAGCCTTGGAAATTTCTTTAAGTCGTCTAGTTGGTAAACCTTTGGGAACACTATTCCCAAATAACACCTCCCATACCATCCTTTAGGAAGACGATAATAGGCGTTGAGTCCACAAATATAATATACTCCAGGAATAACTGGGTCTTGTCCATTCAGCATGAACGTCCACTTAGATTGAAATGCATACGTATGTTTGCATTCACTCGTTCCCACAAAAACTGTGTCATAATATGATTGATGTCTATGTATACAAAATCTCCCTACGTGCAATGTATCTAAAGCTATTTTCCCTTGTGTCTTTATTGCAGCAAAAGCATAATTATCTACAGATGTTCTTTCGTGTAATTCCCTCTCTAATTTCTCCTTCATTTCATTCTTCCTATCGTCAGTGCGGTCTAAAAATTCTATTTCTACTGGTGAAAGCAAGCATGTAAGGTTCTCTCTATGTGCGTGAGCTGTGTGAAAAGGTGACATCGGTTCGAATAATTCTCTCATTAATTTGGCATACCAATCTCTAGCTATTTTACTTAGGTGCCCTATTATGGGACATATGCAAAAGTAACATCGTAATTAGTGTAAAAATAATGAATGTCCTTTTGACCATAAAATCTGGAAGCTATTATACTACATGTAATTCCATACGTAAGAGGCATGCTGTGATACGTTACCCCTTCCACTACTGAGGTAGGTATTTGTGTACACACATAACAATCTTTCGCATCCATGGTCTCAACATACTCACTCAGTAAGCGATAGAAAACATTAGATGAAAGTTCCTTCTTATCATGCAAGTGTCTCTCGTCTTGCTCAAGTCTCTTCAGAGCTGTTAGTTCAGTAACGATAATAGGTTTAGAAGTAGAAGCATCATTCGTCTCACTCTCATTTTTACCATGCATTCCAAGAACTATTGCTACAATTATTAGTACGCATGCAGTTATTAAGCCTATACACATGTATTTACAACACTTCATCTTACGCCCCTGTGTAGTGAAGCAAGTCATGATCTGTATAGAATCAGAAAGTTGAAGACACTTTATCAAAGCGTGTTTGCCGGTATTTACAAAGCTGAACGAGTTCAATGTTCACACAGTTTCTTTAGCAGCTTAGTCTCTTATCGGGTAGCAGCGTTGTCTCAAAATCGGTTTCAAAGTCAATCAAGTTAGCAATGTCTTAGCCGGTTGAAAAGTCAATCAGGTGATCAATGTTTTCAATCAACAGAGTCCATAAAGTTCTTATTTCCAAAATTAAGTTCTGCCTCTTAGTTCTCAAGACTGAGGGATACAAATTCGTCTGACCAATCGTTATTGGCTACGTATGCCCACTCCGGACCTGAATACCTCCTGCTCGGTATCCTTTTTCTTTTCAATTTTGCATTTCTCTTTGATTCTTTCTCACTGGTACTTTCCTCTTTGGCCAAGTCCTTTTCTTCACTTGGTGTTGGTACTACGACAGACACTTCCTTTCTTTTCTCTTTCACTCTTGGCCCTTCACTGTCGTTCAACGTTTCTCTAGTTCTTAATTTTACTGGCGATATGCTTGGTCTTCTTTTTGCACTGTATCCACTTGATGGACCTGCAATCTCTTCTGAAGGAGTTTGAGCAGTTTCGTTCTGTTCTGCCTTGTCCCCTCCTTCTGGGGAGTCAATCAGGTTTTCCTTTTCTTTTTCTGTATCGTCTGCTTCTGGGAAAGCCCTCCTCTGATCAGGCTCTCCTGCTTCTTCACCTGTTTCGAGCCCTTTGTCACCGTTACTTTCTTCAGGCTCTTTGTCACTTTCAGCTGCTTCAGGCTCTTTGTTACCTTCAGCTGCTTCGTCGCTTTCTGAGGCTCCTCCTTGGTCTTCCCCAAGTGAATCAGTTGCTTCGTCCTCAGAGAATATTTCTCCCTCCTCTATTTCTGCCTGTTCGCTTCTAGTTCTTTTTCGCTCTGTCTCAGCGCTTAGTACTTTGTTATCAGGTACTGGCAACTTCAGCGCTTCAACTTCCTCGTCTGTGGGACACAATACCCTCTTTGTGTGACTGGCGTGAATCCAGTTGGGAACTCCCGCACACTTCACAGCGGTGGTAGTCGTCAAAATCACTTGAAAAGGTCCTTTCCAACGGGGTTCCAAACACGACTTCCTCACGTGCTTCTTTATCACGACCCAGTCACCTGCTTTCAGGGCGTGTCCTGGACCTTGGATCGGTGGCAAGGTGGTTGCCTCCACCTGGTGAGAGAAAGAGCGAACCACATCAGCTAGACCTTTGCAGTAGTCTAACACCATATCATCTGTAATATTCAAAAGCGCATTTGCAGGAACTGCTGGAAGTCTCATAGCTCTGCCCATGAGAATCTCATGTGGGGACAGTCCAGTCTTTCTGTCAGGGGTGTTTCTCATTGACATTAGTACCAAAGGCAATGCGTCAGGCCATTTCAAGTTTGTTGATGCGCATATTTTCGCCATTCTTGATTTCAATGTGCCATTCATTTGCTCCACTAGACCTGATGCTTCAGGGCGGTAGCTACAATGCAGCTTTTGCTCAATGTTCAATGCTGCACAAAGCAATTTTATTACTTCATTATTGAAGTGACTTCCCTTATCTGATTCTAAAGAGATCGGGAATCCAAAACGTGGTATTAACTCTCTCAAGAGTAGTTTTGCAACTGTGAGACTGTCATTTCTGCATGTAGGGTTTGCTTCAATCCAGTGACTAAAAATGCACACAACCACCAACACATACTTCAAGCCTCCATGCACAGGCATCTCAATGAAGTCCATTTGCATCCTGCTGAATGGACCCCCTGCTCTTCCAATGTGGCTCAAATTTACTACGGTTCCCTTCCCTGCGTTCATCTGTTGGCAAATGACGCAACGGTGGCAAACTGCTTCAGCAACTTGACGGAATTTGGGGTTAAACCAATCAGTTTTAAACAACCTAATCATGGCATCCCTCCCAAGATGAGCTTGTCCATGGTAAAATCTGGCTATCTGTGTCAAAAGGCTGTTTGGAAGAACGAATTTCCCTTCACTTGAAACCCATAATTCAACTAGTCTCTTTACACATTGTGACTTGGTCCACGAGAGTTTCTCATCCTCACTGACATCATTCTGTAAGGATTTCAATTCGTCCATCGTATCTACCACCTTTAGGGCAAATATTTCGCTTGGTTCGAGTTCTGGTTCACTTATCAAATTCCATTCATCCCTAAGCAATATACAGTTCAATGCGCAAAACCTTGCGACTTGATCCGCATATCCATTTCCCAGAGAAACATAATCTTGTCCCTTCGAGTGTGCACTGCATTTTACCACTCCTACTTCTCCTGGTAGTTGGATGGCATGTAACAATTCCTTTATTCTTTCACCATTTTTCACTGGTGATCCTGAAAAGGTCATGAAGCCTCTCTGTGACCACAATTGTCCGAAATCATGCACTATTCCAAACCCGTACTGGCTGTCAGTGTAAATGGTAACTTTCATCAATGCAGAGAGTTGGCAAGCTCTAGTAAGGGCTACCAATTCTGCTACTTGTGCAGAGTAAACTCCTTGAAGCCAAGATGCTTCCAAAACACCTGTTACTGTGCATACAGCGTACCCTGCTTTCAATACACCCAGTGCATCTCTTAAACATGAACCATCAACAAAAATAATTTGATCATTTTCTTCCAATCGGGTATCTTTGATATCAGGTCTTGGTTTGGTGCAAAATTCAGTCACCTGAAGACAATCATGCTCGATGTCTTCAGCGTTCTCAATTTCAGCATTTTCACTGGGAAACAAGGTTGCTGGATTCAACGTAGTGCACCTTTTCAGCTGCACATTAGGTGATCCCAGAATTATTGTTTCGTACCTTGTGAGTCTAGCACCAGTCATGTGCTGTGTTCGGGAACTTGTCAAAAGTATCTCAACTGAGTGAGGGACCATGACTGTTAAAGGGTGTCCCATCACTATTCCTTCACTCTGAGTGAGGCTGATACCAACTGCGGCTACGGCGCGCAAACACCCTGGCAGTGCTGCTGCGACCGGATCCAAAGTAGCTGAAAAATATGCTACTGGTCTGTTTACGCCACCATGGGCTTGGGTCAAGACAGACAAGGAACATACATCACGTTCATGACAAAACAATGTGAAAGGCTTTGTGTAGTCAGGCATACCTAAAGCTGGAGCCCTGCACATGCATTCTTTCAATTCAATAAAAGCATCCATCTCCTCCCCTTTCAGTTCAATTTCATCCAATGCATCCTTCTGGGTCAGTTTCAGTAAAGGTTTTGCTAATGTTGAGAAGTTGGGAATCCATTGGCGACAGTAGCTTACCATTCCCAAAAATTTCCTCACCTCCCTCCTCGTCTTTGTGGGACTCATTTGAAGTACACTTGTTATTCTTTCCTTCATTATTCTCCGTGACCCTTTCTCTATTTGGTGACCCAAATATTTCACTTTCTTCTGACAGAACTGTAATTTTGAAGGAGACACTTTGGTGGTCATTCCGACCTAGGCGGGCGGCGGTTGCCGCCCGCCCGTCGGAAGCCGCCTGAATACCGCCCCGCGGTCAATAGACCGCGAGGGGTATTCTGACTTTCCCGCTGGGCCGGCGGGTGATCTGATTCAGATCGACCGCCGGCCCAGTGGGAAAGCGCCTTCCACAAGGAAGCCGGCTCGGAATCGAGCCGGCGGAGTGGAAGGCGTGCGACGGGTGCAGCAGCACCCGTCGCGCTTTTCAGTGTCTGCATCGCAGACACTGAAAAGCCTAGTTGGGCCCTGTTAGGGGGCCCCTGCAGTGCCCATGCCATGGGCATGGGCACTGCAGGGGCCCCCAGGGGCCCCAAGACGCCCGTTCCCGCCGGCCAGTTTCTGGCGGTAAGAACCGCCAGAGCCAGGCCGGCGGGAAGGGGGTCGGAATCCCCATGGCGGCGCAGCATGCTGCGCCGCCATGGAGGATTCCCCAGGGCAGCGGGAAACTGGCGGGAGACCGCCAGTTTTCCCTGTCTGACCGCGGCGTTAGCGCCGCGGTCAGAATGCCCTTAGGGGCACCGCCGGCCTGTCGGCGGTGCTCCCGCGCCCCTTGGCCCTGGCGGATTGTATCCGCCAGGGTCAGAATGAGGGCCTTTGTGTCCATTCCTTCCCAAATGGTTCAATAGGGCAATGGTGTTGGCTGTGCAGTCACTTTCTGTCTTGGATACAATCAGTAAGTCGTCAATGTACTGTACTAGGGTTGACTCGAATGGCAATTCCAACGCTTCCAAATCTTTATTTAGAATCTGATTGAAAATTGACGGTGACTCCGAAAAACCTTGAGGAATTCGACACCAACTGTAGACTCTGTCTAAGAATTTGAAACAAAAGAGAAATTGGCTGTCCTCATGAAGAGGCACCGAAAAGAATGCTTGTGACAAGTCGATGACTGAGAACCACTCGGCATCACAAGGGACTTGAAACATTATCACAGCTGGATTTGGTACCACAGGGCAACATTTAATTATTATGTCATTTATTTTCCTCAAGTCCTGCACAATTCGGACCTTTCCACTTGGCTTTATTAGTCCCATAATTGGTGAATTACATGGACTGCTTAACACTTCTTTCAGTACTCCCTGTTTTACAAACTCATCAATGAGTTGGGCGACTTTCATGAGGGTGTCTTGTGCCATATGGTACTACATTTGGTTTTACAGTCACTTTCACTGGTTCCACTCCTTTCACCAATCCCACCTCCTTTCCTGTCATATCCCACACTTCTTTTCCGACTGTTTCCTGTAACTCAGCAGGAATATCTGCTTCAGTGATCATTGGGTAAAGGGTAATCAGGGGATATTCTTCATCGACAGTCTCCATCTCATCCCCTTCTACACTGTCCTCTTCTTCCCCATCACTGCTCGTCTGAATTCTAATTCCATCGTTCGAACACATAATCGAACATCCCAATTTGCACAATAGGTCTCTCCCTAACAGTGATATCGGGCTTGAGTCACATACCACAAAATTATGTGTCCCTTGATAGTTACCAATTCTGACTTGTACTGGATCTGCGATTGGGTTCGTCAGGTACCTGTTTGCTACTCCCACTACTTGAACTGTTCTCCCTGAAAGTGGCAAATTTGGCACTTCAATGCTCCTAACAGTGGAACGTGTAGCTCCTGTGTCAACCAAGAATGAAACGCGATGACCCATAACTCTTCCCTCCACATACGGACCCTTTTGATCAACTTCCAAAGATGCTGCAAGCACACAATTTCCCTCCTCATCTGAACTTCCACTCTCCCATACATCGTTTATTCCATTCTCGCTGTGTAGTGGGAATTAGTGTACTGTGTCATTTTGACTCATTCCCTGACCCGTGACCTGTTGAGGAAGCATTGCTTGCTGCTGATTCATTGGTGCTAAGGGTATTTGCATTTGCTGATTAGGTACCATAGGAAACTGCTGTTGCATTGGCTGCAATTGTGTCATTTGCACACGAGGCATTTGCACCTGTTGCGGTTGCATGGGTAATAAACCCTGCATCTGGTTTATATTGTTTTGAAAATTTGGGTTCGGACCTCTCAATTTTTGTCCTCTCATAGTCTGAAATGCATTGACATCATTGCTTTGCTGACCTACACCTTCCTGCACCATCATTGGGCACTCCCGTTTCTAATGCCCGACGATTCCGCACGTGTGACATGGCATCACCTTCTTCATTGCCTGTATACCATTTGGAATCATAACGGTATTCAAATCAGGACCATTATTCACAAAACCTCCTCGGCCTCTGCCTCTCATCTGCGGCTGAAACACAGCATTTCCCTGCTGCTGCGGCATCTGTTGTTGAAAACCTTGCAAACCTTGTAAACCTGTCTGAGCTGCTCTGAGCTGCATCACCATCACCTTTTCTTTCAATCTTTTCTGCTTTGTCTCAATCTTATCACTGCAGTATTTTGCATAATTCAACACTTCATCGATCGACTTTGACTGCCAACAAATCAAATGTGACTTAATCATCTGGCTAATTTCGGGTCTCAGCCCTTCCACAAACCTGAACACAAAATGGAGCATGTCCTTTGGCTCAATCGTTTCCGTGCCACTGTAATTTTTAAACGCTTTCAACAACCTCTCATAATACGCGTGTATAGATTCTTTAACCTCTTGAGCGGTCCTGTCAATCCTTTGCCAATCCACATTTTTCAACGCAACCTTGGTTTTCAAGTGCTCGATCACCTTGTGGTACAAACTCATTACCGTAGGTGATGGCGCACCTGTGTCCCTATCTCTCTCTGGTTCACTCGTCGGCCAACCTACAGCCCTTTTACAATCTTCCCACAAATCTGCTGGAACCACAATTTCAAATAAAGTATTCAAGTCTTCCCAGAGACACTTCGCGAGTTTCACAAATCTATCTGTTTGTTGGTACCACTCAATCGGCTTCTCTCTCAATTTGGGAAAGTCATCCGTAAAGGATTGAATATCGCACCTGTGCCATGGTACATCTACAAGTTTTCCCCCTGCTGTCTCTCTCATTGGTAACATAGTTATCAGATCGTCATTCTGTTGTTTTTTCTCATTCCGCTCTAGAGTATTTTCTTTCTTTTTATCCTTTTTCTTTACCCATCTACTTTCCCATTTGTCTAAACATCTCCAGACCTGTGCACTCTGCAGTATCTCCTTAAGGTGTGTTTTCATCCCTGCGGATCTCATGTGTTCAAAATCTTTTGTCTCAAAGTCTAACCTGTAACTTCTGCTCAGGTGTTTGGTCTTACCTATATCGATCTCATTTCTGTCTGCGATTTCTTGTAATTTCTTATGTATGTTGCTCACTTCTCTTGTAATCCTAGGGCACATGTATCTTAGTTCTTCCTCTGTGTATGATTCTAATCTGTTCAAACCCATTGTTCCCTCTACCAGTTCATCTGCCTCCATACCCAACCTTATTTTATTCAGGTATTCTTCTCCCTTCCCGCTAGATGTACTCTGTGGGGAGTTCAGGCTGTTGAACCATTGTGTTAACTGTTGCGCGTTCAGTCCCATCAATGTAGCAGTTACATCCACTGCCATTGACGGTTTCTGTAATGTTTCCGTCTGTGAGGTTAACGGTACTAATAGTGGTGGATGTGACCTTACCACGGTTGACGGAGCACAAATTGGAATTGAACTAAATTCCTACAAGGACCCAGATCCATTTGGCAGTGCCGCTATCGGAGTTGCCTCTGGAGTGGTTTCTATGCATCTTCTCTCTGTCCCATTCTGTATCATTAACCCTTGGTCGCTGGTGCTTGAATTTGCCTGTATGTACAGTGGTACTGGTGGACCTACAGTGATAGGTAGAGATATTGCGTCTCGATTCTGTCTGTTCCCCGAATTCTGTGGCATGTTAATCCCCACATTGTGGTTCATCATTGCTGGCATACCTAACTGGCTTTCTACTACTCGCACTTCTTGTGTTTGCTTTTGGGGCATCGAGAACTGTGTTGATTCAGCTTGAATCAATGTCGGTCTCTGATAGTTTTGTCCTCCCTGTGCCATTGAATCAGAAGTCATTCCCATATTATGCTCATCGCAACAGTGCCTTTGAACCTGTGGCTGATAGTTATCAGCAGGTTTCAATGTCGGCACGTCTGGGTACATTCTCTGAATCCGTGGTATTCGTGGTGAGAAAGGCATGTCGGAGCTGCTCGGCCTCTGAGATATTCTCAAATTTGGTGTTACATTTCCCTGTATTGGTTCTGGAGGGGCAGTACTAATGCTTGAGCCTTTTTCGCTTTCCACGTATGGTGGTGGGCGATCATTCAACAATTGTATAATGAACTCCTCATCATCTGACTCGTCTCCCCTTTTCGAGTTTCTATTGCTTTCTCTCTCTCTGGACTGACTCCTGTTTGTCTTATAGGTGGCTTTCCTTCCTTCCGTCTCCGCTTCATCAGTAATCGCTGGAAACAATTTAATCCCCTGCAATATGTCTGATCTCCAAACCTTTTGTGTGCTGTCCCATCTAGCATCCGCTAGTGTCTTTTCTACTTTTCTTATTCTTGTCTCAAATTTCTTTTGTTGTTGGTTTCTATCTATTAGCTCCCAAATTGCTAGTGCCTCAAACTGTGCTGGTCTTGGAGGTACTTTCATGTCGTATAGCGCAAATCTCAGATTTTCTAAAACTCTTAGATTAAACGACCCATGGATAGGGAACGCTACACTTCCATGTTTCTCTGTTAATTTGCACCATTGTTTTAACCAAAGACATGGCGCTACACCCTTTTCTTCAATGACGATGTAAGCTGGTGTACCCTCAGGCGGTGTTTCTTCTCCTACATTTGCTTTAATATAAACATCTCCCCTCATGGCACTCTTAAATGCTTTGAAAAATTTCATCTTTCCGTCTTTTTTTTTTTTTTTTTTTCTAAAATATGTAATCAATAAGCGACTTTAATTCCCTGAATATTCTTCATTTGCCTTTCCCCTTCCAATTGCGCTTCACGGACTGCGTCCAATCCGTGCGCGACCCTTCTCACCAACCGACCTATCCCAGCGCGGCTCCTAGTGACATCACACTCACACACTGCGGCTGACAAAGTCCCGCGGCTTGTCCTCTTTTCATTCGGCTTCACTCATAAACTAATTTCTGCAATATAACGCGAGCACTTAACCAAAAGAATAAAACAGATCTGTCAGTTTACTACAGGAAAGGTAATACAATCGCTTCGGAAACCTTAGGGATTTTTCACTAGCCTCGGCAGTTATTCCATCTTTCTCGGTTTCCCACTTTCGCAAGCAAAATTTGACCCGCAAACTTTACTCTCAACTGATCAATGAACTATTCTAGTGCACTTTAGAATTCGTCAAATCTCAAAGTCGAAGTTTTCTTTCACTCCGCAACATTCATACCGACTTGTTGACCACGCCCGATCAACCTATTAAACCTGACCAGATCACAACATCAAACAAGTGTCACATACACTTTTCAACATACTCCGGAGTCTCTTGACCTCGCAGGGCCCGTCTCAACATCAACAACCACGTGGACAATTTTTCTGCTCAAAGCGCTACACACACGTGAAGTTCGACGACTTCCCTACTCTCACACCTTTGGAGTAACACTCCTCTAATATCTTTTAACCCCCCTTAAATCCTCACAAACTTCTCAATTAATCTGCGGCGATAAGCTGTGCAAGCGCGAAACCCTAACTTCACTCATACCGTCACTAGAAACGCTGAGACTATTCTCATACCTCCATGTTCCTCATTCGCAAGCTCTGAGATTCCAGGAAAGTCATTGGGGACTTAGGGCATCATCATCTCTCCAACTTGTTTTATCAAAGAAAATTCTAACTTGACTCTGTCTATCGTTCGGATGGGGTCCCAAAGGGCTAAACCATCCTCTGCTACCATCTACTGATAACGCGTCCAGCCCTTATAAATTACCTGTACCTGGACACGTTGGAGGTCGGTGAATCTTTTAACCGAGTCGGGCTCTCCTCATCCTAAAATAGTCGAGTCACTCAGATCAATAATCAATAACTATTGTAATCGGTAATCAATACTCAATTAATAGATCAATATAGCACATCAGAAATCAATAACAGTTGGTATTTCGGCGCACCATGACCTTTCAGTCATGAATAACCACACCAGTTTATTAAAAGTTAGTGAATTTATTTCCCTATATTAACAAAGCTAGCACGATATATATATATGTCTCAAAACCAATTGATATATGTATATGAACATTACTAGCTGTCCATAACGGCGGAAGAAACGCAATATACGTAAAATCTGAATAATGATACACTCTGTTATCGCAATGCAAATCACCAATATGACTAGCTGTATTTGACTAATTGCATACATTGGTCAGCATAACAAGATTTCATTTTAGCATGGTACATTGAATGAATACCTCGACTAACCTCTAATTAGCATCGGCATGTGGGACTTCATGCAAAACTAATTTAGTCAACACACATTTGGAAAACTTCTAGCTAGGACCCTATCAAAAATAGCAGTTGGTACCTAAAAAGGAAAAATACAATGCATAATACATTTATCCTTTCATATTTACCAAATACAATCAGCATTCAAGAAAAGTCTTCGTCCTTCAGGTACCGGTTGATCAGCATGGGGCAAATTTCAAAGGGGCAAAGTTAAGGGCAAACTTCCTTGCAGCGGCAAGGAAAATAGGGCAAAGTTACTGCATGGGCAAGACGGGCAAATCAAAGTTAAAGTCTCTAGGGTGAGAATTCTTAAAGTCTCTTTCTCTCAGATAGAGAAAAGGGCATCAAAATCCTGCTGACTACTTTTTGAGAGTGCCCATTCATGGTCATGGCGCTCCATCCAAAACGGTTACATTTATTTCAGTGTCAAGTTGAGTACACCAGCTGCTGTATTGTTAGCCCAGATTGTCACTGCTACTAGACATGATAGGGTCTTGCTTAAGTCAAAAGATATATTTACACATCAGTCGTGAAACAAACACATTTGACCTCCCAGCAATGATGGGGAATATCAATAATACGAGAATGTCAAAGATGAATTGTCAATAATTCAGAGAGGAGTTATTCTGTGAGGATCGAGGATCCTGATTCAGGAGAGTTTACAAAAAAAAGTGATAGAAGTGGCTCATGGAGGATAATATGGTATTGGTGCCAAAAAGAGAGCTCTCTGAGATCGAGTTTGGTTTCCATAAGTAGGTTATAGAGTTGAATAAGAACTCAAGGCCTGCCACAAATGCAATTACTTGTCTGCCAAAGTCACTCAACATATTCTAAACATGTCAGAACTCCCTAAATGTGCCTGGGAGAGAACACCCTTTGATTTCTTTGGTCCACTTGACAATGACCATCATTTAATGGTTTTTGTAGTTGAATATTCAAGTTTTCCTTTGGTTGAAGATCTCCCATCCATGAAACGTGAGGGAGTAATTGAGAAACTTGATGGAGTGATGGCAACATGCGATTTGCCGGCCATTGTGAAGTCTGACAATGGACCACCCTTCACCAGCAAAGTATCATCAAAATTCTAGAGCATCTGAATCTAGAACAAGATCACACACTTGTGGCTACAGGCCAATGGACTTGTTGAGTGCTTTATGAGAAAACTAAAGAAAGCAGTGTAGCATGCAACTCTTGAGAAGCTCAATCTAAAAACAGTACTGAACACTACTTTACAAGCCTATAGGTCAAAACCCCACATGACCACAGGTGAAAGTCCTGTCACTTTGATGTTCAGGACAGAAATGGAAACCAAGATACCCCACTGGACAACAGAAAGAGATAATAATGAAAACCTGCTTCATGTAATGGACTTGAGGCCACATGTGCGAATATTAGGTTTTATGAGTCGCAAATTGCGAGTTTAGTGACTTGCGATTTGTGAGTCACAAAACCTGATGTAAAACAGTGTCAATGGCACTGTTTGCAATTTCCAATGTGGTCGCAAATGAACAAACTCATTAATTTTCATGAGGTAGGTCTCAATTTGTGACCCCATTGGGAATGGCTGCACTGACAGGGATGGTGCCCTGCTGGGGACAGCAGACCACCATGTCTGTGACGGCTTTTAAATAAAGCATTTTATTTTTCATGCAGCCCGTTTTCCTTAAAGGAAAATGGGATGCATTTCAAAAACAAAAATGAAAAGTTTACTTTTCATTTTTTCAGAGCAAAATCTTTTCACTACCATTCACAAAGGGGAAGTGGTCCCATGAGGACCACTTCCCGTTTGCAAATGAGTTAGCACCAATTTGAAACTGGTGCTAACTGTGACTCACAATTAGGAAGGGAACTCCCCTTCCTTAGTGCCTCATCTCCATCCAAGAGCAGGGATGATTGGGGCAACCGGGGGCATGACATAAATGACTCCCCAGGGAAATTGTGGTCACTCAGATGTCATCCGTTTCTCTCACTTACATTAGTCTCACGTATGCAAGGACAATCAGAGGCAGAGTATAGTTCATTAGGGTTTTATTCAAGTAACTGCATCTTAGATAATAAAGCATGCATTGCAATAACTAGGATGATGAAGCATAATAGGATTAAAATTGTGACAAGGAGAGTAAAATACAAGAAAAATGCTACCATGTTATCACTAAGGTTGTTAGGGATAGTTCCTAAGGAAGCTATGTTAGAGCACAGCATGTTAAGCTCTAATTCTGCCCTTCAGCTTCCCCCAGGAAGACATAATCCCTTGTACCTGAGCAAGAGGCCTGTAGCCTAAATAAGCCACCGTGGTTAAGCAATCATCAATCAGCATACAACTGTGGTCATCTGGCTGGAATCTCCCTCTAACGTACATGGGTCAAAGTAGTATTTTTATAATAAAATATGGAATTAGTTTTGCACTGAATTAGAGTAAAAGAAATGATGCCAATTCAGTTCAAACAGAGTATAAATATGCTCCAGTGTATAAATATGCCCCTAAATATGGCGTTAAGGCCATAGAGTCATTTTTGTGCACAGAAACGCCTACCTTGCATCTCATTAAGGCACAGGAGGTTTCCTCTTCCAAAAAAATGACTTTAACTCCATAAATTTGGTGCTAGATGGGTCTAGCACCAAAGTATAAATATGGAGCTAGTTTTGCACCGAATTAGAGTAAACAAAATGATGCTAATTGAGTGCAAACAGAGTATAAATATGCTCCTTAGCGTCAAAAAATTACACTGATCAGGTTAGAGTAATTTATTTTTACTCTAACCTGCCTAACGTCATTTTTTTATGCTAGCCTACCCTTTGCACTGGCTTGCACCATCCAATAAATATGCTGCCCAGCTGGTGCTAAAAAACGGTGCAAGCCGGTGCAAAACTTTTTGCTACAAAACTGCATTAGTGCAGTTTTGCACCAAAAAGTATAAATAAGGCTCTAAGGCCCTCATTACAACCCTGGCGGTAAAGGCTGCTGACTGCCCTGCTGACAGCCACCAACATACAGTACCCGCGGCGGAAATCCGCTACAGGTATTATGAACTACACTTAGAAATCCTCCACAATACAGACATCCACACAAGTCCACCACACCAAAGGTCAGTGATAAACTGGCGATAGCAAAACCCACATCGTTACGCCAACAGGAATACGCCCAAACTATCACGGCCCATGAATCAACGTTCAAAATACAAACACACTTACAAAACACAACCACATTGGACAATTCAAAATACACACACCTGACACACATACACACATCACACCCACACACCCAATCCAATATAAAACACACACCCACATTACCCACAACCCCTTACAATGACATTTTTGGAAGAAGCAGCGTGACAGAAAAGCAATGACAACACCAGCATCCAGAGGCACACAACACCATCACTCATACACCATCCACGCACATCAAAGAACACACCCCAACACATCACACAACACATCACATCAACCATCAACCATCACCTCACACATCACCCACACCACATCATGGCACATCAAATACTCCCCAGGTTTTCTGAGGAGGAGCTGTAGGAGGCTGGACTGGCTTGTAGTGAGTACCAATGGGTACTTGCACCTTGCACCAGGCCCAGTTATCCCTTATTAGTGTATAGGGTGTCTAGCAGCTTAGGCTGATAGATAATGGTAGCTTAGCAGAGCAGCTTAGGCTGAACTAGGAGACGTGTGAAGCTACTACAGTACCACTTAGTGTCATATGCACAATATCATAAGAAAACACAATACACAGTTATACTAAAAATAAAGGTACTTTATTTTTATGACAATATGCCAAAGTATCTTAGAGTGTACCCTCAGTGAGAGGATAGGAAATATACACAAGATATATATACACAATAGCAAAAATATGCAGTATAGTCTTAGAAAACAATGCAAACAATGTATAGTTACAATAGGATGCAATGGGGAAACATAGGTGTAGGGGCAACACAAACCATATACTCCAAAAGTGGAATGCGAACCACGAATGGACCCCAAACCTATGTGACCTTGTAGAGGGTCACAGGGACTATTAGAAAATAGTGAGAGTTAGAAAAATAACCCTCCCCAAGACCCTGAAAAGTGAGTGCAAAGTGCACTAAAGTTCCCCTAAGGACAAAGAAGTCGTGTTAGAGGAATAATGCAGGAAAGACACAAACCAGCAATGCAACAACTGTGGATTTCCAATCTAGGGTACCTGTGGAACAAGGGGACCAAGTCCAAAAGACACAAGCAAGTCGGAGATGGGCAGATGCCCAGGAAATGCCAGCTGCGGGTGCAAAGAAGCTTCTACTGGACAGAAGAAGCTGAGGTTTCTGCAGGAACAAAAAAGGCTAGAGACTTCCCCTTTGGTGGACAAATCCCACTCGCCGTGGACAGTCGTGCAGAAGTGTTTTCCCGCCGAAAGAACGCCAACAAGCCTTGCTAGCTGCAAATCGCGCGGTTAGCGTTTTTGGACGCTGCTGTAGCCCTGGAGGAACCAGGAGGTCGCAAATTGGACCAGCAGAGAGAGGGGACGTCGAGCAAGACAAGGAGCCCTCTCTGAAGCAGGTAGCACCCGGAGAAGTGCCAGAAACAGGCACTACGAGGATGCGTGAAACGGTGCTCGCCGAAGTTGCACAAAGGAGTCCCACGTCGCCGGAGACCAACTTAGAAAGTCGTGCAATGCAGGTTAGAGTGCCGTGGACCCAGGCTTGGCTGTGCACACAGGATTTCCGCCGGAAGTGCACAGGGGCCGGAGTAGCTGCAAAAGTCACGGTTCCCAGCAATGCAGCCCAGCGAGGTGAGGCAAGGACTTACCTCCACCAAACTTGGGCTGAAGAGTCACTGGACTGTGGGGGTCACTTGGACAGAGTCGCTGGATTCGAGGGACCTCGCTCGTCGTGCTGAGAGGAGACCCAAGGGACCGGTAATGCAGCTTTTTGGTGCCTGCGGTTGCAGGGGGAAGATTCCGTCGACCCACGGGAGATTTCTTCGGAGCTTCTGGTGCAGAGAGGAGGCAGGCTACCCCCACAGCATGCACAAGCAGGAAAACAGTCGAGAAGGTGGCAGGATCAGCGTTACAGAGTTGCAGTAGTCGTCTTTACTACTATGTTGCAGGTTTGCAGGCTTCCAGCGCGGTCAGCAGTCGATTCCTTGGCAGAAGGTGAAGAGAGAGATGCAGAGGAACTCGGATGAGCTCTTGCATTCGTTATCTAAAGTTTCCCCAGAGACAGAGACCCTAAATAGCCAGAAAAGAGGGTTTGGCTACCTAGGAGAGAGGATAGGCTAGCAACACCTGAAGGAGCCTATCACAAGGAGTCTCTGACGTCACCTGGTGGCACTGGCCACTCAGAGCAGTCCAGTGTGCCAGCAGCACCTCTGTTTCCAAGATGGCAGAGGTCTGGAGCACACTGGAGGAGCTCTGGACACCTCCCAGGGGAGGTGCAGGTCAGGGGAGTGGTCACTCCCCTTTCCTTTGTCCAGTTTCGCGCCAGAGCAGGGCTAAGGGGTCCCCTGAACCGGTGTAGACTGACTTATGCAGAATTGGGCACATCTGTGCCCAACAAAGCATTTCCAGAGGCTGGGGGAGGCTACTCCTCCTCTGCCTTCACACCATTTTCCAAAGGGAGAGGGTGTCCCACCCTCTCTCAGAGGAAGTTCTTTGTTCTGCCATCCTGGGCCAGGCCTGGCTGGACCCCAGGAGGGCAGATGCCTGTCTGAGGGGTTGGCAGCAGCAGCAGCTGCAGTGAAACCCCAGGAAGGGCAGTTTGCCAGTACCAGGGTCTGTGCTACAGACCACTGGGATCATGGGATTGTGCCAACTATGCCAGGATGGCATAGAGGGGGCAATTCCATGATCATAGACATGTTACATGGCCATATTCGGAGTTACCATTGTGAAGCTACATATAGGTAGTGACCTATATGTAGTGCACGCGTGTAATGGTGTCCCCGCACTCACAAAGTTCAGGGAATTGCCTCTGAACCATGTGGGGGCACCTTGGCTAGTGCCAGGGTGCTCACACACTAAGTAACTTTGCACCTAACCTTTACCAGGTAAAGGTTAGACATATAGGTGACTTATAAGTTACTTAAGTGCAGTGTAAAATGGCTGTGAAATAACGTGGACGTTATTTCACTCAGGCTGCAGTGGCAGGCCTGTGTAAGAATTGTCAGAGCTCCCTATGGGTGGCAAAAGAAATGCTGCAGCCCATAGGGATCTCCTGGAACCCCAATACCCTGGGTACCTCAGTACCATATACTAAGGAATTATAAGGGTGTTCCAGTAAGCCAATGTAAATTGGTAAAATTGGTCACTAGCCTGTTAGTGACAATTTGAAATAAATGAGAGAGCATAACCACTGAGGTTCTGGTTAGCAGAGCCTCAGTGAGACAGTTAGGCACCACACAGGGAACACATACATATAGGCCACAAACTTATGAGCACTGGGGTCCTGATTAGCAGGGTCCCAGTGACACATAACAAACATACTGAAAACATAGGGTTTTCTCTATGAGCACTGGGCCCTGGCTAGCAGGATCCCAGTGAGACAGTGAAAACACCCTGACATACACTCACAAACAGGCCAAAAGTGGGGGTAACAAGGCTAGAAAGAGGCTACTTTCTCACACAACCCCCCCCCCCCAAACGAAGGACAATAAGGCTAACCTTGGCCAGTTGAGACTTTATTGTCTAAGTGGTGATAAGTAGAGAGTAGCTCTGCAATAGACTGGTTACTCCCTTTATCATCCACTATATGGTTACTTCCCTGTGGGGATGTAAACCACCCTGTTTGAAGTTTTTTAGCTAAGCAACAATGTGAAGATGTATTTTCAGAGTTTCTATCAGTAAGTTTTAGTTTAGAGCAGTGGGAATTGTCCACTGAACCTATTTGTAGTGATGGAAATGCCAGACAGGGATGCTGTCTCAGAAAAGCCATAGCTGGGCAAAAACTTTGTCCATATGGCTGGAAGAGAGAACAGGGATGCTGTTTCTCTTGAGTTGGAGCAGGGCAGGGATGCTGTCCTATGAGCTCCACACTAGGGCAGGGATGCTGTCCTAAGTGTTGTGAGGCAGTGCAGGGTTTCTGCACTAAAGTTTCTCTGGGAGGGTTGGAGGGATGCTCCATGTTAACTAAAATGGTGCTCTTTTTCTCACCAATGTTAGTTATCCCACAGAGAGGTACTTCTACCTCAGGGAGTCCAGCTTTGCCAGCTGATGATTCCCTTGGACCAGGTGCCACCCCAGGAGAGGTTTCTCCCACCACAGGAATGCTATCCTGAATGGCAGGGTGGTTAGGGGATACTGTGATGCCCTTTTTACCTGTTGATGGAGAGGGATCCTGAGTTTTCAGGCCTTCTCTCCTTTGCTTTTTCATTTCAGTAGAAATGAGAAGGAACAATTCCTCAGGGATGCCCAGCATGGCTGCATGGGCATAAAACTCTACATCAGCCCAACCTGAGGCCTCTAGGTCATTACCTAAGAGACAGTCTACAGGTAAGCTAGGTGATACCACCACCTGCTTAGGGCCAGTAACTCCACCCCAACTAAACTGAATTATAGCTAAGGGAAGAAACTTAGTGGAGTTATGGACATCAATAATCTTATACTGTTGTCCAATGATGTGTTGATCAGGGTGCACTAGGTTTTCAGTCACCAAAGTGATACTGGCACCTGTGTCCCTGTAGGCCAAGGCCTCAACACCATTTATTGAAACTGTCTGCCTGTACTTATCCATTGTAAGGGGACAAGCAGCCAGTGTGGCAAGGCCAATGCCACTAGGTGTGACAGAAACTGTCTTGGGAGTGACTACCCCAGTTTCTACTATGGACCCAAAAGTGAACCCAACTACATCCTTAACTTGACTGTTGCCAGCAGTCCCACCACTATTACCACTACTGCTAGGGGCACTAGAGCTTGATGTATTAGTGGTGGTAGGCTCAGGGGGTTTACCTGGACAGGACTTATCCCCTGGCCTATGGCCTCTGTTTTTACACACAAAGCATCAAGGCTTTTTAATGTGTGCAGGTTGAGAAGAAGAGGAAGAATTAGTTTTATCCCCACCCTCTGAAGAGTGTTTAAGATTTGAAGTGGGATCTTTGGTTTTACCCTTATCCCCATGCTTATCTTGAGATTTTTCACCATCTTTCTTCTTATTGCCATCTTTGTCACCCCCTGTATGAACTTTTCTGTTCACCCTTGTTCTGACCCATTTGTCTGCCTTCTTTCCCAATTCTTGGGGAGAGGTCAGATCAGAGTCTACCAGGTACTGGTGCAACAAATCAGACACACAATTATTAAGTATATGCTCTCTCAGGATTGTGTTATACAGGCTTTCATAATCAGTAACTTTACTGCCATGTAACCACCCCTCCAAGGCCTTCACTGAATGGTCAATGAAATCAACCCAGTCTTGTGAAGACTCCTTTTTGGTCTCTCTGAACTTTATCCTGTATTGTTCAGTGGTTAAGCCATAACCATCCAGGAGTGCATTCTTAAGAACTTGGAAATTATTAGCATCATTTTCTTTCACAGTAAGGAGCCTATCCCTACCTTTTCCACTAAATGATAGCCATAGGATAGCAGCCCACTGCCTTTGAGGGACATCCTGTACAACACAGGCCCTCTCAAGTGCAGCAAACCACTTGTTAATGTCATCCCCCTCCTTGTAAGGGGGAACTATCTTGTGCAGATTCCTGGAATCATGCTCTTTTGCAGGATGACTATGGGGAATACTGCTGCTGCCACCATGGGTTTCTAAACCCAGTTTCTGTCTCTCCTTCTCTACTTCTAAAGTCTGTCTATCCAAATCCAGCTGTTGCTTCTTGAGCTTCAGTCTGGTTTGTTCCACTCTCAATCTATTGAGCTCCCTTTCTAACAATCTGTCATCAGAGTGGGTGGGAGGGACATGCCTTGAAACAGAAGTATGGTGAGAATGGACAGAAGGAGACCTGTTCCTTACAGAAGCCACCCTAACAGCTTGGCTAACAGAAACATCACTACCAGTATGGTGAGAATAAATGCTTTTGCTATGATGTGAGACAACACTATTTATATGGTGTGGCTCATCATCATTACCAACTATGCTAGACTGTCTAGTAATGGGCAGGCTAGGAAGTTTCTTTCCTGAATCTTTTCCTGGGGGAGTCCCTGGATCAGATTGAGAACCATTAGCTACTTTTTCACCAGATTGGGCACTTATGGCCTTATCCTGTACTCTAAGCATGTTAATTAACAGTTCTAAGGAAGGATTCTTCCCTACACTCAAACCTCTCTCTATGCAGAGATTCCTTGCTCCTTTCCAGCTAAGGTGATCATATGCAAGTTTGGACAGATCAACATTTTGGCCTGTGCCAGACATTTTTAGAGAGAGTTAAAGTGATAGTAAAAGATAAAAAGTTTGTCAGAGCTTTTAGAAAGACAGAGAAAAAAAAACTTTTAAAACTTTTTAGAACTTTTTAGAAAGTTAGAAGTACTTTTCAGCACTTAGAAAAGAGTGAAAAGAGGAAATGCAAAACTTTTTGGCTATGTGTATATACACTGACCTTGTTTTGTATATTTTTCTCTTATGAAAAGTACAATGACAAGAGTGGTAAGTAGTCTCAAAGCACTTATCCCACCGCTGCACAACCAATGTAGGAGGCTGGACTGGCTTGTAGTGAGTACCAAGGGGTACTTGCACCTTGCACCAGGCCCAGTTATCCCTTATTAGTGTATAGGGTGTCTAGCAGCTTAGGCTGATAGATAATGGTAGCTTAGCAGAGCAGCTTAGGCTGAACTAGGAGACGTGTGAAGCTACTACAGTACCACTTAGTGTCATATGCACAATATCATAAGAAAACACAATACACAGTTATACTAAAAATAAAGGTACTTTATTTTTATGACAATATGCCAAAGTATCTTAGAGTGTACCCTCAGTGAGAGGATAGGAAATATACACAAGATATATATACACAATAGCAAAAATATGCAGTATAGTCTTAGAAAACAGTGCAAACAATGTATAGTTACAATAGGATGCAATGGGGAAACATAGGGATAGGGGCAACACAAACCATATACTCCAAAAGTGGAATGCGAACCACGAATGGACCCCAAACCTATGTGAACTTGTAGAGGGTCGCTGGGACTATTAGAAAATAGTGAGAGTTAGAAAAATAACCCTCCCCAAGACCCTGAAAAGTGAGTGCAAAGTGCACTAAAGTTCCCCTAAGGACAAAGAAGTCGTGTTAGAGGAATAATGCAGGAAAGACACAAACCAGCAATGCAACAACTGTGGATTTCCAATCTAGAGTACCTGTGGAACAAGGAGACCAAGTCCAAAAGTCACAAGCAAGTCGGAGATGGGCAGATGCCCAGGAAATGCCAGCTGCGGGTGCAAAGAAGCTTCTACTAGACAGAAGAAGCTGAGGTTTCTGCAGGAACGAAAAAGGCTAGAGACTTCCCCTTTGGTGCACGGATCCCTCTCGCCGTGGAGAGTCGTGCAAAAGTGTTTTCCCGCCGAAAGAATGCCAACAAGCCTTGATAGCTGCAAATCATGCGGTTAGTGTTTTTGGACGCTGCTGTGGCCCTGGAGGGACCAGGAGGTCGCAAATTGGACCAGCAGAGAGAGGGGACGTCGAGCAAAACAAGGAGCCCTCTCTGAAGCAGATAGCACCCAGATAAGTGCCAGAAACAGGCACTACAAGGATGCATGAAACAGTGCTTGCCGAAGTTGCACAAAGGAGCCCCACATCGCCGGAGACCAACTTAGAAAGTCGTGCAATGCAGGTTAGAGTGCCGTGGACCCAGGCTTGGCTGTGCACACAGGATTTCCGCCGGAAGTGCACAGGGGCCGGAGTAGCTGCAAAAGTCGCAGTTCCCAGCAATGCAGCCCAGCGAGGTGAGGCAAGGACTTACCTCCACCAAACTTGGGCTGAAGAGTCACTGGACTGTGGGGGTCACTTGGACAGAGTCGCTGGATTTGAGGGACCTCGCTCGTCGTGCTGAGAGGAGACCCAAGGGACCGGTAATGCAGCTTTTTGGTGCCTGCGGTTGCAGGGGGAAGATTCCGTCGACCCACAGGAGATTTCTTCGGAGCTTCTGGTGCAGAGAGGAGGCAGGCTACCCCCACAGCATGCACACGCAGGAAAACAGTCGAGAAGGCGGCAGGATCAGTGTTACAGAGTTGCAGTAGTCGTCTTTGCTACTATGTTGCAGGTTTGCAGGCTTCCAGCGAGGTCAGCAGTCGATTCCTTGGCAGAAGGTGAAGAGAGAGATGCAGAGGAACTCGGATGAGCTCTTGCATTCGTTATCTAAAGTTTCCCCAGAGACAGAGACCCTAAATAGCCAGAAAAGAGGGTTTGGCTACCTAGGAGAGAGGATAGTCTAGCAACACCTGAAGGAGCCTATCACAAGGAGTCTCTGACGTCACCTGGTGGCACTGGCCACTCAGAGCAGTCCAGTGTGCCAGCAGCACCTCTGTTTCCAAGATGGCAGAGGTCTGGAGCACACTGGAGGAGCTCTGGACACCTCCCAGGGGAGGTGCAGGTCAGGGGAGTGGGCACTCCCCTTTCCTTTGTCCAGTTTCGCGCCAGAGCAGGGCTAAGGGGTCCCCTGAACCGGTGTAGACTGGCTTATGCAGAATTGGGCACATCTGTGCCCAACAAAGCATTTCCAGAGGCTGGGGGAGGCTACTCCTCCTCTGCCTTCACACCATTTTCCAAAGGGAGAGGGTGTCCCACCCTCTCTCAGAGGAAGTTCTTTGTTCTGCCATTCTGGGCCAGGCCTGGCTGGACCCCAGGAGGGCAGATGCCTGTCTGAGGGGTTGGCAGCAGCAGCAGCTGCAGTGAAACCCCAGGAAGGGCAGTTTGCCAGTACCAGGGTCTGTGCTACAGACCACTGGGATCATGGGATTGTGCCAACTATGCCAGGATGGCATAGAGGGGGCTATTCCATGATCATAGACATGTTACATGGCCATATTCGGAGTTACCATTGTGAAGCTACATATAGGTAGTGACCTATATGTAGTGCACGCGTGTAATGGTGTTCCCGCACTCACAAAGTTCAGGGAATTGCCTCTGAACCATGTGGGGGCACCTTGGCTAGTGCCAGGGTGCTCACACACTAAGTAACTTTGCACCTAACCTTTACCAGGTAAAGGTTAGACATATAGGTGACTTATAAGTTACTTAAGTGCAGTGTAAAATGGCTGTGAAATAACGTGGACGTTATTTCACTCAGGCTGCAGTGGCAGGCCTGTGTAAGAATTGTCAGAGCTCCCTATGGGTGGCAAAAGAAATGCTGCAGCCCATAGGGATCTCCTGGAACCCCAATACCCTGGGTACCTCAGTACCATATACTAAGGAATTATAAGGGTGTTCCAGTAAGCCAATGTAAATTGGTAAAATTGGTCACTAGCCTGTTAGTGACAATTTGAAATAAATGAGAGAGCATAACCACTGAGGTTCTGGTTAGCAGAGCCTCAGTGAGACAGTTAGGCACCACACAGGGAACACATACATATAGGCCACAAACTTATGAGCACTGGGGTCCTGATTAGCAGGGTCCCAGTGACACATAACAAACATACTGAAAACATAGGGTTTTCACTATGAGCACTGGGCCCTGGCTAGCAGGATCCCAGTGAGACAGTGAAAACACCCTGACATACACTCACAAACAGGCCAAAAGTGGGGGTAACAAGGCTAGAAAGAGGCTACTTTCTCACAGGAGCTCAGGGTCATGGTGGAGGAAATCATCCGGGTAGAGCCACAGCTATTCGGATCACAGGTGCAGCAGACGTCCATTGCTAGGAAGATGGAGCTATGGCGGAGAATTGTTGACAGAGTCAACGCAGTGGGACAGCATCCAAAAACATGGGATGACATCAGTAAGAGGAGGAACGACCTACGGGGTAAGGTATGTTCCGTGGTATCCAGACACCAGGTAGCTGTACAGAGGACTGGCGGTGGACCCCCACCTCCTCCCCCACAACTAACAACATGGGAGGAGCAAGTCTTGGCGATCATGCATCCTGAGGGCCTCGCAGGAGTAGCAGGAGGACCGGACTCTGGTAAGTCAACTCTTTACTATTATATCCCCCCAACCCTACCTGCATGCTATCACAAACTTCTACCCCTGCCCTCACACCCATCACCCCACCACCTCACAGATACCCCACTATCACAACCCACACATCCCAATACCAAGCCCTGCATGTGACAACAGTGCATGGACACCCATCACAGACCTGCATTGACACCCATCACCAAAGCATGTCCAGTAGAGAGACTCAGCCAGGGCACACAATCACCACTCACATAAGGGCCAAGGCGATAATGCAAGCACAGGAGTAGAGGGAAACTCACCCATTGCACAAGATGGCACAAACGGATACAATAACTATGCATTTACACCCCAACAGGACCCCAACCGCACGTCACCAGATAGGAGGTGCTAGCCATATCCAGTCCCCCTACAGAAGAGGCCCACAGGGACGGCAGCAGCTCTGCACGCCTGGATCAAGATGACCAGCCCGACCCATCAGGGACCTCTGGACAGTCGGTTCCCCTGCCACAGTCCCAAACTACCACTGAACTTCCCCCCTCAGGAAACACCGCCACAGCACCGACCCAGCGGGCCCATGCCACTGTCCCCAGGACACGTCAATCAGCAGTGTGTCCACCACTACAGGGACCCCAGGCAAACCCACTAACCCAGGACGATCAGGGACCTGGGGTCAGTGGCAGTGACTTGAAGGCCATTAACACCACCCTGGTCACCATTGCAGGGGTGCTGGCAGACATGGCCAACATCATGAGGGAGACAGTGGCATACTACCGGGCCACTGACACCAGTCTGAACGATGAACAGCCCTCCATGTCTGCCAGTGCTAGTGGACAGGAGGTCCCACCACAGGACCAACAGGCCACCAGCACCCCACCCCCTGCAGAAGGAGAACCACACCACAAACGGTCCCTGCGATCCAGGCACAAGACAGAGGACATTGCCGAGACCCCCGCCAGGAAATAAGACTCTCCGGATTGTCACCCTTCTGTCCCACTATGTCACCCTGACCACCTTGAACTGCCATTGCTCCACTTCCTATGCCCCATTGGACAATGCACCTGTGATCCAAAGAGATTGGACTCTACCATGGATATTCCTCCACCATCAACCCAGCCCATTGCAAAGCCCCCTCCACTTATTAGCACTTAAATAAACACCCTTGAATCACAACACAATCTCAGTCTGTATTTTCACAAATGTGTTATTACAGCCTCTTTGACAAATAACATAGTAAATGTTCATTTGCACATACCAAAGTATGACAGTTGTTGGGCTGCAGTGAACATAGCAGAAGGCAGAATGTGGTACCCAGATCTGTGAAAAGGAAAGCCAAAATTAACTGTCAGGGTCCATGCACAGAGATAATAAGGCAGACATTTACAATGTCCTACAGTAGTCTGATAAGAGATGAGCAGTGCCAGTCTGTTTCCTGTGTGTCACTGGAAGTACTGCATGATGATGTTGTTTCTGTTGTCAGTATCTTCTTCTTCTGCCTCGTCTTCCTCACTGTCCACAGGTTCCACAGCTGCCACAAGACCAACATCAGGCCCATCCTCCTGCAGAAAAGGCACCTGGCGTCGCAAAGCCAGGTTGTGCAACATGCAGCATGCCAAGATGGTCTGGCACCCTTCTTCGGTGAATAGTATGGGGAGCCACCTGTTAGATGGAGGCACCGGACTCTGGCCTTCGGGAGGCCGAAAATCTGCTCTATAATCCTGCTAGTTCGCCCTTGTGCTTCATTGTAGCGTTCCTCTGCCCTTGTCCTGGCATTCCTCACTGGGGTAAGTAGCCATGACATGTTGGGTTAACCAGAGTCACATGCAAAGGTCAAGGGATATCTGTTAGACATACACCAACCCTTAGGGACTATAAAAAAAAAACAGGCACCTATTCATACTGTGTGGGAACCTTGAGATCACCTATTAGCCACACACGGTGCCTCTGGAGTTGCCCCATCACACAAGGGATGCTGCTATTCCTCAAAATGTAAGTGTCATGCACAGAGCCAGGAAACTTGGCATTCACATGAGAGATGTACTGGTCTGCCAAACACACCATCTGCACATTCATTGAATGGTAGCTTTCATGATTTCTGTACACCTGTTCATTCCTGCGGGGGGGGGACAAATGCCACATGTGTACCATCAATGGCACCAATGATGTTGGGGATATGTCCCAGGGCATAGAAGTCAGCTTTCACTGTGGGCAAATTCTCCACCTGGGGGAAAACGATGTAGCTGCGCATGTGTTTCAGCAGGGCAGATAACATTCTGGACAACACGTTAGAGAACATTGGCTGTGACATCTCTGATGCCATGGCCACTGTTGTTTGAAACGAACCACTGGCCAGGAAATGGAGCACTGACAGGACCTGCACTAGAGGGGGGATACTTGTGGGATGGCGGATAGCTGACATCAGGTCTGGCTCCAATTGGGCACACAGTTCTTGGATTGTGGCACGATCATGTCTGTAGGTGATAAAGATGTGTCTGTCTTCCATTGTCAACAGGTCCACCAGGGGTCTATACACCGGAGGATGATGCCATCTCATCATCTGACCCAGTGGATGTGCCCTATGGAGGAGAATGGTGAGCAGAGGGTCATGTACCACATAGGTTGCACAAGGGTGTTTTTCACTAAAGTGATTTAATCGGTGTGTGGCGCTGTCTGTCCATATTCCTGCCCAAATGTGCTGTGACGCAGTTAGGTGTCCTGCCATGTGCCCCCCTGAAATGGCGGCTGCCTGACCTGTAAGGAGGGACAAGGGAAAATGAGGGAACTGCACTGGCGTTGTGCAGCGTCGCGGTAGGCGGTCGAATACCGCTGCGCAATTCAGCATTGGCCCTATGGGTTCCAGGAGCAAATGACGATGTACGCCGGCAGTGGTGGTACGCACCGCCGTGGACGTGACCGCCATGTTCTAGCTGCTCACTCACTTGATACCTGACCTTCAACAGGTGAGGACCTACACTGCAAGTGCTGCTGTGACCTCAGTCTGGAAGCAACAATGGCTAGAGTGTCTGCGGAAAGGACCACTGCCTTCACTTCGGAGAAGTTGGAGAGACTAGTGGATGGGGTCCTCCCCCAGTACACGCTACTCTACGGTCTTCCAGACAAACAGGTGAGTAAACTGTGAGCATGATGCATGGGACATGAATGTATGGAGTGGTCTGGATGGAAGATACATGTTGTGGAGGGCCTGAGGCCTGCATGTGAGGATGGTCAGTTTATGTGTTTCAGGGCAAGGGTGGGATACAGGTGGCCAATGAGTATGAAGAACCGGATGGGGGAGTAAGTTCCATTCTTACTTTACCTTTCTTTTAGGTCAGCGTCCACCAGAAGAAGGGTATTTGGTGTGCCATCGCCAAGGAAGTGCCGACCCTGGGGGTCTATCATAGACGGAGCACCCACTGCCGCAAAAGATGGGAGGACCTGCGCCGCTGGAGCAAGAAGGCGGCGGAGGCCCAGCTGGGGATGGCCTCCAAATGTGGAAGGGGTGCCCATCGCACCATGACCCCCCTGAAGTCCTGGATCCTGGAGGTGGCATATTCGGAGTTGGATGGGTACTTGAAGGCATCACAGCAGCCACAAGGGGGTGAGTACAGTTTTATTCAGGTGACTCTGCACGCTTTACAAGGTGTCTGGGTGGGGGATGTGGGCTGTGGGTTCCCCTAGGCCCGGGCGAATTTGGTACGGTAGGTCCCTTGTTAGGCAGGCTCTGTGGCACTCCAACCCCAATAGTTGTAGTGGCCATCTTCAACTAGTCAGCCTCCTGTGGGATCCAGGTGTGCAGCAACTGGTGTTAGGCATAGTCCCCCATGGGCAGGTGATTTGCCTAAGAACTGTTAGTGCATGGGCTAGTGCATAGGGCTGCTCCCTGTGTGTTGTGTCCGCCAACGGTAGTGGTGTTGCTGGCATTGACCATGTGTCTCCTCTGTCTTTCCCCTCCTTTTTGTTTTGTCACCCTGTCCTTGTGTGCATTAGCATCATCTGGCGGAGGAGCAGTGGCACCAGAGCAGGAGGGAGCTGCAATCCACTTGGCCCAGGAGGGTGAATGTACAAAGTCTGAAGGCACCAGTGGGACGGAGGGTGAGGGGAGCTCTACGACGGGGACAGGAAGGGACACCAGCAACAGCGACTCCTCCTCTGATGGGAGCTCCCTTGTGGTGGCGGGCACCTCTGTGCCCACTGCAACAACAGGTGCAGCCACCACCCCCCCTATCAGCACCACCCTCCCAGCAGCCCCTCAGCTTTTTTCCCATGCCCACTCACCCAGGAGGGTGGGCATCTCCTTCGCCCCAGGCACCTCAGGCTCTGCCCCAGTCAGCCCTGCTGCCCTCAGTGAGGAGGCTATTGACCTCCTGAGATCCATCACTGTTGGGCAGTCAACCATTTTGAATGCCATCCAGGGTGTTGAGAGGCATCTGCAGCAAACAAATGCATACCTAGAGGGCATTCATTCTGGCGTGGCGGCCCAACAGAGAGCATTTTAGGCTCTGGCCTCAGCACCAATGGCAGCCATTGTCCCTGTGTCAAGCCTCCCCCTCCAACATCCACTACCCCTACCCAATCCCCTTAGCCTATCCCAAGCACACCATCAGACTAGCATCCACACACATCAACACACAAAAGTGGCTGAGGCAAACATAAGCACCACACATCCCACAGGCACTCACACAAGCACCAAACCCATGCAACACACCAACATCCACTGCCTCCACTGTGTTCCCCTCCTCCACCTCCCTCTCAGTCTCGTCTACACTCACACCTGCATGCACTGCATCCTCAGCCACTACCTCCATCACCAACATGCCCATCACCACACACCGCTCACGTGCAATCACCACCCCCACTACCATTCACACGTCCCCTGTGTCCTCTCCCAGTGTGTCTGTAAGCCCTCTTTCCAAAGTACACAAACGCCGGCACACACCCACTCAACAGCCATCCAACTCACAACAGCCTCCAACCCATGCACCTTCACCCAAACTCAGCAGACGTACACCCCCTACAACCACTACCTCTTCCTCCACTCCCAAACCCCCTCCATCTTCCCGTCCCAGTGTGTCTAAGAAGCTTTTCCTGACTACCATTGGCCTCTTCCCTACACCTCCCCCCGTCCTTCCCCTAGGGCCAGGTTGTCTAGAGCCCTGACCAGCACCTCAGCCACCAAATCCTCGTCCAGTGTAGTCCCTGCAAGTCCGACAACATCGAAGGGGGCACCCATCAGGGCTGCCAGTGTGCCACCTAGTGAAGCCAAGGACCACCCTATTCCACCACCTGCCAAGGTAAAGAAGGGGCCAGCATGCAGAAGAGAAAAGCCGCACCACCCACCCAGCAAGGCCTCATCCAGAACCAAAGAGGACAGTGCCAAGGTCCCAGCAGAGACTTCCAAGGTGTGGAAGGGACACAAGGGCAAAGGGAAGTCACCTCAGGGCATGGAGCCTCCGGGTGAGGGACTGGTGTCCCCCCTTTCGCAAGACAGCCCAGCAACCTGTACCGTGGTGAGCACCACCACCTGCACCGCCATCTGCGCCGCCACCTGCACGGCAGCTGCCTCAACTACAGTCACCAACATCATCTCCAGTGGGCAGCCTTCCGAGGCTGCAGGAGACGGCCTAGTGTCTCCCTCCACAAGTGCAGACACCTGCACCACCGGCAGCATCTCCGCTGCAGACACCGCCACAGCCACCTGCCTGCGACGTGCCTAGCCAGTGCCAATACAGCGGACATCAGCAGCATCCCCAATGGGCAGCCGTCCGAGGCTGCAGGAGACATCCTGGACCCTGCACACACTACATGAGGCACCACCACCAGCAGTGGCACTACCAGCAGTTCGCAGCCTCAGTCATCGCAAGGAGGAGTGTTGCTCTGCCTCCATAGAGTATCATGCTACCTATTACCGGTAAATCTTGAGGCTCAGACACCCATGTGAGGGAATTGGAACTGCCACACTCCTGGTGCAGCATCACTGGGCACTAATCCCCTTCCTGAAAAGTAGAGAACAGCATCCACTACCCCAGTCCTTGGCAGGATAAAGCACTCTGGGCACCAAGCCCCCTCCAGAACAAGTAGAGAACAGCATCCACTTGTGAGACTGTGGCTTTGCACTCCCCAGGACCAAGCAGTGGGCAACCCACCCACTTGAGAGACTGTGGCTTTGCACTCCCCAGGACCAAGCAGTGGGCAACCCACCCACTTGAGAGACAGTAGCTTTGCACTCCCCAGGACCAAGCAGTGGGCAGTGAACATACTTGAGTGACTTGAGACACTGTGGCTTTACACTCCCCAGGACTGAGCAGTGGGCAGTGAACCCACTTGAGTGACTTGAGAGACTGTGACTTTGCACTCCCCAGGACCAGGCAGTGGGCATGGAACCCCCTCAAGGAGCAGTGGCGTCGTCCCATCATCCGGTGGAGGTGCCCCCCCTCCCTTTCCCCCTGAGGTGCCTGTTTATTTTCGACCTGATGCCCCTGCAGTGTTCTCTCCGTTTTGTGGCAGGTGTCATGTGTGGGCTTCGCCCATGCTTTTTGGACCACTTAGTCCACGGACAATTAATGGGACAGTGTACGGACTTGTGTACTTGCTGTAAATATTTGTATATACTGATGATTTAAAGTCTGTGTGTCTGTGTGTATGTTGTTGTGTGTGGGGCGTGGGGGTGTTGCGTGTTGTGTGTGTGTGTCACTCTCTTTCCCCCCCTCCCCTGTGTACTAGCTGTAGTACTCACTGTCATCATCACCGCCGTCTTTGATAAGGGTGGTAAGGGGTGGTAAATCGGTAGGTCAACCCACACTCATCCCACATGGACTTCATGTACGCAGACATGAAGTTTGTGCCCCTGTCAGACTCAACTTCCTTAGGTAATCCCACACGTGTAAATATTCCCAGCAGGGCTCTGGTCACCACCGGTGCAGTCACTGTTCTCAGAGGGCTTGCCTCTGGATAGCGGTTAGCATGGTCCACCAAAACCAGGGCAATAAGAACCAATCCCAGGAAGACCTAATTTTCAAGGCCCAGGGTTCCTAATACCAGAGGTGGACCAGGGACAAATAGACAATGAGAAACATGACAAGGAGAGGAAGCATTTGCAATGCAATGGGTTTCGCATTTGCTCGAGTTAGAGCTATTAGCGTTGTAAACTCCTAACCAGACTTTTCTTGTCACATAAACTGAAAATGAAAAGTAATACAATTTCATATGAGGGAGCCAATTTAAAGCTCCACGGCATGAGCATGAAGGTGACTAATGAGAACAATAATACCGGTCCGGTTTCGCCTTTGCATAGTAATAAAAAAACTGAGTGCAATCCTGCTGTGTAAAAGCTTGAATTTGCAAAGAAGCTGTAAGATAAACAATAGAATTAAACTGGTAGTCATGATAAGTGCTCGATTACTGCCCAGCGAGATCGCGCTGCCTACGAAATAAAAATACAAAGTAGTCCAGAAACCATACGGAAAACATGGAACCTTGTATGTTTTCAGTAGTTGGCCAGTGTGCTCGAGGAAGGCTAAACACCTGAAAAGGCATGACGTACGCAAGCCTTTCACTAATGAAATCAAACAAATTTTAAAAGGCAAGCCCACAAACCAACCAAACTGATGAATGTGGTTAAAAGCCCACTGAGAGAATTACAAAATGGGTAAGCCTGGAGAATGTGGAATAAGCAACCCCGACCCAGCAGGCAAGGGCTCAGAGGAACAGGAGGACCAGTGGTAGAAGGAACAGAGTGCCCTGGACCATAATGACAGGAGGGGCTAGGAGGTCTAGAGCACACCTACCCACACCAGAGGGATGAGAATGACCATAGCTAGGGCGGGCAGCCCCAGGTAGACAAGTCAGAGAGGACCAGTTAAGGATACCAATGGAAAGAAGGGCCAGAGACAGGAGGGCCAAGACCACAGAGGTCAGATCAAGGAAGACCAAAGGTTCAGATAGGGAATAGACCGGAACCAGAATAGCTCCACCAGAAAGGACCTGGGCTAGTAGGACTTGGACACCCTAGATAAGAATGTCCCCGGGCATATAAAGGACCAGGAAGTCTAGATCTAGTGGGATCATGATCAAAAGGTCCCTGAGGGTCATAATAAAGGGGATCCTAAACCAGGGTAACAAGGACTGCATGAACCTGAGTGTCTTGTATCATGGGAACTAGGAGGCCAGTGCCGGAGTTGTGAGAAATACCAGACTCAGGAGCACCATTACTAGGAGAAGCATTATAGAGGGGACCATGGTCAGATGGACAGGAACAAAGTTAACCAGGACTAGGGAGGACTAGTCATACTGGAATTGGGCATGAGGGGCTGGAGACTAGGAATGCAAGGAAACCAAGGAAAGTGGGTCCAGCACCAGATGACCCAATACATGAAGACCAGACAACAAAATACCAGAACTAAGACCAGGGCTACATGGACCAGGGGAACCAGGAATAGAAGTATTGGGAACAGACAAACAAGGGAAAAGATAAACCAGGGGTGCAAGACCAAGAGGACTGGTGATCTAAAATTCAGATTAGGGGAGTCAGGTGGTACAATATCAGGAGAATATGAAACAGGAGGCTGACATTGCAAAGAACTAGGGGCCAGATGTAGGTAGAAAACATTTTTCAAGGTGCAAATTGCGAGTCCCAGCGACTCGCATTTTGCATCGCGCAAAATGATATGCAGAAAGGTGTCTCAGACACCTTCTGCGACTCGCTATGGGGTCGCAAAGACCCACCTCATGAATATTAATGAGATGGGTCGCAGTTTGTGACCTCATAGCGAGTCTAGGCACTCACGGAGATGGTGGCCTGCTGGAGACAGCAGGCCACCATGTCCGTGACTGCTTTTCAATAAAGCAGTTTTTTTTTTTCTCTTTGCAGCCCGTTTTCCTTAAATGAAAAGGAGCTGCAAATAGAAGAAATACCGAAACCTTTTAGTTTAGTTTTTTTTCAGAGTAGGCAGTGGTCCATAGGACCACTGCCTGCTCTGAAAAAATATTATTGTGAGCATTCACAAAGGGGAAGGGGTCCTATGGGGACCCCTTCCCGTTTGCGAATGAGTTACCATCCACTGCAAGTGGA
The DNA here is from genome assembly GCF_031143425.1 of Pleurodeles waltl. NCBI lineage: Eukaryota > Metazoa > Chordata > Amphibia > Caudata > Salamandridae > Pleurodeles > Pleurodeles waltl. The sequence goes on along the minus strand of NC_090442.1, from coordinate 447,900,699 downwards.
TGGTAACTGCGAGTTGATTTGAGACAGCTTTCGCGGTCACAAATCAACTCTACATCGCGGTGCGACTCGCAAATAGGAAGGGAACACCTCTTCCTATTTGCGAGTCTGAAACACATTTTGCAAGTCGGTACCGACTCGCAATGTGTGTTTCTGCATCGCATGAGGGCATTTGCGCCTCGCAAAAGGCGTTTTTCGCCGTTTGCGAGGCGCTAATGCCTTCCTACATCTGGCCCTCAGTGTAGGAGTACATGGGAATGATGACCAGACAGTCTAGGAAGTATAGGGCCAGGAAGTTCTAAGGTCAGCATTAACTGGATGGCAAGGAACATCAGAACAAAAAAAGGCTAGGATGCTCTGTGGTGGGTTTGGCCAGGTTATTACAGAACCATGAGGACAAGGAGCAGGAGGATTGAGGCCAGGAGCATCAGGTCCAGATTGAGGAGGACAGAGATCAGAGCACGGAGGGAAATGGCTAGTAGTACCAGGAAATGAGAATAAGCAGGACAGGGACCAGGAAGAACAAGGGCACCTGTATCAAGGGCACCCAGAAGACCAAAGCAAGGAGGACCCTATGTATTAAAAGGGTCATGTTTTGGAAGACCAGAAACAAGGCTAAGAGGGTGATGAAAGTCAGGACCAAGAGGTCTAGTACTCAGATTACCAAATCGGGCAGAACAAGGGGCCTGGACAGTGGTGGCTAGGAGGACCAAGATAAAAATATCCAGGCTCAGATGGAGGAGGACCTGATCAAGGAGAACCTGGATCCAGATGCCCAGGATCAATAGCTTCAGTATCAGGAGGACTAAGAGGGCAAGGAACAGATCCAGAAGAACCAGGATATACAAACCAGGAGGACAACAATTAAAAAGGCCATGATATCAGAATATGGGAATCCAGTTGGAGCAGGACCTGTGGTATCAGGGCTAGGATTTTTAGGGTGAGAAGAACTAGGACAAGCTGACCAGGGCCAAGAGGACCAGAAAGAAACAGAGCCAGATGGGCCACGATTGGGAGAACCAAAAGAAAGGCTAGAATGACCAAGAGGAAAGCTTTATGTTAAGACCAAGGAGACCATAGCAAGAATAGTTGGTGAACCAGGTCCATAAGAATTAAGTCCAGGAGAAACCAAACGATAAGGACCAAGAGGATTAGGGCAATTAAGATAGACAAGGACTTCAAAAAACTAGAATAGCACAACCATAGCCAAGAGTGCAAGGGAGGTGAAACCAGGGACACAGGCAACCAGAGCCAGAGGGAAAAGTTATAAGAGAAGCAATAAAAGGACTAGGGGACCAGAAATATGAGGGCAAAGAGGATGGGGACTTTGAGTACCAGGACCAGGAAAACCACGGTTAGGAGGAAAATAAATATCAGGACCAGAGTGATTAGGGCCAGGTTGGCCACACCCTGAATGTACAGGCCACATTGCTACGAAAAGGATAGCCAGGATGATGAGAAACAGGATGTCCAGACCCAGGATAATCAGAGCAAGAAAGACCATGGTCAGTTGGTGATTAAACACAAGGACAGAGATCAAGAGGATCAGAATCAGATCTTGGAAGACTAGGGAGATTAGGAGCTCAAGGATGATGCCCAGTAGGACCCGGGGACCAGAATAAGCAAAGAAGATTGGGGGCCAGTAATAAGGATGCCAGTAGGACCGGTACCAGAGAAAGGAAGATTAGGAAGCTCAGCACTGAGAGGACCAAGAACAGGCTTAGGAGTGCCAAAGGGACCATGGCCATAAGACCAGGGCCCTCAGAACCACATGGAGTAGAAAGACCAGGACCTGGAGGTAGCAGGAGCAGGGTGACGAAACCCAGAGAGCCAGAACAGCCAAAGACAAAAAGACTAAGGGGACCTGTCCTGGATGTCCAGAAGGACCAGGACCAAAATGATGAGGCTTATATGGTCCCAGATAAAGAGACCCAGGACCAAGAGTGCCCTGACCAATGGGTACCAAGCCAGAAAAGACCACAAGGACAAGGCACAAGGTAGGGAGGACCAGGAAAATTCAAACCAGGAAGTATAGGGCTGAGAGGGCAAGGCCTAAGAGGACCAGGACACAAAAGGCAAGATGGACCTAAAGGACCAGCAGGACCATGAACTGATGTACTAGGCATCAGAAGAGCAGGGTGTGAAGAATCAGAATGACCAAGCCAAGTGGATGAGAGCTAAGAGGATCAAGTAGGAAGAGGAAGAGTTAGAAGAAGGGAGCCTGGAAGAGCCAGCATAGCCAGGAAGACCCGAACCATGAGGATTAGCTTGCAAAGGCCCAAACAAGGAGGACCAGAAACTAAAAGATTGAGTCTAGTGGGCACAGAACCAGGAATAGAACACAAACTGTCTACGATAATGAATAGGAAGACTTGTGCTAGGCAAACCAGACTGAGTGTGTGGAAAACTAGACCAGGACTCAGAGAATCAGGAGGAAATTATCAGGAAAATAGAGTCAGTTGGGCAAGAGCTAAGAGGACCAGGGCAAGGAAGACCACTGCGACCACAACCAAGGGGAAATGGAAGATCAAGTAACAGAGGCCTAGGAGTATCAGGATTTGGCATATCTGGACAGTAAGGACAAGGAGGATGATGAAAAGGGGGGCCAGGATTACAAGAGCCACGATGTTCAAGCAAGATGGCTAGGAACAGAATGACCTGATGAAGGAGGATTAAGACTAATTGGACACACTGGTGCAGAATCAAGATGACAAGAAAATGGAGCAACAGGGACAAGAGTTTCATGACAAGATGGAGGAGGACTAGGAACGTTTTTCAGTGCAAGAACAAGTGGACTATGGTCATTAAGACCAGGGACTATATTGGAAATGATTAGGTGGGTTGGCAAGATTAAAATAAGCAGGACCAGAAACAGGGCTAGGATGACCAGAGGGGTCAAACCAAAGGGACGGGGACCTGAGCTACCATGTGGACCAGGAAGACCAGGAACTGGGGTATAAGGACCAGGCCAGTGAGGTTAAGGGAACCAGGAAAACCACAGCCACAAGGACAACTGGGATCAGAGCAGGAGCACGATGAACAGGCTAAACCCAGGAGGAGCAAATGAGGAGCATCAGGACCCATAGACACAGTACCAGGTGGACCACAAAGACAGGGACCAGGGCAAAGAGAATCAGAAACATCTAAACCAAGAAGACTAGGAATGCCACAACTAGGAGATCGGGACATCAAGGATAGGTGAAGATGGCCCCAGATGAAAACCAGGATCATGGTGAGGATCACTAGTATCAGGATCAGGAGGCCCAGGAAAGGCCAATACAGTGGAAGGTCAGGAGCAGGTCCAGGAAGACAAGGGTCAGGAAGGACTAGAACCAGGACCAGCAGATTCAGTGGCCAGGGTAAACAGGAGGAGGACCAACACTGGAAGACAAAGAAGGACCTGGAGGTAAAAATCAGGAGCAGGAGGATACCTATGTGATTCTACATCACATGTGTTAATATATTCTTTGGTAAACACTTTTTATTTATGTTCTTTATTTTGCAACCCCAATAAATACTTGCTAACAAATCTGAGCTTTCAAATGAAATAAAAGGTCAGGACTCTTACACTCTGATATCTAAGTGACAGCAGGCACTGTCTGATGCTGGCACAGTAGTCTGTAGCCTGAGGGTAGATCTGGTGGCAGATGGACGGAAACTAGGCACAAGGGTCTAAAGGTGAATGGGTGAAAAATAGTGTGGTCTGTGGTGAATGGCAGAAAGGGTTTAAGAAACTCAGATGGCTGAAGTTAGCAAAAACCTTTAATGGCTACCAAAGAGGGTCAAAGTACTAAGGTAATCATTAAATTGGAGTCCAGACCTATAAGAAGGCTCAGAACAGTCGAAGGGGTGGTAAGGGAGGCTCCAAACAGATCATCTCCGATGACGTAACAAAGAGCTTTGGTTGTCAGCTGTGATATCTTCTTCACCAGACCAGTAGTCTAGGAAATTCTAAGGGCTACATGAAGGGTGGTAGAAATACATATGTGGTAGAACTGTGACTCCCCAACCTTTGAGTTGGCGCTACATGTGCATGTATATGTGATGGATATATAGCAAATGTGTAGTGGAAAGACTGTGCCTGGTGAACGTCTATGCTCATTGACCAAGGGTGGAGAGTTAAATCAGCTTTCCTAGACAAAGGAAGTGTATTTACTGCAGCCCTTTTGCTGTAGGGTTTATACTCAGACATTAGAGTGAAGGAGGATGGATGAAAGGCTACCCAAAGAAATTCTGTTGTGCTGAGAACCATGCTTCAATATATCCTTTTTTAACATGCTCTTGCTTGGAGCCAGTACTATTGCTAATTCTGTATGAACCATCACATAGTGCAAAGGCTGTATCTGAGCTACAGTAAAAAAAAATGACATTTAATAGAGAATCAACTCATATCGGTTCTGAAACCTCAATAATGGATCAACATCCTGACCTACAAAATGTGTGTAAAAGTGAAACTGTGAAATGATTCATCTGAAGGTCACAAGATTGTAGATAACAAAATGTCTCTGTTCATTCAGTGTCTTTTTTCTTTCAGTATTTGCAATAGTGTCAACAAAAATAATACCTCTCTGAGTTTCTTTTCTTCTGTGTTTTTGATGACTGCAGGTTTTTCTCTGATTTGCTGGAAATATGCATTCCTATTCCAACACATTCAATATAACTATCTATAGTCCCATTCCTCTGGCAGCCTGACATACTAGGGATCATCATAGGACTTTGCACTGTCCACCCTACTTTGAAGGAAACTCCTAGTGTGTAAGGGGGCCTGTAGTTGTTTGTTTCGCAAATGCAAACTCTCTTTTTGTGAGTTTGTTTTTGAAAATCAAAAAAGAGTTAAAATGTTTACTGCCCAACTGGCCGGCCATCATGCCTGACAATGTTGTCCATCAAATGTTTCCTACATAGACAGGAACTGCCATGACAGCAGGTCCTATCAATGTAGTAAGTTGTCCACAAGGCAGGCAGACAACTCTGAATTTCAAAGGTGTGTGCCTCTTGAGAAGGTAGAGTTACTGTCCTATGCCAACCTGATGGAGTTAACTCTACACCCCAAACTCTAAATCAAGCCCATAGTTTATCTTCCTTCTTTCATGAGATTACAATTAAGCCTCTCCATTTTACTGTGTTGGTGACTTCATAAGCAGCCTTCTGCAATTGTTTATAGTTTGAAAAGGTCACCGTAACTATCAGATTGAACTATGTCACTTGAATATAACATTCCAATTCTCGCCTTCATGTTTACAGATCATTGAGTTAGAGCGTTTTGTGGCCTGATTTAGACTTTGGGGGACAGGATACTCTCATAAATGTGACAGATATCCTGTTTGCCATATTACAAGTGCATTATATCCTATGGCACTTGTAATGTACAGTAGAAGGGATATCTCATATTTTTAACAGAATATCCCATCCGCTGGAGTATCCATCCACAGAACTCAAAAGTATCCCATCCACAGAACTCAAAAGCAGGCCCTTAGTCTGATTTGGTTATTTGAACTAAACCAGACATAATGATCCCAGAATACGCTGATTAGCTGAAGAGAAAGTTGCTTTCTTTTAACACAGAGCCTTTTGGTAATTCCATATCAAGCCATGATATATTCCCCTGGCTTCATGCGTAAGAGCTTAGAAGAGTAAACAGCTTTAAATGGTCTTGCAAAGGTTCTCGTTGTCTTTATCATTAGGTACCTCTGCAGGTAAAGTAAAGGAAGTAGGAACATGTGTGGAACACGAGAGACAGCTCTAAAAAGGTACTTCCAAGTGGCTGTGTCCTGGCACAGGGGGCAGTGTGGTGGCATTCCGTGTCATCAAAACAGTTGAAACATTCAAGCATTGAAACCTTGACACCTATAAGTAGGAGCAGGGTAAATATTGAAATATTTTTGCTATTTGCCAGGCTACTGGTCAAATAGTAGTAAATATTTGTTATTTAACCAGCAGCCAAAAAAATAATTTAGGTTTTTTGCTGTCTGCATAACTGGTGACCAAACTGTAAATAATGCATGCTGTTTTTGTGCATCCAGTTAATGAGTGGATCTTCTTTGTAGTTTGCTTGAGTGCTAGCCAGATAGCACATAACCTTAACTAACTAGCCAGTGGCCAAGTAAAATGTGATATTTCATTGTTATTTGCACAGCAGCTAGCCAAACAGTGCAAAATCTCTGCTATTTACCCATCAGATGAGCAAATAGTGAAGTTTTTCGGCTATTTGCACAGCCACCACCCAGTGTAGAATCTCTACTATTTTTTCAGTGACCGAATAAATAGCAAAGTCATCTACTATTTTCAAGGCCACCAGAAAATAATTAATACCTTGTACTATTTAGCCAGCAGCCAAAAAATGAGCACTATTTGCCAACTGGTCTGATAGCTACCCGCTACCAAATGTTTTACATTATTGGTGTTACTACCTAGCTGAATTGAACAAATTGGAAAAAATGAAACACTCAATCAGCCTTTGTGGCCATCACTTGGCCTGTAGTGATAGTCATACCCTGCATCACCCACAGACTGGGAGTGCAAGTATGAGGTAGGGAAACAAATACATTCTATAACAATCACGATACTGAAAAGGAGCAGAGGGATGCTTGGAAAAAAGGCATTAAATACAGACTCTGCCAGGTGCAAACTGAGATGGTAAGGAGCCAGAAGAAATTCATAACTACAGAATCATTATAATGAACAAACACTGAGGAAATCATATGGCACAGACTGCATAGGAGTATAGGTGAAACAGAAACAAAAGATTGTCATAGAGTGATTGCGATATAGCAAAGATGCACAGGGATGATCAGAGGTCAGTGGGAGCAGAAGCAGAATAAGCCAGAGACCTGCAGAGAAAGAGCAAACACTCAAAAACAGGAACAAAAAGCCCAAGGAATCCAGTTGTATGCATCATGCCCCAGCATGTTAAGAACCATCCCAATGGCAGTCCCCTAACAGTTCCACAACATCCTTCTTTCACCCACTTACTTCTACTTTAGTGAGCAAGTCCACCTACGCTACAGTGCAACTTCAGCCATTGTCTAGCAACAGACTTACTAGTTCAGTCTGTTTTTATTTAGGCATAAATTGTAAGGTTTCTCCACCAAATGGTACTTAATCGGCACTATTTTATTGTTATCCATCTAAACAGTGAATCTTCTTTGCTGCTGCATATCAAAAAGTACATGATCTCTGCCATTTAGTTGGTATGTGATAATAGTGAATTTTATTTTCAATTTGTATGGCTCTCGGCCAAATACTACATCAGCTCTGCTATTTAGACAGCACCCGGGTAAACAGTGAATTTTCTTTGCCCTTCGCACTGTGTCCAGCCAAATAGTACATGATCTCTGAAATCTAGCTGGGAGCCAGGTAAATAATAAGATATTTTTGTTGTTTGCACAGCAGCTGGCCAAATAGTACATCATCTTTGCTATTGAGTTGGTGGCTAGATGAATAGTGTAATTGCTTTGCTGTTTGCACTTCTGCTGGCCAAATAGTACATCATCACTGCTATCTAGTCAGTGGCTGACTAAATAGTTAAGCTCCTTTTCACTTCTGCAGCTGGGAAAACAGTGAACTCTTTTTTCTATTTGCTTTACTGCCAAATAAATAGTACATGCTCTCCACTATTTGGTCAGTAGCTAATTGTAGGTGAAGCTTCTTTGCAGTCTGCATTGCCACTGGCCAAATAATTCATGATCTCAACTATCTAGTCGGCGGTTGGGTAAAACTTGAAGCTTCTTTGCTGTTTGCATGGCTGCAGGCCAAATAGTTTATGATCTCTATCATTTAGTCAGCGGTAGTGAATGTTTTTTGTTATATTCACAGCCATTATTAAAACTGTGCATTGTCTCTACTGTTTAACCCGTGACCAGGCAATTCATGTAGTTTCTTTGGTATTTGGATGGCTTTGGGCAAGTAAAACATAATTTCTGCTATTTATCCAGAAGTCAGGAAAATAATGAAGTTTCATAGCTGAATGCAAGGTCGTTGGTGAAGTAGTCCATGATCTCTACTATTTTAGTCAGCAGCTGGATAAATAGTGAAGTCTCTTTGTTGCTTGCATGCCTGCTAGCTAAATAGTACATAATCAGTGCTATCAAGCCAGCAGCCTGAATAGTACATGCTCTCTGTGAGCTAGTCGGAAGCCACATAAATAGTGAAGTTTCTTGGCTGTTTGAATGGCCACTGGTCAAATAGTAAATGATCTCTGAAATCTGGTCGGCTGCTGGTTAATAGTAAATGTTCTTTGCTATTTGCACGGCCCCTGGTCAAAAACTATGTAATCTATTTAGTTGGCAGCTGGGTAAGTAATTAAATTTGTTACCTAATTACACACCTGCAGGACCAATGGTGCATGTTCTCTGCTATTTAGACAACAGCAAGGTGGATTGCAGTAGAAATTGCCTGTATTTTTTTTTAAGTAAAATTTTATTGGTTTCAATGTAGGAAAAAACAAAATAACGTTGAGTCCTTCCCTCATCCCGCTGTGTAGCCCTCTGTGTACAGGTCCACCATAGGTCTACATTCATTTCATGGCTAGGTCAACAGTCTATAGTATTCCCACCACCTCCCCCATATTTGTAGTATTTCTTTGGACACACCCTGGCTGTGTAGATGGGCTCCTCTTCTTTAGTATATCAATCTATCACTGGTTTCCACTCGATTGGTGGATCTGTGGAAGCCCAACTGTGTGCAATTTCTCTTTTGGCCACAATCATGGCCGTCCTGGCCAGTCCATGGTCCTGCCGGTTACCCCTCACCCCCTGCCGGTTATCCTCTAGGAGGCACGGGGGCCGCCTTAGGTGAAAATTGAATTGATCTTTCCAAAATGCACTTAAGGGCACAGGTGATCTGCTCCCAATATCGGGCATTGCCACATGGTGTGAAAAAAAACTGCTAAGGGGTCCATGAAGAGGGCACATGAGGGCTCCATGTGCAATTTGGCTCTCACAAGCCGCTGTGACATGAAATAGGTCATGTGCAGCTACTGAAGCTGAATCATTCAAACGTGTGCTGATATAGCGATCTCCCAGGGGGCCATACAGGCCTCTCGCCAGTCCGAGTCATCAAAGGCCCTCAATCACTGTTCCCACCTGTGACCGAAATTCCCAAGTGTATTGGGGGTGTTGCAGATCAATGAGGGGCACAGCTGAGTTATGCTGCTTTGCTGCATGAGAAGCATGAGAAGGTTACCTTACATTGGGCTGAAACCTGGCAGATCAATTAATTTTATTGAGTAACTCCCCAGTGCATTCCGAAGTTGGATGTATTTGTGAAATTGAGTGTGCGAGAGCTTAAATTGAGCCTGTAATATTTTTTAATACATCATGTAGGACCCTCTACATACATCCCTGAGGGTTGCAATCCCTATTTTTTCCTACTTCCTAAAGCCTTCTAGCTGAGCGGTTTGGTGCAGCCAACAGCTGCTCCAAGAGGAGCCTGATTTCTCAGCCTCTTATCCCACCCTGTAAGTCCACTAGCGGCCCACCAAATTAGGATCACAATCCTTTTGACCTCTACGGTATGAGATGGAATGGGCCAGTCATATTACATTGCCTTCAGATTATCGAGTCCCAAAGGGGACTTATCCAACCAGTTTGCCAGATCACTCCAGCCACCATCCAACATGTCACTGATAACCAATAGTTGGGAGGCCCAGCAGTATAGTTTAACATCTGTAGCCCCCAAACCCTGTGGTAAACTGTCAGCTGGCATTTGTCATGGGCAATACAGGAGGGGCTCGACCCCTCAATGGAAAGCACAAATTAGAGCTCTTGCATCAGTAAACAATCTGTTGAAAATAGGGAGTGGAAAATTCTGCAACACATAAAGGAAGTGTAGAAGGACCATCATCTTGACTAAAACCACCCTGGCCATGGAATTCGACAGGAGTTTAGGCCAGCTATGGAGGTCCCTTTTCGTTTCACTCAGTACAGGGTTGAGGTTAAGGGTAAACTCTAGGATTAACTCTGGGATTATCAATAAGTGTACCCCCTAGGTATTTGAAGCAGAGAAGCTGGGTAGGGATCCCTGATTTGCATGTCACTGTAGTCTAATCTCCTATTAGGGGAACCAGAAGAGATTTACTCCAGGTAAGTTAGAGTCCAGAGGCCTCGTCATACAGCTTCAAGAGTCTAATGATTCTAGGCCCGATTCCTGAGGATTGGATAGAAAGTGGAGTACATCTCCAATCCCTCACATGGGCATTGCATCGTACTAGCGTGGCCAATGGCTCAATGGTGAGGGTGAAAAGGAGGGGAGACAGAGGGCATCCCTGTATCATGCCAGAAATGTTGCTAAAAATATCACATATATGAGGACCTGAGCCACAGATGTTTCATCCAGATTGGATTCAGCTCGGTCCAGATAGAGTTTCCTTCAAAGGAATTCCAAGTTGGCAGACAGGCTGCCAGCCTCAAGTTTTAGGATCTGGGCCTCGAGTACAACCAATCAGCCATATCTAGCTTTATCAATCCACTTCAGGTATGCCTTAGACCCATCCCAGATCATATCCTTACTTGCTTCCCATAATGTAGCAGCTTCCACCACTGACCCATCATTTGTGTCAAAATAATGATGAAGTTCTGTGGTCAGGTGGGCCATGAGTTGGACATCTACCAGAAACCATTCATTAAGATGCCACATTGGTCGTCTGTGTCTGGGGGAGCCGCTATGTGTACTGCCTGGACAATGGTCAGAAACCTCTCTGGGGAACATGTTTGCCCTTGTTGTGTGGTACATGTCTGTAGCCAGGAGGAGTAGAAGGTCTCTGCATGAGCTGGTTTTAGCAGAGGCCAAAGTGTGAGTGCATGTATGTGTATGTGGATGCAAGGTTCTCCAAGCATCCCAGAGTCCCATTGACTCCATCCAGGTCTGAACAGCCCTAGACTTGTCTAGGTGGTGTTTAGAGGAGAAGCCCGAAGCATCACAGGCTGGATGGGGCATGCCATTAAAGACTTCCCCAGAATCGCAATCCCAGATGACATTCCCACAATCACATCAGTTAATGCTTCCAGAGTGTGTGTGTTTCTGTAGCTGTGGTGGGACATTCATGCTAAGAATATTGCAAAGATTCCTCTCCAATGATTCCTCAATTACCTCATAGAGGTCATGTGGGACACAAAAGTGCACATCAGCCCATGTAGGAAGTATTTGTGTAAGAGGATGGCCATTCTCCTGGGCCCCCTGTTGAACCCAGCATCAAAGATGCGGTCATTTCCAAATCTATTTAGAAAAAGGCAGTGTGAACCCAATAATGGGGACTCTTATAGTAGCAGGACTGCAGGTAGCTGTCTTTAGCACACCTTAGGACAGCCATGTACTTGATGCAATCTCAAAGATGGTTGACATTCCAAGACAAAATCTAGAAAATCAGCCATGTGGTTGGTGGATTAGTGACTCAGGAGGGTACTCTGAGGAAGAGCTCAATACTCTATAGAATAATATAGTGGTGCAGGGTATGCAAATTGAGACACAAAAAGGGACTACATGACCAACCTATTGAAACAGGCAAGAACTGGAAACTATGGTGGTCATTACAACCCTGGCGGACGGTGTTAAAGCTGCGGTAATACCGCAAACTGGCCGGCGGACAAAAAAAGGGAATTACGACCCTGGCGGAAACCGCCAACAAAGACAGCCACTTTAACACATCGCCCGCCACGGCGGTACAGACAAACAGCGCGGCGGTCACCGCCAACAGACAGGCGGAAGACAATGTACCGCCCACACTATCACAACACACCAATCCGCCACCTTTTCCGGGGCGGATTCACTGTGGATAAAAACACGGCGGAAACAGCTTTTGCAATGGGAAAACGCTCACCTGAACACATCCCACGAGGAACGAGGACTCCATGGACCCGGAACTACAAATCTTACCTGCCCTTGCATTCCTGCTCATCTACGACCAACAGCGACGTAGGCGCAGAACATACCGGTGAGTACTGCACCTACGACACGGGGGAGGGGGAAGGCAAAAGTTACGGGGACACCCACCAAACACCCCACCCTCGCATATTACAACATACACACCAATGCATTCACAAAAATCACATGAACAACCCACAATCCCCCCAGAAGAATGCAAAGACAAAGCGAATAGCGGTCAAACTTTGTATTGTGCCAATATACTACTCATTAAAAAATATACGGATATATATCACGAAATCTGTCAAAAATAAATGTACAATACAAGAAGTAGTGCAGATATGTACACAACAATGTCCGTGCACCAACGGTCCAAAAATGCATGGGCGACGCCCACAATAGATACCTGACCAAAATCCGAGAGGACACTGCCGGGCATCAGATAGAAACACTACAGGCACCTCAGGGGGAAGGGAAGGGGGGGCAACTCAGCCACATGAATGCAAAGCCAGATCCACGATGGGGCTTCATGCCCATTGATGTATCCTGGGAGTGCAAAGCCACAGTCTCTCAAGTCTCTACAGTGGGTGGGTTGGCCACTGTTACATCCTGGGGAGTGCAAAGCCACAGTCTCTCAAGTCTCTACAGTGGGTGGGTTGCCCACTGTTCAATCCTGGGGAGTGCAAAGCCACAGTCTCTCAAGTCTCTACAGTGGGTGGGTTGCCCCCTGTCCAATCCTGGGGAGTGCAAAGACACATCTTCGTAAGTAGATGCAGTGCTCAACTGGTACTGGGTGGGACTGGTGCCCAGACTGGATGAGTCTCCCCGTGAAAGTACATGTCCTGTCACAGTCCCAGCTGCACATGGGAGACCGATGCCTGATGTGACGGACTATTCATACCCACACAGTCTTTGCCCTGTTCAGCGGTCTTCACCATGGCGGTCTTGGCCTTGTTCAGCGGTGCTTTGCCATGGCTGGCTATGGACTGTTCAGCGGTGCTTTGCCATGGCGGTCTTTGCCCTGTTCAGCAGTCTTCACCATGGTGGTCTTGGCCTTGTTCAGCGGTGCTTTGCCATGGCTGGCTATGGACTGTTCAGCGGTGCTTTGCCATGGCGGTCTTTGCCCTGTTCAGCGGTCTTCACCATGGCGGTCTTGGCTTTGTTCAGCGGTGCTTTGCCATGGCGGTTCTGGTACGGACATTGGTGTGTGGCATGACGATCTCCACACTGGACATTGGTGTGTGGCATGATGAACTCCACACTGGACATTGGTGTGTGGCATAAAGAACTCCACACTGGCCATTGGTGTGTGGCATGACGAACTCCACACTGGGCGTTGGTGTGTGGCATGACGAACTCCACACTGGACATTGGTGTGTGGCATGACGAACTCCACACTGGACGTTGGTTTGTGGCTTGACGTTCCATCACTGCCCAGCGGGGCTGTGGGATTCTGGACCCTCCTGGGCTGTGACTCCGGCGGTGGTCTCCTGACCAGTAACGATACTTGAGCCCTCATGGGCTGTGACTCCGGCGGTGGCAGTGGTCTCCTGACCAGTAACGATACTTGAGCCCTCCTGGGCTGTGACTCCGGCGGTTGCGCTGGTCTCTGGACCAGTGACGATACTTAGGCCCTCCTGGGCTGTGACTCTGGCAGTGGTCTCTGGACCAGTGACGATACTTGGGCCCTCCTGGGCTGTGACTCTGGCGGTGGTCTCTGGACCAGTGACGATACTTGAGCCCTCCTGGGCTGTGACTCTGGCGGTGGTCTCTGGACCAGTGACGATACTTGGGCATTCCTGGGCTGTGACTCTGGCGGTGGTCTCTGGACCAGTGACGATACTTGAGCCCTCCTGGGCTGTGACTCTGGCGGTGGTCTCTGGACCAGTGACGATACTTGGGCCTCCCTGGGCTGTGACTCTGGCGGTGGTCTCTGGACCAATGACTATACTTGAGCCCTCCTGGGCTGTGACTCTGGTGGTTGTCTCTGGACCAGTGACGATACTTGGGCCCTCCTGGGCTGTGACTCTGGCGGTGGTCTCTGGACCAGTGACGATACTTGAGCCCTCCTGGGCTGTGACTCTGCAGTGGTCTCTGGACCAGTGACGATACTTGAGCCCTCCTGGGCTGTGACTCTGGCGGTGGTCTCTGGACCAGTGACGATACTTGGGCCCTCCTGGGCTGTGACTCTGGCGGTGGTCTCTGGACCAGTGACAATACTTGGGCCCTCCTGGGCTGTGACTCTGGCGGTGGTCTCCTGACCAGTAACGACGGTGCTGGCGGTTGTGTCTGGACCGCCGGAAATGATGCCGCACTTCTCCGCCGTGACACAACAGTTTGGGGAGACTTCCTCCGGACCTTCCCCACCTTCTTTTGAGTTACAGATGACTCACCAGTCGCCTTGGATCCCATTTCACTGTTTGTACCACCAGGAGTCTTGACACGGTCCCGTCGTCCACTCTCCAATTTTGGAGCCTTTACAGGGGGTGGGCTGACAGTGCCTTGGCTCCGGGTCCTACTGCCTGCCCTGGTGGACGGGGCACTCCAAAAACCTTGAACACGCACCACTGGTACTGGAGGCTTTTTGGCTGAGGTGCTACGACGGGACTGATGAATTGGAGGGGGGGTGGGGGCAAAAAGGTCAATTTGACATAGGGACAGTTTTTGACGTACACTGGGATGGGTAGCTGGAGGGGCTCTGAGAGTGGAGGAAGAGAAGGTGGTTGTAGGAGGTGTCACTTTAGGTGTTTTGGGTGCAGGTGCAGGTACTGGAGGCTGTCGTGAGGTGGATGGATGTTGGCTGAGTGATTGCCGGCGTTTGGGTACTTTGGGAGGGGGTGTCACAGGCACACTGGGAGAGGACACAGGGGACGTGTATATGGCAGTGGAGGTGGTGAGTGCAGGTGAGCGGCTTGTGGTGCTGGGTATCCTGGTGCGAGTCCTAGTGCCTGTAGATGTGGTGCATGCAGGTGTGTGTGTAGACGAGACTGGGAGGGAGGAGGGAGAAGAGGAGGAGGGGGACACAGTGAAGACAGTGGATGTTGCTGTGTCTGTATGGGTGTGATGATTGTGTGAGTGCCTGCGGTGTGTGTGATGCCTATGTTTGCCTGAGCTACTTTTGGGTGTTGACTTGTGTGCATGCTGGTCTGTAGGTGTGCTTGGGATGGGCTGGGGTACAGGGGATTGGGTCTGGGTGGAGGAAGTTGGAGGGGGGGAGGCTGGACACAGGGACAATGGCTGCCATCAGTGCTGAGGCCAGAGATTGCAGGGTTCGCTGAAGGACAGCCTGACCAGAATGAATGCCTTCCAGGAATGCATTACTGTGTTTCAACTCTCGTTCTACACCCTGGATGGCATTCACAATGGTAGACTGCCCAACAGTGAGTGACCTGAGGAGGTCAATGGCCTCCTCACTGAGGGCAGCAGGGGTGACAGGGGCAGGGCCTGAGGTGCCTGGGGCAAAGGTGATGCCCACCCTCCTGGGTGAGCGGGCACGGGGCGAACGCTGAGGGGCTGCTGGGAGGGCGGTGCTGGTAGGGGAGGTGGCGGCTGTACCTGTAGAAGTGGTGCGCACAGATGGTGCCGCCACCACAGGGGAGCTCCCATCGGCGGACGAGTCCGTGTCGCTGTTTGGTGATCCTGTGGCCGACGTGAACCTCCCCTCGCCCTCGGTCCCACTGGTGAATTCAGAGTCTGTGGTGTGGCCCTCCATGGCCATGTGGGATGCAGCTCCATCGTGCTCTGGTGCCACTGTACCTCCGCCTGTTGATGCTGATGTACAGAAGGACAGGGAGAGCAGAAAAAGGGTGGAGACAGAAGAAAGAGAGTTTTAGTGCATGGCATACCGCTACCATTGGCGGACAAGACAAACGCAGCAGCCCCCTGCATTACGCCGTGCTCCTGCCCTCTGCACATGCTATATCTGGGAAATGGCCTACATGGCAATGGTAGACATCTGCCCACATGGATGGCAAAGGGGCAACTATACATCAATTTGCCTTTTTTTTTAGCTGGGGTAGAGTGCCACATGTCCTACATAACGGAGCATCAGGGGGGTCATGGTGCGACGGGCACCCCTCCCACGTTGGGAGGCCATCCCCAGCTGAGCCTCCGCCGTCTTCTTGCTGCAGCGGCGAATGTCCTCCCATCTCTTCCGCCAGTGGGTGCCCCGTCGATGGTGGGCCCCCAGGGTCCAGACTTCCTTGGCGATGGCACGCCAAATGTCCCTCTTCTGGTGGGCGCTGACCTACATGACATGCACAAGGAAAGAGGAACAGTCATTACCTACTGCACCGTTGTTGTAATTGGCCCCCTCCGAACTCTTTCCCTCTGGCCCATTCATCCCCATGCATGACTGTTCTATGTACTCTGCCCCCTTCCCTCATCCACCCAGCTCTCTAAACCCAGGCCTAGCCCATACAACATGCTCCCTGTGTACTAACCTGTTGACCTGGGGGACCGTAGAGTAGCGTATACTGGGGGAGGACCCCATCCACAAGTTTCTCCAACTCCTGTGCAGTGAAGGCAGGGGCCCTTTCCCCAGACGCAGCAGCCATCGTCGCTTCCAGACCGAGGTCACAGCAGCACTAGCAGTGTAGGTCCTCTCCTGTCGAAGGTCAGGTATCTAGTGATTGAAGAGATAGAAAATGGTGGTGACGTCCGCGGGGGTGACGTCCGCGGTGGTGCGCATCATCACCGCCAGCGCACCTGTTCATTGGCTCCTGGGACCCATAGGGTCCAATGTTAACCAATGCAGCATTGCGCCGCGCTCTACGACCGCCTACCGCAACGGTGTCCAACGGCAGCGCAGTTACCCCACAATTCCATTGTCCCATTTTAGAGGTCAGGCAGCCGCCATTTCAGGGGCCCACATGGCTTCATTTACTACTGCGTCACACATACCGAGGCCTACACTCAAAACCTTTCCCGGATGGGTTAATTGTCTGGTGTAGTCTTGTGTGTGACTGTGGGTACATACCTGGAGGAATGCTGACAGTTTTTTCGCTGTTGTCCGTCTTAGGCACCGTCAGTTGGGACATATTGGAAGATGGCGGAATCCGCCGGTGTACCGACCACTGGTGGACCTGTTGACAATTAAAGAGCGACATGTCATTGTGACCTACCGGTTTGACCGTGCCACAATCCGGGAACTATGTACCCAGTTGGAGCCAGACCTGATGTCACCAATCCGCCATCCGACTGGAATCCCCCCTGACGTGCAGGTGCTGTCAGTGCTCCATTTCTTTGCAAGTGGGTCTTTTCAGACAACAGTGGCCATGGCATCAGAGATGTCCCAGCCTATGTTTTCCAACGTCTTGTCCAGAGTGTTGTCTGCCCTGCTGAAACACGTAAGGAGATACATCATTTTCCCTGAGGTGGCGGATTTGCCTACAGTTAAAGGTGACTTCTATGCCCTCGGACATATCCCCAACGTCATAGGTGCCATTGATGCGACCCAGGTAGCTCTGGTCCCCCCCCGCAGGAATGAACAGGTGTACAGGAACAGGAAGAGTTATCATTCGGTGAATGTCCAGATGGTCTGTTTGGCAGACCAGTACATCTCGCAGGTAAATGCTATGTTCCCTGGCTCAGTGCATGACGCCTACATCCTGCGGAATAGCAGCATCCCTGATATGATGGGTGAACTCCAGAGGCACTGTGTATGGCTATTGGGGGACTCTGGTTACCCCAACCTGTCCTGGCTACTGACCCCAGTGAGGAATCCCAGGACCAAGGCAGAGGAACGCTACAATGAGGCCCATGGGCGGACTAGGAGGGTGAGAGCAGACCTTCGGCCTCCTGAAGGCCAGGTTCAGGTGCCTCCATATGACAGGTGGGTCCCTATTCTACTCACCGAAGAAGGTGTGTGACATCATCATCGCCTGCTCCATGCTCCATAACTTGGCATTGCGACGCCAGGTGCCTTTTCTGCAGGAGGATGATCCAGATGACGGTGTTGTTGCAGCGGGGGAGCCTGGGGAGCCTGTGGACAGTGATGAGGAGGAAGCTGAGGAAGATGAAAACGACAACAGGGAGTCAGTCATACAGCAATATTTTCAATGAGACACAGGTGAGTACAATTTCATGTTTCACATTATATTACATTTCCCACGTCTACCTCTATCCTGTACCTACATTTCACTCCCTATTTGTTAACTGAGTTGTCCCCTTCCATTTCAGTTTCACTAATGTGGTAACCTACATGTCAACAGCTTGCACCCTTGAAAGGCTTGTGATGTGTGACATTGGTATGTTGACCTTCCAATGGGTAACCTTTTTTAACACTGTAATTGACAATACAAAGTTCACAATCATTGACTGACTCCAATATTATTAAGGTTTCAAGGGTGTTTATTGAAGTGCATAAAAATGTAGTGGGGTTGTGAAATGGGGAGAGGTCATGGTGGAAGAATGTCCATGGCAGAGTCCAGTCTATTAGTCTCACAGGTACATTGCACATCTGGCCATTGGAAGTGGAGCTGGGGCAGTTCCAATCTGGACAGGGTAACAAAGTGGGACAGTGGGGGGACAATCAGGGTAGTCTTATTTCCTGGCGGGGTCTTGCCATCTTGCTCTGTCCTGTTCCTGGATCTCAGGGCCCGCTTTCGTGGTGGTTGTCCGTCTGCAGGGGGTGGGGTGCTGGTGTGGTGGTCCTGTGGCGGGGCGTCCTGTCCACTAGCGCCGGCGGAGGTGGTGGGCAGTTCATCGTCCTGGCTAGTGTCAGGGGCACCTTGGAGTGCCACGGTGTCCCTCAAGGTCTTTTTAATGTCCGTCAGCACCCCTACGATGGTGCCCAGGGCGGAGGCGATGGTCCTGAGCTCCTCCCTGAACCCCAAATACTGCTCCTCCTGCAGACGCAGGGTCTCCTGCAACTTGTCCAGGACCGTTGCCATCGTCTCCTGGGAGTGGTGGTATGCTCCCATGATGGAGGATAGGGCCAGGTGGAGAGTGGGTTCCCTTGGCCTGTCCTCCCTCTGTCACACAGCAGCCCTCCCAGTTCCCCTGTGTTCCTGTGCCTCCGTCCCCTGGACCGTGTGCCCACTACCACTGCCCCCAGGTCCCTGTTGTTGTTGGGGTGGTGGGTTACCCTGGGTGCCCTGTAGGGGTGGACACACCGCTGATTGACCTGTCCTGGGTAGGGAGGTTTGGGCCCGCTGTGTGGGTGCTGTGCTGGTGTTACCAGAGGGTGGAAGGTCGGTGTTGGGCTGTGGCTGGGCAAGGGGAACCGACTGTCCTGAGGCCCACGATGGTCCGGGCTGGTCATCAAGATCCAGTAGGGCAGAGCTGCTGTCGTCACTGTGGGCCTCTTCTGGGGGTGGAGTGGTGTTGTCTGGACCCTCTGGTGTGGTAACGTTCCTTCGGGTTCCTGCAGGGGTATGAGAACATGATTATTGCATGTGTGTGTGTAATGGTGTGCAATGGTTGGGTGTGCGTGAACCCCAGTGCAGGCATTCCTGTGTGGGGGCTTGTGTGGTGATGGTTGGGGGGTGTTGTGGGTCTGTGCAGTGGGCATGCTTTAGTGATGGGTGTCCATGCTTAGTTGTGTCATGCAGGTCTTGGGGTTGGGATGGGTGGTTGGTGTTATGGGTAGATTAGTGAGGAGTTAGGGTGATAGGGGAGGGTGTGAGGGTGGGGGTGTGTGATAGCATGCAGGTGGGGTGGGGGATATGATAGTGAAGATTAGACTTACCAGTGTCCGTTCCTCCAACGACTACTGCGAGGCCCTCAGGATGCAAGATGGCCAAGACTTGCTCCTCCCATGTTGTTAGTTGTGGGGGAGGAGGTGGGGGTCCGCCGCCAGTCCGCTGTACCGCGATGTGGTGCCTGGATACCGTGGAACGCACCTTCCCCCCTTGGTCGTTCCACCTCTTCCTGATGTCCTCCCTATTTCTTGGGTGCTGTCCCTGTCGACTATTCTTTGCCATAGCTCCATCTTCCTGTCTATGGATGTGTACTGTACCTGTGAGCCAAATAGCTGTGGCTCTACCCTGATGATTTCCTCCACCATGACCCTGAGCTCCTCCTCGGAGAAGCGGGGGTGTCTTTGGCGTGACATGGGGTGGTGTGTGTGATGTGTGGGGTGGTGTATGTGTTGATGAGTGTGGTGAGTGTAGTGGTATGTGGTGTTTTGTGCGTGGATGTTGTGTGGGTGATGGTGTAGTGTGCCTCTGTGTGATGGTGTTATCTATTCTGTGCTGTCTCTCTCTGGCCTTCGTCTCTAATTTGTGGTCGTAGGGGTTTGTGGGTGATGTGAGTGTGTGTTTTATATTGTATTGTATGTGCGGGAGTGGTGTGTGTATGTGTCTCAGGTGTGTGTATTTGGAATTGTCCAATGTGGCGGTGTTTTGGAGCTGTGTGTGTATTTTGAGCGTGGATTCATGTGTCGTAATAGCATGGGCGTGTTTCTGTTGGCGTGGAGGATTTGTTTCCACATATTTATCGCTGACCTTTGGTGTGGCAGACTTGTGTGGGTGTCTGAATTTCGGCGGATTTCGTGATGTGGGTCATAATAGCTGTGGCGGTCTCCCGCCGCGGTGTATTGGCGGTCTTCTGCACGGAGGTAAGCTGCTTTTACCGCCAATGTTGTAATGACCCCCTAAATAATTCTTCCTAACTCCCACTACCTCGCAATTCCATCCTTGAAGTATCTGTTGTACATAAATCCCAAACCAATGCTACATTAATAATAAAGCACATTATAGGGCATCAGAGGTGGACCTCCTAGTCCTAATCAGGATCCTGCACTGTCAAATTCTTAAAGTCCGCTATGCACAGTGTTACTTTCAGACTCAGACCAATCAATGGGTCCTGCACCCACTATAGGGAGAACAACACCATGTATGTTGTAGTATGTCTCCTACTTGGGAGAGTCCTTGCCAGCAACTGTCACCCCAAGTGAAGTGTCATGGAGGCTTTGTGTCAGTGAGCGTTGTGAGGGGAGATCATTCTGAAGTGACCCTCGTTGGTATCCAGAGAGTGTGGAGATCGCCTACACCACCCGTGTCCCATCTAAGACCTTAAGTGCCTCTGCCACTGAGGTTTCAGGAGGCAACTGGCCACTGGTCATTCCCTGGTTCCAATCCCTAGGCCTGGGGGGTCATGAAAGCGGAGCTCCCACTTCCATGCCTCCTTGAGTATAAAGAAAATAAGCTCAGGATTTATGTAGCTCATTTAGTTGTACAGGGGAAATCAATATGTTGCGAAGGGATATTTCTCGTAGCCTGGACTTCACAGCATCATTTTGCGTTTGTTGTGTTATAATTGGGGAGGATGATGATGTGGGCCAAGTGAAAATGCAAGGCCCTTTGGTCCAGGCTGCACACAGGATACTATCTCGATCGAGAAAGTTTTGAATCTGGGTAATTATGGGACATAGCGGTTCCCCCAGTGGAGGGCATGTGGTCGAGGCCCTGTGTGCCAGCTAAGCCATAAACCAAGAAACCAGGGTTTTCTCTGGAGTCCAGAGTGTGATCCAGCTCTCAAAGAACATTTCAGGGTTCGAGGATTCAGCCCCTATGGGAACCCCACAAACTGTAAGTTGTTGCAGCAGGAGCGATTTTCCATATCCTCTGCAGGGGCCTCCAACATGTGGGAATCAGAATGTAGGTGGGTCACCTTCACCTTGAGGTCTGCCACATTGTCCTCCAGAGGCATGACCCTCTCCTCCACCTCGGTGACTCGTCCAGCCACATTGGAAAGATTCTAACTGAGCTAGGCAACATCCACTCACACCTCCCCTACTTTCATTTCCACTGTTTCACTGGAAGTTTGCATCACCTGCAGGATTATCACTACCTCGGTAGACCCGGAAGGTGATACGCAGCAGCCACTTTCATGTAGTTGACAGAGGAAGTAGTATATCTATCTATTTTGGACTTGGAATGCTGTGGTGGGCCTTTATCCTTCCCCATTTAGGCCAGAGTCTCCAAAGCCCACTATCCAGCAGGTCAACTAACCCACGGGGGCCCCTGCAATTATGTGGAGATATCAATCTGAGGCTGACCCCCAAATCTGCTGTCCAGCCTCTAAGGCAGCTCCTTTTCCAGCATGTATGCTTCAATATCTCTCCCAAGGTAGCATGTGCAGCCAGGAAATCCTCCACTCATACTGTTCCCCCAGTGACTAGTTCCATGCCTCAGCAGCTGCCTCAGGGCCCTACAACTGCCCACAGCACACATCCTACAGTCCGTATGGGTGTCACTGCTGCTGCAATTATGTCAATTTACACAAATACATATGCATTTCATCACTCAGTGTTTGGGATGAACTCTCTCCCTGAATTTTATTTCTAGAGGCAGGGGCTTGGACATCGATGGATCTCCCTGTCACTATTTTGTGAGGGGTTAAGTAATGGTCGGAGCTTGGGGTATTCCACAGGGAAAATAGTGCTATTGGCAAAGAGTGTAGCCACTTTATTCAGAGTGGAACACAACTTATGGATCTTTCTCTTCAAAAGGCCATTCAGGAGCTCTGCAGTTCCATTACTTTGTGGATGGTATGCGAAGGACAATTTGTGCGTTATCCGTAATAGTGCTGTCAGTTGTTCAAACATTTTAGACTATGGCCCTTATTATGTGATTGGCGGTAAAAGCAGCCTACCGCCACCAAAATACCGTCACTGTGGCTATCAACTGTCTGCCATACTATGATCACTGCCGGACATCCGCCACAAGAAGGGTGAAAATCCGGCACTGATCATACTGGCGGATAGTGGTAAGCTTGTGCTGCTACCACCAGCACCGCAATGCCAGTTGAACGCCGCCAGCCATATCATGACCTGTGATTTGGCCTGGCGGTGTTCTGCTGGCAGGCGCTGCTGAGGGTATCAGTGCCCCTTCCCGTTCCCTACCGGAAGACCACCTAGAAGAAGGTAAGTTGGGCTTGCGACAGGGGAGAGGGTGGGAGGTGTTGTGTGTGTGTGTGTGTGTGTGTGTCTGTTTGTGTGCATGATTGTGTGAGTGTGTGCGTGAATGCTTCTGTGTGTGAAGTATTGTTTGCGTGGGTGTCTGCATGTCAGTGTGAATGTGTATAAGAATGTGTGCAAGCATGACTGGATGTATGCGTGTATGCCAGTGTGAGTGAGTGGGTGTTTGCGTGGTGCATGTCTGCAGGTGTGTGCATTTATGGGGGGTGGTTGAAAGGATCAAAAGAGGGGAGTTTGGATGGAGGGGTTTTGGGGGCGTCAGGTGGGTGTGGAGGGGGTTGGGGGAGCTGCCTACTGGTGACAGTGAAGGAAATCCCTGTCACCGGTAGGGCCTACCCCCATGGTTTTTGTGGCATTGCTAACGCCATGAAATCCATGGTGGTAGGCAGGCTCAAAATGCCACCGGCGATACTATGCTGGCTGCCGGGCTGGAGATTGACATCTCAGGCCCGGCGGCTGATACCGCCATGGTAGTCTGAGTGGAGAAGTAGCGGGTTGGCTGCATTCTCATAATGTGGTGGTATGTACCACTAGCCTGTTGGCGATCCTGCCACCACATTCCCATTCACCGCCGGGGTCATAATGACCCCCTATGTGTTGCACAGTCCTGATCATCATCCTTGGGCTTTAATACTGGACGGGTGAAGAATGTTGCAGCATTGACCATGTGACACTTCAAACCTTCAAGGACGGTAGTGACAGTATTGCTTCATAACCTGACACTCTCTGGGTAGTCAGAGTGGTCTTGGCCTTCTGGACGATAGCAAACACTGCAACCCATAGTTATACTTTTTTAGCGCTGCATTCGCACCGCTTTTTGATGCAAAAACGGCGCAAACTTACAAAATACAATTGTATTTTGCAAGTTTGCGCCGCTTTTGCTTTAAAAAATGATGCAAATGCGGCACTAAAAAAATATAAATATGGGCCTGAATGTTCTGGATAGAACATCAAAGGTGCCCCCATAACTATGGGGGTGCTCTTCTGTACTTCAAATGGTACAGTGGCCAAAGCTCACAGGGATGGTGTTCTTTCATGGAGTTCAGCAGCCCACTGAAGTATGCGATTGGTTTATGTTCTAACGATCAATCAAGTACTTGTAAAGCACAGCTTATCACCCAGAAGGTCTCAAGGTGCTGTGGGAAGGATGCAGCTCAGTTGAAGAGTCAGGTCTTGTATGCATCTGTGAGGAGCTTGAAGGTGATCCTTTTGTTGACTGGTAGCCAGTGGAGGTCTCTCAGGTGTGCAGTGATGTGATTGTGGCAAGGGTTGTCCAGTATGACTCTAGCCACAGTGTTCTGGATTTTCTAGAGTCTTGTTTGGAGTTTCTTGGTGATGCCAGCATAGAGTGTGTTGCCGTAGTAGAGCTTGCTGCTGACAAGTGCCTGGGTGACTGGTTTTTTGCCTCTATGGGGATCGATTTGAAGATCTTTCAGAGCAGGCAAAGCGTGTGAAAACACAATGATGTCAGGTTATTGAGAGAGTGTAGTTGAGGATGATGCTGAGGTTGCCTGCGTGGTCAGCGGGTGAGGGGAGCTCTGGAAGCTGTAGGTCACCAGAAGTCATCCAAGGTGGCCTACCATGAGGATCTCAGTCTTGTCGGAGTTGAGCGTGAGACAGTTCTCTTTCATTTATGCAACGACTGCCTTGATTCTGTAGTGAGAGTTGTTCTTGGCTGCTAGTTCATCGGTGTGAGAGAGAATCAGCTAGGTGTGGTCGGCATAGGAGATGATGTTGAGACCATGGTGTCTGGCGATGTTAGCGAGTGGGGTCATGTAGATATTGAAGAGGATGGGGGATGCCACAGCTGGTCTCCATCAGTTTTGAGGTGAATGGTGGGAGCCTGACTCTCTGGGTTCGGCCGGTGAGGAATGAGCGGATCCATTCAATGGCTTTGGCTTGGATGTCAGCTTCATGTAGTCTGGTACAAAGGGTGGTGTAGGAGATGGTGTTGAAGGCAGCAGAGACGTCCAGGAGAATGAAGGCTGCTGTTTCGCCGTGGTCAAGCAGGGTGCGGATGTCATCCGTGGCTGCAAGGAGTGCGGTCTCAGCACTGTGGTGGCTCCTCAACCAGGATTGGGAGGGGTCCAGGATGTGGTTGGTCTAAATGAATTTGGTAAGCTGGGCATTGATGGCCTTCTCAATGACTTTGGATGAGTAGGAGAGCAGTGAGATAGGGATGTAGTTTTTCAGGTCTGTCGGTTCGGCAGAGGGCTTCTTCAACAGAGGGTTGATGTACGCGTGTTTCCAGTCTTCCGGGAAGTGGCGGCATCTATGGAGCAGTAAATGGTCCAGCAAGTTCAGGGGCTATGTTGGTGCCGGCTTGGTTGACTATGTGGTGGGGATTGCTTTCAAGATCTTGAGGGTGTCTTCTGAGGTGAGGGGTCTAGTGCTAGGGGGTTTGTCAGGGGGGTGGAGACTTTGGGTGCAGTGGCAGAAAGTGGGGTAGATGGGTCTTGGGTGGTGAATCTGTCATAGATGTCTTGAATCTTGTGGTGGATGAGTGTCAAGGTTGTTGCTGAGGTCTTTGGATAGTAGATGTCTGCTTTGTCCATGCTGGGTTTGATGAATTCGTTGACCACAGTGAAGAGTTCCTTTCTGTTGTCAGCACTGGTGTTGATGCATTCCTGAATGGCCAATTTTCTTGCTGTTCTGATGAGGTGGTGGTGCGCGGTGACAGCAGTTTTGAAGGCTTTGTGGTCTGACATGTTCTTGCTGTTTCTCTACTTTCTCTTGAGTCACCTGCTGGTGCGCTTGGATTCTTAGAGGTTGGGGGATATCCCAGTTGGATTTCTTGTGGTGTTGATTGTTGGAGTGTTTCCTGAGGGAGGGGCAGAGTACTGGCACAGTCGGAGATCCTTTGATGTAGGTTGCAGAAAGAGGCACTGGCATCCAGGGTGTCCGGTGGTAGGGCGTGGCGGAGGTCTTTGGTGAGTTGGACTTTGGAGAACTTGCTTCAGTGTCTTGGGTGGTGGGCGTGGTGACATTCAGTCTTCTTAGGTAAAGAGAACTTGACACAGTATTAGTCGGTCCAGTGTAGTTTGTAGGTGTGTGAGACGGAGATGTTGTTGCCGGTGGAGAAGACTGGGCCGAGCGTGTGTCCTGCTGAGTGGCTTTTGGGGTTGACCAGTTGATTGAATCCGAGAGTGGCCAGGTTCTCTCAGATGAATGAGGTGTGCTGGTTGCTGAGGTTGAAATTGAGGATGCCAAAGAGGATGTAGTCCATTGAAGTGATTGTGTGGGTGAGATGAAGTCAGCTATGGATTTCCTGAATGGGGGCAGGGTCCGTGGGGTCTGTAGATGAGGGAGCCATGGAGGGTGTTGTTTGAGTTAGTCTCAATCTGGAAGTGGAGGTGTTCCATGCCGGGAGAGTGGTTATCGGTGCCTGACATGAGGCAGAGGGAGTCTTTGTGGATAATGTCGACAGTTCCTCCTGGTCGGTTGATGTGGTCTTTATGGATGATCTTGTGGATGTTGGGGATGGTGGCGGCAATGTCATGGGGCTGAGGTGTGGGTTATCCAGGTCTCCATGAAGAAGGGACATCTGGGGAGATGGTGTTGAGCAGGTCTCATATCTCTATGTTGTATCTGGTGAGGGAGTGGGTGTTGTGTAGCATGCAGCTGAGATGTCCGGGTGGGCTCATGCTGGGTTGGTCTGGTATGCAAAGGCAGGTGAAGGTGTAATTGCAGCAGAAGAAGGGGCCCTATGTGTTTGTGGGTGGCCATGGTAGCAGATGGTGGATCTTCCAGTGTTGAGGGCTTGGAATGTGCTGGAGTCTTACTGTTGGATAGTGCAGAAACTGGGGTCCATAGCGCTGGGTGTGGTCCAAGCGAATACCAGTGCGGCTGCACTGCAGCTGTAAGTAAGAAGGACAGGGAGGTAGGAGGGGCTGGTCATCTGGGAGGCAGGAAATGCGATGCTTAGAGGGGGCAGGCCACTGGGGCAAACTCCCAGCAGGGGTGGGAAGGGAGAGGAGCAGCAGAAGTAAAGGCAACACAGAGTAAAGAGCAAAGCAGAATAAAGAGGAAAACACAGAAATCAGAGGCAAAAACAGAAATCAAAGACAAAAGCAGAGTAGGCAGAAAGGAGGCAGAGACAGGCAGAGGCTCACCACTGAGCCACCAGGGATGAGGCGCAGGCGGGAGACTGTGGGTGGAGGAGAGCCTCGAACCCGCAGCAGTGTAGTTCACAGAGCAGTGTGAGGGGCAGCACCACACTGGTAGAGCTTCACGGTGGGGAGCAGCAGATGCTCTCCAGTCGTCAGTTTAGTTGCCCTTACACAGTGCAGAGGGCATCATTAAGAAGGGCAGGGGAGTGGGAAGGGCTGGTCAGCTGGGAGGCAGGAAACTCGATGCTGAGAGGGGTTTGGGGCCGCTGGGTGAAGCAGCGGCATGGAGAGAAAGGGAGAGGAGTGGCAGAAGCGAAAGTACCAAAGAGTAAAGAGCAAAGCAGAGTAAAGAGGAACAGGCAGAAATAAGTGGCAAAAACTGAAATCAAAGGCAAAAGGAGAATAGGCAGAAAGGAGGCAGAGGCAGACAGAAGCTCACCACTGGGCAGACAGGGATGAGACACAGGCAGGAGTCTGCAGGTGGAGAAGGGCTCGCAGGGCAGGGCGAAGGGCAGCTGCACACTGGTGGAGCTGCATGTGGGGAGCGGCAGATGCTAATCAGTGGTCAGTTTAGTTTTGAATACTTCTGTGTGAGAACGGCTGTCATTGCCTGACCAGGGCAGTAAGAGAATAGGTAGAATTCCTTGGTGTAATCTGGAGTTTCCAAGACAGGGCCATTTGTTATCTCATCCTTCAGTTTCTGGAAACTTTCCCTCATCTGTGCTGTCCAAAATATCGTATCCTCCTTATCTCTTGCCTGATGGATAGCTATTGACAATGGGGTCATAAGAGTGCAATAGTTAAATACCCATTTTTTCACGTAGTTACAAAGGCCCAGAAACTTCTGCATTCCTCTGACCATTTCTGGCTTTGACATTTGCCGAATGGAGGCTGCCCTTTCAAATGTTATACGTCTATCAGATGCTGACAGTAATTGTCCCAAATATTGGACTTCTTCCTTGGAGTACTGGATTCTCCCCTCTCCATTTTGCTTCCTCTCAGGGCAAGAGTGGTTAGAGGAGAAATAGGCCCGCATTATGACATTGGTAGTAAGTCCCGCTTACTGCCATGCTGACTGCTGCCAATATACTGCAACCGCGGCGGTATACCACTACCCATATTATGACCCACAAATAGCAATCCATCACTATACAGACACACACACAAGTCCTCCAGCCCAAAGGTCAGTGATAAACTGGTGGTACAAAAACCCACACCGTTACGCCAACAGAATAACGCCCTCAACATTATGACCCACGAATCACTGCAGCGACATTTAACCGCGGTAAACCATTGGCAGTATATACCCCCACGCTCAAAATCCACACAACCTAACAAAACAACACTACTGTGGTCAATTCAAACTACACACACCTGACACCCATACACGCTCCAGACCCACACACCCACACCACTATAAAACACACACACACATTACCCACATACCTTTACGACTAACAAAAATTGCCACTAGAGAGACATACAGCAAGTGCACCCACAGAACCAGAGCCACAGAACACCATCACCCATACACCATTCACGCACCTCACAGCACACACCCCCACACACACCATTCACACTACACCCATGGCACCACAAAGACACCCCAGGTTCTCAGAGGAGGAGCTAAGGGTCCTGGTGGAGGAAATCATCAGGGTAGAGCCACAGCTTTTCAGATCACAGGTGCAGCAGACATTCATAGCTAGGAAGATGGAGCTATGGTGGAGAATCATGGACAGGGTCAACACCGTGGGCCAGCACCCAAGAACTAGGGATGACATCAGGAAGAGGTGGAATGACCTACGGGGGAAGGTGTGTTCTGTGGTAGCAAGACACCAGATAGCAGTACAGAGGACTGGCGGTGGACCCCCACCTCCTCCCCCACAACTAACAACATGGGAGGAGGAAGTCTTGGCAATACTGCATCCTGAGGGCCTGGCAGGAGTAGCAGGAGGACTGGACTCTGGGAAGTCAAATCTTTACTACTTTCACCCCCCTACCTGCATGCCATCACATACCCCCACCCTTACCCTCACCCCCATCACCCCACCACCTCACATACACTCCACCATTACAACCCACTCATCTCAGTACCCAGCACTGCATGCACCACCAATGCATGGACACCACTCACACCCCTGCATGGACACCCATCACCACAGCATACACACACGAGAGAATCACCTAGCCCACAAAATAACTACTCACACAAGGCAAAGCTGACAGGGCACTCACAACCATAGAGGCCAACACACCCATGCACAAGATGTCACACGCAGAAACAATAACACTGTGTTTACATCGCCACAGGTCCCCCACCCAACGTCACCAGAGAGGAGGTGCCAACAACATCCATTCCTCCCCCCAGAAGAGGCCCAGAGTGATGACAGCAGCAATGCTCGCCTGGATCAGGATGACCAAGCTGGCCCATCAGGGACCTCCGGACAGTCGGTTACCCAGGCACAGTCCAAAACCACCACAGAGCCTCCCCCCTCAGTAAACATCAGCACAGCACCCACCTAGCGGGCCCATACACCTGTCCCCAGGACATGTCAATCAGCAGTGTGTCCACCACTACAGGAACCCCAGGCCACCCCACAAACACAGGACAATCAGGAACCTGGGGTCAGTGGCAGTGGGCACACTGTTCAGGGGACAGAGGCACAGGACAACAGGGAAACTGGGAGGACTGTTGTGCGACAGGAGGAGGACAGGTCCAGGGAACTGACTCTCCATGAGGCACTCAGTAACATCCTGGGAGCATACCACAATTCCCAGGAGATGATGGGTCAGATACTGGCCAAGTTGTAGGAGACCCAGCGGCTGCGGCTGAGAAACAGGGAGGACCTGAGGGACACCACCCAGGTCACCATTGCAGGGCTGCTTGCAGACATGGCCAACACCATCAGGAGGGCAGTGGCACACCAACGGGCCCTTGACACTAGCCAAACCGATGAACATCCCTCCACCTCCGCTGACGCTAGTGGATAGGAGGCTCTGCCACAGGAACAACAAGCCACCAGGACCCCACCCCCTGCAGAAGTAGAACCACCCCGCAAACGGTTCCTGCGATCCAGGCAGAAGCCAGAGAACATTTCCAAGACCCCAGCCAGGAAATAAGACTCTCCTGATTGTCACCCTTGTGTTCCACTCTGTCACCCTGTCCACCTTGAACTGCCATTGCTACACTTCCTATTCCCCCTTGGACAATGCACCTGTGATACAAATAGACTGGACTCTATCCTGGAATCTCCTCCACCACCACCCCCAGCGTAAAGCAATACATCATCCACTTATTAGCACATGAATAAACATAATTGTAAAAAATACAAGTATTGAGTCTGTCAAGTCAATGAACTAGGTATTCGTTTCACAGTCTGTAGACTTTGCAATTCAACTGTACAGTAATGTATACTTAGGTATGACCTGTAGTTTGCTGCAGTCAAAACACCAGGAGCCAAAGTGGGGCATGGATATCTGTAAATAGACATGTCAAAGGGTACAGTAAGTAGACATAGTAGTGGGAATATCAGCCTGCCAGTTAAAATTTACAACACAAAACTGCAATGGTAGGTGAAGTTACAGTGTCTTACCTGTGTGTCACTGGAAGTACTGTTGAATGATTGCTGTTCTGTTGTCCTCTGTCTCGTCTTTGTCACTGTCCACAGGCTCCACCGCTGCCACACGCCCATTTCCAGCCTCTTCCTCCTGCAGAAAAGGGACCTGGTGACGTAAGGCAAGGTTGTGCAACATGCAACATGCAACGATGATCTGTCACACCTTCTTGGGTGAGTAGCACAGGGAACCACCTGTTAGATGGATGCACCAAAACCTGGCCTTCAGGAGCCCAAAGGTCCGCTCTACAATTCTTGTTCACCCATGTGCCTCACTGTAACATTCCTCTGCCCTTGTCTTGGCATTCCTCACTGGAGTCAATAACAATGAGAGATTGGGGTAACCAGAGTCACCTCCAAATACCAAGGGATACCTGTTAGCCAGACACTAACCCTTAGGGCCAACCCCATACACCAACATCCACTGGGTGGGGACCATTGACTCACCTATGAGCCACACCAAGTGCCTCTGGAGTTGAACCATCACATATGGGATGCTGCGATTCCTCAGGATAAAGGCATCATGCACAGACCCAGGATACTTTGCATTGACATGGGAGATGTACTGGTCCGCCAGGCACACTATCTGCACATTCATCGAGTGAAAGCTCTTTCGATTTTTGAACACCTGTTCATTTCTCTGGTGGGGGGTACAAAGGCAATATGTGTACCATCTATTGCCCCAATAATGTTGGGGATATGTCCCATTGCATAGAAGTCAGATTTCACTGTGGCCAAATCCTCCACCTGGGGGAAAACAATGTAGCTGTGCATGTGTTTCATCTGGGCAGACAACACTCTGGTCAGCATGTTTGAGAACATTGGCTGTGACATTCCTACAGCCAAGCCCACTGTCACTTGGAAGGAGCCAATTGCCAAGAAATGGAGCAGAGATTGGACTTGCACAAGAGGGGGTATTGCAGTGGGGTGACAGATAGCTGAAATCAGGTCTGGCTCCAATTGGGCACACAGATCTTGGTTTGTGGCCCTATCAAGTCTGCAGGTGTAGAAACCCAGACAGTTCGACACCTATGTGTAAAAAACGGCCCTCACCCACAAATTGTGGCATGCTTCATCATAGGGCCCTGCTAACCCACTCCGAGATAAGTATCCCCTTCGGAGTGAAGCAGTGAGGGTGGGGAAACATGAAACACATCAGACATATCCAACAACGATGGCACAGGTACCAAAGACGAACAACAGAAACAACATAAAACTGTCTCAGGCTAATCACTCCTTCTATTTTATTCCAGTGTAGCCCGGACAGGATTAAAATTTCTCATTGGTGGTGTTACCAGGAGCTAATTACCTGTACACCCCCATATCTGTGAAGGGTCAACATGTTTCAGCCATTTAGGGTTGCCACCTAGGATCATTAGGCCTTCTTTAGGACCTTTGGTCCTGTTCCGTTATTTATATGTGCCCCTACCTGTCCTTTAGTCAGGAGACTCAATTATTCGTGTTTCTGAGATAGTTTCTCATAAGTCAACACACTCTGTTATCTGTAGAGGATAGAAAAACAAGCAAGATACCAAAAGATCAATATATGTGTAGAAATAAAGCAGGGTATCTAACTGTATTGATCATTCCTAAAAAACCACCCTTATGTGTGGGTCAAAAATAATATCCAGGATGTGCATTTGGTTCCCTAATTTGCATGTTTTTATTGGTGGTCTAAATATAAATTTATCAGATCCACCCGTGCTCTCTGGTCATGTGCCCAAGTCCAGGAAACCCACCAGAACAGTGGGTGAAGGAGAGGTAACAAATGTGTGTACACTTACCAAGTTTTCATTATTACTCGCTTTTATCAGGGCCGGGTGGGAGCACTACCCTGTAGTCACACACTATATAAAGGTAAAAACAATTATTGTAGTAATAGGAAGTAGCTGTACAAAGAGACGTATTTGGCATGTTTTCCTATTGCTCCTTGGCCCATGGGGGTCCTAAGCTGCGAGCATTGTCACTCAAAATTCAATCTCACCCTCTCCTTGCCAGGATAAAGCACACTGGGCACAAGGCCCCCTCCAGAACAAGTGGAAGAAGCCATCCACTCACCCCCTCCTTGCCAGGATGAAGCACACTGGACACAAGGCCCCCCTCCAGAACCAGTGGAGAAGCCCTCCACTTGAGAGACTATGGCTTTGCACTCCCCAGGACGAAGCAGTGGGCAAACCACCCACTTGAGAGACTGTGGCTTTGGACTCCACAGGACATTGCACAGACATGTTTCCCCTTCCAGGACAAGTGGTGTTGTACCATCTTCCGGCTGAGGTGCCCCCATTCCCCGTCCCCCTGAGGTGCCTGTGTATTTTCGACCTGATGCCCCAGCAGTGTTCTCTCTGTGTTGATGCAGGAGTAAGATGGGGCCTTGGACATTATGGACTGGGCAGTGTCCCTCCATTTGTATATCTGTAAATACTGTTTTGAATTTTGAGGACATATTTCTAGAATTGTATCTTATTACACTCACTTAATTCACTTCCTTTTGTCCTTGCATTATTCCTGAGGGGTACGTGGTGGATGTGTAATGTTGTTGCATCTGTTTGTGTGTATGTTGTTGGGGGTGGGGGTGTTGCGTGTTGGGTGTGTGTTTCACTCTCTTTTTCCTCCCCCTCCGCTGTGTGCTAGGTGACCTTACTCTCCATGGCCGTCATTGCCGACGTTGGTATTCTGGTGTAGGAGGAGGTAGGCCAACATGGGGAAGATCTGCAGTTCGGGCTCCATGGCGGCGTGGTTCTCCCCTGAGTGTCCAGAAGTGAGTCCTTTGACTTCTGAGATCTGTTTCTGCCGTGCTTTTGTTGTCGTTGGTATCGCCCAGGAAAAGATGGCGGATTGGCCTGTTGCAAATACAGTGGGCAGAACATTCTCTTCTGCCTGGCTGTTGGCGGTTACCACTGCAGTGCTTGTTGCTACCGCCTTGGCGGTCGGTGTGTTAAAGTGGCTGTCTGTGTTGGCAGTTTCCGTCATGGTCATAATTTAAAAAAAAATTACCGCTGGCTTGTTGGTGCTATTACCGCCGCTTTATCACCGACCGCCAGGGTTGTAATGAGGGCCTTAGTGTCCCTTCTACACTGTTGCTCGGTAGGACTACAAACCAATATGTCATCAACATATTTGCAATAGAGTGCTGTCACATAGAAATTTGACAAATCATTTTTTATTGTTCTGTTGAACACGCTGGAGGATTTGCAGTATCCTTGGGGCAAATGAGAGTACAAATACTGGGTCCAGCGATATGAGAACGCTGTCAGATAATTACTACCTGTGTGGAGAGGAATGCTGAAGAAGGCATACTTAAAATCGATAACTGAAAAGTACCTGGCATCCTGCGGGATGTTTGTGAGGATGATGGAAGGGTCCAGGACATTTGGGGATTTGGGTAACACAGTATTGTTCAATGAGTGCAGGTCTTGAACCATTCTCCAAGTGTTGCCCTTAACTTTCATAACCAGGTGTATAGGAATGTTACAAGGTGACACTCCAGGTTAAATTACTCCCAGTTCCAGTAATGCCTGTGTAGTGGAGGCTCTGCCCTCTTCCACCTCCGTGGATAATGGGTATTGTTTTATTCTGGGTAAAATGGCCTCTTCCTTCAATGTAATCCAGAATTGTGCAGCAGTGTGGATGAGGTCGATATCGTTGGGACCCTTAGTCTACAGGACCTCTGTAGATCGGCTTTCTCTACTGCATCCAAAGCTCTGCTCTGGGTGACTTCCAGCACAGTCCTTAGTGGTATGTCATCCTGAATCAGTATAATCCTTTTCTTGGGGCTGTCATCAAATAGATCATCGTCTAGTATCTCCCTATTCATCTTTCCTGGCTCAAGGAAGATGACACATGCCCACAAAGTACCATTATGGTTGCTGCCTGTCAAGGCGCCATAGGTAGGTGTTAGTTCCAGAGCCTCTATCTGCAATATTACCTCTGTTTCTGATAGCCAGAGGTCCAGTCCTTGCTGTCTAAAAATGAATTATTTGGGCAATTGAACATCCCTCCCCATTAGCTCTGGTATCTCTGCTATGATGGGGTATACCACTGCAGTAAATGTGTCCACATCAGGGGTCATGCTCTAGTCCCTGCTGTATGAGTCCATCGTTAGTACCTTAACACTGGAGGGAGGAACTCCAGGTGTGGAGCAAACCATGCTACCATCTGGCTCAAAATGAATGATCATATTCAATTTTGTCATTAAGTCATTAAGTCTCTGCCTAACAAATTCACGGGACAGCTGGTGAGAACAGCAAGCAGCCCTCAAATCCCCCCCTACTTCCATGATTTGGTAAAAGGAGAAGAATTTTCCCAGAGAATCCCTTTGTGTTCATGGAACTGTTGGAAATCGGGAGTCCTCCATCTTTAATACAGGATTTTGTTGCTCCTGTATCTATGAGGAATGCATATCTCTTGTCATTAATGGACATCATCATTATGGGTTCTTAATCTGGTCTGTGTGTCACTGACAAGACTGGACACATAGAAATACTCTGCGGGCACCCTGACTGTGACTATCCTTCTTCAGGGTTCACCTGGAAGAGATTTCCCCCCCTCACAGTCACCAAAATAGACCCTTCCTTGTCTATTTTGTGGTAGGATTTCGGTGCAGGGTACTTGATAGTTCTGCTGAGGTAGTCCTTGCTGCGCTTGGAGCATTACTGTCAACTGCTCATTGGTGAGGGTGTCTGGGCTACCTATGTGAACAGGGGATTCGGCTGTGGCTGCATGGTCATAATGCTGGGTGACCATAACTTCTCATTCTTATTTTTTGCTCATCCCATCTCTTCACGTTACGGTCTCTTATAAGATGCCCAAACCTCTGACACAATAACATGCTTCATCCCTTCTTGGAGGACCCATCCTGCCTCTTCCTATTCCTCCTTGTAACCCCTTTATGATTTCCTGGTGTCCTTAGTACTGTCATTGGGTGACCCCTGGGACCGTTCTTGCAGATATTACAGTCATCGTGTGGCCGCTGCCACTACAGCGCCTTCCTTTGCTCCCTTTGCTGCTAACTTCTGCTAACTTCTGCTGCACCAACTCAATTGCCGCTTTCTCTGCTACTTCCTTTTTGCTTTTCTCCTTTTCATGCTTCTGCTTGCAAAAATGGATGGTGTGTGCTTGAATTTCAGTACAGGGCTTGGCTTCCTGTGCCACTGAGTTATCTAAGCTGTCATATACATCAGAAGGCACTCCTTTCTTAACTACATTATTGAATAACACATCATTACCTCCTGTCACTTCCCAGTCTGACCCTCTTTCTGGGACCACGTTTCTTTCATTTTATTGATGTACTGTGCAGGATACTCGTTTGATTACATAGACTGAGTCATGAGTGATCAGATGTCGGGTCCATTGAGGCACATTTTCCTCAGCTGATCCCACACGAGAGATCTGGCCAGGTTAAATGGCGATCCATCACACCTGGTCTCAGTGAGGGTCAAATATCTAACTCCAGCCTTTTGAAATACTGTGTAGGTTTTGTCCCCCATGAGGTAACTATGCAGACTTTTTACATTGCTTACTGCCAGGATGATGCCTGCAGTTTGATTCTCAAATGTTATGATCCATTTCTATGCACTCTTTGTCAGCAGTGCCAACTTTTTTCTGGGGTTTTCCTTGTCCTTTTGTGGCCAATGAACATAGGGGCTCATTACGACCTCGGCGGTCTTTTCAAAAGACCGCCGAGGCTGCGGGAGACAGAATACCGCAATTGCCTGCGGTATTTCTGTCTCCCTATTATGACATTTCCGCTGGGCCAGCGGACGGTAACAGTGTTACCGTCCGCTGGCCCAGCGGAAATGTCACATCAACATTGCAGCCGGCTCGTAATAGAGCCGGCGGCAATGCTGATGTGCAGCGGGTGCAGTAGCACCTGTCGCGCAATTCACTGCCCGAAATTCGGGCAGTGAAATGCACAATGGGGCTATGCCTGGGGGCCTCTGCACTGCCCATGCCATGGACAGGCCGGCGGTCGGGGACTCATTATCCCCAGGGCAGCGGTGCATGCACTGCTGCCCTGGAGATTATGACCGGCAGGTGGAATCCTGGCAGCAAAGTGGAGGGGCCGGCGGTATGGCCGTGGCTTTTCCGCCACGGTCATAATTGCTGGCGGAACACCGCCAGCCTGTTCGCGGTGTTACCGCCAACATACCGCCGGCCGCCAGGGTCGTAATGACCCCCATAATGTGGTGTCCCATGGCCCTTATGTATCGGGGCATTTGATGTAAACGGTTGGTGGCGCAATAGGAATGATGCTGTCTGGCATACTTCTGCCATACACAAAGACATTTCCTCATGTAAGGGTAGTCCCAATCTGGATCACCCTCACCATACAGAAGGCAGTTTTCAGCATTTGCCATGTTGTGTGGGTCAGTGGACCCCTTTTCTGGCCAGGGGTTTATTTGTGGAGTTAACTGCTCAGTCCAATTTGCTACGTTTTTTACAAATGGTACAACAAAATGCCAGCTGTCCTCCTCTTTAGCAACGGTCTCATTAGGGGTGAGGCCTGTGCTGCGTGAACTCGCTCAAGCACTCGCTCATGCACTCATTTGCTGGATGGGTCTGTTGTGGATAGCTATCCATTCTGTCTAGAAGTGCTTGCCCTCTTTGGTTTTGGTATTCGTGGGGTTACCTTGGGGGTCGCTTTAGGGAAGTGTGACGGGGTTTCACTTTCCGGATTTTCGAATCCTACTGCAGCTTCTTGCAGCTGCACTAATGAGTAGATGCTGTGCTTGTAGCATCATATAAGGATAGGGGAACAAATAGGGTCCTGGTGGTCTCTTCCTGTAGCAATCTTTTGAATCTTCACAAAATAATTTCCATACCACGAAGGTGGCTTTTCTTTTCTCTAATTTGGCTCCTGCATATTTGCTTTGGAGGTAAGTGGGAATATGCTTGATTGTTCTTTCATTGAACGTTCCTTCTTTTGGCCAAGGATATGGATGTTTTCGGATGGCTTTAAAGCACTCCTGGTTATACTTCTGCAACTTCTTTCTGTCACTCAGGAATACCTTCTGTATATGTTGCAAAGGGGTATCCATGTTCAGTTGTTCTTAATCTTCTTCTTTTTAACTTTTATGCTATCAAATTTAAATAATTTAAAAATAGTCTCACACAATCTTTCTTGTAGGGAAATATTGTTCTACTTTTTCTACTTTACAGTTTTTACATTAGGCTTTCAGTTTTTAGTTCTGTCTACCTGGTCTTTTTGGACATATTACAATATAAATTTTTCATTACATGCAATGTACATTTGAAAAAAAGTAGATATTTATACAATATCTCACAATATTACACTGTGGCCACACTTCATTCTACTGCACACAATCTCCTTCAGGCATTCAACAAACCAAACTTCCATAAAACCATATTGCATGTAGTACCTTTCCAGCCTTACTAATTCACAAAGACATAAAAAATAATCGCATGCGGTACCATTCCGGCCTTACTAGATCACAAGGACATATATTTCTGCTGATTGCACAATACATATACGCAATTCTTCAACAATCAAAAAAATAACAAATCGCACGCTGTACCCTTCCGGCCTTACTAGTTCACAAGGACATATAATTCTGCTGGTTGTGCAACACATGTATGCAATCCTTCAACAATAAACAACAACAAATCACACGCTGTACACTTCCGGCCTTACTAGTTCACAAAGACATATATTTCTGCTAATGGCACAACACATGTACACAATCCTTCAACAATAAAAAAACACAACAAATTACATGCAGTACCCTTCCGACCTCACTAGTTCACAAAGACATATATTTCTGCTGGTTGTGCAACACATGTATGCAATCCTTCAACAATAAACAACAACAAATCACACGCTTTACACTTCCGGCCTTACTAGTTCACAAAGACATATATTTCTGCTGATAGCACAACACATGTACACAATCCTTCAACAATAAAAAAAACAACAAATCACATGCAGTACCCTTCCGACCTCACTAGTTCACAAAGACATATATTTCTGCTGGTTGTGCAACACATGTATGCAATCCCTCAACAATAAACAACAAAAAATCACACGCTGTACACTTCCGGCCTTACTAGTTCACAAAGACATATATTTCTGCTGATGGCACAACACATGTACACAATCCTTCAACAATAAAAAAAACACAACACATCACATGCAGTACCCTTCCGACCTCACTAGTTCACAAAGACATATATTTCTGCTGGTTGTGCAACACATGTATGCAATCCCTCAACAATAAACAACAAAAAATCACACGCTGTACACTTCCGGCCTTACTAGTTCACAAAAACATATATTTCTGCTGATGGCACAACACATGTACGCAATCCTTCAACAGTAAAAAAAACACAAATCACATGGTGTTTTATTACAGTTACCTCTGCATTCAGTACTGCCAAGAGGAGTGCACTTATTTATAATGAGGATCATGGTTCACTTTATATCCTTACCTTTAAGGGGACGGAGGTCCCCGGAGCCTTCTCAACCTCCCATGCTCAGGCAGAACTTCAATTAACTCGGCTTCTGCTCACCTCATCAAGTATGTGCACACTGGTCTTACTGTCGCAGGTGGGCAGGCAGTGTTCTGGCCCCAGCTGTCAGATGGGGGCACTAAGAAACCTCCTGGGATGGCTCACCAGCTGTTACAGGGTGAACGAATACACTGTCAAAACTCAGAAATAACCATGTGGACTCCTCTTGGCAGTTCCAAAGACGGTATTTACTAACTGTCGCAACATGGAAAAAACACTACAGACTGCATGTCAGCCCTGCACGACCAGCATTTACAGTTTTTCTCATTCGCCTATTCACATACAGGCCCTTTTATACAAAACTGTACAATACTTATTTACACATGATTAACAATAGATAACTTGCAAGTTACAGATTAAAATGGAAAACACTTGAAAACATGTGATCCCATAACCCCGAATTCCTAGGTTGAGACATTACTAGCTCTTTATTATACATTCGACAAAGGTTTATGACCGAGCATTCTTTGACCTTTGAATGTATACGTGCTCTTTGTAAATCTAATATCTTTAAAGTGTGTGCTGACAGCATTGTCTGTCCAAGACTCCTGGGTGCTCAGAATTAGATTTCTTCCCCGTACATTGTAAGTCGCATACCTATGTGCTTTGAGACAATTCAATGATGTGCCTAGTGTCTAATCTGTCCACATCTTGTTTGAAAGCCAGAGAGTGTGCTGGGGGACTTATGTTGTAAATACCTGCAAGTTGGTCATACATGAGTCGGCTTTTAACAGGTTACCTTTTCCTGTTCCTTATTCTACTACATTCTTGCATGAACCTTTCACGTTACTCGTATCAGTGTGGAGGTTTGGCCTAAACTGGTTTTTGATGATGAACAGTGGTGTGGCCTCTATTGGTGCTGGATGTTGCGTGATGTTTTCACGTTTCATGTTCAGAGTAGTGAGAGTATTTTTACATCTCCTACAATAGTAGACAACATTCTCAACTCAGCCAGGGTTCATTTGTGTAGATCGTTCATGGTTTTCCCAAATAAAGTAACATCAGAAAAGGGAAAAAGAGTTGTAAAAAACAGTCATTTGTTTCTACATTTTCATCTGTAACTTCTACTAACTATGGCAGATTTTCAAAAGAAACATATTGTTACGTCTGCTGGACCCTTGTCGTTGTGGGAATATATAGGGCTTGTAGGTTCACCAAGAACTCCAGGTACCCAGAGCCAATGACTAAGCTGCACCTTGCAATGATTTTTCATTGTATACCAGGTATACTGCAATTCATTTGGTAAAATATTAAGAGTGAAAAATAGGTATCAAGGAAACCAATGTATTTCCTAAATGGGCACAAGATATGGAGTTTAGCAGCAGTGGTTATTTGTAAATCTCTGAATTGGAAGGTACCCATACTAGCATGTGAATTAGAGAGCATTTCTCAAAATGATTTCTTTCAAACACACTGTCTCACATTTGGAGGTGCAAATGCAGAGAAAGACAATTGGTAATAACACTTGTTCTACTATTTTGTGTTCTTTCTGATAAAAAGGGTACCTCACTTGTATAGGTAGGCCTAGAGCCCTCTCCAGGAAAAGGCCCAAACACAACATGGACAAAGCGCATTTTCCACTAAAAACGGACCCTTTTTTTGCAATGTGCTTAGCTGTGGATTTTGGGCCCTAGCTCAGCTGGCACTTAGGAAAACTTAGCATACCTGTACATTTTTTAAGACTAGACACCCAGGAGAACCGAGGATGGGGTAACTTGTGTGGCTCTTGCCAGATTCTGTAACCCAGATTCATTTGAAAACCTACTAACTTTGAGGGGAGCCAAAATTTCCTACCACCCAGTGTTCTCCTAGGTCTTCTGATAAAAATCCTACCTCACCTGTGTGGGTGGGCCCAGTGCCCACAATAGGGAAGGGCCCAAAACATATTGTGGAGACATCAAAATGATCAACCATAAAATGATCTGTTTTGCAAGGGGGGCATCTGCGTTTTTGGTCCCTGGCTCGGCGGCAAACTAGGGAAACCTACCAAACCCAGACATTTCTGAAAACTAGACACCCGAGGGAGTTCAGGGAGGTGTGGCTTAAGTGGATCCCTCAAACTTTTCTTAACCAGAATCCCCTGCAATCTTCAAATTTAGCTGAACAAAAACACAATTTCCTCACATTTGTGTGTGGGATCACTGCATCAGCACTAATTTCCTACCACCCAGTATTCCCCTCAGCCTCTCAATAAAAATTATACCTCACTTGTGTAGGTGGGCCAAGTGCCTGTGACAGGGAAGGTGCAAAAACGTGTAGAAATTGAGGGGGAACCAAAGTGGGTCCAAAAAGGCAGTTTATTTCATATGTTTTCTGGCTGACTCTTCTTTGGGCACCCACACAAGTGGGACAGAATTGTATTGGTACAGGTGGGGCAAGGGTGGGTGGCAGGAATTTTGCAGATTCCTGCAGATTCTGGGTTTCCATCACAGAAATGTAGGAAACATCTGTGATGTCAAGTAAAGTTGGAAGTTTTCAGGGCATCGTGGGTAAGAAAATGATGTGGGGTACTTCCCCGGATGTTTAGTTTTCAGGAGTGCCTGGGTCTGGTAGGTTTACCAAAGTCCAAAAAGAGCAACTGTTCACCATTGCAGGTAGACAATATTGTGAGTTAGCCAAGATCTCTTTTCCCATATGTAAAATCAAAACCCCCCAAAAAGTCAAATGTCCCATAAGGATGAGATGCTTTAGTCCGCGGGAGGGAGCAGAAAGACTATTACCCCCTTCAGTTGGGGTGGGAGGCATAACCATTCCCATGGTGGTGGGCATCTCACACCCCTCTATTTGTTTTTTTCCTGGTGCCTAGTGGGCTGTCTACCCCCTCGGGAACTGATTGGGAGTAATTACCACATCTGCTCTCTATTTTGTACCTGGGACAAAGAGGTGGACTCCAAGGATCATAAAGCTGACTTCCAGTTTATGCTACAGGGATACAACAACCTACAAGAGGCCTTTCCTGCAACTGCCCAGCCGCACCTGCCCTGGACTTTGCTTGCCATCCTATGAGTTGCTAAGTAGTTCTTATGATATCCTAGTGGAGCTTTACAGGTGTACTCTTGTGGTGGATTGGGACTTAAAGTACTAAAATCAGAAGGTAAAATCTTTGACAAGGACAAATCTGGTTGGTGCATTCGACCTGCGCTCATTACTGCCAGTGTTAAAACGCGGCTAGGTCTCAGGCTACTGGGAATATTAGCTATCATTAGCACTGTGTGCTTCTTGGCTCTTCTTCTACTTTAAAATACATATCTCCTGTTAACCTTTTTGGATTCTTGTCATTTTGGTGTCATTTTTTTAAAATAAGTTTAATTCTATTGTTTTAGGATTTTTATTGCTCTGCATTGCGACTTTATTCTGTTTTCGAACTGAAAAAATACTTTGAACATTGCCTTTAAAGAAGCCTGTCTGCTGTGTGCCATGTATACCAGGGATTTATTTC
Organism: Pleurodeles waltl; assembly: GCF_031143425.1. Classification (NCBI taxonomy): domain Eukaryota; kingdom Metazoa; phylum Chordata; class Amphibia; order Caudata; family Salamandridae; genus Pleurodeles; species Pleurodeles waltl. The sequence continues at coordinate 447,858,231 of NC_090442.1, read as the reverse complement.
TGGTTTATTTGGTGAATTTAGTCACTCGCTCTGACAAAGAGTTATTCCTTGAAGTGAGTACTCAGCCCTCTCAGCTAACACCAAATTTCTTACAACACCCATTTTCGAATTGTAGTTTGGTATGAGTTTCTAACCCCATTTTAAAAGTCAAAGAATGTTTTCCGAACCACAAAAAGGGGTAATTACATCCTAAAAAGTGATTTAGTTGTTGCAAACCCTACATCACTTAGTACATCAGGCTCAAAGTTATCTTCCACATTTGGGGCCACATGTAAGAACATTAGGTTTTGCAACTCTCAAATTGGAACTCTGATTGACTCCCAATTTGCACGTCGCAAAACCTGATGTAAAACAGTGTCAACGACACTGTTTGCGATTCCCAATGGGGTCACAAATGACCCACCTCATAAATATTCATGAGTTAGGTCGGAATTCGCCACCCCATTGGGAATGGCAACCCTCACAGAGATGGCGGCCTGCTGGGGACAGTAGACCACCATGTCTGTGACTGCTTTTAAATAAAGCTGTTTTTTTTTTTTTAATGCAGCCCATTTTCCTTAAAGGAAAACGGGCTGCATTTAAAAAAAAAAAAAAAGCTTTCTTTTCATTTTTTCCCAAGGACCACTCCCTGCTCTGAAAATATATTTTCGCATCTATTCACAAAGGGGAAGGGGTCCCATGCGAATGGGTTAGCACCAATTTGAAATTGGTGCTAACTGTGATTGATTTGTGTCTGTATTCACGGTCACAAAAACAATCATACATCGCACTGCGATTTGGGGCAGTTTGCGCTTAGGCCCTCATAACTTTTTGTCCACATAAGCTAGCCAAGCCAAATTCGCGTCCTTTTTTTCCAACATCCTAGGGATTCTAGAGGTACCCAGACTTTGTGGGTTCCCCTGAAGGAGGCCAAGAAATTAGCAAAAATACAGTGAAAATTTCGTTTTTTTTTGCAAAAAAACGGGAAAAAGTGGCTGCAGAATAAGGCTTGTGGCTTTTTCCCTGAAAATGGCATCAACAAAGGGTTTGCTGTGCTAAAATCACCATCTTCCTCGCTTTCAGGAACAGGCAGACTTGAATCAGAAAACCCAATTTTTCAACACAAATTTGGCATTTTACTGGGACATACCACATTTTTACAATTTTTTGAGCATTCAGCCTTCTTCCAGTCAGTGACATAAATGGGCGTGAAACCAATGCTGGATCCCAGAAACCTAAACATTTCTGAAAAGTAGACAAAATTCTGAATTCAGCAAGGGGTCATTTGTGTAGATCCTACAAGGGTTTCCTACAGAAAATAACAACTGAAAAGGAAAATATTGAAATTGAGGTGAAAAAAAACATCAATTTTTCTCTACGTTTTACTCTGTAACTTTTTCCTGCAATGTCAGATTTTCGAAAACAATATACTGTTACGTCTGCTGGACTCCTCGGGTGCGGGGATATATAGGGATTGTAGGTTCATCAAGAACCCTAGGTACCCAGAGCCAATAAATGAGCTGCACCCTGCAGTGCGTTTTCATTCTATACCGGGTATACAGCAATTCATTTGCTGAAATATAAAGAGTGAAAAATAGCTATCAAGAAAACCTTTGTATTTCCAAAATGGGCACAAGATAAGGTGTTGAGGAGCAGTGGTTATTTGCACATCTCTGAATTCCGGGGTGACCATACTAGCATGTGAATTATAGGGCATTTCTCAAATAGATGTTTTTTTACACACTCTCTTATATTTGGAAGGAAAAAAATGTAGAGAAATACAAGGGGCAATAACACTTGTTTTGCTAATCTATGTTCCCCCAAGTCTCCCGATAAAAATGATACCTCACTTGTGTGGGTAGGCCTAGCGCCCGCGACAGGAAACGCCCCAAAACGCAACGTGGACACATACATTTTTTTGAAAGAAAACAGAGGTGTTTTTTGTAACGTGCCTAGCTGTAGATTTTGTCCTCTAGCTCAGTCGGCACTTAGGGAAACCTACCAAACCTGTGCATTTTTGAAAACTAGAGACCTAGGGGAATCCAAGATGGGGTGACTTGTGGGGCTCTGACCAGGTTCTGTTACCCAGAATCCTTTGCAAACCTCAAACTTTGGCTAAAAAAACACATTTTCCTCAAATTTTGGTGACAGAAAGTTCTGTAATCAGAGAGGAGCCACAAATTTCCTTTCACCCAGCGTTACCCCAAGTCTCCCGATAAAAATGATACCTCACTTGTGTGGGTAGGCCTAGCGCCCGCGACAGGAAATGCCCCAAAATGCAACGTGGACACATCACATTTTTTTAAAGAAAACAGAGGTGTTTTTTGCAAAGTGCCTACCTGTAGATTTTGGCTTCTAGCTCAGCCGGCACCTAGGGAAACCTACCAAACCTGTGCATTTTTTAAAACTAGAGACCTAGGGGAATCCAAGATGGGGTGACTTGTGGGGCTCTGACCAGGTTCTGTTACCCAGAATCCTTTGCAAACCTCAACATTTGGCTAACAAAACACATTTTCCTCACATTTTGGTGACAAAAAGTTCTGGAATCAGAGAGGAGCCAGAAATTTCCTTCCATCCAGCGTTTCCCCGAGTCTCCTGATAAAAATGATACCTCACTTGTGTGGGTAGGCCTAGCGCCCGTGACAGGAAATGCCCCAAAACGCAACGTGGACACATCACATTTTTTTAAAGAAAACAGAGGTGTTTTTTGCAAAGTGCCTACCTGTAGATTTTGGCCTCTAGCTCAGCCGGCACCTAAAGAAACCTACCAAACCTGTGCATTTTTGAAAACTAGAGAAACTAGGGGAATCCAAGATGGGGTGACTTGTGGGGCTCTGACCAGGTTCTGTTACCCAGCATCCTTTGCAAACTTCAAACTTTGGCTAAAAAAACTTGTTTTCCTCACATTTCGGTGACAGAAAGTTCTGGAATCAGAGAGGAGCCACAAATTTCCTTCCACCCAGCGTTCCCCCAAGTCTCCTGATAAAAATGGTACCTCACTTGTGTGGGTAGGCCTAGCGCCCACAAAAGGAAATGGACCAAAACACAACGTGGACACATCACATTTTTTCACAGAAAACAGAGGTGTTTTTTGCAAAGTGCCTACCTGTGGATTTTGGCCTCTAGCTCAGCCGGCCCCAGGGGGGGCAGAAATGGTCTAAATACAATTTGCCCCCCAGGGGAGCGACCCTTGCCTAATTGGTCGATCCCCATCTCTAAAAAAACAAACAAAAAAAAACACAAAAAAAACATTTGCCCTGGCGCCTAGAGGTTTCTGCCCCCCCCTGGCGGCAGATCGGCCTAATACCAATAGGCCGATCTGCCCCGGGGGGGCAGAAATGGCCTAAAATAAATTTGCACCCCCTACCAACCCCCCCGGGAGCGACCCTTGCCTACGGGGTCGCTCCCCCTGCGTGACATTGGCGCCAAAAAAAACAATCCACGGTGCCTAGTGGTTTCTGCCCCCAAGGGGGGCAGAAATGGTCTAAATACAATTTGCCCCACATGGGGAGCGACCCTTGCCTAATGGGTCGCTCCCCATCTCTAAAAAAACAAACAAACAACAAAAAAATCACAAAAAATACAATTTGCCCTGGCGCCTAGAGGTTTCTGCCCCCCCTGGGGGCAGATCGGCCTAATAACAATAGGCCGATCTGCCCCCAGGGGGGGCAGAAATGGCCTAAAATAAATTTGCCCCCCCTGGGAGCAACCCTTGGCCAAGGGGTCGATCCCTTATGACAATTAAAAAAAATCCCTGGTGTCTAGTGGGCGTTGCAAGCAATCCGGCTTTTGAAACGCTTGGAGAGACTTCAAAGGGAAGGAAATACATTTCCTTCCCTTTGAAGCCTCTCCGGGCCTCCCCCACGTGATCGAAAGAGAAATGCAAAGCTTCCAGCGCAGTGTCACAGGGGGGGTGGGGGTCAGGGTGGAAGGGGAATGGCTTCCCCTTCCATCCCTGACTTGAGGGGGTGGGGGGGAAGCCCACAGAGGGCGCGCTAGCGCTCCCTCTGGGCTGTGTGCCTAGGATGTAATGGCTACGTCCTGGGTCCAGCAGCACTGTGCCTCAGGACGTAACCATTACGTCCTGGGCACAGAACCGGTTAATTTTGTGCACAAATTTTAAAAGGGATATTTTGACATTGAGTCGAACAGCAACAAGTGGAGTACAGAAAAAAAATATTTAAAACAGAACAGTTTTTGAAAAAAATCTTACATTTCCCGTACTCAGTGAAAGAACGGACATAAAATGTCAACTTATTCCAATAGGCGGGGGGCAGATAGGAAAAGGATCTGCCTCTACACCTAGATCAGTGGATGCGGGGAAGGCTAAGTAGGGCTTTGTCAGTGGATCACAAATTCCTGACCAGACAGTAGCATTTAGGTTTCTGATGCAAATGGTTCACACTTTTCCCCTCTAAGGGCCAGATGTATCAAGGAGGCCTTTTGCGAGTCGGAAACAGAATTTTTTAAGAAATCGCTATTTCTGATCCGCAAAATGCAATGTATCACATTTGCGAATCGCAAATTGCTATACTGGCTCCATTCACACCTATAGGCCTGCAGGCCCATATCTGCGAATTTTTTGCATTTCCAAAATTGCGATTTCTTAACCAGAAATCGCAATTTTGGAATTGCAAAACCCAAGGGTCCTGGGGGCCTAAGGCCCCCTCTGCTGCACCCCAAAAATGTTTTTGCAACATGTAAGGTGCACACATGCCAAATGGCCATGTGTGCTTTACATGTAACTTTAAAAAATGCATTTTAAATGCATTTTTAAAAATTTCACATGGTTACCATCAGGTTCAACCTGGTGGTAAAAAGCGATTCCTAAATGCCCAAATCGCATTTAGGTATTGCTTCTTACATGTGCTTAGAAATCGCAAATAAGGATTCCTTATTTGTGATTTCTTACTTAGAGAGTTGCAATTTGCAACTCTCTAAAAAGGGTCGCAATTTTAAGGAATCAATTAGCGATTCCGTAAAATTGCGTTCAGAATGTCTTTCATACATTCTGAAATGGCTTTTTGCATTTGCAAACGGGCATTTGCACCATGTGCGAATGCAAAAAGCTTTCATACATCTGGCCATAAGTCTTTATGGGTTAGAAGTGGTGTTGAGGCAGTTTGTGGAGGAAGATTAGAGATACACTCTGCCGCTGTATTTTATACGACCTGTAATTTGGATAGTAATGTCTTATTGGCTGAAGCCAATAAAGCATTACTGTAGTCCAGCCTGCTCCCAGTAAGAGCCTATATCAGAGTTCTTCTAGTAGATCATGGGAGAAAAGGGAGTGCTTTCCACAGTAAGTGCAGCATATGGAAACAGGTGCTGATCTTTCGTGGTAAAGTCCTAATCTAACCTAACAGTATGTCTTATTGTGACCTTGCTGGGAGTAGGAGCTTTGCCTAATTCTGGGGGGCACCAATCACTAACAACAAATGGCTGTCCTGTGGCATAATTATGTGAATCACGTTGGAAACAATGACTATGCCTGAAGAGGGTAAGCTCATTGTTCACTTTTTGTTTGCTGTTCTATGCACGGTGTCAATATGTGAGGGACATTTCGAGATAGCATGAATTGAACTCTACCAAAGCCCTTCTATTTTTATGTTTTATTTTGCAATATATTTCCTATTTATTGATTACTCAAGGAGACTTTCTTTACGTACAACAGCAGTGAAAAAATACAACACATCCATTCAGAACTCTGTGAGAATGAAATGCTTCTTCGCAGGACAATCACAAATAAGGGTAGAAACTCAGTGAGGCATGAGCAAACAACTGAGATTGACAAAGTTATCCAATGATGATTATGACCCTGACCCAAAGTTCACTCTAAGTATATGTACTGTACAAGCATCAGGTCTACCAACTGCCAAACTTTATAAATGTAATTTTTGGGGGAGTGTAACAACTGGGAGCCAAGTGTTAGTGATACCAACCCAAGACCAACAACTTATCTCTTTTAAATGTTCCTTGAATTAATGTATTAATATTTTGTCCCCAGTTCTCTTTATGTTCCTGGGTCTTTCTCACTCTTGACATTTGCCTTGATAGGTAAGTATGCTGTCTCTTTCTGCTCTCACCCAGTGTCATCACAACCCCCTTAGTTAGATTTTTTGGCTAGGGAAAAATAGGGACCTAGACATGAATTTAGCATAGTCTTTTCTCTACCCTTTCTGTGTCTAATTTCAAAAGAGTAGGGCTGTTGAGAAGCACTCTATGACTATTCCCCTTTTCCTGCACATCCATATGTGTGAAGCATGATCAGTATAGAGGAGAAAATAGCGGTCCTCGAGATTATTCTGAAGTTTGTCAACCACCCATTTGATGGACAAACATCCTTTCTCTATCGTAGGGTAGTGAAGTTCATCAGGGAACAATTTTCTGCTTATGAACAAGATGAGGACTTCCTCTTGATGCTAGTTTAATTGAGACAGGACAGCATACAATCCTATGTTAGAAGCATCAGTTTGCAATATCACAATTCCAAAAATCTATAGATTGGACAACAGGTTTAGAAGAGAAGACACATTTTAAATCAGAGAAAACCTTTGAGGCCATCTTTTTAGGAGGAGTATAAGTTGACTGAGTATTGGCCTTCTTTAACATGTCAGTGAGGGAAATGGAAATAATTCGGGATGAATATACAATAGCACTCCCAAAGACCCAGGAAAGCCCTCATCTCTTGTTTGCTCTTTGGAAAAGGAGCCTCAGAGATTTGATTACCCCGTTTCCTGGAAGGTAACCCAAATGATTGACCTTACAATGAACTAGCTTGAATTAATTTTGATTTTGGTATAGAGGCTTTTGGAGTGCATTCAAAATGTCTGTTATATGTCGTTCCAGTTTGGGCTGAATATAACAATATTGTCTGAATAGACAGCAGCATACTGTCAATGAGTGTAAGGAAATGCCTCCTTGGCATTGTTACCCCCTGACTTTTTGCCTTTGCTGATGCTATGTTTTGATTTGAAAGTGTGCTGAGGCCTGCTAACCAGGCCCCAGCACCAGTGTTCTTTCCCTAACCTGTACCTTTGTTTACACAATTGGCACACCCTGGCATCCAGGTAAGTCCCTTGTAACCGGTACCCCTGGTACCAAGGGCCCTGATTCCAGGAAAGGTCTCTAAGGGCTGCAGCATGTCTTATGCCACCCTGGAGACCCCTCACTCAGCACAGACACACTGCTTGCCAGCTTGTGTGTGCTGGTGAGGACAAAACGAGTAAGTCGACATGGCACTCCCCTCAGGGTGCCATGCCAACCTCACACTGCCTATGCAGTATAGATAAGTCACCCCTCTAGCAGGCCTTACAGCCCTAAGGCAGGGTGCACTATACCATAGGTGAGGGCACCAGTGCATGAGCACTGTGCCCCTACAGTGTCTAAGCAAAACCTTAGACATTGTAAGTGCAGGGTAGCCATAAGAGTATATGGTCTGGGAGTCTGTCAAACACGAACTCCGCAGCACCATAATGGCTACACTGAAAACTGGGAAGTTTGGTATCAAACTTCTCAGCACAATAAATGCACACTGATGCCAGTGTACATTTTATTGTAAAATACACCCCAGAGGGCACCTTAGAGGTGCCCCCTGAAACCTTAACCAACTACCCGTGTAGGCTGACTGGTTTTAGCAGCCTGCCACACTCGAGACATGTTGCTGGCCACATGGGGAGAGTGCCTTTGTCACTCTGTGGCTAGTAACAAAGACTGCACTGGGTGGAGATGCTATCACCTCCCCCAGGCAGGAGCTGTAACGCCTGGCGGTGAGCCTCAAAGGCTCACCCCCTTTGTTCCAGCACCATAGGGCACTCCAGCTAGTGGAGTTGCCCGCCCCCTCCGGCCACGGCCCCACTTTTGGCGGCAAGGCCGGAGGAAATAATGAGAATAACAAGGAGGAGTCACTGGCCAGTCAGGACAGCCCCTAAGGTGTCCTGAGCTGAGGTGACTCTAACTTTTAGAAATCCTCCATCTTGCAGATGGAGGATTCCCCCAATAGGGATAGGAATGTGACCCCCTCCCCTTGGGAGGAGGCACAAAGAGGGTGTACCCACCCTCAGGGCTAGTAGCCATTGGCTACTAAACCCCCAGACCTAAACACGCCCTTAAATTTAGTATTTAAGGGCTCCCCTGAACCTAGGAACTCAGATTCCTGCAACCTAAGAAGAAGAGGCCTGCTGAGCTGAAAAACCGAGAAGACGGAGACACCAACTGCCTTGGCCCCAGCTCTACCGGCCTGTCTCCCCCCTTTGGAAGAAAACTGTTCCAGCGATGCTTTCCCCAGGACCAGCTACCTCTGAATCCTCAGAGGACTGCCCTGCTCTAAAAGGACCAAGAAACTCCAGAGAACAGCGGCCCTGTTCACCCAAGACTGCAACTTTGTTTCCAAAGGAGCAACTTTAAGGCAACAGCGTTTCCTGCCGAAGTGTGAGACTTGCAACCCTGCACCCGGCGACCCGACTCGACTGGTGGAGAAACAACACTTCAGGGAGGACCCTCCGGCGACTTCGAGACTGTGAGTAACCAAAGTTGTCCCCCCTGACCCCCCACAGCGACGCCTGCAGAGGGAATCCCGAGGCTCCCCCTGACCGCGACTGCCTGACTCTCAGATCCCGGCGCCTGGAAAAGACCCTGCACCCGCAGCCCCCAGGACCTGAAGGATCGGAACTCCTGGGCAGGAGTGACCTCCAGGAGGCCCTCTCCCTTGCCCAGGTGGTGGCTACCCCGAGGAGCCCCCCCCCTTGCCTGCCTGCATCGCTGAAGAGACCCCTTGGTCTCCCATTGATTCCAATTGAAAACCAGACGTGTGTTTGCACACTGCACCCGGCCGCCCCCGTGCTGCTGAGGGTGTACTTTCTGTGCTAACTTGTGTCCCCCCCGATGCCCTACAAAACTCACCTGGTCTGCCCTCCGAAGACGCCGGTACTTACCTGCTGGCAGACTGGAACCGGGGCACCCCCTTCTCCATTGAAGCCTATGCGTTTTGGGCACCACTTTGAACTCTGCACCTGACTTGCCCTGAGCTGCTGGTGTGGTAACTTTGGGGTTGCTCTTAACCCCCAACGGTGGGCTACCTTGGACCCAAACTTGAACTCCGTAGGTGGTTTACTTACCTACAAAAACTAACAAATACTTACCTCCCCCTGGAACTGTTGAAAATTGCACTGTGTCTAGTTTTAAAATAGCTATATGTGTTTTATTTGAAAAGTATATATGCTATTGTGATTATTCAAAGTTCCTAAAGTACTTACCTGCAATACCTTTCATGCAAAGTATTACATGTAGAATTTGAACCTGTGGTTCTTAAAATAAACTAAGAAAATATATTTTTCTATACAAAAACCTATTGGCCTGGAATTGTCTCTGAGTGTGTGTTCCTCATTTATTGCCTGTGTGTATGTACAACAAATGCTTAACACTACTCCTTTGATAAGCCTACTGCTCGACCACACTACCACAAAATAGAGCATTAGTATTATCTCTTTTTGCCACTATCTTACCTCTAAGGGGAACCCTTGGACTCTGTGCATACTATTCCTTACTTTGAAATAGTGCATACAGAGCCAACTTCCTACAATGAGTATTCCAGAACTTGGCACATGAGTCTCTGAAAATTGGCTAGAGCCCAGTGCAGGCCAAACACATTGAAAGAATCCATGAAGGGTGACAAATGTGTTTTTCTGTTTCCTCAGTTATCAAGGGAATCTGCCAGTATCCTTTTGTTAGACTACATTGGATATATATTTAGATTCACCTAATTGTTCAATCTTTTGTCAATTCATAGGAGTGGATAATTATCAAAATTTGAGACTATGTTTACTACCCTATACAGAAATTAATACAGCATTCTAAAACTATAAAGGAGGACCACTCACTAGAGGAAGGTGACATGACTCCCAGTTTAAACATTTGGCTGACCTCTTTGTGACTAGCTTCCCTATGTTAGATTGTTTCTTTATAACCACCCAAGGTTCTGTTAAGATTACATAGGAGTTTAGATGTGTTTTCCCTGGCTCATCTGAAAAAAAAAAATTGAAAAAGGAAATCATTTTTGAGTTAAGGCTTGTTTTTGATCCTCATTAAGAGTATGCCCCATGGAAACATTAACTGTTGTGTTCTCTGGATGCAGACTGGTAATAGTTATGTTAACCTACTGGTAAGAGGATCCTAACCACTTCTTAAGTAGAGTAATGTGATAACTTTGTTTGCAAGCTCTGCCCATTTGTAGCTTGGAAGTAAAGATCCCTATTGTTTGAACTATTCAGTAAGAACCTTGTCACTTGGCTCTGAGTTTATTTTCACAATAGGGTAGCAATACGAAATCCCAATCTCCAATTTTTAATTCTCTCCATTTCATTTCTTTATTGTAAACTTATTATTGTTTCTTTTGTGTTTTGTCTACGTTGGTCCCAGCCAACTCTCGCAATGTTCCAAATCTACCTTTAAATTGGCCTGTATACTCTAGTAGAGGTTTCTTATCCTGAGATGGTTCTTCCCAAGCCTCCCAAGTCATCTCAACCCAAAAAGTCCCACTAATAAGTGAGAGTGTCCAAAGAAGAGGACATACTCTTGGAAAAGGTAAGAGACAAGGAACAGAGGTTTATCATCTGCTCCACCAACTTGCTATAAGAGGGGTATGACTGTTTTGTATGTTTCTTATCTTCTGGAGCCCTTATCAGGCATTTTGCAGTGGACTGGAATTTATTTGAGATTCTCAGAAGTTTTTATCCGGTTCCCAATGTTCAATTATTATTCATTGTTCTTTTGGAGGCCCTTCTACTTCAGCATCTGCTGTTCTCGCTGGGGCTTGGGTATTTTAGGAAGACTTGCAGTTTTTATGCCTTCATGGGCAAAGAGGGCTTGCTCTAACCAAGTCTTCTCATCTGTTAAACTAACCTTTAGGAGTCTAAAGAACTGAGGGTTATTAATTCCTATTGTGAGCTCTTCAGTTAAGAAGTACTACAACATCTATAACATTTTTTTCCCATGTGTTCTGACTCCTGTGAACTTAATTATCTCATATTCTTTCTGGTACCCTTATACACTCTTAATGATAACTTCCTTCTGTGGTTATCAGATACGGGACAACTAACTTATCTCTGATGACTGAGAGCTTACAACCAGAATGTAGCAAAGCTGTAACCCAATTATTATCCATCTGCAGATTCAAATAGTAACTGGGCCCAACTTCTTGAGTATAGTATATAGATTTTGTTATACAGTTCACTTCCATAGGGATTTTGTCACTTCTTTGGACATTACAAAAAAGTACTATATGACCCCACTCACTGCATTCAAAACATTGAGATCCTGTATTACCTCTGGCCCCAGCAGGTCCTGACTGAGGAAAAGAAAGTTAATTCTTATAAATAGTTGGCTTTCCATGAACTTTATATGAAGAACAAAGAGTTTTAGAGTTTTTTTATGGATTCCAGAAAAGTTGTATAGGTCTGCATTTGGAAGAAACAATTAGCCATCTCAGTGGCATTTTCAAATGTTAACCCTACAGGTTGCCTTAGCCACCTCTGAGAAGATAATGGTAGCACATATATGAACTGTTCTAAACAAATCTTATTTATTATTTCTTCATTTGTGCTCTCATGGGGTGTTATCCATTTGTCAGCGACATAGTTTAACATAAAATACAGGGATCTGGGAGTATTTCCGGAAGTTTCTTTTTCTTTCTTGAAGGCTATTCCATAGCTATCTCAGCAACCTTAGGACAGTCTAGAATTAATCTTTTGTCTTCCTAATATAGAGTATGGCCAGTTGGTTTGGCAGCCTGGTATGCAGCGTGGGCTTTGCAATATCGAGGTAGCCAATTGCACTTGGTTTTTCAACAACTGATGTAGATGATCAGCTTGAAATTATTGAGTATCATGAAATACTCCTCACTCTAAATCATCTGATTTTATATATTGCTCAGGAGCCCATTCTAGTTTCTGCTGACCTTCCATGAGGCAATCCAGAATGTTCTCTATCTTGTATCAAATGGACTACCCCACTTCTGACACCAAATGTAACAATCAGGAGTCAATGTTAGTGATAATAACTCCAGACCAATGATGTAGCTCTGTTAAATGCTCTTTGATTTTATTGATTTAAATTTGCCCTTAGTTTTCTTTATGTTCCTGGGTCTTTCTGACTTTTTGGCATTCGCCTTGACAGTTCTTCATTTTAATCCCTTTAGGGTTTTCCCTCAAGAGGACTGGATAGGCTCAGAGGGAACAGATAAGTGAGAGGTGAGTATTCTCTTTATTCTTCTTTTTCACTTTTACTACTTTTCTATCCTCCTTTTGCTTTTTTCTCTCTTGAGATCGTTCTGTTTATTCTTACTATCTTCCCTCCTTTTCTTATCCTTTCCTCTCCTATAACTACTTTAAAATCTAATTATCTTTTACTGACAAACTAAAAGGCAGCAAATAAAATGACCCAAATCACATATTCTTTCAATGGAACACCATTCTAATAATTTGTCAAAGCCAAATCTGGGTTTTGGGCAAGACTCTCACCTCTTTAACAGTAAGGCACTGCACCTTTCACACTGGTTTGTTTTATCCTGAGTTTAGCACTTTATTGAACTTATGGACACTGACCTTTGTTTCCTCCTCACTTCTCACAAGGTTTGCATCTCCACTTGGATATACAAGAACTGCACTTCTTTGTGAACATGTTTTGGTGCCTCTACAATTCTTTGCTCTTCTGGAAGGCACTGCAGCTGGTATTGTTGCCACCCACTGTGAGCCCCAGGACTCCACATGTTGGCTCTGTTTCTCACATTTCACTGCATATTCCTCCTCATGTTGCCTCTTCTCATGGCTTCTCTGTTTGTGACTCCTCTATCCATGTCTCTTCCTGAGTCTCTCCTCTCCATGTCTTTCGTCCTTCTTCCAAAATCTCCTCCTTTGCCTGACTTCCATCTTCTTCTCCTTTTCTTTTCCTGTCCCGTGTCCAATAGAGGACAGGGAAGTCCTTTTTCTGTTTTGCCCCTCTGTGTCCCCATGAATCCTTCTTCTCTATCTAATACCTTTCCTTAGATTTGTTTTTTGGATGGAATTTGGAGCGACCAGGCAAGACATACCATTGAGGTAACAGATAAGTATGCTGTTTCTTCCTTCTCTCACCCAGTCACATCACAGAGAGGTCATTAATCAAAATTTGGAGTCATTAAACATCCTGTGTAAGACTAGGGTAGCCTAAAAGTTTGAGATAGCTGATGGTAGTAATATTTTTTATTTTTTATAGGGAGATGAAATTACAATCAAACAATCAAACTCTTACTCACGCCTACTCTGGTTGCACATATTATTACTCTATATCAAATATTTTCCATTTTATTTAGCCATTCTGAAAATGTTAAGGAATACTATAATTACCGTTGAAGTGTAATTGAAGATCTTGCCACTAGAACAAAAATGAAAAACAAACACCCAGGTAGCTCCGAACATTTATCTAGGTGGAGTGACTACCCAATTTGTGTTACAATTTTGAAGATAAGACATTATTTTTGTAAGTAGCCACCAAAGTCCTCTCCCTCATTTTGGAGTATTTTCTTAAATGAGGACCAGTTTTTCCATCCTGTGACAGTGTCAAATATTATTATTTGGGTAATGCCATGTTTCTGCCAACTATTTATTTTTCAGAAAGCAGTTCCTGTTCTGGCACCATCAACACATCCTATGATAGAAATTCAGAGTTAACTAACGGGATGGGGAAATAATAAAATAACTGTTCTTTCTTTTTTTTTTAAATAGCAATATTTTGTAACTTACTGTTTTTGGTAATTTGAACAACTACAACATTTTATTCTATTTTCTAATTGTCAGCATTTCCAACAACAGATTATTATCATATCAATTTTGAGGAACTTAGGCCCATATTTATACTTTTTTAGCGCCGCATTTGCGTCGTTTTTTGACGCAAAATCGGCGCAAATTTACAAAATACAATTGCATTTTGGAAGTTTGCGTAAAAAAAATGACTCAAATGCGGCGCTAAATAAGTATAAATATGGGCCTTAGATTGTTAAATATAGAAAAATAGGATACAAATGCAGAAAACGTATTATAGATTTATATCTTGTAATACGAGTCCAACTTCTAATTTCAGCAAATATAATGTACATAAGGACAACATGGGTTACCCCAAATGAACAGAGAGAACACATTTTCCTCTTCACTGGGCCGTTAACAGAAAGTTAAAAAGAAGAAGAAGCAAGGACATCGTTATTAGGGGGATCCACCCCATTATTGATAACAGAAGGGTGGACCAGTGAGTCAAAAAGCATTTGTTTTTTTTAAATACCGTAATTTTGATTACATGGGTTTACTAATTCTTATGAAAAATGAATCTCACTAATTATTAATTATTCATTTTGTGCCCCTTCTAATTCTTGATACATGGCTAAAATATGCACATTATTATTAAAATGTGATTCATCTGGTTTACGAAATAGCATGATATCATCCATATATAGTGTTAATTTAGCCATACTGTCCAACGGAGAACTAATATTCAGATATTCATAAATAGCAATAGCAAGCAGTTTTATAGAAAAGTGATTAAAACAGGAAGAGTGGTCACCCTTATCTACTTTTTCGCTTAACCTTTATGGGTCTGATCATTACTGAACAATGATTATCTTTGCTTGTCCTTCTTTTTGCAAACTGTGTATTGACCTCATGAGCTGGGATGGAAATCCAAATATGCTCAGTTTGACAAATAAACAAGGTCCAATGCTCTTGTGTATCAAGCATGATTACAACAGCAGGCATCTGTTATGTAAAACTAGGGTTTTAGTTAGATAACTTGGAACGTTTTTGATCATTTATTCTATTGGCTAGTAAGTGTACTATACCTTTATAATCTATGTTAAGGTGGGTTTAAGGCAAAATAGAATCAGTGTTTTTACTGATTTTTTAGAAACCCACTATTACACCCAAATCAAATGAGTCAGGGTCCTGCCCACCTTCCAAAATATTATTTGCCAGCCCAGTTATATATTTAGAAAGATGCTCCAAACCTTTTTTATAAACTTTAGCTGGGATATGGTCTCTCCCTGCTGCCTTGTCATTTAGAAGATGTTTAATAACCTTTGCAATCTCCTTCATAGAAAAAGAATTTACTATTTGAGGAGAGTTCTCCGAAGCCAGTGTTGAGGGGGATTACACAATTCTCTAATTGACTTAGATGTATCTCCTGTTGTCTAGATTACATATGTTTATGGAGCTTTACTATATCTTGCTGCTCCACTGAATTGTTTTTCTTGTATTTCGTAAAAGGATGTTGCAATATTTTGATTTCATTTCTCACAGTTTCCTCATCTGCAGCCCAAACTAAATAATTCACCTAGTGACTTTGCAGTAGGTGGTTGATATTATTTAATTTTATTTACTTATATAAACAATCTTTTCGGGTGTCTTTAGCAATATGTCACTCTTCCTAATTAATATTAGATTCCGGAGAGAATGCCAAACCACTGCTTCTAGGAGACCTTTGTGTTTCCCTTTTCTACTTGCTGCTCTGTGGGAAACCATCAGGCCATGCAATGTTATGTATCATATAGATAAGTCAGTCATACTCCTATATTGACACTCCAATTTAGAATCATCTTGTACATCTTTTATTTTCCTTGATCAAAAAAATGAAAGGTATATATTTATTTTACAATACGTTTAAGATTTCTGCTTAAGATCAAGATACTGTGATGTGTATGAAGGTCTCTGATTTATTGTTTGCTTGATTTTGGATTTGTTCCAAACTAATACATTATTAAAAGGTATTTGAAATGTTAAAAAAAAAGTGTCTCGGACTAAAATGCGGTCTGCCTCCTTATTTTAAATAATTTTTGTGTTTTATCACTGTTTTACATCAACCTATGCCTGTGAACTTTCCACCGATAACGAGATGCCCCCAATCACTAACTTTTTATTTAGTGTCATGTTATGTGATACTTGGCAAAAACCCTTGTCATGCAGAACTGTTATTTATTGCTTTTCAACCTACAGTATAATACAATTCCGACTGTCAAAAAAATTACATTTTCTGAGAATGTACTTAGGACACACACATTAACTTATCTTTTGCAAAAAAATATTTAACAATTACCACCTCTGAAAGCAAATACGGTTTTTGTTTAGGGAGAACGTTTGGCTTGGCTTGCTGATAGATTCGTGCCTAGGCTACAACAGCAGCAAGTTATGTTAAAAGGAGTTTGTTCTCACTTTTTTGATTAGTAGTTTCAATTGTCACATCAGAAGTACTTGAAAAGAGAAATATTTGTTGTTTTAAAATGAGCGACTCTTGATGACCTGTTGAAACATCTACAAAATTCCCTGGACTATATGGGGAAATCTAGAATTTCCGGCTGGACATAGTGAGCTCGCATTATTTTCAGATTATCCACGAAACCAGGTAAAATTTACTTTTTGATCAGTAAGTTGAGCAACTCCCCCTCTGAAACAGAGACTGTTACCTTCTCTGGGATCCCTACAAAGCAAGAGGTGGAGCAATTATATCTGTTTTTCATGTCTTCCTGTTTTGATTTGGTTTTAGTTGACTCTTTCTTCAATTGTTAATTTGTGCCAAGCTTGTCTGTTGATCTTCTAAATCTTATTTCTCAGTTCCACATGGTGAGATTTGGTGAGTTCTAAGTGCACCAGGACGGACCCATCGATCGGTAGAGAGTAAAAATTTGCAGGTCGAATTTTGCCTGCGAATGTGGGAGACTGAGAAAGAGGAATAGCGACATGAGCAAAAATACCAATTAGTGAAAATCCGTAAGGTCTCTGAAGCGATTGTGTCCTTTCCTGTAGTAAACCAGCAGGTTTGTTTTAGTTATTGGTTTATGGTAAGTGCTCGCAAATAATTTGCATTAGTTGTGTGAGTTGAGTTTAGGAGGACGAGCCGCAACACTTTGTCAGCCGCTGTGTGTGAGAGTGATGTCAGGTTGTTCTGCTCTGGGATAGGTTGGTTAGGGAGAAGCGTCTGAAGCGGATTGGCAGACGTCTGTTAGAGGCAATTGGTTGAGTAAGCGGGCGAAGGGAATGTTGGGAGTAAAAGTAATTTCATCATCGAATTGAAGTTAACAGAACAGACAAAATTAAGGAGCTGACCCCACTGGAAAATTCTCCAGCTTACATTGTGATGGAGGAGCGAGGTGTAGCACCGTGTTTGTGTTTAAAGCAGTGGTGTAAGCTAACCGAGAAGCGAGGGTCCTTAGCATTCCCAGAGCATGGGGCGTTTAATTTGAGAATTCTGGACCAATTGCGAATGCCATTATGTGAGATGAAACCGTTTCTGAGCCCAGCACAGTTTGAGGCTTTAGCAGTATGGGAACTGGTGGCTAGACAGCAACAGGAAATGAAGTTTAAAAGGAGAATGAAGTGAGTAGAGAAATCTTTAGCTGAAGCTAAATGGGATTGGGAACAGAAGAGATGAGAGCGGAGACACTACAGTGTGCCAAGTTGTTTCCTGCCATTACGGAGGGAGATGAGGCAGAGAAGGAGGATGGCGCTAAAGAGGATGAAAGTGCAGGGAAAAAGAAAAAGAGAAAGTCTTATGTTGATGATGAAGATTCTGATGTTGAGGGTCTGATTACGCAGTTGTGAAGAGATCGACATCCACCTTTAACAACCTATTCAGGGGGTCCAGGCACTAGTGCCACTACAGCTGCTCCAGCACAAGTACAGGGAGCTGAGGCAGCAGTACAGGCAGATGGTGGACAAATACCAGGGGTAGTAGAGAGTACACCTAATGCAGGAACTACTACTGTGGTTCAAGCACAGATGCATCCACTTTTGGTACAGAGAATTTAACCAGAAGTACCAGTTCTTGAGACAGTCTTGAACATAATGGTGCAGAGGAAGCAAGTGCTACCAAAGCCAATGCTAGTTCAGACAGAACCGACACCAATGTTATTGCCTTCAGCACAGGCACAGGGTTTGCCAAAATGTACACCAATGAAAGGAACACAGTCCGATATTCCACCAGTCATGAACCAGGTAATGGGGGTAACAGTCCCACAGGGTGCGAGTGTTAGGCAGCTCCAGACGCAATATCGCTACCAATTACTGTTGGTCCAGTTGTACCCTTATTTGCGCAAAAGAAATCAAACACAGGAGAGCAGAATGAAATATTGTGAGGAGGGGAATGAGTGATCCTGTGCAGATGATGTCGTCTGCAGGACAGACTTTCAATGGATCTACACCTTTAATGGATCTTAGTCCACTTGTAGCACTTCCAGATGCAGTGAATGGCCCGAATGCGAGTCAGAGTTTGAAACGTTTGACACTGCAAGCTTCGGGCAAATAAATCGTGTGAGGTTGAATATAGGAGCAACCAAACTAGTTGAGGGAACAATGGATGTGAGCAGACTGGAATCTTACACTGAAGAAGAGCTGAGGTATTTGTGCCCAAAGATTACAAGGGAAGTGAGTAAAATATATCAGAAATTGGCAGAGCTAGAAGATAAACATGACATCGAGATTGAGAAAACAAAGCATTTGTAATGCAGTTCAAGTTTAGATTTGGAGGCAAAGGATTTCAAACACATGAGATCAGCAGGAATGAAGGCACATTTGAGGGAATTGTTGCAGAGTGCTCAGATTTGGGGAGTATTAGAGAAGTGGGAAAGTAGATGGACAAAGTAAAAAGATAAGCGGAAGCGGGATTCACAAGAAGGGTGTGAGGAAGTTCAAAGAGAAAGGGAATCAGTAAAGATGCTTCTGGTGAGAGAGATTCCAGGAGGGCAGGTTCATGTCCCATGGCACAGGAGTGATATATTGTCATTTACAAATGATAACCCGAAATAGAGAAAGATGCCGGTGGAGTGGTATCAGCAGACAGATAGATTTATAAAACTTTCTAAATGTCTGTGGGAAGACTTGAACACACTATTGGAGATAGTCATCCCAGCTGACTTATGGGTTGAGTGTAAGAGAGCAGTGGACTGGCCAACAAGCGAACCACAAAGGGATAACGTCACGGGTGCACCTTTACCTGAGGTAATGAAAAATTATTATAAAGTGATTGAGTTCCTGAAGACAAGAATTCCTCCCAAAAACATTGACTGGCAGAAGATTGAGAGAACGGTCCAAGAGTCTAAAGAATAAAATCTTACTTATTATTATGAAAGATTGCTAAAGGCATTCAAGGAGTACAGTGGCAAGGAAGCAATTGATCCGAAAGACATGTTGCATTTTGTGTTCAGATTTGTCGAAGGGTTGAGACCAGAAGTAGGGCAGATGATTAAGAGTCATTTTATTTGCTGGCAGGCAAAGCCAGTTGATGAGTTATTGCAATATGCAAAATACTGTAGTGACAAGATTGAATTAAAACAGAAAATGTTGAAGGAGAAAGCGATGGCAGCTCAAACAGGAGTGCAGGGAGCTATAGTACCACCTTTGCCATCGCAGCAGAGAGCTGCTATGTTTCAGCCTCAAGTGAGAGGTAGAGAACATGGAGATGACATGATGCGTAGTCCGGAGTTAGGGACTGTAGTTGTTCAGAATGACAGGCAGGGGATGAAAAAGATGTTACTGTGTCATTTGCGCGGAAACGTGGGACACTGGAAGTGGGAGTGTCCGTTGATGGCGCAGGATGGTGTTATTCAGCAAGGTGATGTCAGTACATTTCAAACTGTGAAAGTCCCAAGAATGAAAGGATTTATTCCTAACATTCAGAATCAAGGACATATTTTCCCACCAGTGCAGTAAATGCAGGTGCCACGTGCACAATTAACCCAATTGCAACCAATACAGCAGCAGGTTCCCATGGTACCTAAACAGCAAATGCAGGTACCTCAAGCCCTGATGGAGCAGCAACTGGTGATGCTTACTCATCAGGTCACAGGTCAGAGACAAGACTGTAGTAATAACACAGTGCACCAATTTCTAGTTTATAGTGAGGATGAAATAAACGAGGAATGGATGAGTGATAGTTCGGATGAAGGAGCTTGTATGATTGCAGCTTCCCTAGAAGTAGATCAGGGAGGACCTTTTGTGAGGGGAAAAGTAATGGGATACAAAGTCTCATTCTTAATAGATACAGGAGCCACACGCTCTACAGTGAGAAGTATAGAAGTCCTGAATTTACCTCTTTCAGGTAGGACAGTTCAAGTTGTGGGAGTGGAAAATAGACAGTTGCAAACCCAATCACAGAACCAGTGCAGGTTGAAATTGAAAGTTACCAGGGACTGCAGAGATTGTGGTGTGTGATTCGAGTCCCGTATCTCTACCGGCAAGAGACTTACTGTGTGAGACAAGATGCTCCATTAATTGTTCGGACACTGGAAGAGAAGTCCAAACAAATAGTGATGATGAGGAAGAACAGGTGACTGAAATGATGGTTAATAATGGTAATTAATAATACCCGTTGATTGAATTTCTCCAGATGTTTACTGTGAAAGAATTGCATGCAGACTTGCAGGGAACAGTGAAAGAGGAGGTCTGGGACCTGACAGGGAAAGAAGTAGGTCTGATTAAGGGAGTAGAGCCGATTAAGATCACTCTGAAGCCCAATGCAGTATTTCCACAGCTTCCACAGTATAACATGCCACAAGATGTTCTTATGAAGGTGGCACAAATAATTGGAGACTTTTTAAAACAAGGAGTTTTGAAAGAAGTGCTGGACACCCGTGTAATTCACCAATAAGGGGTTTAAAGAAGCCATGTGGGAAAGTACGTGTTGTGCAGGACTTGCGAAAAGTGAATAATTTGGTGGTTAAATGTTGTCCTGTGGTGCCAAATCCAGCAGTGATACTGTTTCAGATTCCTTGCGATGCAGAGCAGTTCACAGTGGTAGATCTGTCACAAGCTTCCTTTTCTGTGCCTCTTCATGAGGATAGTCAGTTTCTTTTTAGTTTCAAATTCCTAGACAGAGTCTACAGCAGGTGCAGGCTTCCACAAGGGTATACGGAGTCACCATCTCTGTTTAATCAGATCTTAAAAAAGAACTTGGAATCATTGGAATTGCCATACCAATCGTCTCTAGTACAGTTGTACAGTATATTGATGATTACCTGATTGCATCCAGAACAAGGGACGAGTGTAAACATGACTTGATTGCCCTATTGAACCATTTGGGAGCATTTGGACATAAAGTTTCATCTGTGAAATTGCAGTATTGCCAAAAATCAGAAAAATACCTGGGACATCAGATTGAAAAGGGATTACGTAGAATCTCTAGGGAGATAATTACCATGATTCTGCACAGAGGTCCCCAGACATCTCAGAGAGATGTCAGGATGTTTCTGGGAATGGTGGGGTACTGCAGACAGTGGACTGCGAATTTTGCTGAGATTGCTAAACCTTTGCAGCAGTTGACACATAAAGAAGTTACAGATCCCATTACCCTAGATGAAGATCAGATGAAAGCATTCACTAAATTGAGAGAGAGTTTGTGCAGAGCTCCAGCGTTTGGAATGCCTGATTATACAAAGCCTTTCACTTTGTTTTGTCATGAACGTGATGCTTGTTCTTTGTCTGTTTTGACACAGGTCCATGGAGGTGCTTATCGCCCAGTAGCTTATTTTTCAGCTACCTTGGACCCGGTTGCAGCAGCTTTACCAGGTTGCCTGTGCACAGTAGCCACAGTTGATCAACGTCTTTCCCAATGTGAGGGGGTAGTCATGGGATACCACACTCTGTTGAGATTTTACTGACAAGGACGAAAACGCAATACTTGACGGGTGCAAGACTGACAAGGTATGAGACGAGCATATTGGGTGCTCCAAATGTAACATTAATTAAAGAGATGTAGAGTGCTGAATCCAGCAACATTGCTTCCAAGTGATACTGTTGAAATTGAAAAAGAAGAAGACGTTAAGCATGATTATCTTGAGGTAACTGAACTGTGTACAAAACCGAGGCCTGATATTAGAGACACGCTTTTAGAAGAAAATGACCAAATTGTCTTTGTTGATAGTTCGTGTCTCAGAGATGGAACAGAGACATTGAGAGCAGGATATGCAGTGTGCACAATTACAGGCACGTTAGAGGCTTCATGGCTTCTAGGTGTATACTCTGCACAAGTGGCAGAATTAGTAGCTCTTACTAGAGCATGCTATGTTTCTGCAAGATTAAGAGTCACAATCTATACTGACAGCCAATATGGATTTGGAATTGTTCATGATTTTGGCCAATTGTGGTTGCAGCGAGGTTTTATGACCTCTACTAGAACACCAGAGAGAAATGGTGAACGAATAAAAGAGTTGTTGTACACAATACAGTTACCTGAAGAAATTGCTGTGGTAAAATGCAGTGCACATCAAAAGACACAGGATTACATTTCTTGGGGAAATGGGTATGCAGATCAAATCGCAAGGTTTTGTGCATTGAACTGTATATCATTTAAAGAAAATTGGGAACTAATGCCTGAAGAAGAAAATATTTGTGCAAGTTTTGCTCTACACTAGAGGAATTAAAAACATTGCAAGGGAATGCTGATAAGGAAGAGAAATGACTTTGGGTCAGATTGAAGTACATTCAAAGACCTGATGAGATTTGGGTTTCTGAGGAAGGTTAGATGGTATTGCCAAATAGTTTGTTGACTCAGATGGCCAGGTATTACCATTGCCAAGCACATATTGGAAGAAATGCCATGGTTAGACTGTTTAAGGTTGACTTGTTTAATCCGAAATTCAGACTAGCAGCAGAGGCAGTATGTCATTGATGTGTAATCTGTCAGCAACTAAATGTGGGGAAAGGGACAGTGGTGAATTTGAGCCACATTGGAAGAGCAGGAGGACCACTCAGCAGAATGCAGTTCGATTTCATTGAGATGCCTGCATGTGGTGGATTGAAGTATGTGTTGGTGATTGTGTGTGCTTTTAGTCATTGGATTAAAGCATACGCCACACAAAGGAATGGCAGTCTCACAGTAGCAAAGCTGTTGCTTAGAGAGTTAATACCACGGTTTGGATTTCCGATCTCTTTAGAATCAGATAGGGGAATTCACTTCAATAATGAAGTAATTAAGCTCTTATGTGCAGCATTAAACATTGAGAAAAAGTTGCATTGCAGCTATCGCCCTGAAGCATCAGGACTAGTGGAACAAATGAATGGTACACTAAAGTCAAGAATTGCCAAAATGTGTGCTGCAACCAATCTGAAATGGCCAGATGCCCTACCTTTGGTACTGATGTCAATGTGAAATATTCCTGACAGGAAGACAGGATGTCAGGAATAGAACCATGCTTGGTCCAGGTCCCGCCCGAAACTCCGCTGCGTGACTCTGCGGCGCTTTCTACGTGGCTCTGCAGCGCTTTCTGCACACCAGTTGTCATCCCCTCTTGCTCCAAAGGTGCCCATCAACGTTGTATGCCCTGTGGCAAAGCTCATAGAGTTGCAGGTTCAGGTCATTGGTGGACAAGATGCACTTATCAGTGCTATTCCATGAAGGGACTACAATTCCCATGTTTTTAGACGCAGCAGCCATCTTGGGGTGTGGCAGGCCTATAAAGCCCAGCCACACCCAAGCAAGTTGCTCACTATTTTGAAGACTTCGATGCAGCCAGACCTCGTGAGGGTTTCTCTGGAGAAGAGCAGAGTTCCTGAATGACAGAGTATCATCCAACCGAAGTATCCTTGTTTCCATGGTGTATTAAAAAACAAGTAGGTCATACTCGTAGCGGTAAGGCCTTGCTGAATCCAAGTTTGAAGGAAGTCGTTACTTCCAAAAGGTAACGCGCCCCTTAGCATAATGAGCAAAACGTATCGGGCCACACTGGTAAAGCGCCCCAGGCACGACATTTTGAAAGCGCTTCAGTTCATAGGAGTTAAGCGCTCTTGGCATGGTATTCAAAGCGCTTCAGTTCACAGGAGTAAAGCACACTTAGCACAACATTCAAAGCGCTTCAGTTCACAGGAGTAAAGCACACTTGGCACGACATTTAAAGCGCTTCAGTTCACAGGAATTAAAGCGCCCTTCGCACAGCAATCAAAGCGCTTCAGTTCATAGGAGTTAAGGGGCATATTTATACTCTGTTTGCGCCGGAATTGCGTCGTTTTCTTTGACGCAATTCCGACGCAAAACTAACTCCATATTAATACTTTGGCGTTAGACGCGTCTAGCGCCAAAGTCCATGGAGTTTGCGTCATTTTTTAGCGTGGACACCTACTTTGCGTTAAAGATATGCAAGGTAGGCGTTCCCGTCTAAAAAATTGACTCCAAGGCATGTGCGCCGTATTTACACTCCCGGGCAAAATTCACGCCCGGGAGTGGGCGGGTCAAAAAAAATGACGTACGGCCGCTTTTGCGCCGTTTTTTTGCGCCTGGTCAGTGCAGGCGTTAAGGGACCTGTGGGCTCGGAAGGAGCCCAGAGGTGCCCTCCCATGCCCCCAGGGACACCCCCTGTCACCCTTGCCCACCCCAGGAGGGCGCCTAAGGATGGAGGGACCCATCCCAGGGACATTAAGGTAAGTTCAGGTAAGTGTTTTTTTTATTTATTTTTTTGTGGCATAGGGGGGCCTGATTTGTGCCCCCCTACATGCCACTATGCCCAATTACCATGCCCAGGGGACAGAAGTCCCCTGGGCATGGCCATTGGGCAAGGGGGCATGACTCCTGTCTTTGCTAAGACAGGAGTCATTTCTATGGGGGTTGGGAGTCGAAAAAAATGGCGCAAATCGGGTTGAGGCGAAAAATTTGCCTCAGCCTGACTTGCCCCATTTTTTGGCGCCCAAGCTCCATATCCCCCTACGCCGGCGCTGCCTGGTGTACGTCGTTTTTTTTCACGCACACCAGGCAGCGCCGGCGGCTAACGCCGGCTAACGTCATTGAATAAATACGGCGCCCGCATGGCGCTTCAGAATGGCGTTAGCCGGCGCTAATTTTTTTGACGCAAAACTGCGTTAGCGCAGTTTTGCGTCAAAAAGTATAAATATGGCCCTAAGCGCTTTTGGCATGGTATTCAAAGCGCTTCAGTTCACAGGAGTAAAGCGCACTTGGCACAGCAATCAAGCGCTTCAGTTTACAGGAGTAAAGCGCCCTTGGCACAGCATTCCAAGCGCTTCAGTTCACAGGAGTAAAGCGCCCTTGGCACAGCATTCAAAGCGCTTCAGTTCACAGGAGTAAAGCGCCCCTGGCACAACATTCAAAGCGCTTCAGTTCACATAAGTAAAACACCCTTGGTCCAATAATCAAGGCGCTTGAGTTTACATGAGTAAAACTTTCAGGCCTAGGTGACAAATGTGAAAACATTTCAAAGATAAGCAAATCATAGTTTCATTGTTTTTGGAAGCATAATATGTGAGATACATATTTAAGTCTTTGCAAATTTCTAGGCTGAGACCAAACGTCTTATGTTTATAAATGCACAGTAGTTGCATGACTGATGTTCAGAGTATGTCCATGGTCCAAGCTCTTGCCTTCTCAAGGTTCAGTGGTCTCAGTTCATTCTTGTTCCATGATTCAAAGAAGGGCCACACCCAGTTTTGTCTAATGCTCATGTCATCCTGAGGTATCATGATTTTACTAATTGTTCTTGTTCAATGATTCAGAGAAGACCCACGCCCAGTTTTGTCTAATGCTCATGCCATCCTGAGGTAACATGATTTTACTAATTGTTCTTGTTTCATGATTCAAAGAAGGGCCATGCCTAGTTTTGTCTAATGCTCATGCCATCCTGAGGTATCATGATTTTACTAATTGTTTTTGTTCCATGATTCAGAGAAGGGCCACTCCCAGTTTTGTCTAAAGTTCATGACATTCTGAAGTATCATGATTCTACCAACACTTGCATTCACAGAGACGCCTTTGTCTATTCCATAAGGGTCTCAACTCTTGCACACACGGAGACGTCGTTGTCTATTCCATAAGGGTCTCAACTCTTGCACCCAGGGAGATGCCTTTTTCTATTCCATAAAGGTCTCAACTCTTGCATCCACAGCGGTGCCTTCGTTCATTCCATAAGGGTCTCAACACTTGCACCCACGGAGACGCCTTTGTTTATTCCATAAGGGTCTCAACTCTTGCATCCACAGAGACGCCTTTGTCTATTCCATAAGGGTCTCAACTCTTGCATTCACGGAGACGCCTTTGTCTATTCCATAAGGGTCTCAACTCTTGCACACACGGAGGCGCCTTTGTCTATTCCATAAGGGTCTCAACACTTGCATTCACTGAGACACCTTTGTCTATTCCATAAGGGTCTCAACTCTTGCACTCATGGAGGCGCCTTTGTCTATTCCATTAGGGTCTCAACACTTGCATTCACAGAGGCGCCTTTGTCTATTCCATAAGGGTCTCAACTCTTGCATTCACGGAGACGCCTTTGTCTATTCCATAAGGGTCTCAACTCTTGCACACACGGAGACGCCTTTGTCTATTCCATAAGGGTCTCAACACTTGCATTCACTGAGACGCCTTTGTCTATTCCATAAGGGTCTCAACTCTTGCACTCATGGAGGCGCCTTTGTCTATTCCATTAGGGTCTCAACACTTGCATTCACAGAGGCGCCTTTGTCTATTCCATAAGGGTCTCAACTCTTGCATTCACGGAGACACCTTTGTCTATTCCATAAGGGTCTCAACTCCTGCATTCATGGAGACGCCTTTGTCTATTCCATAATGGTCTCAACACTTGCATTCACGGAAACGCCTTTGTCTATTCCATAAGGGTCTCAACTCGTGCATTCACGGAGACGCCTTTGTCTAAATGTATTATTGAATGTTAATGCTGTTATGAACAAGTATATACATACATGCTTCACAATTTTTCCTTTTCAGATCTCTCTCCCTGCTGTTCCCTACCCTAGTTCCCTTCCCCCGACTGGCTTCACCATAACACTGTGCTATAATAGCTTTCTGAATTGATGACACTAAAAGGTGGGCCTGTTGTTCGGCGGCTACAGATCCCGAGGAAAAGACACTGTGACACAGGACTGTCACCCCAAGAGATCCTCATGGGCAGAGCAATGAGATTGCCAGCAAATCCAGCCAATGCACTTGTAAATATTACAGATGATGTGGTGATGGACTACTGCAAGGGTCTGGCTGATGTGGTTTGCTCTTTCTCTCAGCAGGTGCAGGCTGTTACCCTGTCACCCATCCATGACCCAGGTCACAATCTGAGAGCTGGAGATTGGGTTGTCATCAAAAAGCATGTTCGAAAGACCTGTTTAGAACCGCATTGGAAAGGTCCATACCAGGTGGTGCTAACAACTACGACAGCTATAAAGTGTTCAGGTTTGCCAAACTGGATACATGCAAGCCCGCAAGAGCATGAGAATGTGTTGTTGAGAGCACCAACAACAGCGAAGCAAGTGACTGTAAATGAGTCAGAACAAGAACGAGCTGATCCTGAGATTGATCCTGAGCTTGTGGAAGATGGATCAATCACCCCTGTAAGAGACTATAGTGAAAAATTACAGAAGGGTGAACAAGACTCTAACTCAACCGATACAGCAGGAGAACCGAGCACATCAGAGGTTCTCCCAGAAGCAGACAGTGCTGAAAAGCAAGCAGAGCAAGTACCAGATCAAGAGGGTGAAAGAGTTGAGATGGATCAAAGTCAAGGTGGTCTGACTCCTCCTGAACCCGTTGCAGGTCCATCAAGAGAAAACACCATAGAAAGGAGAAGAGTCCAATTCTGAGGCGAATATTGACTGAAGGAATGAGAAAAGGAGACAATTGGCCTGAGTCGCGAATTGGAAAAAAGAAGGAGTTGGTCATAAATGAACCAGTAGAAGAAGAAGTGGATACTACGAGAAAAGAAGAACTGAGTGAAGGAGAATTAAGTGGAGAATGAAGGTTGAAAAGGAAGAGAGTAGCAAGTCGAAGATACGCAGGTCCAGAGTGGGCAAATGCTGCAACAAGTGAATGGCAAAAAATTTCATGTCCTTTTGTTTTGACAGAGAAGTTCCGAATCAGTACTTTGATGCAACCTGAAAGGAATCAATAGACTGAGTTATTGAGCTAATCTGAAGAAACTTGAAAAGAGACTGTTGAAATAAAGCCGGAAAAGACATTGATAAACTGATATGACATTTGAAAACCCGGATGTGACAAGCTGCTAACCGACTTTTGACAAGGAGAAAAGGGTTCCTATGTGAGAAACTGAACTGCGAGAAATAATTATTTTTTTCCTCATTTTTTTTTCTGTTGCACTTTATCTAAGAGTTATTTCTACTTTCTGATTCTTTACAGATCATGGCTGAGTTAAATAAACGCGTTAGAAATATTAGATATTGTAAGTATTTGAGTGTGGGAGTGGCAATTATGTGTGGAATAATGTTCATAATAATGATTGTGGGAATGTCTGTTCATGAAATTAAAGAAACTATTACCTCTGTTCCTGAGACTACTACACTAACAGCTTTAGAGAGGTTTAAGTTAGATGAAACATACTTGCATGACTATACTAATGCACAAGGAGAGCTTTATTCTAATGTTTTCTATCGGTTGTTGAGTGAGTATGGTGGACTGCAGCCTTGACCCGTTCGAAGTTCAAGTTACTTAGCTAGAATTTTCTGCAATGTACGGGCGGACAGGAGATGAAGACAATTTGATGCAATTATGTGTAAAGCAGGCTAAATGTAGTTTCCCAGGACTTGAACAATAGAGGCACTGACTGGAGAGCCATATGCAAAAATGTTGATACCTGAAGGGGCGGATGATGAGAACATCGCAAGAAGAACCAACCGTTTCTTGTGAATTGAAATTTATGAAAATTAGTAGATTCGGTAAACAAAAACTATAGGTCAAAGTCATATGTGCTGACTGACTGACCAATTAGCAATTAGGGGGATGGACTGGGAGACCCTAATAAAAAGTCATGACAAGGGATGAGGAATCAGAATTGCAGGGAGAAAATTGATGACGTCAGGAGACGCTGTCCGAGGTGCTGATATTGGGTTCATACTCTGTGACCCTGATCCGTAGCTCACTGACTGATGACCTGGAGATGAAGACTGACTTGTTGCTGATCCATCCTGGATAGGTAGGTATGAAAATGTGACTGATGATTTTTATGCCTTTTCTTCTAGGTACCAAGGGCCATATTTATACTTTTTGACGCAAAACTGCGCTAACGCAGTTTTGCGTCAAAAAAATTAGCACCGGCTAACGCCATTCTGAAGCACCATGCGGGCGCCGTATTTAATCAATGACGTTAGCCGGCATTAGCCGCCGGCGCAGCCTGGTGTGCGTGGAAAAAAACTACGTACACCAGGCAGCGCCGGCGTAGGGGGATATGGGGCTTGGGCGTCAAAAAATGGGGCAAGTCAGGTTGAGGCAAATTTTTCGCCTCAACCCGATTTGCGCCATTTTTTCCGACTCACAACCCCCATAGAAATGACTCCTGTCTTAGCAAAGACAGGAGTCATGCCCCCTTGCCCAATGGCCATGCCCAGGGGACTCCTGTCCCCTGGGCATGGTCATTGGGCATAGTGGCATGTAGGGGGGCACAAATCAGGCCCCCCTATGCCACAAAAAAATAAATAAAAAAACACTTACCTGAACTTACCTTAATGTCCCTGGGATGGGTCCCTCCATCCTTAGGCGCCCTCCTGGGGTGGGCAAGGGTGACAGGGGGTGTCCCTGGGGGCATGGGAGGGCACCTCTGGGCTCCTTCCGAGCCCACAGGTCCCTTAACGCCTGCCTTTTCCAGGCGCTAAAAAACAGCGCAAAAGCGGCCGTACGTCATTTTTTTTGACCCGCCCAGTCCCGGGCGTGAATTTTGCCCGGGAGTGTAAATACGGCGCACATGCCTCGGAGTCAATTTTTTAGACGTGAACGCCTACCTTGCATATCATTAACGCAAAGTAGGTGTCCACGCTAAAAAATGACGCAAACTCCATGGACTTTGGCGCTAGACGCGTCTAACGCCAAAGTATAAATATGGAGTTCGTTTTGCGTCGGAATTGCGTAAAAAAAAACAACGCAATTCCGGCGCAAACGGAGTATAAATATGCCCCCAACTGTGCTGTTTATCCCCTTCTGTGCCCAGGACGTAATGGTTACGTCCTGAGCCACAGTGCTTGTGTGCCCAGGACGTAACCATTACGTCCTGGGCACAGAGCCCAGAGGGAGAGCTAGCGTTCCCTCTGTGGGGTTCCCCGACACCCCCCCGAAGGCAGGGATGGAAGGGAAAGCCCTTCCCCTTCCACCCCCCCACCCCCGTGACATCTGCGCGCGAGCGCGCGCTGATTGTCACAAGACCTCCTCCCATCGCGCTGGAAGCTTAGCTTCCAGCGCGATAGGAAGAGAAATGCAAAAGCATTTCTCTTCCGATCACGTGGAGGAGGCCAAGAGACTTCAAAGGGAAGGAAAGTTATTTCCTTCCCTTTGAAGTCTCTCTCAGAGTTTTGGCAGCCGGATTGCAACCAATCCGGCTGTCAAAATGCCCACTAGACACCAGGGATGTTTATTTTCAAATGAAATTGGCATGAGGGAGCGACCCTTTGGGCAAGGGTCGCTCCCGGGGGGGCATTTTTTTTTGGGCCCCCCCTGGGGTCAGACCGGCCTATAATTAGGCTGATCTGCCCAATAGGTGGGCAGAAACCTCTAGGCACCAGGGAGTTTTTTTTTTTTTTTTTTTTTTTTTGTTCTGTTTTTTATTTTTGAGGTGGGGAGCGACCCCTTAGGCAAGGGTCGCTCCCCTGGGGGGCAAATTATATTTAGGCTATTTCTGCCCCCCTTGGGGGCAGATTGGCCTATTTTTATGAAGATAATCTGCCCCCAAGGAGGACAGAACCACTAGACACCAGGGAGTTTTTTTTTCTCGCGACTTTCACACACGGGGAGTGACCCCTTAGGCAGGGGTCGTTCCCCTGGGAAGAAAATTGATTTTAGGCCATTTCTGCCCCCCTGGGGGGTCAGATCAGCCTATTTTAATTAGGCCGATCTGCCTCCAAGGGGGGCAGAAACAACTAGGCACTGGGGATTTTTGTTGTTGTTGTTGTTTTACAGATGGGGAGTGACCCCTTAGGCAAGGGTCACTCCCCTGGAGGGGCAAATTGTATTTAGGCCATTTTTGCCAGATCGGCCGATTTTAGGTCAATCTGCCCCCAAGGCAGAAACAACTAGGCACCGGGGATTTTTTTTTGCGCCAATGTCAGTCAAGGGGAGTGACCCCGTAGGCAAGGGTCGCTCCCCAGGGGATGTTGGGGGGGCAAATTTATTTTAGGCCATTTCTGTCCCCCCTGGGGGCAGATCAGCCTATTGTTATTAGGCCGATCTGCCCCCGGGGGGGGGGCAGAAACCTCTAGGCACCAGGGCTAAAAAAACTATTGTGTTTTTTTTTTGTTTTGTTTTTTTAGAGATGGGGAGCGACCCATTAGGCAAGGGTCGCTCCCATGGGGGGGGGGCAAATTGTATTTAGACCATGTCTGCCCCCCTTGGGGTCAGATCGGTGGATTTTAGGTCAATCTGTCCCCAAGGGGGGCAGAAACAACTAGGTACCGTTTTTTTTTTTTTTGCGCCAATGTCACGCAAGGAGAGCGACCCCGTAGGCAAGGGTCGCTCCCTGGGGGGAGTTGGGGGTGGGGGCAAATTTATTTCAGGCCATTTCTGCCCCCCCTGGGGGCAGATCGGCCTATTGTTATTAGTCCGATCTGCCCCCAGGGGGGGCAGAAACCTCTAGGCACCAGGGCAATTTTTTTTTTTGTTAGAGATGGGGAGCGACCCATTAGGCAAGGGTCGCTCCCCTGGGGGGCAAATTGTATTTAGACCATTTCTGCCCCCCTTGAGGGCAGATCGGTGGATTTTAGATCAATCTGCACCCAAGGGGGGCAGAAACAACTAGGCACCGGGGATCTTTTTTTTTTGCGCCAATGTCACGCAGGGGGAGCGACTCCGTAGGCAAGGGTCGCTCCCCGGAGTGGTTTGGGGGGCAAATTTATTTTAGGCCATTTCTGCCCCCCCTGGGGCCGGCTGATCTAGAGGCCAAAATCCACAGGTAGGCACTTTGCAAAAAACACCTCTGTTTTCTGTGAAAAAATTTGATTTGTCCACATTGTGTTTTTGGCCATTTCCTTTCGTGGGCGCTAGGCCTACCCACACAAGTGAGGTACCATTTTTATCGGGAGACTTGGGGGAATGCTGGGTAGAAGGAAATTTGTGGCTCCTCTCAGATTCCAGAACTTTCTGCCACAGAAATGTGAGTAACATGTGTTTTTTTAGCCTAATTTTGAGGTTTGCAAAGGGTTCTGGGTAACAGAACCTGGTCAGAGCCCCACAAGTCACCCCATCTTGGATTCCCCCAGGTGTCTAGTTTTCAAAAGTGTGCATGTTTGCTACGTTTCCCTAGGTGCCGGCTGAGCTAGAGGCCAAAATCTACAGCTTGGCACTTTGCAAAAAACACATCAGATTTCAATGTAAAAGTGTGATGTGTCCATGCTGCGTTTCCTGTCGCGATTATCAGGCCTACCCACGCAAGCGAGGTACCATTTTTATCAGGAAACTTGGGGGAACCCAAAATAGCAAAACAAGTGTTATTGCCCCTTGTCTTTCTCCTTATTTTTTCCTTCCAAATGTAAGACAGTGTGCAAAAAAGACGTGCAATTGAGAAATGCCCTGTAATTCACATGCTAGTATGGGCACCCCAGAATTCAGAGATGTGCAAATAAACACTTCTTCTCAACACCTTATCTTGTGGCCATTTTGGAAATACAAAGGTTTTCTTGATACCTACTTTTTACTTTTTACATTTCAGCAAATGAATTGCTGTATACCCGGTATAGAATAAAAACCCATTGTAAGGTGCAGCTCATTTATTGGCTCTGGGTACCTAGAGTTCTTGATGAACCTACAAGCCCTATATATCCCCACAACCAGAAGAGTCCAGCTGACGTAACAGTATTTTGCTTTAAAAAATCTGACATTGCAGGAAAAAGTTACAGAGTGAAACGTGGAGAAAAATTGCTGTTTTTTTCACCTCAATTTCAATATTATTTTCTGTAGGAAACACTTGTAGGATCTACACAAATGACTCCTTGCTGAATTTATAATTTTGTCTACTTTTTGGAAATGTTTAGCTTTCTGGGATCCAGCATTGGTTTCTCACCCATTTTGGTCACTAACTGGAAGGAGGGTGAAAGCACAAAAAATAGTAAAAATGGGGTATGTCCCAGTAAAATGTCAAAATTGTATTGAAAAATTGGGTTTTCCAAATTAAGTCTGCCTGTTCCTGAAAGCTGGGAAAATGGTGATCTTGCCACCGCAAACCCTTTGTTGGTGCCATTTTCAGGGAAAAAACCACGAGCTGCCTTCTGCAGCCCTTTTTTACATTTAAAAAAAAATAATATATATATTTCACTGTGTTTTGGCTAATTTCTTGGTCTCCTTCAGGGAAACCCACAAAGTCTGGGTACCTCTAGAATCCCTAGGATGTTGGAAAAAAAGGACACAATTTTGGCATGGGTAGCTTATGTGAACAAAAAGTTATGAGGGCCTAAGCGCGAACTGCCCCAAATAGCAAAAAAAAGGCTCGGCACAGGAGGGGGAAAAGGCCTGGCAGCGAAGGGGTTATAGAGATTCTCACTTAGGTAGATTTTTCCAAATGAATGTTTTCTCTAAAGTGTTTTCGCATGAAGACCCCAATGCTAATCTTGGTTAGGTAGGCTGTTAGGGGTGACGTTGAGGGTGACAAATAACTGACAAACTTAATTGCTGAATTACATTATTAATGCTGGTATTCATAGCTTATGGTATTGCATTGTCGCATATGTTTTCATTAAGAAATAATGCCTTTTACTAATGAATTAATAAAGAGTTGATTTGAACTAACAGATGATTTAGAATTGTAAGCAATAGGGAACTAAAACGTGTCAACCCTTTTCTGAGTAGTGGTTATTCTTGATTAGTATGGTTTAACATTGTGTTTTCATAGAGTGTTTTCCTGATTATTGATGTTAGTTATTGATTCAATGGTCACTGCATGACTAGGATACCCCATGCAATTCAAAATATTTATCAACCTATACGTGTCCCCTTGTAAGTTTTCTTACTAAGGACCAGGCACGCTAGCAAGAGCACACTGTTCTTTGCTGCTGGTAGTTTGTTGAGCTCTAAAATCGGTATTGATCGCAACTCGCTTTTTGAATTAGATTGGTTGTTTGTCATTTCTTTTTTGGGAATTTTGAATATATGTAACCCATAGACATAGCCTCAGAAGTCCACATCAACATGTTGTGAGGTAGAGCCTTAGAACTGGAGATGGGCGAATCTAGGAATGGCAGCTGGCTGAAAAAGATCAACACTCTGCGTTGATCTGGTAGAAACCCTCCTACCAACCTGGACCTTGGGAGAAAAAGAAGACAGGCAAAACTGGGTACAGGAGGCGGACCCTCCACACTGTCACCTGACAGCGATTCAGAGATACAAGAAGCGGCACACTGGGAGATCTGTGAAAAAAAGAATCTTAGATCAGTACATCAGATTTGTACCTGTACATCAGATTCTCCAGGATCTGTTAATATCAATACATGTAAGAGCTTTTTGTGTTTTTTTCATTATCACGTTCCCCAAGTAAGGGTTATAATCTTGAACACCAGCAATAATTTGAGCTCAGAATGCTCAATCAAGAATTCTGACCAAATGAATGTAAAGACCCTGCACGCAAAAAGATCAAGATAAGACAAAAATTGAAGGGTTCTGATGGCGATAGTAAGATGCTGGGTTTTCTCCATTTTCCACTGCCGGGAGAAACCATGAAGGAAGGGAGATGCCTGAATACTGAATGCAGCAGAGGTCATCCTTGCAACCCAGACCTGAGGAGAAATAAAGGCATATGAAGCTGCAAGCAGCAGGAAAAAACTCTCATTAGACAGTAGTCCAAAGATATGACATTCTTTTTGAAGAAGCACACCAGGAGTTCAAGGGAAAAAAATCTTCTAATGGTACTTCAGATTCTCAAAGAGCTGATTACGTCAGCACATGATGTGTTTTGCATATTTTTTGATTTTCATAATCCCCTGGATAGCATTCTAATTAGGTCGGGTGGAAGTGACCAAAAGACTGTGCTGAGCTAGGAAGAGTTCCACAAGCGTGAACAGCACCACACACAGTGCAAAAGGGCGCTGCTTCTTTTCTGCAACACTATTAGATGTTTTACTCGAGCCGCTTCTTCCTCAATGCAAACAGAAGGTTTCTCACTGGGAGGTGGTCTGAGTAAGATTTTCCTTGTTCGCGCCCGCCAGTTTATTGTTGGTGAGGGTGAATGAGGAAAAAACTCTGCCCCTCTCTGCTACACAGAGTTTTTCGCAAATCTGTACTCGAAGTGGAGTACGGAGTGGGAAAAACTCTCCAAACTCCACAAGTGGAGCAGAGTTCACCGCCAACAAGGGGGAAAGCAATGACTGAAAATGCCTTAATCAATAATTCTGACCCAATGAAGCCAAACCACTTGAGCACAAAGCCCTAAAAGATACAAATATAATTAACTTCCTTTAAATTTAAAGGAGGAAAATAAAAACATTTGGGGTATTTATGACCCCTGCGGTCGGAGCTAATGAGGCGGTATGTACCGCTAACAGGCTTATTATGACATTGGCAGGTTGGGTTGGCTGACGTCAATCCGCCAATGTACCACTCCGACCACCATGGCGGTAGCAGCCCCCGGGCTCGAGATAAAAATTGGCGGTATCGTGACCCTGTCTACCATCATGGTTTTAAACCATGGCGGTAGGCCCTATCAGTGACAGGGAATTCAAATCTCCCCAGACACCCCCCCAACTACATGCACATCCCCAATACACGCACATACACATGCAGACACACACTCATCCACACATACATACACGCATGCATTCATTCATTCATGCACACATCCGCACACACATCAAAACATACACACAGACACACATTCACATTTCCATACATACATGCACTCACTCACATTCATACACCCACTCACACACATTCATACACGCACGCAAACAACACTAAACACACACTCGCATTCACACACACACTCACCCATACATGCACACACACACACCCACACACAACACCCCCTTCACCCCTCTCCCATTGGAAACCCGACTTACCTGGAGCCAGGTGGTCTTCCGGCAGAGGACAGGACAGGGCACTGCGACCGCCAGCAGCGCCTGCCAGCAGGAACACGGGCAGGCTGTATTATTTTTCATAATACGGCTGACGGCGGTCTACTGGCGTAGCGCTGCTGATGGTAGCAGTGCCACCTTATCACCATCCGCCAATATGGCTACAGCCAGATTTCCGCCCTGTTTGTGGCAGAAATCCAGCTATAGTCATATTATAGCGGACAGATGGTAGCTGCGGCGACAGTCTTTTGCCGGCCGGCGCCACGGAGGTAGGCGTTTTTACCACCATTGTCATAATCTCTACTGTAAGAGGCGTCCAAATAGCTTGGGTCTTCTCAAAGACGCAAACATGAATTTTCCTTCAATTTGGATCTTGATTTTCTCAGAAGATCACTTTCTGTTGTTATTTGGGTCGTTAAATAGATTTTGATATGATGCTTTTCACAAGCTTTGAATCTATTCTGAGGACCGGATTAACCATTAGAGGCAGCCATAGTTTGTGACTCATCTGTGAGTGACTGAAAATTTAATTTGCAATCATAGACTAAGCCTTGAAGCCAATAGATATAAATATTAAAGAGTGAAAGGGCGAGTTTGGAAACTTGAGTGACTACAATGGTGTGGCAGGTAAAATAATTGTTCCACATTTCTTGATAGTGGTATGATCAGTATGGAAGGACTGGATTCATTCCTGTGGTTTCTCAATGGGCCTCCTAATGGTGTAGTATCAGTTGTAACACAGGATGGTTCATAGTATCAAATGCCACCAACTGGTGAATGAATTTCAGAATTAAAGGTTGTCTTCAAATGTAGTATTGTGGATATTATTGGTTATGTTACATAATGCTGTACCTTTGCATGTAGCCGACTAAGAGCCTCATTATTAGGTTAGCTGGCCAATCACCTGCCCCCCAGCATCATGGAGAAGAGACTCCCGCAGAGCTCACGGTCTCCCCCCAGTCCTATTACAAGGTTTCTAATGGGCTGACTGGTGGAATCAGGTTTCCACCGGTCAGCCCAGTGGAAACCGTGCGGCAGCATTGGCCTCGGCTTCTTATGGAGCAGGACTGTAATTAGATATATTGCAAATGTAGCTTTTGGAAAGTTTCCTTTAGTCTGCCTGAAGCTGCTGGAGGCTTATTTGCATTAGCTCTCCAGCCTCTGCCCAGCCTGTGTAGCCTGAATGAAGTGTGAAAACTGCTCCCATAACAGTGGCAATGTCCTGGGTGTGGAGAAATGTTTTCTACCCTTTGAAGAAAGACGAGTTAGCGTGGTCTGAGAACTCCATTAACTACAAATAGACCTGTTCTGTCTCAGAAATGAAAGATGACACTTGGAAAGACCAGCTTTTCCAACCAGTTTGGAGTGACAGCAGACAGGGGGACTGCTCATTAACCTGGCCACACTTGTGGGTGGTCACACAGATCTTTACAAGGGGAGCAGGGCCTGTTCCCCTTGCATCCTCAGCCTCTTCTGAGGTTTGAAGAACACAACAATTTGCAAGAGGACTTTTCCCTGAGGTATGCAGCTGGCTAGTTGCAACCGGACCCAGACTGAACTTTGTGGCTTACCTTAGCCTGACAAACTTGAGTCTCTAACTATACAACTGCCACTCCCCTGGATCATTCAGTCCTTAGACATGTGCACCAATGGTTCTTAGCCACCAGAAGAGGGTTTGAAACCTTTTGAAAATATTTCCTCCAGAGCTTCAGGGGGCTTCACTGGAAAAAGCATCTAACCAGATGTTCCATGGTATCAGACTGAAATTTCATCTTCATCAAGGTCAAGGCTCCCATCACTTCTGAAAAAATGACTAAGTTCAATTCTGCATGTGGACATAGAGCATTTTCAGCTACAAATCTCTTAAGCTCCAGTGGGACAAACCTGACAAGTATCTGGCATTTGATTTCAAGGCAGCTGAGGAGGGATTCTTCTTTTCAAGAGAAAAGTTACAAGAGCCCTTTCTGCATTTGGAATTAAAATAAATGTCAACTCTTTACTTTCAAAAAGTTCTAAATTGGGAATATTTTAAGTGCTTTAACTTTCACATATTTCACCAGGACCAATTCGCTTGTTATATCTGACTAGGGCTCCATTGCTGCTGATTTAAAATATTGCCTACACCCAGATTTACCACTCCTACAGACTATCATTGATGTTTTGTTCTTTTTGTAGCTATTTTTACTTAAAAACTTAAATATTCATATCTACAAGTCCATCTATTTTGGTGTTATTTTTGTCATCACAAGTTATTAGTTTTCAAATTTTGTTTGCTATTTTTATTGTTTGGTGTTTATGTTTATTATTTTTTTCACCCTGCATAAGCACTTTGCAAAATGCTCTAAGTTAAGTCTTTCAGCTCTGTGCCATAGCTAATAGGAGGTTGAGCTCAGGTTAATTTAGTGACTTTGGGAGTTCATCCTGACAAGAAGTGTTAAAATGTAAAACTGTAGAGGAAGTATGTTGTGTTTCGGAATATGTATATGCATTTGTACCTGTTTGGAGAAATGTAAAGCTTTCAATAATAACTGATGCACAAGAGAGTAGGTCCTCTGTTTACTTGCTGTATCAGCAATCTGCACTAATGAAATGGCTCATTCAGAAATTGACATTTTAATATGGTACAAAAGGCTCTTATGCTTCATGACCAGATAACAATGACTGGGTAATAATTCAGGGATAGTATGAATTCTTTTAACAGCATACTAATGACCTAAAGAGAAATTTCAGTATCAGCAAGGACGTAAGGACCTCAAAGGAGTACAAACGTTTGAAATGTTGATGGGCTAACTATGCTGAATATAATTGAGGCATTTGCTGCAACACATATATTCTTTCAAAAACAACTGTAACAGATTTCTGAGGAATTTTGCTTACTTGCTTACCAATATCCTGTATCTGTACTGTTTATATGTTCATTACTCTAACTTTTCATTTACTGGTTGGGGGCAGTTTGTGGGAACTGCCCCCAACCAGACATTGGAACATTGTGCACAATGAAAATGTTTTATGTATGCGTAACTGTAGATGACCAAGCATGATAGAATTATGGACCACCATTAATTCATCTTACTTACAAGAAGTAAAACATTGTTTACACATATGGAAAGAGAGCACATGTGAAGCAATTAAATAAACAGGGACTGCACTTCAAATGAATATTGCTAACTTATTATTTAAATCACTTATCAAACACTGCAGCATAAACATG
This sequence comes from Pleurodeles waltl, assembly GCF_031143425.1. Classification (NCBI taxonomy): domain Eukaryota; kingdom Metazoa; phylum Chordata; class Amphibia; order Caudata; family Salamandridae; genus Pleurodeles; species Pleurodeles waltl. The sequence continues at coordinate 447,819,036 of NC_090442.1, read as the reverse complement.
CTATAGGGTACATATTTTATAGGTTTTGAGATTTGCATTTGTCATAAATGGGAAGTGGATCATTATAAGACGTATATTAGTGTCTCAATTACATGTTTCTGAAAATAGAGCTATATTTACAGCAGGTGAAGAATTTAGAAAAAAGTTGCCTGCCACTAAAGAAGAAAAGCTTTTGTCATTTTTCAACTCGACATGGATGGCATAATCTAATCCTATGCTTAAAGATATTCCTGTAAAAATTGCAAAAGGAGTTTTTCGCTTCCTAGCTTGGCGTGGAAGGCACTGTGCTAATCCTATGATAAAAAACTCTGCTAGAAAAACAGACATTTAAGGAGAGCAGAGTCAGAGTGTTGGTGGTGTTACAGAGTGCCCCATATACAGTAACATCTCCCCACCTAAACTTGGGAACTACCCTTGGTTCCCTGATTCCTTTTTTTGCATAATTTATGCAGCACTCAACTGAAAGGGTAACATCTGGAACTTAGATATCATCTCAAAGCCACTTGTGATTTGTCAACAGGGTGGACCTGGACTTTCATTTCACAAAGCTATTAGTTGTTTTTACATCAGGCAGTCTGTTGGTGCTTTTGTGCTATGTACAACTTTCGTGCTCACACAAAGCGCCCACAAACGCACACAGCTGATAAAATCATTTACTCCAGGACGTTTCATAGATCCCCTTTTAATATTTGCAAGAGTGGATGGACTGAAGGTGTAAAGGCATGGAGGCAAAGGGTAGCAGATTTATAATACCCATGATCAATGTTAACCATGGAGTCTGTGGTATAAACATGTGTTATGTAAAAAGAAATATGTGTATTAGAGCAAGCCACCAGGAGTAATTTCATTCTTACTCCATCAGATCATTAGAAGTGTGCGATAATATAAGTTAACATTGTGAAGAAGACTGGTTAAATTAAAACCATTACAATATAAAAAGGCACTTACCAAACCAGCAACTCAGCGAAACAATCAACGCCTCAATTCATAAAAGTTCTGTGATACTCTACATCCAGTGTGGTTTAACAGTACAACTCTGAACACAATTCTTCCAGGAGATAACCCCCAAAAAAATTTGATTCAACATGCAAAAGAGCTATTATGCAATAGTTAACTGGATCATTGACTGAGACCCCTTTAAACATTGGAGTGAGGACTGAGCCTTTCCCAGAATGTGAGATGGAGTTGAATAGTATCACTCTTTCGTCGACTGTTTCCAAACAGATAGACCAAAACCCTATGGTGGTCATTATGACCCTGGCGGTCTTCTGACCGTAGACAGCCAATGTACCATACCAACTGCCAGCGCAGTACGAACACCGAACATGGCTGTATCTACCTACAGGCAGGCGGAAGACAAGGATCCATCCACCATATAATGACATGGCACACAGCCACGATTTCCAGGGTGGTAGCAATGACACTGAAAGCCTGGCAGAAACAGACCATTTAAATGGAGACACTCACCTCCAGGGGCACACAGGAGTCCGCGTCCATCATGGAACCTGAACTGCAAGTATTTCCGCTGCTGTACCACGCCACGGCTGTTCTGGAGCACTAACGCCAACGAAGACGACGACAGTGAGTAAGCAGTCTAGCATACATGGGGGGGAGAGAGGGGGGAGAGTTACACACACATGCCAAACAGACACCATACACACACCACACACCCAGTAACACATGCACAGGAATAATCAGCAACAGAACCCTGGAGTAAAAAAAAAAAGCAGGACACATACACAGTTCCAACCTCTGTAATCCTTTTGTATGAATATGGAAAATGTAAAAACATGCACAGCTGCAGAAATAAAGAAATGCAGGCCTAAAGGCCAGTCCAATATCACTAATGCCCACAGGGCAAAGTCCAAGCCCCAACTTGACTCCTGACAACATCAGGACTCCACTGTTCAGGGGATTCATGTTGGAAATGGGCAGGCACGTCAGGGGGTGGGGTGGGTGGGGATTGCAACATATCGTGAGGTGGCTCTCAGACCACTGGTTCTGGAGGTGGCTGGCTGTCCACTGGTTTTGGAGGGGGCATCCTGCCCACAGGATGAGCTGGGGGCTTCCTGCCCACCGGATGAGAAGGGGGCTAGCTGCACACAGGATGAGGAGAGGGATGGCTACCCACAGGATGAGGAGGGGGCTGGCTGCCCACTAGTTCTGGAGGGGGCTGGCTGGCCATAGGACAAGGAGGGGGTTGGCCACCCACAAGATGAGGAGAGGGCTGGCTGCCCACTGGTTCTGGAGGGGGCTGGTTGCCCACAGGATGAGGAGGGGGGCTTGCTGCCCACTGGTTCTGGAGGGGGCTGTCTGCTCACTGGTTACTGATGGTGCCCCTTGGTCTCTGGTTTCGGATGCTGCTCCTTGGCCTCTGGTTCCGGATACTGCTCCATGGCCAATATATTGTGGGCCTCCTGCTCCAGGGATATCTGTGACGTCTCCTTCTCCAGGGATGTCTGGGGCTCCTCCTTGTCCAGTGATTTCTGGGGTTCTTCCTTGTCCAGGGATTCCTGTGGGGCTTCCTTCTCCAGGGATTTCTGGGGTTCTTCCCAGTCCAGGAATTTCTGGGGTTCTTCCTTGTCCAGGGATTTCTGTGGGGCCTCCTTCTCCAGGGATGTCTGAGGCTCCTCCTTGGCCTTCGATCTGGGGGGCCTCCTTGGCCTTTGATTTCTTGGGTTCTTACTTGGCCTTGGATGTCAGGGGGGCCTCCTTGGCCTTTGATTTTTTGGGCTCCTCCTTGGCCTTGGATGTCTGGGGGGACTTCTTGGCCTTTGATTTCTTGGGCTCCTCCTTGGCATTGGATGTTTGGGGGGGCCTCCTTGGCCTTTGATTTATTGGGCTCCTCCATGACCTTGGATGTCTGGAGGCCTCTTTGGCCTTTGATTTCTTGGCCTCCTCCTTGGTCTCCTTGTGGTCTCCTTGTGGGGCCTCCTTGGGCATGGATTTTGTTGGGGCCTACTTTGCCATGGGTTTTGGAGGTGGCCCCATGGTCTTGCCAGTCTGTTGGGAGGGGGCGACACTTTAGCCCTCAGTCTTTGGGAGGGAGGAGTGTGCTTGGTGTGGGGGCCGGCTTATCACTCATGTGCCCCTTAGTGGCAGCCTGAGACTTTGGAGGTGGAGCTGTGTCAGGCTGGGTGCTTGAGGTACTAGGCAGAGGTTGTGTGACCTTCCTCTTACAGGCAGGAAGGGAAAGGAGGAGGGAGGGGTCAAGGCAGGCAAGGAAACACTTCTTAGGACCGATGGGGTGGGATGTGGGAGGTGGGATGGGAGTCAGGGGTAGGGGGAGTGGTTGTAGGAGGAAGAGGTGTGGTGGACTTGGGTGCAGGTGCATGGACAGTGTGCATGCATGAGGTGGATGGCTGTTGGGGGTTTGAGTGCGAGCATTTGTGTGTTACTGGAGGGGGCAGACAGGGTGGGGGAGGACAAACATGACGTGGGGATGGATGTTGTGGTAGTGTCTGCAAGTGAGGTGAGTGTGCTGCATGTGGAGGTGGTGGTGACTTTGCATGTGGTGTGTGGGGTGCATGTCTGCAGGTTTGCTGTTGTGGTGACTTTGGGAAGGCTGTGCAGGTGGCTGGATCTAGGAATGTTGATGCAGTGCATGCAGGTGTGAGTGAGGATGTGACTGTGAAGGAGGAGGTGGAAAGGGAGAGAGTGGAGGCAGTGGATGATGTTGTGTGTGCATCTGGGTGTTGGCTGTGTGAGTGCTTGTGGAGTGAAGTGTGCTGCCTGTGTTTGTTTGTGCGAGTCTTGTGTGTTGTTTTGGGTGCATGCTTGTTAGAATGTGTGCATGGGATGGGTTGGGGGTAAGGAGACTGGGACTTTGTCAGACAGGTTGACCATAAGTTCTTTATTTAAGTTTTGTTCCTGGCTTCCTTGCTGCAAGCCCTTGTCTGTATTCCTAATGTACTTGATTCTGGAGTTGTGGAATTTGGTGGTCTTCTGCGATTGTCTTGTAAGTACTCAGGCGATGTCTTCTTACTTCTTTGTAAAAATGTACTCCTGGTCTAGGCGTCTGACGTGTTTCTGTGCTTCCTCCTTTGATTCTATCTCTGATGATGGTCGTGTTTCAGAGCAGCTAGGTAATTCTGTGATCGAGTTTGATGTCTTTATGTTAATTTCCTGTTTTTCCTTTGAATAATGTCTTCTTCATATTCATCAATGATTTTATAAAGAATATCATAGTTTGTTTTCGAAATATCGCCTCACGTGTGTCCATTTCTTCCCAATATTTTTCAAATTCCTCTTGTGCTATATCTATCAGTTGTTGTATCATGTTGTTTGAGGCTCTCTGTAAATTAACATCCTATTGTTTGAGCCTTTCATGGGAAGTGGTTTTAATGGGGGGAAAGATCAGAATTCTGAGGCCTTTTGGTATAAGGTCACGTTCTAGGTATTTTTTGAGTGAAGCAGCCTCCCACCATTTCCATGTTTCTTTTTTAACGGCTGATTCCAGAGCTTGAAAGTTGTTTTTAGCAGAGGATAGGTTCAGAGTTTTGGACCTTTTACCTTTCACTAGTTACATTGACTACATGGTGCTTGAACCCTCCATCTCTGTCTGCATTTAAAAGAACATTTTGATCTACCACACATGGGCTTTGTCATCCAAATATAGGTAGACCAAGATAATTATCACAAAATCAAAACACATCCAAAAATGGGTACCCACTAATTGTAGATACATATTATATTAAGTCTCCTTAAAATCTGAACTTTTAACTTTTAACTGACACTCTGCTACCCTCATATAACTTGGGGTGATTCCTTCTCTTTACAGCCTCTTTAATATACCCGCCACTATATCTCCACACTTACATGAGACCGTCAGGACCTTGAAAATAGAAGCAGGACTCCTTGACCTGATAGGCAATAAAAATAGTAGAAGGACCTCGGAACCGTAATGTAACCAACATGCGGTTGGACTAGAATGCCGTACAGCAACGAGGGATTTAGCCCGTTATATTATGCATTTAAAAGACAGGTAAGCTACCCAATATCGGGCAAACAATGCAACAATCCTGCTCCTTCTCTACATAGAGATAAAGGTATGCCTATTCGGTCTTTTGCCACTTCTCTCGTACACTTTGACCAATTCCTACAAGAATTGTCACTGAGGTCCTGCTTAACATGAACTATTGAATCAAGATGCATGCTGTACGATTCATGTGTACTCTTTTGTGACGTCTTGTTCCTTGTTGTAATCTTTTTTCAGAACTTGGCACTCTGTTATATTAATATACATTATGCTTACATAAATTATTTGTATAATAGCCATGCCTTCTAACTACATTGGACATAATAGCTTTGTAATAATCATTTCGCTCAGAAAATATGTATTCGACTATTCTGAATTCACCGTTGACTATAAGACCTATTCTTACATGCAATATTTATGTGCAAATTTACAAGCTGCAGAGAATGTTTGCTTATATCATTTAGTCTCCATCCAGATTACTTTTTCTGACCCAAGTAATGGACTTCTTTTGATGAGTACTACTAGGTATGAGTAACCTCTTTTGCATCCACCCTCTGGTGAGGACCTTCGGTCTCCTGAAGGCTAGGTTCAGTGCCTCCATCTGACTGGTGGATCCCTATGCTACTCCCCTGAGATGGTCTGCAAAATTGATGTTGTTTGCTTCATGTTGCACAATTTAGCCCTCAGACGGCATGCACCCTATCTGCAGGAGGAGGGGGGGTGACACTGCAGCTGTGGCAGCAGTGGACACTGAGGACAGTGAGGAGGAGGAAGAGGCGGAGGATGTGGACAACAGGTCACATTTGATCCAGCAGTACTTCCAATGACACTCAGGCAAGACTGTTGTACTAAGCAAGACTAGATTTTAGTGTTGTACTGTGTGACTGCAGCATGATGGCAGTCATTCCCTTTGCAACCCACCTGACTATCACCTATGTCTTCCTTTATTGAAGATGTTTGTGTTGTTACAACAGTGTACTGCTGTGATGTGTACAAACTGCTGAAACACATGTGTTGGATGGGTCAACATGTTACTGGGCATTTACACAGGATCATGCAGTTCATTACAGTGCTTTACATTGTACATTACCTGTAGATAAAGCACTATTACACACGTTGTGTCCAAGGGTGTTTAAAGAAAATAGTTCTACAATGGGAAGAGCAATAGAGTTGGGTGATGGTTGGGAATAGTCCTGGGCACTGGTCCAGTCTGTTTGTAGCACAGGTCCAGTGTCCAAGGGGCCATAGGAAGGGGATCAATGGCAGTTCAAAGTGGACAAGGTGACACAGTGGAACACAAGGGGAAAATTCATGAGGGTCTCATTTCCTGGCGGTGGTCTTTGTCTTGGCAAGTGTCTCTGGTGTCTGTCTGGGTCACAGGGGCCATTTGCGGGGTGGTTCATCTTCTGCAGGGGAGGGGTGCTAGTGGCCTGTGGGTCCTCTGGAAGGGCCACCTGTCAACTAGCTGCAGCAGATGTGGAGGGCTGGTCAGTTGACTGGCTAGTGGAAGGGGCCCGCTGATGTGATGTGTACTCCCTCATGATGTTGGCCATATCACCCAGCACCCCTTCTATGGAGACCATAGTGGTGTTGAGGGCCTGCAATTCCCTTCCTGATCTCCTGGTGGTGTTCCTCCTGCAGCCGCTGGTTCTCCTGCATGATGTCTTTCACCTGACCCATCTTGTACTGGGATTGTTGGTAAGCCCCCAGGACATTGGTGAGTGCCACCTGGACAGTCGGTTTCCTGGGCCTATCCTCCCCCTGGTGCACAGCTGTCATCCGAGTGTTCCTGGTCCCCTGTGCTTCTGTCCCCTGAATGGTGTGCCCACTGCCACCGACCCCAGGACCCTCATTGTCTTGCCTGTGAGGTGTGGACTGGGGTCCCTGTACAGGTGGGCACACTGCTGATTGACGTGTCCTGGGGACAGAGGTGTGGGACGTTGGGTGGGTGCTGTGGTGTTGGGTACTGAGGGGCGAGGCTCTCTGGGGGACTAAGTGTGGGCTGGGGTATCCGACTGACCAGTTGTCCCTGATGGCCCAGGGAGTTCATCCGGATCCAGAAGTCCAGAGTTGCTGTCATCATTGGGAGCATCTTCTGGTGGGGGACTGGGTAGCCGTGGCACCTCCTCGTCTCTGGCAGTGGCTGGGGAACCTATGGGGATGTAAATGATGTATTATGCTACATGTCTGTGACAGATTCTGGATCCCTAGCTTCCCCTATATCATTGCTGTAGCCCTGCCACCTTTGTTTGTGTATGTTGATGTATTGTGGGAATGTTAGATTGGTGGTGGGTGTACATGCAGGGCATGAAGGGATGTGCATGCAATGGGTATGGCATGCATGGCTTGGAATTCGGGTTAGTTGATTGTGGTGTTGCACTGTGCGAGATGGAGCGGAGTGATGTGTTTCAGGGTGATGGGTGGAGGTGGCATACAGGTTTGGGGGGGTAGTAAAATTGACTCACCAGTGTCCAGTCCTCTGGCAACTCCAGTGAGTCCCTCAGGATGCACGATTGACAAGTCATAATGTGGCGGAGAGATGTCTGCCTCTGCGGCGGTATGTTGGTGGCAATCAGCACAGCGGTATTGGGTTTTTACCGCCTAAGTCATAATGACTGCGTAGGTTATCTTTAAAAAGAGCAGCTGTAAAGCTGTTGGGTCCTGGTGCAATGCCGCCCCGGCTTTTAGATATAGACTGTGCAATAGCTTCTGACTGAATGGGTGACCAACATAGAGTTGTTTCCAGGATTTGAGCTCCCTTAGCACTATAATCAGTAGGGTTCGTGCTTTGAATTGGTACAGCACTTGGACCCAAGGTGCTGGGTTAGAAATGGAAACCATGGTTCCTGGCAGATATTGATTGTAGCCCTTGATTGAGATAGATTGTTTAAGCTGTTCACTAGCTTCCAAAACCTTGCATGTCTATTTCCATTGAGGTCACTGAGGAGCTTGAGCGATAAATTAGCTGCCACTCTCTCTCTTCAAAGCCCACAGATGTTTTCTGAAAGCTGCCCTTGCCGTAGCTAGGTGTTTCCTGAATACAGCCTCTGTAGGGTTATGTTGATATTGACTTAGGGCCCAGTTCAAGCACTGCTTAAGAAGCTTAGTATCCCGGCTTCTCTGTAACCCAAAAGGGTCATTATAACATATTGCTTTAACGATCAGAGGTGACTTTCCACAAGTTATTTCACTAGTATCTCCCAAACTGTGCATGTGGGACATGCTCTACTTTGGGTAGCTACCCACAGGTGTTCTGCCTGCAGCGATAAACCAGCTATTGTATCCACTGACCATTTAATTTTTGTTCCCATTCATTACATAATTTGCACTTTGTAATGCATCAGATGGCTCATGACAAATCATGACATGGTAATCTCAAAGCTGGAGATTCGATGAAACAAAGGAGCAGAGACAACAGTAAAGTCAACTTATGTGCATGCCTTGTGGTTACAGAAGGAGAAAGACGGTGAATATTGTGTGGGGAAGCACCCATTGACAGTGCGCAAACTCATAAGTTCCAGTTGGGCAATTAGAGACTACCCAGTTTGCCAGTTCTGTAAATTATGCTTTGAGCTGGCTCAGGAATTTGCCAAAAGGTGTCCTGGGCCACCAGAGCTCCTTCTTCTAGGACTGAATCCAGCAGATTAAAGTTAAAGTCCCCAGAGAGGATTATTTCAGAGGGGAAAGGGCCATACTGGAATTCAGCAACCTCCTTGGTCAGATGTTTGATAGCTGCTAGATTGGGGGGATATGTAGATATTAATAACAGGTAAGTTAGATCTTTCAGAGCCCATGGCCTGAGAAAGAACCACTGTTAATAGGTTTTTATAAATAGTACTAGGCATTGAGAGAGACCCCTGGAGGGCAATATAAATATAGCTTACAAGGCTTCCACTCAAATGGGCAAAATAAGCTCTTTTTGAAGTGGTGACAAAATAGCTGGTGTAACCTGTGATCATCAGTGGTGTTTCAGCCCATGTTTCCTGTAACATAATTATTTGAAAAGAAAATAAATAGTTTAACGTGCCCTTACCCACAAGTTTATCAAGCAGACCGTTGATGTTCCAGGAGCAAATATGGAGCATCTCAGAGGAGCCAAAAGAGGTATTTGCTGAATCAGCTATTCATACTTGTCTTGGTGACTGATTCAGAGCCCTTGGAAGACGATTTCAATCATCCAAATTTGGTAAGCCCCAGATTCCTTGTGCTTATTGTGGTGTATCTTTGAGAAGCAAGCACTGTGGGGACCTACTACATGCTCTTCTTAGAAAAGAGATGGGAACATTGTTATGAGGGGTAAGCACTGACTTAGCTGATTGTGATAATAGAATGTGAGGATAAGCTTGCTCATTGGCAGGGTTAACCTTAAGAAGCCCATTTTGTAAGTACTCAGCTGTTCCCAACAACAGACTAGCAGCTGATAGAGGTCCCGGTCACTTTGGAGGTCTCATTCCCTTGAGGTTGATAAGGTGGAAAATCTCAACCGAGGCAATATCGGCTGTAGAGAGGTTAGATGTCTCCATTATTTGGTTCAACAAATGATGTACATTGACATTCTTGAGTACATCATGTGGACCTCTTGACTAACATTCTGGATAAAATAAGGATAAATTGGAGCCATGGCTGGATAGTATACTAGTAAAAAAGTTGATTGTGTTCATTGCTTAGCTTCCATAGTAGTCAGGATTGGTGTTGTAATAGCTAGTTTGACAAAGGCTAGTCCATCTCCATCATAAGGGGCCTTATACCCTAAGTGTGAGACTCCAATGGCATTTGGCAGTCATGCAGATGTACCTGTGTATGTTATTTTTAGCTGGTCTGTAGCCATCTCTTGCAGTGCTCCCTCATTTGTAAAGGAAGGCTTATCAGAGAGAGCATTTGTCAAGTTTTTTTGGGATGATCAATAGATTTAAGTGGGTCTGTAAGAGCTTGAGAAGGTAGTTTAGGCACCAGATTTTGAGGATTTTTTGTCACCACCTTCTGGGGTGGCATAAATCTTACACCTATAATATCCGGAGTGGCCCTCAAATAACTGTTCTTTTTACAGGTTACGTCCTTCCCTGCCCCCACTTTACTAGATCGATTGTGCAGTTTAGAACGGTTACTCTGATTACTGGAAAAGGAGTAAACAGTGCACTTGGCTTTAGTTTTAGTTCTGTGTTTTCACACTTTGTGTCAATTTTTTATAGATAGCTCTTTGAGCTGAGGCCTCTGGACTATTGCTGGGGTTTGGCTTGAAGCTGACGAACTGTTATTGAGATCTCCATCATGTTCAGGATCAGGGACAGAAGTGGAAAGCTAGTCCTGGGATTGCAGACCTTCTGCAAGGGACTCTCCCAGATGCTGGGCAACAGCTGATTTCCATGGAGACTGTAGAGTTCCTGTTTGAATCATTTGTGAGGCAAGCTGAGATGGACAAACGGTGACCTCTTTATTGGATTGTTAGAAATGTGGGTCTTTTGTTGGCAGTCAGATTCCCCCCTCTCCAAGGACCCTCACTTTAGTCAGGGTAAGTCACACACAATGCAAATTATCCTGTGGCCACCCTCTGGTAGCTTGGCACTGAGTAGTCAGGCTTAACTTAGAAGGCAATGTGTAAAGTATGTGTTAAATAAATCATACAATAGCACCATATAGCACCACAAAAATACACCACACAGTGTTTAGAAAAATATATAATATTTATCTGATAAGATGCAGGTCAAAACGGTTAAAATGCAATAAGTAAATGGTGAGATATCACTGTAAAAGTGATATAAAGGGGGTCATTACAACCCTGGCGGACGGTGTTAAAGGTGCGGTAATACCGCAAACAGGCCGGCGGACAAAAAAAGGGAATTATGACCGTGGCGGAAACCGCCAACATAGACAGCCACTTTAACACACCGCCCGCCACGGCGGTACAGACAAGCAGTGCGGCGGTCACCGGCAACAGACAGGCGGGAGACAATGTACCGCCCACAGTATCACAACCTGCCAATCCGCCACCTTTTCCTGGGCGGATTCACCGTGGATAAAAACACGGCGGAAACAGCTTTTGCAATGGGAAAACACTCACCTCAACATACTCCACGAGGAAGGAGGACACCATGGAGCCGGAATTACAAATACTTCCTGCTCTTGTCTTCCTGCTCATCTACGAACACCAGCAACGGCGGCGCCGAAGACAACAGTGAGTACTGCACCTACGACATAGGGGAGTGGGGAGGCAAAAGTCAGGGGGACACACACGCAACACCCCCACCCCCACCCTCGCACATTACAACACACACACCAATGCATTTCCAAATATCACAGTAACAACCCACAACCCCCCCGGAAGAATACAAAGACAAAATGAAATCAGTTCAAACATTGTAATGTATCAATATACAGTTACCAAATATATACAGATATCTATACACATTCAATGTTATATACACATTACGAGAAGTAGTGCAGGAATGCACATATCAATGTCCGTGCACCACTGGTCCAAAAAAGCATGGGCGAGGCCCACACTAGATACCTGTCCACAAATGGAGAGAACAGTGCAGGGGCATCAGATAGAAATACAACAGGCACCTCAGGGGGAAGGGAAGGGGGGCACCTCAGCCGGATTACAGCACCACGACAGATCCACGATGGGGCTCCATGCCCATTGATGTATCCTGGGGAGTGCAAAGCCACAGTCTCTCAAGTCTCTACGGTGGGTGGCTTGCCCACAGGACCATACTGGGAGAGCAAAGCCACAGTCTCTCAAGTCTCTCCAGTGGGTGGGTTGCCCACTTCCATATCCTGGGGAGTGCAAAGCCACAGTCTCTCAAGTCTCTACAGTAGGTGGGTTGCCCACTGCCATATCCTGGAGAGTGCAAAGCCACAGTCTCTCAAGTGGATAACAGTCTCCACTGGTTCTGGAGGGGGACTGGTGCCCAGACTGCATCAGGCTCCCCGTGACAGTTCCTGTTCCGTCACTGTCCCAGCTGCACATGGGCTAACAATGCTTGATTTGGCGGTCTTTTCCCTGTTCAGCGGTGCTTGACTTTGCAGTTTCTGACCTGTTTAGCGGTGCTTTGCCCTGTTAAGCGGTCTTCACCATGGCTGTCTTTTCCCTGTTCAGCGGTGCTTGACTGTGCAGTTTCGGACCTGTTCAGCGGTGCTTTGCTCTGTTCAGCGGTCTTCACCATGGCGGTCTTTTCCCTGTTCAGCGGTGCTTTGCCATGGCGGTCTGTGCCCTGTTCAGCGGTGCTTGACTTTGCAGTTTCTGACCTGATCAGCGGTGCTTTGCCCTGTTCAGCGGTCTTCACCATGGCGGTCTTTTCCCTGTTCAGTGGTGCTTTGCCATGGCGGTCTGTGCCCTGTTCAGCGGTGCTTGACTTTGCAGTTTCTGACCTGTTCAGCAGTGCTTTGCCCTGTTCAGCGGTCTTCACCATGGCGGTCTTTTCCCTGTTCAGCGGTGCTTGACTTTGCAGTTTCTGACCTGTTCAGCGGTGCTTTGCCCTGTTCAGCGGTCTTCACCATGGCGGTCTTTTCCTGTTCAGCGGTGCTTTGGCATGGCAGTGTTTTCCTTGTGCAGCGGTGCTTTGCCATGGCGGGCTCTGACCTGTGCATTGGTGTGTGGCATGACGGTCCGTCATTGCCCGGCGGGGCTGTGGCTGCCGGGGCCCTCCTGGGCACTGACTCCGGCAGTGGTCTCCTGACCTGTGACGATACTGCTGCCCTCCTGGGCAATGACTCCGGCGGTGGTCTCCTGACCAGTGACAATACTGCCCTCCTGGGCACTGACTCCGGCGGTGGTCTCCTGACCAGTGACGATACTGCTGCCCTCCTGGGCACTAACTCTTGTCCGCTGTGCTGCTCTTCCCAGACTGTGCAGACTTCTTCTGGCCCCTCACCACCTTTGGAGGAGTCACAGCTGACTCTGCAATCCCCCTGGGACTCTTGTGAGCAGTTTTTCCGTCAGGAGTCTTCACCCTGTCCCGTCGGCCACTTTCGAACTTTAGGTGCTTTACAGGGGGTGGACTAACAGTGCTTTGGCTCCGTGTCACACTGGCTGCCCTGGTGGCCGGTGCACTCCACACACCTTGAACACGCACCACAGGTCCTGGAGTTTTTTTGGCTGAGGTGCTACTACGGGACTTATGAATTGGAGGGGTGGGGGTGGGGGCAAAGAGGTCAACGTTGCTGAGGAAAAGTTGCTGACGAAGACTGGGATGGGTAGCTGGAGGGGGTCTGGGAGTGGAGGAAGAGGAGGTGGTTGTAGGAGGTGTAACTTTAGGTGATTTGGGTGCAGGTGCAGGTACTGGAGGCTGTCGTGAGGTGGATGGATGTTGGGTGTGTGGGTGCCCGCGTTTGTGTACTTTTGGAGGGGGCGTCACAGACACACTGGGAGTGGACACAGGGGACGTGTAAATGGTAGTGGGGGTGGTGAGTGCAGGTGAGCGGGGTGTGGTGCTGGGTGTTCTAGTGCGAGTCCTAGTGCCTGTAGATGTAGTGCATGCAGGTGAAAGTGTAGACGACACTGGGAGGGAAGAGGGAGACACAGTGGAGGCAGTGGATGTTGCTGTGTCTGTATGTGGGTGATGCTTGCATGAGTGCCTGTGGGATGTGTGGTGCCTATGTTTGCCTGAGCTACTTGTGTGTGTTGAGGTGTGTGCATGCTTGTTTGATGGTGTGCTTGGGATAGGCTGGGGTACAGGGGATTGGGTCTGGGTAGAGGAAGCTGGAGGGGGAGGCTAGACACAGGGACAATGGCTGCCATCAGTGCTGAGGCCAGAGATTGCAGGGTTCGATGATGGGCAGCTTGACCAGAATGAATGCCCTCCAGGAATGCATTAGTTAGTTGCAACTGCCTTTCTACACCCTGGATGGCATTCACAATGGTAGACTGCCCAACAGTGAGTGACCTGAGGAGGTCAATGGCCTCCTCACTGAGGACAGCAGGGGTGACAGGGGCAGAGGCTGAGGTGCCTGGGGCGAAGGTGATGCCCAATCTCCTGCGTGAGCAGGAACGGGGCGAACGCTGAGGGGCTGCTGGGAGGGCGGTGCTGGTAGGGGAGGTGGCGGCTGTACCTGTAGAAGTGGGGGGCACAGATGGTGCCACCACCACAAGGGAGCACCCATCGCCGGACGAGTCCGTGTCGCTGGTTGGTGATCCAGTGACCGACGTGAAGCTCCCCTCGCCCTCCGTCCCACTGGTGTATTCAGAGTCCGTGGTGTGGCCCTCCATGGCCATGTGGGATGCAGCTCCCTCGTGCTCTGGTGCCACTGTACCTCCGCCTGATGATGCTGATGCACAAAAGAACAGGGAGAGCACAAAAAGGGGGGGGACGACAAAAGAAAGACAGGTTGAGTGCATGGCTTACCGCCACCGTTGGCGGACAATACAGACACAGCAGCCTCCAGCACTACGCCGTGCTTTTGCCCTCTACAGATGCATTTCCTGGGATTTGGCCTACATGGCTATGGTGGACATCTGCACACATGGATGCCACAGGGGCATGTATACCTGTACTTGGCCCTCTACTGAGGTGGGGTGGAGTGGCACATGGCCTGCATTACGGAGGGGCCTAGCCTACGTAAGTCGCCCTGGCCTAGGGAAACCCACATCCCTCCTCCCCCACCTCACTGCACGCAAAGTCCCCAGAATGAGGGTGTACTCACCCCCTTTTGTCTGCTGTGATGCCCTCAAGCGCCCATCCAACTCCGGGTAGCCCACCGCCAGGATCCTGAACATCAGAGGGGTCATGGTGCGACAGCACCCCTCCCACGTTGGGAGGCCATCCCCAGCTGAGCCTCCGCCGTCTTCTTGCTCCAGCGGCGAATGTCCTCCCATCCTTTACGGCAGTGGGTGCCCCGTCTCTGGTGGACCCCCAGGGTCCGGACATCCTTGGCGATGGCATGCCAAATGTCCTTTTTCTGGTGGGCGCTGACCTACATGAAATGCACAGGGGAAGAAGAAAAGTCATTACCAACTGCACCGTCGATATGAGTGGCCCCCATCCCTACCCTTGCCATGTGGCACATGCATTCACAGTCCTCCATGTTCCCTGAACTCTGCCCTCTTCCTTCTTACAACCAGCCCTCTCCACCCAGGCATAGCCCATACAACATGCTCCCTGTGTACTTACCTGTTGGTCTGGAGGACCGTAGAGTAGCATGTACTGGGGGAGGACCCCGTCCACGAGCTTCTCCAACTCCTGAGCAGTGAAGGCAGGGGCCCTTTCCCCAGACGCACAAGCCATTGTCTCTTCCAGACCGAGGTCACAGCAGCACTTGCAGTGTAGGTCCTCTAAAGGCGAAGATCAGGTATCGAGTGATTCAACAGATAGAAAATGGCGGTGATGTCCGCCGCGGTGACGTCCACAGCGGTGCGTATCATCACCGCCGGCGCACTTCATCATTGGCTCCTGGGACCCATAGGGTCCAATGTTAACCAATGCAGCATTGCGCCGCGGTCTACGACCGCCTACCGCAACGGTGTACAACGCCAGCGCACATGCCTCACATCCCATTGTCCCACTTTAGAGGTCAGGCAGCCGCCATTTCAGGGGCTCACATGGCTTAATTTACTACTGCGTCACACATACCTAGGCTTACACTCAACACACATACAGGAAGAGTTTTGTGTTTGGTGTCGTGTTCTGTGTAACTGTGGGTACATACCTGGAAATGTGTTGACTCTGTGGTAGCTGTTGTCCATCCTAGGCACCATCAGCTTGGACATTTGAGAAGATGACGGAATCCTCCGGTGTACCGACCGCTGTTGGACCTGTTGACAATGGAGGAGCGACATTTAATCATCACCTACAGGTTTGACCGTGACACTATCCAGGAACTATGTACCCAGTTGGAGCCAGACCTGATGTCACCAATCCGCCATCCCACAGGAATCCCCCCTGACGTACAGGTGCTGTCAGTGCTCCATTTCCTTGCAAGTCGGTCTTTTCAGACAACAGTGGCCATGGCATCAGGGATGTCCCTGCCTATGTTTTCCAACGTGTTGTTCAGAGTGTTGTCTGCCCTGCGGAAACACGTTAAGGAGCTACATCGTTTTCCCTCAAGTGGAGGATTTGGCTACAGTTAAAGGTGACTTCTATGCCCTTGGACATATCACCAACGTCATAGGTGCTATTGATGGGACCCATGTAGCTCTGGTCCCCCCCACAGGAGTAAACAGGTGTACAGGAACCGGAAGAGTTATCATTCCATGAATGTACAGATGGTATGTTTGGCAGACCAGTACATCTCCCAGGTAAATGCTATGTTCCTGGCTCAGTGCATGACACCTACATCCTGCGGAATAGCAGCATCCCTTATGTGATGGGTCAACTCCAGAGGCACTGTGTGTGGCTACTAGGGGACTCTGGTTACCCCAACCTGTCCTGGCTATTGACCCCAGTGAGGAATCCCAGGACCAGGGCAGAGGAACGCTACAATGAGGCCCATGGGTGGACTAGGAGGGTGATCGAACGCACCTTCGGCCTCCTGAAGGCCAGGTTCAGGTGCCTCCATATGACAGGTGGATCCCTATTCTACTCACCGAAGAAGGTGTGCCAGATCATCATCGTCTGCTCGATGCTTCACAATCTTGCTTTGCAACGCCAGGTGCCTTTTCTGCAGGAGGATGGTCCAGATGGCGGTGTTGTGGCAGCTGTGGAGCCTGTGGACAGTGATGAGGAGGAATCTGAGGAAGAAGACATAGACAACAGGGAATCAGTCATACAACAATATTTCCAGTGACACACAGGTGAGAACATTTCTTTTTTACCATTACATTCACTTTCACACTTCTACCTCTATCATGTCTGTCATTCCATAGCACTATTTGGTCACTGAGCTGTACCTTTCCATTACGGTTTCACAGGTGTGGTTACCAACGTGTGTCATCTGCTTGCATCCTTCATGGACTTGTGATGTGTCACATAGGTATGTTGGCTTTACAATTGAAAACGCATTTTGACACTGTCATTGATAATACAAATCTACCAAATCACAGACTGACTCAAGATTGTTTAGTGGTTCAAGGGTGTTTATTTAAGTGCTCAAAAATGGAGGGGGATTGTAAAACTGTGATGGGGGATGGTGGAGGAATGTCCATGGCAGAGTCCAGTCTATTAGTCTTCATAGGAAGTGGAGCTGGGGGAGTTAAAGTATGGACAGGGTAACAAAGTGGGACAGTGGGAGGACAATCAGGGTGGTCTCATTTCCTGGCGGGGGTCTTGCCATCTTGCTCTGTCCTGTTCCTGGATCTCAGGGACCACTTGCGGGGTGGTTGTCCATCTGCAGGGGATGGGGTGCTGGTGTGGTGGTCCTGTGGCGGGGCGTCCTGTCCACTAGCGCCCAGCAGAGGTGGTGGGCAGTTCATTGTCCATACTAGTGTCAGGGGCCCCTTGGAGTGCCACGGTGTCCCTCATGGTCTTTTGTATGTCCTTCAGCATCCCTACGATGGTGCCCAGGGCGGAGCTGATGGTTCTGAGCTCCTCCCTGAACCCCAAATACTGCTCCTCCTGCATGCGCTGGGTCTCCTGAAACTTGGCCAGGATGGAGGAGAGGGCCTCGTGGAGAGTGGGTTCCCTTGGCCTGTCCGCCCCTTGTCGCACAGCAGCCCTCCCAGTTCCCCTGTGTTCCTGTGCCTCCGTCCCCTGGACTGTGTGCCCACTACCACTGCCCTCAGGTCCCTGTTGTTGTTGGGGTGGTGGGTTATCCTGGGTTCCCTGTAGTGGTGGACACACAGCTGATTGACGTGTCCTGGGGACGGAGGTATGGGCCCGCTGGGTGGGTGCTGTGCTGGTGTTACCAGAGGGTGGAAGGTCAGTGTTGGACTGTGCCTGTGCAAGGGGAACCGACTGTCCCAAGGCCCACGATGGTCGGGGCTGGTCATCAGGATCCAGTAGGGCAGAGCTGCTGTCGTCACTGTGGGCCTCTTCTGTGGGTGGAGTGGAGATGTCTGGACCTTCCGGTGTGATGACGTTCCTTAGTGGTCCTGCAGGGATATAAGAGCATGATTATTGCATGTGTGTGTGTAATGGTGTGCAATGGGTGGGTGTGCGTGTACCCCAGTGCAAGCATTCCTGTGTGTGGGTTTGTGTGATGATGGTTATGGGGTTATTCTGGGTATGTGCAGTGAGCATGCTTTGGTGAGGGGTGACCATGCTTAGTTGTGTCATGCAGGGCTTGGTGTTGGGATGAGTGGTTTGTGTTATTAGTACATTATTGAGGAGTTGGAGTGATAGGGGAGGAGGTGAGGGTGGGGTGTGTGATAGCATGCAGGTAGGGTGGGGGATATGGTAGTTAAGATTTGACTTACCAGTGTCCATTTCTCCACCGACTCCTCTGAGGCCCTTTGGATGCATGATGGTCAAGACCTGCTCCTCCCATGTTGTTAGTTGTGGGGGATTAGCCAGTCCGCTGTACCGTAATGTTGTGCCTGGAGACCACAGAACGCAGCTTCCCCCGTAGGTCGTTCCACCTCTTCCTGATGTCCTCCCGATTTCTTGGATGCTGTCCCACAGCGTTGACCATGTCCACGATTCTGCACCATAGCTCCATCTTCCTGGCTATGGAGGTGTGCTGCACCTGTGATCCAAATAGCTGTGGCTCTACCCGTAGGATTTCCTCCACCATGACCATGAGCTCCTCCTCAGAAAACCGGGGGTGTCTTTGGCGTGACATGGGGTGATGTGGGTGATGTGTGGGGTGGTGTAAGTGTTGATGTGTGTGGTGATGTGTAGTGGTGTGTGGTGTTTTGTGCGTGGATGTTGTATGGGTGATGGTGTTGTGTGCCTCTGTGTGGTGGGGTTCTCTATTGCTGTGCTCTCTGTTTCTCTGGCCTTCGTTCATGAATTATGGTTGTAGGGGTTTGTGGGTGATGTGGGTGTGTTTTATATTGTGCTGGGTGTGTGGGAGTGGTGTTTGTATGTGTATCAGGTGTGTGTATTTTGAATTGTCCAATGTGGTGGTGTTTTGGAGATGTGTGTGTATTTTGAGCATGGCGGTGTGTACCGCCAATGGAATACCACGGTTGAAAGACCGCTGCGTGGCTTCGTGGGTCGTGATAGCATGGGCGTGTTTCTGTTGGCGTGACGGTGGAGGAATTGTTTTCGCCAGTTTAACACTGACCTTTGGTGTGGCGGAGTTGTGTTGGTGTCCGAATTTCGGCGGTTTCTGAGATGTGGGTCATAATAGCTGTGGCGGAATTCCGCGGCCGCGGCGGTATGTTGGCGGTCTTCTGCGCGGCGGTAAGCGGCTTTTACCGCCAATGTTGTAATGACCCCCAAAGTGTCTTAAATCTTTTAAAAACAAATCAATGTCTCTTAAAAACAATAAAGGTCTCTTGCATGCACAATTTACCTAGTTTGCGTTCAAAATCTCCACAAGGGACCGCAGAGGAGGCGATGCGTGGAAAAAGGGGAGGTGTGCGTTGGTTTTGCCCTTTGCACACCAACTTGCATCATTATTTTCTACGCAGGGGAAGGTTTTGCATCGATTTCCGGCACGCGGACTTGGTTCCTCTTTGGGTTGGGGGGTTTTATGGTGCCCCGGGGACAGAGTGTGGTATCTGGGGCTTGCGGAGCGAAGTCACAATCGCTACGTCAATCCAGTGGGTGTTGCCTGGAAAATTCTCCCTCACGGCAGGTGCTGCGTCAATTCCTTTCTGGAAGTTGGGCTGCATCGTCCAGGGTCGGCTGTGCTTTGATCCAGTGGGCCGTGCATCGAAGTTCTGGTCCCAATGCAGGCACTGCTTCGATCTTCTCCTTGCGAAGTCGGGTTCAGCGTGCAGTGAATTACTCATCGGGGGCAGGCTGTGCATCGTTTTTAGCACGCTGTGTGTCGAATTTTCACTGCACAAGGAGTCCAGTTGCAGGAGTGAAGTATTTTTGGTCCTGAGACTTCAGGGAACTGGTGGCAAGCCCTTGGAGAGCACTTCTCAGCACAGCCAGAGAGCAGCAAGGCAGCAGGGCAACAGCAAGGCAGCAGCCCTTCTCAGAAAAGCATTCCCAGTGAGTCCTTTGGGCAGCCAGGCAGTTCCTCTTGGCAGGTCTGGTTCACGGATTCTTCACCAGCAGGTTTCTTGACCAGAAGTGTCTGTGAAGTATAGTGTCTACCCCAAGAAGTGTCTGAAGTCTGTGGCTTTGGGTGCTCTTCTTATACCCATTTTGGCCTTTGAAGTAGGCTTACTTCAAAGGAAAGTCTCACTTGTTTGTGAAATCCTGCCTTGCCCAGGAAAGGCCCAGACACACACCAGGGGGTTGGAGACTGTATTGTGTGAGGGCAGGCACAGCCCTTTCAGGTACAGGTGAACACTCCTCCCCTCCCCCCTAGAACAGATGGCTCATCGGAATATGCAGGCTACACCCCAGCCCCCTCTGTGCCACTGTCTGGAGAGAGGTGCAAACAGCCCAACTGTGAAACTAACACAGACAGGGAATCCACAAACAGGCAGAGTCACAAAAATTGTTTAAGCAAGAAAATGCCCACTTTCTAAAAGTGCCATTTTCAAACACACAATCTTAAAACCAACTTTACTAAAAGATGTATTTTTAAATTGTGAGTTCAGTGGTCCCAAACTCCACATGTCTATCTGCTCCCAAAGGGAATCTATGCTTTAATCATATTTAAAGGCAGCCCCAGGTTAGCCTATGAGAGAGATAGGCCTTGTAATAGTGCAAACCGAATTTGGCAGTATTTCACTGTCAGGACATATAAAAAACATTAGTATATGTCCTACCTTGACCATACACTGCACCCTGCCCTTGGGGCTACCTAGGGCCTACCTTAGGGGGGTCATTTATGTAGGAAAGGGGAAGGGCTAGGCTTGGCAAGCGGGGACACTTGCCAAGTTGAATTTACAGTTTAGTTTAAAACTGAACACACAGACACTGCAGTGGCAGGTCTGAGACATGATTACAGGGCTACTTAATATGGGTGGCACAACCAGTGCTGCAGGCCCACTAGTAGCATTTGATTTACGGGCCCTGGGCACCTCTAGTGCACTTTACTAGGGACTTACTAGTAAATCAAATATGCCAATCAGGGATAAACCAATCAACAGTACTATTTAGACAGAGAGCGTATGCACTTTAGCACTGGTTAGCAGTGGTAAAGTGCTCAGAGTTCTAAAGCCAACAAAAACAGGTCAAGAAAAATAGGAGAAAGAAGGCAAAACGTTTGGGGATGACCCTGAAAAAAGGGCCAGGTCCAACAAGGATGTTTTATGAAAGCCAGAGAATTCAAGGAGGACCTTAATTCTTTAAGGATGACACCAAGCATAAATGGTAGAGTTTCCAGTTTATTCAACATAGGGTGGAAAGCACAGGGGACAACTAGAGACATAGTTTATGCCGCCTTTAGATCTTTAATTATTGAGTTATTAAGACTGTCAATTTTAGTGCCAATTCGTGAGGCAAAGACAGCTAGTGTGTTTATCAACTTAATTTGAGTATCCATCAATTGGAGGGTACTGAATAGGACGCTCCAAACATCTATTGAATATGATCTGCCAGGGTTGTTGGTGCTTCTATTAGATTGCTCAGTGGGGCCATTTGAAATCTGTCCAGGGGGGCGCAGAGTGGTGTTCATTTGACTTGACCACCCTTTGCCATACATTGCGTTCATGGCCTCCCACTCTATAGAGGTAAGTGAAGAAAGATTGTGCAAAGACCCGGTCTCTGAAAGTGTCTGAACCATTGTACTACCTAGAAGGACACTGTCAGATAGGCTACTGGAGAACATCTGAGTAATTTGAGCTTGTGAGCATACTTGTTGTGATTAGTAAAATCATGGTTATCAACTGAGTGAGGCCCAAAAGATAATAGGAGGCAGAAAACTGTGGGAATTGTTGAGATTGGTTTAAAGTAGTTGATAATTGATATTGTGGGTTAGGCAGAATGGTTTCAGTTGAAATAACAGAATCCTCCTTTGCATCTTTATCTCTGCTTGCCAGCAAGCAGGGATTGCCCTCAATCATGTCAGCGTTTAGGTGAACTTGTACAGAAGTGGTGGACACAGTTTGTGGAACAATACTGTGGTTAGTCTGCTTCGCTCTCAGCCCACCTAGGAGGAAGCAGCCTAAGAAAGACCCCTTAATTTGTGGATTTTGTTCCTTTATTCCAGTGCTAATGTTTGCACGTCTGTGGACTTTTTTCCTTTGTTCCAATGTTGGTATTTACACAGTCAAGCTGTGTCAAGCAAGTTAGCATCCTTTTCTGCTATGGAAGTGGCAGGAGCGGTGTCAACTCCCAACTGGGCTCGGCAGCAGAGGGGACTCCTCCAAGTATTGGTTGCAAGGTGCAGCTGCTAGACAAGTCACTTGACAAGGAGAACTGTGATGTAATTTGTGTGAGGCCAAAGGCTGCAATCTGATTGATGATCGTTGGTTCTAGAGGCGATGGCAAGCCTGGAATGCTCACATTAGAAGCAAAAAGAGAGGCCGCTGGATCCTCAGGAAAAAATAATTTTGTGTACATTTTTGTTTGGCGATTTTTTAAAAGAAGTACTTCATGAATAGACTTAGCTTTTGTTGTAATGGACATTTCCGTGCCTTCTCCGATTCTGGAGTTGGCGGGGCTACCTGTTGATTTCAATAGACCAGGGATAAGGTCATAGTATTTAATGTAGTACGTGACACGGCTTGCCCAGCTTCTTGCTGAGTTCCTCTTACTGCAGCTGCCCTTCTTTCTGACTGCGCTGCAGGGAGAGTCCTGGGTTTCTTAGATTGCATGCTGGGATTAAAGGCACAATAAGAAGCATTAAAAGAGATTGGACACAAATCAAACAACCTGATTAAGTCGGAATAGAACTGAGCTTGCGGTGCTGATGAACTAACCGGCTGATGAGGCTGATGAGCCTATACCTATAGCAGGCCAATAAGGAGCTAACAAAGGCTGGTAAGGGTAAAGTGCTAAAGTGCTAACAGTGAAGTGGTTGAGAAACTAAAACTCCCAATACTTAGTAGGGATCTGCAGCAATCTTAAAACATCCCACTGGTACTGACTGCTTCTTGTGATCCAAGGAGGTCTCAAGAGCCCTTGGAGAAATATGAAACAGAGAGGCAGAGGCATCCTAGACGAGAGAGAGGAGTTCAGGGAGGTAGGAGTGCTCCCCCAGCTGCAAGCCACATTCAGACCTAGTTGGGCTGCTTCTGCAGTCTTCAGGGCTCAACTGTTGTGGGTATACTAGCACATCCAAGATCTCGATTTCAGTAAGGTGCTTTTGCTTTAAACATTCAGACTTATTTGGGTATATTCATTAAATCCTTGAATATCACATTTGCAATAACCAATGCTTGATATATCTCTCATTTATTATAACCGATGCTTGTTGATTATGCATATTAAATCCCACCTGCTAAACTTGTGCCAACTGTAACTGCCAAAACCTGCTCTTCACAAAGTGTTTTGTATTGAACACACCACAATCAGGTGGATAATTGTGTATTTCCTTAACAAGCAGCCAACTATCTTTCCACCTGCTCCAACTCTAACTGGCAAAGCATGTGCTCTTCACAAAATGATCTGTATTGAACATGTATCACAATCAGGAGGATAATTGCTCATTTCCTTAACAAGCAATTACCTGCCAAAAGGCACATGTGCACATTTGATAATTAAAGGAGGCTTGTGATTCTGAGGCCTTGCCTGGCATCGTGCCTATTGCTCTGCTCACTTGTTTCCAGTCAAGTTCCTTGTCCTCCAGCCTGCCTCCAGTCAGGTTCCAGTGCAAGTCAAGTTCCTTGGCCTTCCAGCCTGCCTTCAGTCAAGTTCCAGTGTCCCTTGTTCTCCAGCCATCTCCCTGTCAAGCACATTTCTCATCCTCCGGACAGCCTCCAGTCGAGTTCTGGCAATCCTTGCCCTCCAATCGGCTTCCTGCAGGGTTCTAGCTTTCCTCTTCCATTTTCTTCTCATAATCCCATATTTCCTGTAAAAGACAGAAAATAAGAAAGGTGAAAAAACCCAGTTTGTGTTCTTCTGAAATTTCCAACAAGTAACTTCATTTCAAGGTAAAGAAAGATTAATTGCTTAAATGAAACAAAACAGAACTCTGTCTTTTAAATAATTTATGACAATAAGAACTAGAGTGATTTATCATTTGGGTCGAAGTCCAAGATACCTCTAAACAGACATTAAGGAAAGATGTATTTCCTGTTATAAGAACTCCACTGAGAATTAGGAGATTGGAAATAGAGCAGGTTTATCAAAACTATTATTGGCAAGAAATGATGCCAGAATGCAAAGATGCCCTTTATTCAAGTTGATTGTTTTTGAGTTTGGACATTGCTTCAGACAGTCTGAAAGTATGGTAAAACAAGGAAGAGACTTGTTCAGACTTATAAATATATATGCACAATGTGTCAGTCATGTATAATTTTGCAATAGCAAGTTCAATGTACTAATAAAGTAATTATTTTGCAGCCCAGAATCCTAAAAACGGAGAACCCAGTATTTTGAGAGATCAGAAGTCCTGACATCCAACAGGGCGCACAGTCCAGGGTCAAGCAGTCTGATTCTGCAGTCCACAAAGCAGAAGCTGGTATTTTCTCTTCTCAAAACCCCTTCCTCCTTGGAGACTTGCAAAAGGGCAATGCCCCCTTCATCGTGGTCATGTTAGTCCTCACCAGGACTGAGGAATTGTCATCGCCCCAATGGCACGTCTGGAATTCAGGTGAGTGGCTTGCACAGAAGATCAACCTAACTAGTCAGAACTACATGACTCACTACCCTCAATCCCTCACTCTCTTGCATATTGTCCTCTTAAAATTAGAAATTATAGCCAATATGCAGTTTGCTCAGAGTTTGCAGAGGCTTAATTGGAGCTAATTAGGGCTAATTAGAGCTGCAGAGGCATTCAATGCAGAGTTTCATACAGGATATCATGCAGGAATTCGGAAGGCGAGGACAGTATTGAACACATGGAGCTGACAGTCAGGCTTCTTCCATGATACTCAGCTCAGAATAGCTCACAGTAGATCACAATGGCTCTCAGGGAGTCCTGAGTGCTGGTTGTGGCCGCTCAGACTCATAAGGTGCCCGCTCAGGTCACACTCACCATTCACCTCTGCTCACTGCCCTAACAGTCTTTTCCAGCTTCCAACTTGATGGAAACGTTTCCTGGGGCTTTCACCTGACCTTGATTGATTACAGGAGCATCCTCAGCCCCTTAGCCACAGCTGCAGCCTCAGAGTGGCACAGCTCCCGTCTTGCTGGCCAGACCAGGTAAGAAAGGCACAATGGTATCTCCAAGTCCAGTGCGGAGATCAGCGGATCTGAAACTCCACTCCACTCCGCACCACACCACTCATCTCAGCTCTGCCTACAGCTCACAACATTCAGCACACAGCAACCACGGCTCTCTAACATGTCACTTCCACTTCCCAACATTTTACTGCTTCTGACTGCTGTATTGTGGGTGAGATCCTATACTTGGAATTCCCAGTGTTGTTCCTCTTTGGCGCATTATTATCATTGTGGACAGTTGTAATGTTGATAACTTACAGAGCCAGCCACCAGGATCATTTTATATCTAATACAAGCTGAATATGCCAGCTCCTCCCAGAATAGCAAAGCTCTAAAACTACATGTGATTTACGCAAAAGTATAAATGCTGCTCCCTGTGATCCACAGCCTTTATAAGCAATTTGCAAAATGGAAGCAGTTCCTTAGCACTTACCTGAAGACCAGCCCAGTTCCATGGTGCAAGAACAGTCTGCTGCACAGCTCTCCTCATTTCTTCCAGCAACCTACACGATAAAATGAAAAGGAAGAGAGAAAAAGAGATAAGAAATTATAAAACTTACTGTAGGCACATGTGCTTATCTGGGCAACAATGTCACCTGCAGTTGTAATGCAGTAGTTAGTTGCATAAAAGATATTAATTCAAATTAGCAAGCCTTTAGAGCGATTTTGAAAGAAAGTCCTTTTTAATGCATTTCTTGTGAGATTCAAGGCAAAACAGGTCAAACACAGTTCCAGGATAAATAACATGAACTTGTCATGCTTATAACAATATTTGGTAACATGCTTGGAAAAGAAACGAAACTGAGACTGGGCAAGTCAGAAAGTCAAAGACATTAAGCTATGGAACATTTTATTATTTAAAGAGCTCCAGAGACACTGTGTGAAATTTGAGTGTTATAACTTACCAATTGTTTGACTTGGCCCTCCCTGCAAGATCACCATCAAACATTTTGCCTTTACCCCTCCTATTTTTGCTGTATTCAATTACTGCTGGTCTTAGGAATCTGTACACTTTACCAATGCTAACCATTGCTAAAGGACATGAGCTCTCTTCTTTAAATGTGGTCACATTGGCTTACACCTTTTTGGCATATTACATTTACTTAGGTGTCCCTAGTAAAGTTATATACCATGCACCCAAGGCCTGTAAAGTAAATGCTGCTAGTGGGCCTGCAGCAATTATTGCACCACTGGCATAAGTAGTCCCTTAAAACATGTCCCAGGTTTGCCATCAGCGTTATTGTAGTTTTAAACAGCCAGTTCCTCCTGGTAATATAACCCACTTGCCAAGCCTTAAACTCTCCTTTTATTGCATGCAAGTCACCTCTATAGTAGGCCCTAGATTACCCATAGCACAGAGTGTATTGTAAATAAAAATTTGGTAAAGTAGTTTAAAGAATTACATGGCCCTGCAGTGAAAAACTTCTACATTTCGTTAACTACTTTGAGGCTTACCTCTCCATAGAGTAACAATAGGTTGCCTTATTACATCTAATGAGTGCTAAACTTTGATTGGAAAAAGGTACATTTCATGTTTGGTGTCTGAGAAATTGTAATTCAAAGCCCTCTTTAATGCTAAAGTTGAATTCTAAGTTACAGTTGTTAAAGTGCAACTTCTAGAAAGTTGGCATTTTCCTGCCCTAACTTTTTGGTGCCTGCAGCATGTTTCTGGGTCACACGACTGGGTGGAGCTGGCAGTTGGATGTTGTTTATGCCTCCCAGACAGCCACCCAAGAGAGAGGTTAGGGGGATTAAATGTGCCTGGATGGGTCATCAACTGGCAGGATGGGGGAGAGAGACGGGCAAAGTCCCACTTGCAACTAAATAGGCTGTGCCTTGCCTTCAAACAAAGGACTTGTCAACCCTGCATTGTTCATGCAGACAGCCAGGAGATATAGCAGGAGAAGCAAGAAACATCAAACACTTTAAAGTGAATTGTCTTGAAACTGTTCATACTTCAACGAAGGCACCAGGTATAGAAATAGGACCTTCAGACCCACTCTACAGTTCACTTTCTGGAACTGCTGAAGGAATCTCAGAGGACTACCTGCCCCTGTGGCCTGCTCTTTCTTCCACAAGACTGTTTTGCTGTGCCTGGAATTACTGCTTTGCTGCCTGGAGCTTACCTTGAACCCTCAGAAGCCTGCCCTACAGCTTGAGCCCTCTCCCACTGCTTGAACACAGGGCCACCAGAGTAACTCCAAGAGCTAAGTGGCTGAACTCCTGATCAGGGCCTCAAAGACAGAAAAGGCTCCAACTATCTTGAACCTGCCCCTGGACACTTCCTGAGTGAGTCCTAACCCCCATGAGGTGTTACTCCAATCCTGTACCCTTGATGGTGGTGCTAGAGGTGCCCAGATAGACATAAGCCAAAACATGGGAAATATTTGGCTAAAACCTTCTCTGGGGACTGAGGGAAGACTGGGACCTACGTACGTGTCTAACCACGCAAGGCATATTGCCAGTTGGACTGACTATGCAGCAGCTTCCACTAAGTTCTTCTCCACAAGAGCAAATGCTGTTCAGTGATCCTTCACCAAAAGGGCATCAGGCCTCCTGAAATCGTCAGCTATAGCCTCAAGCTCCATCCTGCTGGAGATTTTTAGATTCTGAAAAAGAGACTAAGTCCAAATGTACAAATCATCTCAACTTCATCCAGCGGCTTTCCAATGACAACATCTTCTCCCTGGACACTGCCTGTAGCCTTGCCTAGCTGAGCTTCCACCTTCACCTTTTGTTGAAATTTCTTCTAGGTGCGAAGGTAGGCATCGACCGGGCACAATTAACTTTTTGTATCCAAATTGTACTTCATCACTGTTGGATATATTATCAACTTTAACCCAGTCTCGCTCAACTAGATATGCACGAAGCGACATTTTCAAAATCAGGATTAACTTGAAACATAGTCTGATCTCAATGGGTATCACATAGGATCTGAGCATAGACCTCCTTAACACCTTATCATTCTGGGCCAAAATTCTATTGGACCTACTGACAACAGTGGGAATTAAGACAATCGTATCCAACCGCAAAAAGGACAATAAGGTATCCTCTCACACATGGTGGGCTTTGGTCTGCTTTATTAGAAGCTCTGACAATATCATACTCAATACTCACTTCAATGGCAGATCCTCTCGCCAACTGTGGTCCAAACTAGATGCATATTTACAAAAGGTACAACCTCAATAACTAACCAAGTGCCAACATGACCCCACCCTTCCTCAGCCCCCTCGCTGCCACCTCTGCTTATTTTAGCTCTAGACTTTAGTAGCAGTGTAATGTTGAGTGAATCTCTCTTATGGATCAGTATTTATAACACTCATATGTCTTGAGATACTGTAAAATCTATTCTTGCATTGTTCTGCATTCTTTTGTTTACAAAAGAAATAAAAACTTTTGAAATGAAAAAAATCATAGCTCCAGTTTGATTTGATTTTAGGCATTGTGGTATCAAATGATTTATATCAATTTACACTATTTTTCTAATTTCTGAATTTGTGTGGAATTTATGTTGTGTTTTATTGTTACTTTATTACTGTTTGTGTGCTGTGTGAATACTTTACACATTGCCTCTAAGTTAAACCTGACTGCTTTTATGCTAAGCTACCAGAGGATTCGGCAGAGGTTAATTTAGTACCTTTTGCTGTTCACTCTGATCGAGATTGTGGCTGTTGCTTGAACAGCGGTCACCCCCACCTCCTTCAACAAACAGCCTAATTTCTCACACTAAAAGAAAACAAATGTATGATTTTTGTGAGAAGAATGAAACCTCAACTAAGTGAGAGGAGTTGTCAAGAATGGAATACTTTAAGTAAAGTATACTTGTGATATTCTTTTGACAGAAAAGGTACACCAACTACATCCCTTGAAAAGGAGAAGAAAGAACAGTGCCAGGTGTAGAAGATTTGTTACCAACTGCCGATTATATCTTTTGTTCTCCCTCTCAACCCATGTCTTTTTTTCCCTTAAGTGTCCCTCTAGAACAAGAGGGACTTCATTTCATTCATTCTGTTCATTACGGCGTGGCAATGGTGAGCTGCCATCATGCCTCGCTCCTACCAGGCCATTACCACAGGTCACTCTGATTGAATTTACTTCTAAACATTGAAAATCATTATGGTTATAAAGCTTTTGGGATTCGACAACAGGTTGTACACTAGCTCAGTAGCTCTCCAAATTAGTCAACAAGTTACAGACAGCAACATGCAGAAACACATAATAGCTATGTTTATAAGTTATGCTGTCTAAAACGTATAGATACTGAGTTAGGGAATGCAGTTTAATGTAGATTTTCCTAGTAATTTATGACGGAAAGTCTTAATTTTATTAAAGACACGGAGGCGAGTATTATGCTTCTCTAACTTGCTTTATTTAAATAGCAGCAGTCAAGAAAACTACAACTCCCATGAGGCTTTAACAAAACCAAAGCCAATGGGAGAAGAACAGGAATAACCAATGCACCAATCAGCATCCACAGTGCTACGTAACCACTAAGCTTGACTGCGACCAGCCCTCTTTCTTGATGCGAGGGTTTAGTCGATGCGTGAAAACAAAGGAAAAATAGTCAAAATGATAGCAATTGCCAGAACCAAAGAACAAAGTTCCTGAAGTAAGTGCAGGCAAAAGAAGAGACGAGGAGGAAGTCGAGATATGTTCTGAGAGTTTTCCAGAAATGAGTCCTGAAGATTAAAAGGAACGGTGGAGTTCGGCATGAGCAGAGCTTGATCAGGTAGCTGGTTGCGTTGTTGTAGAAGATGCTGTAAGGGAGGGAAAAGACAAAAAATTAAGAAAGGTTGTCCCACTCGAGGCGGGATAATACTCGCCTCTGTGACTTTAATAAAATTAAGACTTTCCGTCATAAATTACTAGGAAAATCTACATTTTATGTTAAGAACGGAGGCTCCTATTATGCTTTTTTAAAGCATATTAATCACTACAAAAGATGCAGTATGTACCGGTTTACAATAAAATGTTCTAAAAACATTATCGTTAGACCAATCGGCCGACCTCAGAATGTCCTCCAGGCTAGAACCAACCCAAAAGGCTTTGGAAGCCATAGCACCCCTAGTGGAATGAGCCCCAAAAACGGAGGTATCAATCCCTGCAAGAGACATAACCCAACGAACCCATCTGGCAAGGGTAGCTGAAGTAACAGGTTTGTGGGGTTTACGAAAAGAAATGAGCAATTGGGAAGAGGAGGACGTTCTGAGGTCAGCCGTGCGATCTTCATAACAATTAAGACATTGACCAACACATAACTTAGGTTGATTAGGAAAATATGGGTAGAAAACTGTGTGTAAATTAGACTTTGTACGTCTATGAACTGAAAATAATACCCCAGCTGGGGCAAATTGTCGAGAAGAAACATCTAACGCTCGAACATCAGATAAACGTTTGATAGAGACTAGGCAGAGTAACATGGTTAATTTGGCAGAAAGTGATTTTAAAGACAACTCATGATTATCTTGCCAAGATAAAAACAGATTCAGTACTACATTCACATCCCACAACTTTGAGTATTTGGGTAATGGAGGAAATGAAAATTTTACTCCCTTTAACAGGCGACAAAGGAGGGGATGTTCCCCAACCGGTTTGCCATTGACGTGAGTATGGTGCATGGAAATTGCTGATCGGTATAGATTAATCGTCCTGTATGATTTACCCAAACCGGCTTGTGCCGCTAAAAAGTTAATGACATAGTTTATATCTGCTGAAACTGGATCGAGGTCCCTTCCCACACAGCAAGACCAAAGCGACCAAGCAGAGCTATATGCCTTTCTGGTGCCCGGGGCCCAGGCCTTGTTGATGAGGTCCGCAGCTTCATTCGAAATCGAGACGGAAAGTCGGGAAGTCCCGAAACCTTCCATGCCGAGAGCTGAAGAGTATTGTTGATGACAAGGGGATGAGGATTTCCGTGAGGATCTTGAAGAAGAGAAGGGAAAGACGGGAGAAGAAGAAGGGAATCGATCGTTAACTCCAAAAGAGGTGGGAACCACACTTGTGACTGCCAAAAAGGTACTACCAGTACTGATGTGGCTTTCTGGCGTCTGATCTGGGCCAAGACCCTGGTGATCATCAAGAAAGGAGGAAACGCATAGTTGATTGCCTGGGACCAGTCCTGAAGAAAAGC
Source organism: Pleurodeles waltl (assembly GCF_031143425.1). Classification (NCBI taxonomy): domain Eukaryota; kingdom Metazoa; phylum Chordata; class Amphibia; order Caudata; family Salamandridae; genus Pleurodeles; species Pleurodeles waltl. The sequence continues at coordinate 447,787,715 of NC_090442.1, read as the reverse complement.
GTTGGAGGCCAAAGCTACAGGGTCTGGGCGCCAACTGAAAAAGAGGGGTAACTGGGAGTTGAGACGGGAGGCGAAAAGGTCTATGGCAAAAGGGCCCCATTTGCGACAAATGGAACGAAAAACTGAAGGATGAAGTTTCCAATCGCTGTAATCTCTGAGGAAGCGAGAGTGCCAGTCCGCCGTCTGGTTGAGGGAACCTGGAAGATATTCCGCTGAAAGGGAAATCTCGTTGAGGAGACAATACTCCCAAAGACTTTTTGCGAGGTCTGCCAGAGGTTTTGACCTGGTGCCTCCGAGATGGTTTATGTATCGGACAGCCGAAACATTGTCCATGCGGAGGAGGATGGTACACTGCACCCTGTCTTTTGCCAGGCTTTTGATTGCAAAGGAGCCTGCAAGCATCTCTAAATAATTGATGTGCAATCTGGACTCCTCGAGTGACCATGTACCTCCAGTCGAGATTGAGCCACAGCGGGTGCCCCAACCCGTAAGGTTTGCATCGGATTCTAATACAAGATCGGGGGCTGATGGAAAAATAGCTTTGCCGTTCCAGGCATCTAAATGGTCTATCCACCATTGGAGTTCTAAACCAGACTTGTGATCGAGAGCTATCATTTCTGAATACGCAAGACCTCTTCGGAGATGACGGATTTTTAATCTCTGGAGAGCACGATAATGGAGGGGGCCCGGAAAAATGGCTTGGATAGAAGCCGACAGAAGGCCCACAATCCTGGCCAGCGTTCTGAGGGAAATCAATGACCTGCTGAGTGTTTTCCGAATTTCCGATTTTATGATATGTACTTTTTGTGAAGGTAGATGGAGAGTAGCCGACAAAGAGTCTATCTCGAACCCTAAGAAATCTATACGTTGAGCAGGGAGAACATTGGATTTTGCTTTGTTGAGAAGGAAACCGAGTTGGGCAAGAAGGGAACAAGTTACCTGTAACTGAGACAGGAGAGTAGTACGATTCTGATGTAGTATAAGAATATCGTCCAGATAAATTAGAAGCCTGATGCCCAATGACCTGAGATGAGCCGTGACCGGCTTCATTAACTTGGTGAAACACCAAGGAGCGGAAGAAAGACCGAATGGAAGGGAGGAAAAATGATACGTCTGGTCTAACCATTGAAACTGAAGATATTTGGTGTGATTTGGATGAATGGGAACAGAAAGGTACGCGTCCTGAAGGTCTAGACGTACCATGAAATCGCCAGGAAGAAGAATGTCCCTGAGATGGATAATGGTCTCCATCTTGAAGTGTCGATAAACGACAAACTGATTGAAATCCTTGAGATTTATAACCGGCCTGAACTTTTTGTTTTTCTTTTGCACCAAAAAGAGAGAGCTGAGGAAACCGGAGGAGTCTAGAGGGGCTTCTTGGATGGCTCATTTTGAGAGCAACGAAGCTACTTCTTCTGAAATCAGGGAAGACATCTCCTTGGAAAAACAAGGAGGAGGGGGAAAGTACCTTCGGACGGGAGTGGCGTAGAACTCTATTTGGTAACACATAATGGTATTGAGCACCCAAGGGTCTGAAGTCAGCGAGCGCCACTTTTGGATGAAATGACGAAGTCGTCCCCCTATTGGAGTAAGGCCAAAAACAGGGCTTACCTTGATTGTTGTGGGATCGGAAACCACGTTGCCCCCGACCTCTGTAGCCTCTGCCACGCTGAGGATAGAACTGGGGTTTGTAGGCTTGAGATGGATAGGTGGCCTGAGAGGAGTAGTAGGAGCCTCTGTTTCCTTGAAAGGAACGGCCGGTAGAGCGGCTCCTCCCTGTACCGGCCCTGGCAAAAACACGATGATTGAATACCTTTTTGATATTTTGTTGAGCTTTGTCAATCGAGGAGAAGGTGGAAACGAATTTTCCTAAGTCTTTAACGAAAGTAATACCAAAAAGATGACCATCAGCTTTAACACCGGGGTCCATGTTGGCCAGATTTGACAACTTGGGGTCCAATTTTAGGAGCAAACCTTTCTTTCTCTCGTGAATGATGGAGGCATTAGCGTTACCAAGGAGGCAAAAGGCTCTCTGTGTCCATAAGGATAGCTCAGCCGGATCAATGTCCGCTTCATCCGTTCTTGCTGATTCAGCGAGATCTAGAATACGAGCCAAGGGACCCACAACATCTAGCAGTTTGTCCTGGCAACTTGACCAGGCCTTATCTACCCCTTTACGGGGATCCTTTCCGAATTTAGAGAAAAAAGTAAGTATAGAATCGTCAATAGTAGGAGTAGCCGTAATCTGGGAAAAAAGTGATGGTCTGGGGCATTCAGATCTCAGTTTAGACCGTGTCTGCTTATCGAGAGGAACTCTCAGTCTGGACGCAATATATTGACCCACATGAGAAGACGGAGACCACTCAGTGGAGTTAGGGTGGTGTAAAAGTGATGGGTCGAACATGGGGTTGCCATCCGCGTCCAAAATAGTTTTGGCAAAAAATGGGTCTGAAACATTTAGTTTAGGCTTTTTGGCAGGGGAAGCCTGAGACTGAGAACCCCATATGTCAGAGGGTTCATCTGCCTCGTCCGCATCACCGACGTCGTCATCCGTATCAGAAATGTGGGAAACAACAATTTGTTGTGGCGCTGAAACAGAATGCTTAGCTTTAGCTTTGCATTTGCCAAAAACATTAACATTAACATTCCCCTCCTGAAAAGGAGGCCTGGGAGGAAACTCGTCCTCATCCATGGGTGAAGAAGCTTCACCAGTCAAAACAGCGCTAGCGGATGGTTTTTGGTTAGACAAATCCTTATAATTTCTTTTTCTGCTATCCCCCGCAGAATGGGCCAGAAAGGATTTGTGGACCATGTTTTGTACAGTGGTCTCAAATTTTTTTGACATTTTTTGCATTGAAGCTGAAACAGCTTTTCCCACAGCCTCATTAATGAGGGTGCCAAAATCTTCAATATTAAGTGAAGACGAATCCTTAGGCTCCATTATACCAGAAATGACCCTTGAAATACAATTGTAGCAGGTATGAAGAAAAAAGAAAAATAGCCCTTGAACAAAGGGTTAATAGCAACCAGGAAGGAATGAGAGGCTGAAGCAACCAAAGAAACACGCCCCTTAAGGCGTGTGCAGGTCAGACACAAAACGCTGTGAAGCCGAGGTGAAGGAAAAAGACTCCAGGACTCTGAGCGGCGTGAGGAAAGAAAAATTCGGCACCCCGCGGTAAGGAGCGTTCGCATTAGAACGTTCGCATGCCGGAGGCTAAATGCCAGAAGACGCGCGCGAGCACCGGTCACAAAGCCGGAGGTGCTGAAGTGAAAGAACGCTGCGAGGAGTGTCAGCGTATGCAGGAAAACCGGCGAAACGCCGAGGAAAGCGCGCGCTCGTATTTTTACAAATAAATACAGTATAACAAGCATAAACACTGGGAAAACGTTGGAGAGAATAAAAGCACCACTTATCTTGACTGCGAGCAGCAAGAAAGAGAGCTGGTCGCAGTCAAGCTTAGTGGTTACGTAGCACCGTGGATGCTGATTGGTGCATTGGTTATTCCTGTTCTTCTCCCATTGGCTTTGGTTTTGTTAAAGCCTCATGGGAGTTGTAGTTTTCTTGACTGCTGCTACAGTATTTAAATAAAGCAAGTTAGAGAAGCATAATACTCGCCTCCGTTCTTGACATAAAATTAGTCTGGTTTTGTTGGAAAGAGGAGCAGAGTTTTCTTCTGTGCCTCAGGCAGGCTCAGAATGAGATAATGGCAGAACACTAGGCTCCCTGTGTTTAACGATAACATTGGTAAATGGTGTATGGTGAGCAATGGGGGCCAGTCATTTTAGAAAGGCGGGGGCAGGCAGGACACACAGGCACACATGCACACCCACACTCATTCATCCACACACCCACGTGCACACACACACATCCATTCACAACACCTATTGTCAAATATTCAAATGTACACACACACACACGAGAAAAATATTCAATGGAAAAAAAACACACACTTTAGCTCTGCTTCGGAGGTCACAGGAGGGTTGGGACGGCTGCCTTCCTTCACTGGCTAACCTAAGGTCAGCCAATGAGGAAAGGCAGCAGTCCCAACTCATCACAGAGTGGGATGGGTCAGTGAGACTGCTGATCCCACCACATACTGTGACGAGGTGTCACTGATTGACATTCGGCCCTGGATGCTTCAAGGCTTAAAACTGAAGTGCCCAGGTCCGAACCAATCAGTGACATGCCCCCTTGTCATGAGGGAGAGGGCCTCAAGGCACCTTTGCTAAGTGGAAGAGGTCACGCCCAAAGGGCTGTGACTTCTTCAGCCCAGCAAAGTTCAGCTCAGACTCCCGGGAGCCTGCTCAAATAGTGCATGCATAGCTCCTGGCTGCCTGACCTGAAAATGAAGACTGACTGTTAGACTGACCTTTGCTCAGCCTGACAGACACTCTTCTTGAGGGGAAAAGGTAGGGGGGTTGTGGGCCCTCGGCCCCACAGGACGAGCCACAGCTGATGGCAAGTCCTCTATCCTATTTAGATTATTGACAGATAGAATCCAACCACACGTGCTAGAATGACCATTCAATTTCATTTAATCACTGTCCACAGCAAGGATAGACATATGAACCATGTAATAAATGCCACCTATCAGTGCAATTTCTTAAAATGCTCTTTTAAAAAGCAGATATTGAACCATACTGTTAAACTTTAATGTAAGGCCTTGTGTCCAGTTCACCATGATTGGCATGCTTGTACATTACACAGCAGTTAATGAGGGCAGTGTGAAGAAAATTGTGTGGTATTCTAAACAGTCTTGGCAGACACTCGTGTGAGGCCTCGAGCCAAAACACCTACAGGTTCATTCACTGGTATTCTAAGGAGCACCTTGTAAACAAAGAAAACACAATAGTTAGTGAGACCTATGGGTGTAGTCACAATAGCTACACCTTGAAGGTACTAGTCAGGCTGCAATGCTTGTTATTTAAGTATATTTTTTAACAACATTGCAGGGTCTACCTGCTCTCCTCCTCTCCTTGGGATGGAAAATCATAAGTAGGAATCATTACCAATTTGTGATCTCATGTGAACCACATGTTTATCTTCTTAGGCAGTCTTGCATCACCATTTATGCCATTACATTCTGGTCTTAATATTTACAGTGTAATAATCAATTCCTTTTGCATTCAATATTTTACATGGCTAACTTGCATGCACTACTTTAAGCCATTTATGAAAGAAGATGCTAAGGGCCAGATTTACAAGGCCATAGTGCCACCGGAGGGTCACTTTTAGTGACCCTCCGGTGGCACTATTCAGAGCTCCACATTTACAGGAGCAGTTAAGCCGCTTTTTGTGGCTTGACGCCTTCTTGTAAATATGGGCCCCAATAGGTGTTGCTGTGGGCGTTCCACTTCAACATCCATTGCTTTTGACGTTGCCCCAGATTTACGAGAAAAATGCGGGGAAGCACCAAAAACTAATGCCACCTAGTGGTGGCTTTAGCATGGTGCAACGAGGAGGATTACTTTTATCGCTCCTCGTTTTTGCTTTTTCTATGTGTGCTGCATTATGCATTACACATAGAAAGAGCAAAAGGCCATGAATGAATGTTTGTGTATAGGAAGGTGCATTCTGCAGCACACAGAAATGCCAAATCCCAATTGTAGATTGTTTATGTGCAAGAAGGTGCACCTTCCTGCACATAAACAATCCCACCCCTTAACGCAGACACCCTTGCACTGTGGTGCAAGGATGCCTGCTTTTCAGCTGGCAGCTAAATTTAGCGCTGGCACAGGAGGAAACCCAGGGCTGCCACTTTGTTTGTAAATCTGGACCGAAAGGGCTTATTAGCCCCTTGTGCCACCGATGTATCACTTTTCCCAAGGTGCTTGTAAATAATACCTTAAATTTGGGGAGTGAAAAGCAGACGAGTGAAAGGATTTCATTCTTGGTGGAAGGATTACATTTTTACCTCGCAGTTTAGTTTTTATCTGCAATTTTAGAATGCATAGCATCACAGATTAATGAGTCATTTTCCACTGTTCAAAGTGGTTTTGTGTCACTCAAAACCTACATTAATGCTTTTGTTTTTTTTTCTGACCTCGTTTTCAGTCACATAACAAAAGCCAATATACGCACTCATAAACAGGATGGTACCTCTAAATACTCATAAAATACTCATTTACTGCCATTCAGATTCACTCACAAAAAAAGGAATATTGGAAGTAGAGGGAGATAAAATTGAATTGATGGAGACAGAACCTCACGTTGTCACACAACATACAAGTTAAACAGTTTAAACAAAATCTAGAAAATGTTTTAGTAGTCGGTTTAAAGTCAGTTAGCACAGTCAATAAATCAATGCATTATTAAAGCGTTACTCGTACTATATGTCGATGGCCTTCCCCTTCCACCTATCAGATACGTCTGCAAATCAAAATCTGAACACGATTCTTTCTTTTTCAAGCTTCAACAGTAATGTTCCAAGCAGTAAAAAAGGAATGGAAAATATCATACTCTGGAACTGTGTTCTACCATTTTGGCAATAGAGAGCAACAGTAATTTGGTATGTAGCCAAAGCCGACTGTTTTCTGATTATAACTAAACAAGAAATACTGGGGAATTATTTTATCCTATTCTGGAATCTTTTTACACAAATGTGGTTTTGCATAGTTGGAAACAGATCTCTATTATTTATGTTGCTTGGGTTACTGCTATCCAATACAGTACTGTTAAAATGTTTTATAAATGGCTGATGAGATCACTAAATAAATAGTTTCATGAATGCATTAATTTTGTGAAGACCTAGTAGCAGAAAATGTTTATTTGCTGTGCCAGGTAAATAAAGTGGCATAAGTAAATAATTTAGATTTGCAGATATTGACGTGAGAAAAACCTATTTCTAATTTATATGCATTTATCTAGCCACAACATTAACTGTTAGCGCTGTAGGTAAGTGAGTACAAAGGCACAGTGCCGCTGTCTCGCAAACTTTACATGGAAAACAGCCAGTGTGTTTTTTTGTAAAACCGCTTCAAGGTGAAGACACGTGGAGTCTTTTAATTTGTCCGCCAGCATTCTAAATGATTTACCACCCTAGTCAGCCAATCTGCATATGGCTTTCGGGACAGAAAGAAGCAGCACAGAGGGGCATGCCAAATGTTGTATAACAACCACGGGGCCACATTAGAGTAAGTGCCCCATGGGCACAACGAGTGATTGTGCCTACTTCTTACCCCCCTGGGGCACTTTGTTATTATTGAGGGACTTTGGATGCTTTTGTTGCCTCTTCTATAATTCAGATAACCCGGGAGTATACTATGTACCTGAACACTCACAAGAGGGTGTTCCCTCATTTATTTTGGTATGTAGCCCCATGCAAATGCCTTTGCACTTGTTCCATATCATAAATGCAGGAACTGGGGCAAAAAGAGCTTTCAGGATGTGCACTCTCTCTGTACAATACGGGTGGTTCACTGTCACCTTGTTAGGGATTGCCCTTTGGTGGTGTGGTTGTTTAATCCGGGTTCTGGGAACTCCACAGGCATCCTCCTGTAGGCAGGTGCAGTCCATCACTGCGCAAGCCTTGACGTGGATTTCCCTTTGAAATGCAGGTTCGGTTGCTGCCTGCGGTTTAAGGCAGAATGGTGAATTCAAAGAGCAGTTTAATCTTGCACTAATGTACTCTTCACAATGCAGATGAGAATTCACACCTGCTCGACCAACAGGGCATTGGCTGTAATACTGTGCACACGCCAAGTCTGCTCCTCGTGCATAAGAGTGTGCTGTGGTACAGAGCAGGACACTGCACCATATTGGTAATGTAACTCCTGGTGTTACATGCTAAGCATTTTCAGAGAAATGTGCTTCAACATCACTCCTAAGACATAAAAAATATAAAATTGCTGAATTAGATCATAAATAAAAAGCTAAATAAGATCTGTACCTAACCAAATAGGTAATTACATCGAAACAGGGTGTTGGTTGAGTGAGACAAAAATGCCTGCCCCGGGTGTCTAAATATATGCACATTTCAAAAGGTAAATCACCTTTGTTCTGTGCGCTGTTACGCCACCGCCAGTGGAAAGCATTTTTTTTCTGGAGAATAATTAAACAATGTTATTGCTGTTCTACGAGGCACAGCATCAATCTGGAGTTCTTGCGTTATGGAGGACAGGAGGTAAGTCACCAAGAACGCAGCATTATTAGTGGCATATTGCATGAGTCGGTATAATCCTGAATGCTGCCGGTGGCATCTCTTGCTGTTATCGCTTCTTTTAGTCTCTTAGGTTGTCTTTACGGAACGTGTCCAACAGTGTGTGTACGAATATCCTCTGTTCAGCCTGTCCTTGGTGCTACCCGATAAATCTCAGCATTATCAAATATTCCTTAGTTACATAATGATGATCTGCCCTGAATATATACCAGAGGTTCCAATTACACTGCGAAAGTCAAAATACTAGTCTGTTGAAGGCTCAAGACATTTTATACCAGTGCCACCTATAATAAAGCACATTAGCTAAACTTAGAAAATAATTATTAGATGAAGCAAAAAGGTGTTGAAATATTCATAGACAAATGGCAACGATGTTATGCCATAGGCAGATGATCCCAGAAAAAGGGCAAATAAAGATGCAATGAATCATTAAATAGTCCTCAACAAAAGAATACAGTTTCTTATACTAAGATCTCCTCAATAACACACGAATTTCACATGTATAGTGTGGTATAAAATGAAGCCTAGTTCCCTGGTGCTGATTTATTATCCTTTAATCGACCAGCTAATAGTCTAACTCTAACTGGCACCAGGGATTCAATTCACAACATTCTTTTCTCAGCTTGGAACGCGAGCGCTCCTTAAGGTTCCAAGTATGACATATAGCAGTAGAGAAAGGTTGTTAATAATGTATCTTGAGGGGTCCAAATTTGTAGGTAAAGTATCCTGAGGGGTCCTGGCCACCTGCTCTGATTGTTGCATTGGTTCATTGTTTAACTTGTGAACACTTTATTTTACATTGATACATTTGCTTGTAATTTAGTTTCTCACGTTTTGTTTCACTTTTTTTCTTTCTGAGTAGGTGCAACAGGTTTTGTAGGTCAGACTACCAGGAGTCACGAAGCTCCAGTTCTATTTTTCCTTTCCCACCTTTTGAAGGATTTCATTCTTTACTTTTATCTTCAACTGACTGGATAATGGGTGCACCCCCTGCACTCAGCTGACGTGTCAACGAGTTATTAGTCAGATGGCAGAGTAGAAGTGAAGCCATGCAATGCACCACCACTGATAGTGTCTTCATGCAGTGCCTACCACTAGAACCTCTAGTCCATTATCAATCCACCTGGCTTACACACTAGAAAAAATTCTTCTGCTTACCTGGAATGATGCAGCCAACCTTAACTGCAAGGATTATTTTTCTCTTCCAAACTGAGGGGGTCATTATGACCCAGGCGGTAGGTGGAATTGTGGCAGTAGTACCGCCAACAGGCTGGCGGTACATACCACCACATTATGACATTGGCGGGTTGGTTGCAGCCAACCTGCCAATTTACCATTCCTGCCACCATGGCGGTAGCACCCACGGGGCCAGAGATACCAATCTCCAGCCCGGTGGTCGCTATTGTACTGCTGGGGGCATTTTGAGCCTTCCTACCGCCCTGGTTTTCATGGCGTTAGCAACGCTACGAAAACCATGGTGGTATGCCCTACCAGTGACAGGGAATTCTTTCCCTGTCACTGGTAGGGGGCTCACCCACCCCCCAAACACTCCCTAGATGCCCCCCACACCCTCCCTCCATCCACCTTCTCCCCTTCTGATCCCCCACCCCCATACATGCACACACTCGCAGACACGCACCACGCATACACCCACTCACTCACACTGATGTACACGCATTAATTCATGCAGACATCCATTCATGGTCGCACACATCTGTACACACATTCACACTGACTTGCAGACATGCATTCACATTTCCATTCTTACATGCATTCACACACATGTATTCACCCACGCAAACAACACTACACACACACACACATGCATTCATGCATACGTTCATGCATTCATGCACACAACCACACACACACACACACACACACACACACAACACCCCACACCCCCGTCCCCTGTCGGAAGCCGAACTTACCTGCACCCAGGCAGTCTTCAGGCAGAGAATGGGATAGGGTGCTGCTACTGCCAGCATCACTCGCCAGCAGAACACTGCCAGGCTGTATCATGAGTCATGATACGGCTGGCGGCAGTCTACTGGCGTGGCAGTGCTGGTGGTGGCAACACCACATTACCACCATCCGCCAGTATGGACACGGACGGATTTTCGCCCTTCTTCTGGCAGAAATCCAGCTGTGGCCATAATCTGGCGAAGGGATGGTAGCCGTGGTGATGATCTTTTGGCGGCCGTCACCGCGGCTGTAGGCGGTTTATACCGCCAATGTCTTAATCGGCACTCAATGCAATGTAACTTTGAGCAGTAGGTCAGAGATTTTAGAACTTACAGTGCACTACCACAACACAAAGTAAAAAATCACACTGTCACTTATTTCACAAAAACAACATGGAAACGTGTTTTTCGGTGACACATCTGGGCCCCCCACACCCTCCCTCCATCCACCTTCTCCCCTTCTGACCCCCCACCCCCATACATGCACACACTCGCAGACACGCACCACGCATACACCCACTCACTCACACTGGTGTACACGCATTAATTCATGCAGACATCCATTCATGGTCGCACACATCTGTACACACATTCACACTGACTTGCAGACATGCATTCACATTTCCATTCTTACATGCATTCACACACATGTATTCACCCACGCAAACAACACTACACACACACACACATGCATTCATGCATACGTTCATGCATTCATGCACACAACCACACACACACACACACACACACACACACACACAACACCCCACACCCCCGTCCCCTGTCGGAAGCCGAACTTACCTGCACCCAGGCAGTCTTCAGGCAGAGAATGGGATAGGGTGCTGCTACTGCCAGCATCACTCGCCAGCAGAACACTGCCAGGCTGTATCATGAGTCATGATACGGCTGGCGGCAGTCTACTGGCGTGGCAGTGCTGGTGGTGGCAACACCACATTACCACCATCCGCCAGTATGGACACGGACGGATTTTCGCCCTTCTTCTGGCAGAAATCCAGCTGTGGCCATAATCTGGCGAAGGGATGGTAGCCGTGGTGATGATCTTTTGGCGGCCGTCACCGCGGCTGTAGGCGGTTTATACCGCCAATGTCTTAATCGGCACTCAATGCAATGTAACTTTGAGCAGTAGGTCAGAGATTTTAGAACTTACAGTGCACTACCACAACACAAAGTAAAAAATCACACTGTCACTTATTTCACAAAAACAACATGGAAACGTGTTTTTCGGTGACACATCTGGGCCCGACATTAGTTTTAGAGTTACTCGGGATTTTATAATTGCATACAAACATAGAACGACCAAAAAGATTGGTAGTTTAGCTATAATTCACAGTGTCATGTACCTAATTACCATTATTAAGGCAGATCTAATGTAATTTTCAGACGTTCTGATTCATCATACCATTAGTTTTTCAGGTGCTTTTATTAATTCTCTCCTAAACCTGCAACTGGTTTTGGCATTCATGTATCAGAATTTATTGTTTTTTTTGTGATGAAGACTGATAATTTTACTGACTGGAAAGCTAATATTTGGGTAGGAGCCCAGAAACGAACTGGACATGGCTGTCGATTCACCAAAATGCCAGGGGTAGCTGAAGTGACATCACATAACCTTTAATCTTAATGATGTCACAGGTAGTGACATCATATGCCTCTTTACCATGTACTTTTCCAGGACAGCATGTCAGACTACCCTATCATCACTCTTGCACTCTCTTACACCCCCTTACACTCATTCATTCTCCATCACTTGCATTCACTTTTAATCTCACTTAAATCTACTCATTGTTGCTACCACTAAGGCACAGGTTTGCTAGTCCTTTGCACCACGTTGGTGCAAACCCAGTACAATGCGTTACGGTGAGATTTACTATTAAACACAAAACCTGATTTGTATTGAATAGTATTTTAAAGTAATGAAAAAATGTTCTATGCACTACTTTGCTTTATTTTAGGACAAATGGCCATTCCACAGGTGGTGATTGGGCATTTCTATGCAACCAATATGAGTTTTAAAAGCTAGCAGGTGGACCCTTTAACCCCAACAAATCACAATGTGTCTAATAACAGTGGTTTACTCAGGAGAACCCTGATCAACCCATCAAAAACCATGATACACCTATGGGATTCAATACAAATCGCTATCTATTTACATTGGTAGAGATGAATTTGTGCCAAAATCTTACAAATCCTCTAGACAGGAATAATGAGGAGAAATTGTACAGCACACATATAAAGTGGGAAAAGCATTAAAGAATGTATTTGTTCTAATTGAAAGAGACCCCTTCTAGTACAAATCCTAAGCATCAGAGAATACACACATCCTTGACCTGGCGCAAGGGTGTGTGCAAAGGAGCATGGCCGTCAAAAGTGTGCTAGCGCCGGGGAGAAAAAAAAAAGCACCATATCTAAACAGATATGGTGCATTATTTTGCTCTCACTTTGATGCAAGGCAGTGCAGCATCTTTTCTGCAGTATTGCCTTGTGTCAAAGAAAGATAAATATCGGCCTCAAACTCACACAATCAAATTGTCACTGATTCTCACTCACATTTACTCACACACACATGCTTACACAAAGACACATTCTCACGCATACACACAGACTCTCCTTCACATGAACACACGTTTATCCCCAAGCAGACACACAATAAACATTTAAAATATTTTTTACTAACCACAGGTACCCCACAGGTCCTATTCTAGCAAAGTCTTCTCCATTTTTTAATAACAGTAATAGTGCACAATAGAACATTATTCACCATTTGTATAAATAAAAACTGTCTGGAACTATAGAATGCAGAGTCGTCCCTGTCTTCGTGGCATCGATTTTGTCACCTAAAAGGCTAGTGGCCACAAAGGCAGTGCCAGAGGTCGCATGGGGGCAAGCCATGGGTCGCAGATGAGACCCCTGGGTACCCTTAATGATGTTCACGGAACCGGAAATCCACGCATGTGTTCATTCTTTGACCTCCTTGGCGCTGAAGCTGCTGATCGATGTCCTGACCTACACAAATTAATTCTACTGTTACATGTTCAATTTTCCTCTCTTCTGCCTGTAGCCGTATGCATACTTTTGCTATAGCTTTTGAGCATAACAATTCCGCAACTTCCAATAAAATCAAAGCAAATAGCATTAACACTGTTTTCCTAGTATTGTCTGTCATTGCCCAGTCAGCTCTGATCATGGGACTTAGACCTATATTTATACTTTTTTAGCGCCGCATTTGCGTCACTTTTTGACGCAAAAGCGGCGCAAACAATTGTATTTTGTAAGTTGCACCGCTTTTGCGTCAAAAAGTGACGCAAATGCGGCGCTAAAAAAGTATAAATATAGGCATAACCTTGCCTTTACCTGCCCTTGTGGCGACGTTGATCATAATGGTCCTAATTACTGCTCTTTGACGTTATCCATTCTCAATTTTGTGGTCTCTCTGAAACGGACAGTCCGCATCGGATGGTCACCTGCTTTTTCTTGGTTCACTGAATCTCTTAATGATGCTGCATGTCACTGTAAAACATCAGAACGACTGCCCCGCAGCAAAATCTATTTACTTTAAAGCCAGTAACACCTACAGTAAAGATATACACGAAAATAGCCAGAACTGTGAAAAACAACTCGGTTCATACCTCCACCCAGAAAACGTCTAAATGACTGAAAGAGTTATTTGAACATGTGACTCTTATTATTCCAAGAAAAGAGTTGTGTAATTATCTTTCCATTGTTTTCAGAAGAGTATAAGAAAATCCGGCCCCTTTCGTTTCCATTGCAAGCCCAAGTGCGGGAGACTTTGTGCAAGCAATCACTACGCTGCTCAGCTCTTTACAGAATTTGTCCTGCTTTCCATTTCTACGACTCCACCTATTTCATCCTTTAAATATGGTTAGCCTTTACATGCATGTTCTTCTCACATTCTGGTTAAAGTAATGAATATAATGTCTCTCCTTCTCACAGATTTTTGCAGATTGTTCTTTTCTTTCTGCAATCATTCGTCATTCTGCAATCTTAGAAGTAGCATTATCCCTTCGTCCCGCCCGCTGTGATGATTCAGAGTGAGGCCTCGGTGCCTTAAATCACAATCTTCCCAAAGCATAACATTCCCTCCCCACTCCATACCTCTTGATCCATTTTTGTGTTACTTCAGTTAGGCAGGCGCAGTGTGCATGCTCCAGCGAAATATGGCGACTCCTTCCTTGCCGCGTGGTGCCGGCAGAGTTGCGAGGCTGCGCAGACCTGTTTCCGAATTCTAGACTTCCTTGTGGCCTACGGCACAACCAGACAGTGGAGCCCTTTCCTGCGGTTTCAGTATGGGCTGGTAGTGGGTCAGGTGAGTGCAAGAGGACGTCTCTGCTAGCTGTGCAGTTGCTTCTCATCGTCCTCCCTTCATCCTTTTGTTGAACCCACATGTGTTGGAGGTCTACTGTACTTGCCTTCGGCCAGATGGGGGTTGTGGCATGGTTGCAGGAAGTCAGCGGCTGCTCGACTTTCAAAGGTGGGCTGTGTTGCTGCTTCTCAGTGGCACCTCCTGGTTTCTTAATTGCCGTTTGGCTTGTTTTATCACTAGGTCGCTGTTACACCTGGCATCCTTGGCGTGGTCTCCCCTTCCTTTTTTGCCTCTGTTTCTCATGTTTTGACTGTGTGCTGGACTCTATTTTTGCTGTTTTTGGCACTCTGGGCACTTTTCAACTGCTAACCAGTGCTCCCATGTAAAATGTATGCGTAATTGTCTTTTCCAGGATTGGTATATTTGATTTACTAGTAAGTCCCAAATGAAGTGCACTAGAAGTACACAGGGCCTGTAAATCGTATGCTACTAGTGAGCCTGCAGCACTGGTTGTGCCACCCACATGAGTAGCCCTGTAAACATGGCTCAGACCTGCCACTGCAGTGTCTGTGTGTACAGTTTTAACCTGATAATTCGACCTGGCAAGTGTACCCACTTCCCTTTTTATACATGTAAGGCATCCCTAAGGTAGGCCCTAGGTAGCCCCTTGGGCAGGGCACAGTGTATGTTAAAGGTGGGACATGTACTGATGTATTTTACATGTCCTAACAGTGAAATACTGCCAAATTCCGTTTTCACTGCTGCAAGGCCTACCTCTCTCATAGTTTAACATGGGGGCGGCCTTTAAGTATCTTTTAAGTGCAGTTTCCCTTTGGGAATAGATAGAAATTAGGAGTTTGGTGTCTCTGAACTCACAATTTAAACATACATCTTTGGTAAAGTTGTTTTTTGATTTGTCAGTTTAAAAATGCCACTTTTAGAAAGTGGGCATTTTCTTGCTTAAACCATTCTGTGACTCTGCCTGCTTGCGTATTCCCTGTCTGGGTTAGACTGACAGTTAGGCTGTTTGTGAATACCCTCTAGACAGTGACACAAAGGGAGCTGGGGTGGAGTCTGCATATCCTGATGGGTGGTCTGAGGGAGAGTGGAGGGGAGAGTGGTCACTTACACCTGAATGGGCTGTGCCTGCCCTCACACAATTCAGTCTCCAACTCCCTGGTGTGAGTCTGGGCAAGGCAGGACTTTGTGAACAACAGAAACTTTTGTTTGAAGTTTGCCTACTTCAAAGGCAGAAAGGGATACAAGTAGTGGACCCCAAACCCCAGATTTTTAGATTACTTCTGGGATCAAGAAAAGCCTTTGCCAAGGAAAAGAGCTGGAGGAGAAGTACTGCCCCTTTGCCTGTGACTGTGCTTTGCTGGGTTGGTCTGCAGTTGTGGCTTCTTCCGGAAAGAGGACAAAGACTGGACTTTGTGGTATATTCCTGCTTGTGAAGAATTTCCAAGGGCTTGGATTGAGCTTGCCTCCTGTTTTAAAGTCTCAGGCTCATCAAAGACTTCCTCTGCCAGTACCTGGAATCTCTGCTGAGACTCATGCTCTGCCAAGTGGTGCCCTGTCCAGTCTCTGGGCCCTTGAGTGGTGAAGTTGGCAGAACAAGGACTGAAATCCATGCACGAACACCACAGAGGGACAATTTAGACGCACCACCTGCAACGCTTGTGGCTGCTGATAACGACACAAACACCATGCAGCCCGGTTTTCCAACACCGTACGGCCAGATTTCTCATTCATCATCCCTAAGGTGCCCTTCCCGAAATCGACGCACCTCTCGCTTGCGGAAGAGAAAAACCATGCATTGATGACCCAACTGGAGAAAAGACGACACACAGCCTCACTTGTGAGTTAGAAATCAACGCTCGCCTGTGCCGCTTTATTTTTGATGCAAACTAGGTACTTGTGTAAAATCGACATTTCAATTGTTTTCTATGGAGTAAGGCTTTTTGGGCCATATTTATACTTTTTGACGCAAAACTGCGCTAACGCAGTTTTGCGTCAAAAAAATTAGCGCCGGCTAACGCCATTCTGAAGCGCCATGCAGGCGCCGTATTTAATCAATGACGTTAGCCGGCGTTAGCTGCCGGCGCTGCCTGGTGTGCGTGGAAAAAAACGACGTACACCAGGCAGCGCCGGCGTAGGGGGATATGGAGCTTGGGCGCCAAAAAATGGGGCAAGTCAGGCTGAGGCAAATTTTTCACCTCAACCCGATTTGCGCCATTTTTTTCGACTCCCAACCCCCATAGAAATGACTCCTGTCTTAGCAAAGACAGGAGTCATGCCCCCTTGCCCAATGGCCATGCCCAGGGGACTTCTGTCCCCTGGGCATGGTCATTGGGCATAGTGGCATGTAGGGGGGCACAAATCAGGCCCCCCTATGCCACAAAAAAAAAAAATAATACTTACAAGAACTTACCTTAATGTCCCTGGGATGGGTCCCTCCAGCCTTGGGTGTCCTCCTGGGGTGGGCAAGGGTGACAGGGGGTGTCCCTGGGGGCATGGGAGGGCACCTCTGGGCTCCTTCCAAGCCCACAGGTCCCTTAACGCCTGCCTTGTCCAGGCGCAAAAAAACGGCGCAAAAGCGGCCGTACGTCCTTTTTTTTGACCCACCCACTCCCGGGTGTGAATTTTGCCCGGGAGTGTAAATACTGCGCACATGCCTCGGAGTCAATTTTTTAGACGGGAACGCCTACCTTGCATATCATTAACGCAAAGTAGGTGTCCACGCAAAAAAATGACGCAAACTCCATGGACTTTGGCGCTAGATGCGTCTAACGCCAAAGTATAAACATGGAGTTAGTTTTGCGTCGGAATTGCGTAAAAAAAAACGACGCAATTCCGGCGCAAACAGAGTATAAATATGCCCCTTATTCTTCTGACAATTCATATCTTGACTTGTGTATGTTGGATTTTCGTCATTTTGGTCTTGTTTGTTTGATAAATATGCCCTATTTTCATAAACTGTGGTGTCCATTTTGTAGTGTTTTCACTGTATTACTGTGTGTGTTGGTAGAAATACTTTACACTTTGCCTTTGAGATAAGCCTGACTGCTTGTGCCAAGCTACCAAGGTGGTGAGCAGTAGTTATCTAAGTGTTTATCCCCATTGGCTTGACTAGAGAGAGGGTCCCGCTTGGACAGAGTGCAAACTGACTGCCAACCAGAGACCCAATTTCTAACAGTCACATAGCCCCGTGTGAGAGCGAACAGCTTGATCCTGGGCCTGGACATGTTGCTCTGTGCCTCTCTGCTCCTGCTTGTGGTGCAGCAGGTGATGGAGGCTACTGAACTGCTATGTGCCTTTGGTGGCTGCAAATGTCGGTAAATGTGTTTGACCTGCCCTGTGGTGCTGCTCTTCTAAATTTTTCTGCCTGGCAAGTATGGTGGTGGAGGGGGCAGGTGGGGTAATCCCGTGGGCAGTTCAGCACCTGCAGAGGTCCTTGTTGTATGCACCTTTTGTCAGACAGTTTTTTCTTGGCGCTGCTGTGGAATTTGTCCTGCAGTACACGTGTGAATGGATTGGGTTAAGCCTACATGCAGCTTTGTGCTATGGCTCTCCAATGCCTGTGCATGTTTTTGGCATCCTATTCCGAGTTACTACTTGCACAATGGCTGGTTGAATTGCTCCTGTTTGGTGGTATTCTGTCAGATGCTTCTGCTCTTCTGTATGTGGTAGGTGGTTTTTGGCTCCTTTCCTTGGCTCAGCATCTGAATTGCTGTCCCTGCGGGCCAGGAGCAACTTTTTACAGATGTGCTCACAGCTGTGCCCAGACCACTGTGTTTCAGTGATGCCTGGTTCTGCCCTCTTTGTTTGGTTTCCCAGTGGTTGTGATCCTGCACTTCCTGTTGCACTTTGTTATTGCAATTTGCACCTGTTACAGCACTTCCTGCAGGGACGTTTGCTTTCTGGACATCGACTATGAGTTGTTTTTCATCTGCTTGCCTTGAGGCCGAGGAATGTTCCTGCTTGCAGTGTGGTGGGATGTGGTGCAAGATTTTAGCTTTCCTCGGGGTGCTGCGCACCTGTGGAGGCTGCATGGTCTTAGAGTCATTATCTCATTTCTGCATGTTCTGTATGGCTTGTGCAGCGGTGGTGCAGGCTTATGATGACTGTCCCCATGGGCGGCTTTGTCCCTGTCCAAGTCATTTTTGTTTTGGCTTATTGATGGGGGTTCTGACGGTCCCTTACATCTATGTGGTCTTTTGGCCCATGTTTTCTGACACTGATATGTAGGTCATTGGTGCTGGTTCGCAGAGGCTCGGACCTGCGGTGGAAGTCAGATCTATTTATTTCTATGGTGTTCTGTTTCTCTTTGACAAGGGACTTCTTCTGGTTTATACTGCACATATATGCTGATAGAGTTAGGGCAGGTGCGGTGCGCATGCTCCTTTCCTTTTGCAGCTTCCTTCTCGCTACGTGATGCTGGCAAGCCTGGGGGCGGCATGTCCTGTTTGTCTGCATAAGGCGCTGCAGATTCTGACATGGTTCCATTGCTCTGCTTTTCCCGGCCGGGTGTCTGGGGTGCCTTTCTCCGGCTAGGGTAGTTATGGTGTTCCAGCAACACCTTGTCCCTATTGTGTGTTGAGGCCACAGTTGTCCAGTCACTTGGATTTCTTCTGGTCTGTCTCTCCAGCCCCTTGGCTACTCAGGGGGATTCCTGCCTCCCAGATTATCCTTGCTTCTCTTTCCACTGATGTCATCAGGAGGGGTTGATTGTTGGTTCTGTTGGCCTGCTATGCTGCCCTCCGTTTCCGTCTTTCAGTTCTTGCCCTCCTGTACTGCCAAGTTGAGGGATTCAATCTCCAGTTGTGCACTTTCCACACTTCCAATTTCTGGTACTTTTGTTCTCTGCTGTATTTATATTGGCGCTCCTCATGGCTGTTTTTCAAGAAGTCACCTGTGGCCTAGTGGTTATGGTCTCAGATGATCACACTGTTGGTTGAGGGTTTCAGTCTCGGTGTGTCAGTGATCTTTTCCCTCCTTTTCACCCTACTGCCTGTTTGGTAGAGGGAGAGTTTTTCCCCTAGACTTGCTTTGATGTGTTGTAAACAATGGCTCTTCTGTTGTTTCAGACTTTTATGGCCTGTGACGTCGTCATGACTGGCTCATCCTGCTAGTATGGCTTTGCGGTTTTATGACTGCACTCAGTCTTCTGGAGGCATAGGTTCCCATTCACTTCCTCCCTGCTACCGGAGTTCTGTTGCTAGCTGTGGGGCCTCCAAGTGTTACCTCTAGGATCTGATGTTTGGTCTGTTCCACATGGGTGACCTATGTCTTCGCATCACTGTGGGCTCTCTTCATCTGCAGGGGGTTTCCTCCATCCCTTTCTGGTCATCTGTTTGGTCCGGGGGCATCTCTTCTCTGGCCATGGTTTTTGGAAGCAACAGTGCTGGCTGTTATACCCATTCTGGATGCCTTGAGGAAACGGTGTCAATGCCGGCCTCACAGCTGTTCATGATTTGGCTGCAGAGTCTCTCTCTTCTTCTGTGCATGCGTCCGGGAGCTTCACTGCCTGGCCTTCCTCTGGCCTTCCTCTGGTCTCCTCTGGGAGACATTGTGGGCTTGGTGTATTCACCTCCAATTGCTTCTTATTTCTGTGTCTCTTCCTCTGGTGCTTGCCATTCTTCTGATTGGGTTCCACTTGGGTTGAGTCCTGCCACTCTTCCTGTGTTATGGGCGACTGAGACTTTCATTCTCCTTGAAGAGGTTTGGCAGATGGTCATGGTCTGGCTTCTTGGCTTTTTCAGGGCCTGTCTACCCTACTACCGGTTCCCCAGCTGGTGAGTCCATCTTAGGCTCTACAGCTGATGTTGTGGGCTCCCCATCCTCCTATGTGGAACCTCTTTACTCTTTGAGCTTGCTGGCCTTGCGGGTGTTCTTTCTGGGGGTGGTCTCTTCTGCTCGCCAGTTAAACTCATTGTCTTGTCTGTTTTTCTGGAGCGGGTGTGGATCCAGTGGGTTTCATTCTGCATTGTTTGCTCATTTTGGTCCACTCTGACATTGCATGGGTAGTTTGAGGCCATGCTTCCGCTGGCCTCTTGCCTCTTAATCTGAGCTGTTTCTGGCTCCTCACAGATGGCCCGTTCTTCTCACATCTGCGTTTAATTGGTTTAGTAACACTGACCCATTTTTACTGAGTTCAGGTAAAAAAAAAAAACCTGCACAGAAGCACACCCGTTGAAATGGAAGGAGGTTTGCACATGGGTTGTTAACACAAGTACAGTCTAGTCTTCATTGGCCCTCTAATACAGGAGAGGGGACATTAAATAATCTCCCAAACAGCCCATAGCCTGGTATACGTCTCCTACAAATCAAGTTGGATTGTGTATCTGGTCAACATAGGGACTCAGTCCACCTATATCATCAGGAAATGTAGAGACAGTAGAGACAGTCCCTACATTGCTCACAGTGCCCCATCTGAACCCCTAAACATCCCAGGCTACGAGATGGTATGGGCATCCTCAAACATGACTACTCAGATTCTTAAGGAAGTCATGGAAACAGATCTACCCTTTCATTGTCACACTGTGTACCCAAGATGAGACATAAGAAGGATGTGAAAATGTTGTTTCAAACATTTATTGCAACAACTGTATTCTTGTGTAAAAAAAACTTGAGCTAAAATTTGTAGGCAAACAAGATGCAGTGCAGCATTGTAATCAACATTAAGAAAATTGTAAAAAAATAAACAATTCAACTATGATGATGTCATTATGTTGGTACACAACTATCTGTTATTAACTACACTATCAAGAGCATAGCACGATACCCTCTGCCAGAGCAATTGGGCTAGCCTAATCCCCCATTCCTGGGTAAGATGTACCAGGAAGCCAATAAGTTCGTCAGGTGTAGTGCAGGCTATTGTTCTTTGTAGGGTAGAGGTCAAAGTCAGTAAGGTTGCATCTCGGCCACAGTCCACCACGTCCAGGATAATACTAACAGAGGTGTTCCTCTGCTGAATGTGGTATAGCTGTATTTCTTATAATACAAGCACAGTTTGTGTTGCACCATGTCAGAGGTGCAGGGCCAATGCAATGATATGTTTGCAAGTGAAGACCTGTCTCCATGGAAAATCACGGTACTAGGGCATCGCGGTCTGTGTGCCTAGCCTTAGACAGACTCTGTACAGACTGGGTGGCAGCAATGCTTACAAGAACAGGCTGCATGTACAGTGATTTCCTAGTACATTATCACATGAGAGAAAAGTCACGAAAAAGGTCTCCACCAGAAAAGAAATGCTAAGTTAAAATGTGCATTCTAAAATGAAGGCACTAAGCAGGCCCTGTCTCACCCCAGCCTGTCCTACCCTCTGATACCCATCCAATTCAACCCCTCACCTCAAAAACTGCATATGTCCCACTGTTCCCATTTATCACCTGCTTAACCCCTTCGCTGCCAGGCCTTTTCCCCCTCCTGTGCCAGGCCTTTTTTTGCCTGTTTGGGGCAGTTCGCGCTTAGGCCCTCATAACTTTAAGCTACCCAAGCCAAATTTGCGTCCTTTTTTTTCCAACATCCTAGGGATTCTAGAGGTACCCAGACTTTGTGGGTTCCCCTGAAGGAGGCCAAGAAATTAGCCAAAATACAGTGAAAATTTCGTTTTTTTCAAAAAAATGGGAAAAAGTGGCTGCAGAAGAAGGCTTGTGGTTTTTCCCCTGAAAATGGCATCAACAAAGGGTTTGCGGTGCTAAACTCAGCAGCTTCCCAGCTTTCAGGAACAGGCAGATTGGAATCAGAAAACCCAACTTTTCAACACAATTTTGGCATTTTACTGGGACATACCCCATTTTTGCAATTTTTTGTGCTTTTAGCCTCCTTCCAGTCAGTGACAGAAATGGGCATGAAACCAATGCTGGATCCCAGAAACCTAAACATTTCTGAAAAGTAGACAAAATTCTGAATTCAGCAAGGGGTCATTTGTGTGGATCCTACAAGGGTTTCCTACAGAAAATAACAACTGATTTTTTTTTAAATTGAAATTGAGGTGAAAAAAACATCAATTTTTCTCTACGTTTTACTCTTTAACTTTTCCCTGCAATATCAGATTATCAAAAGCAATATACCGTTACGTCTGCTGGACTCCTCTGGTTGCGGGGATATATAGGGCTTGTAGGTTCATCAAGAACCATAGGTACCCAGAGCCAATAAATGAGCTGCACCCTGCAGTGCGTTTTCATTCTATACCGGGTATACAGCAATTCATTTGCTGAAATATAAAGAGTAAAAAATTGCTATCAAGAAAACCTTTGCATTTCCAAAAAGGGCACAAGATAAGGTGCTGAGGAGCAGTGGTTATTTGCACATCTCTGAATTCCGGTGTGACCACACTAGCATGTGAATTTCAGGGCATTTCTCAAATAGATGTCTTTTATACACACTCTCCTATATTTGGAAGGAAAAAATGTAGAGAAAGACAAGGGGCAATAACACTTGTTTTGCTAATATATGTTCCCCCAAGTCTCCCGATAAAAATGATACCTCACTTGTGTGGGTAGGCCTAGCGCCCGCGACAGGAAACGCCCCAAAACGCAACGTGGACACATCCTATTGTTTTTTAAAGGAAACAGAGGTGTTTTTTGCAAAGTGCCTACCTGTAGATTTTGGCCTCTAGCTCAGCCGGCACCTCGGGAAACCCACCAAAACTGTGCTTTTTTGAAAACTAGAGACCTAGGGGAATCCAAGATGGGGTGACTTGTAGGGCTCTGACCAGGTTCTGTTACCCAGAATCCTTTGCAAACCTCAACATTTGGCTAAAAAAACACATGTTCCTCATATTTCTGTGGCGGAAAGTTCTGGAATCTGAGAGGAGGCACAAATTTCCTTCCACCCAGCGTTCCCCCAAGTCTCCCTATAAAAATGATACCTCACATGTGTGGGTAGGTCTAGCGCCCGCGACAGGAAATGCCCCAAAGCGCAACGTAGACGCATCCAATTTTTTTAAAGAAAACAGTGCCTACCTGTGGATTTTGGCCTGTAGCTCAGCCGGCACCTGGGGAAATCTAGCAAACCAGCGCATTTTTGAAAACTAGAAATCCAGGGGAATCCAATATGGGGTGACTTGTGGGGCTTTGACCAGGTTTTGTTACCCAGAATCCTTTGCAAACCTCAAAATTTGGCTAAAAAAACACATTTTCCTCACATTTTGGTGACAGAAAGTTCTGGAATCTGAGAGGAGCCACAAATTTCCTTCCACCCAGCGTTCCCCTAAGTCTCTCGATAAAAGTGGTACCTCACTTCTGTGTGTAGGCATAGCGCCCACGAAAGGAAATGGCCCAAAACACAACGTGGACACAACATATTTTTTCACAGAAAACAGAGGTGTTTTTTGCAAAGTGCCTACCTGTGGATTTTGGCCTCTAGCTCAGCCGGACCCAGGGGGGGCAGAAATGGCCTAAAATAAATTTGCCCCCCCAACCCCCCCCCACCCGGGAGCGACCCTTGCCTACGGGGTCGCTCCCCCTGCGTACATTGGCGCCAAAAAACAAATCCCTGGTGCCTAGTGGTTTCTGCCCCCTTGGGGGCAGATTGATCTAAAATTGGCCAATCTGCCCCCAAGGGGGGCAGAAATGGTCTAAATACAATTTGCCCCCCAGGGCAGTGACCCTTGCCTGATGGGTCGCTCCCCATCTCTAAAAAAACAAACAAACAAAAAAAAAACACAAAACAAAATTGTGCCCTGGCGCCTAGAGGTTGCTGCCCCCCCCCAGGGGCAGATTGGCCTAATAATAGGTCCGATCTGCCCTGGGGGGGGCAGAAATGGCCTAAAATAAATTTGCCCCCCAACCCTCCCCACCCGGGAGCGACCCTTGCCTACGGGGTCGCTCCCCCTGCGTGACTTTGGAGCCAAAAAACAAATCCCTTGTGCCTAGTGGTTTCTGCCCCCCTGGGGGCAGATTGACCTAAAATCGGCCAATCTGCCCCCAAGGGGGGCCGAAATAGTCTAAATTCAATTTGCCCCCCAGGGCAGCGACCCTTGCCTGATGGGTCGCTCCCCATCTCTAAAAAAACAAACAAACAAACAAAAAAACAAAAATTGCCCTGGCGCTTAGAGGTTTCTGCCTTATAATAGGCCGATCTGCCCCCGGGGGGGCAGAAATAGCCTAAAATAATTTCGCCCCCCCCCGGGAGCGACCCTTGCTTAAGGGGTCGCTCCCCTTGCGTGAAATTCACGCAAAGAAAAAACTCCCTGGTGTCTAGTGGTTTCTGCCCCCCTTGGAGGCAGATTGGCCTCATCAAAATAGGCCAATCTGCCCCCAAGGGGGGCAGAAATGGCCTAAATAAAATTTGCCCCCTAGGGGAGCGACCCTTGCCTAAGGGGTCGCTCCCCACCTAAAAAAAAAAAAAAAAAAAATGATCCCTGGTGCCTAGAGGTTTCTGCCCCCCCCGGGGGCAAATCGGCCTAATAATAGGCCGATCTATCCCAGGGGGGGCAGAAAAGGCCTTCCCGAAAAATGCCCCCCCTTGGGAGCGACCCTTGCCCAAGGGGTCGCTCCCTTATGTAAATTTCTGGGAAAAAAAAATCCCTGATGTCTAGTGGGGTTTCAAAAGCCTGGGAGAAACTTCAAAGGGAAGGAAATACATTTCCTTCCCTTTGAAGCCCCTCCGGGCCTCCCCAAGTGATTGAAAGAGAAATGCTTTGCATTTCTCTTTCAATCGCGCTGGAAGCAGAGCTTCCAGCGCGATGGGGGAGGCCCCTGTGACTAATCAGCGCACGCTCGCGCGCTGATGTCACAGGGGGGGTGGGGGGGTCGGGGTGGAAGGGGAAGGTCTCCCCCTTCCATCCCCGCCTTTGGGGGGGAGGGGGTGCACAGGGGGGGCGCCTAGTCCAAGGCACAGAACTGGTTAAAAAGCGGGTGGTAAATTGGAAAGGAACTGCCTTTGAAATTAGAGATAACGGCTTGGCAAAGGAAAAGGTAATTCAGGGACCACAGAGGTATTCCCCAAACCAGGGACAATATCTCATAATTACATTGTACAGGGATGCAATTACAATCCAGAATATTTTACTTCTGACCCAGTAATTCCAGCACCCCTAAACTCTGCCCCTTGTAGTCACGACATCTGTTTCAGTCATTTCTGTGGTCCTTTCTATTTGGTGAAGCACTTCAAGAGCTGTGTTTTATTATACATTTTGATGTCCTAGTCTTCCTCTCTATTCACTCTTTCAGTTTTTAAGAATCTTCTGTGTGGCTGGTTCTTTACTGAACACCACCCATCTTCCTTGAACAAGACTTATCAACTACATCCTTTTATCATTGCATAGACTATCTCTGGATCTTTCAGGTAATCCAGTGGCAACTCTTAAATGTCCATACATAAACATACCTTAAAGATATAATGTATTGCAAAGATACATCTATGTGGTGATAGTAGTGTAAGCCTAAACATATATATTATTAGCTTGTTGATATTCTGGTCCCCAATATTTTGTCAGCAATATTACAGCAACACAATTTTCCTGAAACAATATTTGGGTACAATACAACCCAATATTCTCCTCAAGATCCTCTCCTGCACTCAGAAAGAGTCATGTGATAGGAAGAAGATCAGAGCAAGAGAGAGGCAATTGGGCCCTGAAGGAGTAGGACAGCTGCTGGGTTAGGTCTGTGTTGAGAGAGAGTAGGGCTATGCAATCACAGTACCATTAAGCATTTAGGCGGTCATTCTGACCCTGGCGGTCAAAGACCGCCAGGGCGGAGGACCGCGGGAGCACCGCCGACAGGCCGGCGGTGCTCCAATGGGGATTCCGACCGCGGCGGTAAAGCCGCGGTCGGACCGGCAACACTGGCGGTCTCCCGCCAGTGTACCGCCGCCCCATTGAATCCTCCAAGGCGGCGCAGCTTGCTGCGCCGCCGAGGGGATTCTGACCCCCCCTACCGCCATCCAGATCCCGGCGGTCCGACCGCCGGGAACCGGATGGCGGTAGGGGGTGTCGCGGGGCCCCTGGGGGCCCCTGCAGTGCCCATGCCACTGGCATGGGCATTGCAGGGGCCCCCGTAAGAGGGCCCCTAAATGTATTTCACTGTCTGCTGCGCAGACAGTGAAATACGCGACGGGTGCAACTGCACCCGTCGCACAGCTTCCACTCCGCCGGCTCGATTCCGATCCGGCTTCATCGTGGAAGCCTCTTTCCCGCTGGGCTGGCGGGCGGCCTGAAGGCGACCGCCCGCCAGCCCAGCGGGAAAGTCAGAATTACCGCCGCGGTCTTTCGACCGCGGAACGGTAACCTGACGGCGGGACTTTGGCGGGCGGCCTCCGCCGCCCGCCAAGGTCAGAATGAGGGCCTTAGTGTCTGTGAATGCACTGCAATGCCAAGCTGCTGCTCACATGAATAAATATATTTCTCTTATAATTACCTCAGGCCTCAAGTGCTATATGGAGTCATTAAACACACAAAAGGTGGTAAAATGAAGGCTTGCAATAAGTCTAATTACCTGCAATCTCTTGGGGAAGCATTCCAACCTAACGTTCTTTTGCCCACGATGCCAGTGGCTGAGATTAATCAAGCATTTCATTCATCACTTTGTATGCTTCAGTATGATGTTCTATGGGCCAAGTTAATTTTGACTTATCTTTTTCATGTGTCCTGTATTGTGATTTTCCTTGATTCTGTGTTACTTGATGTGCTTCTATTCCCCTGCTAATGAGTAGCTGTGAAACCTGAAAAGAATCACCCATTGTGGAAAATATATTCCTCTCTGAAAATCTGTAAACCTAAAGGCTGATCTACATTCAGGGTGAGTTTCTTTAAAAGAATTGGATGTGGGCTATGGGATGTGGTCTGTAGATTTTTCTCACAATTCATTTTGAAGCCCTTGATGATAGGTCTCTCAAAGACTCAAAGAGCCCTCAATTTGGGAGGGGTATGTACCTAGAGCTGCCACTGAAACCTGTATTCCAGATAGCATGCTTCCAGCCCTGAAACCTGATTGGTTCATTCTGGAATAAAACACTGCTGCTTGTGTGCTGATTAGCCGCAGTCTGAGAGGGTGGACCTGATCATGAAAGAGAATGTGGAAGTATATAGAATTCTTTCGGATGAGGTTTCCATCCTTACGCTGCTGTGCTACCTCAGCCAAAGTAAAAGACAGTTAAGTTGACAAGTGCTCCCCATTGGCACAGGAACCGCCAGACTCAATACGAGGGCCTTTGTGTGGGCCGGTGTAATCCAGGATTATTTGGTGAGGTCTATGGGCCATTACATGCCAGTGTGGTAAATAATAACCATTAGTTGATATAAGTAATATTAAAAGGAGTGATCTTGTGGATGTGCTGGTTGCCTGTCTCTTTGGCAGTTAACGTGTGCTGTCTACCTAGACAGAAATTCACTGTCATTGTAACCATCAACTCAGTAATGGTTAGATTGCTAATAGCACAAAAGCTCTTTGAAATATTTTTCCTCAAAAAATAAATCCTTATTTTACTGGATACAAAGTAGAGAGGCAATTTTGGAATATATTTGGTAATTACTGTTAGGCTTCTGCTGTCTCATCCATTTTATCACAAATACCCATTAAATGACCAGCAACAATTCTAAAGCCTTGAAATATGGAAATGAAAGGATCATTAGCATATCCAAAAAAAGGAAACAAATTGCTTCTCCCCCACCTACCAAATGTAAAGTGGTGGAGACATAAGAATAATTATTAACTAATATTTTGCAGGAAATATAGGCTATACATTCAAATACCGACTTCACATGTTCTAATATAAAGCACACCCAAAAAGACATTGCTTCACTCTCGAAGAAAGTGGCAGATTTTGAGATACAAATAAGGGATAATACAACTGCAATTGCAACTATTGGTACTTTGGTCCATCAACTCTTTCTCATGCATAAAGCATTACTGAATTTAATTGAAATAAATCAACAATATCATTTACATATTTTTAATTTTTCTGAAAATATTTAAAGGCCAAAACTCAATTTTACTTATCTTAACTAACCTTCTCAATATTAAATTCACAGATTTGAAGTTGGCAAAGGTTCACGCATCCCTTTTCATTGCAAATCACATCAATCGAACCCTAGCAGATTATCTTCAAAGTTTTATGACATCATCATTCCCTCCTTATCAGAAAGGCAGCAAAAGAAATTCCAACAATCCTCAGTGATGGCAGTAGAGTAGAGTGTTTTTCTACCAAGATTTTGCTAAAGAAACTGCAACAATTCCTCAACAATTTGAGAATTTATGACACATAAGTATAGTCTTTTTAATCCTTTCGCTCAGCATATTTGGAAAAGTTATGTTTCTAAATCGTTGTCTTCTCTTTCAGACCGGATAACATATGTAGACCAACAGTAAACTAGTAAAATGGACTCACAAGCTTCAGGCTCTGTTGGTTAAAGTGGTCCTACACAGAATATTCTATGTTTATGTTAAGAATAGCAGGTTCAGGCAATGTGTTCTGTCTTGATTCATAACTCCGCCTTTATTTCTACATTTAATATGATGTCTTTGGAAAGAACATCTTCTTGTTTTATCATGTTTGTCTTTTTTATAAGCTTCTCGCTTATTAATGTTCTGTGCTTCTCCTCTTTCCATTAATTTCCCATATACTCCACTCCCATGAGCACTCAACATAAAAAGAATACTGTTTCTTTCAATGTTAAAAGTTTACAATATCCAGTCAAGAGATTTAAAATGTGAGATGAAAAAAAAAATATATGATTTTATCAATGATAACATTTTAAATTCCATGTCTTAAGGATGGTTAGGTCATAATATTTCATCTCCGGCTATGGGATGCAAGAATGGTGTTGCCTGTTTTTTTTCACATCACTCTCATATACAATTACTGAACCACCATAATGATCCAGATGGCGATTTGTATATGCTAAAATTAAGGTAAAAACCCACATCCTCACTCTGTTTAACAGTTATGCTTCCATACAAAATAACATAATGATGTGGAAACATATTACTATAGATATCATTAAACTAGATACCACCTTATTTATTATAGAAGGAGACTTAATATAGATCTTCTACTTTCAAACTTAGACCCACTAAATTGTTTTATCTATTGAAAACCTTAGGGGCGTGGCCTGACAAGATGGCCACAAGGACGTGATCCCCGAGCGCTCTCCTCTACCTCAGAGGAATCCTCCATAAATCCTAGATAATACAGGCATCCTGCTGCACATCCTGAGGACAGGTGGGGTGAGGCCCCTGGGGGAAGCTCTTCCCAGCCCTGGGGAGCGGCGGGGGGCCCTGTTCAGCCTGCTTGAGCCAGAAATCTAACATCCTGCATGCCGTGGGTGAGGGCAGGGGAAGGAGGCAGTGGCGTCCTTGCCGCCCAAGGCATCGTTGGTCCTGCCAGTCGGGCAGAGGGGAAGCTGGCTGTGGCGGACACCTGGGGTGCCGCCACCCCTCCGGGCGCATGGAGGAACAGAGGGGCGCTTGGCCCGTGGGTGGACCGCCTCTGGGTTCCACCAGAGTGGATTAAGGAGGAGACCTTGGGGAGCTGTGGGCCGTGAGGAAGGTGGCTGGCCATTGGCGGCCATAGCGGTCTGCGAGGCTGGCTGACACTCAGGAGGCTCCCCCGCCGGGAGCGGCATAGGGGCTGGCGCAGCATACCAGGGCAAAGTGCCTTGTACTCCCAAGTGGTAAGAGGATCCTGTGGGGGAGCTGCACGGAGGCCTGTGCTGCCTGGGCACGTGTACTGCCATTTGATAAAGTTTGTTTTGACCAATGACTTTGTGTTTCACCACTGCGCATATTAGTTGCTCAATGTTCACCATTAGCACATGGTATGTTTTGTTCAGTTTAGCCGCCTATGGGCTTTGACATGCTGTATCCAGTCTAGCCGCCTATTGGCTTTGACATTGCATTCCTATTGGCTTTGAAATGATGTATTCAATTTAGCTGCCTATTGACTTTGACATGCTATTAGATATTCTGCCTATGGGCTTTGACATGATATTATATATTGCATTTTTTATTCAGCTTAACTGCCTATTGGCTTTGACATGATATTATACATTGCATTTTATATTCAGCTCAGCTGCCTATGGGCTTTGACATGATATTATACATTGCATTTTGTATCCAGCTCAGCTGCCTATTGGCTTTGACATGACACTAGACATTGCATTTGATATTTAGGTTAGCTGCCTATTGCCTTTAACATGACATTGCATTTGATATTTATGTTAGCTGCCTATTGCCTTTAACGTGGAGTTAGACATTGCAGTTGAGAATCCAAGGTGTATTTTTCCAAGCTGTGTTTTTGCACAAGATGAACCAAGATGTTTTGTTCTCACAGTAGACTAGACATGATAAGAGAGAGTACATGGGTGTTGTTCTCTCTGCTTGAGCTTGGGAACAGGAGTAGTCTTGGAGACCTGGCCAGTCTCCAAAAGGCTTGCTCAGTTTCCCAGGTCTGAGAGGAGGGGGCACACCTTTGTAACGAATGTAACAGGCTGCAGAGAGTCAGATTCGAATCTGCCGGACCTCGTGCTGGAGCTTGGCGCCAGCTGCCAGCAATCCCGTGTGGGTAGATGAATCTCTTTCTCGCGGCTGACAGGGGTCATCAGCTTGCAGACCTTAGAAAGATGAAGCTGTAGATAGTTCCCACACGGTGAAGTATTTGTTTTGCTTTGCATTCAATATCTTATAAATATAACCTGCTGTGTATATTGCAAACTGATATATTTTGTTTGATTAACGCGGACTTGAAAGCTATTAATTCGTCATTCATAAATATTGTGGTTGGGGAAGAATTAACAGCAATAAAAGTCTTCTTTGACCTCAGAAGTGCATTTCTGTTGTGTTATGTTAGTGCTTAGAAACTAGATAAGAGGTAAGCACTACAGCACGCTCCCTTACCTCAGACGGATGGACCACTGGCCTGAAGCAGAGTCCTGGATCAGAGGTGAGAGCTAGTGGCAGGGGGCAAGAAAGGAGGTGCAAGGAGGACCCTGGTGAAAGGAACCCGGGGGGAGACTGTTGGACTGCCCCATACCTGCATGAGCAACATCAAAGGGTTCCCTTGGGCATACCATCAGAGGTGGGGTGGGCCCACATCGTGCTCAGTGAGCTGGGATCGGCAGTGGCCCGCAGCCTGACTGCAGCTTAAGGCTATGACTTGGGGAGGCGGACAGCCCCTCTGGAAAATGAACTAGTGAAGCCTGGGGGGTGCCGAGCAGTAACCTTACGCAGTGGAGGCTGGGGGCCATCCAAAGAAGCATCCTGAGGAGGAAAGGGCACACTTGTGGGGGGAGGATTACCTCTGCCCCTCAGGGGAGCCGCCCTGAGACTATTGGGGTACATAAGAAGTGCGGAGATAGGGAAACATAAAGCAGCGAAAGCGGCTGGAACACGCGCCATTACACAATATACTACCCCAAGACCATCCATGCAGCGGCTCACCCTATGTGCAGGCGAAAACAATGGTGATCCACCAGGGGGAGACTCTGTGGAGACCACAAGGGCAGACTTGATGCACGCCATACAGGGTCTCAACTTGGCGCTGGAACAACAGATAGAGACTGTATCCAATAAACTTCATTTATTAAGAACAGACCTCTGCAAAGTCTCAGAGAAAGTCAACACAGCGGAGACTAACATAGGGTCCCTCCAGGGGGAAATGGCCTTACTAAAAAACAGATGACCACCGTACATGCATAGGTGGCTGAGCTGGGCAGGCAGGCGGAGGATGCAGAGGGATGCTTCCCCCACAGCAACATTCGGGTGCTGGGGTTCCCGGAAAAATCAGAGGGGACCGCTGTGGGGCATTTCCTGGAGGATTGGATCAGATCATCACTCAGGCCCTGTTGCCTGTTGTAGATTTTTGTCATTGAGAGGGCGCATAGGGCCCTGGCATCTCCACCCCCCTCTGGGAGCCCCACCGAGAGTCATTATTGCAAAAGTCCTTAACTACAGAGATAGAGACTGTGGGCCTGATTACAACTTTGGAGGACGGTGTTAAACCGTCCCAAAAGTGGCGGACATACCACCTACCGTATTACGAGTCCATTATATCCTATGGAACTCGTAATACGGTAGGTGGTATATCCGCCACTTTTGGGACGGTTTAACACCGTCCTCCAAAGTTGTAATCAGGCCCTGTATCCTGTGAGCGGCCCGCGAACAGCAAGTCCTGCAATATGGTAATTGTACTATTGCTCTATTCCCCGACTCCACCAAACAGGTGCAGGAACAGCACAAATCCTTCTTGGCAGCAAAACAGAAACTTAAGGTCATGGGGCTCACATATCTGTTGGTATATCCTGCCAAATTGAAAGTCCTCCACAATGGCAAGGCATACTTCTTTGAGAGGTCACAAGAGGTATGTGACTGGTTGGAAATTGGGGTGCTGGAAAAAGCAGGCAGTGGCCGAGAAATCAGGAGACGGAAAAGGGCACAGCATGAGTGACCAGCTGGAGCTCCTACCGATCCTGGCGGTGAACCCCGCGGGCAAGAAGCCTCAACCACACACGAGATCCATACAGAGGAGGATGACTCTATGTGCATGTCCCAGTCAAGCTTGCAGGGGAAGAAGAACTGGTCACCGGAGCTGGAGCCCTCGGGGAAGCCTGCCTCATGTGGCCGGGCCTCCGACCTGGGGACAACGTCAGATGTGGCCACCCGTGGGACTGTCCTACTTGAGAGCTGAGAGCCACTGTGCTGGCGGAGTAAAGTAGTCGGTTTGGAGCACTGGGGAGTCAGCAATGCAGTGAAGAACATGAGCGTGCCAAGCGTTCATACTGGAATGACTTTTTCAAGGTTGATGGGTTGCGAACCAATGCATTGCAATGCTCAGACAGTAAGCTGGGTTTCAGTTATGACCAGGTTGCCACAGCAAGCAGACAGCAGGATGTCTTGATGGAGTTTGGGGGAGTAGTCTCTTTAGTGGAAAGGTCCCGGTTGGACCGATAAGGGGTTTGTCAACGTCCAGACACCATAGCTGGTGGGCTCCAATAGATGCACGTTCATGCTATGGTTGTCCATGGGAGGGGGTAGGATTTTGGGGCAGTTCTGGTTTCGGTTATTGATGTTACACAGATTGGTGTTTATCACACACTATGGCTGGGAGGGTATGAAGGTACCCACACTAGGGAGATACGTAGAATATCACACACTATGGTAGTCCGGAATAGTTACACACTTCTCACCTGGAATGTGAGGGAACTTGGCATGTCCACCAAACGATAAAGGGTGATGTCATTGTTTAAGTGCCGGGGAGTCAGTATAGCCTGCCTTCAAGAAACTCATATGACGGATGTCGAAGCACAGAAACTGGCCAAAAATGGAGTGGGCAGAACTATTATGCTACTGTCTCATATTTTGCCAGGGGGGTACACATCTGGATAGCGCTGGGGGTCTCTTTTGCATTGCGCTCTATGGAGGCCGATATAGAAGGCAGATACATCCTGCTGAGGGCCTTGGATGGTCACCAATTGGAAATACTCAATTCTTATGCCCCGAATAAGGATGGCCCCACATTCTACCCCGCCTTACCTAGTGAATTGTCCAGACACATGGGGCCTGATATCTTTTGGGTGGGAGACTTCAATTGTATTACAGACGGAGACTTGGGCAGACATTCCCCTCCAGCCAGGGGACCAAGCCAAGAATGACAACAGATTTGAAGACCACAATGTCACACTTTGGGTTCACAGACATTTGGAGAGACACCCACCCAGATTGTAGGGAATACACGTGTTATTTGAATACTCATGGCACTTTCAGTCGGCTCGATCGCATATTGCTCACTCAACACACCACCCCCAAAGTGCAGTAGGTATCTCACCTTACACAATATTTGTCGGACCACGCCCTGTGGTGTGTGTCTTTAAATGGGGCTGTCCCTCTCATGCCCTGTATAACTGGAGGTTCCCTTCTGAAATACTTCAGGATCCAGTGGGTAGAGACACATTGGCACAATTACCAACAGAATACATAGAACATAATTGAGAGTCTACACACAGGTGCGCAATAGAATGGGAAGCATGTAAGACCGTGCCCCGTGGAGGATGTAAGGGCTTTACATGTGGAGTGCGGAAGACCCTCCAAGCAGAACTGACTGATAGAGAGGATGTCCTGGCAGCATGCCAGCAGGGTGCGGCACAGGGGCCCAACGATCAACAGGAGGAAGTTAACCTTGTAGAAAGTTGGCTCTGTATATACTATCTCAAATTAAGAGATAGTTCTCCTTAGAGGTGAGATAGTGGCAAAATTAGATAATCCTAATGCTCTATTTTGTGGTAGTGTGGACGAGCAGTATGCTTACCAGACGGTAGTGTTAAGTAGTTGTTGTTCACACACAGGCTATAAATGAGGAACACACACTCAAAGACTTTACTCCAGGCCAATAGTTTTTATAGAGAAAAATGTATTTTCTTAATTTATTTTTAGAACCACAAGTTCAAGATTTGAAGTAAATACATAAAATGCAAGGTACTCCACACAGGTAAGTTAAGAACTTTGAATTAGAGCAATAACATATGCAGTTTTTGTTAAAATGGCACTAAGCTATTTTAAAAGTAGACAGTGCAAAAATCAACAGTTCCTGGGGGAGGTAAGTATTGGTTAGATTGTGAGGTAAGTAAGACACTTACAAGTCTCAGTTCCTGGGCAAAGGCAGCCCACTGTTGGGGGTTCAAGGCAACCCCAAAGTTACCACACCAGCAGCTCAGGGCCGGTCAAGTGCAGAGGTCAAAGAAGTGCCCAAAACACATAGGTGCCTATGGAGAACAGGGGTGCTCCGGTTCCAGTCTGCCAGCAGCTAAGTACCCGCAGACCAGGGGGATTTTATAGAGCACTGGGCGGGACACAAGTAGGCACACAAAACACACCCTCAGTGGCACAGGGGCGGCCGGGTGCAGTGTGCAAAGCAGGCATCGGGTTTTGTATTGGTTTCAATGGCGGGTCCCGGGGGTCACTGTAGCGGTGCAGGCAGGGCACCGTGTGGCTTCTCAGGCTATCCACCACCTGGGCTAGGCAGAGGGTCACCTGGGGGTCACTCTTGCACTGAGGCTCGGTTCCTTCTCGTCCTGGGGGCTGCGGGTGCAGTGCTTGGTCCAGGCGTCAGGTCCCTTGTTACAGGCAGTCGCGGTCAGGAGGAGCCTCTGGATTCTCTCTGCAGGCTTTGCTGTGGGGGTCCAGAGGGGTCATCTCAGGCTACTCACGGGGTCGCAGTCACCAGGGAGTCCTCCCTATGGTGTTGGTTCTCTGGATCTCGAGCTTGGGGCATCAGTTGCAAAGTGTGAAGTCTCATGCTTCCGGCGGGAAGAGTGAGGTCTTTAAAGTTGTAGGAATGTTTGCAAGTTTGTTGCAGGTTGTTGAGCAGAGCCGCTGCTCACGGGAGTTTCTTGGTCCTGGGGGTCAGGGCAGTCCTCTGAGGCTTCAGAGGTCGCTGGTCCCTGTTCGATGTGTCGCTGGTTGCAGGTTTTCCAGTCAGGACATAGGCCGGTAGGGCTGGGGCCAAAGCAGTTGTCATCTTCCGTCGTCTCTGCAGGGCTTGTAGTTCAACAGTCCTTCTTCTTGTTTCAGGGTGTAGGAATCTGATTTCCTGGGTTGGTGGGTGCCCCTAAATACTAAATTTAGGGGTGTGTGTAGGTCTGGGAGGGCAGTATCCAATGGCTACTGTCCTGGATGGTGGCTACACCCTCTTTGTGCCTCCTCCATGAGTGGAGGGGGGCACATCCCTAATCCTAATGGGGGAATCCTCCAAAACTAAGATAGAGGATTTCTAAAGACAGGGGTCACCTCAGCTCAGGGCACCTTAGGGGCTGTCCTGACTGTTGGGTGACTCCTCCTTGTTTTCCTAATTATCTCCTCCAGCCTTGCCGCCAAAAGTGGGGGCAGTGGCCGGAGGGGGGGGGGGGGCATCTCCAATAGCTGGGATGCCCTGTGGCGCTGTAACAAAGGGGGTGAGCCTTTGAGGCTCACCGCCAGGTGTTACAGTTCCTGCAGGAGGAGGTGTGAAACACCTCCACCCAGTGCAGGCTTTGTTCCTGGCCACAGAGTGACAAAGGCACTCTCCCCATGTGGCCAGCAACTCGTCTGGTTGTGCAGGCTGGCAGAAACTGGTCAGCCCCACACTATAAGTTGGATTGGTATTCAGGGGGCATCCCTAAGATGCCCTCTGGGTGTATTTTACAATAAATTCCGCGCTGGCATCAGTGTGCATTTATTGTGCTGAGAAGTTTGATACCAAACTTCCCAGATTTCAGTGTAGCCATTACAGAACTGTAGAGTTTGTGTTTGACAAACTCCCAGACCATATGCTCTCATGGCTACCCTGCACTTACAATGTCTAAGGTTTTGCTTAGACACTGTAGGGGCATAGTGCTCATGCACATATGCCCTCACCTGTGGTATAGTGCACCCTGCCTTAGGGCTGTAAGGCCTGCTAGAGGGGTGACTTACCTATGCCACAGGCAGTGTGAGCTTGGCATGGCACTCTGAGGGGAGTGCCATGTCGACTTAGTCATTTTCTCCCCACCAGCACACACAAGCTGAGAAGCAGTGTGCATGTGCTGAGTGAGGGGTCCCCAGGGTGGCATAAGACATGCTGCAACCCTTAGGGACCTTCCCTGGCATCAGGTCCCTTGGTACCAGGGGTACCAGTGACAAGGGACTTATCTGAGTGTCAGGGCTGTGCCAATTGTGGAAGCAAAGGTACAGGTTAGGGAAAGAACACTGGTGCTAGGGCCTGTTTAGCAGGGTCCCAGCGCACTTTCAATCATAACTTAGCATCAGCAAAGACAAAAAGTCAGGGGGTTATCATGCCAAGGAGGCATTTCCTTACAAACCTGCTACGTCAGGTGATTGAAAACAGAGACAGGCTGGAGCACTACACTTTAAAATCATATCGACAACTCCTACACCGTGAAGGTGATAGCTCCAGGAGGCTCCTTGTATGGATCCTCCGACGGGAACAGCTGCACTCCTTAGTGCTCCATCCCAGGAATCCCCAGGGTGGAGAAGCTAACATACAACATGATATAGTCACAGTATTTATGGATCCCCTTGAGGGAGTATATGAGAACCTAGGGGACTCAGACCCAGACAGATTAATGGAATACCTAACGGAGGTGCGTCTCCCCCCAGTTGAATGAAACGGGAATGCTGGCGCTGGAGGCAGACCTCACTCTTGAGGAAGTGATGGTAGCCATTAAATCTCTCCCATTGGGTAGGAGCCCGGGAAGCAACGGATTCAGAGGCGAATTCTTTCAGACGTTTACGACGGTACTCGTGCTGCAGCTCCTGGCCATATACAATGAGGCGTTCAATGCCAAGATATTGCCAGACTCAATGCGGTAAAGCCTCATAGCAATGATCCCCAAGTCGGGGATGATGGCCTCCGATCCGGGGTGACCCATTTGGTCCATTCGGACCAGGGTGGGTACATACCCGGACGAAATGCCGCTATGAATGCGCGTAGGCTTATGCATGTCCTTCATGGGGTCGAGGACAGTGAAGAGGACCTAGCACTGGTATCGGTAGATATAGCCAAAGTGTTTGACACAGTTAACTGGGCTTATCTCCTCTGGGTCCTGGGCGCCTTCGAGGTTCAACCTCAGTTTCGACGGTGGATCAAAATCCTATACACCGAACCGTCGGTGAGGGTCGGAATGGGGAGACAGTGCTCAGACAGTCTCAGTATAAGGAGAGGGACCCGGCAGGGGTGTCCTTTGTCGCCACTGCTTTTTGCAATGGCCCTGGAACACTTGGCATGCAAGCTTAGACGCGGCATGGATAGGTGGGGTATTTGGCTCAGTGGGACATGCCACCTATGCTCATGATACGCTTTTTTATCTGAGGTACCCCGGAGGCTCGCTCCCTGTCTTGATGCAAGAGCTGATGACCTTTAGGCATTTGTCTGGTCTACGAATTAATGAAAACAAATCTCTGATATTTCCTCTGGGAAACTTAAAGCGGATCCCACCGGGTGCACTGCCGATCATGCCCCTGCGATGGGAGACTGACCGTTTCCGATATCTCTGGAATATGGTGGCCCACACGTCCCAGCGCCATAATCAACTCAACATTGAAAGGGTGCTCTCGGGCTTGGAAAGCTTGGTACATTTTTGGGACACTCTCCCATTATCAATATTGGGATGAGTCGCGGTCACAAAGATGGTATTTTTGCCTCGATGCTTGTACACCATGCAAAATTGGCTTGATACTCTCCCTCTCTTGGTCTTCAGGAGTCTGCACTCATTGCTGGTGTCTCTGGTGTGGGTGGGGGGGCTGCTGCAGGGTCAAATGGGAGACTCTTCAGCTACCCCTCGAGGAGGGAGGGCTGGCATTACCTAATTTGGAGTACTATTATTTAGCATTCCAGTTACACTGTGCGGTGTTCTGGTTAACGGAGGGTGATAATTGGGAAAAACCCTACTCAGGGATGACACCTGGTGCAAAACCCTGACACAGCTGCTACACACGGGGGGCAGAGGGGAACAATCACTTCCATACCTAATACACCACATGGCACAGCTCTGGATGCGGGCGATGAAAGTAGGCGTCCGTTGCGCACCCTTTGTGCTGGACTTGGCGTTCTGGGATCTTCCGGTGTTTTTACACTTAGCCGCTACAGTGGATGCTCGACCCATTGCAGGAGGCTGGGTGCTTGAATCTTGCGGACCTCTACCCCAGTGAGACCTTTATCACTTTTGAGGCATCACGGGATACCTTCGGGTTGGATTAGGGACAGTTCTTAACATATGTCAGCATCCTTAATATAGCCCGAGAGATATGGCCCACTCACCCGGAGGCCCCGCCCTCATCGATACTGCTTTGGGTACTCCTGGAATACGGGGGCAGACATCTTATATCACAGATATAAAAAGCCATGGTTGCAGATACACCCAATCCTGTTTTGGGGGCTCGTGTAGAGTGGGACGGCGAACTGAATGCACCATTGGAGAAGGAGCATTGGAAGGCAATATGTGCTTTGCTCCGTCAGGGGACCTGTAATGCCAGATTCAAACTGATACATTTTAACTTTATACATCGCACGTAAGTCACTCCTGTCTTCCTCCATAGAATTGATCCTAGTAGAGATGACAGGTGCCAACATTGCAATGCGCGACCAGCAACCTTCTTACACTTGGTTTGGGACTGTCACATAGTACAAACCTTCTGGGAGGCAGTGGTCCAAACTTTAGGAGCAGTGGGGAGGTGAGAATTGAACAAACCCCCGTGCAGTGCCTTCTGGGAGATGTTAAGAGAAAAAAAGGCAAACAAATGGAATGGAAATTTGTGCAGTTGGTGCTGGTATTGGCCAGGTGGAGGATGGCGATTACTTGGGTGCGTGCGCGGGGCCAAGCATACAAAGGTGGTATAAAGATATCAACGAATGGGCATTGGCAGAAGAAATACGCTTAAGGCAGGTTAGGAGAGATGAACACCTTGGGGAGGATATACTGGTGTGGCAGGGGATGATTACAAGTTGTGCTGAACTTGAAGAACCGGAGAAGGATTTCTCCTTGGGTACTCAGGAATAGCGGTGGGGCAGGCAAGGCTACGAGAAACAGTATTCGCACAGTTACTGGGAACACAATGAATATCTATGTGGCACACCTATTGTACCTTTGAACGTTGGGATAGAGACTAACTCAGAAATGGAATATCATGAAGTAATATGGGGGGGGAGGACCAGCCAATATGTGCAAATGTGGTTATTGTGCAATGTTTAGAATGTACCAAAAGTAAAAAAATGGTAAAATAAAGTAAAAAAAAAAAAGAAAATCTATTGAAAACCTTTCTTACTATCACTAAACTGGTTGACGTTTGGAGACTGGCTGCCCATACAGCCAAGGAATTTACTATTTTTCCTACCAAACATTCTACTTTTACTAGACATGATTAATTCCTTGCCTGTAGACACATGTAAACATGATTGCAAATCCTACAACTGAACTAATTTCAAACTCTGACAATGCTCTAATCTCCTTCATTCCCATTTTATATGATGCATATTCTCCTAAAAATAGACATAGAGGGCCTCATTACGGGGCTTGTAGTCACAAGACCTGACCAAAACATTACAAGTTTGGTGGGCGGACCCGCCTAAAGATTGCTGTCCCAGTCAGGAACAAAAATCCAGACGGACTGACAGCGTTCCTGGTTATAATCAGCCAGGGCGGTGCTGAACTTGGTGCTACCCTGCTGATCACAATCTTATTCTCCACCAGACTATTCATGGCAGTTTCCCCACCATGAAAAGGCTGGCAGAGAATAAGAGCAGGGGGCCACAGGGGGGCTCCTGCACTACCCATTCCCAGGCCATGGACAGTGCAGGAGCCCCCCTGCCCAGCACCATTGGAATGCGCACTGTCCTGGTCAGCCCCTACTGTGCTATCAGATAGCACTTGGCTCCTATAAGGGAGCTGAATGCTATCTAATAGCACTGTTCATGCCGGTCAACCAACAGGAATGTTCTATTTCAAGGCTTCCACCTGTGAACCAGGTCAGGCTGATGGATACATTGTAAAAGGGCAGGGGGCCATGGTGGTGGCGTCCTTCCTGCGAGTTTGGCAGTCGCGTGTTGACATCGAAGAGATAGCAAAATATTTTTTCTGCTCTACTCTGTATGACAAAGCTGCAGTCCTGCAAGGAAATGTCATTTATGATTTTTCTAAAGATTGTCAATTACCCTACATTGTTACAGAAGATGGAAAACCCAATTGACATCCAATAAATCCAATCAGCAATCATGTTGCTAAACTCCAATAAGTCACCAGGTCCAGATGGTATGCCAGCAGAATTTTATACATTTTTCACAACTCAACTCCCCCTCAATTTACTTTAATCATTTAATGATTTTCATCTAACTTCCATTGTGGACCGTTCTTTTAAAGAAGCCATTATAATTGTTCAACGAAACTGGATAAGGACCCTACTTCAGTTAGCTATTGCCCAAAATCTCTCAGTAACCAGGAATGTAAAATATACACCAAATACTAACTAACAGACTAACACCTATACTCAATTCTGTCATCCAATCTAATCAAACAGGTTTTATGAAAGACAGACTTTCTGGACATAATACACTCCTTTTGTGTCATGTTTCATCTTCATATACTCAAATGTCCTGCTGGTCTGTCAGCATTAGATGCTGAGAAAGCTTTCAATAAAGTGAACTGGCAGTTCCTGTTTCAAATATGGGAAGCTTTTCAATTTAGTTCTCATTTTTTTAATATGCTTAAACATTATATACTGCTCCATTACCTACAATTCACATCAGTGGCATCCTTTCCCTTTCTTTAATTTGCATAGCAGTACTGGGCAAGGATGCCTTTATCACCCCTTTATTTGTCATTGCCATTTAAACCTCTCTTACGCTTTCTTTGCACTGATAAAGAATATACTGGAATTGTTATAAAGAATGTTGTTTTAAAAGTCTCATAATCTTTTGTTGTATGTTGATAATCCTGCTATTTCTGTTCCTATTATTTTATGCATTATCAGTCACTATGCAAATATTTCTAGTTATACTCTAAATCAGTGGTTCCCTACCGGTGGTCATGGGATCCCATGGGGTCCTCAAAGCCTCCTAAGAGGGTCTGAAACTACTTAGAAAATTAAATATTATTAACAGATTAATAAAGTTGCTAAATGTACAATTGAAATTTTTTAAATATACTATAAATTTTAAAGAATTTGAAATTGGAGGCTAACATTTAAATTAGTATCCTCGTATTGATTTGTGGGAGCAGTGCTGGTGCATCAAACAGGATATAGTATGGATGATGTGTGTCTTCAATTGGATTTAGAAAAGCTTCAAAAATAATATCAAAATTGCATTTTTTACATTTATATTTGATTGCAAATTACATAAAATGTTTTATCATTTTGGATGTGTTTGATGAATGCTTGTTTCTGTATTTTTTTGTGCATTGTTTTGAAGTTCAGATCATCAGCAATGTTTAGGCTGGGGTCCCCGAGGTCAGTGGGTGGGTCTCTGGGTTACAATAATGATTCAGTGTAGGTCCCTGGGTTTAAGTAATGATAATGTGGGGGTCCACAAAAATCGAAAGGTTGAGAACCACTGCTGTACACATCAGTAAAACTGAGTTTTTCCCATTAAACATTTTGTACTGCTCCTATGACAGGAGATACCAATATTTTATGTGACTCGTTCCCTAAAACACTTAGGTATTCCATATTTGACTCTAGCAACAAACAATTTAACATTTTTGCTCCAAGTTAATAAGATAAACATTGTTAGACTTGGCATCATTGGCGTGGTCTACCCTACCTTTTTGTCTGTGTTTCACAGGTTTTGATACTCTGGGAACTTTACCACTGCTATCCAGTGCTAAAATGCATTTGTAATTGGTTTTCCATGGCTAGCATATTTGATCTACTAGTAAGTCCCTATTACAGTGCACTAGAGGTGTCCAGGGCTTCTAAATCAAATGCTACTAGTCGGCCTGCAGCACTGGCTGTGCCACCCACAGGAGTAGCCCTGTAAACATGTCCCAGACCTGTCACTGCAGTGTCTGGATGTGCAGTTTTAAATTGCCAATTCGACTTGGCAAGTGTACACACTTGCCAGGCCTAAACCTTCCCTTTCATACATGTAAGGCACTTCTAAGGAAGGCCCTAGGTAGCTCCATGGGCACGGAGAAGTGTTTAAAATAGGACAGATACTATTGTGTTTTACATGTCCGAACAGAGAAATACTGCCAAATTCAGTTTTCACTGTGCAAGGCCTATCTCTATCATAGGTTAACATGGGGGCTGCCTTTAAATATTATTAAAGTGTAGTTTGCCTTTGGAAGCAGATGGAAATATGGAGGTTAGGGTCTCTGAATTTAAAAATACATCTTTTGGTAAAGGTTCTTTTTAGATTGTGTGTTTGAAAATGCCGCTTTTAGAAGGTAGGCATTTTCTTGCTTAAACCATTCTGTGACTCTGCCTGTTTGTGGATTCACTGTCTGGGTCAGTTTGACAGTTGGGCTGTTTCCACCTCTCCTCAAGACAGTGACACAAAGGGAGCTGGGGTGTAGCCTGCATATCCTGATGAGCCATCTATGCTGGGAGGGAGAGGAGGAGTGGTAACTCACACCTGAAAGGGCTGTGCCTGCCCTCGCACAATGCAGTCTCTAACCCCCGGTGTACGTCTGGGGCCTGGCCTGGGCAAGGCAGGATCTTACAAACAAGAGATATTTTCTTTTGAAGTTTGCCTTATTCAAAGGCAGAAAGGGGTATAAGTAGTGGACCCAAAACCCCTAAAATTAGATCACTTCTGGACTCAAGGAGAAAAGATGAAGAGCTGAGGAGAAGTGCTGCCCCTGCCTGTGACTGTGCTTTGTTGGGCTATACTGACGTTGCTACTTCTGCCTGTGAAAGGGGACAAAGACTGGACTTTGTTGTGCATTCCTGCTTGAGAAGAATCTCCAAGGGCTTGAACTGAGCTTGCCTCCTGTTGTTGATGTCTCAAGGTCATCAAAGAGTTCCCCTGCCAGCACCTGGAATCTCTTCTGAGATTCCTGACCTGCCAACTGTTACCCTATCCAGTCCACGGGCCCTTGAAATGTGAAGTTGGCAGACAAGAACTCAAAATTCACGCACAGAACGCAGTGCGGGGAAATTTTCGATGCACCTTCTTGAACACAGCTGCTAAACGACATGCTGCCGGCTTCGCGGCTGAAATCAATGCTTCACCTGCATCGCAGCTGGGAGATCAATGCATCATGGCTGGAGAAACAAAGCGCAACACCTGCTTACAGAGGCTGATAACGCTGCAAACGCCATGCAGCATGGTTTTCTGAAATCGTGCAACAGGCTTTTCCATGTATTGTCCCTGGGCGTCTAGGTCAACCTGACTCTGCGTGGACCTGAGGTGCCCTGTCTGGAAAACAACGCATCGCTCTCTTGGGAATGAGAAAAATGACACATTGCCGACCCAACCAGAGACGGAAATGACGCACGGTCTCACTTGCGATTAAGGAATCATACCATTGCTTCTCTTTTCTGATGCACGCTTGCCGTGCTGCTTTATTTTTTACGCTAACCAGGTACTTTGTGTAACAACAGCATTCTCACTGTTTTCTAAGGTTTAAGGCCATCATTTTGACCATGACGGTCTTTTGACCGCCAGATTTAATGTGGTGGTTTTACCGCCAACGGGCTGGCAGTGTATACCACCTCATTATGAGTGTGGAGGGTTGGCCACTTCCAACCCACTAAATCTCCACTCATACTGCCATGGCGGTATAAACCGCTGGGCCGGAGATGTTCATCTCCGACCCGGCAGTCCATACAAGAGCGCCGACAGCATTATGAGCCGGCCTACCACCATGGTTTCCGCTATGGTAGCACCGCCACAAAAACCATGGCGGTAGGGCTACCGGTGACAGGGAATGTTTTTCCTTGTC
Organism: Pleurodeles waltl; assembly: GCF_031143425.1. Classification (NCBI taxonomy): domain Eukaryota; kingdom Metazoa; phylum Chordata; class Amphibia; order Caudata; family Salamandridae; genus Pleurodeles; species Pleurodeles waltl. Next base: position 447,742,895 of record NC_090442.1, on the reverse strand, counting down.
ACCGGTAGATGGCTCCCCCACCCCCCAGCAATCACCTGAGCACCCTACAGTCACAGTGCCCCCCTCCCTGCAGACATGCATACACACCCACATGTACCACGCATACACCCATTCACCTCCACTTCCAGACCCGCATCCACTCACACACATCCATACACACATTCACTCCCATGAATACAACCATGCATACACCACAACACACAACACCCCCCAGCCTCCCACCGCCCTTCTCTGTCGGACGCCCAACTTACCTTGTCTGTCGAGGTGGTGTTCGGCAGGGAATGGGAAGGGGCGCTGCTACCGCCGGCTGCACCCCACCAGCAGGACACCGCCAGGCCATATTATTGGTCATAAGATGGCTGGCGGCATCCTTCTGGCGGGGCGGTGCAGGTGGTAGCATCGCCCAGGTGCTTCCAAACGCCAGCATGGACACTGCTGGATTTCAACCCACAGTGTTGCAGAAATCCGATGGTACCCATATTATGGTGGGCGGAAGACCACCAGCACTGGCGGTCTCCTAGCACCTGTGGCTTAGGCGGTCTTAAGACCGCCAATGTCATAATGAAGGCCTAAGACTCTTATTCTTTTTGAAAAATCATATCTTGAATTGTGTATGTTGGATTATTGTGGTTTCGCTCTTGTCTGATTTAGATAAATATTACCTATTTTTCTAAACTGGTGTGGTGTTCATTTTGTAGTATTTCACTGTATTACTGTGTGTATTGGTACAAATACTTTGCACATTGATTCTGAAGTTAAGCCTGCCAGCTCATGCTAAGCTACCAAGGATGTGAGCGGGGGTTAACTGAGTGTGATTCTCCTTTACCCTGACTAGAGTGAGGGTCTTTGCTCGGATGGTGGTAACCTGACTGCCAACCAAAGACCCCATTTCTAACAAACATGATAAATGGTTAGACCGTTCACTTGAATTGGTGGGGCTCAACTGAAGCACTTAAATTGTTCATTTGTCCACATATACTTTACACATTATCGATGCTACCAATTCGGTTCACATCCAGTCTCTATAATAATTTGTATAAGCTAATAAATTGATTCCTTTGTAACAGTAAGTCTCCATGCATTAGCCTTACATCTTTACAAATTCCTAAGAAAGACGGTGGAATTCGATTATCTGATTTTAAGAAATACCTTACGCCATTTCTCACTGTACAAAGTTCATTATGGTTTCAATTTTTTGACCTTGCATACACTCATAAGTGGCTTTTCATTGAAAATAATCTATACTACCCCTTTTCTTTGCCTGCGTTTTTAACCAGTTTTCACCTATAATTACTGTCACTAAACTTGCATTATTGTCTTTTGATGAACAATTTGATATCAATATAAGGACCACTAAAAGATTTCACTTTGTTATAACCTCAATTTAAAATTTAATAATCATAGCTCATTTTGGAATTCCACGATTAATACATGCATTTTTACATTAATGTTATTTACTGAAGAGATATGTTTTATGCGTTTTTTTAATTAAAATCTTAATTTCATGTGCCTGAATAAGACTTTTCTAATTCCAGACACAAAGCACCTAAAGTCTATAAAAAAACTCACTACTAAGCCCTCTCTTTTTACTCACCTAGTAAACACCTGAGTATTATTGCTAGTTTTCCCCTAGCCTCTATTTCACAAACTAATGTATTTCTGTTATAAAATGTTTTCAGGTCTCCAGTTAAAAGGTTCAAAGCAAAATTAATTGACAGACCAAACTGTTAGATTTTCAAAAATACCATAATGTATTTAAAGAATATATTCTATGACTACTCTGTTAGTTTCAATTTTTTAGACAGGAGTGTGTAAAATTATTTCAAAGTTTTGTTCCCATTGTCATTCTTTGTCATTTGTACATTTCATGCTCTTACATACCTACTTTCTCATGATGATTGTAAGATTGTTTACTTCTACTTCAAATTAGAAAGATGCTAGCTTATTATCTGTTCAGCCTTTGTGAGACGGGACAGTTTTTCTTAGATGTCAATAATCTTCATTATTATTCCCATGTAAGGATTCTTCCCTGCTGGTTTCTCCTCTTTGATATGCACTTGACTCCACTATTAATAACACTAATTGTTTGTAATGCCCAGACTATAGTACTCTCTCTTTATTATATAATAGCCCTTATAATGTTGATCTAGTTTATGCAGGTTCCTAATAACTTGCACAACTGTAATATGCTTATGTAAGGTATTGTAAATATATAAACTTACAATTTTCTTGATTTTGTTCCTTATAGTTTTTGTATTTTTTTTTAATGCTAATTATTTGTCTTGCTTATAATCAGTAAATTATTTTCGACATTAGTTAAACCGACAGAACACCGGCATGTTTTTGTGACAGCAAGTGTGGGAAAATAAATAGGGCCTCATTAAGAGTCTGGCGGTCGCATGACTGCCAGACTCACTGTGGCGGTCCCACTGCCAACAGGCTGGTGGTGCGACTGCCACATTATGACCATGGCAGAGCCACCACAGTCGGACCACCGATACCGCCAGGCTGCCTCAAGCCGGAAGCCTGGCAGTCCCGGTGGTTTCACATTCTCCAGGGCAGCGCTGATTGCAGCGCCACCCTGGGATTAGGAGTCCGCATCCGCACCCTTTCCATGGCAGTTCATACTGCCATGGAAAGGCTGGCAGAATGGGGGACTCGGACTCCCTGGGGGCCCCTGCAATGCCCATGAACTTGGCATGGGCAGTGGGGGGGCATGTACAGCCCCATCGCGCATTCCACTGCCTGAATTATGGCCATTGGAATGCACAACGGGTGCTACTGCACCCCCACATTGCCGCCGGCTCCAATGTTAAGGCCCTGTTTACGGGAGGGCCGGTGGGTGGAAACACTGTTTTACGCCCTGCGGTGAAGACCTATTAGGGCCGGAGGGGTTCAGGCTGCACAGGCGGTCCGAGGGCGGTAAGAGTTTGGTGGGTGGCCTCTGCAACTCACCAATACTCCTAATGAGGGCCATAGTCCACATATGGGCTATTATCTGTGGCTCTTTGAGGCTCTTTGAGGCAGAACTCATTGCTAAAGAAGATTGTCAGTTAAAGTCAACTATCTGATGGATGGAGGACCTCATTTAGATGGTAATACTGTTGTTGTGGCAGAAGCAACAATTTGGCCATGCCACAGAAATGAAACCACCAGATCTAAGGAGGTTTACCAGTTTTTGCAGACATTTAACTGGACATGGCTTCACCCGCATGTCAGGAGTGGTCCTTCTCTCTGGGACAGCAATTGAAACCATGTTGTACTCAAAGAGAAATAAAAATGAGTGCCAATGCTCGACATTTAAAAATTAAAAATATTCAAGCCCACATGGATACTAGTCATTTCTGGAAGTAAGCCTACCTTACTGGCTCCGTCTCCAGAACCTCTCTCACCAAATGCTATAGTCTGCTCTTGGTAGGTGGTCTTTTTTTCCAGTGCTGTTTTCAAATGGATTTGTGTTATTTTTTCCTATGGAGGGTTAATTGAGTTATTGTGTGTATTTCATTACATGACTGGCAAATTACAGTCATTACATATTTGACCTAGAACCATCGGTCAGTTTTTTAACTGTGTTATATGTATGTATATGCATATGTCTATATATAGCAAATGTTTTTGGGCATATATAAATTAATTGGGTACAGCTGAAGGTTGATGAAATATTTCCACTACACAAAGCCTATAGCACACTGTCATAATGGTGATGATTACAGTTAGTTCACCTAAATATAACTAATGGGTTTCAGTAAATGTTCAGTCTCCAAACATCAACTTTTGTCTCATTTTGCCACCTAACTTTAATATCACTTTAACCTTTATTTTTTCAGTGACTTCTGGAGTTTTATTATATTCTACTTGTAGCATGTGTACCTCCTTCTTCAGTATGGCCATATGCATTTGTAAATAACTCTGTAGTTGCACTGACTGGCAGCGGACAACAGGCACATCAGGGCAGTTATCCTACTACTATACTGTAGGGTTTACTTTATGAAAAAGAAAGCACAGTTGTATTGAAGGAATGAGGTGCTCTTAAAATGGGATACCTCTGGACTAATGTAGAATACAAGATCTTTTTGTGAACCTTATTTGTTCATACTGAAGAAACATTGGCAAAACCAATATGTTTTGCCTATGCACATCTATTAGCTTTGTCAATGTGCTTTACATGTAGTATAGCAGTTGAGCTGCTGTGCAACATGACTTCAAGTAAAGAAAAGGTGTTATGATGGATTCAATGCTGGCCACATCATAGCACTTTTTTTTACTTCATGCCATGCTGCACAGAAGGTCATCTGCTGTGTAATATGTAAAAAACATTGCCAAAGCAAACACATTTTGTATAGGTGAAACTTTCTGGCTTAATCAATGCTTTTTATCATGATCTAAGTGAATTTTCTCCCTGGGCCGGTTTGAGAACTCAAAATGCTCCATTTTTGTTTTCATTTTCTATAAAACATGACTCTATTACATTTGTCAGATGGAAAGGTTGGAAACAAAGGATGAACAGCGAGAGGAGGGGGTGAACAGGGTTAAGACAATGAGTAACAGATGCAAGAATGAGACAACCAATAGCAGGCAGGAGATCAGGTGGTATCAAAGGAATGGACAGCAAGGAGGAGGACTGGGTAGGATTAGCAAAGCAACCAACAGCAGAAAAGAGGGCTTGGGGGAGGGATATCAATGCAACGGCTGGCTGAGAGAAGGGTTCGAAGGGGTATAGAAACAACAGGCAGCAAGAAGGAGGGAAAAGCTATCAAAGAAACAGACAGATGAGGGTTATTGAAGTAACAGACAGCTGGGAAGATTGTCAAAAAAACATAAAGCAGGGACAAGGGTGGGATGGGGTAGCCAAACAATAGCGGGGGTTGTCAGAACCAAACAAGCAGCAGGGAGGATGGCTGGGGGCTTATTGAAACAATGGACAGCAGAGAAGAGAGCAGGGAAAACATTATGAGGGAACAATACCAGTGGAGGAGGGCGAGGTGAGTAAAGGTATTGCAAACACATGCACTCTCCAAGAGTGCTTGTGCAAAAATAAAAAAAGTGTATTTGTGACAGGGGAAGGACACTGGCCACCAGAAGCAGTACTTTGTCCAGGCTCCACAGCAGGAGAAAGGCAAGGAAGATGAGCTGACCAAATGAGAAACAAGGAACAAGAGTGACCTGATTGCTATGTTAAGTAAAATGAAGGTGGAGCTAGCCAATAGTAAATGAAGGTCAGTAATGGATGGGCTCTAAGCCCCTTTTAAGATTGTGTATTAAAATACAAAAGATTTCACAAGTACAACATACGTGCTGTGCAGTGGAAACCTAAAAATGAATATACAACATAAATTGAAACAGCATTCATACTAAAATACCACAAACAATAAAGCGAGCAATTATGTCTGAAATATATTTCATTACAGGAATAATTTTCATGACTGATGCATGTTATGCAATTTTGCTATTGGAAATCTCAATTTCTACTACAATGATGAAGAGCACATTTTTAGAACACTGTTGTGAATGGATAAACCATATTTTACAAACAAAGCTAATTTGTCACATATGAGTAAGATGTTACATTTTTCTAAAAAACGTTGTTCCAAGGATTGAACATAAGCTAATATTTTCTTTTAACAAGACACTTGAAGTAACTCTTCTGGTAAGGTCAGAAGCAGCTAAGGAGGTTGTAGGCTGGCATGTTTATGGTGAATTAACAACATCATCACATGCTTGCAGCATCAGTTCAGTAAATACATAATATGGGTCTCAAATCATGATGTCTCTAACTTCTTGGCAATTATTAATTGTTATAATTCTGAATTTGAAAGACATTAGACATACGATGCAATCTTTCTTTTTTTCAAGAAATGTGAGAAAAAATTGTAAATTGTTTCTACAGTATTCTATGAAATTTGTGAAATTTAGAAGACCATTCATATTTGTTAGAACTCAGTACAATTTTGTGTCTCCAGTTGTTCTTTCTGTGAACAGTGAGAAAGAGACATCTAAAACTAACCCTGTGTCCATTTACTAGGTAAAGTGCTTCAAAAATGATTTTATTGCTCATTTCCTCATCAAACAGGAGCACAACATACAATTAATTTCATCAATTTTGAAAGCTTTAACCAGTATATTCTTTGTTGATCCCTACAGGTCAACCAGACGTGATAGGAGCGGCCATTTACTCATCATTTGATTAGTATAATATGTTGTAAGTGATGATCCCACATAACCTCCTCTCTAGACCAGTGGCTCCCAACCTTCTGACTCCTGAGGACCCCCACTGAATCATTACTAGAAGCTGGAGACCTCCAAGCAATTTGTACCATTTAAATTTCAAACATTAAAACAGTAAATTGCTAAAAACACACAAACAAGTACAGACCAAACAAATATTGATATTACTAAAGATATAATTATTTTATATTAAAGAATACACAAAAATCAAAATGTTTTAATGGAAAGGTTGGCGCTGCGTCTCGGTGACCAACTTTTCAATGTTTAGTTTTATTTAGGATGGCTGAATCCTCATGTCAGATTCTACATTTCCTAAGCAATTTCTCTTTTTTTTTAAAGTACATAAGGTCTGAGAAAGCTGTGGTGGGGAAAGGAAGTAAAACCATAAATGCCTCTCTTCTCTCATAACTTCTCTGTCACATGTAATTTGTTTGTTTTATAGCACCTCTCCTACCAGGGTGTGGGGATTACTTTACAGGGAACTACAAGGTGTAGGATTTTCATGTCATCCTCAGTGGTAGGCATTTTCTAAGAGTGCTTGGTCTGGAGAAGCAACAATTCACCTCACACATGCACACTGTCCATGCACCTGCACCCAAGTCCACCTACCTTCCTTTCCAATCCTCCTCCCACACCCCACCCCATTGGTCCTAAGAATCTTTTCATTTCCTGCCATGACCTCTTCCTTCCCCCACCCCACGTCCTGCCCATAAGAGAAAGGACAGTACCTCCAGCTCCCAGTCCACTCCTATTCCTCCTTCTAAGACTACACCTGCCACTAAGGGTAAAAAGGGAAGCACTCAAGCCTCCTCTCCCAAGGCCACTCCTCTGCCCCCTAAACAGAAGGGCAAAGACCCGACCCCTCCCAAGCCCAAGGACCCCCTTACCAAGAGGAAACCCTCCCACCCCCAACCCCAGAGGTGCCTGCCTGCCATCTTCATGATGCCCCTGCCAAGTGTCGTGACTGGGCTGTCAGGAGTCAAGTTGTGCCTTGGGCGTTGCCCTGTGGCTATTTGATAACTGTGAACTGGCCAATGGCCCTTGGTGTACATATGTAAATATATATTTATTTGAATTTGAGCTTGTTTTTCAACATGATTACAGCGGTTGGACCAGAGGTTTGTGTCCTAGCTTTCTTTGCTCCTGGTTTCTATTGCTGTTGATTTACTCTGCAGATTTCTCTGGGTGTGTGGTATGTGTGGTTGTTGTGTGCTATGTGTGTGTGTGTCACTCTACCCTCCCTCCCTTGTGTGCTAGGTGGCTGTACTCACTGCTGTCGTCTTCATCAGCGTTGGTGCTCCTGGACTGCCATTGCGTGGTACAGTATTGGCATGACTTCCAGTTCCTCTGTGTCCCTGGAGGTGAGTGTCTCCCTTTATATAATGTGTTTCCACCAGGCCGTGGTGGCAGTGATCCCGCCCCTGTAATCCTGGCGGTCTGCTATATCATAATATGGTGGGCGGGTCGTTGTCTTCTGCCTGCCTGAAGATGGCTGCCGCTGTGGTCAGTAGACGGACCGCACTGACGGTTCAAGTAGTACATTGGCTGTCTATGGGAGGGATCACTGCCATGGTCATAATTTGGCGGTCTTCACCACTGGCCTGTCGACTGTACTATCGGCATCGGCGACGTGTCGGTCAGCTGACTGCCAATGTCATAATGAGTGCCATAGTGTCTCCTCAGCCTTTTCTTTTCTTCTGTACAGGCGTACCTCCCTGTAAGTGTCTTATAAGCTCAACTCACAAACTCCTCCCTTACAAATTAACTTTTTTTCTATCTTTGACTACCAGCCATGCCACATTGTTTTCCAACTGGTGATATGTGGTGAATCTAAAAAGGTTGAATCATTTGTGCTCCTGTCTCCTGTTCTTGCCTAAATGCCTGAACCAAACACAATTTTCCCTCCGCTCTTCAGTGAAGATTTTTTTACTGCTCCTGTTTTCACTTGCCATGCGCATTCAAAAGATTCATACCCTTCTCTTTCCAACATGTCCCAGCCACCAAAACTGTACTCTAAATCTACTTTTGGACCATATTTATCAACTCCTCTCTTTCCAATTAGTTGTAGCAACTTTCTTCCTCTGTATGCTTTATTCTCATCCAACCATAACGTGCTTCTTACTTTGCAGACAATAGTATGCTCCACTGACTTATTCACAAGCCATCACTGGAATGATCTAACACTGACCTTTATGAAATACTGAAAAATGTGATCTCAGGAGGACCTTAAAAACTAATGTTCTGTTACATTTTAGAGAATATAAACCCTTTTCTTCATAAGTATTCTCAGCACCATGATGCCTCTCAGCCTTAGGGTGGTCTTCCCAAAGCAATTTTGCCTTGTCCCTCCTTTTTGCTGAATATGTTTTTACATTTACACCCCATAACCCTCTGGAAGAACACAAGGGCAAAAGGAATAGAGTCAGATCAGTGATATTTTAGAAATAGTCAGATATACGTAGGCTTTTTAAAAACAGTATTTACAAAAATATATAATATGTACATACGGTGGTACATTGTCCACTCAAAATGTCCGTGGGCCACTGGGCCAAAGCTCATAGGCCAAGCCCACACTTGACTCCTGCCTCAAAATGGAGAGAACACTGCAGGGGAATCAGGTCGAAAACACACAGGCACGTCGTGGGGAGGGTGAAGGGGGGTGCACCTCAGCCGAAAGATGGTAAAATGCCACTGCTCCTGGAGGGGGCTCCATGCCCACAGCAATGTCCTTGGGAGTGCAAAGCCACAGTCTCTCAAGAGGGTGGTTTGCCTACTGCTTGGTCCTGGGGAGTGCAAAGACACAGTCTCTCAAGTGGGTGGTTTGCCCACTGATTGGTCCTGGGGAGTGCAAAGCCACAGTCTCTCAAGTGGGCGGTTTGTCCACTGCATGGTCCTGGGGAGTGCAAGGCCACAGTCTCTCGAGTGGATGCATATCTCCACTGGTTCTGGATGGGGCTTTGTGCCTGGTGTGCTTCATCCTGCCAAAGATTGGGTGAGTGGATGCGTATCTCCACTGGTTCTGGAGGGGGCTTTGTGCCCAGTGTGCTTCATCCTGCCAAGGATAGGGTGAGTGGATGCCTTCTTCCACTGTTCTGGAGGGGGCTTTCTGCCCAGTGTGCTTCATCCTACCAAGGATTGGGTGAGTGGATGCCTTCTTCCGCTTTGTGCCCAGTGTGCTTCATCCTGCAAAGGATAGGGTGAGTGGATGCATATCTCCACTGGTTCTGGAGGGGGCTTTGTGCCCAGTGATGCAACACTTTGGGTGTGGCAGTTCACAATCCCTCACCTGGGTGTCTGAGGCACGAGGTTTGCAGGGACCAGGTTGCATGATAGTCCATGGAGGCAGGGCTAGACTCCATCTGGTGATGACTATGGCTGCAAACTGGTGGAGGGAGGCTCCAGCCCTTCTCCTGCAGCCTCAGACGGTTGCCCACTGGAGCTGCTGCTGCTGGTAATGGTGCTACTGTCAGTCGTGCAGGTGGTGGTGCTTGCAGTGGGGCCTGCGTTGGTGCAAGTGGCAATGCTGGCTGTGGTGCAGGTCCCGGTTCTGCCAGTGGTGGAGGGAGGCTCCAACCCTTCTCCTGCAGCCTCAGACAGCTGCCCACTGGAGCTGCCGCTGCTGGAAGGAGAGCTACTGTCAGCAGTGCAGGTGGCGGTGCTTGCGGCGGTGCTAGTGGCAGTGCAGGTGCCGGTGCTGGCCGTGGTGCAGGTGCCGGTGCTGCCAGTGGTGGAGGGAGGCTCCAGCCCTTCTCCTTCAGCCTCGAGTGGCTGCCCACTGGGGCTGCTGCGGCTGTCAGTAGTGGTGCTTGCAGAGGTGCAGGTGGCGGGGCTTGCAGCGGTGCTAGCGGTGGGGCTGCTCGCGGTGCTGGCCACTTTGCAGGTTGTGGTGCTGGCAGTTGTGCTGTTACCCACCAGGCCTTAACCTGCAGCCTCGGATGGCTGAAGTGCTTTGGCTGGTGTTTTCTCCCCCTTCCTCACATTGGCAGATGGTGGTGTGACCATGGGTCTGGCAGCTTGAGTCTTTGAGGTGGCCTTGCTGGGTGGGTGAGGCTCCTTCTCATTGCTGGATCCTGTCCTCCTCTTCACTTTGCCAGGTGTCAGAATGGTTTTGGCCTTGGCAGGGGTTGGTGGCACACTGGCTGGGCTGACGGGTGCCCCCTTTGAGCCTTTGATAGCTGCAGGAACCACAGCAGACAACAATTTGGTGGCTGAGGTGCTGGGCTGGGTTCTGGCCACCCTAGCCCGAGGGGAAGGACGGGGGGTAGGGGTAGGGAAGAAGTCAAAGTTGGCAAGGAAAAGCTTCTTAGTGACACTGGGGCGGGAATTGGGAGAGGGTTTGGGAGTGGAGGAAGAGGGAGTGGTTGTAGGAGGTGTCTTTCTGCTGAGTTTCGTGCAGGTGCATGAACTGGATGCTGTTGTGAGGTGGATGGCTGTTGGGTGGGTGGGTGCTTGCGTTTGTGTACTTTGGGAGGAGGGATCACAGACACACTGGGAGAAGACGAACGGGATGTGTGCATGGATGTGGGGGTGGTGACTGCCTGTGAGGGATGTGTTGTGATGGGTGTGCTGGTGATAGAGGTCGTGGATGAGGATGTAGTGCATGCAGGTGTGAGTGTAGACACTACTGGGAGGGGGTGGATGAGGAGTAGGAGGGGGACACAGTGGAGGCAGTGGATGTTGGTGTGTCTGCATGGGGATGGTGCTTGTGTGAGTGCCTGTGAGCTGAAGTGTGGTGCTTGTGTTTGCCTGAGCCACTTTTGTGTGGTGATTTGGGTGAATGCTGGTCTGAAGGTGTGCTTGGGATAGGTTGAAGGGAATGGGACTGGGTAGAGGAAGTTAGAGGAGGGAGGCTAGAGATGGGGAAAAGGCTGCCATCAGTGCTGAGGCCAGAGCCTAAAATGCTCTCTGTTGGGCCACCACTCCAGAGTGAATGCCCTCCAGGTATGCATTTGTTTGTTGCAAATGCCTCTCGATACCCTGGATGGCATTCAGTATGGTTGACTGCCCAACAGTGAGGGATCTCAGTCGGTCAATAGCCTCCTCACTGAGCGCAGCAGGGCTGACTGGGGCAGGGCCTGATGTGCCTGGGGCGAAGGAGATGCCCACTCTCCTGGGTGAGCTGGCATGGAAAACATGCTGAGGGGCTGCTGGGAGGACTGTGCTGGTAGGGGGGGTGGAGGCTGTACCTGTTGTTGGGGTGGGCACAGGGGTGTCCGCCATTGCCAGGGAGCTTCCATCGGAGGAGGAGTCGCTTTCTGAGGTGTCTCCTCCTGTCCCCGTCGTGGTGCTCCCCTCGCCCTCCATCCCACTGGTGCCCTCACCGTCGGTGGATTCGGCCTCCAGGCACATGTGGGATGCAGCTCCCTCCATCACCGGTGCCTCTGCTCCTGCGACAGATGATGCTAATGAACACAAGGACAGTGTGACAAAACAAAAAGGGAGGGGGAGACAGAGGATACTCTTGGTCAATGCCAGCAACAACACTACCGTTGGCGTAGACAACTCACAGGGAGCAGCCCTATGCACTAGGCCATGCACTACCAGTTACTAAGATAGTCACCAGCCCATGGGGTACAATGCCTAACGCCATTAGCTGCACACCTGAAACCCACAGGACCCTGCCCAGTACTAGATGCCCACTAACACTATTGGGGGTGGAGTGCTTCAGAGCCTGCCCAACAAGGGACCTATCCTGCCATGTACGCACTGGCCTAGGGCCACCCAGAGCCCACATCCCCCACCCAGGTAAACCTTTATGCATGCACAGTCATGAATCTGAATCTGTACTCACCCCCTTGTGGCTGCTGTGATGCCTTCAAGCACCCATCCAACTCCGGATAGGCCACTGCCAGGATGTGGAATATCAGGGGGTTCAAGGTACGACGGGCACCCCTTCCTCATTTTGAGGCCAGCCCCACCTGGGCCTCCACCGTCTTCCTTGCCTAATGGCGCAGGTCCTCCTGCCGTTTGTGGCAGTGGGTGCTCTGCCTGTCAAAGACACCCAGGGTCGGCACCTCCTTGGCGATGGCACGCCAAATACCCTTTTTTCTGATGGGTGCTGACCTGCATGGAAAAGACAGCAGAAAAGGGAATTACTTAACCGTCCAGACCATCACGCTCATGGCCCACCAGATCCCTCCCATCCCCTGACGCACTTACATTGACCACCATACATGCAACACCATGGCCAGGATGCCTCAGCCCCTCCCCACATGTGGCTTACACACACAGCAATCCATACATTCATGGCCCACACATCATGCTCACAGTGTACTCACCTGTTTGACTGGAGGACCGTAGAGTAACGTGTACTGGGGTAGGACCCCATCCACCAGTTTCTCCAACTCCTCCGCAGTGAAGGCAGGGGCCCTTTTCCCAGACACATGAGCCATTGTCGCTTCCAGACACAGGTCACAGTAGCACTTGCAGTGTAGGTCCTCTCCTGTTGAAGGTCAGGTAGCAAGTGACTGCACAGATAGAAAATGGCGGTCACGTCCACAGCGGTGCATACCGTCACCGCTGGCGTACATTGCCATTGGCTCCTGGAACCCATAGGGCCCAATGATAACCAATGCGAAGTTGCACAGTGGTCATCGACCGCCTACCGCAACGGCGCACAACGCTAGCGGAATTACCTAATTTCCACTTGTCCCTCCTCACAGGTCAGGCAGCCGCCATTTCAGGGGGGCACAGGCCATGGCACCTAACTGCGTCACAGCAGACATTGGCACAGCAACTGACTCTCAGATTCACATACAGGTTCTGTAAAGGAAAAGATGCATCATTATTTCAATTGATGTGTGAATATGACCCTCTGCTCACCGTTTTTCTCCATAGACTTCAGCCGCTGAGGATGAATATGAGATGGCGACATCCTCCGATGTACAGACCCCTGGTGGACCTTGCGACAATGGAGGACAGACACATTATCATAACCTACAGGCTTGATCGGGCCAAAATCCAAGAACTGTGTGCCCAATTGGAGCCAGACTTGATGTCAGCTATCCGCCAGCCCACAGGTATCCCCCCCTCTAGTGCAGGTCCTGTCAGTGCTCCATTTCCTAGCAAGTGGTTCCTTCCAAACAACAGTGGCCATGGCATCAGGGATGTCTCAGCCAATGTTCTCCAACATGTTGACCAAAGTGTTGTCAGCCCTGCTGAAACACATGCACAGCTACATCGTATTCCCCCAGGTAGAGGATTTGGCCACAGTGAAAGCTGACTTTTATACCCTGGGACATATCCCCAACATCATTGGTGCCATTGATGGTACACATGTAGCATTTGCCCCACCCCCACCGTTGGAGAAATGAACAAGTGTTCAGGAATAGAAAAGCTATCACTCTATGAATGTGCAGATGGTGTGTTTGACGAACCAGTACATCTCCCATGTGAATGCCAAGTTTCCTGGCTCTGTGCATGACACCTTTATCTTGAGGAATAGCAGCATCCCATATGTGATGGGCCAACTCCAGAGGCACCGGGTGTGGCTAATAGGTGAGCCCAAGGTCCCCACCTAGTATAAGTTGGTGTCTGGGTATGGGCTTGTCCCTAAGGGTTAGTGTGTGTCTAACAGGTATCCCTCGATATTTGCAGGTGACTATGGTTACCCCAACCTCTCATGGCTACTGACCCCAGAGAGGAATCCCAGGACAAGGGCAGAGGAACGTTACAATGAGGCACATGAGTAAACAAGGAGGATAATTGAAAGAACCCTTGGCCTCCTGAAGGCCAGGTTCTGGTGCCTCCATTTGACAGGTGGATCCCTGTGCTACTCACCAAAGAAGGTGTGCCAGATAATCATTGCATGTTGCATGTTGCACAACCTGGCATTGAGACGCCAGGTGCCTTTTCTGCAGGAGGATGAGCCTGGAGATGGTTTTGTGGTAGCGGTGGAGCCTGTGGACAGTGATGAAGAGGAGGCAGAAGAAGAAGATGTGGACAACAGAAGTAATATAATACAGCAGTACTTCCAGTTACACACAGGTAAGACACTGTAACTTCACTTTACATTTCGTATTCTGTTGGACATTGTACATGGCATCCTGATTTCCCTATGTCTATGGCCACTTACTGTACCCTTTGGCATCTCTATTTTTAGATCTCTGTGGCCCACTCTGGCTCCTGGTATGTTTACTGCTGTCCACTAAAGGTCACACCAATATATAAATGACTGTATATGACTTGCAATGTTTTCAGAATGTTGTACTAATACATAATTCAATCATTTGACACACTCAAGATTTGCATTTGTTCCAAGGGTGTTTATTTAAGTGCTCATATGTAGAGGAGGATGTGCAATGGGCTGGGGTGATGGTGGAGGAATGTCCAGTTAGAGTCCAGTCTCTTGGTATCACAGGTGCATTGTCCAATGGGTCATAGGAAGGGGAGTAATGGCAGTTCAAGGTGGACAGGGCGACAAAAAGGGACAAAAGGGTGACAAACAGGAGAGTCTTATTTCCTGGCGGGGGTCTTGCCAATGTTCTCTGGCTTCTGCCTGGATCGCAAGGACCATTTGCGGGGTGGTTATCCTTCTGCAGGGGGTGGGGTGCTAGTGGCCTGTTGGTCCTGTGGCGGGGCCTCCTGTCCACTAGCGCCAGCAGAGGTGGCGGGCTGTTCTTCAGTGTGGCTAGTGTCAGGGGCCTTTTGTTGTGCCACTGCCTCCCTCATGGTCTTGCCCATGTTTGCCAGCACCCCTGAAATGGTGATCAGGATGGAGTAGATGTTTCTGAGGTCCTCCCTGATCCCCAGGTACTGTCCCTCCTGCAACTTGTACAGTATCTGGCCCATGGTCTCCTGTGAATGGTGGTATGCTCCCAGGATGTTGGAGAGTGCCTCCTGGAGAGTCGGTTCCCTGGGCCTCCCCCTGTCACACAGAATTCCTCCCAGTTTCCCTGGTGTCCTATGCCTCTGTCCCCTGAACCGTGAGCCCACTGCCACTGACCCCAGGTCCCTGGTCATCCTGTGTTTGTGGGGTTGCTTGGGGTCCCTGTAGTGGTGGACACACTGCTGATTGACGTGTCCTGGGGACAGTGTCATGGGCCCACTGGGTGGGTGCTGTGATGGTGTTTCCTGAGGGGGAGGCTCTGTGGTTGGGTTGGGATTGTGGCAGGGTAAACGACTGTCCAGAGGTCCCTGATGGGCCAGGTTGGTCATCGTGATCCAGGCGTGCAGAGCTGCTGTCATCACTGTGGGCCTACTCTGAGGGGACTGGATGTTAGTGGCAACTCCTTTCCAGTGACGTTGAGTAGGGGTCCTGTGGGGATGAAAATGCAGTGTTATTGTATCTGTGTGTGCCATCTTGTGCATGGTTTCATTTGGTTTTGTTTCCTTGTATGGTTGGGATAGCCCTGGCAGCTTAGGCTTGTAGGCGTGGTGATTTTGTAGGCTAGGTGATTCTCTCTAATGGGCATGCTGTGGTGATGGGAGTCCATGCAGGTCTGTGATGGGGGTCTATGGATTGGTGTTACATGCAGGGATGGGTGGGTTGTGATAGTGGGGTATATGTGAGGTGGTGGAGTGATGGGGTGAGGGTAGGGGTAGGAATGTTTGATGGTAGGCAGGTAGGGTGGGGGATATAGTAGTAAAGATTTGACTTACCAGAGTCCAGTCCTCCTGCTACTCCTGGGAGGCCCTCAGGATGCATTATTGCCAAGACTTGTTCCTCCCATGTTTTTAGTTGTGGGGGAGGAGTTGGGGGTCCACTGCCAGTCCTCTGTACAGCTACCTGGTGTCTTGCAACCACGGAACGCACCTTCCCCCGTAGGTCGTTCCACCTCTTCCTGATGTCATCCCTTGTTCTTGGATGCTGTCCCACAGCGTTGACCCTGTCCACGATCCTCCGCCATAGCTCCATCTTCCTTGCAATGGACGTTTGCTGCACCTGTGATCCGAATAGCTGTGGCTCTACCCGGATGATTTCCTCCACCATGACCCTTAGCTCCTCCTCTGAAAATCTGGGGTGTCTTTGGGATGCCATGGATGTGGTGTGAGTGATATGTGCGAAAATGTGTGGGATGATGTGTGGGGTGATGTGTTGTGGTGTGTGCTGTGAAGTGCGTGGATGGTGTATGGGTGATGGTGTTCTGTGGCTCAGATTGAGTGGGTGCTCCTGGCTTGTGTCTCTCTCTGTTGGCAATCTTTTTTTTGTTGAAGGGGTTGTGGGTAATGTGGGTGTGTGTTTTATAGTGGTCTGAGTGTGTGGGTGTGGTGTGTGTATGTGTGTTAGGTGTGTGTAGTTTGAATTGTCCAATGTGGTGTAGTTTTGTAAGTGTGTGTATTTTGAGCGCGGCGGTGTGTACCGCCAATGGTTTACCGCGGTTGAAAGACCGCCGAGGTGATTCGTGGATCCTGATCCTGTGGGCGTATTCCTGTTGGTGTAACGGTGTGGGTTTTGGTACCGCCAATTTATCACTGACCTTTGGTCTGGCGGATGTCTGTGGGTGTCTGTATTGTGGCGGATTTCTCAGTGTGGGTCATAATACCCGTAGCGGAATGCCACCGCGGTCACAGTATGTTGGCGGCCGTCAGCACGGGAGTAGGCAGCATTTACCGCCAGGGTTGTAATGAGGGCCTCTGTGTACTTTAGCACTGCTAAACAGTGCTAAAGTGCTTGTGCTCTCTGTCTAAAACATGATTAAATTGGTTTACACTTGTTTAGCATATTTAATTTGCTTTTATGTCCTTAGTAATTTGGTAAACCATAAACCCAGGGCCTGCATATTAAATTCTACTAGTGGGTCTGCAGCACTTATTGTCCCACTGACTTAATTACTTAATTAACTCTTTATATCATGCCCCAGGCCTGCTATTGCAGCCTAAGTGTAATTTCAGCTTGGCAGTATCATCCCCCTTGTCAAGCCTTAAATCCCCCTTTTACTGGATATAGCACACCCCTGAGGTAGTCACTAGGTATTCCTCAGGGCAATCCTCATTGGAGTGGCCTTTTTGTTTTACCTTCTTTCTGTATTCTGCATGTTGCTGGGCCTGTTTTTTTAATCTATTTGAATTCCCAATCCTAGTCAACCACCCCTCATTTACCTCTTTTTATAGTCGCGTGGGCTCTCATTATTCTAATGAGACTACTGGATTTGAGCGGCAGAATCGCCTGCGGTGTTGGAGATGGTGTCTGACCCACTACAGGGGACACCTGTCACCCCAATCCAGGTTTCTGGTTCTGGCTAACTAGCAGTGCCTCATCTCTACCTGAGAGCAGGGATGATTGGGCAGCCGAGCGCATGACCCAATTGACTCCTCAGGAGAATCGTGGTCACTCAGATCGAATCCGTTTTTTCTCAGTTACATTAGTCTCACGTATACAAGGACAAGCAGAGGCAGCATATGTTTCAATAAGGCTTTAATGAAGCAACTGTATCTTGGATAATAAAGCATGTACTGCAATAACCAGGATGATAAAGTATGACAGGATTAAAATTGTGACAAGGAGAGTAAAGCATAGGAATAATGCTACCATATTGTCACTAGAGTCAATAGACTAATTCCAAACTAGGCTATATTAGAGCACAGCATGTTAAGCTCTAGTTCTTCCCTTCAGGTTCCCCTGGGACGAAATCATCCCCCATACCTGAGCAAAGGCCTGTAGTCTGCATAAGCAGCTGTAGAAAGCATTCAGCAATCAGCACACAGTCGTGGTCATCTGACTGGAATCTCCCTCAAACGTGTATGGGACAGGAAAGTGTTTTTATAATAAAACAGCTGATGTTCTGAGAAAATGTCCCTGTGTAAGGATGTGTATGTTCCTATGAATACCAAAGACAAAGCATTATCACGTTTACCGGCAACCTATCTTACTGCAGCCTTGAGAAAAGCAGAGTGAACCAAATGTCTTGTTTAAGAACGCAGTGCTGGTCTAGGCAAAGAACAGCTACATAGAAATAAAAGAAGATCACAAATGTGGCTATTGTTAAAATAATAAACAAAGCTGAATAAAATATATCTAGGTTAAAGTGCACAGTTGCAGGACTGGTTTTGCTAAAATAACGTGCATGGAGCTATAGCTAAAATGGCTACACAACATTATCAGAGTGTGTCTTTGTTTTGGTGTTTTTTAAGTTTTTCTCTTTTTTCTTTTCCATTACTTTTTTGTTTTCCCTTTCTTTCCTTTCTGCTTCTCTTTCTTCTCTTGCCTTCTTCCGGCATTATTTTTCCTACTCCTTTCTTACCCGGTGTCATGTCAGAGGAGCAGCACCAGGCATGAAATGGCAGTGCCAATGTAGTTGTAGGCTGCACACCTTGCGGTTGCTGTTGCTATCAATGGGTGCAGCCTGGACCATTTTTCTTGAGGCAGAGGTGGCTGCACTTTTATGTGTAGTGCCAGCTCCACTTCATGTTGCTAGTAAAATGGCCTTAACAGCGCAGGCTGAGCCATGCATGCTGTTTCAATAGAAGTGTAACATTGCTTGCTTGAACAATGACTCTCCCAGAACTCTGCCTTAACCATGCATAGGCATAAACCATGCGTGGTTAACGGAGAGAGCGGTCTAGGAACAAGAAGTATTGGGAGAGGTAAGTGGGGAAGGGGCTAGGTTTGGTGTTTTCAGGGGTGGTGGGGCGATTTTCAGACTTTGGGTGGGTGGGCGTTCAGGATAAGTTTTTTTAAAGGGGACATGATTTTAGGGTTTAGGGCAGGGGATGTGTTAGATTTAAGGGCTGGACCTGGATTGTTGGGCTCAGTGTGGTGGGGAAAGGGGCAGTGTTCAGGGGTGGGGGTAAGTTTTAGGGCAGGGTGACTGGGGTTTTGTAGTTTTTAGCAGGGGGCTGGAGAACGGAGAGAGCAACAGAAATGTTAGAGAGAGGAAGGTCGGGCTGGGACAAGGTTTGGGGGTAGTTTTAAGGGGTGAAGGGCTTTTTAGGGTTCAGGAGGGTCAGGTAGTTTTCTGACAGGGTTTTTATGGCTCAGGACAAGAGGGTCGGGTAGTTTTCTGACAGGGTTTTAGGGCTCAGGGCAGGGGGTTGGTATAGTTTTAAGTGCTGGGGCTGGGTTTAATGACTCAGGATGGTGGGGGAATGGGCATTTTCAGTTGTGAAAGTCATTTTTAGGGCTGAGGGCAGGGGGCGGGAGTCACAGTAGTTTATAGCAGGTGGCAAGGTTTTAGGCCTCAGGGAGGGGGCAAGGTAAGGGTTAGCTTTAAGGACAGGGCCGGTCGGTTGTAAGGCTCAGGGCCAGAGTTCAGGATAGTGTTAAGGGCAGGGCACGGTCAGTTTTAGGGCTCAGGGCAGGGCAAGGGGCAGTTTTAAGGGCAGGGTGGGATCAGTTTTAGGGCTCAGGGTGGGGGGAAGGGGCAGTTTTAAGGGCTGAGGTGGGGTGGTGTGACGGGCAGGACCAAGTTCGCCAGCACATGGCTCTCACTTGTGCTGACTCTGCCCCTGTTGCTCCGAAGCTTCCTGGTCACTCTGCCCGTGATTGGTCGGTAGATCCACAGTGGCGGGACGCCAGAAGGTCAAATGTGCCACTGTCAGCACTTGCGGCGTTCAGAGGTTGGAAGGAGAAAGCGGGTGACAAAACAACTGCCGAGAACCAGCCAGCGGAGGAAGACGAAGAGCGGAGCCCACCTGTGAACCAGCGCCGGCGGTACCGTCCGGGTAGCGGAGAAGAAACCGGAAGACGACTGCCAGATAACCCTGTTCCATGCGACCGGGAGGACGAAACGCAGCACCCGCTTCAGGAGAAGCGTGGCTATTCAGGTGCGTGGGACTACGTCCCTGAATGAGTGCAAGTACAAAGGAGATAAAGGAGAGGAGTGAGAAAGGAGGGGGAAGGGGGATAAAGGTAACACAGGGAGAAGGGAGGGGGACAGACAAACACCGGAAAACATAAATACACGAGCACTGGGGAGAAGGGAAGGGGTGAGAGAGAGAGAAGTGAATAAGGACAAGGTAGAGATACAAAAACTTACCTTCGGGCACCATAGACCACCGTCACCTTTAAGGGGCCAGCCTAGACCCGAGCACAGAAACGGTTGAGCGCTGGAAGGAAAGTACAAAGACAGAAAGAATAGGAATTAGACCACTAAGAAACAGAAGGAAAAAGCACGTACTAACCTGAGCTAATGTGAGAAATGTAACCTTGTCAAGAACAGTAAGACAGGGACAACAAAGAAAGTATAAGGAAACAAAAGAGATACTAGTACCACGGTCACTTACAGCTATTATTCTCTTCTCTCCACATGCGCTTCCCAGGGAAAGACCTGTGAACAAGAGAGACAGAAAAAGACGAGTAAAGACCAAACCTCAAGAACATCCCACCACCTAAAATCCAGCCACTCAAGACTGAAACAAACTTACCTGCTTTACGCCACATTCAAAATCTTCAATAAAGTTCCTTTGTTTTTAAGACTATAACACAGTCTGGAGTGGTTCCTCCACACCCACACGGTTACAAGTGGTGTGAGAAGTGGGATTTTGTGGAGACACCGGCACCATGGAAGAAAAGGCAACAATGGCAGACGTAATCGCTCAGTTGGCAGAAGGGCAATGGCATCTCCAGTTAATATGGGAACAACAAATGAAAGAAGCCAAAGAGGAACGAGAGGCGCTACAAACAGCCCTTAAGAGCCAGGCAACAATTATGGCCAATAACCAACTGGTACATGAGACAGCATTGGGTAAACCTACCGATACCATCGCTCATACAAAAGTACACCCCACGGTACCGAGTAGTGTGTTGCAACGATATCAGGAGCAGGAAGACCCCGACTCTTTCTTCACAAACTTTGAAAGGGTGGCCAGCACTGCTAACTGGCCAGAGGATAAATGGGGTCAGTATATTGCCCCCCTACTCACCGGCCATTTACAAACAACATATCAAGCTATTAACCCGAGTGGTAATCTTCCATACAAAGACCTTAAGAAAACCATTTTAGAAAGAGTAGGTTTGGATAGTGAGAGTTATCGCACCAGGTTTAGACAAATGAAATGGCAACATCAGGAGAACTCCCGTACCTTATATTATAGTGTCCAACATGCAGCCGGGAGGTGGTTACATCCCACAGAGAACACAAGAGAAGACATGTTTGACATCATAGTCTTGGAACAGTACTTAGATGCTTTACCACCTACCACCCGGAACTGGGTACGACAACATCCTGGACTCACGAATGAAACAGCCATAGAACTTGCCTGTGCTTATCATAGAGGCTCGGACTTCCGGGCTACTGTTAGTCAGGCCCCTCCACCTCCGACCCGACCGGCCATACCTAGAATGCATCTGCCGCGGCCTGTAGGGAATCCCGGAACTGACCGATCACAACCAGCTGGTCCGGGTCCCTCTGGATACACAAGCCGTGGTCCCCAGTGTTATCACTGTTCAGAGTGGGGCCATATTGCCCGGCATTGCCCTAAAAAAAAAGATACAGAGGAGCCCATGGAGATAGGCCTGACCAAGGGAAGAGTATTCTGGACTGGAGGGGAGAAACCTAAATATACCCTCCCTCTCATCGTCAATGAAGTAGAATGGATGGCTCTAATCGATTCTGGATGTAGCCAGAGCTTGATCAGGGACGATTGAGTATTGCCAGGGCAGGAAGATACAGAGACTCAAGTACTCATTACCTGTGTACATGGTGATCAACGGTTTTACCCCATGGCGACAATCAAGTTGAAATGGAGAGAACAGAGTGAGACCCTCCGGGTAGGAGTGCTCTCCAGCCTCGATGAGGATATAATCCTCGGGACAGATTATGAGGATTTTTCCTCCTTGTTAGAGAAAGCCGGACAAGAGCATCTTCTGAGGGATTGGTGGATGGAAGCACCTAGTGGAATGGTCTCCGAGGAACCCAAATGGGTAAGAATTGCCCTCAGCAGGAGACAAAAGAGAGAGCAACGACGTTCCTATACACAAAACTGCCCATCCCAAGATGGTTCTATTGGAATTAGGAAGGTTTGCACAATCACCGGAGATTTCCGGCAGAATCAAAATGAGGATCCTACCTTAAAACACGCATGGCAGCAGGCCGAGTCCGGGGCAGCACAAGGGGTAGGTCCCCAATTCTTGATTCGTAATAATCTCTTATGTAGAAATCCCACGCCCACAAGAGGAAATGATCTACAATTGGTAGTACCTTGAAGTCACCGTCAACAAGTGTTGCAATTAGCACATGGGGATAATGGGGAAGGGCACTTGTGAAGGGAGAAAACGGAAGAAGCAGTCCTTAGACGATTTTATTGGCCAGGGGTTTATGGCGAGATACGGAAGCATTGCTCTGAGTGTCCCAAATGCCAGTTGTACAACCCCTCTCCACAAAAACCCGTTCCCCTTGAACCTCTTCCCATTATTTATGTTCCGTTTACCCGGGTTGGAATGGACCTTATTGGTCCCCTTACTCCTTCCACTCGGGGTAGACAGTATGTGCTAGTCTTGGTGGACTATGCCACACAATATCCCAAGGCCATACCCCTTCCCAGTATACACACTAAAGCTATCTCTCAGGCTATGATAGAGTTCTTTTCCAGGGTGGGTTTCCCGAAAGAGATATTGACTGACCAAGGGACTCCTTTTA
This sequence comes from Pleurodeles waltl, assembly GCF_031143425.1. NCBI lineage: Eukaryota > Metazoa > Chordata > Amphibia > Caudata > Salamandridae > Pleurodeles > Pleurodeles waltl. Next base: position 447,720,153 of record NC_090442.1, on the reverse strand, counting down.
TGTCCAGATTAACGGCTGAAGTATGTCGACTTCTGGGGGTGAAACAGATCCGTACCTCAGTATATCATCCGCAAACAGATGGGATAGTAGAAAGATACAACAAAACCATTAAATCCTTACTCAGAAAAAGTATATCTGAGGCTGGGAAGGACTGGGAAAAGAAACTACCATTGGTTTTATATGCTATCCGTACCCATGTGCAAGCATCCCTAGGCCATAGTCCTTTTGAGATGTTGTTCGGCCGACAGCCACGCACACTGTTAGATATGTTAGCCGAAGAGTGGGAGGACACAGAAGAGGAAGTAAAAGACCTCTTAACCTACACCAGGGATTTAAGAGAAAATCTTCATACAGTATGGGAAGAAGCCCATACTGCCCTACAGGAAGCACAGGATAAACAGAAGCAAAGATATGATACCTGAAGTACTGTTCGCACCTTATCAGTAGGAGACAAAGTTCTAGTCTTACTCCCTAGCACTGACAATAAGTTATTGGCCAAATGGCAGGGACCATTTGAAGTAATAGCACAGATCAACCCCACCACCTATAAGCTAGCCATTCCCCAAGGAAGTGGTAGGGAGCAAATATATCACATCAATCTACTTAAAAAATGGCTAGAACCCGCAAGAGACAATTCTGTTCACTTTATCAACTCCGAGATTACTGACGACATCCCGTATCCCAAGATACCTCCCCAGGGTCGGTCCAACCAGGTACAACCATGGATCAATCCCGATCTTACTAAAGGGTATCACAACCAACTAACCCGTTTAGTACAGCACAATCAAGATGTCTTCTCTAAATATCCGGGTAGAACCACCTTAGTCCAACATCCCATCCGACTAAAAACGAATACTGTCTCACGACAGCGGCCATTCCACATCCCTGAAGCAAAGCAAAAGATAATTGAAGAAGAAGTCCAAACCATGTTGGCAGCGGGTATCATAGAGCCGTCAACCAGCCCTTGGTGCTCACCAGTTGTATTGGTACCCAAGCCAGATGGCAGTACTCGGTTTTGTGTAGATTATAGGGGTGTTAACAACTTAACCTATTTTGATGCCTATCCCGTGCCTAGAATCGACAAACTGATTGAGAGATTAGGCCAAGGCAAGTACCTATCCCCCCTAGATCTCACGAAGGGTTATTGGCAGATACCTCTAAGAAGGGAAGACAAAGAAAAAACAGCATTTGCTACCATTCGGGATTATATCACTTTACGGTCCTTCCTTTTGGGCTCCATGGGGCCCCCGCCACCTTCCAAAGGCTCATGGATGAAATCCTACGACCTTTTCAGCAAGATGCCGCTGCCTATCTCCATGACATTGTTATATATAGAAAGACCTGGGAGGAGCACATGACACATTTAGGTACCATATTGCATGCTCTAAGAAAGGCCCACTTAACTGCCAATCCTGACAAATGTAAACTCGGACAGACTAGTATCAAATATCTGGGCTATGTTGTGGGGAATGGTAGGATTAGCCCACAAGTAGAAAAAGTAGAGGCCATCTCTAGAATGGAATTTCCAAAGAGAAAAAAAGACATTAGGGCTTTCCTGGGTTTGATTGGCTATTATCGGCGCTTTATTCCTCATTTCTCCACAATTGCGGAACCTCTTACTAATATGCTGAAAAACTCCTGTCCCAACACCCTTGGACCCCCTCTGTGACTGCAGTACGTAATTTTGATCAACTAAAAACTGCTCTCACTTCTGAACCTGTGCTATGTTGTCCCGATTTTGGTAAACCTTTTGTATTATTGACTGATGCCTCTGACGTGGGGCTTGGGGTGGTGTTATCCCAACCGCAGGATGATGATTCCCTCCACCCTGTATTGTACATCAGCAGGAAGCTTCTACCGCAGGAATGTCATTATCCAGCTATAGAGAAGGAGTGTTTGGCGATTAAATGGGCGATTGAATCTCTCAGATATTACCTGTCGGGCAGGACTTTTACCCTGATTACTGATCACGCTCCTCTGACCTGGCTTGCCCATCATAAGGACACTAACACCTGTGTTCTCCGATGGTTCCTTTCCTTACAGCCATTCTCCTTTCGGATCCAGCATCTGCCGGGGAAACATATGGTGGCCGCAGATTTCCTGTCCCGCTATCCGGCTTTGGAGCGCCTCGACAGGCCGCTCTCTAGGGGGAGTGTATGTGACGGGCTGGACCAAGTTTGCCCGCACATGGCTCTCACTTGTGCTTACTCTGCCCCTGTTGCTCCGAAGCTTCCTGGTCACTCTGCCCGTGAGTGGTCGGTAGATCCGCAGTGGCGGGACGCCAGAAGGTCAAATGTTCCACTGTCAGCACTTGCGGCGTTCAGAGGTTGGAAGGAGAAAGAGGGTGACAAAACAACTGCCGCAAACCAGCCAGCGGAGGAAGACGAAGAGCGGAGCCCACCTGTGATCCAGCGCCGGCGGTACAGTCCGGGTAGCAGAGAAGAAACCGGAAGACGAATGCCAGATAACCCTGTTCCAGGCGACCAGGAGGAAGAAACGCAGCATCTCGCCACGCTTCAGGAGAAGCATGGCTATTCAGGTGCGCTGGACTACGTCCCTGAATGAGTGCAAGTACAAAGGAGATAAAGGAGCGGAGTGAGAAGGGAGGGGGAAGGGGGAAAAAGGTAACACAGGGAGAAGGGAGGGGGACGGACAAACACCGGAAAACATAAATACACGAGCACTGGGGAGAAGGGAAGGGGTGAGAGAGAGAGAAACGAATAAGGACAAGGTAGAGATACAAAAACTTACCTTCGGGCACCATAGACCACGTCACCTTTAAGGGGCCAGCCTAGACCCGAGCACAGGAACGGTTGAGCGCTGGAAGGAAAGTACAAAGACAGAAAGAATAGGAATTAGACCACTAAGAAACAGAAGGAAAAAGCACGTACTAACCTGAGCTAATGTGAGAAATGTAACCTTGTCAAGAACAGTAAGACAGGGACAACAAAGAAAGTATAAGGAAACCAAAGAGATACTAGTACCACGGTCACTTACAGCTATTATTCTCTTCTCCCCACATGCGCTTCCCGGGGAACGACCTGTGAACAAGAGAGACAGAAAAATACGAGTAAAGACCAAACCTCAAGAACATCCCAACACCTAAAATCCAGCCACTCAAGACTGAAACAAACTTACCTGCTTTACGCCACATTCAAAATCTTCAATAAATTTCCTTTGTTTTCAAGACTATAACGCAGTCTGGAGTGGTTACTCCACACCCACACGGTTACAGGTGGATTGCAGGGCTGGGGTATTGTGTGTTAGGAGCAGGGTGGGGGGCTGCTGTATGCAATTTACCACACATTTTCCTTTACCAATCATGCTTTTAGAATGAAATTCATTGTAAAGGCATGCATGTTAAAGGTATGTGTGTTAAAGATGCAGTAGTGGTTAAAGGTATGCGTAGTAAAGATGTGGTTTGGCTCAGGCTGTGTTGTTTGGGCATGCGTGGTTCAGGCATGCATGGTTGTATCATACCGCCCATGTTTCCAGCAGACGTCAGGGCTGGGAGGGGGCAAGCTCTGTGGGAGCTTGGGGTGCTGTGGAGGAGAGTGTGCTGGTGTATATGCCAGAGCACTGGGGTCCAGCATGTGCAGCAGCAGCTCACGCACCCCTGGGATGACATGCTCTATTGGGCACAGGGCTTGCTCGACCTGCTGGGTGTCAACGTTGCAGGCCTCATTGAGTAATTATTTATTGTTTGGTTTTTTAAAATACTAATTTATTTTTCAAATCACATGCTGCTCACACTCAGAGGTAAGTTGTTTTTGTGACAATATGAATATTATGTGATCCAGCTTGAGCTAGCCAGGTGCTCGGAACTACCTAATCATATTCGTCAGTACTTGCTTGGGCTGATTATTAAGGAAGTCATGCAGACTCACCTGTCCTCCTGTCACTAAGATAGTGGCAGTAAGCAATATCAGTGAGTTAGCATTTTCTGTGCCTTTCTTTAGCTCATACAGTTCCTATCTCCCAGTGATGAGTAGTACTCATCTATGCATTGGAAAGGGAGACTGAGTTGACCCATCAAAGGGGGATGGGAACTAGACGCAAAGATCATTTGTTGATATATATTAGTAGTTCCAAATGCAGTTTAGGTTTAGGAAATTAGGAATAGTGCTTAGGTGTCAGAAATTAGGGGAGTACGTCACCTAATATACTAGTACTATAGGTGTTCTGATTTATAGAAATACAATGTTACTGCCTATTTTTGTGTGATTAACTGTACCACTAATCACTATTGTTTGTCCTCTTTATCAGCACCTAAGGGCAAAAAGAATAGGGCACTATTGGAGGCGAGTCAGGGTGAAAGTTCTGCCAGCACCAGTACCACGCCAGGTGAAAGTTCTACCAGCGCTGCGTCAGCAGGCGATAGATCTGCTGGCCCCAGTAAGTCCTGTTATTATTTATTGCCCTAACATTTACCTCTCCTCATTTAGAATGATTTTGTCTTGTTTGTTGTTTTATTACATCTCTGCTTCTATCTAATATTTGTTAAATTCTTGTTATCCCTGCATTATCCTTTTTTCTACATTACAGTAACTGACTGCCTCCTGTCGGTACTAGTAGCTTTCTTCTGCTGTATAACTAAGCTTTCTCTCTCCCCCAATATATTTTGTGGACTGGTACTGCGAGACTAAGAGAACAGATTTTAAGTACTCTACTATGAAGATTGCAGGCCCAAGTAAGCTATTTTTCTCTATGCATGATTGTTGAGACAACATTATTTTTATTTTTCTTGCTCATGCTCAAGCAATAAAAGGAGAGAGTGACCTTGGTCATGGTGGACCCCCTCCCCCAATGTTGTTTTGTGTTATCATTCATTGTAAACCAGCAATTTCTGTCACTTTGCAACATAGCCAGAAAGAAGTATGACCAAATATCCTTTATTGCCCAATTTATTCCACCCCTTCATTCTGCTTTAATGAGTCAGAGTCTTCATCTCTGCCCCTCCATTATGATAAGTTCCCATCTGGCTCAACTACCTGGCGTTTCCTACATTGTCAACCAACATAACCCACACAGTGATATTTCGATAGAAGATACTGCTAACCAAATTGTTGTGAGGTTTTGATGTTATATTTTGTTAAAAAAAATAAGGGTAAAGTTATTTGGCATCGAAAATGTGTAATGATTTTTCTAGCCACACAGACCACCAGGGCCAGTCACATCACCAGTGCACCAGACACTTCAGCAGAGGCGGTTGGAGGGGGAATACCAGTAGTGGCATGCTTGGGTGGTGGCATTGCTTGCTTATTGACAACAATTATTAGTATACTCATTATATTTGTTTAAGTGAGGGAGATATGCATCCCACCCACCATCATTCATCACCTTCCTGCCCATGGCATTTCACCACCTCCCTCAAGCACTGCACCCCTCAATGTGCGTCTGCTTCACTGCATTCACAATGTTTTCAATGCATTTCAATCCAAACCCAAGGTGTGTTTACCTCAGTCACCTCATTTTACTTCACTCCTTTATTCTTTCCTAAGTCCTGTCCTAGCCTAATAAAATAAATGAAAAATCAGTTCTTGTCATGTGCCACATTTTTCTTGCCCAGTCATTATACATATTTATCCCTGTTCAAAATGTTCCCTTTCAAGATTAGACATTTGTCGATTTCAGTGACTGACTAAGCAAAAGCTTAGCATATGATGATCAGTTACACCCCACTATTCTATAGCAACACCCGGTCTAATCCCTCTAGCATACCCTGCAGAAGAGCAAAAGAAGTTTATTTTCCTTAATGCAAAGCAAATGTATTTGTAAAGTGGGACTAAGTGCCTGATTACGAGTTTGTAGATGGGATACTCTGAGACAAATGTGCCAAATAAAAACTATATCCAATTCCTTTCCCTGCCCTTCATCATTTTTCTCACCGTCTACTTACGGCAGACAGGATACCCACATTTCATACCTGACGATTGTGACGTATTATCCTTATTGTTCATCTGCCTCTTTAGAGTCAGTGTAGAATTAAAAGGCATTTGGAGAAGAGTAGGGCCATTGGAATTAAAGTAAGATAATTACAGCTTTCCCAGCTGTAGACTGCTGAGAGTAGCAAAGTACCTCACGCACTAGCAAACCTCCATTATTTTAGCACAACAAGAATATTCATACTGCATAGTGCATAATTTATTTTAGTTTTTGCACATAAAAAGTGCCTGTTAAGTTTTCTGCAAGGCAATCCTTTAAAAGAAAAAAAATCACTTTATTCATTTAATCTGGTGGTATTATATTCAGGCTTAATTCCTTGCAGCCAGTCAGTGCTTTTATGTGAGGCATGTGTGACTAAAAAAAAAAAAGGCCCTTTGACTCCTAATAACATCAACTTCCAATGGCAAAAGGGGATGTGCAATGTACTGCTACTGGGTCAATACTCAATTTTAATAACGGGGATGCACAAAGCATTGTTTGCAATTTGTCTTTTTTATTTGTTTTTCCTTTCTCGCTATAGCTACTCCTGCGTGTCCACCAGCACCACCTATACAGAAAGAGATAGCAGCCTGGCTGCAGCAGCAGAGGATGGGGGCCATACAGGAAGAATAGTGCCGGCTGGTGGTTCTGGAGGAGGAGGAGACTGAAGGGCCATATGACACTGCCCCAGCCCAAAGTTTCTTCAGCAGCCCATTAGCACCTCCATCCTGGGCACAACAGTGCCAGCGCTGCCAACAGCTGGAAGCCACCTGACCCACCACTGTTGCCCCCTCATACCCAAACCACTTCTAAGGCCGCATGCTACACGAGCTGGGGCTGCTTTGCCAGCAGGTGGCAAGCCTCGAGTGGGAAATGGGAAGACTCTGGACCCGAATTGGTGATGCCGTCTTCTAAAGCAGTTTTTTTTTCATTTTTTGTTTTGGTGGGAGGGACCTTTGTTGTGGGTGGAGAGGGTGGGCATTGGGAAGGGACCAGGGCTTTGGGAGTTTTGTTGGACTTCTTTTCTTTGGAAATTTATTTTGGATATTGGTTGGGGATGGAGTGATTTGTTTGAGGAGAGGGTTGGGCCTGTTGTGGTTGGAGATTTAATTTGTATTTATATTGTTGAACTTCAATCTAAAAGTAAAGGGAAAATTATTTATTTTTATACTTTATGCCAGGTATATTGTTTGTGTTTTACTTTTACTTTGCATTTCTGCCTTTTCAAGCAGCATATTTTTTTAATCTACTTATCAAAGAGTATACAAGTCAGTTACAGGTAGTTATATCTATGTCCTACTACCCTCTGTAGCTCTATTGGCCATTAGTGGGGTATGCTGTCATTGCCTATATTGACTACAACAAACTAGATAAACATGGACCTACTTATCTGCAATAGACATTAACGACTTACTAAGTAAACAAGTTCACTTCACTCCATAGCCATCTTTTGTGAATAGATGATATAGTAATGGCTGCCATCCCTCTCAATCTTCCAAAACTTTACTGCAGTGTTTCTCAAGGTGCCTTCTTAATTGTTGTGGTAATAGTATCAGGCTAGTGTGCTTACAGGAAGGCATCAGGAAGGAAGGTCCCAACCCCACCTACGTGAACCCAAACAGTAGGATTAATCAGAAGGATATCCATCACAGGCAACTAGTATGAAAGAGAACACAGAGTAAATGGATTACATTTATATTATAACTTTACAAAGACTGAAGCCAGACTACCACCATGACACAACAAAGGTAACCTGATATTATATCAAAAAAGAGCAATGGTAACTTCTACTGAGCAATGGGGAGCTAGTATGTAATACTATTTAATTTTAAACTAATATTACAAAATCTTTGAGTCAGGAGAAGTGGACTCAGTGAGAGGAATCAGTGGATAAGGTTAGGTGTTTATGCAACACGAGGCATGAATGTTGATGTTGATGAGTCACAAATTATGTTATATATTTAAAATATGCATCCCTTTTATGTGTGGGTAGGTAAGTGGGGCTGTTGTTGGCTATTGTTCAGGTAACAGAAGGTCTCACAGTGAGTTGGTGGCACTTTCACCATATCTGCCCCACCAAGTGTGTGATCCATGTATGGTGTAAATTAAGTCACACCTCAATAAATCTAAATAAATCACACTCACCAGGGGATGTGGGTTAGGGGTTTGATGAATGGATGGGAAAGAAGAGTTGGGGAAAGGTGTGACAGAGACAAACACTACACAACTACAATATTCATAAGGGTTATGAGCAGCACATGGTCATCATCAATCTGTAGTGGAAAGAAATGAAAGAAAGACACGGTTTATTTAAATGCATTCCAAAGACTTTCAGCCCCACAGACCAAAACTATATCTAAATGTTCTTTCATCTAGGTTTGAAAAATAGAAATTATGTGAACAAACTCAGTTCTAAAAATTATGATTGTCAAAAATTACACTGTAAATGCCAAATTGGGCAGTGCATTTGCAGTCTTCTTCAAATGTCCATCTTGGGTGCCTGGCTGAACCGGTCTTGTAAGGTAAGCAGCAGTGTAATTAAACTTTTGCCCTTCACGCAGGACAAGAGAAGGCCCGCAGATTGTAAAACAGAAACAATATTGTAGAGTCAAGGAGAACAACAGATGGTACGCTTCATAATGAGTGTACCAAGATTAAAAGTCAGAGCAAGAGCATAGGCTACGCTGTCATTCATTTTATAACCCATGTGCAATCGATTTACCGAGAAGTGAGAGCAATTTACGTCTAATCACAGAAAATTACAGGTACAGGGCTCATCAACCTCACAACTGTCATTATAACATTTAACCAAATGCATGCATCATGTGATGATGATGTGGCATCACAAGTCTGTCTCCAGTGACAAGTAACAGGCCCTCCCACCACAACCACATATGAGGAATTTCACATTTGAGCCAGCACACACACTCAGCAGCATTTCACAATCACTGGCCTTTTTATCAATCCACTGAGTAGCCCTCAGAGTCATCATCATGTTGGTTGGTTTCCCTTTGAAGTTGATAACTTCCTTCTTATGGCTGTTGGGGTAGGTCTGCCCTGAGTCCTTCCATCCTCTTCCTGACTAAGAGTGATGAATTAGTCCAACTCGGTCCTGATCCCAGGGAGATAGACCTTTAGAGCATTGCTGTTAAAGAAAAATACAGGAAACTGAATTTAAGTATTTTGTGTAGATTTGTGCTTGTAAAATAAAGTGACTGGTCTGGTCACTATAAAGAACCCAGAAAAAAGTAGTGGAGCCTGCATGTAATCTAGTGTGAAAAGACCAATCACCCTAATGAAAGAAATAATCACTCATCAGACCCCAAACATCACAAATCATCAAAATCAAATTTAGAAATTAGTTGAACAGCCTCCTTCACATGATTCATCAATCATTACTCACAATAACTCAATAATAATATATCACCTATTGGTGCAATAGTTACTGTTTCCATTCTAAGCACGGTGGTACACAATTGTATCTCTTCCTTAATACAAGTAAGCAACACATTGGAATTTGGCAGGCTTGCAAATCAGACGTCTCTATTGGGGCCTCTGTAGTTTGGCCATCACATTTGGGATGCTGCTCTTCCTCAGGACAAAGCATCATGCACCAACTTAGGATACTTAGCATTGACGTGGGAGATGTACTGGTCCGTCAAATACACCATCTGTCCATTCATAGAGTGAAAACTCTTCTGATTTCTGAACACCTTTTTATTTTGATGGGGGGTTCAAATGCAATGTGTTCCATCAGTTGCCCCAATTATTTTGGGGATATGACACAATACATAGAAGTCAGCCTTCACTGTGGCCAGATCTTGCACCGGGGAAATACAATGTAGCTGTACATGTGTTTAATCAGGGCAGACAACAATCTTGTCAGCACTATTGCGAACATTAGCTGTGACATTCCTGCTGCCAAGCTCACTGTCACTTGGAAAGAACCAGTTGCCAGAAAATGGAGCACTGATAGATCATGCACAGGGGGGGGTCAAAGTGGGGTGACGGATAGCAGATATCAGGTCAGGCTCCGATTGGGCACCCAGCTCTGTGGCCCTGTCCAGTCTATAGGTGAGGATGTTGTGCCTGTCCTTCATTGTTGCCAAGTCCACCAGGGATCTGTAAACAGGGGCATGTCTCCAACTCCTATTCATCCACAGCGGTAGCAATCTATGGAGCAAAAGAGTGAGGAGCCGGTCACAAACTTACCAATGCGGCTACAACAGAACATTGCATGCTGTTAACTTGTAATGGGGCAGTGTAAATTGTCCAGTATGTCCAAATATAAACAGTGACACAGAAATTGTCCAGGGCCTGCCCCCCCGAAATGGCGTCTGCCTGTCCTGTGTGGAGGGACAGGTGGAAGTGAGATAATTCTGCTGACGTGCACCGTTGCAGGAGGTGGTCAGGAACCACTGTGCAACTTCTCATTGACAATAATTGGGCCCTGTGGGTTACAGTGGCCAATGGTGATCTATGCCTGCAGTGGCGGTATGCACCGCCGTGGATGTGTTTGCCATTTTATATCAGATTCCTCACTTGCTACCTGATCTTTAACGGGAGAGGACCGACATTGCATGTGCTGCTGTGACCTGTGTCTGGAACCTACTATGGCCCATGTGACTGGGGAAAGGGCCCCTGCCTTCACTTCGGCGGAGTTGGAGAGATTGGTGGATGGAGTCCTACCCCAGTACAGACCACTGTATGGGCCTCCAGACCAACAGGGGAGTACACTGTGGGCACGATGCATGTGGCATGAATGCATGGAGTGGTGTGTGAAGGACTCGTGTTAAGTGGGTGGGTGGATGTCCTCTGGATGGTGTATTGGTTGTGTGCTGGGCCATGTGTGTGCAAATGGTGATGTGAAAAGGTAAAGTGTAACAGGCAGGACTGTCTGACTAATACTATTTTCCTGTGTGTATTTCCTCTGCAGGTCAGCACCCATCAAAGGAAGGGTATATGGCGTGCCATCAACAAGAACGTGCGGACCCTGGGGTCTATGGCAGGCATAGCACCCACTGTCGGAAATGGTGGCCTGAGATGCTGGTCACAGAAGACCGTGGAAGCCCAGCTGGGGATGGCCTCCCAAAGAAGAAGGGGTGCCCTTTGAAACCTGACCCCCCTGATGTCCCGTATGCTGGCAGTGGCCTATCCAGAGCTGGATGGGCGCTTGAGGGCATCACAGCAGCCACAAGGGGGTGAGTACAGTGCCCATCATTACTACTAACGCCTGGTGGGGTGATATCCGGGTGGTGGATGTGTGTCAGTGGGTGCCCCAGGCCAGGTCTGGCATTGCAGCATAGGTCCCCTGGTTGCTAGAGTTCTAAGGGATAATCCTGTTACCTGGCTCATAGACATCCTCTTCTGGTCAGGACTGCATGGGTCCTAGGTGTGCTGGATTTGCCGGTGTGTGCCCCTCCCCATGCCTTGGTGGCTAGCAATATCACTGGTAGTGCAATGCATAGTGCGTAGGCCTGTTCCCTATGTGTGACGGTGTTGTGTACGCCAATGGTGATGTTGGTGCAGCCATTGACCAAGTGTATCCTTTGTCTCTTCCCCCCCTTCTTGTTTTGTCACCCTGTACTTATTAGCATCATCTGGTGGAGGAGCAGAGGCGACAGATGGAGCTGAATCCCATAGGACCCATGAGGCAGAGTCCACCGACGCTGAGGGCACCAGTGGGACGGAGAGCGAGGGGAGCACCATGGCGGATACTGGAGGGGACAGTTCAGACACAGATACCTCCTCCAATGGAAACTCCCTGGTGGTGGCAGACACCTCTGTTACCACCCCAGCTACAGGTACAGCTGCCACCCCCGTACTAGTACCGCCCTCCCAGCAGCCCCTCAGTGAGTTTCCCGTGCCCGCTCACCAAGGAGGGTGGGCATCTCCTTTGCCCCAAACACCTCAGGCCCTGCCCCAGTTAGCCCTGATGCCCTGATGTAGGAGGCTATTGACCTCCTGAGATCCAACTCTGTAGGACAGTCCATCATTGTGAATGCCATCCAGGGGCTGGCAGCCCAGATGCAACAATCTAATGCCTTCTTGGAGGTCATTCACACTGGCTTGGTGGCCCAACAGAGATCGATCCAGGCTCGGGCCTCCTCTCTGATGGCAGCCATTGTCCCCGTTTCCACCCTCCAACTTCCTCTTCCAATCCCATTCTCCTGAACCCCAACCTATCCCAACCTATCCCAAAGGCAGATGAGCATGCACACAAGACAACACACAAGAGTAGCACAGGCAAACACAAGCACCACACTTCATCCCACAGCCACTCACACAAACACCATCCACATGCAGACATACCAAAATCCACAATTTCCACTGTCTCCCCCTCCTTCTCCTCCTGCACTTTCCTCACAGTTCTGTCTACACTCACACCTGCATGCACTACTCCATCGTCCACTACCAGCAGCATCACCACCACACCTAGCAGAACACACACCTCACTGGCAGACACCTCCAAAACAGCCATGCACACATCCCCTGTGCCCTCTTCCCACTGTGTCTGTCCCCCCTCCCAAGGTACACAAACACAAGCACTCAGACACCCAACAGCCATCCACCTCACAACAGCATCCAGCCCAAACACCTGCACCCAAAATCAGCAGACAGACACCTCCTACAACCAATCCCTCTTCCTCCACTCCCATACCTTCTCCCTCTGCCCGCCCCAATGTCCCTAAAAAACTTTTCCTATCCTCCATTGATCTCTTCCCTACCCCTCGCCCCCATCCTGCACATCTTGCCAGGGTGGTAAAGACCCAGCCAAGCACCTCAGCCACCCAGTCCATGGGCCCAGTCGTCACCAACTTTTTGGTGGAAAAGGATCCAGGGCACATGTCCTGTGGGTTGAGGAGCCTGCACCAGGCAGCCCCAATGGGAAGAAGCCTGCCACAGCTGCCAGAAGGAGCAAGGAGCCTGTACAAGCTGCTGCCAGGAAGAAAAGGAGCCTGCCCAAGCTGCTGGTAAGATGTTAAAGGAGCCTGCCCAAGCTGCTGATAGGAAGACTAAGGAGCCTGCCCTAGCTGCTGGCAGGAAGACTAAGGAGCCTGCCACAGCTGCTGCCAGGAAGACTAAGGAGCCTGCCCCAGCTGCCAGAAAGAGGAAGGAGCCAGCACCAGCTGGCAGGAAGGGCAAGGGGCCTGGGGAAGGAACTGTGACAGAGCCCCCACCACCAACCATGGTTGTGCAGCCATCTGAGGCTGCAGGGGATGGGCAGGAGCCTCCCCTCCAGCAGCAGCACCACAGCCACCAGTGAACAGCCGTCCGAGGCTGCGGGGGATGGGCAGGAGCCTTCCCCCAGCAGCAACAGCACCACCACCGGTGAGCAGCCGTCCAGGGTTGCAGGGGATGAGCAGGAGCCTCCCCCCCCAGCAGCACCACTACCATCAGTGAGCAGTTGTCCAAGGTTGCAGGGGATGGGCAGGAGCCTCCCCTCCAGCAGCAGCAGCACCACCACCACCACCAGTGAGCAGCCATCTGAGGTTGCAGGAGATGGGCAGGAGCCTACCCCCAACAACAGCACCACCACCACCAGTGAGCAGCTGTCCGAGGTTGCAGGGGATGGGCAGGCACCTGCCCCCCAGCAGCAGCACCACCACTGCCACTATTGAGCAGCTGTCACCGGCGGCGGACAGTATGTGATCCTGCATCCATGGGCTGCTGTGCGGCCTGCCCCCTGCAAATCCAGTGGGTATGACACCAACCGTAGAAGACTGTGACCTTGCACTCCCCAGGATCAGGAGCACAGGGCACAATGTCTCCTCCAGAACCAGTGGGCATGTCACCCACGTTAGAGGCTGTGGCCTTGCACTCCCCAGGAGCAAGCACAGGGCATGTTGCCCTCTCCAGAGCAAGTGGGCAAGTCACCCACTTGAGAGACTGTGGCCTTAAACTCCCCAGGACCAAACACAGGGCATGCTGCCCCCTCCAGAGCATGTGGGCAAGTCACCCACTTGAGAGACTGTGGCCTTGCACTCCCCAGGACCAAGCACAGGGCATGTCACCCCCTCCAGAGCATGTGGGCAAGTCACCCAATTGAGAGACTGTGGCCTTACACTCCCCAGGAACAAGCACAGGGCATATTGTCCCCTCCAGAACCAGTGGTCTTGTTACATCTGTCGGCTGAGGTGCCCCCCGTCTCCCGTCCCCCTGAGGTGCCTGCCAATTTCCAAACTGATGCCCCTGCAGTGTTCTCTCTGTGTTGAGGCAGGTGCCATGTGTGGCCTTGGAATTTGGCCTGTGGCCGTGTGGACAACGTACATTGTGGACTGGGCGGTGTCCCTTTCTATGTACATATGTATATATCTATTATCTTGCCTCACTTATTTATCTTGATGTGTTGCTCTCATTACATTCACTTTTTCTAAAATGTTTTGTCCTTGCATTATTCATCCGAGGTACGGGGTAAATACGTTTTAGTACTGCAGCTGATTGTGTGTTTGGTGTTGGGTGTGTGTGTGTGTTGTGCGTGTGTGTGTGTCACTGTCTATTTCCTCCCCCACTCACTTGTGTGCTAGGCAGCTGTACTCACCGTTGTCATCTTCGCCGTCGTTGGTGTTCGTGGTGGAGCAGCACGTAGAAGACCATGGGGAAGACATGCAGCTTGGGCTCCATGGCGGTGTGGTTGTTCCCTGTGTCTCCAATGGTGAGTCCTTTCCCTTCTGAGGTCTATTTCCGCAAGGCTTTTGATGTCATTGGTACCGCCCTGGAAAAGGTGGTTTCCTAGGTCATAATATAGTGGGCGGAACACTGACTTCCGCCTGGCTGTAGGCGGCTACCAGGGTGCCATGGTGCCTGTTGTTTCCACCCTGGTGGTCGGTGTGGTACATTGGCTGTCTATCGGAGATAACACAGCCATGGTCATAATTTGGCGGTAATTACCGCTGGCCTGTTGGCTGTATTACCACCACTTTATCACCCACCACCAGGGTTGTAATGAGGGCCATAAGGTTCCTCTAGCAGTACATATAGTTTTTTCTTTTTTTGTTTTTAGCAAAGTACTAAGCAGTTTGATGATAAATAAATGAAAAGTTCTATGATGGCCCTTCTCAGTCAGGGAAGTAGAGTTCATCCTCAAAATCAGGGGGTTTCCCCAGAAGTTGGTCAGCTAACGTATTTGAGTCTAATAACTTACCCTCATCTTCTTCCTCCTCCTGTGATGTTTCAGGAATAGTGTAATTGATTGGTATGAAGTGCTGGTTCATTTTGAACATAGCCAATCTCTCCACATTTTCAGGCAAGCGACTACCCCAGCTGCATTAAAAACATGCTGGCTACCGGACAAGCCAGATACTTTATTGCCAACCTGATGAACTCTGGCTGTTGGACTTTTTGCCTTACGCAGGGTCATCCCCAGTCTTTTTGCCTCCTTCCTCCTGGTTTTTCTGACCTCTCGCTGTTGGCTCTAGGACGCTGAGCACTTTATCACTGCTGACCAGTGCTAAAGTGCAGGTGCTCTCCCATCTAAAGTTGGTATGATTGGCTTATACCTAATTGGCATATTTAATTTACCTATAAGTCCCTTATACAGTGGTATCTCTATACCCAGGGCCTATAAATTAAATACTACTAGTGGGCCTGCAGCGCTGCTTGCACCACCCACTGAAGTAGACTTTCAAACCTGTCTCAGGCCTGCTAGCGCAGGGCCTGTGTGAGCAGTTTCTGCCACCGGGACCTGGCATCTAAACTTACTTGCCAGGCCCAGAACTTCCCTTTTACTACATGTAAGTCACCCCTAAGGTACGCCCTAGCTAGTCCTATGGGCAGGGTGCCATGTATGTAGAAAGGCAGGACATGTGCCATATTGCACGGTGTGTCCTAGTAGTGACAAACAGCTTAACTTGGTGTCTCACTGCTGTGAGTGATGACTTCTCATATGATTGCATTAGAAATGCCCTGCCTTATGTGTAAGGGGTATTGTCTGATTTATGAGGGGTAGCGTAGGCGTGTTTGGTATGGTTGTGATGGTGATAATAAATGCTGCTTACTGGTGTGGGTGTATTTTTTATTACTATCACAGAAATGCCACTTCTAGAAAGTGCGCATTTATCTGTGCTTATGACTCTGGTGTTTTGCAGCTTGACTCCAATCCACGTCTGGGCAGAGTCACAGTTGGGGCTTTGTGCATACTTTTCAGACAGCCTGTACACAGGGAGGGTGGAGGTGTCACAGAGGTGCATCTGAACACTGAATAGTCTTCCTGGGCTGAGAGAAGGGAGGGGCGGGGCACACCTGCATTTGTAAAGACTGTGCCCTGGCCTCACACAATAGGGTCGTTAACCCCCCACTGATGTTTGGAGCCTATGCTGAAAGGAGAGAGGGGGCACTCCCAGAAACAGTTGTAACTGGCTGGAACCTCCTCTCCCTACCATTGTAAAACACTGCAAGAAATGACTATAATGACAGGGGAATTTTCCCCACAATTTGGAGACTCTTGGAATCATCATGGAACTGGACACCAAAGGCTGAAAGGACTCACCAGGAACCGCCATGGACTGCTGCTGCTGTGCTGACCTGTGACCTGCCTGGTCACTGTGAAGGACTTGCCACTTGCTGCCTTTCCCTTGTGCTGGCCTGTAGCTGGGCCCTCCACCTGAGGACCTTGTCTTAAGTTTCAGCTACCCAGGGGCAGGGTGCTGTGGCCCCTGACCCCTGCATCCATTTCTTCACGAGGGGTGCTTCTCCATGGTTGCGACTGCCACAGCGCTGATTGCAGTGCGCTTATGGAGCCTTGGGAGCTCGTGGGCTCCTTGCTGCATTGTGCCCCTTTCGTGAGGGCCGGTTGAGGCCCTGGGGGGCTCCCAGTAATCACGGTCCCCAGAGGGTCCTGTCTATAAAAGAGAGGAGGTGCATGTCGCCCTCCTCAGACCCCAGAGTATAAGGGAGGCCCCCGTTTTGCACATAGGAGCACTGGGGGCCCCATTGTTCGCCTTCTAGGCACTGGAGGTGCCTTCATCCAACTAGGTACTGTTTAAAGGACCAATATAGTTGCAATCCAAAGTTCTTTCTACAGACTTTTGGTTTGATTCATATAGTACCTACCTGCGTTTGATGTTTTTACATATGTGTATGCAAATGTTCCTTATATGGACATGCTTGCTAATATGTTTTTCTAACTTCCCATATCTTTTCTAATGTTCCTACTATGGGCATTTTATGATATTCTTATGACAAGTGCTGTGATGTAATAATATGTTTTCCTGACTACTGCTTATGTTGCAGAATACTGAGTAACCTGTGTGTTATGTGTGACTACTGCTAGGTTGCAGAGTAACTAATGTGTAACGTTCTGACAACTGCTAAGGTAGCAGGATAGTACTGATATGTGATGTTTGGTCTAATAATTACGTTGTGTACAATACAGTATATTTTCATATAATCTGGTGTTGTGTTTCCTTTGTGGTGGGGATATTGTGTCACATATGTTGTGTGTGTTGTGCAAACGCTTTACACATTGCCTCCGGGTTAAGCCTGACTGCTCGTGCCAAGCTACCAAGGGGGTGAGCAGGGGTTATCTTGGACGTGTAACTCCCTTGCCCTGACTAGAGTGGGTAAGTTCTGCCTGGCTGAGATGCATACCCTAGCCAACCAGAAACCCCATTCCTAACACTGGCCATTGGCAAATCTTTCCTTACCAATAGACCAATGAGTTTTGATCCATGTAGGCCTCTCTGGGTGATCCAGATAGTCCTGGAATATCCTCTGAATGGTCACTGGTGCAGTCATTTGCTCAACCTATTTTGTCTGCACCTCTGCACTTGACTTAAGCCCTGTCACTTAAAATCAAACCATTACAGAGGTTGGTTATGGTTTTTCTATTGCTGCTGTTGCCGGTATTCCTGTTGCTGTTGTTGACTGTTGTGAGATAACAGTAGTGCTCTATCTGTAAGTTGAGTGATGCATGCCAGAACTTCTATCCGACCTCTAGCTTCCTTCCATTCCTCTTCCAGGTCTCTTGCTAGCTCATCAATCCACATCCTGTATAGTGAAGCTATCCCTATGGTAATTCCCCCCTTTCATCACCTCCAACACCTGCAGCAAATTTTAAAGGTGCTTCTTCCACCAGATTGCGTGATGTTTTTTCATATGGGTCATTTGACCTCCTACATTAGTGTGAACCAGGCTTACCTTGAAGAACCATGGACCATATTGCAATGTTAACCTTCTGCTTGCTAATCATAAAGAAGTCCCAAACTGGGGAGGTGAACTTTTTTATTGAGCCACTGGTGCCACTGCCACTGTCTGAAGAACTGGAGGTAAGTGGGTGTGTCAACAATTGCCTCTCTGCAGTGCTTATTTTGACTTAAGTAGTGGTGGATGCAGGTCTCAGTGGGGGCCTTAGAAATATGGATCCTTGAGGTGGTGGTGGTACCAGTGCCACATCCCTCAGAGCATGCTGAGTAGCAGGGGTAATGTAGGTATCCTCTGAGTCAACTTCCATGACAATGATTGGCTTGTCCTTCTCATCCCCTTCCATATTTGAAAGGCTTTCATGACCTTTCCTTTTCCCTTATCTTTTGAGGTGGGTCTCATACTCAGCAGGGGTCCAATCCATGTGCAGATCATCAAAAAGAGGACTTGGAGAAGATGGTGGGGTACCCTTCCTTTTTCTTGCTAGAGATTGGGAAACCAGTTCAAGAAGAGGTACATCTTGCTCAGCAGGAACCTCAACCTCTTGTTCTGTTTCTACTTCAGGAAGATCTATTATTGCTGGCTGTGGCCCCTGTTGTCCACTTTGCTCAGTTACCTGAGACAACTGAGTACCACTTTGCAGCTGAGACAACTCCAGTTTAGACTCACTGCTCGTTGCCATGATTGCAGTGGCTGCCTCGCTGAGAGACATGCCTTTGGGCTTAGGTTGGGGGGGCTGCCATTGATGGGGAGTGCTGCTCCCAGCTTGCTGGCTGGAGGATGGTGTAGCAGGCTGACTTTCTGAAAAAGGTTTGACGGCGGCACACCAGTGGTGGATATCTGCTTCTCCTTCTCCTCGTCACTGGCCA
This sequence comes from Pleurodeles waltl, assembly GCF_031143425.1. Classification (NCBI taxonomy): domain Eukaryota; kingdom Metazoa; phylum Chordata; class Amphibia; order Caudata; family Salamandridae; genus Pleurodeles; species Pleurodeles waltl. Next base: position 447,701,218 of record NC_090442.1, on the reverse strand, counting down.
GTTTCTTGGCGGCACCTTTCTTTGGAGCCATCTTCAAGCTCTGTAAGTTGGAAGTGACACTTGACTGCACCAGTGGAAGGGACTGGAGGATTCACATGTTGTAGTCACATCACTTTGTGCCGGCCTAATAAATAAATAAACAATAAATTGAAAAAATAAATAAATAAATACATTTTAAACAACTCATAATTGTTGGTGTACTAGGAGACTTACAGGAACCCACTGGGATTTGGAAGTGAATGTGGTGCAGGTGAAAAATGAAATAAAAGCATATAAAAATTGTTCACACTTATACTACAATGATCCTTACGCATATTAATTAAACTGATATAAGAACATATGTAGGCCTAAGGCAAAAGCTCACTGACTGGCTTTACGGAATGGCTGCCAGCCACATGGCCAAACACCAACAAGAAAGAAAGCATGGACAACAAAGATGAACACATGCAAGCCTATGGCAAAAGCACACAATGGCCACTGGCAAAATGGTCAAACAACAGGCATAGAAAACAAAGAAGAACACATTTGATTATAGAACACCTGTTGACTGCACAAAATGGCCACATGGTCAAACAACATCAAAAACAGCAAGCAAGAAGGCATTGGGAAACACAAACACATGCTGGCCTATTGCAAAAGCAAACTGATTACCAATACAAAATGGCCACATGGTCAAATAATAGGCAAGGATTAGCCACGGGCAACTGTGAACACATGCAGACCTTTGGCAAAAGCACACTGGCTGACAACACAAAATGGCCACTGACCAAATGATAAAATAACAGCAAGCAACGAGGCATAATTTACAAAGAACACATTCAGGCCTATGGACACTGACTACACAAAATGGCCCTGGTCACATGTCATGGAAAAGAAACAAAGGCAACTGGTGGTCTGTAGCAAGTTGACACACACACACACACATGCACACTGGCCTGACAAAGGAGGCATGGTAACAATGAAGCAAACACTACCATTAATTCCACAATGCCAAAAACAAATATTAAGTGAGCTATTAAACTTTTACAACAACACACATCCTCCCAAATTATCAAATATTACCTGATCGATCAAAAAACCTCACATTTGTAACTCAATCCAATGCCATCCCTGGCCTAAATGTTCTTTTAAAACAACATATACCACCGGAACAGTTGTTCCGTTGTTTCATGCACCCATGGCTAATACTGGCTGGATGGGCTCAGGGCAGACTAGTCCACAATCCACATAGTAAAAAAAAATAATTGTGAATATTTAACAAACTTGGAGAAAACGTACTGAACTGTGCAACATTGTTTCTATTCAAAAGCTAAAAAATGAAAAGCAAAATAATTAAACCTGGCCCCTACTGAAACTCCAGGCCACCCACCTCAACCACAATCACATTTAAAAATTTAATAAACGTATGAATACTGGTGCATGGCCTCTATCAAACAAACAACACCCTTATATCAAAGTTTTTCAACTTACTTGTGAAATCAGAAAAACAAAGTTCTCAAAGTCCAATAGTAGATATGCAGCAGGAATTGCAGATGGAAAGAATGATCCTTGTACCATGAAAGGGGAAGTTGGAGTCTCTAGGAACTTCCTTCATGTTGAAAAGAGTCAAATGAAAATAATGCTTTTCTCACAAAAAACAACCTGAACGGTCTGTTGGAGTACAATATTCACTTGGAAATGTGTTTTTGAGTAGATTTGGCTGCTTCTAGAGTAGAAAATCTGCATGAGAAGCAGTCGCTCTGCAGCGTTATGAAAATTCTGCAACGCCAAGGTTGTAATGAAGGCCTTAGTGTGTTTTACAGCGGATATAGGAAGGTGAGAACCGCTCGTTGTAACAATCACCCACTACAAGGACCCAGCACGAGGCGGGAGAATAGATACTGCTCGATGGAACTGAATGCGTGCTACATAGAATTTGCCAGATACACGGAGGCAGGCCTTCATCGTTTGGTAAAGTGCACTTTAGGAAAACAGTAAGGTTCTGCACTTACAATGTTCACGTGCAAAAGTGAGCTATTTTTTTTTCTCGGTGAGTTATAAGGCGCTTCATTTAGTTATTAGACCTCTTTAAATATTTCTCACACCATTATACTAACAATTTTACACCTAGAGCAGAAAGGAAAAATCATTGTTCGGCACCTCATTCCATTTTAGAGGGGTCACTCAATCTGTCACTTTTTTGCAGGTTTCAAGTGGCTTACATTTTTTATTTTCTCTAAATCCCCTTTCAAGATTATTTTCCTCTTACATGATCTTGCCAGTTGTTGTGGGCCCTGACTTCTGTCGAACAGAGACATTTCTGGTCCGAATAGATATGGTCCTCTCTAGTGGCGGGGCTGATCTCTCTTTAGCCTACCTCATTTCAAGGCATTATGCCAAGCGCTAGGTCTTCATTGTGCAATTATTTAAGTCAGCACGCCGACCAATTTCGTTTACTTTTCAAAGGTTAGAAATATTTTCTTTATCATTACGTTAGGGATTTTCTGAAGTATTAGCACTTGAGTTCAAAGGAGGGTTTTTAAAACATCAGTGTGAAAGTTTATTTCTAATACTATCGTCTTTGCCAAAATATTCTGCTCTTGTTTTGCTAGACTGAATTATTTGATTTTGGATTTAGAAACAAGGAGTCAGACTAGTGCTCCTTTAAATCCCTGAATGCGCTAATCTAATGCTCAGCCAGTAATCACTAAAACTAGTAAATAAAAAAAAAGCATGGTGTGGCTGAGGAGCCTATACTCTCGGAGTTAAAGGAATATTTTTTATGTTAACGGTTTATGCTTTTGCACATATTTAAACTGACACAAAGATTATTATTTTGAGAGTTTCCGTGTCAGGAAAAAATGACTGCCAAGTTATCTCCGAATCTGTTTTTGAAAATACAAGGCAAACACTACAACTAATGAAAATGTCCGTTATATTGTTATTTTAAAATTAGAGAAGTTGTGCTAAGCTTCACTGAACTACCACGCAGGCAAAGCATGAGCAAGAAAAGTGGACTTTAACCCCTTCGCTGCCAGGCCTTTTCCCCCTCCTCTGCCAGGCCTTTTTTTGCCTATTTGGGGCAGTTCGCGCTTAGGCCCTCATAACTTTTTGTCCACATAAGCTAACCAAGCCAAATTTGCGTCCTTTTTATCCAACATCCTAGGGATTCTAGAGGTACCCAGACTTTGTGGGTTCCCTTGAAGGAGGCCAAGAAATTGGCCAAAATACAGTGAAAATTTCGTTTTTTTTTAAAAAAATGGAAAAAGTGGCTGCAGAAGAAGGCTTGTGGATTTCCCCCTGAAAATGGCATCAACAAAGGGTTTGTAGTGCTAAACTCAGCAGCTTCCTAGCTTTCAGGAACAGGCAGACTTGAATCAGAAAACCCAATTTTTCAACACAATTTTGGCATTTTACTGGGGCATACCCCATTTTTGCAATTTTTTGTGCTTTCAGCCTCCTTCCAGTCAGTGACAGGAATGGGCATGAAACCAATGCTGGATCCCAGAAACCTAACCATTTCTGAAAAGTAGACAAAATTCTGAATTCAGCAAGGGGTCATATGTGTAGATCCTATAAGGGTTTCCTACAGAAAATAACAGCTGAAAAAGAAAAATATTGAAATTGAGGTGAAAAAAACATCAATTTTTCTCTACGTTTTACTCTGTAACTTTTCCCTGCAATGTCAGATTATGGAAAGCAATATACCGTTACGTCTCCTGGACTCCTCTGGTTGCGGGGATATATAGGGCTTGTAGGTTCATCAAGAACCCGAGGAACCCAGAGCCAATAAATGAGCTGCACCCTGCAGTGCGTTTTCATTCTATACCGGGTATACAGCAATTCATTTGCTGAAATATAAAGAGTAAAAAATTGCTATCAAGAAAACCTTTGCATTTCCAAAAAGGGCACAAGATAAGGTGCTGAGGAGCAGTGGTTATTTGCACATCTCTGAATTCCGGGGTGACCATACAAGCATGTGAATTATAGGGAATTTCTCAAATAGATGTCTTTTTTACATACTCTCCTATATTTGGAAGGAAAAAATGTAGAGAAAGACAAGGGGCAATAGCACTTGTTTTGCTAATCTATGTTCCCCCAAGTCTCCCGATAAAAATGATACCTCACTTGCGTGGGTAGGCCTAGCGCCCGCGACAGGAAACGCCCCAAAGCGCAACGTGGACACATCCAAAATTTTGGGAGAAAACAGAGGTGTTTTTTGCGAAGTGCCTACCTGTAGATTTTGGCCTCTAGCTCAGCCGGCACCTAGGGAAACCTACCAAACCTGTGCATTTCTGAAAACTAGAGACCTGGGGGAATCCAAGGAGGGGTGACTTGCGGGGCTCGGACCAGATTCTGTTACCCAGAATCCTTTGCAAACGTCAAAATTTGGCTAAAAAAACACATGTCCCTCACATTTCTGTGGCAGAAAGTTTTGGAATCTGAGAGGAGCTACAAATTTCCTTCCACCCAGCGTTCCCCCAAGTCTCCCGATAAAAATGATACCTCACTTGCGTGGGTAGGCCTAGCGCCGGCGACAGGAAACACCCCAAAGCGCAACGTGGACACATCCTAAATTTTGGAAAAAAACAGAGGTGTTTTTTGCAAAGTGCCTACCTGTAGATTTTGGCCTCTAGCTCAGCCGGCACCTAGGGAAACCTACCAAACCTGTGCATTTCTGAAAACTAGAGACCTAGGGGAATCCAAGGAGGGGTGACTTGCGGGGCTCGGACCAGGTTCTGTTACCCAGAATCCTTTGCAAACCTCAAAATTTGGCTAAAAAAACACATGTCCCTCACATTTCTGTGGCAGAAAGTTCTGGAATCTGAGAGGAGCTACAAATTTCCTTCCACCCAGCGTTCCCCCAAGTCTCCCGATAAAAATGATACCTCACTTGCGTGGGTAGGCCTAGCGACGGCGACAGGAAACACCCCAAAGCGCAACATGGACACATCCTAAATTTTGGAAAAAAACAGAGGTGTTTTTTGCGAAGTGCCTACCTGTAGATTTTGGCCTCTAGCTCAGCCGGCACCTAGGGAAACCTACCAAACCTGTGCATTTCTGAAAACTAGAGACCTAGGGGAATCCAAGGAGGGGTGACTTGCGGGGCTCGGACCAGGTTCTGTTAACCAGAATCCTTTGCAAACCTCAAAATTTGGCTAAAAAAACACATGTCCCTCACATTTCTGTGGCAGAAAGTTCTGGAATCTGAGAGGAGCTACCAATTTCCTTCCACCCAGCGTTCCCCCAAGTCTCCCGATAAAAATGATACCTCACTTGCGTGGGTAGGCCTAGCGCCGGCGAAAGGAAACACCCCAAAGCGCAACGTGGACACATCCTAAATTTTGGAAAAAAACAGAGGTGTTTTTTGCGAAGTGCCTACCTGTAGATTTTGGCCTCTAGCTCAGCCGGCACCTAGGGAAACCTACCAAACCTGTGCATTTCTGAAAACTAGAGACCTAGGGGAATCCAAGGAGGGGTGACTTGCGGGGCTCGGACCAGGTTCTGTTACCCAGAATCCTTTGCAAACCTCAAAATTTGGCTAAAAAAAACACATGTCCCTCACATTTCTGTGGGTGAAAGTTCTGGAATCTGAGAGGAGCTACAAATTTCCTTCCACCCAGCGTTCCCCCAAGTCTCCCGATAAAAATGATACCTCACTTGCGTGGGTAGGCCTAGCGCCGGCGACAGGAAACACCCCAAAGCGCAACGTGGACACATCCTAAATTTTGGAAAAAAACAGAGGAGTTTTTTGCGAAGTGCCTACCTGTAGATTTTGGCCTCTAGCTCAGCCGGCACCTAGGGAAACCTACCAAACCTGTGCATTTCTGAAAACTAGAGACCTAGGGGAATCCAAGGAGGGGTGACTTGCGGGGCTCGGACCAGGTTCTGTTACCCAGAATCCTTTGCAAACCTCAAAATTTAGCTAAAAAAACACATGTCCCTCACATTTCTGTGGCAGAAAGTTCTGGAATCTGAGAGGAGCTACAAATTTCCTTCCACCCAGCGTTCCCCCAAGTCTCCCGATAAAAATGATACCTCACTTGCGTGGGTAGGCCTAGCGCCGGCGACAGGAAACACCCCAAAGCGCAACGTGGACATATCCTAAATTTTGGAAAAAAACAGAGGTGTTTTTTGCTAAGTGCCTACCTGTAGATTTTGGCCTCTAGCTCAGCCGGCACCTAGGGAAACCTACCAAACCTGTGCATTTCTGAAAACTAGAGACCTAGGGGAATCCAAGGAGGGGTGACTTGCGTGGCTCGGACCAGGTTCTGTTACCCAGAATCCTTTGCAAACCTCAAAATTTGGCTAAAAAAACACATGTCCCTCACATTTCTGTGGCAGAAAGTTCTGGAATCTGAGAGGAGCTACAAATTTCCTTCCACCCAGCGTTCCCCCAAGTCTCCCGATAAAAATGATACCTCACTTGCGTGGGTAGGCCTAGCGCCGGCGACAGGAAACACCCCAAAGCGCAACGTGGACACATCCTAAATTTTGGAAAAAAACAGAGGTGTTTTTTGCGAAGTGCCTACCTGTAGATTTTGGCCTCTAGCTCAGCCGGCACCTAGGGAAACCTACCAAACCTGTGCATTTCTGAAAACTAGAGACCTAGGGGAATCCAAGGAGGGGTGACTTGCGGGGCTCGGACCAGGTTCTGTTACCCAGAATCCTTTGCAAACCTCAAAATTTAGCTAAAAAAACACATGTCCCTCACATTTCTGTGGCAGAAAGTTCTGGAATCTGAGAGGAGCTACAAATTTCCTTCCACCCAGCGTTCCCCCAAGTCTCCCGATAAAAATGATACCTCACTTGCGTGGGTAGGCCTAGCGCCGGCGACAGGAAACACCCCAAAGCGCAACGTGGACACATCCTAAATTTTGGAAAAAAACAGAGGTGTTTTTTGCTAAGTGCCTACCTGTAGATTTTGGCCTCTAGCTCAGCCGGCACCTAGGGAAACCTACCAAACCTATGCATTTCTGAAAACTAGAGACCTAGGGGAATCCAAGGAGGGGTGACTTGCGGGGCTCTGACCAGGTTCTGTTACCCAGAATCCTTTGCAAACCTCAAATTTTGGCTAAAAAAACACATGTCCCTCACATTTCTGTGGCAGAAAGTTCTGGAATCTGAGAGGAGCTACAAATTTCCTTCCACCCAGCGTTCCCCCAAGTCTCCCGATAAAAATGATACCTCACTTGCGTGGGTAGGCCTAGCGCCGGCGACAGGAAACACCCCAAAGCGCAACGTGGACACATCCTAAATTTTGGAAAAAGCAGCGGTGTTTTTTGCGAAGTGCCTACCTGTAGATTTTGGCCTCTAGCTCAGCCGGCACCTAGGGAAACCTACCAAAACTGTGCATTTCTGAAAACTAGAGACCTAGGGGAATCCAAGGAGGGGTGACTTGTGGGGCTCGGACCAGGTTCTGTTACCCAGAATCCTTTGCAAACCTCAAAATTTGGCTAAAAAAACACATGTCCCTCACATTTCTGTGGCAGAAAGTTCTGGAATCTGAGAGGAGCTACAAATTTCCTTCCACCCAGCGTTCCCCCAAGTCTCCCGATAAAAATGATACCTCACTTGCGTGGGTAGGCCTAGCGCCGGCGACAGGAAACACCCCAAAGCGCAACGTGGACACATCCTAAATTTTGGAAAAAAACAGAGGTGTTTTTTGCGAAGTGCCTACCTGTAGATTTTGGCCTGTAGCTCAGCCGGCACCTAGGGAAACCTACCAAACCTGTGCATTTCTGAAAACTAGAGACCTTGGGGAATCCAAGGAGGGGTGACTTGCGGGGCTCTGACCAGGTTCTGTTACCCAGAATCCTTTGCAAACCTCAAAATGTGGCTAAAAAAACACATGTCCCCTCACATTTCTGTGGCAGAAAGTTCTGGAATCTGAGAGGAGCTACAAATTTCCTTCCACCCAGCGTTCCCCCCAAGTCTCCCGATAAAAATGATACCTCACTTGCGTGGGTAGGCCTAGCGCCGGCGACAGGAAACACCCCCAAAGCGCAACGTGGACACATCCTAAATTTTGGAAAAAAACAGAGGTGTTTTTTGCAAAGTGCCTACCTGTAGATTTTGGCCTCTAGCTCAGCCGGCACCTAGGGAAACCTACCAAACCTGTGCATTTCTGAAAACTAGAGACCTAGGGGAATCCAAGGAGGGGTGACTTGCGGGGCTCGGACCAGGTTCTGTTACCCAGAATCCTTTGCAAACCTCAAAATTTGGCTAAAAAAACACATGTCCCTCACATTTCTGTGGCAGAAAGTTCTGGAATCTGAGAGGAGCTACAAATTTCCTTCCACCCAGCGTTCCCCCAAGTCTCCCGATAAAAATGATACCTCACTTGCGTGGGTAGGCCTAGCGCCGGCGACAGGAAACACCCCAAAGCGCAACGTGGACACATTCTAAATTTTGGAAAAAAACAGAGGTGTTTTTTGCGAAGTGCCTACCTGTAGATTTTGGCCTCTAGCTCAGCCGGCACCTAGGGAAACCTACCAAACCTGTGCATTTCTGAAAACTAGAGACCTAGGGGAATCCAAGGAGGGGTGACTTGCGGGGCTCGGACCAGGTTCTGTTACCCAGAATCCTTTGCAAACCTCAAAATTTGGCTAACAAAAACCCATGTCCCTCACATTTCTGTGGCAGAAAGTTCTGGAATCTGAGAGGAGCTACAAATTTTCTTCCACCCAGCGTTCCCCCCATGTCTCCCGATAAAAATGATACCTCACTTGCGTGGGTAGGGCCTAGCGCCGGCGACAGGAAACACCCCAAAGCGCAACGGGGACACATCCTAAATTTTGGAAAAAAACAGAGGTGTTTTTTGCGAAGTGCCTACCTGTAGATTTTGGCCTCTAGCTCAGCCGGCAGCTAGGGAAACCTACCAAACCTGTGCATTTCTGAAAACTAGAGACGTAGGGGAATCCAAGGAGGGGTGACTTGCGGGGCTCGGACCAGGTTCTGTTACCCAGAATCCTTTGCAAACCTCAAAATGTGGCTAAAAATACACATGTTACTCACATTTCTGTGGCAGAAAGTTCTGGAATCTGAGAGGAGCCACAAATTTCCTTCTACCCAGCGTTCCCCCAAGTCTCCCGATAAAAATGATACCTCACTTGTGTGGGTAGGACTAGCGCCCACGAAAGGAAAGGGCCCAAAACACAACGTGGACACATCACATTTTTTTATAAAAAGCAGTGCCTACCTGTGGATTTTGGCCTGTAGCTCAGCCGACACCTGAGGAAACTTAGCAAACCAGTGCATTTTTGAAAACTAGAAACCCAGGGGAATCCAAGATGGGGTGACTTGCGGGGCTCTGACCAGGTTATGTTACCCAGAATCCTTTGCAAACATCAAAATTTCGCCCAAAAAACACTTTTTCCTCTCATTTCGGTGACAGAAAGTTGTGGAATCTGAGAGGAGCCACAAATTTCCTTCCACCCAGCGTTCCCCTAAGTCTCTCGATAAAAATGGTACCTCACTTCTGTGGGTAGGCCTAGCGCCCACAAAAGGAAATGGCCCAAAACACAACGTGGACACAACATATTTTTTCACAGAAAACAGAGGTGTTTTTTGCAAGGTGCCTACCTGTGGTGTTTGGCCTGTAGCTCAGCCGGCCCCAAGGGGGGGGGGGGCAGAAATGGCCTAAAATAAATTTCTCTCCCCCCAACCTCCACCCCCCCCCGGGAGCGACCCTTGCCTACGGGGTCGCTCCCCCTGCGTGACATTGGCGCCAAAAAACAAATCCCCGGTGCCTAGTGGTTTCTGCCCCCTTGGGGGCAGGTTGACCTAAACCAATCTGCCCCCAAGGGGGGCAGAAATGGCCTAAATACAATTTGTCCCCCAGGGGAGCGACTTTTGCCTGATGGGTCGCTCCCCATCTCTAAGAAAAAAACAAGAAAAAAAAGAAAAGAAAAAAAAAAAATCCCCTGGCGCCTAGAGGTTTCTGCCCCCCTCCCCCGGGGGCAGATCGGCCTAATAATAGGCCGATCTGCCCCCCGGGGGGGCAGAAATGGCCTAAAATAAATTTGCCCCCCCAACACCCCCCCACGGGAGCGACCCTTGCCTACGGGTCGCTCCCCCTGCGTGACATTGGCGCCAAAAAACAAATCCCCGGTGCCTAGTGGTTTCTGCCCCCTTGGGGGCAGATTGACCTAAAATTGGCCAATCTGCCCCAGGGGAGCAGAAATGGTCTAAATACAATTTGCCCCCCCCAGGGGAGCGACCCTTGCCTGATGGGTCGCTCCCCATCTCTAAAAAAAGAAACAAAAAAAAAAAAAAACACAAAAAAAAAATTGCCCTGGCGCCTAGAGGGTTCTGCCCCCCCTGGGGGCAGTTCGGCCTAATAATAGGCCGATCTGTCCCACGGGGGGCAGAAATGGCCTAAAATAAATTTGCCCCCCCAGCCCCCACCCCCCTCCCCCCCGGGAGCGACCCTTGCCTACGGGGGTCGCTCCCCCTGCGTGACATTGGCGCCAAAAAACAAATCCCGGTGCCTAGTGGTTTCTGCCCCCTTGGGGGCAGATTGACCTAAAATTGGCCAATCTGCCCCAGGGGAGCAGAAATGGTCTAAATACAATTTGCCCCCCCAGGGGAGCGACCCTTGCCTGATGGGTCGCTCCCCATCTCTAAAAAAAGAAACAAAAAAAAAAAAAACACCAAAAAAAAATTGCCCTGGCGCCTAGAGGGTTCTGCCCCCCCTGGGGGCAGTTCGGCCTAATAATAGGCCGATCTGTCCCACGGGGGGCAGAAATGGCCTAAAATAAATTTGCCCCCCCAGCCCCCACCCCCCTCCCCCCCGGGAGCGACCCTTGCCTACGGGGTCGCTCCCCCTGCGTGACATTGGCGCCAAAAAACAAATCCCCGGTGCCTAGTGGTTTCTGCCCCCTTGGGGGCAGATTGACCTAAAATTGGCCAATCTGCCCAGGGGGGCAGAAATGGTCTAAATACAATTTGCCCCCCCAGGGGAGCGACCCTTGCCTGATGGGTCGCTCCCCATCTCTAAAAAAAGAACAACAAAAAAAAAAACACAAAAAAAAATTGCCCTGGCGCCTAGAGGGTTCTGCCCCCCCTGGGGGCAGTTCGGCCTAATAATAGGCCGATCTGTCCCACGGGGGGCAGAAATGGCCTAAAATAAATTTGCCCCCCCCAACCCCCCCCCCCCCCCCGGGAGCGACCCTTGCCTACGGGGTCGCTCCCCCTGCGTGACATTGGCGCCAAAAAAACAAATCCCCGGTGCCTAGTGGTTTCTGCCCCCTAGGGGGGCAGATTGACCTAAAATTGGCCAATCTGCCCCCAGGGGGGCAGAAATGGTCTAAATACAATTTGCCCCCCCAGGGGAGCGACCCTTGCCTGATGGGTCGCTCCCCATCTCTAAAAAAAAAAAAAAAAAAAAAAAACACAAAACAAAAATTGCCCTGGCGCCTAGAGATTTCTGCCCCCCCTGGGGGCAGTTCGGCCTAATAATAGGCCGATCTGTCCCACGGGGGGGGCAGAAATGGCCTAAAATAAATTTTGCCCCCCCAACCCCCACCCCCCTCCCCCCCCGGGAGCGACCCTTGCCTACGGGGTCGCTCCCCCTGCGTGACATTGGCGCCAAAAAACAAATCCCCGGTGCCTAGTGGTTTCTGCCCCCTTGGGGGCAGATTGACCTAAATTGGCCAATCTGCCCCCAGGGGGGCAGAAATGGTCTAAATACAATTTGCCCCCCCCAGGGGAGCGACCCTTGCCTGATGGGTCGCTCCCCATCTCTAAAAAAAGAAACAACAAAAAAAAAAAACACAAAAAAAAAAATTGCCCTGGCGCCTAGAGGGTTCTGCCCCCCCCTGGGGGCAGTTCGGCCTAATAATAGGGCCGATCTGTCCCCCGGGGGGGGCAGAAATGGCCTAAAATAAATTTGCCCCCCCGGGAGCGACCCTTGCCTACGGTGGAGCACTCTACTGCTCTTTAAAAAAAAAAAATTGGGGATGTTTTTTGTTTTAAATTGCACATGCATTTCCTAAAAGCTCATTTTGCATTTAGGAAATGCTTTGTACATGTGCCAAGACATCACGAATTGGAAATCCTTATTTGTGATTTCCTATTTAAGGAATAGCAAAATGTGATTTCTACAGGTTAGAAATCGCATTTTGTAATTCCCTAAAGGCCTTTGTACAGCGGGAAAAGGCTGCTTTGCATTTCTGAATGGGGCTGAAATTGTGATTCGGCCCGTTCAGAAATGCAAAGGTCTTTGTACATCTGGCCCGATGAGTACCTTCCAGGATAGCATTGGTCTGCTGAAGTTGGCTGACCAAACCCTGGATGGCATTCACAATGGCAGTCTGCTCCACAGAGATGCTGCTCAGGAGGTCCAAAAGCCTCCTCATGCAGGGTAGCAGGGGTAACAGGAACTGGGGTAGAGGTGCCTACAGCAAAGGAGGACACCCTCCCTCTTAGGTGAGCGGGCACAGCCAAATGGGTGGGGAGCAACAGGGAAGATGGTGGCAGAACTGGGGATGGCAGACAAAGATGGTACAGGAGTAGATCCTAATGGGTCCACCACCACTAGGGAGTGGCCAATGGAGGTAGAATATGAGGATGAAGATGTTGATCCTTTCTCCTCTGCAGCACTCCCCTCACCTTCTAGGAATCTGGGTCCCTCCGCGTTGGTAGTATGCCTGATGTGGTGTGTGGGTCTGTGGGGCTGTCTTGTGAAGGGGTGTCTGCTGTCATGTTTGTGGATGTATGTTGAGTACCTGTATGCTGCTATGTATTGTGGTGTTTGTTTTGAAGTGTGCTGCTTGTGTGTGCTGAGGTGGGAGCATTCAAATGGGTCTGTGTGCTTGGGACATGTAGGGGAATAGGGATTTGGATTGGGAAGAAGGTGGTGGAGGTGGAAGGGGGAGGAATTTGTGAGGTTACTGACTGGTTCTGGCCAGGAGTCCACTCGGCTCCACCAGCCTGCCCCGTGCTCCTGACTTCCCAACTGCCACCTGGACAGCAGTTCGAGGCCCTCCTCTACCCACAGGCCCCTATGCCTCATCCCTGGTGCCTAGTGGTAGGCTTCTCCAATCTCCGATAATCGTGTAAGTGCTTTCTTGTGACTTTCTCTGTAATCTTTGCGTTGGCGTTTCAGTGCCTTTGTATTTTGGTATGTTTGTTTAAATTTGTTTAATTAGTAATCTGCATCATTCAGCCTGTTTTGTTTTTCTCTGCCCCTCCGTGTTCTCATGACCCTCTGCCCCCACGCTTTCTCTCGCCTCGCTCTCCCTCCCCCGCCCGTTTCTTTCAGCCCTCCAGCTCCCTGCTGCTGCCTCCCCAGCGGCCCCGCCCCCGCACACACCCATTGGCCCCCTCGCCCCTCCCAGCTGCCACACTCTCCCACCCCAGCCTCTTAATGGCGGCCGCTGCACAGACGCACCGCTGGCGCGCCGGAGGCGCACCAGAGGCAAGCCCGTCTGCTCCTGTCTGCGCCCGTCCGCACCTGGATCGCGCCCAGTGCCAGTCCCCCTGGTCCCCCCAGACAACTCTACTCCCCTCTCACCATCCACTCACTCAACCCAGGCCCCCACCCCACCTGCACCCTTTCCAGCCTCACACACACACATGGCCCATCCACCTGCTACACCTGTCATTTTTCCTGCTCCACACCCCTCACACCACACCACACACCAACCACAGTGACACCCCCAATAAACACAACACCTCCAATGCAATATACACCTGCTCTGCCCCCACACCCTCCAACCAGCCTCACCGCATACCACCCCACAACCAGAACACACCCCGCAACAACACCATCATACAACACACCAACACCACCCACCACAACCACCTCAACTGCCTGCTCCTCAACACCCGCTCCCTTCACAAACATGCCATAAAACTCTGGTATCTCATTACATCACACTCACCTGACATCATCTTCCTCACGGAAACGTGGACCAACCCCTCTTCAGAACCCGACATAGCCACTGCCAACCCCAAGGGATACAAACTCCAACGCAAAGACCCCCTTAACAAGCCAGGAGGTGGCATCGCCATACTGCACAAAGACACCATTAAAGTCACCAACAACTCCCAAGACACTATTGAAAGCACAGAACACATGCACTTCCTAATCCATATTAACAACAACTCCACCCTCAGAGGTACACTAATCTACAGACCACCAGGACCACGCCCCGCCTTCTGCAACACCATCGCCGACACCATCAGCTTGCACGCCCTCTCCTCCACAGACTACATCCTCCTCTGTGATTTCAACTTCCACTTGGAGAACATTAAAGACTACGACTCCACCTCCCTCATAGACAACCTCACCAACCTCGGACTCAAACAACTGGTCACAGCACCCACCCAGTCAGCAGGACACACGCTTGACGCAATTTTCACCTCAAGCCAACACATAACCTACACCCACACCACCGAACTCCACTGGACCGACCACCACTCCGTCCACTTCTCCTTCACCAAACCCCCCCACACACCACCGGCTACACACCATGCCCTACCACATGTGGGACAAGATCCCCACAGAACGCCTGAACTCCCAACTGGCTCATAACTCCCCCTCCACACCAACGACCCCAACACAGGAGAGCACAATCTCTCTAAATGGATCACTGCCTGTGCCGACACACTAGCCTCCCTCAGAAAACACATCGCCACCCGCAACATCAAGAACGCCCCTTGGTTGACCCCCAAACTCCAAGACTCCAAGGGCAAATGCTGCCAAGCAGAGAAAATCTGGTGACAAGAACCCTCCACAACCAACTTCTCCACCCTCAAAACTTCCATCCGCACACACCACCAACTCATACGCACCACCAAAAGAGCTCACTACAAGACACGCCTTGACATCAACTCTCAAAACAGCAAAGAACTCTTCACCATCATTAAAGAGCTATCCAAAGCCAGCAACATAGACCCCACACACACACAACCCCTATGTGACGCCCTCTCCAACCATTTCCACCACAAAATCCTGGACATTCACAACAGCTTCATACCACTCACACCCACCACACACAACCTTCATTCGCCCAACTCCAACCCCACTCGCCACCCCCCACCACACTTACCACCTCGGCCCCTGCCAAACACAAAGAAACCGAAAAAGCCATGAATTCCATCCACTCCGGATCCCCCTCCTACCCATGTCTTCATCGCATCTACAACAAAGCCAGCCCAACCATCACTCCCATACTCCACGACATAATCAACTCCTCATTTGACTCCGCCACCTACCCATACCCCTGGAAGCATGCAGAAATCACCGTTCTCCTAAAAAAAAACAAAGCCGCCCCGGAGGCCCTCTCCAACTACCGCCCAATCTCCCTCCTCACTTTCCCTGCCAAGGTCGCAGAGAAACTAGTCAACGCCCGCCTATCCCACTTTCTCGAGGAAAACAACACTCTTCAATGTTCCGCATGAACCACAGTACGGAAACCGCCCTCATCGCATGTACTGACGACAACAGGACCAGAGTCGACAAAGGCGAGACCGTCGCACTCATCCTCCTAGACCTCTCCGCAGCCTTTGACACCGTCTGTCACCACACACTTCACACACGCCTCCACAACACAGGAATTCGTCACAAAGCCTTAGACTGGCTCACCTCCTTCTTCACCGACCGGACCCAAAGAGTCTGTCTCCCACCCTTCCACTCCACCGCTACCAAAATCATCTGCGGAGTCCCCCAAGGGTCCTCCCTCAGCCCCACACTCTTCAACATTTACATGATCCCCCTAGCCAACATTTTCCGACCACACGGAGTCACCATCCTCTCCTACGCAGACGACACCCAACTCATCCTCACCCGCAACCCCCCCACCGCCAAAACCAACCTACACGCCGCTCTCCTCGACACCGCCAACTGGATGACAACAAACCACCTCAAGCTTAACTCCAACAAAACCGAAATCATCCTCTTTGGCCCCAACAAAACCATATGGGACGACTCCTGGTGGCCCACCACCCTAGGCCCCGCACACACCCCCGCAAACCAAGCACACAACCTCGGCATCATCCTGGACCCCTCCCTCTCCATGACACAGCAAATCAATGCAGTAACCTCCCCCTGCTTCACACACTCCATACACTGAAAAAAAACTTCAAATGGATTCCCACAGAGACCAGGAAGTCTTTCACCCATGCACTCATCAGCAGCAGACTAGACTACGGTAACGCCCTCTATGTCGGCACCACACTCAAACTCAAACACAAACTCCAGAGAATCCAGAACACGCCCACATGCCTCGTCCTGGACCTCCCCCGCCACAAGCATATCTCACCACACCTCAAATCACTTCACTGGCTCCCCATGACAAGAGAATCACTTTCAATATCCTCATCCACGCACACAAATCCCTCCACAACACAGGCCCAACCTACCTCAACGAAAGAGTGAACTTCCACACTCCCACCTGCAACCTCCGTTTAGCCGACCTTGCACTAGCTACAGTCCCCTGTATGCAACAAACCACCACAGGAGGCAGGGCATTCTCATACCTCGTCCCCAAAACCTGGAACTCCCTCCCCACCAACCTCCGCAAAACCAAATACCTCCTGCTCTTTAGAAAGAACCTCAAGACGTGGCTGTTCAAACAGTAACCCTGCCCCCCCTTCAAGTGCCTTGAGACCCTTACGGGTGAGTTGTGCGCTCTATAAATTCCTTTGATCGATTGATTGATTGATTGCCATCAGTGAGGAGAAGAGAGCCTGCAAAGATCTCTGTAGGCCAGACATGGCACTATGAATGTCTTCAAGGAAAGCATTGGTCTGCTTAATTTGACTGTCCAACCCTTGGTGGCATTCACAATGGCAATCTGCCCCACAGAGATGCTCCTCACGAGGTCAATAGCCTCCTCACTAAGGGCAGCAAAGGTAACAGGGGCTGGGGCAGAGATGCTGCTGCAAAGGAGAAGCCCACCCTCTTGGGTGAGTGGGCATGGCCAACTGGCTGGGGAGCAACAGGGAGGGTGGCAATATAACACAGGTGGCAAAGATGGTACAGGAGTCAGTCCTGATAGGTCCGCTACCACTAGGGAGTGGCCACTGGAGGTAGAATCTTATGATGAAGATGTTGATACTGTCTCCTCCGTGGCACTCCCCTCACCATTCAGGCCACTGGGTTCATCCGTGTCTGTGGTGTCATGATTGGAGGTACAGTGGCCAGATGCTTCCCCATTTGTTTGTGCACTGCCTTCTTTGCGTGCCTGGGCTGATGCTGCAAATACAAAGAGAATAAGGGTCATCATATGTTCCTGATCTCACTTGAACAACAGCTTTGATTAGCAAACATTACCAAGACGTCAAGTAGGCCTCAGCAACAAACTACATCAAAGTGCCTCCTACGTGTACCTTACCATATGCATGCATGCCGTCTGAACTGTCAACAGTTGCCCACAGGATAATCAGGATAGCAGACAACTACAATTTCATAGGTGAAGTTGTGCAATCACAGTAACCATTGAATGAGTAGGAGACCCCAACACCTTCAACGCGTTGACTCATGGAGCATAATTAAGTTACCTGCTATCATACAATAGTATGTCAATGCCAAATTCATTCCCACAGATCCCACAAAAAGTCACAGAGACCTCTATTTGTCACATACGCAATAACAACAATAAGAAATGATGCTCCTAAAACCTGTCATGTTGCTGGTGACAGTATAGTAGCCTGGAGAAGGTGACATGGAAATACTCATGTCACACTGGAAATGTATCAACAATGCAAACTTCACCATGAGAAATGTGTCCTAATAGAGTCTTGTATAGAGTACTAATCCTGCTCAAATATGCTACACATTTAGCATGGAATTGTACACTGTAGACAAAATGCGCAAATTGTCAAGGAGATATGTCTCTAAACTCCACAACCCAGGGAAATTACCACTGATGTCTAGCACACCTTACAATGACATACTCTGATTCCGCCACTAGACACCATTAATCCTTTGTATGTTGATGAGGCCCAGAGATTTGCAATTACTTGTAGAAGGCCCTCAACATGTTTTGCCAATTGGAAGCTAAATCACTGTCTCCATTTTGGTCCTGAAAACCCAGATGCCTGTGGATGAATGGTTGTACATATGAGCAGTGCCCTTTTTCACATGATGCCAAATCATAGGCATGGAAATGCACATTGTGTGTAAAAACTCTAGTCCTACCCATATTGTTCCTCATTGGTACTTCAGTTGAACATGCTAAATGCAGGGGCAGCTCCTCTGCAGTCGCGGAGGGGCGTCACCCTCCTGGTTGTCCCAGCAGGTGAAAAATTAAATGACAGCATGCTATCATTTTATTTTTCATCATCAATTTCTTCTGCTGGCTCAGCCAGCAGGTGCAGGAAGGGGTGGAGCTGGACCACAGGGAGGCGGGAGTGGGAGGGGGGAGAAGGGGACAGTGCACTAAAAGCATATGTGTGTTTAGCTGGCCGTCTGTGGCCAGCCAAACACATATGCATGCTTAGGTTTTCCAACCGGTATGTACACACAGCTGGGCTGGAGAAACAGCACAGACCCCAGGCTTGTGTCTGAGCAGCAGTGACTGCCGCTCAGACCAGTCATGGCGCTGCTTACATGCATGTGTAGTATGTAAGCAGTACCAGGATTGCTGGAGAGCCTGTGCTGTTGTCTCAGCGAACGCTGGGACACCACAAGAGCAGTGAGGTGGCAGAAAGCGGTGGCGCGATACTGGCGGCGGAGGTAAGTGTTTTATTTTTCGAAAAATATTTTGCCTGTCATACCCCGTTATTCCCCCCCTCGATATATACGGCTGCCACCGCTGGCCAAATTACATGCTATGGTGGGAGAGGGTATATGGCAGCCACCAATTAAGGATGACACACTCCTGTCTGTGACACCACATGAAATGTAGCCCTATTGCAAAAAATTCCAAACACAGGTTGGCATACACCATGTGAGGGAATACACAAATGATCCCATAAACACAGGTAGACCATGTTGTCAAAAGAGAAAGGGACACATGCTAACATGTAGGCTCAAGTAATGTTGGCAACAGTGATGGCACAGAAATCATGTCAATGGACATTCCGCTCTTACAAAGGGAAAATTCTGACCTTTAGCTGACCCAAAGAACAATGTATGCTGTGTCACATGTATCATGGCCATCTTCTTATTACAGACAGTAGTGAGGCACCAGCACTCGCCACACACTGAAAACGAGTGGCCTCTGGGGAGCAGAGACTAATTTACTCACTTGACCATACACATGGCTGAGGTCAGTGATCAATCACTTTTTTTTCTTTGGCCTAAAACACTGAGGAGTAGTGGTCTGTAGCGTGGAATTTACACCCACTACAACAAAAAACATTACTTGATTGTTCAATGTACACAGCCATGTTTTGTCCCTGGAAAGCAAATTGTGAAGTAGTGTCCTAGGTCCCTGGGCCAATAGGCAAGGCACATCAATGTACACCACATTACATATCCACACAGTTACTCATCTAGTGTGTCAGACATGGCTCATCCCTAATCGGTGGGGGAGATGTCAGAACCTAACACATTAACTTGGAAATGTGACAGGCAGGAATATGTCCTGTACTGACCACTTTGTGGCTGCTATGCTCCCCTCATATGTCCATTCAGGTCTGGGTACACAACCACCAGAATGAGGACCATTACGGGGGATCATGGTCTGACGTGCGCCCTGCCCCCGCTGAGGGGACAGCCCCAGCTGGACCTCCACGATCTTCCGGGCCCAGCATCTCAGGTCCTCCCACTAATTGCAACAGTGGACACTCTGCCGGATGTGGACCCCCAGCATCCGCACCTTCTGGGCGATGACTCTCTCCTTCTTCTTATGGGCGTTTACCTGTATGGATGCAAGAGACAAATCAAGTGATTACAAACACAAGTGTTTACCCAAATAGTTATGTCACAAACATGTCAGAAAAAAAAAAGCAAAAAATTGTCAATTTGCCAACACCTCACAAGTGTAAAGCACTCAAGCCAATAAGTACAGTGCAATGACCACAGACTTTTGTATCCATCTGCAGACTAACCCACTACCCTGTTCATGGCCTACAGTGACCAAGCAAGCCTACTGACATAAAGTAGCCCATGAGCCACAATGAAACACTACACACATTTGTGGCTTCTGAATGGCACACTTCTTAGGCCTGACTGGACCAACACATTCACAGTCTGCGAGATTGACTCACTACATTCAGTACCTATAGGCAACTACCATAGTGCAGACTTCAGGCTTACACATGAGTAACTGTGAAGGGGATAGCATGGTAGGTACAGAAAGTGTCTTCCCTGTCTATGTGTGGACATGTGGCCTACCAAATACAGACTCATGCCACTCTAGGGGGGATCAGTGGTATGTACCTGCACCACCGAACACTCCTTTGGACATATGTGTCTAAAGTACAGAGATGACATCCAAAATGCAAAGGTATGTATTGTACAATTCCTGCTATTTGAGCAGGATACTGAGTCACATGTCATGGCCTCCAGGAATCTACTCACTATCTGCACTTTGGGTCTGTCATTTGTGCAATAAGCCTGTACAGGACAATTATGACTAATGTGAAGGTGATAACAGAGCTGTGGGAGTAAGTGACCTGTCATGATTTACAGACACACGTTGAAAATTATGCTAAATGCACATGTGGACTAGTTCAGGGATGTACCTCTGTACCCATCCCTAATCTAGTAAATGAACTTTAGGGCAAGTTTTGCCACTACAGTATCATGTTGACTACATGACAAGATCTACTGGTGTACAGGGAGTGAGCACAGTGCCACAGTTGCATGGGCACAGAGTCTCTCCCACAACCTGGTCTATGTCCCAACATGACAGGATCTACTGGTGTACAGGGAGTGAGCACAGTGCCACAGTTGCATAGGCACAGAGTCTCTCCCACAACCTGGACTATGTCCCATACTGTGAGACACATTTAACAGGCCCTGGTTTCTGCAGGCTGAGCATACAGAACATATATGACACTGATGTTTGCATCACTTCCATACATGGCAGTACATCATGAGGCCATCAGAAATGTGACTTGTGGTTTATGTGGCAACCTGAAGGGCACAGTGAGCTATGGCATGTCTTCCTGACAACAATTTGCAAACCCAGATGTGGGTTGAATGATCTGTGGCACTATACACATTGCTTACAAGACCCTCAAATGACGCAGACAAGATGAATACATAGTTCATGCTGTCGTGCACATACATGTTGTCAAACATTTACAACCATCATAAACAAAGAAATGTCATTGGATGGCAGTTAAGCCTCTTTACCTAGCTATGTGCATCCAACAAAAGGAGGATCTAAGACCCCAAAAAACATCACACAACACAATGTTAATTAACACAACATACAGTACTGGTCACCAATACCTGCACCGTGTGCATCCAATTGAGGCCACACATACTGCAAAAACAGGCACACAAGATGTCCAACTGGAATGCAGGGGCACATTGGAGCCAGTGAGAAGGGAAAGGATGGTATTGAACAGAGTCAGTTGTGGACTTGAGGTACTGACCTGTTCCTCTGGTGAGCCATAGAGCTGTTCATACAAGAGAAGGGCCTCATGCACAAGCCTCTCCAGCTTCTCTGGAGAGAAGGCAGGGACCCTATCACCTGCTGGACGTAGCATGATTGCTCACAGAGGCAGCACACAGAAGCTCAGGTGGTGAAGGTGTTGCTGACAGTAGTGTCAGGAGTCAAGTGAGTGAATTTGCATAACATGACAGTCTTGTATGCCACGTAGGCAGTCACCAACGCTGACTGACACAGTCATTGGGCCATGACCGCCACAGACAGCAGCAGAAGCCTATGGCTGTGTCCGCTATGGTTGGAACTGCCTACCATGTGGGCGCTTCCTAATGTCCAGAGGACGAAGTCAGGAATCTACCAATTTCTCATGTGGAAATACTGTATATGGCTGAGTAAACTGTGTCACACATACAATATACGTCCAGGATCATCACAACATCCTCATTCTGTCTTGTTATGTACTTCCTACTACACAACCAACAATGTAGTGTGTTGCAGGGCACAGATGGCAATGACGGCTGTGGACGGGCCACCACTGCCGATGGTAGTTTTTGGCAGTCAGAAAATAGAGTCATATTTTGAGGGGCAATTGTGTAGCAGGTATTTGGGTATCAGCGACATCCATGTGACTCATGTATACTTGCCAGCTGGGATGTGTACTGTGTGTCATGTCTATCCAGTCAGAAAAGCTTTGTCACATGGTATTGATGGCATGCATCATGTACGTTGCTGTGGACACACTGACTAATTTTGCAAATCATGTCTTCTAATACATATGTACCTTGGAAGAGGGAGGATATGAAAACCTTCTGTCAACCATCCACTGCCAGACCTTCAGACCAGGGAAGTACGCCACAGCATATATATTTATACCATTTGAATAGGCTAACAATAATGGACTCATGCCATCAGTTGGAGTCAGATCTGATGTCAGCTAGCAGTAATCGAACCTGCATACCACCCATTGTACAAGTCATGTTAGCATTGCATTTCCTGTCTACAGGGTACTTTCAAGTTAAAGCGGCCCTATCTGCTGGTATATTCCAATCTATGTTCAGTCTGGTATTGAAGGTTTTCCTCTCTGCAATGTTGAAACACATTGACAGCTGTATCAGGTGCCCCCGACATGAGGTTGTAGCCAATATGAAGGCTGACTTTTATGATTTTGCTTGCCTTTATATGTGGTGGGGGCCATTGATGGCATACAGTTTGGCTTGGTGCCACCGCAGGCCACTAAAGAAGTCTATTGCAACAGAAAGAACTTCCATTCTATCAATGTGCAAGTGTTTGGCAGCTCTCTACATCTCAAATGTGCGTGCCCTTCATGCCTGCTACCTCATGTGTGTCATCATGTGGTCATCAAATATTTAGTCCTAGCTTGCACCCAAGTCATCTTCCATTAAAATGAGCTAAACACTCTTTTTGTATTACCTCTATGTAACTATAGATGTGTTTCATCACTGCAGACCACAGTGCTATGCCACAACACTTACGTATGTTTGTGTCATACCACCAGATGCATGAGAATGGGATTATGATGGCCCTGTGATCAGGAACTGTGTACTACTATCTGTCTTTATCTTGGATTGTGTGATGTTGAATTACTTTGGTGTGGTGTGTGATAAGGCTCAAGCTGCTGACATCAACGTTTACATATTCTACAGGACAATATCTGACAAATCCATTCCTTCTGTGGTCTGCGGAACTGTACTTGTCAATATGTTAATTTAATGTTAATTATTCTTGAATTCCAATAGTTCTGACACACTGACAGACTATGTGCTGAACATTGTAATGCATTTTTTAGTTGGAGCAGACACTTGTATGTATGTGTTTGTGTGGGAGGATTGGAATCCTGAGCTAGACACTGTGTACATGTAACATATACCATCCTGAACAAGCACCTTGGATCATCATTGTGCGGTTCATACGGTCTGATATAACTACATGGCTAAAAATTTAATTAAAATCAGCAGACGAGTCAGTAAAGGGTTACTTTATTATGCGGTTATGAGTAACATAAAATATACCTTACATGACTCAACAAAAATTCAAATTTCCAGGGGTCAGTCATGGTGATTGAAATCATTGGAATAGATGCCACACCACTGGGAGTCTTAATTCCAGAGTACTTCTCCCATTGGAAATAGAAGGTGGTTTAGGATCAGTCCACACAAGAAAGGTCCTTAAGGAAGAGGGTTATCACTGGCAGTGGTGGGTGTCTTACCATTCACGCCTTGCCGGATGTCCCCACTTGCATGGGCAGGGATCTGCTGCTACAGAGGCAGGGGTGTCTGGGGCTCATTGTTCCTCGGGCAGGACCTACCTTCCTATGGCTGGCACTGATGTTGATGTGCCTGATGTTGATGAGCCAAAGTAAGGCACAGACTGTTGTTGAATAGCCCTGCTCAGGGTAGTGTGAATGTCCCTTAGCACTCTTGTTAGGAAGGCCATGTTGGTATTGTGGGCCTCCATCCGTTCCTAAACATATCTGTACATGTCCCTATGCAGCTGCTTGATTTCCAGGAGTTCAGCCAAGATGTGGTCCATAATGCCTTGGGACTCCTGATAGACCCCTAAGACATGGCTGATGTTGTCCTGGCCAACAGCATCCACAGTAGCCTCACCCCGCTGGCCCACGGCATCCCTCCCATGCACCCTACCCCAGGTGCCTGTTCCTTTGTCCCAGGGTGCTGTCTCCAACTTTTTCCTGGACCTTCATTGTCTGAAGTGAGGCTCTGCACCTCAGGATCCAGGACTGGGGGGCACAAGATGGTAGACATTGTGCTAGGGACACAGGTTGGGGAGCAAATGGTTGCCTGGGATGTGAGGCTACAGGTCTGGGAAGTGACATTGTGGGCACAGTGAGACTCACTTTTGCCATTTGCCCAGGTTGCCCAGATGGGACAGAACCATCCTCTACGTCCAGATGTCCAGGAGTGTTGTCGTCACAAGGGGCTTCATCCAGTGGTGTAGTGGCAGTCTGTTCTGTGGCCTCTGTGTGCCCAGTGGCAGATCTATCTGTTGATGTAAAACATGCAATGTTACTGGTTGTATTGTGACATCTGCCTCCAACAATTTAGAATTACAGTAATTAACAAAGTAACAAAGTTAATTTACAGTTAGTCCAATTGTAGCAAGTAACCATGATATTGGGTGTATTGACGTGCCATGTGTGAAGTATGCAGAATAATTTTGACTCAAGCTGTTGCTGAGATGTGCAGATCAGTTGCACTTGGGATGATGGCCTGAAAATGATATTTTTCCACCAGTGCAGCCAACAGAGTGAAGAGGCAAGATATGGTTTTGACCATTTGGAGACCCAGTTGAGTGTGATGCAGATAGGCCCAGGACTTTGTTGTACATGTGACTGAAGTCATCATGTGCACAGTGCTGTGTCAATGTCTCTGCTGCCAATACCAATTTTGTGATGCATCGTAAGGCTTTAGGAATAATTGTTGTACATACTCCATAAGTTGCCATTGCTGTCCTCAATAGTTTAATCTTGGCATAGCAAATCAAGATGGAGCTATGCAGACAGACACATCTCTGATTTGAGCACGATCTGTGCTTGATCCCTCCCAGGTGAGTAAACTTCAATTGAGAGTTAAGAAACAGAGGTATGTCGACATGTTGGCACTGGGTTGATGTTTGGAGTTACAGACAGAAGGTCCCCTGGGAGTTGCAGTTAGGTCACTTCCTCTACTGCACACACTATACAAATTGTATTCTCCAAGGTGATTACACTTCAATTGAGAGTTAAGAAACAGGTGTATTTGAACAAGTGAACACTGGTCTGGTATTTGGAGTTAGAGAAACAGGGCCTACTGGGAGTTGCAGTCAGACCACTCCCTCTACTACAAACACTTGACAAATGCTCTTGCCCAGGTGAGTAAGCTCCATTTGTGAGTTCACTAATAGATGTACTGGGGCAAGTGAACACTGGGTTGATGGTTGGAGTTCCCGATACAGGGCCTGCTGGGATTTGCAGTCAAGTCACTCTCTCTACTCCCCAATACTTGACAGATGTTCTCCCCTAAATGAGTAAACTTAATTTGTGAGTTGACAAACAGGGATCTTTGGACAAGAGAACACTATGTTGGTTGTTGAAGCTACAGAAACAGGGCCTGCTGGGAGTTGCAGGCATGTCAATCCCTGTATTACACACTCTATACAAATGTTAACCACCCCAGGTGAGTGCACTTCATTTATTATTATTTAGGTAAGTGACCACTGTGCTGGTGGTTGGAGTTAGAGAAACAGGGCCTGCTGGAATTTGCAGTGTGGTCATTACCTCTACTTCCGGACACTTGACAAATGGTATCCTCCCAAGTGAGTAAACTTTATTTGTGAGTTAACAAATAGGGGTATTAGGGCAAGTGATCACTGGTTTCTTAATGGGCATTACAGAAACAGTACCGCTTGGGATTTGCAGTCATGTCACTCCCTCTACTACACAGACTATACAAATGCTATCCTCCCAAATGATTACACTTCATTTGAGATTTCACAAACAAGGGTATTTGGGCATGTGACCACTGGGCTGGTGTTTGGAGTTAGTGAGACAGTGCCCCTTGGGAGCTGTAGTCAGGTCAATTCCTTTACTACACACACTATACAAATGTTATCCTCCCAGGTGAGTCCACTTCAGTTGAGAGTTCACAAACAGGGGTCTTTGGACACAAGAAAACTTGGCTGGTGTTTGGAGTTACTGAAACACTGCCTCCTAGGAGTTGGAGTCAGGTCCCTCTCTCTACTACACAAACTATACAAATCCTGGAATTTACATATATGTATGCAGACTGCATTTTGGTTTGGGCATACATGTACATGTTGAGGCATACCATGAGTCCTGGGATTATTTTTGTACACTGGAAGACTTACAGGCACCATTTGGACACATGGCATGTGATGGGCCTTGGTAGCTGTCATTCAATCAATCAGTCAGTTTTTGTAAAGTGTGGCTACTCACTCATGAGGGTCTCAAGGTGCTAAGGGTGGTGGTGAGGGGCCTCATCTGTAGAGCCATGCCTTGAGGATCTTCCTGAAGATGGTGAATGACAGGTTTTGTCTGAGGTGCAGGGTGAGTTTGTTCCACCTCTTTGCTGTGATGTAAGTGAAGCATCTTCCACTGGCGGTGGTTTTGCAGATGTGAGGGATGGTGGCCAGCGCTGAGCAGAGAGATCTGGCGGTTTTGTGGAAGGAGAAGCGGTGGTTCAGCTAGGCTGGTTCTGCGCTGCGTATGGCCTTGTACATGTGGGTGAGTAGTGTGAAGGTGATTCGTTTCTCAACCAGGAGCAGTTGGAGGGTCTTACCTGTATAACTCATAGTAGGGTGGTCTGGAAGACCACTGGCATGGTGGTATCTGGTCCTGATCTACCTGAGGATTGGATGAAGTCAAGCTACATTTGAAAAATGTAAACTTCAAGATAAAGTGCAAACAAGTACGACTATTAGTGAAGCACAAAATGATATTGAAATATCTGTGGCAGTAAACCATGAAAATGGCACCACAAATGTCAGATTGCATGACAGACTATGCAGAGTATTAGAGCTGGTGTCATGTGCAACAAATTACAAGCTGTTGCAGAACAGGATATGAATGAGCAAGATAAGCACATTTACTGAATACATAAAATGGCCTAATTCTGGAAATAAGAATGTTAGAGAGCAGCAAAAGGACAACTAACTTCAACCAAAATAATAAATGCTCTGGAGAAGTGGATTTCAGGGTACACTGTTCACTATGTGTCCACTTTGTGAGTTATATAATATCACATAACCAAATCAAGATCAGAGGGCACTACTGAATAATCTCACATTGTCATTTACCACTGCTTCTGCACATGTGTCATACACATTCAGAGACAGCAAGGACATTGGAATGTGTTTCATGTAGGAAAAATGCTGGTACCCTGCTGTTTGGGTCTACTGCTACCTTTCACTTCTGCTCTACTCAGTAGCAGGTCAGCCAGGAATGCATTCATGCTGGTATCTCCAGGATACTTTCCTAACTACAGATAAACACATGATTCTTAGCCCTTTCTAATATCAATTGTTTTAGATACATGCAGAAGCTGTGAGTTGAGTGAGACAGGTGAAGAGATATATATGAGCAATATTGCTATGATCTCTGATGAACCTTTGCTCCTTACATGGTCTTGCAATCTATGTTATGACAACTTTGGTAAGGCACTTATAAGTGGGGCAAAGATGGATGCTGCTTGTATGTTATGTCTAGAGCCAGGGTGAAGTATTATATTGAATACAGATATGGGAGCATACTTGCTTTGCTGCTTGTTCTTCAATTGTTCGGTGTATGCATTTTAAACTGTAATAAGTAGTATGCATTTCAAATCATCTGTTAACTGTACTGCACCCTTCACAAATGTACAAAACCTCTGAGCAGCAGGTCGAGGCAGATTCAGTTGATCCTGGTCAGCTAGCTGGATGGAAGGCTCTGGAAAGCTTGCTATGTCCCTGTAGCTCAAACAGGAGGTAAGCTAACTGATCCTTTTAGTCAGTTCCTGAGAGTCCACTTTGTATAGCCTTTCCCCTTTCTTGGGTTTCCTGGGCTCCAAACTGTCTAGGGTAACAAAGGGGAGGAGGCAGGCTTAGGTCTGAGCTGCATTTGTCAGTGGCAGGGCAGGCAGCTCTTAGAAGTCAAGAAAGTGGATGTGTATAGCCCTAAGGCTACCCTTTGAAGCTCAGGAAGGGATGAGTATACCATCAGGCCATCCTGCTCAGGAGAAGAACACCATGCCCCACACCCAAGGGCAATTAGTCCACATGCCTGGAAAGAATACAAAACACCACAGAAATACCATTCACAGTTACTTGACACTAGACACAGGCAGAAAGGAGCATTTTGTTTAGACAGAAAAATGGAAAATTTCTAAAAGTGGTATTTGAAGAATATTAACTTAAAAGTTGACTTAACCATCAAAGTTTATTTCAAATTAAAATTCATTTGAGTGGAAGAAGCATTTTTATATCTGTTTCCAAGCCTAAGTTTTCACTTATTATGTGTAAGGAGGCCTATAGGAAAAATAGCCTTGCAACAATGAAAACCATAATAAGAGGTCTTTCACTGTGTCGACAGGTAAAACTGAAATACACTAGTCATAATTTTTAAATACCAATGGTTCAGGCCAACCGTAAGGGTGACTTAAAAGTATTCAAAAGGACATTTAGTCCTGAGAAAGGGTTTATTTTTTCCAGCTAGCTATGGCAGTTTAAAACTGTATTACCAGCTACTGTGTCAAGCCTAAGACATGCTTTACAATGTTACTTAAGTGGGTGGCATAATGAGGGCCGAAGCCAGCTTGTAGTCTTTAATTTGCAGACCCTGGATACATGTAGTACCATTTACTATTGAGTTTTCTGTTATCCAGTTCACTTTATAATAAAACGTAGCTGCTATTATCACATACACCTAAATGATGCCTCAAAGTTTCTTTTCATCCAGGTGCAAATTCCTTCCATTAAAAAGTTACATTTTGGTTATCTAGGTGAGGTTTTCAGTATCAATATTAATATGTCCTCCGCCAGGGAATCGCATTCGCCTTTTACTTGGTATGTAGATACAGATATTTATTCATTAGTCACACAATTTTCATTACTTAATTCTTGGCAATGTTTCAGTCTGGATGAATTTTCATTTATGTCAGTTTAACATGTTAGGGCTATCAAATAGACATTATTGCCCTCATTATGACACTGGCGGTAAATCCCGCTTACCACCAAGCTGGCGAATATCCATTCACTATATTATGACACACACACACCAATCTGACAGAATTCAGCCATGTACACAAATCCGCCAGACCAAAGGTCAGTGCAAAAATGGCGGTCCCAAAACCCACACCGTTACGCCAACAAAACAACGCCCACCACATTATGATCCAAAAATCATCTTGGAGGATATCCAACGGTGGTAAACCATTGGCGGTACATACCGCTGCTCTCAGAATGGACACCCACATACAAATCAACACCACATTGCCCAATATGAAAAACACACACCTGACACCCATACACACACCACACCGACACACCCACACCACTATAAAACACACAACGACAGTACCAACAACCCGTTGCAAACAATAATTGCTGCCAGGAGACTGAGAAGAAGAGCAAAGAGACAACTAGACACACACACCACTTACACCCCTCACGCACTCCACATCACACACCCCACCACATTACCCAACACACCCTCACCAACACACATGACACAACACCCATGGCACCACAAAGGCACCCCCGTTTCACTGAGGGGGAGTTAAGGGTCATGGTGGAGGAAATTGTCAGGGTAGAGCCACAGCTCTTTGGAGCAGAGGTACAAAAAATATGCATTGCAAGGAAGATGGAGCTATGACAGAGAATTGTGGACAGGGTCAACGCCTTGGGACAGCACTCAAGAACAAGGGATGACATCAGGAAGAAGTGGAACAACCTAAGGGGGAAGGTACGTTTTATAGCAGAGAGACACCAGCTCGCCATACAGAGGACTAGCGGTGGACCCCCACAGCTCACAGCATGGGAGGAGCAAGTACTGCCAATACTGCATCCTGAGGGACTTGCTGGAGTAGCCAGAGGACTGGATACTGTTAAGTCAATATTCACTAATCATCACCCCCCATACCTGCATGCCAATACACCCCTCACCCTCACTC
Organism: Pleurodeles waltl; assembly: GCF_031143425.1. NCBI lineage: Eukaryota > Metazoa > Chordata > Amphibia > Caudata > Salamandridae > Pleurodeles > Pleurodeles waltl. The sequence goes on along the minus strand of NC_090442.1, from coordinate 447,671,040 downwards.
CCATCACTCAACAACATCCCACACACTGCACCTACACATATGACTAACCACAATGCCAAGCCCTGCATGCAGTACCGATGCATGGACACCCCTCCCTGCCCTGCATGGACACCCATCACAACAGCATGCACAGCATAGGGGAACTAACAATCCCACAATATATCACCATACACAACCAAAAGCTGGCAGGGTAACACCAACCATATAGGAGAAGCTAGGAAAGTGCAAATGTCATACATGTGAAGCTTAACACAACATTTACATCCCCACAGGTACCCGAGCTAATGTCAGTGGAGAGGAGGTGCCACCACTATCCAGTCCCCCACAGAAGAGACTCCCAGTGATGACAGTAACTCTGGAATTCAAATCTGGAGGACCTACCTGGCCCATCAGGGACCACTGGACAGTTGGTCACCCAAGCCCACTCACAGACCACCACAGAGTCTACCCCATCAGGAACCAACACCACAGCACCCACCCAGCGTACCCACACCTCTGTCCCCAGGACATGTCAGTCAGCAGTGTGCCCACCTGTACAGGGACCCCAGGCCACACCTTGTCCACAAGACAATGAGGAACCTGGGGTCAGTGGCAGTGGGAACTCAGTTCAGGGGACAGAAGAACAGGCCAACAGGGACACTGGAAGGGCTGCTGTGCGCAAGGGGGAGGACAGGACCAGGGAACCGACTCTCCAGGAGGCCCTCTCCGAGATCCTGGGAGCCTACCAACATTCCCAGGACACGATGGGCCAGATCCTTGACAAAGTGCAGAGAACAGGTGGCTGCAGGAGGGTCAGTATCAGGGGATCAAGGAGGTCTTGCAGGCCTTTAATAACACCCTGATCTCCATAGCAGGGATGCTGACAGACATGGCCAACATCAGGAGGGAGGCAACAGCACACCAGCAGGTCCCTACCACTAGCCAGTCAACTGAACAGCCCTCCACTTCCACTGCTGCTAGAGGGCAGGAGGCCCCACCACAGGACCCACAGGCCACCAGCACCCCTTCCCCTGCAGAAGGTGAAACACCCCGCAAACGTTCCCTGTGACCCAGACAGAAGTCAGAGACATTTGCCAAGACCACCACCAGGAAATGAGACTCTCCTGATTGTTCCCCTTGTGTCCCACTCAGTCACCTTGTCCACCTTGAACTGCTATTGCTCCCCTTCCTTTGCCCCTCTTGGGCACTGCACCTGCGCTACAAACAGACTGGAACAATACCCTGGGCTTTCCTCCATCATCACCCCATTCCATTGCACTTTCCCCCCAATATCTTAATATTACAATAAACACCCTTGGAGAAACTTCGACTACTAGTATTTCATGTATTGCAAATTTGTATTAATTGAAACAGCTACATCCATTGCAAATGAACAGTACATAGTGAGAGCATAGAATGAATGACCTGTTGCTGGCTGTTGTGATCACATCACAACATTGTTGTCATGTCACCAACATCTGTAAAATGACAATACATAGGTGACAGTAAGTAGAGGAAATAAGTGTGAAATGTCAGCATGCTAATACCACACAGAATACAAGAATATTCATATATATGTGAAGTTCCACTGTCTCACCTGTGTTTCATTGGAAGTATTGACGGATCACTAATGTTCTGTTGTCCACATCCTCATCCTCTGACTCCTCATCCTCACTGTCCTCAGAGCCCACTGCTGCCATAGGGGCATCTCCAGTCACCTCCTCCTGCAGAAAAGGTACATGGCATCTGAGGGCCACTACTGTCTGGCAGACCTTCTCGGGTGAGTAGCACATGGATCCACCTTTCAGATCGAGGCACCTGAACCTGGCCTTCAGGAGGCCAAAGGTTCTCTCAATTATCCTTCTGGTTCACCCATGTGCCTCATTATAACATTCCCAGCCCTTGTCCTGTTATTCCTCACAGGGGTCAGCAGCCACGATAAGTTTGGGTAGCCAAAGTCACCTGCAAGTATTGAGGAACAACATTTTGCCACAGACTATCCTATTTGGCCAGCAGCAAAGGAATACACCAACATACACTGGGTGGGGATCAAGGCTCACCTATAAGCCACACCCTGTGCCTCTGTAGTTGGGCCATCACATTTGGGATGCTGCTATTCCTCAGAACAAAGGCATCATGCACTGACCCAGGATACTTAGCATTGACGTAGGAGATGTACTGGTCCACCAGCCACACCATCTGCACATTCATGGACTGGAAACTGTTACGATTCCTGTACACTTGTTCATTCTGGCGGGGGGGACAAACACAATATGTATACCATCAATCTCCCTAATAGAATTGGCGATATGTCCCATTGCATAAAAAGCGGCCTTCATTGTGGCCCAATCTTCCACCTGGGGGAAAGCTATGTAGCTGCACATGTGTTTTACCAGGGCAGACAACACTCTTGAAAGCACGATTGAGAACATTGGCTGTGACATTCCTGCTGCCAAGCCCACTGTCACTTGGAAAGAATCAGTTGCCAGGAAATGGAGCACTGATAGAACCTGCACAAGAAGGGAGATCCCGGTGGGATGACGGATAGCTGATATTAGGTCCGGCTGCAACTGGGGAAACAGCTCTGTGATTGTGGCCCTGTCCAGTCAGTATAATGTGACTGTCCTCCAGTGTATCTAAGTCCACCAGGGGTCTGTACACGGGGGTATGTCTCCATCTCCTATTCATCCGTAGCGGTAGGTATCTAAGGGACACAAGACTGAGTAGGCTGTCACAATTTGAAGAACTAAACCACAACAGCAGTCCACATCGTGCACTTATGTATTGGGACAGTGTAACTTTCCAAGTATGTGCCTAGTGAACCTGTGGTGCAGCAATTAGCGATAGACCTGTTTACCCCCCCCCCCCGTAATGGCGATCGCATGTCCTGTATGGAGGGACAGGTGGAGGTGAGGTAATTCCGCCAACTTTAGGCGTCGTGGTGGTAGGCGGTCGTGAACCGCTGTGCAATTCCTCATTGGATAATATGGGGCCTTATGATGTACAGTGGCCAATGGGGATCTACGCCAGCTGTGATGGGATACACTGCCGTGGATGTAACTGCCATTTTCTATCTGATTCCTCACTTGTTTCCTGACCTTCCACAGGAGAAGGCCTACACTGCATGTGCTGCTGTAACCTGTGTCTGGAACCTACCATGGCCTGTGTGACCAGGGAAAGGGCCCCAGCCTTCACTTCTGAGGAGTTGGAGCGACTGATGGATCGGGTCCTACCCCAGTAAGGACTGCTGTATGGGCCTCCAGACCAACAGGTGGGTACATTGTGGTCACGATGCATGTGACATGAATGCATGGAGATGTGTGTGAAGGCATCGTGTAAAGGTGGGTGGCGGGATTCGCTCTTGGCGGTGTTGGCATGAATTCAGTGAGCTGGCCTACTTCTGTTGCAATGGTGATAAGATCGGGTATGGTGGGCCATGTGTGTGACAGGCTGGACTTTTCGTTTAATTGAGTTGTCCGATATGCATTACCTCTGCAGGTCAGCGCCCATCAAAAGAAGGGATGATGGCATGCCATCGCCAAGGAGGTGCAGTCCCTGAGGGTCTATGGCAGGCAGAGCACCCAATGTTGCAAACGGTTAGAGGACCTGAGACGCTGGGCACAGAAGACCATGGAGGCCCAGCTGGGGATGGCCTCCCAATGAGAAAGGGGTGCCTGTCGGACCCTGACCCCCCCCCCCCGATGGCCTGCATACTGGCCGTGGCCTACCCTGAGCTGGATGGGCGCTTGAGGGCATCACAGCAGCCACAAGGAGGTGAGTAAAGTGGGTATAATTACAACTTATGGCTGGTGGGGTGGTATCCGGGTGGTGGTTGTGTGTTGGTGGGTGCCCCTAAGGCCAGGCCAGACATAGCAGCATAGGTCCTCTGATGGGTACTGTTTGCATTGCAAATACAGGTAACCTAGCTTGTTAGTATTCACTTCTAGGCACGGCTGCGTGGGTCTCAGGTGTGCTGCAGTTGGCAGGGTGTGCTCCTCCTCATGACTTGGTGACCAGCCATTTCACTGGTAGTGCAATGCATTGTGTGTCGGCCTGTTCCCACTGTGTGAGGGTGCTGTGTACACCCACGGTGGTGTCAGTGCAGTCACTGACCCAGTGTATCCTTTGTCTCTTTCCCCCTCTTTCTTGTTTTGTCATCCTGTCCTTATGTGCATTAGCATCATCTGGTGAAGGAGCAGAGGCACTGCGACAGAGGGAGCTGCATCCCACAGGACCCTGGAGGATGAGTCCACTGAAATGAGGGAACCAGTGGAACAGAGGACGAGGGGGGCACCAGGGCAGAGACTGGAGGTGACAACACAGACTCTGATACCTCCTCCGATGGGAGCTCCCGGTTGGTGGCGGACAACTCTGTGACCACCCCATCTTCAGGTATGGCCGCCATCCCCATACCAGCACTGCCCTCCAAGTAGCCCCTCAGCAAGTTTCCCATGCCCACTCATCCAGGAGGGTGGGCATCTCCTTCGCCCCAGGCACCTCAGGCCCTGCCTCAGTCAGTCCTGCTGCCCTGAGTGAGGAGGCTATTGACCTCCTGAGATCCATCTCTGTAGGACAGTCAGCCATTGTGAATGCCATCCAGAGGCTGGCATCCCAGATGCATCAATGCAATGCAATCCTGGAGGGCATTCATGGTGGATTGGTGGCCCAACAGAGATCGATTCAGGCTCTGGCCTCCTCTCTGATGGCAGCCATTGTCCCTGTTTCTACCGTCCCCTCTCCAACTACCAACCCCAACCCATCTAAAGCACAGAAACAGACAAGCATGCTCACAAGGCAACACCCAAGAGTGGCAAAGGCAAACACAAGCACCACACTTCATCCCACAGGCACTCACACAAACACCATACCGTAGCAAACTCGACAACATCCACAACCTCCACTGTCTCCCCTCCTCCTCCTCCTCCTCCTCCACCTCCTTCCCAGTCACACTCACACCTGCATGCACTACATCAACATCCACTACGAGCATCACCACACCAAGCAGAACACACACCTCACTGGCAGACACCTCCACAACAGCCATGCATGCGTCCTGTGTGTCCTCTCCCACCGTGTCTGTCCCCCCTCTCCTAAAGGACACAAATGCAAGCACTCAGACACCCAACAGCCATCCACCTCACATCAGCATACAGCCCATGCACCTGCACCCTAATCCAACAGACATACACCTCAAACAACCACTCCCTCATCCTCAACTCCCATTACTCCTCACTCCTCTTGCCCCAACATCCCTAAAAAGCTTTTCCTTTCCCAAAATGACCTCTTCCCTCCCCCCTCCCCCCTCATCTTGCACGTATGGGCAGGGTACCAAGGACACAGCCTGATACCTCTGCAAAACAGTCCACAAAGACAGTGGTAGCACCACCTACTTGTGTAAGGATACAAGACCTACAACACTGAAGGGGAAAGAACCAGCACCACCTGGGATAAAAGGGAAGATTCCTACACCAGCTGTGAGGAAGGGGAAGGGGCCTACCCCAGCTGTGAGGAAGGGGAAGGAGCCTACACCAGCTGTGAGGAAGGGGAAAGAGCCTGCACCAGCTGTGAGGAAGGGGAAGAAGCCTCCATCATCTGTGAAAGGGAAGGTGAGAGAGGGGAAGAGCCCATCCACCCCTGCCAGGAAAGGTAAGGGATCCCTGACCCATGAACAGGAGGAGAAGAGGCACTCTACGCCAGCGGAAGCTGTCAGGCTAACACAGCCACCACCATCAGCTGTCACGGAACCCCACCGCCAGCTGTGGATGTGTAGCCATCTGTGAGTGCAGGGGCTGCCCAGGAACCTCCCCCAAACACCACCACCATGTACCCATCAGCGAGTGCAGGGGCTGCCAGGAGCCTCCCCAACCACCGACAACACACAGCCATCAATGAGTGCAGGGGGCTGCCCAGGAGCCTCCCCCAACCACCACCACCATGCAGCCAGAACCGCAGGCGGACGCCATATAGTCCACCGTCACGGGGCTACTGTGCAGGCTTCCCCCTCTAGAGCCAGTGGGCAAGTCACCCACTTGAGAGACTGTGGCCTTACACTCCCCAGGACAAAGCAATGGGCATGTTGCCCCCTCCGGAACCAGTGGGAAAGACACCCACTCGAGAGACTGTGGCCTTGCACTCCCCAGGACAAAGCAATGGGCATGTTGCCCCCTCCAGAACCAGTGGGCAAGTCACCCACTCCAGAGACTGTGGCCTTGCACTCCCCAGTACAAAGCAATGGGCATGTTGTCCCCTCCAGAACCAGTGGGAAAGACACCCACACCAGAGACTGTGGCCTTGCACTCCCCAGGACAAAGTAAACAGCATGTTGCCCCCTCCAGAAACAGTGGGCAAGTCACCCACTTGAGAGACTGTGGCCTTGCACTCCCCAGGACAAAGCAATGGGCATGTTGCCCCCTCCAGAACAAGTGGGAAAGACACCCACTTGAGAGACTGTGGCCTTGTACTCCCCAGGACAAAGCAATGGGCATGCTGCCCCCTCCAGAACCAGTGGGCTTGTTCCCGCATCCAGCTGAGATGCACTGCCATTCTCCTCAGGTGCCTGCCTATTTGCAAACTGATTCCCCTGCAGTGTTCTATTCGGATGTGCTCAGGATTCGAGTTGGGCCTTAGACTGTGCCCTGTGACCATGTGGGCCCTTTGAACTTTGGACTAGGCAGAGTTCCTTTTTTGTACATGTGTACATATCTGTTTCATTGCCAAATCGAATTATTAATTTTGATGTTGATCCGATTACAATCACTTTAGTCAATTCCTGTTGTCCTTGCATTATTCTGCCGATTTTCGGGGGCAAATTGTTTTTGTAGTGCAGCTGCTTGTGTGTATGGTGTGTGTGTGTCGGCTGTTTGTGATGCGTGTGTGTGTCACTGTTGTTTTCCTCCCACCCTCCCTTGTGTGCTAGGCGGCTGTACTCACCGTTGTCTTCTTCTTTGGTGTTGGTGTTTCAGGTGGAGCATAACGTAGAAGATCATTGGGAAAACTTGCAGTTCAGGTTCAATGGCCGCGTGGTTCTTCCCTGTGTCTCCAATAGTTTCTGAGCTCTGTTTCCGCCAGGTTTTTGTTGGCGTTGGTACCACCCCGGAAAAGGTGGCGGTTTGCAGGGTCAAAATATGGTGGGCGGTACTTTGCCTTCCTCCTGGCTGTTGGCGGTTACCGCAGTGGTGGCTGTTATTTCCACCCTGGCAGTTGGTGTGGTACATTGGCTGTCTATGGGAAATATTATCTCCATTGTCATAATTTGGTGGTAATTATTACCGCAACTTTATCACCCACTGCCAGGGTCATAATAACGGCCTATATCTGGATTAATGGAGGTATATATTTACCAAGAAATTGCAGCTGCCCAGGACAACTTTAATTAATTCGACAACTAGAATAAATGATCTTGGGAAACAACTAGCTCACGCTCAGTTCAACCACTACTTCTGGATTCTAAACAGATTCAAACCTTTAATGGTGAAGGATAATGTTAAATTAACTATTTATCTAAACTAAAACAGCACGCTTGAGTATCACTGATGGGCACAAAATATAGAAGCTATTAACCCTAAAACCAAGTCAGAAGGACCACTAGGATATGGCTCCACTTGGCCAGTTGGAGGTGGATCTTCAATTTTTCTCTAATGTTTCGAAAAATAAAAATATATGTTAATTTTTAACAGTCTTAGAAAGATGTGATTTCCATTTTGTCAAGCAGATTCTACAAATATGTTTATAACAACTGTTGTAAAGTCTTTATTCTGAACAATTACCTACGAACAAATAGTCAGGTCAAAAGGCTCTTTCAAAAAGAAGTATTGAATTAATCCCAAAGGAAAACCTTGCACCATTAAAAGCTATCTTCGAAGTTGTCTTTGAAATGTATGCTTTTGGGACTCTTCCATCCATCTTCTTAGCACCTGAGATAGTGATCAACATTTATCCTTAGAAAGATCAATCCTTATCTATTGCCTACCGTCCAATAGCTTTGATAAACTTCGATAATAAGTTATATAACAGATGGGATTTTGAAATTCCGGAATGAAAACCTGTCTCTAATTTCTTTAATATCGATGACATGTCATGTACCTGCTAACGTGTCCCTTTATGATAAATTATTTCACATTAGGACTCGTTTTAGGCCAATTAATCTTTGGACCCAGTTGAGAGACACCTTAGGATGAGATAGCTAATCAATATGTCAATCAATACGTCAATAATGTCATCAATATTTATTACAATAATGCATTTTACTTTAGTCAAACACATTAATCAACTCAAGACACCACCATGACCTTTCAGTCATGAAAACCACACCAGTTTAGTAGAATGTTATGAGTTTTATTCCCTATTGATTACAATTCTAAAAGCAGGTGTGTCAATCTCAAAAGCAAGGCACTCAATATCATTGTCATAATTTGGCAACTCGAATAAGACTTAACCAAAGCAAGGAATGCAATTATTAGAGCATAACACAGCGTCAACATAGATCAACATTAGCAGAGTGTCATTACCGCGTCAGTTTAACAAAGCATAGATTCAGTCATTTGTCTATTTGCGTCGGTATAGTGAACCCCTGTCCTAACCAGGGATTAGCATTGGCATGTTGGGCTTCATGCAAAACAATTTAGAACACCAATTTGGAAAACATCTAGCTATGGTCTCTGTCAAAAATAAGCAGTCGGTACCTAGAAAGGAAAAGCAAACAGACAAATCACAATTTCATTGTCATAGTTACCCTCCAAGGTTTAGGTCAGCACCCAGGTTCAGTCTTCGTCTTCAGGACATCAGTTGATTCGCCATCAGTCAGAGACTCAGCTCACGGGGAAAACAGGGAACTTCCCTCATAAAGAGGTAAAGTGTAAATGGGCAGACTAAGGACAAGGATGGTTCTGAGTAAAATCAGCAACGTCACTAGGCAAAGTGACAAAGTCTCTGGATCATCTCAAGTCGCATCAGCATCTCCCTAACTAACACACACATTTCCGTGTGTCAAGAGGTTTTATCCCTTTTTCTTTGTATATTACCCTAAAATCTGATTGGATAATTATTGTACCCCACTATCTTTAGCCAATTAAAAAACAGATTATGTCATTAATCTTTCACCCCACACTAGTTCTCAGACATTTTATTGGTCCATATGATTGACCTCTTCAGAGGTAGCACGTCTGGTATGATTTTATCCTTCTGTAATTTCTTTGCACATCTTCGGTCAGTAGCTCCATTGTCTGTACCGGTTTGAACGACCTTGTACATTATACTAATCTACACTGTTGCATTTTAGTTATTACATTTCAACAAGCAATATGAATTTCATGAGAACCACTCTGCTATAGTTACATTCAACTTCAATTTGAAGGAGAAAACAAGAGTTCATGTCCTTTTGCTAGTCAGCACACTGCACGTTTAGAAAAACACATTTAATATGAGAGCCAGGCAGCTAGGCCTTGACTCATGCTAACTAAGGCCTACAAAATTTATTTAGCAAAACTTTAATGACATAATCATTAATAATTAGTACAAAACCATTCTTTAACAGATCACTAGTCATTTTTATAAGTCTGCGTATACAATGGTGGCCACATTTCAAGTGCACGTTTTGGCAAAACAGGTCAATACAGTTTCTATGCGGCATTATCACACATTAGTTCATAAACATTTCATGTTAATATATTGATTATATAAGCTACACTCTCTCATACCCATTCACCATAATGAAATGATGTAAAAACGCAACTGTAATGGCTGATTACAGTTAGGTGTGACATCATAATGCCAGCTGCCTGAGCCAGCAACCATGGAAACAGGCGAGTCAGGTCAGGGAGTATAATTAATGCAGCTGTTTAAAGAAGGAAAAACGTAATGTTGTTTTTCTTTCTTCTGCGCTGGGTTTCTAGCTGTACATTGACAAGAAGAAAGGAGATTTTTATAAAAAATCTAGTAGCTTTTTTGATGAGGGTAGATTTGCACTTGAGATTCTAGTTTTATTCTTCATGTTAGCAAACATGCTCTCTCATCCGTGAAAGAGCTACAAACCAAGGATGTAAGAGGATTGTGGGAAAGTTGATGATGTGGCCATGTATTATAAGGAAAAAAGTGCCGCCTGCAGTTTATTATATGGATGTTGCAAGTCACCTCCGAGCTCCATATATTATAAAGGAACTCTTTGATGACTTGCAATATCCCTATATTCTAGGCAGGGGTACGTTATCCCATATGTATCAAAATAGTAGCAGACAGACAATCTCTTCCAAAATGAGTGACGATGATCAGAATCATTGTATTCTTGGCTAGAACAAAGCAGAGAACGTGTAGCATATTATTTTATAGCTTTAATGTCAGTATGCATTATTGATGAATGTGGAATAAATCCATAAAAAACTCTATTCTCTGCTTAGGAAGAGCACAGTGAACATCCCATGGCTGTTATAATGCACATCACTGCGTGTACACCAGCTTTCCAGCTCTCAAAGGAGAAAGGCATAGGATCTCCATGAAAAAGCTTGCAGATCAGGAGGAAATGGTAGAGTACATCTCATGTTGTTGGCTAGGCCACAGTTATACCAAAGCAGTTCCAAAACAATCACCATGGCATCAGTAATCAAATATCAAATGTCTCAGTAAATTCGTACTTACAATGATGTCTGCTGAGACCTCCACATCTGCTGAAATGCACACACCTTGTGCTTTTTAGTAGAGTATCACAAGTATGTGTTTATAAATCCACCAAAGCAATTTAGGGGGTATAAAATGTCACCAATATTTAGAAAACGTTTCAATATAAATACGTGTCTTTCCTGGAATCTATGTCGAAGACTCGGTCTAGGTCTCTGTGGAGTCTGCAATTTTCCCAGTTCCCACAACCTACAGACACTTGTAATGGTCTCAAAATAAAACACCATTGTTCTACCTCAAGACGAGCTCAGACTTCCGCATGTCTGGGGAGTCAAGGCGGCACTGATCTGTGCCAAGTTCTACGGCACTGATCTGTTTTCTACCGGTAATTTACTTTCAATGGTACAATATTTTCTTGACCAGACCTGGAAAAGATTGTATATTTGTATTCTGAGCCTAATAATGCAATGAGATATCCTAATTAAAAATGCCTACTTTTCACAGTTCTACTACCTACGATGTATATTTTTTGCAGTTTCAATTTAGACTGTCACTCTCTTTAGCCCTGTATTAAAGGGTCATTGTAACCATGTTCGCTGCAGTCGATGATATCCCTTTAAGTGTAATACTCGGAAATGTCAGAATGTTTCAATGATCTTTCGACCTCTGCTTAGCCACTCGGACAGTTAAGGAACATTGTATCAGAAAAAAACAAAGTTACTTACCAGACACTTCAAAATGAGTGGAATGTTATGCAGTCTGCTCTTTTGTTCTTTTTTCTTGACGTACATAATTTTCGTTGACAAGAGCAAGGTTGATTTCTTTTCTTTTTCTTTATTTAAAAGCCCTACAAAGTGAAGACAAAATGATTTTCCGACTGCACCTGCCGGGATTATACCATGACAGGTTGACTGAGCTCGACGGGTATGCAGTAATCGCTCAGCTGTAACAATAATAGTCTTATACTGTCAACCTCTGTCTCTGCAATAGGGATTATCGCCATAAATATTAAATGAGAAACTAATGGAAGCAGATTTGTTGCAGGCTTAAAATTTCTTTTCATTAAGGGCAAAAACGTAAAATGTTCTTTCTCTGCTGATAGATTCTTGTATTTTGATAAATATTTCTATGTTTTCTGCTCTGTAATTTGCCTAGCTAACTCATGCACAAATGTTATACGAGGCATCAGCAGGAGGCTGCTTATAGAGAAAATGTCTCTGGAATGTGATTTTGCTGTTCCTACGGGAGCGTTTCTGTTTGAACCAGTCCAGTGTCCCATCGTCAAAGACGAGATAATATTTTACGTAGGAGAAATACACACATGTCACAAATTCCAATAATGTCTAATGCACACTTTTTTGAAAATGTCACCCACAAAATAAATAAAAAATGCTGGGGATAGTAGACAGTGACGCAAGCTCATCACATTTGAGCACAGTAGATGCAGAACACTAAATCATCTCCAACTGGGTATAAAAATATACATTTTATGATAGCCTCTTCTCTCAAAGTAAGATACATTACTTAGTGCCAGACACGGGAGCAAAGATGTGCTTGCTAAAAGTGAACGAAATTACTAAAGGGGGGACATTACCTGCCATTTTCCTTCAGAATAGTGTGTCTTCATGCAAGCATACTTACACCCGGAGCACTCTCCAATGTCTACTATTTGAACGCTAGCCACTGGGACCAGGTAATCTTCAGCCCAGATAGTTGATTAGTTTACAAAAACACACACAACTTATATTTAACGTAATTTTGTTTAATTCCCAGTCACAAAGATTGAGTTAGGAAAACACATACACATATACCTGAGGGAGCAAGAAGGGATAACTTTTGTTACTGTTTACAATTACTTCTGTTAACATACGATTTAAAACATGTGGCTCAAAACCAATGTCATATGTATGAGACTGCAATGTAGAGCCTGGGTTCACATATTGACCTATTTCAGTATGAAGTGGTACATTTCTACGAACGATCATCCCATGGTTTAATTGTGCATGCTCTGTCTAAAACAAAAGTTTTCAATCTGAGATTAAATATATCTACTTTAAAAGTCAAAGGTTGGTTTTGAGGATCGCGAGCTAGGAAGGCATCTGAATGTCATTATACAGTTAAGGTGCTGGAGACTTCAAATATTATGATTGTGATATTATGATTGTGTGTTTATAGCTATCCTCATCCATCAAAAAGTTAGATGCACCCTTTATACAGTACACTGCTCCTATTTCTGTTGTCTTCAACGGTCTTGTCCTCGGAGAAAGATGTATATAGATTTATGTATACATAATGACAATACAGGGGGGAGTGAGAAGCTAGGAAAGGGGAACACGCAGTCTTCCAAATTTATACAAGGAAATACACAAAGGAGGGTTAACCCTTTCTGTCGAGATCCACTTCCAAAAGATCCGTTGTGGGGTCCTAAAATATCCCAAGGCCATTGTAGGATCCACACCCAATTAAATTAGTGGGATCCTGACATATTCTTGATATTTTTGTAGGATCCTCACCTAGAGGTACCTCCTGTGGCATGCTTCATCACTGGCTCCTCACCCACTACTCCTAGTGCTTGTGGGGAGCCAAGTAGGTACTAATGGAGGGCGATGTCCCTTGATGAATGTGTGACCACAGGGATTGCCCATCCACACTGCCTTATGGAGCCTAATTAATATATGCAACATGGACTATAAAGAGGAAATAGTCCATTATGGTGAATTCAGTGATCTGTATGAGGACCATGGATGTGCTCAGATCATGTCACTACAGACTTGACCTTGCACAATGTGAGAACGACTGCAAAGAAATGTTGAGTGGAGAGCTTACAACATGTGTAATGCTCAGAAAATTCCAGTAGGAAGATTGAGTGGCGAGGTTAAACAAGTGTGATGCACAGAAAATTACAGTAGAAAGATTCTAGTTCCTTGGTGTGAGTGCAGGGTTGCACAATAAGTGAGTGTAGGTGGTCTGTGTGTGAACTAGAGATGTGCTGCAGTGGTAAGCCACTGTATGATGTGTCAGCTAAGATTGTAGGTGGACTATGTTGCACTATGGTACATCTGAGAAGTAAGAAACAATTGACAGTATTCCATGGTGTGGGTGAAGCTCTGTAATAGTAGTAGTTTTGTGCGTAACGATAATTAGGTCTTCATGGCCCTGTGGAAGTTGACAATTATGAAAAGTCCAATCTTCAGCTACAAGATAATTCCACTGTTTGGAATTTTGGATAGAGAATTTCTAGGCTTCAATTTGAGATTTGATCAAATTTGCCATTTTTAGCGCAAAATCTGTCTGGCTAGATATCTCCATAATGTCTTGTGGTGGAATCTGAGACCAAATAAGGTAGAGCACAGTCGGTGATGCACAGGACCTTAAAGGAGACTTTATGGGCTACATAAGTCAATGATAAGAAAGTGGTGCTGAATGCCTGGTGTTTAGAAGACGAAGCAGTCATCTTGCCCTTATATTCTGGGCACTTTAGAGTCTATGCAGAAGGTTTTCAGTAGACAAATAACACATGTTGGCTTAGACAATGGAATAAAGACTTGACAACCAAGTTGACCCGGGTTAAGTGTAAAGTCAGCATCAATGCTAGTTCCAAGACTTTAATAAAATGCTGGGATTAGGTGCTGGTCAGTCTTCACTAGGCACCATGACTGCAGATACACATGTGGCAGGAAGGACCATGGTTTCCCTTTGTCAAGTCTTTATGCATGATGAGATTCCAAACATGGAAAAGGGAGTATGCTTGCATTTCCAGTTTGTGAAAGATCTGTGAAACATTAAGCATCTGGCCAAATTATACAATCATATAGGTGAGTAACAGTTGTGGATCATGGAGCAATGGAGAGATGTCCTGGCAAAGATAACAAAGAGGGCAGGGTGAGGTTTAAAAATAATTGGGCATGTTTTGTAGGGAAAGATGAAATGGAATCCAAAAGCACTATTTGAAAACCATTTGGTCACATAGATGGTGGAGAAAGGTGTTGCAACAAACTATTCCACAAGTTTCTGGAAGATCTAGTCACTCCAGTCTTTTAAGTCGTGCCAAGTCGGAATGATTGAGAACTCGGTCCCAAGGCAGTTGCAGAGACCAACTTGGGAATAAGCCAATATGATCAAATAAGCTTAAGAAAATCAGAATAAAATAATTTAGGAAAGAACTGAATCACAACATTAAGAGCTGGAAGTAAAAGGAAAGAAAAAAACTGTGATATGCCGGCCGCACAAGGATGAACTCTTATGCATGGTTGGTCTCATGATTTAATGGTTTTTTAGGAATTGTGATGGGATCAATCACGCATAGCATGTTTCTGGGTTACAAATTTTACACAGGCTATTGACAAACACACTTGGAAAATCATCGTGAATGTGGCAAAGAGAATTAGAACTCTTAGGTTTTCCTAATGAACGTTCTGTGACTTAAACTTGCGAAGTGTAAGCCTACATCTGAGTGTGGTTTGAGTAACATAATTTATTATAACATGATTGAAAAGTGCACATTTTTCCTCATGGGCATCTTGGTGGTGAGTAAGAGTTGGTTATTATCACCCAACTCAATGGTCGTCATTTTATCAACCTCAGAATAATGGAAAGCTGAGTAGGCATGCGACCCGAGGTCAAACAAAGTTCACTGCAATCGAAGCATGAATCTACTGAACCTCCAAACCTGAGATTTACATACTTGTGCATGTGTGAGTTTATGTCTTTGAAATGTAGACTTCCATGGCATTATGTTTGACGTGGCATATTAGTATAATTCTGAACTTGATATAGGAATTCATGGAATGAAGACACCCACCATTGTTTTAAGACTTGCTCTAATAATGAATGGCAGTTATTCTTACAGCTTTAGGCTGCTGTGACTTAATCAGAAGAAAGGGAATTGAACTTCCCAGCAAGGAAAGAAAATGGGGCAAACCTTGTCATACTCTAAAAAATTTATGGCAGATTCATAGTGGAGATTGCTTAAGCCACTTAAGCTACTTGTGAAAGGCTTTAATGCAACACACACTGTCTGTGATACGCATGCATAACGTTTGAATTAGAGGTTTTAGCCCAAGCAGCAGTGTATGCAGTGAGGAGCAACGTCCTTAAATGTGCAGCCGAGCATCAGTTTCTTTCCATGCTGGGTTGCCCAGAAATACAAGTTTGATTCCAAATACAGAAAGATGGGGGGGATCCCTCACAATATGTAATCGTAATGCTGCAGTTGTCATACGTTTTTCTTGTTTTGTAGGTTTTAGTGATTGTGAAGGAGCTTTGGTGAGTTTTACACACTTCATTATTAATATTACTTATTTACCTTCTTTAAAGCATGATCAATGCTTCAAAATATATAACACACATTACCTACTGCCCCCTCTTCCTCACTATATTTATTTACAGGAAAACCAAATAATATCTTAAGGAAATAAAACTCTTTAAATTTAATGGAGGCTCACTCTCATTATTTTTTTTTTTTTTTTTTGCATATACGCTACAAGTAGATTTTTATTTTCCTTTCCAGGAAGAAGAGTGATAGTATATTTAAGGATTTCATTTCCAAAACATGATCATATGAAGTATTGTTTGTGTTTATCATATCTATTATTTGTTTGCTTTATAGCACAACCATCTTTCTGGGAAGTTTTGACGTTTTGGGTAACCACTGGTGAAGGATCTCGAAGACTTATAGCCTTCATAACAGCAATCTGACTGATGTGGTGCTTTGCAAGGGATATCTATGAAGATCCATTCTACTATGTCCTTTACATTTAATCAAAAGATGTGTAAAGCTTACAGGTGTGCAGATCATGGGAGGATCTCACCATGGTCACTGTGTTCTTATTTCCTGCTTCTGGCTGTGTACTCTTACAATGAGAAGAAAGTAGGATTTTTTGGTTTTCATTTATTCAGTTGTGGTTGCCTTGCCTGTATTGGGCTCACCCTTATGTAATTAAGATTACTCAAAAAGAAATGTGCCATTTTTAAAGTTGGATGTTTCCTTATACCAAGCGCAAAACAGTCACCTCAACAGCATAGATGTAACGCTTTGTACAGTAATGATCTCTAACAGATGCTACAGTCCTTTTTTTTATCAAGGCTTCTAAAAGAACCTTTTACATGGGGGAGACTCAGGAACAGGCATATTAATCAAATGGCAGGCTAATATACCTAACACAGGGATATGTTTCTGAAGGTGACTCAACTGCCCTCAAAACCTATTTATATGAATAATAGGAATAATCTTTGATAGTCTGACAAAGCATTATCATAGCATATATGTGTATGGGACCACTTACTTCCTGTTACAATTAATATACCCAATCAGCACATTTGGAAACTATGTAATGTGTAACCTGGAATAAACAAGATATACTACCCTGAATTGACCTACTGTTACATTTTTGTCCTTTGTGTTTCTTATAAAGAATAGGAATGTATTATATCTATATTGTATGGTACTACTGAACCAGCTTGTGATGAAGTCTGAACTAAATGTTGTGAAAGATGGTTGTATAATTTGGGCTGTGAGAGATGGTTGGGTGAGCTATTTGTGATGTGTCCTTAATGTCCTTCCTACAAGTTATGTAGCCCTTTCCCTGAAGTAGATGTGGACCTTGGCATTATTAAGATGTATCTTACATGAACTGGGGAGTAAAGCTGTGAGAGTACAACAGAACTTGGTTTAAAATATTGGGAATTAGGATAAAGAAGTATCCTCCATGAACACCTCCTTTAAGATTTGCTGCTCCAGTATGTTCATTCATAACTGAGACAGCCTTTCTCAAGACCTGATGCTTCTGCGTTTTCATCTAAAACATTTCCAATACTACAAAGGTATTTTTCTAAGATTGTATTTATCGAGAGATATTTCTATTCTCACTCCATTAAATATTTGGGCAAATTCTAAACAAAGAAAAATGTTGTAGGAAAAATCAGAAGATTGTGCAGTGGGCAGTCTCCAAATATAATGTGTAGTAATAGCAGGTGATTTTTGGTGCCCACGATCCAAAAATGTATATGCAAGCAATGCACATATTACATAAATGTACCTTGAACTTCGCTTTGATTTATGAGAACCAGTATAAAATATTTAACCCCTTCTCAACATGGATGAGCATGTTCTGACTTCTGCAAACGAAAGGAAAGATACATTATGTGATGTTTTAAGATGCAAACAATAAATATATTATGTTGATAGTTTAGTACAGAATAAATATCAAAATATGGCATTAGTTGTAATAATTTCTAAAATTGTATTCCAGATTATTTGCTCCAAAAATATTGTGATGTATAAATATTGTGATAAAATATAGTAGGCCTAAGTATCACATTTCATTATTTATATAAGTAAAAAATAAAATAGAAACAACAAAAAATATAAAAATTAAAAATATTATATATACAAATATATTGAACATCAAAAGATAGAAAACAAAAATGTAGTACTTTTAAAACAAAAGCACATTTAACAAAGATATACAATTCAATAAAATATAAATTAAAAATGAATAATTTGATTTGAAAAAAATCTATCTTTATTCCAAAGAAACAATAAACATGTAAATCATTTCTAAATATATATAAGTAAAAAAAACATTGTAGAACCTAGCAAATTAAATATACATATATGTGTATGTATATTTATAACTTTAAATAACTTTAACAATGTTTAAATACATTTAACAAATAATTGTATAATTTGACTACAACTCCAAGTTAACACTACGTATGTCATGCCAGGCCTGACATGTTGGAATGCAGGGAAATAAATAAAAGGAATCTCCAGGAAGGTCAACTAACTTGTTTAGAGCCACTGCAATTCACTCTAGAAGAATTTACCTGTGTCATCACAACTTGTTGTAGCAAGAACGCACCAGGTGTGGGTGGGGTCCTGGGTGATCTTCTCAAGTACAACCTAGACCTTTGGGATCCCCTCTTTATTAATGTCCTGTGAACAGTATGTAACACTGAGAAGTTAGCCGCATGGTCCATGCCACTAAGTTTCCCAATTTGTGAAAAAGGAAACTACGCAGAGCTCAGTTATTGACCTGTTTCTTTGCTGGACTCCTTTATTAAACTGGTGGGAAGAATCTTGCTAACCAGACTAGAAACCTGGACAGAAAAACACAAGATTCTTTTGGAAATCTAACTGTTGAACAGAGTTTAGACCTCAGTCTCATTATTGATAAATATACTGTGGCATAAAGAGGGGCCACTATACATGGGTTTTATGTCCCTCTTAAGTGTGTTTGATTCCGGTAACCACAGAACATTATGGTCCTTGATAGAGGTCCTGGGTTCAGATTTAACTGTAGTGAACCTATTAAGGAAGATTTGACCTGGCATAACTGTGAAAGTGAGATATGGGAGAAATGGAGATGTACAAAGGCTTATCGTTAATAGGGGGTCAGGCAGGGTTGAGTCTTGGCCTTCTTTCTAGTTACACTTTACATGAGCTGATGCGCTCATGTAAAGATTTGTTATTGATAGGTCAGAGCCCTGCTCCTGCCCATCTTTACGCAGAGGTTTTGAACAGGTTTTTAAATTTTATAGCAAACTTAGATTTAGACCTAACAGTCAACCTCTCCAAATCTTTCATCAGGTTTCGAGGGTGAGCCCTGTACCTGCCCGCCTTTACACAGAGGTTTTGAACAGCTTTTTAAATTTTATAACAAACTTAGATTTCGACCTAACAGTTAACCTCTACAAATCTTTCATCAGGTTTTGAGGGTATGCCAAGAGTAAACTTCCCTATGTTTTCAAATAATATTGTGCTAAATTTGGTTTCCTCAATTGTGGATTAGGGATTACAATTTGATTCCAGGTACAACTGGAAAGACTTAATAAGGGCACGATAAGCTCAATTAGAGAGATCATTTTCAGCAGTATTTAGGTTTGCCAGAAAACTGGAGAAAAACGTTAAAGGAGATGTTTTGGATATAGAAGGTCAAGTAAATCAATATAGTCACCTTTGGGGTAGGTGTGTGGGTACACAAGCCCTTGATATTAGGTTCCTGAAGGGGCTATTTTCTATCCTCACCAAGCTCCTCGTATGTTATCCACAAAGAGCAGGGGCTTGGCTTTGTGAAGTACTTATCTTAAATCACTCTTTTTAACTATGGTGTATGATCTAGATGCAAGGGGAAACTTATTTTAATAGATATATTGTACAGGATTGCCTAAAGCTTAATCTTTTCCATGAGATTCGCTGGTTGAGAAATATCAAGTTGATTTTTTTTTAAGACCACAAGAAGCGTAGAGGAAATTGTAAAGGTGGATTAAAGTTCATCCTTAACTTCGAAAAAGATATGCCTAAGAAGGAAAGCATAATTCTGAATGTTGTTATATATCTGAGACTTACTCCCAATGTTGGGCTACAGTCCTATTTGTTGTGGAACAAATAGTTACCATAGGTTTCTGCTGGCCTGGTTCAGATTGTATGTCAACCAGTTTCAAGCTTGATTTGCCAAAAATGAATGATTGGTCTGATGACCATTTGTGTTGTCCATGTGACAAGGTATCATTTCTAAGCATCATGCACTTTCTTTTACTTACTAGATTTTATTTATTGCAGAGAAGGCTTATTAAACCAATAATGTTGAAGCACAATGTTAGGAACTGAAGGCCAAACCTAGCTTTTATACAACAACTGAAATTTATTATCCTATGTCACAGTATTAACTTATTTTAAATATACTTTTAGCATCCACAACGGTATGGGAAAATTGTTTTTATCTACTATTATGAACTTGTATCCACAGTTATGTCATTGTGTAAGGCACATATTTTACTGCTTATTAATTTACAGATGTGCCTATTTGCTTGATATGTAATTGTAAGTTTATTGTTTTCACAAAAAACAAATAAAGTAATTGATTTAAATTAAATGTAAACAACTACAATGTGCTACTTTACTGTACTAACTCTAAAAAAACAATTAGAAAAAGTAAGAAACCTGAGAGACAAATATACTCTTCTAACTTACATGTACATATATTCGGAAAAGTGAATGAATTAATCACATTAACTATTCTATCTCCAATTCCGAAAACATTGTGGAAAGCTTATCTACAGGAGTCAGTTTGTTATTCTTACGCTAGTCCTTTTAACATTGATAAAATACATTTTTGGAGGGGTTAGGGCTCAACTTTACCATTGTAACTCTGTCTGTCTTTCTGCCTCTTTTCCTGTCTGCCTGCCTGCCTGCCTGTCTGTCTCTCTATCTGTCTGTCTGTCTGTCTATGTACCTATCTATCTATTTCAAACATAAGCATGCACAAATGAGCAAAGACTATGCTGCAGAATGCATATATATGTGGCACAAATGGCCTGTGTTTATTTGTGCATTCCTTTGTTTGGATTTGGCAACACATTAAGGCCCATTTTTATGTAAAATGATGCACGTGCGTCAAAATATTTAACGCAAACTACTGTCATTCAATAGCCTCATCTGTGTGGTATATTTAAAAAATGACGCACAATGGTGCTAAGGAACGGTTAGCGTCATAGAAAATTACGGTAGCCGATGATG
This sequence comes from Pleurodeles waltl, assembly GCF_031143425.1. Lineage (NCBI taxonomy): Eukaryota > Metazoa > Chordata > Amphibia > Caudata > Salamandridae > Pleurodeles > Pleurodeles waltl. The sequence continues at coordinate 447,649,934 of NC_090442.1, read as the reverse complement.
GGTGGCATTATAAAAGATGGGGCTAGTGGGCCAAAAACTATGCTAGACTGATTAGCGGCAAAAAATCTGCCGCTAGTCAGCCTAGGATTATTTTCCGGTCGCACAAGCAGCCATATAATGACACCTGTCTAAGAATAGATAGGACACAGTACTACAACAACAATGTACAACAGGACCAGTGCCAGCCAGGGAGCCTCAAGTATGAGGCCCTCAGTGGCACACAACAGAAAAGTACGTATACTTACAGAGGATGGTCTCCCTTCACTTGTGTTGTCTCTGTGGTGTGGCTGGGGGTGATGCACGGGGTTGGGGTAGGCCTCTATGCACCCAAAATGGTGACACCATGGTGGACTCCAAGGTGTTTGCACTGTGTTTCCCTATGGAACTGTGCCCAACATCACTTTAATGCCTGGTCTGACCAGGTGTTGAAATTTGACATTAATCGGCCACAGCGTAGTTTTTGGGGTCTGCTTCCTTAGTGTGTATTGTTTTTGCATCAGGAGATAAATATAGCGCTGGAGGGCTAACATAATTTTTTGGAAGGGAACGCCTACCATGCATATCATTGTCTCAATATGACACAAGGTGGGTTGGTGCTCCCAATAATGACTCTAACTCAGATATTTTGATGCTAGACGGGTTCAATGTCAAAATATAAATTTGGAGTTAAGTTAGCGCCGCTTTTGCATAAAAAAATAACACAAAAGTGGCACAAACTTTTAATAAATATGGGCCTAAATGTAAACACATTAGCTTTACAATTTCCTGCACACACACCCTGCAAAGACACAATGATCTAGTTGTGTAAGAGCTAGCATCTTTGCTATAGAGCCTTTGAATACAGCAGATAATGCAGCTAAGTGTACACCAGGCCTAGTAAATTGAAGGCAAACTACACATTATACATTCAACATGGAGTAGATATGAGGATAGCTAAAGGAAGAATGTACAAAATTGAGATATGAAAAAGAGTGAAGGGAAATGAAGTCGGAGGGGTTTTATGAAAAGTGACTGATGAGAGACACAGAAAACGTTATGGAAATCAAGCTGCAACACTGGCCTCTTGCTCACTCACAGCGCTCTCCACAGTAAAAAGCAACTGTATACTTTTGTATCCCTCTGTGAGCTGTTCAACTGCGTTGATGATTCTATATCTGGAGAAGAGGTTTCTTTTTCATTATTGACATGAACGGCATCCATTAAGAAATTAGCAAGAACTGTAATAAAGGTCTATAAATCCCATGGACCCCTTTAAGCACAACATCCCCTTTCAACCAATCACTTTCCTTATAAGACCTCAAAACTGGGAGACACCATCTTACTGCCTCTTGCTTTGCTGCTCGGCAGTCAAGATAAATGCTTCCATTTTAAATTACATTTCTGAAGTGCTGTTTTCTTGATTCATTGATGTGTATTTGTTCTACTGCAATGATTTTATTATTATTGTTAATAATAATAATGTTAATAATAATAATAATATTAATTATAAACTTTATTTAATTTCCATGAAATCATAAAAAGTACACAAAAAAACACAGCAAGAGTACACAGTAAAACCCCTCAAAATCAAAATAAAAAACAAATAAAACTCTATAAAAACAGACTAGAAACAAGTTAAAATCATATAAGTTAGGATAAAACTAAGAGCCCACCCATACCATATACTAAGATTTATGCCCATGCAACACCCAAAATAGAAAGCAGCTCATGAATAAAAAATAGTGGGCGACTTTAACAGCTGAAGAAAAAGAAATGCAGGCCATACTTGATTAAAGTTCATGGGTAACAAAAGGGGCAAATAAACTTGTGCAGAAGGTAGTTGAGCTTGGAAATATCATGACAATATGTAATGTAACTGGAAGGGAAATATCACAAGGGCATGCCAAAATGTCCTCTTCTTTAAACCAAACCCTCCTTGGGCAACAATAGTTCATAGAACAAATTACATCTAAAATAAGTAAGTGACCTTGGTGATAGTTAGAAATCTCAAGAGTAAAGTAGGGTTCTATTCCCTGAACAATTTTCACCATAACAAAGTGGCCACAGTACACTTTTGGAGGGCCACAGCCTCTCACTACGCAACTGCCTGGATTAGGAAGGCCTTCTTTATCCATGAAACATCTCTCTTAACTATACGGACAGGCTCTGCAAAAAGTTCAGGATGACCCAGGGAAGTTAGGGTGTCCTTAATATAAGAGAGTCACGGAATTTAAGACATGCCATCGAGGGCCAGGAAGTCATGTTGAATGAGCCTATAACGGGACAGGTCCTAACTCAACCAAATGGACAACCAAAATAACAGAAGACCCAATGCAATCAAATGGGAAACATACCCCAGATCGACTTCCTCATGGAGCAACTCAGGTGTGCTCTGGAGGACATTCAAAAGGCCTCTCAAAAAGAAATTCTCAGCTACCTGAAGCTGAGAAGAGGGCACATAGCCCCACATGTTGCATCCATAACTGGCATTTGACCTTATAGACTCTTAGCATAACCTCCACTTGAGTGTGTCCCAAGTGCCCAGCTAGGACAGTGACCCTATTGATAGTGGATTTGAACTTGACTGTACTCATCTTTAACAAAGGATGCCAGGAAAATATGGAGTCTAATAAAGTCCCTAAATATGTGAAATAGTCAACCCTTGAAATGGACTGACCCATAATCGAAAGGCTTTTGGCCCTGATGTTTCGTGGTCCCACCATCATTACATGAGATTTAGAAATATTGGTGGTGAGATCAAGCCTATCTATGAAGGTGGTAAAGCAATCAGTGAGATACTGAAGTCCCTAAGCCGTACGTGATAAAATTACAGCGTCATCCACATATAAAAGGACAGCTAGGCAACGGCTGCCTGAAATAGGTATGTCTGCTTCAGAAGCTAAAAGGGCTGTCTCCATGCTGTCAATATGGGGCCAGGATGCATCCCTGCCGCTCCCCTCTTTTTAGCTTCAGTGGCTAGGTACATTCCCCCACCGTCCCATATATAACGAAAGCAGGTAAACCCTTATACAGGGTATGCAGGAAAGAGAGCAGGGCACGTTTGACTCCACAAAGACCCAAGTGCCACCCAGAGCTTAGATCTATTTACTCTATTAATGGCCGAGCTTAGGTCCATGAAGGTCAAATGAACCTGCTGTATAGTTCATAACCAGCATGTAAAAGTTCAGAGTCTGGTCAATAAGGCCCCATCCCGCACTAAAACCATATTGAACTTCGGGGAGTACCTTATTAGCTTTAGCACAGGTAGACAGGCCATCCAATAATACCATTCCCAACACCTTGACCTAACTGCTCACTAATGATATGGAACGATAAGAAGAAGGGTAGGCATGTTATCTTTCTTGAAAATCAGATCAATGATAGAGTGTTTCCAACTAGATGGAAGCCCCCCCTAGTGGCTGCATAAAAATCCTGGAATACCATCAGGACCTGTAGCCCTGTCCCCGGTAGGGACAGAACAGCTCTTCTGACCTCCTCCCAATGGAAACAGATATCGTATGACCCCCGTCGAACAGACAAAGAAACCTTACTGGACTCAAGATGATAAATGGCCTCAAGGTGATCTGACCACCCCTTGGGGGAATAGTCAATGCCTCATGTTCCGTTGCTCGGTGAAAAACAAGGGATGATTCACAACCCTCTAAAACTCTACACTATCACACTGGTTAGTAGCTTCCAACAACTTGTCTCAGAGCACCCTTTTGAGAGCCTTCTTCCTTTCTGAATGTGCCATAAGATAGGCAGCCTTGGTGAGCCTCACTTCCTCCCTATCCCTAGGTTGTCTATGCAGAACAACCATAAGCACCCTGTGAGGCCTGGCACAACCTTGTCAAACCATTCAACTGGCCGTGCAGCATAACCTGCTCTAGGAGCAGCGAGGGGCGATTTAATATGAGAAGTAATGTTGGAGAAAGCCAACAGAATCAGAAACCCGATCTTCTAAACACAAGCTAAAGTCCCGTGGACTGCATGTGAGAAGAGAGGTGAGAAACACAGATGAAACTTAGCCCACTTAAGCCTTCGCTCCTGAGTTGTGGAAATAAACGCCTCCAGGGAAAAACATCTGGCTCAGATACAGCCCACATAAAGGGGGGCCAAGAACAGGCTGTGATCGCTCATAGGATGCCACACTACCTTCCTCTCTATAAGTGAGGCTAATAAACAATTGGAAACATATATATAATCAATGATGGAACTAGGTTCCCATATAGGTCGGTATCTGCAGCTCATTATTGATCTCCCAACATTTAAAAAGGTTCACAAGAGAATCATCTGAAAACAATGTGTTAAACTGATCACCTGTAGGGGTATATTTCAAATACCTGATCCCACACCTCTGAATCTCCATATAAAGATGAGCCCATATACAAATAACAATCAAATCAAGGATGTAAACTACGATCTCCCATCAAAATGAGCACTCATTCATTGCTATAACAAGACTGTTCTGATCTATAGTTTGTGACAGTTTTCCCCTCATTCGGAACAAATCTATCGCTACTCGCCCTCACGCCGCCTCCAAGTGTGGCACCAGCAACGTGCCTTTTTCCTAACTGAAGTCCACACTTAGCTTGTGCAGAGGCTCAACCAGTCTCTTGCTTCAAACTTCTGACTGCCAGACCTGACAGCCTACTTCCTTCCCCATGGGGCCTGGCTTACAGGGAGCGAGGCGGCAAGCATAGCCCAATTGGGCTGTGGGAGCATCCTACCTTGTGTTGCAAGCACACAAGTAAAGCTCAGCACTGCAAATTTCAAACCAGTGGGAAGGTCATCACCCTGCTCCAAGCTGTAACAACTGGAGCAGCCAAACACTAGTTAATTTGGTGGCAGAGTTTAGCTGAATTCATGCTTTTAAATAGTAACATGCTCCCTACCGATGCCATTTCCTGAAGAGTAAGCTTAGGACTGCAATGATTAAGTAATCACAAATTTCACTTCAGGAGCCTTTGACCAACTAGTGGCTAATACTCAGATCTTTAGTACTCTTGGGGCAGCTTTCTCTGATTAACCCTTGGGTTGCTTGCCTGCCTGCCAGTATACTGAATACCAAGATGACTGAGTGAGCGTCATTCCACTCTGCTGAATATGAATCCTATCACCGTGACAAAGTACAAGGGCACTACTTAGGGGATGATATAGTGAGGCAGTAGAGTAGCTCGTTCAACAGTTGGTTAAAATAACCTTGGCTGCCGCTCTGAAGCCCATCACCAAACAATTTAGGCAATTTGTCAAACATCAAGGGTATGAAAAAATGATCTAGATCTAACTTCAGACAAGAATCTGTAAATAAACCTCAGAAGGCTAAAGCCACATTTTTCCCCTCATGCGAAGATACTTAAGAGACTATCGCAAGATTATCTGGGCAATCATGGCTACTGTACAGCACTCATTTCACTATCCAAACCCACAAATTTTTCAGATCCTACAACAGGCACAGATAGTGACTCAGATAAATTTAAGCATTTTAAGCTAGATAAAACCACCCAATCCAAATGCAAGAGGTCTGTGAATCCTGCAAGTGCTTAGGAATCTAATCAACTCATAGCAAACCCTCTCTCATTCGATCCAGGAGACATTGTACATTCAAAGGTCTATTGATTGGGTTACAGCAGATGTTACAATGACCTCTAGCACAAATTTTGGAGTTGGCCTAGAAGGCCAAGTAAAAAGGATGGGCAATTAATCCTAATGTGCCTGAGCTAGTCACAGCATGTGGTTTGTCTGTCAAGTTATGTTAACTCTGCTATCTCAACAAAATTAAAAAAATCTCTGCTTATGCAAATTTACCTTAAATTGGTAGATCTCACCTCAGTGGAGATGGACCCATTTGCTGAAGGCTTCTCCTTTGGTGAAAAGGTAGTCAAAGGTATTGGCAAGTTTGTCAACACTTTCAGAGCTTTCAGCCCAGCTTTCTTCAAGGACCGGGTGACACTAATGAATAGGGCTGGAAGTAACTCGCATAGTTCTGTGTAGCATAATAAAGTTGTATTACCTAAAAATTCCACTAGATAATGCTTAAATTATGCAAGAAGAGTAATTTTGAGTTTAGTGCTATTTCTTAGTGCAAAAATGCCCCCTCACGACTAAAATGGAAACAAGGATATATGTTGCACTAAGAAATGCAACAGAACACTAATAGCAAGCTCAAGCAGGTAAATAGACTCTTGCAGTAGGATTTTCTTTCTATAAATTACTCTTAATTACCTGAGCAGGAGTAATTGTGTATGTTTAGGTAATTCTGTGTCAAAGAGTAACTCAAAATTGTAGAAATTACTTCCATGCAACCTCCCTCACTGCACATTTATTGGCAAATGTCCTAACAGCCCAGGGGGGTCCAGTCACATTTGTTATCGAGGCTCCTCCAGCCTACAGAACAGATTATTTTTATTCTTGGGTCACCAGTAGATGGGAACACAAACACATTTCATCACTATTATCTTCTAAGACTATAATGTCTGGCTTGCTGGCACCCTACCACATACAATATTACACATTAGGTTAGGTCCTCTGAGCAATGATGGCCTGACCTTTATTGGCCACAATACACCACACCCTGATGAAGCAAACTTAGGGGTAGCTGAGGTTCGTTGCCTAAATATAGAGCTCACAACAATATACAGACTGTTAGTACAGTTTCTTATGCAAGCGCTAAATACAAACCCAGCATGTGCTGCCCCAGCGCAACCACATGCAGTTACACCAGGCATTAATTCTGCTACTATACATTTGATCATGGGTAAGGTACCTGCCAAGCGGGAGGAAATTCCGTTTTGGTCAGCTCAAAAAATAAATGCGCTGGAAGTCGTTTTTCCACTTAAGGGACCTCAGGATAAACATAGAATTCTCACTATGTGCTTGCAATTTGGGATGATTCCCACAGTTGATAACTGAAATACATGGGGCACGGTATTTGCCACACTCTATACTACTGCGCACGGTACATCAGCACTTGTCAATTTTCCGGAGGTGTTAAAACAAATTCAAGAAGAATACGGGGCTGTCCTGGCCCTGGATTGGGGATGCAATTAATGGGCAATTTTGCCACTGTATCTTCAATTATATTATGTAACCTTGAAGGGGAAGCAGTTGCACTAGCAGTGGCCATGCAGCTCCGGGATGTTCCTGTACAGGATCGAGAATGTCAGCTGACCAAGATTATCACTGGGACCTATTGTAGTATTGGTCAAGATAGTCTGGGGGCCAGACCGATTAAACCCCATTTTCAAGGCATATCTAATAAAGACACTACCAAACAAGCACCTGAAGGTTCCACAAAACATTGGGATAAAAAGCAACAAACACCTAAAAAAGAAAGGGGAGAATCTCCTCATTCGGAGACCCCACAAAACAGATATAACCTTAGAAACAGAGATAACATAAAAACACCTGCCAGGTATTAATATACTGATACACGTCAATCTCATTCCTTTCAGGACTCACCGGAAAAACGCAGTGAGAGAGGTGGGCAGTCAGAGCAGCGAACTGAGTACATGAAACCGAGAAAGGACTCACATCGCTCATCTGATGTTTCAGTAAAAAAAGAAGAGAAACATCCCCAACAAAAACCCCAATTTAAAAAGGAGAAAGTGGCAGCAGTTACAATTCGAAATGCCACTCAAGAAGAGGGCTTTACTGAAGAACAGAAAGTGGGTAGTAGCACTGCTAGACAGTGCAGCAGAGGTCACAATAGTTTGCCAGGATCTTTAAGAGCAACTGGAGGTGAAAGCAACTGATGACTTCTTGCAAGTTGAGACTGTGGGCATGAGTGTCTCCACACCCGACAGGGTGAATAAAGTAACTATTCAGTTAGAAGCAGACATTGAAAGTGTTATAGATGACATATTTTGGGACTGCGTTGTCTCCATTTATGATATTTTGCTGGCAGAAAAAGATTGTCTGCCAGAATTTGTCCTCGATCTCCTTTACGGAGAGGATGTTATTGAAAAGTCCTTTTCGCCCCTTGTTCCCAGAAAGTTTGTTGAAATCTATGCCATTGATTGGACAGTGGCACAAGTACCTGCATTATATTGCAATCATGTAGGGTGGGACAAAGATCCCCCCCTACCATGTAATACCAATAAAATCCCAACCCCAACCTCAACCACAATACCCAATAACGTATGATGCAAAAGCACCTGTGAGGGTAATCCTCAACCAATTAGAGTATCAGGGTTACTTGAACCTTCAAATTCATCAATAAATAATTCACTATTTCCGGTCACCAAACCCGACCACTCATATGGAATAGCCTTGGACTACAGACATTTAAGCAGTCGCACATGCACATTTGCAATACAAAATGCACACAGCATAGCACTCATGAACAATATAGTGCGCACAAAATACAAGACAACCCTAGATATATCCAACGGGTATTTCTGCCAAACCATAGTGCCTGAAAGTAGACAATTAACAAGTTTTAGTGCCCTTGGCTCTGAGAAACAATTCTGCTGACTCCGAAAAGGGTACAAGAACAGCCCAGGAATGTTCTCAGCTTGTGTAACATCTATCCTACATGACATCGACCCTAAGGCGTTGTCATATGTGGATGACATCTATCTCACAGATGGCGACCTCATGCAACATTTAAGACGGGTAGCCTGCATTGTTGTGGGATTTGCCGAAACTGGCTACAAATTAAACTTAAAAAAAAAAAAAAAAATTGCCTTTCTTAGTGTCCTGTTTCTGGGATATGAATTGTCAGATAAAGGCAAGAGCCTTACTCCCCAATTTTTAGATAAATGCGCTCAACTACAACCACCAAACACAATAACAGAGCTCCAGTCAGTGTTGGGCTTTTTAAATTTTGGCAAAACATATATTCCAGATTTTTCACTACGCATTAAACCATTATATGGCTAAATACATCCTGACTTTACCAGCAAATTCTGGACAGGTGAACATCCATGCATTCTTAAAGCTTTGCAAAAAGACATGCTTGAGGCAAAACACTTACATACAAGCGACAATAAAAAACATTTTGTCATCAGAGTAATTGCTGTTGCCATTGGTTTCACCTATGTTACATTTAAAGAGGGTGAGACCGTCCCGATTGCATACAAATCGCACTTAGGGACATATTTATACTTTTCGACGCACAACTGCGCCAACGCAGTTGTGCGTCAAAAAATTTAACGCCGGCTAACGCCATTCTGAAGTGCCATGCGGGCGCCGTATTTATTCAATGACGTTAGCAGGCGTTAGCCGGCGGTGCGGAGTGGTGTGCGTCAAAAAAAATGACACACACCAGGCAGCGCCGGCGTAGGGGAAAATGGAGCTTGGGTGTCACAAAATGGGGCAAGTCAGGCTGAGGCAAAATTATCGCCTCAACCCGATTTGCGCCATTTTTTTTTGACGCCCAGACGCCATTAACATGACTCCTGTCTTAGCAAAGACAGGAGTCATGCCCCCTTGCCCAATGGCCATGCCCAGGGGACTTTTGTCCCCTGGGCATGGCCATTGGGCATAGTGGCATGTAGGGGAGCACCAATCAGGACCCCCTATGCCACAAAAAAATAAAAATAAATACTTACCAGCACTTACCTTAATGTCCCAGGGGTGGGTCCCTCCATCCTTGGGCGTCCTCCTGGGGTGGGCATGGGTGGCAGGGGGTGTCCCTGGGGGCATGGGAGGGCACCTCTGGGCTCCTTCGGAGCCCACAGGTCCCTTAACGCCTGCCCTGAGCAGGCGTTAAAAAATGACGCTAACGCGGCTAGACGTCATTTTTTTTGACCCGCCCACTCCCGTGCGTCATTTTTGCACGGGAGTGTAAATAAGGCGCACAGGCCTGGGAGTCATTTTTTAGACGGGAACGCCTACCTTGCATATCATTAACGCAAGGTAGGTGTCCACACTAAAAAATGACGCAAACTCCATGAACTTTGGCGCTAGATGCGTCTAACGCCAAAGTATAAATATGGAGTTCGTTTTGCGTTGAATTTGCCTAAAAAAAAACGACGCAAATAATATGGCCCTCATTCTCCACAGCTGAACAACGCTTTGATCCCACTGAGAAAATCTTCACTGCTGTTCAGATCACGGTCCTGAAAGAGAGACCTATGTCTCAAGGGAAGCACATTATTGTCATGTCCCCTATTCCAGCCCTTGAGGCTTTTACCAAAGCAAGCGTTCCAAATGCTAAAGCATTACATCCATGCTGGATCCAATGAGCAACGTTTCTGACGGCCACTGATGATGATTGTGTTTTTGACTCAAAGTTACAGAATCTGGAATTCTCACAATATGAACTTGAGTGTCCATTTCCAGCAAATACATTGCCTATTGAACAATATCAGACAATCCTGCACACTGATGGTTCAGCCCAGCTAGCAATAGTCACCAAATACCAATACTCTGCCACTTGCACAGTCGTAAGTAGATACATGAAGGATGGTAAGTTCCATTCACAAATATTTGCAGGCAGACTCTAGGAGATTGCATTGCACAACTCACAGAGCTCAAGACTCTAGAGATGGCACTAGAACATATGGAACCTGAGCAGATGACGTTGATTGTCTGTGGTTTGTACTATTCTGTCCAGTCCTTCAATGAATATCTGCATGAGTGGCATCAAAATGGGTTCAGAGATTCGAAAGGCAACACCATTAAACACAGACTTCTGTGGAGAAAAGTAGCGTAGCTGAAAGAAACGCTACCTAATGTCCATGTTGCACATACGCTAGGACATCAGTGTGTTGGAATACACGTTGAAGGCAACACTTTGACTGATGAGGCAGCCAAATCAGCAGTAGCTCTGGCTCCTGATGCTGCAGTAACTCATTCTAAATTGAAAGTGGATGGTGAAACACTGGAAGCTGTGAAAGCTTTGACTGATGACACACCCTTACCTAAAGTATATCCTGCTAAACATTCCTACCGCATGGCAGGCATTTTACAGAACAAGTAACAATACCAGGTGTGGGAGATTGTGTGATTCCCAATAAAGACCTGAGTTAATAAAAGCAGTGCATGAGGGAGTTGCTTCTGCCCATGCTGGTGTGGTGGCTACAAATTTACTCTTACAAGCATGTTATTGGTGGCCAGGTCTCTACAAACAGACCAAGAGGTATGTCCTTTGTTGTGACATCTGCCAGCAAATTAAAGGATCAACCGTCAAACGTCCACCGCAGACACCCCTCTTAACTTCTAACAAACCATTACAATGTGTGTACTTGGACCACTGTGGTCTTCTGACACCACATAGCGTATACAAATATATCCTAGTTGCTGTTGACTCATGCTCCAGATTTCTATGGGTTTGGCCACAATGCTCAGCTGATGCACTTACTGTTGTTAATTATTTGAAAGTCTTTATCGGCACATATGTTGTTGCAGCTTTCCACTTGGACCAGGGCCCTGCTTTTGCCTCAAGAGCTTTCAGGGACTCCATGGTTGTGTTAGGGGTTAAACTGCATTACTCGTCTCCATTTCATCCAAATGACAATAGTGTTGTGGAGCGACTAAACCGAAATTTAAAGCAATCCTTAACAGCCTATTAGGCACAGGTCGTAGTTGGCTTACACACCTGTATGGAGTTCAGAGAGCACTTAGCAACCTGCTCAGAAGGTTCCGGGGGGTGCGTACTTCATACGAATGCCTGTTTGGAACTCAAATGTATGTTCCATATCTTGATGATCCTGGCGTGGAGGCAGCAGATACATCCTTTGACATAAATTAATGTGTCACTGTCTTTAATGACTTACATCAGTTCTGTGATGACAACGCATCTGCCAGTGCTGCCTTCTCTGGAATTAGGGATGTACCAGTAACATCTACCAGCTGGATTCTGAAACTTGGGGATCTAGTACATGAAAAGATTGCTGTGAAAAAGGAGTTTGGTCCTTCTTTCATGGACCAGTTCCAGTCCTGGTAATATACGGTACCAGAACTGTCATTCTACCACCGCTGCCTGGCTCTAAAGAAAATTGCTTTGTCTCCATTGACAATGTCAAGTTACACCATGTGACCAATCCTCCACAGCAGACCTAGGGGACTCCTGGGTGGTACCAGAATCCCTCCCACTCCGAGCTTGGGAAGGGTAGAAAAGGAATTTTTATTGGTTCCCCTAACAACCACTTTTACAATAATTACTGGTGATAATGAGCAATTTTATACAAATTCTACACAAACGTATGGCATAGACTACTATGAACCAATGAGAGAGTCTCCTGCAAGTTCTCCACTACAAAACAGGGCTCCAGTTTTTGCACAAACTGATTCTGGTTATTTTGTTGACACTAATGACACTTTCACTGACTCATCTGCCTCTACTACAAAAGAACTGTCAAGACAACGTAAGCTGATACATTGGCTCAAAAGTACCTATTTCATTTGTCCAGGGAACTATCTATAGCTCTTATTAATAATACTAGCTTTCCTAGTTTGGATTGGGTTTGTCATTGTTTTATTTTTTTTAATACATGGACATATCCTTCCTGAGCGCTCTACAGTTGAACTAGTGTATGAGGTCCTAAAACCACATTTTTCATCACACAAAATTCACAGAGACTTGTCCCTAGTAAACATTTTAGCCATACCAATTCCTGATGGGATTGTTTGGGATAAAGTATCATTTGATATATACGGGCCTACTGAGGTCATTCAAATACCATATGTATTCAAACTTTCTATGTAAGATGTAATTATACCCAGAGTGGTTTCTGATGATGGGATGCAAAAACTGTTGATGCTATGATGTCTGATCTGCAGTAATATACGGTATTTGAAAATGAAGATGTGTACCAGTTTAAAGGAAATTATGGAGCTATGTTCTGTTATAATTACTATGGACATTATTTAATCACAGAGCAAGTACCCAAAGGGCTATTTTCAAATACACACAGTGGGAACACTGCCCGACTCCACCAGTAGGCAGTTTTAAAATATATACTGAAAAGTTTTCATATTTTTCTGGGCACAATGTTAAAAATGCTGAGTCATATTGTTTTAAATTGCCAGAAATGGAAAGTCAACATGTTTTAGTGACAGATAGAAAATAAATTTATTCTGATTCCTTTGTTTCCTGATTGGCTATAGAAGGCTATGAGTACTGGTTGAAGTTGATTGACTTAAAAAGTGTGTGGGGAACAAAAATATCAGTAAATAGCAAGAAAAGAAGCTTTATTTTGAGCATGCATGATTCCTGTTCAAATTATATTTTTTCATGAAACAGTACAACAAACAAGTTGATTAGGCTAAACAAACATTAAGGAACTAAAAGTGCCCAGTATTCCCGCCCTTGCTAAATTTTACAAATGGCAAAAGTATATAAATGCTTCTGAAGATCAGCTTGATGAATGGGTCCAGAATGGGACATTTAACACATCATTTTCACATTCTGGTGGTTGGGTATTATGGCCTGTAGACACCAATGGGTACCACACACATTTTGTAAACTCCTCAGGGGGTTTTAGAACAAATAGGCCAGACCCTTGCTATGTGTCCTCTGAACACTCGGGTAAAGTGACAACATGTAGTGTAGAAAAACTATGCCAGCAATGGTTGATAGGTTCCTCACTGGAGGCTGTACAGTTCCTAAAGACCAAGGAGCCCAGCACAGGGCAACAAAGCACCAAAACAACAGCCCAGGATCTGGGTGAGGCTTTGCTAGTGGCATGTTCACCCTGGGGCTGAGCGATCGCATCGCTCCTCCAGACACTGTACTTTGCTGGTGTTGGGGCGTAGGCAGGCAAGAAGTTAGGGATGACCACCCTAAGGCTGTCAGGTCTAACAGTTGCCATGTTTTAGAGTACAGAGCACCTGCACTTTAGCACTGTTAGCAAGGGTAAAGGGCACATAATCCTAAAATCCATCGAAAATGAGTCAGAAAAACAGGAAATCAGAGGGCAAAATGTTAGGGGAAACCACTCCAAGGTTGCCAGGTCTAACAGTGACTATATACAATATGGCAAAGAACGAGGGAGCAATATGGTGTCTCCAAGTTTGGAGGCCTGATAAGGACAGTAATTGGTGGAAAGAGGGATGTTGTGTTTAAAGGGGTTCATGGAATTTATAGTCTTTTATTGTAGTTCTTCTTAATTTCCTAATGGCAGCTGTTTATGTTAGTAAAGACAAAGAAGCATAATCCTCACCTTCATGTCTTTAATAGAATTGAAAATTCTTACTGTGAAAGCTAGCAAGTTTTTTACTCTTCACCTCCTCTGCTCAACCCTTTGCTAGCGCAGATCAGAGCCAAATCTGCCTTTCCATTGAATTGGGACGTGCCTTGTGGAGTTTCAGTGTATGCTTCCCATGTTTCCCACTCATGTCCAACGTAACATTTGCTCCTTCCAAATAGTTTCTTAAGGGATTCTCGCTAGTCTCTGTGGTTTAGTCTGGTTCTTTGATTATTGATCTTTAATTGTGCCTCAAGCCATCTTCATCTCCAATCTGTTACTCAAGAGAGGGGCTTTCTCTTTCCTTATTCATACGGCAATTATAAATTTCCTTATTTCATGTGTGGAGCACCTCACTGTTCCATTTTGCCACCGGCTACTGATGCAGTTGACGTGAGATTTATGAGTATGATTATGCTGGATGTTCAAGGATAATTGCGAGTTCAACCTAAGGAATCTCTTGTTATAGAAATGAGAAAGTATGTACAATTTGTTAGAAAGCAAAATGATCTAACATAGTCAATCAAAGGAAAATGACTTAATCCTCAAAAAATATGCAATGGGATTGAGTGTTCAACTCTCTACTACCTATACTTTAAGGCTAAGAAGCAATTTGCCTCTTCATTCCATTATTACAGAGGTACCTAGCGCTGGTACTAGGTGCCATAGTTAGCATACTATCCACTTGGTGACATCACTTGCATTAGATACAAATAACGAGTGTTGGGCCTAACTCACATAATGCTGTGTAACATGATAATGTGGAGATACCTAAGAACTTCACAAGATTATGTTTGAATTATGCAAGAAGAGTAATTAAGTTTTTAGCACTATATTTAAGTGCAAAAATACACCCCGGCATCGAAAAAGAATGCAAGGATAAATTTTGCACTAAGAAATAGCACTAAAGGCAACAGAACACAAATAGCGAACTCCAACAAACACTCACGCTCACTAAATGTGCTCTCACAGCAGGAAGTTTTCCTCAAATCACTCTTAATTTAATGAACAGGGGTAATTGTGCAGTTGTCTGTAACTCTGCAGCAAAGAGTAACTATAGAATTACAAAAATTACTCCCAGTTCTCCAGACTTATCAAAATTCTTCCACAGCCTATTGATGACTTTCAAAACTGTGGCTGACAAGTTGAAGTGCCAAGCTAGATAATAATTGCTTTACAAAGTATTTCACACGCATTCATGTCATTTGAAAACATGGAAAATAAAGGTGCTAATTTGACACAATTAATCATACACTGTTCAGAGATCTCGGAAGATTGGAGTCTGAGTAGGCAGGTTATTCAAACCTGAGACACACACTACAGCTGGGAGGTGGTCTGCTGTGATGTTGTTCCTTTTGCTGTTATATAAATTAGTTATCCTTGTTTCATGACTTGTGAACAAAAAGAAGGAAAATCTTTTCAGGGCCATGGTCAGGCTGCTCTATGGTGTACACGATCATTCTGACTACCCTGCCTAGCTGTCAACCCCAACCGTGGGGACCATGGGTAGCTCAGTATTAGTGGCAGAGCCATTAGACAGGAATGGAGAAACTCACAACAGACAATGAGAGAAATAGAAAGATATACAAAGGTAGAGAGATAAAAATAAAGGTTTTCAAGTGTACCGATATAGGAGAATAAGAAAAGAGAGTGATGAGACAATGAGGGAGCGAGGGTGTGAAGAGTAATTGGATAGAAAGATAGAGTGAAGGTTTAGAAAACCATTGTGACAAAATACAGAAAGAGAATGTTAGCGAGGGATTGTAGGAAGTTTGGTATTGGTTGCAGTACCCCCCACTTTTTTCCTGTTTTTTGATGCAACTTTGACTGAAGTGCTCTGGGTTTCTGACAACCAGGTCACCAGTACCAATGTTCCTTCCACAAAACAAGACACCTGGTCACTTCATCCCCAAATTACCAGGCCCCGTAGCACCTTTGAAAGTCCTGAGTGAGTGGTACCTCTAGTACCTAGGTCCTAGGTACTGCAGAGGGTCTACAAGAGATGCAGCACAACATGTGCCACTTTGAGGGACCCAGCACCAAGTTCGTGAAAAGTGCCATTGCAGGCTGTGTGACAAGATGCTCCCTAAATGTGAAAACATGACATGGCGCATAGTCTGTGTGCCATGCCCCCTAAACACATCATGTAATGTTTGTAAATCACCCCTACAGTAGGTCTTACAGCCCTAAGGCAGGGTGCATTATACCACATGTGTGGGCATATCTGCAAGAGCAAATAGGGCCCTGCTATGTCTTTGTTTATTCTTAGACACAGTAAGTGAACAGTGAAGCCATTTTAAATAATTGTGCAGGACACTGGTCAATATGAGCTCCCAAGCTACATGATGTCTTCACTGAAAATATGGATTTTTGGTATCAAACATTAATAAACCCTCACTGATTTAAGTGACACATATATTAATACATACACCCAGAGGGCACCTTAGAATTTTCCCCTGAAAGCTGATCAACTGCTAGTGAGCTTACTGACCAGTTCGAGCCAGTTTGCGACCAACAGATGAGAATCTGACCTCCATGGGTGAGAGCATTCACTCTCTGGAGGTCAGAAACAAACCCTGCTCGAGCTGGAATGTTACTCACCCCTCCCCACAGGATGATCTATATTCTAAGGTAGGAAGCTTCATAGAAGTCCACCGCCTTTGGTATGCAGATCTGGTTTCACTCAAAGGAGACATGCCGAACCCCTGCCCCAGGGCCCATTTGGCACCTGGACATGCAGGAAATGCAGTGTTCAGGGATGTGTCCACTCCTCAGGTCAGTCCCACCCCTGAGGTGCACTCCCTGATGTGGAAACAACTTTTAGAAATCTGTCATTTTGTTGTTTGCAGAATTAGGACTTCTTGGACAGGGTTATGTCCACTCTTCACAGGAAGTGGTCATATAGGGGGTGTAGTGACCCCAGTAGTAAGTAGCCCATTGGCTACTACCCTTCACTCCTCTTTACACCCCCTAAATTGAGTATTTAGGAGACCTCCTGATACCAGGAAACTAGAGCTTCACTGGACAAAAAGGAAGGAGTGAACAAGAGGCTTGCTGGACCTGAGAATCAAGGAGTACAACTGACTTGGTGTCAATCCTGCCAGCCTGCCTGCTGTACTCGATCCACAAGGAGCAACTGACCTTTCCTGCCGCTGCAGCCTCCAAGAATCCAGGAGAGCTGCCACTGCTTCACAAATTGCCAAGAAGAACTCCCTTTGAGCAGGCACTCCAGAGACAAAGCCCACCTTGGGTTTGCCCACTGTGGCCATCCCGATGGTGTCTGCAGTCTGTTTCTGCAGAACCCCTTGAACCTCAAGTATCTCCAGCACCTGACCTGATTCCAAAGTACACCACTTCACCTGAGCCCCACAGGCTGAGAAGGAGCGGACCAATGGTGTCCCCATATGCCCAAGGACCTCAATGATCAAGTCCCCTGTAGGTTCCCCCGGACTGATTTTCCCAGCTTGCAGAAACTTAGTGACCAGAACTGGCACCATAACATACCTCTGCAAGGTTAACTTTATATGGATACAGCTTCCTACAATGTTGGCAGTGGTGGGATGAAGACTTTGAGTGAACTTTACCACTCTGTCAGTATTGTGATTCCACTATGGAATCCACAATTGTCTTTAGTTGCCAAAGCTGTTTTACAAGGATAACTACATAAAGATACATAGAGAGGGCCAACTAGCTAAAAAGATATAGGGGGTCATTCTAAGTCTGGCGGGCGGCGGAGGCCGCCCGCCAGACTTCCCCCTCCGAAATACCGCTCCGCGGTCGAAAGACCGCGGAGGGTATTCTAAGTTTTTCCCTGGGCTGGCGGGCGGTCGCCAAAAGACCGTCCGCCAGCCCAGGGAAAAACTCCCTTCCCACGAGGATGCCGGCTCGTAATCGAGCCGGCGGAGTGGGAAGGTGCGACGGGTGCTGTTGCACCCGTCGCGTATTTCAATGTCTGCCAAGCAGACAGTGAAATACTTGTAGGGGCCCTCTTACGGGGGCCCCTGCAGTGCCCATGCCAGTGGCATGGGCACTGCAGGGGCCCCCAGGGGCCCCGCGACCCCCCCTACCGCCATCCGGTTCCCGGCGGGCGGACCGCCGGGAACTGGATGGCGGTAGGGGGGGTCGGAATCCCCTCGGCGGCGCAGCTAGCTGCGCCGCCTTGGAGGATTCAATAGGGCGGCGGGACACTGGCGGGAGACCGCCAGTGTTGCCGGTCTGACCACGGCTTTACCGCCGCGGTCAGAATGCCCTGCGGGGCACCGCCGGCCTGTCGGCGGTGCTCCCGCCGACCCTGGCCCCGGCGGTCTAAGACCGCCGGGGTCAGAATGACCCCCATAATCCAAGAAAGAAAGAGAGTCAGAGATAATATTAGAATTGAAACAGTATAAGAAGAGTGAAATGAAAGAAGGCAACAGATGAGAGGATCAGAGAGAAAAGAAAAGTTAATAAGAGTAGGAGATAGCAAGTGAGAAAGCAAATTAAACTGGAGTTAGAAAGAGAGAACCACAGAAAAGGAAAAGGGATGTGTAAAAGAAAGAAGGAATGATTGACATATAAAGAGAAAATAAGGAAGACCATGAAGAGCCTCAGCATGAAAACGAAAGTGAAAAAAGTAGAAGAATACAATAGCCCAGTTTTTCCTATCATCCATGAGCATGTAAATGAAAGTAACAAAAGTAGACAAGCTCAATCACCATGAATTTCTCATCATTCATTTGCATAGCAAGTGATACCACTGCATTTCCCAACAACCATTTGCGTGGGGAGTAACACCGCTGGTGTCCCACCAACACTGTTTTTAAAAGAAGAAGCCAAGTAGGAGAATTTAATTTCTGATCTTCCATCTGCATATGATGTGAATCCACTGCATTTACCATCATCTATCTGCACAGGAAGTGACATCACTTGCGGTATTCTCCCTATTTTAGTCAACTCTTCAGGGCATCCAGTCACCTATGCATCAACCACAAAGGGCAGATATGGACAAGCACATTGTCTGCTTGAGCTTCATGGGGCAAGGGAGGTCTTTTGGCTAGAACCCCCAGTTCCACGGTAATTTACAATAAATCTATGTACATCACCCAGCACTCCATATTGCCACTCACCACAATCACACCCAGATATAGAAGACCCAGAAACTCAAATACAATTTTTACAACACATAGGGCCTGATTACAACTTTGGAGGAGGTGTTAATCCGTCCCAAAAGTGACGGTAAAGTGACGGATATACCACCAGCCGTATTACAAGTCCATTATAGCCTATGGAACTCGTAATACGGCTGGTGGTATATCCGTCACTTTACCGTCACTTTTGGGACGGATTAACACCTCCTCCAAAGTTGTAATCAGGCCCATAGACTCAAGCGTGTACACATGCCACACAGTAACTGCCACACACCCTCAAACTACACCACACACATTCTAACTAATGCTCCTTAATGGTCACCCTGCAGTACTCCATACATTAGAAATAGCAGACCTAATCACCTGGGAGAAGCTTGACACCCTCTTCATTATATCCTCCCTTCCCACAGGATAGAGAATACATTAAGAAGGGAGGAGGCCTTGCGTAATCCATAAGTCCTCTTAGCCCTGCAACTTCCCCAATCAAGTAATACCCAACTACATGGAGCTACTGACAAGCAATTCCCCACTCTCAGCAACTCAGTCCAACATCTTTCATCTTATCTACAGGCGTTCAGGCTGAACAAAACCTTAATTGATGGATTCTCAGATCTCCTCAGCACAATTTAACTAACCCACACCACACTCTTTGATGAGTTCAACTTCTTAGGCAACACAAAAATACGAGTACACACGCATCAGCCCCAACAACATGTCATGTCACACACCAGCACACTCCAAAGGTCACATCACTGACCTTCTCTTCCCAACATCACCAATAATTCAATGCAAACCACACCAACCTTCGGAGTGGGCAGATCACTTTGCCATCTTTCTCAACCAGCAAACCATGGTTAACATAAAAGAGAAGGCCAAACCTTCAGATCATTCCAAGACGTCTTCATAGACAATCTAATGCGTCAGCTCATCTCTTGCCCTATCATTTCCACATTCAGCGTCAACTCCCTTCTAAACAACTTCAACAATTCTTTAGAAAGCTTTGTGAAGATCAACGCCCCAATCACAAAATGCAAGTGCAAGCCACAGCCTTCAACAACCTATTACTACACAGACCTTTCTGCAAAGAAATTATTCATCTACAGATAGCAAAGAAAATGGAAAGTGAAAGAAAAAAATGGAAAACGGAACTCTAGAGGACCTCTTGATTACAAAGTCCCTCTGTGCAACACATAGACAGCTCATTACAGTGGCCAAAACAAAGTACTGTAACAACACCAACAATAAAGACACCAGCATAAGCAGAACACTTCAAGACAATCACTCACTGCATCAGCCTCTTCTAGACCCTTCTATTCCTTATTCCACAGAAAAAAACAATGCAATCAATCTTTCCTTCACTGAAAAAATACATAAAATCAGACAGCATATTGACAACACAAACCTTAGCTCATCACTTACACCTGCCTCTTCTAGTAGATCTTACCATAATTGGCCTTCACAGCCCTATCTCTACCA
This sequence comes from Pleurodeles waltl, assembly GCF_031143425.1. Lineage (NCBI taxonomy): Eukaryota > Metazoa > Chordata > Amphibia > Caudata > Salamandridae > Pleurodeles > Pleurodeles waltl. Next base: position 447,629,218 of record NC_090442.1, on the reverse strand, counting down.
GTTCTCACTGACATACTCACTTCCTCGGTGCCACTTCTCATGAAGTTGTTATCATAACATGGTCCTTCATTAAAGCTTTTTCTGGGGTCAATCTCCTAACTTTGTTTACCATTGTAAGTTAGTCTCTCACTCAAGGCATCATCCTAGAAGTTCACAAAGAAGGCCAGATCCTCCCTCACCAAAGGAAAGTTACACTAGACCTTCATGACCACACCAACTATTGGCCCATCACTCACCTACCGTTCATCGGCAAGATCATTTTAAAACAGCCTATCTTCAACTCCAAGATCACATCAGTGCTGATCATCTTCTGTATGATTACTAGTCTGGCTTCAGATAATGCTTAAACACAGACACCACAAAGTACATCATGGAGGATGCCGTCTAGATCACAGGTTAAGATGGACTCTTCCTTCTGATACTGTGGCTCAGCTGCCTTTGAAACACTCATGTACACCCTGGAGTCTCGAATGGGATTTACCAACAATATCCTCTTACCTTTCCAACCAATGCTAGTTTATTCACCTAGGCCCCTCTGGGTCCTAAAAAATCCCCAGCAGCTGGAAAGTCCTACAGAGTTCCTTACTGTCTCCGGTCATCTTCAGCCTCTACTTGAAGAGGCCTGGTGCGCTACTTACAGATAACAGTATTAAGATTCACCAATTTGCCTATAATGCACAACTCTCCTCTGCTGCAGAGATCCAATACACTTCCTGCATATCTTTCAGACCTGGATGTCTAGAGCCTACCTGAAGCTCAACCCTGCCAAGACAGAATTCCTGTTGTTTGCCAGGAACCACAAGCAACATACAGCAAAACATCTTTCAGTGAGATGAATCTTGATGGCTTCGAACCCCAACTTTCACCAAATGCCTGTTCACGATGATTCAACCAGTACACCAGTACACTATTCACCGTCATTGGAAAACACTGGCAAAAAGACAAAGATGACTTGGTAACAGTTCTCTCTTCTAAAGAATGCCAAACTGTTTCTTAAATCTTGATGGTGGTAATGCCCTACTCCGTAGAGTCCTGACTCCACACTGGCACCCTTAGTGATGGGGAAATTTGATCACATCACGCCCAACTTGATTGAACTCAAGTGGTGTATCATTTACAAAGCTATTGCCATCAGAAATCCTGCTTATCTTGAAGACAAGCTCACCATCTCTGGTGGGTCTCGACACACCCTCATCCAAGACACTATCAGACTGCAGACACAAAAGTGCAAATGTGGAGGAAAAATAAATGCATTTTGAAAAGGAAAACAGGTCGAAGTCTCAGAAATAAAATGAGAAATAGAAGGGGTAAGGGAGTTGGGTAGTGGACGATGGTGTGCATAGAGAAGGGTTGGGTAGAACAGGAGGATAAATAAAGGGTTTATGGAAGCAAGAGGGAGGGAAAAGGAGACTGTGGAATACAGAAGAGAGTGAAAGGGAGATAGGTCTGAGAGGACATATGACAATGAAAAAGATGTAAGAAATGCATGAGGTTTTTGAGCAAGGTGACAGTACTAGAACACAAACACAGAAATTACATCATGATAATAAACAAATAACAATCACAATGTTGGTAAGTTGAGAGGGTAAATAATAAAGAGAAGCAAGAGTGCTAGAATACTTTGAAAGTGAGAGAGATAAACGGAAAATGAGTGGGTCCTCTTGGAGAGTCTGTATCTGTGACCAAGATGCAAGTTAATACACATGAGAGAATATAGTTTAACATATGCACCTGTGACCAAGATGCAAGTTCTAGACCCCCATCAAGCACTATGCAAACAAAAAACAAAAGGCAGTCAGTAGGAACCTAACTTTATGGCAAGACAGGAGGCTAACATTATGCATTAACCATTTTATTTATCACCTCCAAGCAGCATACATTTCAAGGTTTCAAAAAAGAAGAACGGTGTATGACTCAGAAACCAAACAGACCACTACAGTCCATATAATCCACTAAAATCCTTACTTCTCCCTCTTTTGATTGCTACTTCTGAGCAGATAAATGCATGTTGTTTATTTGGGATAGTTAATATTTTTGTGAGTTTTATGAGTGTTCAAGTTCAATCCAATTTATGGAGTGACAAAATGGTGATTAAGATACATGATGTATGGTTGGTATATATTTTTCCCAGTTTAAAGAAAGTCATTTTGAATTCTTTACAGATTAGACAGTAGAATTTAAAATGTATATTCATTCTATAGCAAGGTTGTAATAATGAATAATACTTTTGAATGTTACTGGTTTGTACATTAATCATGACGGTTTTCAGCTTCTGAGCCGATTTTGACATGTGTCTCAAGCATTCTAAAACACGCGTCCAGGTAAGGGCAAATTGCCCCTGCAAGCTTAAGCCATTTACATACCACTGGCAGCCATCTTTGATTTGGGCATGCATAGCGTAGTGTTTTTCAAGTAAATTGGTCTTTCCTTGACGTCCGTCATGAGCTTCTAGCTCGTGCATTTGAGTAAGGACAAATAGACCTTGCAGGCTTTAAACATTCACAATTTGTGGGCTGCCATCTTTGTTTAGGATTTGCTTCATGTAGCAGGTTGATTTTTAAATAAAGTTGGATGCACACAAATGATGCATCCTCTAAGGTTAAAGTAAAGCCCATTATAGTTTAAAACAAATTAACTTCTCTGACTGAATTTAAGTGTGCTGAGGAGCATGAAGTCTTCTGTTGAGGGAAGCAGTGGGTAAGGATATTAATGCTGTGGGCTAGTGTGAGACTATTCCTGTTTAAGGAGAAAGGATTTTAATTGTTTGGGCATTTGACGTTAGAGGATAATGAGAGTAATCAAGAAAAGAGGATAAGATAAATTGTCAAGAAGGAATTAAAAGAGACTGCCAAGGAAACAGTGTAATCTGTTTTGAAGGCTGATAGGATAAAAAGAGCTATTACCAATGAGGATGAGGAATTTTGGTCTTGGTCACATGAAGAGGATTTGTCAAATAGGGGTCCAGGAGGTAAGTGTAAAAGGAAAGAGATATTTGGCAATTGAAGAGATAGCAGGAGGTTCTGTATTTGGAGTCTGATATGGCTCATAAAAGGGAGGTGCCCAAAGCAGCATGGAAAGGAGGCAGGTGTACCCTGTGAAGTCTTAGACTTTTACACATCCCAATTCAGGAGAAAACGATCACGGACTGGATAAATATTTATTTGATCCAGACACTTATAATAATTGATGTAAAAAAATGATTAAAATGTATAAAGCACAACAGTGCCTGAAGGCATCAAGGCACTAAGGGGGTTATTCCAACTTTGGAGGAAGTGGTAATCCGTCCCAAAAGTGACGGTAAAGTGACGGATATACCACCAGCCGTATTACGAGTCCATTATATCCTATGGAACTTGTAATACGGCTGGTGGTAAATCCGTCACATTTAGGACGGATTACCACCTCCTCCAAAGTTGGAATAACCCCCTATATGCGGGCCTAGGATAGCCTATTCCATATCCCAAGTAAATAGAAAACTGTCAGGTAAGCCCCATCCAATAGCTAAAGGCAAACAGATAACTCCAACAAAAGCCCACCCTAAACATAGCAACTATAAGGGAAAAATTTGTTTTTTGCTTTCCTGAAAGGAAGATGCAGCACAATTTTGGCAAGATGACGGGGAAGGGAGTTGCAGTCACTGAAAAAGCCTTTCCTCCCCCTCTCTTCTTAAACACTTTAGGTATGATAGCTAAGTTCTGAAATGCTGATCTGAGAGAGCTGCGTCGTGAGTACCATTGGAACATAGTTTTAATCCCCACTAAGCTGAAACCATGCAGTGTTTTGTGCACAATACCCATAGCTTTTCAAATAAACAATTTCTGAGTCAGGAGCCAGTGAAGTTCATGCAATCTGTTAGTAAAAGACATACGTTTTGGAATGTCTAGTGTCAGCCTTGCAGGCACATTTTGCACCAGTTGGAATTTAGCTCAGCTGGTTTTGTTTGCTTTCAGAAAGAGGGCATTACAATAGTACATTTTGAATTAGATTAAAGCAAGGACCATCTTCTTCTGAGCTGTTATGGAGATATGCGCAAATATCTTTCTCAAAGATCTAATAATCCAGAAGCAGGTAGACACAATGTGGCTAACCTGCCGGTTAAAAGGCAGATTGCTATCCATGATGAGTCCTGTAATTTTAGCTGACTATGAGGGGCTGGACAGCATCCTAAGCCCTCAGGACACCAATTCTGAATCCAGATACCTCATTTTTTTAGCCATTAAAATTATGATAGATTTTGTTCATCCATGAGGACACAGCTTCCATGCAGCTCTAAAAATTTATAGCTGTGACATTAGCAATCCTTGAATTGGATGCAATGATTTGCAGTCCAAATGAGTGAATAAGACTGGACAAAGGAGAGATGTAACGCAACTAAAAAGTGCCAGATCTAAATTCATCCAAAATCACCATCTGAGTTCTGTCAGATAAAAATAAGCCAATAATTTTAAGGCCGCATCCCCAACCTCCAAGGCCAGTAGGCGATCAATAATTAGAGTGGGAGAGATGGTATCAAAGGCTGCAAACAGATCCCTGAGGATCAGAGCTGTGGTCTGACCGAGCCACCTAATGCTGTCAGTTGCAGCAATTAGGGTGGTTTCTGTGCCATGTTGGCTTCTGAATCCAAACTGTGAGCCATCCGGCATTCCCTGTTGCTCCACATGCATCATAAGATACTAATTGAGATGTTACTCCGAGATTGTAGCTGAAATAGGGAGCAAGGAATTTGGGTAGTAGTTCTGTAAATCACTAGGTTGAGTAGGTAGAAACAGAGACATAAGGGGAAAAGGTCATCAGTCATCAGTGGCACAAGGTTAGCATGAGGACTATTTTTGGTTTTACCCCTTGAAAGATGGGAGGAAGATTGAGACTTTTCAAGATGAAATGGAGAGCAATAACTTAGGACCCATGAGTGTTGGCAGAAATAGGTGGTTATGCAATAGAACTGGAAGAGGTTCCTTTTCAGGAATCAGAACGAAGGGAGTTGGTTTCAACCACAAGCAGAGGCAAACAGTATTAAAGGAGATTCAACAATTGTTGGACAGAGAGGCCAGTGTAAAGATTTCAGAGATGGAGAAAAAAATGTGTAAGTACTTTGTTTCTGTTAGAGAAGAAGGACAAAGGATGGAGACCAGTGATAAATTGAATGATTGATAAATCTAAGGTCTTTGAACCAATTTGAATCCTATCACCAGTTCAAGATAGAGGGAGTACACATGTTGAGGGATATTCTGCAAGAGTTAGATTGGATGGTAAAGTTTGATGTGCAAGATGCCTATTTTTCAGTTTGAATAGAGAAGGACAGTCAAAAGTGTCTTCAGTTCAGGTGGGAAGGCCAGTTGTACCAATTCCAAAGACTTCTGCTGGGGCTGTCTTTGGCTCCATGGCACTTTACAAAGGTCTTAAAGTGAGTAGTAGGTTATTGTTGTGAGCAAGGTGGGAGAATGATAATATATTTGGATGACATTCTTATTTTGAATCAAGAAAAGGGTTTGACAGAACTTTTAGAAAGTCTAAGTTTCATTTTCAATCAGTAGAAGTAGAGTTTTAGTCCTTCCCAGACAATTAAGTCTTTGGGGTTTACAATAAATACTGTGAGGATGCAGCCTCTGTTGCGATACAGGAAAATAAAGTTAATGGAGAAGTGTCTTTTGGGAGAGAAGAAGGAAATTACTTTGAGAGAGCATCCTTGAGTTATTCACCATCCATCAAGCTGTTTTGATGATCCCTCGCATTACAGAGATTTACAATGATTGCAGACATCTGGTTTGTCAAGGGGTTTAAGGTATGGAAGCAAAGTAGTGTAATGGAGGAAGTGAGAAAGGAATTCACCTGATGGTTAGATAATTTGGAGGTTTGGAAAGGTTGTGCGTTTTTGATACTGATGTAATCTAAATTGTAGTAGAGTTCCTCATGCCACAAAAGTCATTAAAATGTGACAGTTTGTGTCCTATGTTGATCAAAATACTAATGGTTTGAACATAGAAGCTGCACTGACACACAATTTGAATGTGCATTTGTTTACATTGCAGAGTTTGTCTCAGGTGGTATTTGAATTAAATCATAAGCTTGAAGGATTAAACTGACATTATATTGAAGTTTAGACTCCAGATTAATGGATTGTATTGAAACAATATTGAATTTCTAAAGATTAATGGTTTTAAAAATGCGTGCAAAAATGAAAGAAATGTACTTCTCTGTTAAATCTAATGAAATTCATTAACAAAGCATTCTCATTTAAAATGAAATGTATTACTCATATTAATGAAGTATTATTAATGTTGAATTCACAACTTTGCATTTTTTATGTGTTTTATTGAAACTTATTAATTGAATGTATTGTTGTAATTCTCTTGCGTTAGACTAAGGAAGGCCTGTTCAGCTTTAATTTCATGACTGTGCAGGAAATGCTGATTCATTTCTTAATGTGAGTTTTCTTTCAGATTTTGTTCCCATGAGAAGACTAGATTTTGGTGATAGGCCCTATTGTTTAGACAGAGAGAAGAGCTAATGAGTGTCCTTGAGAGCAGGTCATTATGAAACATGGACTGACATTGTATACAATTGTTTCAAACTTACTTGGAGTCACACGGATGGAAGATATTCTCTTGACAGACTAGGGACAATACATGGTTAGAGTTGTGTGATCGATTTTTATTGGATGATGCCCCTTCGACGTACGATGGACTGATGCCTTTGGCGAATCAGGATGCTTTATGAAGTTTAATATACTGTTGACCAGTTGGACTTTGATCAGATGCTGTCAGATATCCCTCCAGAGTACTGACAATGAGAAGCTGAGCTCCTCTTCCTGTACCCTGCATGCTGTGCCCCTTGGAGAGGTATCTTTCCCTTTGCCTTTGCCCTTTTAAAATGTCCCTCTAAGACTTAGAAACCTTTACCAACCCCCTTTAGAAGACTCCTGATTGCTGACATGCTCACACTTTCCCTTTTTACCTATCTTTTGCCTGCCTTACTTAGCAACCTGCAGTCCGAGATTAACTTTTCCAATTTACATTTTCCCTTTCTGTGCTTTTTCTCTTTTGCTCACATGTGTTCCATCTCTGACATGTATTTCCTTGATTTGGTTATCTGTAGGGTTTTTCATGTGCCCAGCTAACAATTATGACTCTGCTAAACTGAACTAACTGATGACTGCCAATCCTGAGCAATGCTTAATTTCTGTATCTTGGATATTTCTTTTAAAGGAATGTATTGTCCTTCTTGAATGCTTAATTTTTATTAATATTAGTCTGCCTGAACTTATTTCATCACCTTGGACAACCCTTGGTGATTTTGTATTATTATAATTTGGTCTTGCATATTGTCTATATGACACTGAGCTTGAGTTTATAATAAGTTCCTTAACTTTATTTTCGACTGGCGTTTTTCTTACATGGCCACATTGGCTATGGTGTTTACATTAATTGGGTTTGTATTGAAATTGTGTCAGTGGTTTTTACCACACCATTTACTGGGTCCAAAGACTCATCAACCTTGAAGGCCATTGATTTCCTGTGAAGAATGAAAATGATCCAGTAGTACCATTCCAGACTTTGTGATTGAGTTCTTATGGTTGGGGAGCTATGTGTTTAGGACACAAAACAGGAGGAAGATGGAATTGGAAAGAGAAGGAGCAGCATAGAAATGCATTGGAATTGGCAGCAGGCCTGTTTGCTCATCACAGTTTCAAGTCCTGTTTATAAAGGCACCAAGTGTTATTTAAGAGGGACAACATAACTGCAGTGAGTTCTATAAACAAGTTCTGGGGAAGCAGGTCAAAGAAACAGATAGAAATTGCAAGACAGCTATGGGAATGTTTCCAAGAATACAACATTCATGTAACAGAGCAATATCTGTCATGAATAGAGAATTTAGTGGTGGACTGGAATTCACACAATTCTAGGGTTTGCAGCGACTTGAGGTTGAGAAAGGCCATTTATTTAGGAAACAGACTTAAAGATGGGTTGTATAGAAGTGTATTTGTTTGCTTCTTGTTTGACATTCCAAAAAGAGAACTATTTAATTTGGCATCCTAATCCAGTAGCAATGGGAGTGGATGCTTTCACGCAGAATTGGTTGAACCTGAAAGGCTATAATTGTCCTCCATTTGAAATGATTCAGAGAGTGTTGGTTCAGGTGAGGTGGCAGAGATGCAAAATTGTGTTAAAAACTCCTTACTGGGTAACACAAATTGTATTTCCATCGGTAACAGAGTTGGCAGTGGAAGTCCCCTTTTTGATGCAGTCTTGCAGAGGGATGTTGAAAGGTTTAGAATTAGAGGAGCATCGCCTCAGGGTGTGAGGTATGTTCAGCATTCTAGTTTGGAAAATTTCAGGAATTCAGGAAGATTCAAGGTCCTTTCAGGAGAAGCTTTAGAACTTCTCAATGAATCCTGGGAACTAGGAAAAAATAAAGTGGTGCAAGGAAATCCTGTTTATTTTGGTGTGTGTAAAAGTGTTTGGCTCCTTTGGAGGCAGATGAAATAGAGGTTGCAAATTTTTTGACTGAATTGTTTACTAAGAGTTTCTTGTATCGAACAATAAACTGTTATAGGTCAACTATTGCTGCAGGATAATGAATGGTTTATTTATTGGGAAGAGCTCTTTGATTTGTAGGGAGATGAAGGGGATACATTTGAAGAGAATACATAGATCACATTACAACAGCATGTGGGAAGTGAATTTGGTGTTGAATCTGTATGAGCTCTGGCCAGGTAACAGGTTTTTGTCATTGAGTGAGCTGTCTTGGAAATGTGCTTTGTTTGGATTTCTTTTAGGACAGCATCTGATGTTCGAGCTTTAGACATTACCAATAGATTTCATCAACGGCATTGGGGGTGCTGTTTGAGATGGGAAGAAGAGTAAAGACTATGTCAGACTCTTTTTTATCCAATATTTAAAGATAATCCTATGTTTTGTGTGTAGGTCTGTTAAGGGAATATGAGTCATGAATGTAAGAGGTCAGAAGTGATGGGGTGAATTAGTTGTTGATATCATAGGCAAAGCCGTGTACGGCTGTTTCAGGAACTACTATTGCTAGGTGGGTGAAGCCACTTATGAGAGAATCTGAAGTGAACATGGATAAATTAAAATCGCATTCGATGAGAGGGGTGACGCCATTAAACATTTTAACAACAGGATCACAATTGAATGGGGTGATGAAAGGAGTAGGTTGGTCGGATGCTGGTTTTCAGACAGTTCTATTTTAAACCTGTGGAGCATGTTCCAAGTATTGCCTTTAGAGGCTTTGGACATGCATAGTGTTAGCCCCCTGTCCTGCTATAAAAAGTCAATTCTAAAATCATTCACCCCAACTGAATAAACAAAAATAGGGAGGAGGAAATAATAGGTGTTTCCATGTAGTTTTTGTCAATATTAAGAGAGTATGGAATGAGGAAATTTTATATTTGTTTCATTTTGCAGGATGTAGATGAAGGTTGTTATTATTTGGATCATTAAAATAGTTTGGTTTCTTTTTGCAGACAATCTATGAACTACGCTGGATTTACCGAGAATGTGAAATGGCTGGTTGAACAGAGAGCAGTGCCAAAAGAGGGAGAAGTCAGAATCTTGGAGGATTATGTGGACTGTGTTGTTCTGTTTGGTTTATGAGTCATACTATGTTCTATTTTGGAATTTGTAAATGTTTGCTACTTGGAGGTGGTAAATAAAAGAAGTAATGCATAATATTAACCTCCTTGTCTTTAACAAAGTCATGATTCTTTATACACAAAAGCTTTGAAAATCGACATTCATTAGCAGTTTACAAGTGTTAGTGCGTCTGACCTTAAAAAGTAATCTTAAAAGGGACACGAATAGGTTGATGAACCTTTTGACTCACAATTAAGGTGTTCTTACCATAGCTCAAGTATATGCAAATCAGTAATCAATAGCCAATACACAATTTCAATAATCAAAAACAATCAATAACAATAATAATCAATAGTCAGTAATTGTTATGTACCATGAACTTTCAGTCATGAATAACCACACCTTTTAGTAAAAGTTATAGTATTTATTTCCTTATCTTAACAATGCTAAAGTCATGTAGATCTCAAAATCAAATGAAACACATACAGAAACAATACTTGCTGACCAAAGCGGCGGAAGAAATGTAATCTAATCAAAGCTTGAACTACAACACATCCTAAGGTTACGGTGCAAAATAATAGCAAAGTCACCTGCGTCAAAGTGATTACATACATTTGAGTTCAGCAGAGAATTCATCAAGCATTATTCCCTGTTAGCATAATGTCATTAGTGAGGATCTTTGACTAACATCAGATTAGCATCAGCATGTTGGGCTTAATGCAAAACAATTTAGCAACACAAATTTGGAAAAACATCTAACTATGGCTCTATCAAAACAGTGAAGTTGGTATCCAGAAAGTAAAAGCAAATAGACATAATAGTCAACAGTCTAACTCATAATACTTATCCTCAGTGTGGATCAGCAAGCAGAATCAGTCTTCATCCTCAGGACATCAGTCGATCAGCGAGGTGTCAGGATTCAGCATCAAAGTTCAGAGAACGCAAAGTCTTTAAGCAGTAAAGTTAAGCACGTCTCTTGTCAGGATGCAAAAAAAAATATTGACCTTTTGGTCAGCAAGAAAATGGGCAATGAACCTGCCTTCTCTCAGTGCAGTGCCATTAAATCAAAACTACAAAAACTATGGCCCATATTTATACTTTTTTAGCGCCGCATTTGCAGTGCAAACTTAATTATATTTTGTAAGTTTGTGCCGATTTTGCGTCAAAAAATGACACAAATGCGGCGCTAAAAAAGTAAATATAGGCCTATATCGCAAATACCCATTGGTCAATTACTTGCATGTTCACACTTTGTCCAATAAAACTAACACTCCAAATCTATGAATTCTACTATTACTCCGTTCACATGTTGTTGATTGGTTGTCCTGTAATGTCCTCATCATCCGGCTTGTCACTTAACAATATTGTTGCAGCTTCTACTCCAGTCAGAATCTCCATTGTTGTCCTCCTGAGAAAGTCAGTCTCACACACATTACACACAAAGGGGGTCATTCTGACCTCGGCGGTAAAAGCCGCTTACCGCTGGTCAGAAGGCCACCACAATACCGCCGCGGCCGCGGTCAGCCGCCACGGACATTCTGACCCACAACTGCAAAACCTCCAAAAATCCGCCCTCCACTGCAGTCCGCCACATCAGCGGCCAGCGGTAAACTGGAGAAGACCAAACCTCCACCGCCACGCCAACAGAAATACGCCCATCCCATTATGACCCGCAAATCGACGCGGCGGTCATTTAACTGCGTTATTCCATTGGCGGTAGACCCCGCCGCGGTCAAAATACACACACCTTTACAAACCCCTACCACATTGGACAATTTGAAAGGCACACACCTGAAACCCATACACACACCACTCCCACACATCCAATACCATATAAAACACACACCCACATCACCCACAAACCCCTACCAACAAAAACCAGAGACGAAGGAGAGAGAGAGACACATCAGAGAATAGATAGCCAGACACACAGAGGCACACCGCAACATCACACACACCACATAGAAGCACAAAGCACCACACACCAACACACACATCATCACATACACCACCCCACACCTCATACACTCCACCCCTTGGCACCACAAAGGCACCCACGCTTTTCGGACCAAGAACTCCGGGTCATGGTGGAGGAGATCATAAGAGTGGAACCCCAGCTCTTCGGCTCACAGGTCCAGCACACCACCATAGCGAGGAAGGCAGAGCTCTGGCAGCGGATCGTGGACAGGGTCAACGCGGTGGGACAGCATCCCAGAAATAGAGAGGACATCCGCAAACGATGGAACGACCTACGGGGGAAGGTGCGCTCGATGGTCTCGCGACACAACATCGCAGTGCAGAAGACTGGCGGGGGACCCCCACCCACTCCACCCGAATTCACAACATGGGAGCAGGAGGTACTCAACATCCTGCATCCTGATGGCCTCACTGGAGTACACGGAGGAATGGACTCTGGTAAGTACAAGGCCAACCACTTCACCCCACCCCCAGTATGCTAACCCCCACCCTCACCCCCAACCCCCCAGCACACATCCTCCCTGAGAATGTCTCCCCAGCACAACCCACCCAACACCAACCCCTGCATGCCACCCCCAAACTATGGACACCCATCACCTAAGCATGACCACTGCACATACCCATCACCCCCCCCCCCACAAAACACCCTCACAACACCTCCCCCAAGGGAATGCCAGCAGTGGGGGACAAGGGCACCTATAAAACGCAAGCTAATGCACACACAGAAACAATAACCATACCCTCTTACCCCATGCAGGACCCGAACGACAACACACCGGTCAGGAGGGACCAGAAATGTCCATCCCACCCCCGGAACAGGCCACTAGTGATGACAGCAGCTCTGTCGACCTGGAACCTGACGACCAGCCCGGACCATCGGGGACCTCTGGGCAGTCGGTTCCCCTCACCCAGACACAGGCCACTGCAGACCCAACCCCCTCTGGGAACAACCGCACAGCTCCCACCCAGCGGGCCCATGCCTCTGTCTCTAGGACAGGTCAAGCAGTGGTGTGTCTACCACTACAGGGCCCCCAGGGTAACCCACCAACCCAACAACAACAGGGACCTGGGGGCAGTGGGAGTGGGCACACCGTCCAGGGGACAGAGGCCCAGGGAAACAGGGCAACTCGGAGGGCTGCTGTGCGACAGGGGGGGAGGAGAGGTCCAGGGAACCCACTCTCCAAGAGGCCCTCACCACCATCATGGCTGCCTACCACCACTCACAAGAGACGATGGCGACGGTACTGGCCAGGTTCCAGGAGATCCAGGCACAGCAGGAGCAATGCTACATGGGGTTCAGCGACCAACTCAGCAACATCTCAACCGCTATGGGGAGCATAGTCCAGGCCCTGAACCGCATAGAGGACACGTTTCGGGACCATGTGGCATCACACAGGGCCCCTGTCACTAGCCAGGAACAGGAACAGCCTACCACCTCCGCCGGCGCTAGTGGACAGGAGGCCCCACCACAACGACAGCCCACCAGAACCCCACCTCCTGCTGAAGAACAACCGCCCCGCAAAAGGAGCCTGAGATCCAAAAAAACGACAGAGTAGGATGTCAAGTCCCCCGCCAGCATCACATACCCCCTGAAGTCCTCCCACTGTCCCACATTGCCACCCTGTCAAACCTTGAACTGCCCCTGCTCCATCCTGCCACAGGCGTATGGACAATGCACCTGTGAGACTGAGAACTGGACTCCGCCATGGACATTACTCCACCCCCACCCATCACTGTTTCACTATCATGTACCAATATCTATGCACTAATAATAAATCACACATTGCACTGAAATCAATCAGGACTCAGGCTGTCTTATTTACAAATGTATGACACGTTACATATCAATTACGTATTGTGAACATTGTGAATTACACATACCGAGGTAACTTAGCATTAGTCCATGGGCCAACCAAGCCGAGGTCACGCAGTGGCTCATACAGCACAGAAAAGGGAAGGGAAATTCAAACATCATGTCCATAGGTCTGGGGGGAAACCGACAAAGTTGAGATGCAGGAGGCTTTCAGGAAATGTAAAATGGCATGGGTGATCATTACCTGTGTGCTTCTGGAAATACTGTGCTATTACTCTGTCCCTGTTGTCTGTGTCGTCCTCTGAGTCTTCCTCCTCTTCACTCTCCGCAGGCTCCACAGCTACTTCAACACCACCATCTGCACCATCCTCCTGCAGGAAAGGGACCTGACGTCGCAATGCCAGATTGTGAAGCATACAGCAGGCCACGATGATGTGGCACACCTTCTTTGGTGAGTACATCAGGGATCCCCCAGTCATATGCAGGCACCTAAACCTGGCCTTCAGGAGGCCAAAGGTCCTTTCGATGATCCTCCTAGTTCGCCCATGGGCCTCATTGTACCGTTCCTCTGCCCTGGTCCGGGGATTCCTTACTGGGGTCAGTAGCCAAGGCAGGTTGGGGTAACCAGAGTCACCTATTAGCCACACACGTTGTCTCTGTAGCTGCTCCATCACATAGGGGATGCTGCTATTTCGCATCACATACGCGTCATGCACTGACCCTGGGAACTTGGCATTTACATGGGAGATGTACTGGTCAGCCAAACAGACCACCTGGACATTCATCGAATGATAACTTTTTCTGTTTCGGTACACCTGCTCATCGTCTTTTGGGGGTACCAAAGCCACATGGGTCCCATCAATGGCACCAATGATGTTGGGGATATGTCCAAGGGCATAGAAATCACCCTTCACTGTAGGCAAGTCACCCTCCTCTGGGAAAATGATGTAGCTCCGCATGAGTTTCATCAGGGCAGACAACACTCTACTCAAAATCTTAGAAAACATAGGCTGAGACATTCCAGATGACATGGCCACTGTGGTCTGGAATGACCCACTTGCCAAAAAATGGAGGACTGACAAAACCTGCACCAGAGGGGGAATCCCTGTGGGTTGGCGGATGGGGGACATCAGGGCTGGCTCCAGCTGGGCACACAGTTCATGGATAGTGGCACGGTCAAGTCTGTATCGAAGTATTATATGGCGTTCTTCCATTGTCGACAGGTCCACCAGCGGTCGGTACACGCGAGGATTCCTCCTTCTCATCCCAAGTCCCAGCGGACGGTGCCTAGGAAGGACAACATGGAGCACAGAGTCAGCCAAACCACAGGTACGTACAGACAGCTTGCACAGTTAAAGAATGGCAATGGGTTGAAAGGCGTGTATGTGTGGCAATGCAAGGCCTAGGCCTGTGTGTCGCAGTCAAAATTAAGCCATGTAGGCCCTTGAAATGTCGGCTGCCTGACCTGTGAAGTGGGACAATGGGATGTGAGGTCAATGCGCTGGCGGGGCACACCGTGGCGGTAGGCGGTCGAAGACCGTGGCGCAAAGCCGCATTGGTTAACATTGAAGCCTATGGGTTTCAGGAGCCAATGACGAAGTGCGCCGGCGGTCGCGGTACGCACCGCCGCGGGCGTGACCGCCATTTTCTATCTGCTTAATCACTCGAGACCTGATCATCCACAGGAGAGGACCTGTACTGCAAGTGCTGCTGTGACCTCGGTCTGGAAGATACAATGACTGCTGCGACTGGGGAAAGGGCCCCTGCCTTCACGTCTGAAGAGTTGGAGAAGCTCGTGGATGGGGTCCTCCCCCAGTATGCGCTACTCTACGGTCCTCCAGACCAACAAGTGAGTACACCGGGTGCACATGGAATGGGCTATGCCTGTGTGGATTGGGGTGGATGTAAGTTGGTGGGGTGGGGGGCGAATGAGGAGTGCAATGCCCGACAGATGAGAGCATGTGCCATATGGCAAAGTTGGTGGGGGGGCCAATCACATCTAACATGCAGGTCATTGATGATTTCCTCCTTTCCACCCTGTACATGTCAAATAGGTCAGCGCCCATCAGAAGATCGAGATTTGGCGTGCCATCGCCAAGGAAGTCCGGAACTTGGGGGTCCACAACAGACGGGGCACCCACTGCCGCAAGAGGTGGGAGGACATCCGCCACGGAACAAGGAAGACCGCAGAAACACTGCTGGGGATGGCCTCCCAACGTAGGAGGGGTGCCAGTTGCACCATGACCCCCCTGATGTCCCGGATCCTGGCGGTGGCTTACCCAGAATTGGATGGGCGCTTTAAGACATCACAGCAGACACAAGGGGGTGAGTATCAGCACATTCTCCTATCTTTCTGCGCAGTGGAGGCGTCTGGGTGGGGGAGGAGGGCTGTGGGTGACATTAGGCCAGGGCGCTTTCTGTAGTGTAGTCCTCTCCCTTAGGCATGGCCCTGTGCCCCCGGCCCCCACCTCGATAGGGTGACAAGTACAGCCATTGAAGGTCCAGCATCTCCCATGTGCGCGTTTGACGTCTCTTGGCCTGTTGTCCTAGTCAGTAGTACTGAGTAGTGTACCCCGAATGCGCGGCTTAGTGCATTAGGCTCCTGTGTCTGTCCTCTCCGCCAATGGTGTTGACATTGCATGCACTCAACCTGGTCTTCTTTTTTCTCCCCCAACCCTTTCTCTTCATCTTCTTGTGCATGTGTGCATTAGCATCATCAGGCGGAGGAGATTTGGCATCGGAGCACAAGGGAGCTGCAGGACACAAGGCCCCGGTGGGCCCAGGAACAGACACCGAGGGCACAAGTGATCCGGAGGGCTAGGGGAGCACCACGACGGGGACCGCTGGTGAGAGCAGCGAAAGCGACACGTCCTCGGATGGGAGCTCCCTAGCGGTGGCAGCAACATCCGTGCCCCCGCCTCTACAGGTACAGCCGCCACCCAGCGCACCAGCCCCGCCCTCCCAGCAGCCCCTCAGTCTTCGCTCCGTGCCGGTTCGCCCAGGAAGGCGCGCGTCTCCTTCGCCCCAGGCACCTCAGCCCTTGCCCCTGTTGCCCCTGCTGCCCTCAGTGCGGAGCTCATTGACCTGGTAAGGACGCTCATTGTTGGGCAGACGACCCTTTTGAATGCCATCCAGGGTGTGCAAAAGGAGGTGCAACAGAGCAATGCGTACCTGGAGGGCATTCATTCGGGTCAGGCTGCCCATCAACGAGCGTTCACTGCTCTGGCCTCAGCACTGACGGCAGCCATTGTCCCTGTTTCCAGCCTCCCTCTTCTTACTGCCTCCAGCCTTTCTCTGTCTCCTGTTCCTCAGCCTATCCCATCCACACCATCAGACCAGCCTGCACACACCTCAACACCCAAGAGCAGCTCATCCAAACACAAGCACCACAGATCCCACAAACACTCACCCAAGCAACACCCAGATGCAGACATGCCAACAGCCACTGCCACCCCTGTGTCCCCCTCCTCCTCGTCTCCCTCCTCCCTCCCTGTGACGTCTACACTCACACCTGCATGCACCCCAACATCAGCCAGTGCTTCCATCACCACCTCACCCTCCAGTACAGTCCACACTCGTGCAGTCACCACCCCCACTGCCATTTACACGTCCCCTTTGTCCTCTCCCACTGTGTCTGTCACCCCCACTTCCAAGACACACAAACGCAGGCAGCCACCCACCCAACAGCCATCCACCTCACGACAGCCTACAGCACCAGCACCTTCACCCAATGACAGCACACCTGACTCTCCTACAACCACCTCCTCTACCTCCACTTCCATCTCCACTTCTCCTACCCTTTACCTTGGCCCTAAAAAACTTTTCCTGGCTAACCTTGACCTCTTTCCCCCCGATGAGCTCCCCCATCCATCTTCAAAGAGTCCCAAGAGCACCGCAGCCACCACCAGCCCAGCTTCGGGTGTCACTGTTGTGCATGGGTTCTGGAGCCCACCCTTTGCCAGCAGTGACACATCGATCAGCAGCAAGGACACGTCCAGCCCCCACCCGGCAAGAGGACCCGCAAAAACAAGGCCCCCGTGCGAGGACCGACAGGGCTGCCCCCAAGGAGCAATGTGCGGCCACTTCACCACCCACACCATCTAGGGGAGGCAAGGGCCCGAGAGCCCCATCAAAGGAGCGGAAGGGCAGCAGGAGCGCGGAGAAGGTGGACCCCACATGCAACATCCCAGCTGGGAAGGAGGACACTAAGGAGGCCAGGAGTCCGTCCCCGAAGGGTCCAGAAACGTCACGGTCCGAGGGCGACTGAGCCGGGAGTCCAGGCCAGGTCTGGCTCCCTTGACCTGCTGGATGAGCACCGCTGAATAGGGCCCGCGGGGCAGAAGAGCACCGCTGAACAGGGCCCGCGGTGCAGAAGAGCACCGCTGAACAGGGCCCGCGGTGCAGAAGAGCACCGCTGAACAGGGCCCGCGGTGCAGAAGAGCACCGCTGAACAGGGCCCCGCCGTGGAGATAGGCACCGCTGAACTGGGCCCGCGGTGCAGAAGAGCACCGCTGAACAGGGCCCCGCCGTGGAGATAGGCACCGCTGAACAGGGCCCGCCATGGAGAAGAGCACCGCTGAACAGGGCCCGCGGTGCAGAAGAGCACCGCTGAACAGGGCCCGCGGTGCAGAAGAGCACCGCTGAACAGGGCCCCGCCGTGGAGAAGAGCACCGCTGAACAGGGCCCCGCCGTGGAGAAGAGCACCGCTGAACAGGGCCCGCGGTGCAGAAGAGCACCGCTGAACAGGGCCCGCGGTGCAGAAGAGCACCGCTGAACAGGGCCCCGCCGTGGAGAAGAGCACCGCTGAACAGGGCCCGCGGTGCAGAAGAGCACCGCTGAACAGGGCCCGCGGTGCAGAAGAGCACCGCTGAACAGGGCCCCGCCGTGGAGATAGGCACCCCTGAACAGGGCCCGTGGTGCAGAAGAGCACCGCTGAACAGGGCCCCGCCGTGGAGATAGGCACCGCTGAACAGGGCCCGCCGTGGAGAAGAGCACCGCTGAACAGGGCCCGCGGTGCAGAAGAGCACCGCTGAACAGGGCCCGCGGTGCAGAAGAGCACCGCTGAACAGGGCCCCGCCGTGGAGAAGAGCACCGCTGAACAGGGCCCGCGGTGCAGAAGAGCACCGCTGAACAGGGCCCGCGGTGCAGAAGAGCACCGCTGAACAGGGCCCCGCCGTGGAGAAGAGCACCGCTGAACAGGGCCCGCGGTGCAGAAGAGCACCGCTGAACAGGGCCCGCGGTGCAGAAGAGCACCGCTGAAAAGGGCCCCGCCGTGGAGATAGGCACCGCTGAACAGGGCCCGCGGTGCAGAAGAGCACCGCTGAACAGGGCCCCGCCGTGGAGATAGGCACCGCTGAACAGGGCCCCGCCGTGGAGATAGGCACCGTTGAACAGGGCCCGCGGTGCAGAAGAGCACCGCTGAACAGGGCCCCGCCGTGGAGATAGGCACCGCTGAACAGGGCCCGCCGTGGAGAAGAGCACCGCTGAACAGGGCCCGCGGTGCAGAAGAGCACCGCTGAACAGGGCCCGCGGTGCAGAAGAGCACCGCTGAACAGGGCCCCGCCGTCTCAAGCACCGCTCCGCTGGGCACCGCTGTCTCGCCACCTCTCCGCTGGGCCCTTCCTGTCAAGCACCGCTCCGCTGGGCCCTTCCTGTCATGCACCGCTCCGCTGGGCACCGCCGTCTCAAGCACCGCTCCGCTGGGCCCTTCATCTCAAGCACCGCTCCGCTGGGCCCTTCATCTCAAGCACCGCTCCGCTGGGCCCTTCCTGTCATGCACCGCTCCGCTGGGCAACGCCGTCTCAAGCACCGCTCCGCTGGGCCCTTCATCTCAAGCACCGCTCCGCTGGGCCCTTCATCTCAAGCACCGCTCCGCTGGGCACCGCTGTCTCTCAACCTCTCCGCTGGGCCCTTCTTCTCAAGCACCGCTCCGCTGGGCCCTTCCTGTCATGCACCGCTCCGCTGGGCACCGCCGTCTCAAGCACCGCTCCGCTGGGCCCTTCATCTCAAGCACCGCTCAGCTGGGCCCTTCATCTCAAGCACCGCTCCGCTGGGCCCTTCCTGTCATGCACCGCTCCGCTGGGCACCGCCGTCTCAAGCACCGCTCCGCTGGGCCCTTCATCTCAAGCACCGCTCCGCTGGGCCCTTCATCTCAAGCACCGCTCCGCTGGGCACCACTGTCTCTCCACCTCTCCGCTGGGCCCTTCTTCTCAAGCACCGCTCCGCTGGGCCCTTCATCTCAAGCACCGCTCCGCTGGGCCCTTCATCTCAAGCACCGCTCCGCTGGGCCCTTCCTGTCATGCACCGCTCCGCTGGGCACCGCCGTCTCAAGCACCGCTCCGCTGGGCCCTTCATCTCAAGCACCGCTCCGCTGGGCCCTTCATCTCAAGCACCGCTCCGCTGGGCCCTTCCTGTCATGCACCGCTCCGCTGGGCACCGCCGTCTCAAGCACCGCTCCGCTGGGCCCTTCATCTCAAGCACCGCTCCGCTGGGCCCTTCATCTCAAGCACCGCTCCGCTGGGCACCGCTGTCTCTCCACCTCTCCGCTGGGCCCTTCTTCTCAAGCACCGCTCCGCTGGGCCCTTCATCTCAAGCACCGCTCCGCTGGGCACCGCTGTCTCAATCACTGTTTATGGTTCACTGTGCCCACCATGCCTCCTCCTTGACCAGTGGAGACTGTCATCCACCTGATGGACTGTGGCTTTGCACTCCCCAGGATGGTCCAGTGGGCAGCCCACCCACTGTAGAGACATTGAGAGACTGTGGCTTTGCACTCCCCAGGATGGTCCAGTGGGCAGCCCACCCACTGTAGAGACATTGAGAGACTGTGGCTTTGCACTCCCCAGGATGGTCCAGTGGGCATGGTGGCTCCTCGTGGATCTGGCGTCGTGGACTCATGTGGCTGTGGTGCCCCCCCCTTCCCTTCCCCCTGAGGTGCCTGTAGTTTTTACATCTGATGCCCCTGCAGTGTTCTCTCCAAAGGACTCAGGTCTCCTGTGTGGGCTTTGCCCTTGTTTCTCAAAACTTTGGCCCACGGACATGATGAATTCGTAGGATGTGCAGGACTTGTTACTTCAGTTATACACTGATGTGTATGTCATTAGTTTTGTTGTGAATATCTTTCATGGTTGTAAGATCATTTTCAGGAGCTTTTTGGTACATAAATATTTATTCCAAATTTGATTATGTCCTAGCATTTTTCAGGGGTGTTTGGGTGGTGTCACTGTGACTTGTTGCTCTGCATTGGTGTGTACATAGTTGGGGGGGGGGTCGCATATGTGTGTGCCCGTAACCTTTCGTCCTTCCCCCTCCTGTGTGTCGTAGGTGCAGTACTCACCGTTGTCGTCTGCGCCGGACTTCGTACTCGTGGTAGATGAGAAGGTAGACGAGAGCAGGTAGGATGTTTAATTCGGGTTCCATGCTGTCCTCCTTCCTCCTGGAGTGCGTAGTGGTGAGCGTTTTCCCGTCCGTACTCTGTTTCCGCCGTGTTTTTATCGGCGGTGCTCCTGCCCCGGAAAAGGTGGCGGATTGGTGAGTTGTGATAGTGTGGGCGGTACATTGGCTGCCGCCTGGCTGTTGGCGGTGACCGCCGCGCTGTTTGTTTGTACCGCCGTGGCGGTCGGAGTGTTAAAGTTGCTGTCTGTGTTGGCGGTTCCCGCCAGGGTCAGAATCCCATATTTTTTACCGCCAGCCTGTTGGCGGGTTGGCCGCCGCTTTAACACCGACCGCCAGGGTTAGAATCACCCCCAAAATGTTACATTAGCAAGAACAGCATCTTCTAGCATTAGGTTCTCATGAGAACCTTCCATTGTAAGCACATTTAAACAATGCAAAATGAAAATCACAGTTTAACTCTCTAGGATAGCCATTTATTAAACAATAGGAAATACAGCTTTGACATGAGGCCTGGCAACTAGGCTGAGACACTCGCTAAGTTAAGACTTACAATTAATAAAGGTAGAGCATAACACATAACCCTTAATGTGACATAATACTACATTAGTCAAACATATATATCACAATATTAATTTACTAATAAGTACACTTTGTGAACATTGGCAGCCACTCATCGTAATCACATTTTCAAATGCGTGCATTATTTTTCTACATTATTATATTTTCTACACAAATCCCTTATTCAGAATACATGAACATTCATTAATAATTTTTATTAATACACCTGCGTTAGCAGTCCTTCCTCTGATGACTAAATGTGTCATCACATTAGCTACCACCCACAAATTTTTGCGTCAGCTAATATTCTGTCAATTAAATCTCCTGGCTTTCGAGCAGTAGCAGCACCCCCCCCCTCCTTTCCGTTTAGTGCCTTGAGACCCTCACGGGTGAGTAGTGCGCTCTACAAATTCCTTGATTGATTGATTGATTCAGCATGTGATCCACAATAATAGACAACTTTCTAATCTTTATAATACATTCTGAGAATCACTGGGTCCTGTCCATTAAAAAAAAAAAAAAAGTCAATTTATTCTGAAACAAAAGCACATGCTTAAATTCACTCAGTCAAACAGTTGGTGCGTGATTTAGGCCTATATATATAAAGTTTCCCTACGTGTTGCGCATCTAGAGCTAATTTCCCTTGTGTTTTAATTGCACTATAAGCATAATCATTCCTGTAAGCCCTTTCCTCTAAGCCTTTTTCTAACTTCTCCTTCAACGCTTTTCTCCTGTCATCTGTGTGATCTAAGAAGATTTTCTCTAAAGGTGTAAGCAAGCATGTCAGGTTATTCCTATGTGCATAAGCTGTGCCTAACGTCAATGTAGGCTCCAAGAAAGCTCTAACTATTACTATGTCATTATCCCTAGCTACTCTACTCCAATACCTAATTATAGGGACAAACGAGAATACCATATCATAGTTTGAGTAAATGTACTGAATTTATTCCTGGTTCTAAAACCTTGTAAGTAGCAGACCACAACTTATTCCATATGTTAAAGGCAAGCTATGGTAGGTAACCCCTTCCTCAACTGATGAAGGAATCTGCGTACACACATAACAATTCCTTGCATCCATTGTCTCAACATACTCACTCAATAAGCGATAGAAGACATTAGAATAAAGTTGTCCCTGCTCATTGGTATCACCATGCTAATATTTCTCATCTAACCTAAACTTCTCTATTGCCCTTAGTGAAGTAGTCGTCTCAAGAGCAGAAGTATGGTTGGCTTCACTCTTATCACGAACAGACATACCCATAATCAACACCTCAAACAATATCCCACACATAGGCCCTCATTATCACATTGGCAGTAAATGCCGCCTACCGCCACGGCAGTGGCTGCCAACATACCATCGCCGTGGCTACCAACCGTCCACCAAAATATGAACGTAGCTGGAATTCCACCAGAAGGCTGGTGGAATTCCGGCTTCGGTCATGGTGGCAGACGGCAGTAAGGTGGTGCTGCTGCCAGCAGCAGTGCCACGCCAGTAGACCACTGCCGACCCTATCATGACCCGTGATACTGCCTGGCGGTGTCCTGCTGGTGGACGCTGCTGCTGGCAGCAGCGCCGCATCCCGTCTCCAGCCGGAGGACCCCCTGCAAGCAGGTAAGTTGGGTTCTCCAACAGGAGAGGTGGGTGGGTGGTGTTGTGTGTGGGGGGGTGTGTGTGACTGTGTTTGGATGTGTGAATGCGGGTGTGAGGCGTGGGGAAAGCGTGTATGCATGAATGGATGTGAGTGTACGTGTATGTTGTGTTGTGTGATTGCGTGTGTGCTAGAATGAATGTTAGTGAGTGTTGCTGTGTGTGTGTATGAATGTATGCATGCTTGGGTGAATGTGGTTATGTGTGTGTTTTGCCGTGTGTGTATGTGTGTTTATGTTGTGGGGTATGGAAGGGGGAGGGGGGAGGACTCTAGGGAGGGGAAGGGGGCTGGGGAGACCCCTATCAGTGCCGGGGAAGGAACTCCCTGGCACTGATAGTGCCTACCGCCATGGTTTTCGTGGCGGTACAGAAGCCACGGAAACCATGGCGGTAGGCGGGGTCATATTGCCATGGGCGGCCTAGTGACGGCCGCCAGGCTGGAGACTGTAGTCTCCAGCCTGGTGTTCGTTACCGCCGTGGCAGTCGGTGTGTTACATTGGCGGTTCGGCTTTAGCCAAACCACCAATATCATAATATGGCGTATGTACTGCCAGCCTGTTGATGGTACTACTGCCACTATTACACCGACGGCTGGAGTCGTAATGACCCTCATAATCTCCAAACCAATAGTCACATATTTACAGCACCTAGTATTCCTATCCTGCTGGCTAATGTTACTCATGATCTTTAAAGAATCAGAAGGCAGAAGAAAATTTAGAAAAACAACAGCAAAAATCAAAAATAGACAACTCTTCTTTCAGCATTTATTTAGAGCTTTAAGTCTTACTTCCAGGATCCCTTGTCAAAGGTTGGTAAGCAGCTTATCAAAATCAGGTTTCAAAACATCAAATCAGGTTATCAATGTCTCTTCCAGTTACTTTCAACAGCCTTCTTTTCTCAAAATTTTTCTTTCACATTGTTTCAACAGTTCAGTTCATCAGCTTCCTTTGAGTGCCAAAATACTGACCCAGAATGTCTCTATCAAAACAAAAAGACAAAAATCCTTGCTGCTACTCACTTGTAGTTGCATACATCCATTCAGGACCTGCATTTCTCTGACTTGCTATTCTCTTTCTTTTCAACTTTCAATCACCATTTAATTCTCCTTCACTTAGATATTCTCTCCTTGTTGTATCTAGTTCTTCCTCAATTGTTGTCTCAACAACCACTTCCTTTTCTCTTCCTTGCAACTCTGGTCAGTTATCTCCTTTCAGTGACCTTTTGTCAGTGTTCTCTTCAGTACTTTGGTATTCTCAACAACTCTTCTTCCTCATGATCCAGCAGACATGCCACTTTCTTCATGTGACTTGCATGAATCCAGTTCGGAATTCCAGCACACTTCACAGCTCTGGTAGTTGTCAGAACTACCTGATACGGTCCCTTCCAATGAGTCTCCAAACATGTTTTCCTCACATGTTTCCATACCACAGCCCAGTCTCCAGCCTTCAGGTTGTGTCCTGGGTCATGGATTGGTGGCAGTGTGGTGGCCTCCACCTCCTGAGAGAAAGAGCGAACCACATCAGCCAGACCTTTGCAGTAGTCCAACACCATATCATCTGTAATGTTGACAAGTGCATTTGCAGGCACCACTGGCAGTCTCATGGCTCGGCCCATAAGAATTTCATGCGGCGACAGTCCTGTGTTCCTGTCGGGTGTGTTTCTCATTGACATCAACACTAAAGGCAATGCGTCAGGCCTATTCAACTTCGTGGATGCACACATCTTTGCAACTCTTGACTTCAGGGTACCATTCATCTGTTCCACTAGTCCTGATGCTTCAGGGCGGTAACTACAATGCAACTTCAGCTCAATGTTCAATGCTGCACACAGTAATTTAATTACTTCATTGTTGAAGTGACTTCCCCTATCTGATTCTAAGGAGATCGGAAACCCGAAACGCAGTATCAGTTCCCTAAGCAATAGTTTAGCTACTGTGAGACTATAATTTCTTCGTGTGGGGTAAGCTTCAATTCAGTGACTAAATATGCAAACGATCACCAACACATATCTCAAACCTCCACACACAGGCATCTCAATAAAATCCATCTGCATTCTGCCGAATGGACCTCCCGCTCTTCCAATGTGGCTCAAATTAAACACTGTCCCGTTTCCTGCATCCAGTTGTTGGCAAATGACACAATGATGTCAAACTGCTTCAGCAACTTGACTAAACTTTGGGTTAAACCAATCATGTTTGAACAATCTAATCATTGCACCCTTCCCAATACGTGCTTGACCATGATAGTACCTCGGTATTTGAGACAATAGACTATTTGGCAAAACCAATTGACCCTCTTCTGAAACACACAATTCATCTTGTCTTTGCAACCATTTAATTTTGCTCCATGAAAGATTTTCTTCCCTGTCAGCATTATTTTACAACATTTTCACTGCTTCCAAGGTGTCAATTACATTCAATGCATACCTTGTACAGGCTATATCTTCAGATAACAGTTCCCTCTTGTCTTTGGATGATATACAGTTCAATGCGCAAAACCTTGCTACTTGACCCGCATATCCATTTCCCAATGACACAAAATCTTGCGACTTCAGATGTGCACTGCATTTCACAACGTCAATCTTTTCTGGCATTTGAATAGCATGTAACAAGTCTATAATCTTCTCACCATTTCTCACTGGTGAACCAGAAGACGTCATGAAATCTCTCTGTGACCGCAACTGGCCAAAATCATGGACTATTCCAAATCCATACTGACGATCCGTATAGATTATGACTTTCAGCTGAGCAGAAACATGGCACGCTCTAGTAAGGGCTACCAGTTCCGCTACTTGAGCAGAATACACTCCTCGAAGCCAAGAAGCATCCAAAATACCAATAATTGTGCACACAGCATATCCTGCTCTCAGTGTCTCTACATTGTCTCTCAACAATAACCATCAACAAAGATAATTTGGTCATTTTCTTCCAATCAGGTGTCTCTAATGTCAGGTCTCAGTTTTTTGCACAAGTCAGTTACTTCAAGACAATCATGCTAAACATCTTCCACTTGTTCAATTTCAACATTTTCATTTGGAAGTAATGTTGCCGGGTTCTGCACTGTACATCTTTTCAATGACACTTTTGGTGACCCTAGAACACTCGTTGTGTATCTAGTCAACCTTGCACCAGTCAAATATTGGATTTTCATCCTTGTAAGTAGAATCTCAATAGAGTGAGGGACCATTACAGTCAGGGGATGTCCCATCACATTGCCTTCACACTGTGTAAGGCTTTGACCAACTGTTGCAACTAGGTGCAAACAACCTGGTAAGGCTGCTGCTATTGGGTCCAAAGTAGCTGAAAAATATGTTACTGGGCGATTTACACCTCCATGGACCTGTGTCAAGACAGACAAAGAACATGCATCATGGTCATGAAAAAACAATGTGAGAGGTTTGGCAACTAGGCCAAGACACTCTCTAAGTTGAGGCTTACAATTAATAAAGCTAAAGCATAATACATAACCCTTAAGGTAACAAATTACTACATTAGTCAAACATATATTCAACATTTCACAGTATTAATTTACTAATAAGTACACTTTGTGAACATTGGTGGCCACTCATCATAATCACATTTTCAAATGTGTGCATTATTTTTCTACGTTATTATATTTTCT
This sequence comes from Pleurodeles waltl, assembly GCF_031143425.1. Lineage (NCBI taxonomy): Eukaryota > Metazoa > Chordata > Amphibia > Caudata > Salamandridae > Pleurodeles > Pleurodeles waltl. Next base: position 447,602,617 of record NC_090442.1, on the reverse strand, counting down.
ACACAAATCCCCTATTCAGAATACATGAAATTTCATTAACAATTTTTATTAATACACCTGCGCTATCACAATGCAATAGATCAGATGTGATTTTCCCCCATTATCCGTTTCTTGAATCTGTCAGTTGCAGTTTCCATTACAAAACTGACCTTTCTGGCTAATTGTTGCAAGCAGGGACAAAGCCAATAAGTTTTGCAGTTATATAGTCTGTGCTGTCCTGCAGGTTTTGACAATGCTTGCTTATATTTAATTTACCTTTGTTAAGAAAACTGTCAAAAAGCCCGCTGATCTGTCAGGGGCAAATGTGTGTGCATGCATCCAAATATCATCCAAATTGGAATGTATTTTATCCATTCCAAGATGAAAAACCTACTGTAATAAATAGAAAATAAAGTGCTCAGTGTCATAAAAAAGAAAGAATCAGCCCGGTAACATTACAGGGACAGAAAAAAACAAAACAGGGAGCATCTTTGAGCAACAGATGAGTGGCAGTGAGTATAGAGGCAGAGTGCAAGAGGGGAGGTCCTTAGGCTATAGTAAATAATGCCAGAACATGGGTACACATTAGTTGTTTAGAATGTATACAATGTGAAGTACAATGTTGTGATACCTACACCAAATGCAACATCTTGTCCCTTAGCGAATGGCAAAAAGGAGCTGTCCAAAACCTCCTTTCTGTATATGTATCTGTATATTTGTTTGCATTTGTGTGCTGTCTTCTCCAGAAGACCTCAGCTGACCCAAATCAGCTCAGCAACTTCTGACCCATCTTCCTGCTCCCGTATCCAGAAAAAAGTGATTGAGGCGGCAATTAACAAGCAACAATACTGTCTCCCACAACACGCTCATCAAAAGACTCAACAAGATTGGCATACAAGGATTCGCTCTCAAATGGATCTGTTTCTTCTTAAGAATTCAAAGGGTCAGGTTTCCACTCTTCACATTCAGACCAATTTTTTTTTTACATGTGATGCCCCACAGGGATCGTCCCTCAGCCCCACTCTTTGCAACACATACATGACACTACTCACCAACATCATCTGATCACAAGACATCACAGTCATTTCCTATGCCAATCACACTTAACTCATGCTCTCCCTGATGGTCAGCACAAACACTACCAGAACCAACTTCATTAACTGCATGACCATGGTAGCAGACTGAATGTGAGCCAATTGTCTGAAACAAAACGAACCTACTAGTCTTTGGGCACAAGACCTCCACATGGGATTTTACCTGGTGGTCATTGGAGCTAGGACCAACACCCTCAAACCTCGCAAGAAGTCCAGGGATCATCCTAGATGACAATGTAGAGTGACACTCCTGCTTCCACATCCAATGCATGCTTTAAAAGATCTTTAGATGATTGCCTCAGAACACCAGATGGACCATCTTGATAGCAGTCATCACCAGCAGGCTGGACTATGGCAACACTGTCTTTACCAGAATCTCCAAACAACTCCTACACAGACTCCATATCATCCAGAATGGTGCAACAGACTCATTTCAACTTTCCATACAGCACCCAAATCACACTGCAACTCAGGAAGCTTTACTGGCTAGCGATTCCAAGCCATCCAATTGAAACTTCTCATGCATACATACAAATGGACCTACACAACACAGGACCAGAATACCTGAAAAGCTGCATGCACTCTACCCAACACACCAGCACCTACGCTGTGCCTCTCTACCATTTGCACACACTTCCTGCATCCACACAAGTAAAACTGGAGGCCACTCATTCTCCTGCATTTCGCCCAACATATGGAATTACTTTCCTCAACACATCAGAGCCTTCTCCTCACTTCTTGAGTTCTGCAAGAAACTGAAGACTTGGCCCTTCATATAAGCATCTTGGGACCACACACCCTACCCAAGCACCTGGATATCCTCTCAGGTGCTTAGTACTCCACACAAATCAACATAACATAACAATAGCTCTTGAGATGCACCTAAAGTTGTCTGTAGCCCAGATCTAATAAAGGAGCAAAAGTATCATATGGATATCTAGACAATAAACCAAAGCACTTGTTCAAGGATTGATCCACTGATTAACTATTGCACAAATAAATATGATACAATTAATAAGAAATTTCTTCTGTCTGTCCCTAGACATCTTTCAAATAACAGCAAACAACCGAGAAACTGCATAATATTTCCAAGAATTTTTATAAATACATGTTGCAAAAATGCAAAATCATGCTTTCCAAGTGAAATGCAGTTTTCTGGTACTTCGCAAGGCTTTCTTTAGAGTGAACAAGCACCTCACGTGAAAAAAAGTCTTAGACGATGCCAGCAGGAGATAGCTATGAGCATATGTCTCTCGGCAAGACATTTTTTGTGTGGACTAGCCTTCGCTCGCAACATGCAAGACTTTCTGTGTGCTTTGAATTAGCTATTTTCTTAGCAAAATAATATTAGAATCTAGACTGAGAGCCTCACAATCAGCTACCATTTTCACATGATGGAAAAATAGCAGAAGCTTCCTTGGCACCTTGCTGCTTTTTATGCACTCAGTACATAAAATATTATTTTTTGCACGACATATGCGCAACTATTTCAAGGCTACAGCACAGTTTCATTGAAATGAAAAAAACAAGCAATACATTCTGTTAACGTTTATCTATTTGGCCTACCTAATTGACTTTCTTTATAAGAAAGTGCATTTAATAAAAAAAAAGGCTGTGACTGGCTGAAATTTTAACCCCACTTGCAAATAGTGCTCTGCGTCCATACATTTGCCTCGTAATGACTTGCAGAGTTTTGAAGCCCATGAAAGCGCTCTGCGAGTGGGGTGACCCCCCGTCACACAGTGCTGGCTGGAGATGACTGATGAAAACGGAAGATGCCAGCTGAATGTAGGATGGCTGTGCTTAGGAGCTCGAGTATCTCTGTGATGGTGGCGCCAAGAGCAGTAGTAAATGGAATGACCACCGTAGAATCTTTCCCAAATAGGCCAATGGCTGATGGAGGTTGAGCCAAAGACCCCTTCAGAATCTTTCAGAATGTGCATGGTGTGTGTTGTGTCCGCTGTGTGTTATGTATATTCGGCTGCCAATCCTGCGAAGGACACAGTGCAATAAGAGACTCTTGTATTGCGATACTTTCTGAAACGCAAACTAAGAAAATCTTTATTTTTCTTCAGTGCCTCAGTTAGATTTAATTATGTAAGGCTCTAATTACGGTCTCAATTTAATTTCGTAAATATTGTAAGGCTTTTTTTAGCAAGCAACTCACTTGTTTTCAGTCTATTCCATGTAAAGACCAATGTCCTGTAAAGTAGACTGTGAAAAAGACACATTTTCTTACGAGGCATTTCTTATAATGTTTACATTGCCGTCCTATTTTGGCATACATAACAGCATTCATATTTTCTGTGAACTCATAGTATCTTCGACTTCCTCAACAAGCAGTACTTTAAGCTCATTTCCAGTTGTCCTTGGCAGTAATCAGATTCGTCTAGCCTAATGTCCCCTGAGTTTTTAGTAATGAACTGGAGATGGATGTAAGAGGTTCGGTTTTGCTTCTTGTATGTGTGGTACTGTTTTCACTGCAGACATGTGACTTCCCTATTAACCTTTGCCTTGATTAAATTGTGCGTAATTGTAGCTTCTGTGTCAATGCTTCTAAAAGGAAGTCTTTAATTAATTGTGTCAAGCTCAACCGCAGATTGTCTTGACATAGAAGAGACCTTTGTGTCTAAACACGGCAGGAAGTTGTCATTAACTGATCTGGACATTATCAATGCTTTCTCCGCAGAAGGAGGTAATTATAGCATTTGTATGTTTAGTTTATGGAGAAAGTCAATCATAGCACATTCATGATGTCATTGGAAGGCGGCCGTATGCCCTAGTAGTAAACTGAAAAACTATTAATCAAGCTTACTATTCAATATTTAGTTTTGTTCCAATTTTACAAATAAATTAAATTAAATTAAATTGAAAAACAGATACACGTGCATATTGGCACCACAGACGGACCCTTCACCCCTCAAGGCAACAACTGATTGCCTGCACAGTGGCTATGCTGCAAAGCTAACCTCGGCGTGTCAAGGAAAGAATATATCTTCCTTATAAATTAAAGATTGAGCATATCACGCTGAAGGTATTCATTGCTGTTGTATTGTTTTTTAATGGTTCGCATTGTTTTAGAGAAATTTGTGTCCAAAATGTTATGCTGTTCAGGCTAAGACCCTTCTTTTCTTGATAATCGGTTTTGACTATCAGGCTTGTTGTTAAAATAAACAAGCATTAGCAAAGCAATAAGACACGATTTTGGCTTTGTGGCTGCTTATTTTGTTTTGTCATTTAGTTTGTAAAACTGTATTGATGAAGGAGCTGTCAGCCCTCAGCAAACTAAAAACCAATTGGCTTAAAGCAAAACTGTTTGTTAGGTCTCAAAAACCAAGCACATAAGTCCCTGGCACTTAAGGAAACCACTTGTTGTGCGTATCTGTGCCTTGTGAAAGAGTACAAGGCTGTCACTCACTCTGAAGCTAGCCAGTGGCTAAAGTGGGCTGATTCACTGCCACCTGCTATGTACTGTAGTAGGGAGAGGACAATTGTGAATGGCACAACAACAGACCAATAGATGAAGAGATTTAGCTGGAAGCCTCTAAAGCCTAATTGAATAATGTTACACCTAAAAAGGCAACTTTGAGATTTTCCACATTGTGAAAGAAAGCATAAAGAAAACTTTTCTTTGCTTCATTTTGCCTTAATTACTAACTGATAACTTTCATTCCCTCTCCATCATCATGCTTTCACCAGTCCTTTGAAATCAACTTGAATCTGGCCGTACCAAGAGGGATGAAAATGGAAGAATCAGAGCAAAGATTACCAGTAATTAATCATGACATTACTTTATTTCCTTCCTTGTCTGAATCCTTACTAAAGAGATTATATCAACATGATATCAAGACACTCAGGGCATGCTTTACAAGCAATTTGCACCCCTGCTGCATCATTTTTGTTTTATGCAGCAGTGGTGGTAGCAGTGCATTACACTTCTCCATATTTACAAACTGACACATTGGGCCCAATGCATCAATTTGTAAAGCCCTTAGTCACATTTTACCTGTACCAGGTATAATGTATACAGGGTAGGTGTTCCCACTGGAAAAGCCAAGTAGGACTGAAGCAGTGAATTGTACAACTTTTCACTGTATCATTCTACGACGTCACTGCATTAAAATTTTTCCTCCTGCTCAGAGCAGGCAGAAAATTGACACAGGACTTTTTCCTATGGGACTCTCCCCGCATTGCTGGACTTGCATCAGTTTAACTATGCATTTCCAGCAATGCATCAGTTTAGCGTCAATAGATGCCTCCGAAATTCTGATGCATCTGAAAATGTGTGTCCTGGAGCTCTGTATTGTAAATACAGTGCATCCATGGTCTCATTCGGGGAAGTGCGGCAAGCACAAGAAAGCTACATCATCGATGACGATGCATCAGATTCTTGTAAATGAGGCCTTCGGAAGAAAGTGACCCACCGACTCTAAAATGTTGCAAATTAATATAACTTCAATGGAACAACAGCTGGAATCAAAAGCAAGACATCATCAAGAATGGAGAATAGAAAAAAGTACTGTCATGCAAAAATCAAGAATCCTTTGCTCTCACATCTATAGTGAGCCACAAAAGTCAAAATAGTATCCCACAAGCAAACAAGCAGAGGCCCAAGTCCAGGACTTTGTGATGCCTTGGTGAGACATTCCTCAACAGTGGAAAGAGTGTATGCTCTTGATGAATAATGTGAAAAAGAGATAACCCGAGTGGACCTGTCTGTGCAAGGGTAAAGAAAAGACCTTGAGATCCCAGCTACTACAAAATTGACAATCATACCCTCTCAGATTGCTAAAGGAAGACAGACCTGGTCAGATAAATCAAAACTATTTCAGCATCCAACTGCGGAGCCTGCAAGATAAGAAACTGCAGTTTAAATGCTTAGAGTGCAAGGCTTGCTCATGCCCCGCTGACTGCCATAATACAGCTGCACATTTCTGGAACCCCCTTCAATAAAGGCTGAACCGGTAGGTGAGTTATAAATACTGTGAAGAGAATAAGTAGCAATAAAAAATTTAAATATTGATGTTAAGGAAACATACATGAAATGTCACCTCAATGCCCCTCTTCTTTTCACTGTCCATCCTCAGAGTGCATCAAAGAGCCACAACAGTCTTTGGAGTCCCCAGAGTCGCAGGTATTACACAGTCTGTGATCTTTGACATGATACTGGAAAACAGGCCATGCACAGATAGCTAGAGAACCCGGCACCCATGTTCAATAGGATCATGAAGAATGCTTGGTGTCTGCCAGCGAGGGCAATCAAAAGTGCGGAAAAGCAGCATTATGAGTTCCAAACACTTAAAGACACAAGACTCCTGAGTTGGAGGCACTCATTCACCTAGGGGAAGAGAACCCAGCAGATAGAATATGCAAGGGCATTTAGATGGCCCATCATCTGCTGATGCACAGCAGAGAGGATCTTTCAACCTGACCTTAAAAGTTTAAAAAGAGATCTGACACTCCAAAACCTGGAACACGTAGGAATCAGCTGCACAATTTGCATGGTGGACCCCTGCCATGGAAAGTTAAGACAGCATTGGGGGGGAATTGCAGGAAGAAAGAATGGCCTTCTTTGCGCTGCTAAAAAAAGAATAGCCTAGGGGTGGACAGACGGAATGAATTAGAGAAACAGCCTTAGTACAACAGGGACCCTAATCCTCCAATCTGTCTGCCAGAATTAACATCCCTTCTGAAGGCAGTACAATGTACATGCATAAACTGGCACCCCTCCATATCATCACGGATTGTGAAAGTAAGTAACTGAAGAGTGGAGAGAGCAGAGGGGACAATGATTGAAAGGAGTCGGAAAGAGGCAGTGCAAAATGATTCAGAGAATCATGCATTTCTCTCTTCAAGAAACAAAGGGGCATATTTACAAGAAAGTGGCTCACTTTTCTTACGTTGCCCCTGCCCCACCTAACGACACCATGGTTGCACGGTATTTACATTACGGTGCACCATGGCAGCCATAGGACAATAGCGTCAAATTACGCTATTGTTTTGCTTTGCTGCACTAGCGTCGAACATTTTGATGCTAATGCAGCAAAGCACAGGGAGGCCCATTGATAAAAATCATTTTAGCACCTTTTCTGAGCAGGCGTTGAAAATGATGGAATAAATGGTGCCGTGAAATGTTGTGAATTTCACTTCGCCATTTTTAAGGCCTCCTTCCGTTAAAACGCCCCCTTGGATATATTATGCCTGACACAGGCATAATGTGGTGCAAGGGGTTGCAAAGTGATGCAATGCAAGCATTTTGCATCTTTGTAAATACGTCACGGGGGAAAGCCACCTTACCACCGCCGTAGCGCAAAACAAAATGGTGCTACAGTGATCAAGGTGGTGCTAGGGGCTTGTAAATATGCCCAAAATGCCTAGCACAAACAACACCTGGGACCATGAAAAGATTATGTGGCTTTGCCGCTTCCACTCTATCACTCACAGGAAGGAAACACAAGGGCAGCTTCTTGGTTACAAAATTTCCATTCTCCTGTTTCAAAAGTCCACACTGTGACACTTGTGATTAAAGAACATTCAAGGGGCATGGTAGTTAACAGCCGTTTCATCCGTATTTGCTTTAGTAGTTAATCGGCAGGTTTAGCAACTATGCAACGCTCTGGCTGGTGGTGTGCTTTCGCTTTTAGTTGCTTGCAAGTGGGTTTTAAAGGTGTTATTTGGCATGCTTCAGCTGCTGCATCACTGAGTATTGATATCATGCTGGTGATGGTCACTTCTGTACTCTGTTCCCCTAAATGCCCTTGCCGATGTGGCTGATCCACTGTGGGTTTATCACCGTTTCCTCGGTTCTTGATACTTGTGTAACTGTGTGTGTTGTGTGAAATGGAAATTATCTTAACCTTCACACCTTTACCTTTTTTTGAGATATGACTCTCAGCTAGCATCCCCGCATCCTAGTAGGCAGCTTTTTGGAAATGTGCAAAGGGACGTGCAAAAGGAAGGCACTTTAGGTAAAAGCTCGGTTTCTGTCACTGTAGCTAGTCTGTAAGAAATGCTTCACTATACAGTTCTTGTGTGCAATCATCGGTGCAGTGTGCCTAGTTTGTTGCTGTTTTTGGGCCCTGGGTGCTGCTGTAGTCTTGTACAAATGATGGGTATGTTTTTGTTGATGTATTCTTAAGGGCGTGTTTGAAACAGAGTCATTGACTTCGGATGCTTTCGTTAGGCTACATTACTATTTGTAATTGCTGCATCCTTGTGCGCACATGATGGTTGTCGGGCTTTGCTTATTTGGCCCGAACGGAGTTTCCATTTGACGAGTCAGCATGTGAAAGATACACAGCTTTTGGCAGGAGTTCAAGTTTTGAGAGGAAACATTTAGGAGATTGTGCATATGTTTCTGCTTTACTAAGAAGATACTCGGAAATGAGATAAAGAGCATGACATTTTAGGGCCTGATTTGGCAGACGGGTACTCCGTGTACACCATCTCAAACGCGACACATATCCCTTTCGCCTTATACGTGCCATGAGATATAATGGCATGTAAGGAGTCGGACGGGAAATCCGTCGCGTTTGTGACCAAGTAATGCGCCCGATAAACTCTCAATCAGTTCAGCTAAAACGCGGGGCAATTACAAATAGGTGAGAACGTACAGTTAGCAGTACAGGGTACGGGTTCAATAATTGACGTAGGGCTGGTTAAAGTGACGTGTCTCGCGGTTACATTCATTAAACTAAAGCATAGAAGAACCTAATGATAAGGAGTAGGCCTAAAACTTTTGAGAACATGGCTGCAAAGCGAGCAGTTGCTGCAATGAGTGCAGTGTTTGAAGTATGATTACATTCTCGACTTCCTTTTTCGGAGTCCTTGGGGTCTCATTTGTCACTGGAAATGCAACATTTGCATGCCTTATTAATTCCGAGCAAATTATGCATGCAGCGAAGGCAAGCAAGTGCTGGCACATCTATCAGCCACGTTGACACCTAGCCCAACTTTCTTCCTGCACAGCCCAGAGCTACTGATATGTTGATGTTTCTCCAGATGTTTGCTTGGGGTCATAGAGGAAAGTAATTTCACAGTGCTTTCCTTGCTTCTGAAAATGAGTGACCCTTAGATCTGACCTGGGGTCGGTGCGCCTAAATAGAAACAATAATAGTATCAGGTGTTTGTCCACAACACAAATCACTTATATTTTATGCACCTTAGAAAGTAGGAATTCAGTGTTCAAGAATATGTCATGTTTTGCGTTTTTTACGGGTTTTTCATCTATAATAATAAAAAATGTTTTTACAAGGTCCATACCAGAGTTCTAATTCTTGTAAATAACTGGTGTTACTCTTAGAGTTATTCGCACTGCATTTATCCACTTTGAGAGGAGAGTCGGGCTTTCAGGGATTCAAATTACAGTCAATAATGCATTCTACTGAGCCATTCCGCTGGCTATATGCATTTTATATTGAGAAAATTGAGTAGGTTTTTGTTTTATTGTTTCAGTGTAGTGTATGGCTAGTTGTTTAGTAAGGATACCCTCTTCTGAGCACTTCCTAATATCAGAAGCCTGAATTAAAGCACTCAAGGGAAATTCAAATGTTCAATTAACTAGGAATTCTTCAGAAGCTAGCAGTAGGATGGGCAAAGAACCTCCCTACAATTGCCTAGACGTGAGCGAAGGAGTTGCATGTTATGTGTATTTCAAATATTTTCAAAATCCAAATCAATCAACATGTTTAGGCTAAAATGCCCCAGCTATGGAGATATCCCGAATTTAAGTTCCTAGTCTTCCCAAAATATTAGTAGCTTCACAGAGAGGCTCCCCATCGGGCGCTTTCAACAATAATTATGGATTATTTTATATATTATTTACAGCAGAGTAAAAATAGGTAAAAACGAGGAAGATAATAGCGGACAACAGCCAACTTTTCAGGTGAGTCAGGCAGTGAAGTTGATTCGGTTATAGGTTTACTATCAAAGATTTAGAGCAAAGTCCCCTAGAATTACGCTGTGGCGGATTTTGTGTGTAAACCAATATATTTTAATACGGTGTGTAAACGGCTGATTGGAAACGTGGATTAGTGCGGTCTTGACTGTTAACCCATACTAATATGCTATGAAACTATTGTGAGTGGGTAGCATTTCCATTCTAATGAAATATCCTGAAGAAAACTAGGCAGCCACGAGCACTAGTGAGTTAAGAGTTTAGGCCAGCACAGGACAACCAGTAGCAGAATAATATAGGATGCACATATCTGTGGTAAAAATAAATACAAAAGAGTACTCAGATTAACCCAACTCATGCCGAAGATAAAACATCCACGTCCTCTGCAGACCTTCGTAACGCGGAGAACGTAAAAATCTTGCCCACCGAGGAAACTTTCAGTGCTTGCACAGGAGGCATCTCCATCTAATTGAATATTGGTGGCTGATGGAAATTGCTTCTCAACTGACGTGATCCTCAAAAAGAAATCCCTTGCAGTGGGGCACTGTTAGACCTGTCAGCCCTAGGGTGGTCTTCTCCCAAACATATGTTACTCGTAATGCAGCACCTTGGTAGCCCATAAAGCAAAGTGAATTGTAATTAAGAGACTGGACATGTACTTTTCAGTAAGTTTTATGTCTCTTGGTAGTGGGTTGTCCTTTTAAATTTAATAGTTGTTCAATTTTGATTGGCAAAAGATAACCATTTCATGGTTGGTATCTATGAAATTGTAATTAAAAGTCCTCTTTAATGGTAAAGGCAGTTTCTAAAAATTAAAATTGTGAAAAATTACATTTTTAGAAAGTTGGCATTTTCCTGCCCTTTGCCATTTGGTGCCTGCAACCTGTCCTAGGTCACATAACTGGATTTAGTTGGCAGTTAGACTTTGTGAATTCGTCCCAGACAGTCACATAATAGAGGGCTTTTTCTTGGGGTGTGTTTTCACTTTATTACCGTTTATGTGCTGCATAAATACTTTACACATTGCATCTAAGTTAACGCTGACTGTTTTTCTGCCAAGCTACCAGAGTGTTAAGCAAGGGTTAATTTAGTGACTTTTTGTGGCTCTCTTTGAGTGGGACTCTGGCTGTTGCTTGACAAGAGCTAACACTCTAGTTAGCGAACAATCAAAGAGGCCATCTCCATTTCCCATTCCCTGGGTGGCCATACCCTCTATCCCTAAGCAGGAATCCCCATTACACACCAGGTAAGTTTTTTAGAGAGGCATAGGCTTCTCCTTTAAGGATGTGGTTGCCTCCCTGGAAATGGAAAATAGTTGCAGCTATATGTTAGTCAGTTCTCTTCATCCATTTGTCTATTGTTGTGTCATTCACAAATGTCTTCAAGCCACTACTGCACGCAGCATGGGGCAGTTGGCCAGTCCTCTGCAGCCATTGGATACCTTAACAGTAAGTCACAACATTCCCAGCATACTAGAGGGGCTTTCAGCCAGACCTCTTCATCCATTGGTCTACTCTTGTGTCATTAACATTTGTCTTTACCACATGAGGTCAGCTCACTTTATCCACCGACCAATTTCACTGTGAGGGATGGCCTTCTGACCATTCCCAAGGAGTACATCCTCAGAAAAAAGTAGATTCAGTGCCATGAGCTACGTTGGCAATATGAGCTTATGGAGACCAAACAATTTTTGCTTTTAGCCAACATTTTTATTGAGACTAAGGAGGGCTCAACAATTTCCCAGCAGCAGTGTTTTGCAAAAATGACAATTTCTTATGGGTTTGGAGCTGACCCTTATAGGGGTGTAATTTTCAGCATTTTCCCTTCCCTGGTTAGGCTTATGCCCTGGCCATTCCAAGAGAAGGGAAATGGGCTTTAGCTATTGCATTTTAGTTTGCCTTAATGTGTGTGCTACAAGTAGAAGCATTTTGTTTTTTATTCTTTATATTCTAACAGCTATCCTGTAATCACGTTGTGATGCCTGACAGCCAAGACGTTTGATTGCTTTGACTAGCATTGCATTTTTACTTTCTGATCATATCACACACAGCATTCAAAGTATGTTAACATTTTTACAAGTGTCTGCATTCTGCCTAGCAAACAGTATTTGAAGAAGAACATTTTAGATAGTTAATAGAGATGGCATCTCATTAAAAGACTGCTACTTGGGCGCTCACTCAAAAAATGGAGGAGAGCTCTGCAGCCGCTTCTGATGCTGAGACTACATCTGAGGGAGAGGTTTGTGGATTAGAACCTTCCTGTTATTTTTCAGTTGGAGGAGATCTTTCCGATAATGATGACTTGTCTTTAAGCAGTGATGTAACAAAAAATGAAGGGGCCCTCAATCGAATGTGATGACGCGACTCCATTTCTCAAAGATATTCTATGACGATCGACCGAATGGGGCCTCTTTGAAGGGTTGAGAGCCACCTGGATGGTTAGAGGCCCTCTAGGCCGCAAGGCTGCCGGGGCTTGCGTTACACCCCTGTCTTCCAGTGTTTCTGAAGAACATGGGTATGCAGCATGGGAAGGCAGTCATTTGCAAGCATAATCTGTGTATATTGCAGACTGTTGCAGGGTAGCCCAATCTAAAGTGCAGTGCGGAGCATAGGAGGAGTGCTCAATCGGCAGCTTCTATTATAATTTAGACACTAATTCCCCCCAGTGGAGATAATGGATGCAAAGTTAATGCTGTAAGTATTTTGCTAGTTAACTATTTTCATCATTTTTGGATGACGTGTTTCTTCACAAGACAGTGTGCTAAACAAATAAACAATGCAAACAGTTTCTGAGGGAGTGCAAAGGCATTCTACCGTGTCATTTCAAGGTACACCAATGGATCTCCTCTTCACTTGAGGAGTTGAAAAAAAATGTGAGGTCTTATGCTGCTCATGGGACTATTGCATAAACAAAAAGTACAGTCTTAATGGCCTATGCATACATTTTGGGCAATACACATCTTCTCATGTCACACCAGAGATCGTTTTTTGATTCTGCAGTATATGGTTCATTTTAATGATAACCCTGCAGCATTGCCATGTGACCAATCTGACCATAACCGGTGATTCAACACACAGCTCGTTAAGGCACACTTGCATGCCGAGTTTCAAGAGATTTACACTGCAAGAATGAATATAGGGATTGATGAGTTGCTGATTTTCTGCCAAGGGTGGCTGTTGTTCAGCCAGTATATATGAAGCAAAGACGTTCGCATCAGCATCAAGCTCTTAATGTTTTGCAAGTGCTTCACTGGTTAAGCATACAGTTTCAGAGTATATACTGGGAAGGTTTCCAGTGCAAATCCTGTGGTTTGCTATTCCATGTCAGGAATTAGTACAAAGACTGTATGGGAGCTTGCTCAATCACTCTTTCATAAATGTGGACACTTTCTATAAGGAATCCAGCTGTACAATGACACACTGTGACTTATGGTGTAGTCCTAAGTAACTGCAAAGGATTCACTCAGGGGTATGTTCACAAGTGTTGGAATTTTGCCTTGTCTGCAGGATCACCCCAGGTTTTTGCCTTCTGATGCTAAACCCAGTATTGTTGACCATAGGACTCTGTGAAGCTTACCACTGCTAACCGGAGGTAAAGTGCTAGTGCTCCCCTATGTAAACATGTTGATAAGGGTGTGACGAAGATGGCAGCAGAGTAGGATGCAATATTGGCCTCTCTGCCACACAGGCCTCTAGTAGTGGGATTTCGCCGGGCTACTGGCTTTTCCTGCTCGATGGATGTCAGTGCCTGAGCCTCCCGCAAGTAAGGGACCAGAATAGGGGACCAACAGCTGCGGCACTAGGGGCAATTCGGACCGAGCTTGCAGTGCCCACCCACAACAAGATGGCGGGCAGAGGAGCCCCATATCTTGGCCCCAGCTCTGGCCTCCGATAACAACTGCCTGGCAAGGGATGCTGAGGGCAGAAGTTTGGAGTCCGATAGCCTGGCCCTGAGATAAGACACCCAACGAGGGCTGTGGGAGCTAGTCTCCAAGTGCCCAGTGGGGCGGGGGCTCAGGCGGGGAGGAGGACCCTGCTGCTTGTGGCCTTCTTGACGGCGGAGTAGGTGGTGCGACCATGTACCCTGTTTGCCCGCCCCATGCAAAGCAGCACACAGGGGGTGTCCCAGGGGACAGTCTGCAGGGACCATGAAGGAGTTTTTGTGCACTTCATTAGAGCCGCAACACCAGCATCTGAAATCTACTAGGGCTGGGCGAAGCTCACAGAGTTTCACTTCACGGAATTCAAAGGAGTCACACAAAAACCCTGAGGAGTTCCACGTTGAGGTGGAGTACTCAGCCACTCCTGAAAGGCACAATACCACTCTTCTCCTGCCACCGTGACCCTGCCTCCACTTGGTGTACAGCATTCACTCCATCACCCCTGCCAGCCCGCTTTTTAAGGACCCACCTTTACGCTTTACCTACTGTGGTGAAATGACCGGATCCGCACGTGTCTCCAACTTTCCCTACCCACACAGAGCTTCCTTAACACAGAGCAGGCTCCTGTCACCAAAGAGCCTCCGCACTCCACTATTCACCTCGAGTCTGCACCCATACCCGAGCTCTCATGCTCCACAAGACACAGACATAAGGAAAAACATAGAATGTGCAAAACAGGAAAATTGGGTAAAGGGGGTTACGGAGTGCGCATGTGGAGAAAATAAAGGGCCATATTTATACTTTTCGACGCACAACTGCGCCAACGCAGTTGTGCGTCGAAAAAGTTAACGACGGCTAACGCCATTCTGAAGCGCCATGCGTGCGCCGTATTTATACAATGACGTTAGCCGGCGTTAGCCGGCGGCGCTGCCTGGTGTGCGTGAAAAAAAATGACCTACACCAGGCAGCGCCGGCGTAGGGGAATATGGAGCTTGGCCGCCAAAAAATGGGGCAAGTCAGGCTGAGGCAAAATTATTGCCTCAACACGATTTGCGCCATTTTTTTCACTCCCAACCCCCATTGAAATGACTCCTGTCTTAGCAAAGACAGGAGTCATGCCCCCTTGCCCAATGGCCATGCCCAGGGGACTTGTGTCCCCTGGGCATGGTCATTGGGCATAGTGGCATGTAGGGGGGCACAAATCATGCCCCCCTATGCCACAAAAAAAAATAAAAAAATTACTTACCTGAACTTACCTTATGTTCCCTGGGATGGGCCCCTCCATCCTTAGGCGTCCTCCTGGGGTGGGCAAGGGTGACAGGGGGGGTCCCTGGGGGCATGGGAGGGCACCTCTGGGCTCCTTCCGAGCCCACAGGTCCCTTAACGCCTGCCCTGACCAGGCGCTAAAAAACTACGCAAAAGCGGCTGGATGTCATTTTTTTTGAGCCGCCCACTCCCGGGCGTGATTTTTGCCCGGGAGTGTAAATACGGCGCACATGCCTCGGAGTAAATTTTTTAGACGGGAACGCCTACCTTGCATATCATTAACGCAAAGTAGGTGTCCACGCTAAAAAGTGACGCAAACTCCATGGACTTTGGCGCTAGACGCGTCTAACGCCAGAGTATACATATGAAGTTAGTTTTGCATCGAATTTGCGTAAAAACAAACGACGCAAATCCGGCGCAAACGGAGTATAAATATGCCCCAAAGTGGTTTGAGGTGGAGTGTTCAAGAAAGAGGTAGGCACCACAAGAACTATTGAAAGGGAGACAAGTGGGAGAGGTGATGACAGCTTTCAGCACTCATCTTCTTTCAGAAGAGAGACCCCTTTGTCTTGTTCTCAGTTAACACTGAGATCCCCACTGAACTGTCACCCGCACTAGTTCAGCACTGCGAACCGAGTCCCTCTTGCAAGCCCTTTTCCCAAAGGGAGATTTTCTTAGCATTCCCTAACTTGCTATTGCATTGGTGAAAAACATCCTTGTAGATTAATTGGCACTAATACAAATGTACACAGCTATATGAAACGCGCACTGAGCGCGCACAATGGCAGAAGCCGGTGCCTGCGCATTATCTCTGCACTGCAGGCATGACATTAATTTCTCAGGAAAAACGCTGATTTACTTTCTTCCGTTATTACAATCTCCCTGCAGATATGGCTTTATTTGGTAAACAGCGCAGTAGAATCTATGGTGTCCCATTTACCCGTAGGGATGTGCATAATATATGCAATGTGACAAATTTGTCAGTGCCATATTATCCTTGCCATCACGTTCTCTCACACTTCCTCTAGTTCCGCCTGTCTTCCAGTTTAGAAGACCTGTCCCATGTTTCCTTCCTCACATCTTGAATGAGTCAAATCACTGCCTCTGTGCTTCCCTGAAAGCTGTGAATGAATTCCCTTGCACTGAATGACAGGTCCCAAACTCATACGTGCCTATACTCCAGGTCAGATGACAAAACTACGACCTGATCTTTTAGCAATAGCAATTTACAGGGTGAGATTTAAGCCTTTACATTAACAATTTCAAAGGAAAACCACAAACCACAGCATTCAACATGGTGTTAGCAAAAAAGCTGGTGCTGACTGTGGATGGCATGCAGCCAGTTGGCAACTTAGGTGGCTTTTTTAACATTAATTCACAGGCTCCTAACATCCCCTTCAGATAGAGGTGAGTGTCACGAGGAACACCAGTAAACTCCGTTCCGTTGATGGTAGGTGGAGTTTTTTGCCAAACTCTTGACCTCAAGTGGAGCACCGAGTAGCAAAAGCTCTGAGAACTCTGCTGGTGGAGCTGAGATTGCCGCCCACCCCTAAAATTTACCTACTGCTCCTACCACGGAGTCAGACCTGGCTTTATAATATACCTTTTCGGACCAGATTAGCGTCAAACCAGTTATCATGAGGCTTTACGGTCCTGTACACTGTTCACAGGTGGCCAGGCAGATGCTGCTTGCTCACAGACAGGCGACTGGGTCCAGCACATAATGGAAGGCATGGTGAGTAGGTAAAAGTCCAAAGTCTCGCACCACCTCAAGCCTCAAGCACACGCCTATCTCTGACTTTGTCCTGAAAAAAACAAGGTGAGACCCTTTTACTGTCAGTGCTGCGCCACCTGATTCTCGTTCCCCTGAACTATCTTGTGGGTAAAGTGCATCTTCTCAGGCTCCATGACCCCCACCAGAGAGCCCCCTGCCTGGTGCCCAACTGTGGTTCTGGGATCCTTTCCTGTCCTCTCTACGCTTACTCAGCTGTGCCAGTGACCCTACCAACCATGCCAGGAGGGACATCCAGAAGCTCCACCACACCTCTGATTCTAGTGAGGGCACCATTCCAGTGCCTGGCACAGCCTGGCCCTCTGGGTGCTTCAGTTCTTCTCTCAGCACTTACTACACCCTGGGGAGGCTAGCAACCACCGGCTTTAAAGCCTCCTGGGGAGTGCCTGAAACTGAGCTGATCTGGTCCACTGATGATACTATTTCTTTGACTGTTCTACTCGTCTCTTCCTGACCTGGATCACCATTTGATCTGAGTTGGGTGCTGGTCAAGACACTCATCACTACTGCTATTTTTGGCAAGAGAGGTTATGTGCTACCTGCCCTGTGACATGGTGTCCTCCAAACTAAAGAAAAACTAGTCAGTCAGGGGAATAATCAAACTCAGAATAAGGACCACACCTCTGGGCCCTAGCTGCATACTCCTCCTGACTGGGAGGTCCATCCAGACTCAGAATCAGCCCCAGTGCTACACGGCTTCCTCTTGTCTCCCTTCGAGCCACTAAAGGTGGACCTCCACTCCCTTAAAAGAGACTTATCTCAGGACATACGGGACCTCTGCCACGACTTAGCTTCAGTAGGGGATCACGTTTCTGACTTGGAAGATGCCAAAACAGCACAAGGAGAGGAAACAGATATATTGAGACAAGAAATCATCCATCTCCAGGAGCAGGAAGAGTTGGAAATCAGGTTCTGCCATAATAACTCATGACTTGATACTTGAATGCGATAACAACACTGAACTGCGACTTGATGTAGCTTACTGAGTTGAGAGGCCTGGAGAACCTACAGCCTGCCCACCTGACATCCTGGCATTTGTTCACCTCTTCCAAGTCAAGTAAGATAAACTGAGAGCAGTCACAGCAAAGGAAGCCATCAGCTTCAGGGGTCACACTATCAGCCTCTATCAAGACATCTCTATGCTCATCCTTCAAAGACTACATGAATTCAAGCTGGTGATGGACTATCAACGTTCATAAGAGATCTCAAATGGCTGGGGGCACCAATTTCAGCTAATCTTTAGGTTGGACAGACAACTGCAACAGCCTTGAACTGTGAAGGACACCCATCGCATTTTGGACCTGCCAGCGGAGATAGATTTGAGAGCACACCTGGCTCTCTCTGTATCTGCCCACCTAGGGGCATGCCTTGGCCGAATGTTGGGAAGCGGGAACAGCATTCCACCCTGAGTGAGGGAAGCGAGCCTGCAAACGCAAAGCTGTCCTGTACTACCTACTGCTGAAACCGGGTGAGCCCCCTAAAGGACTTTGTACCGCCAACTCACCATCTCCACCAGACATTACCCAGCTTTCATCTTACCAGAGATCCAGCGGCCTTGGATGGCGAGGTGCCCTTCATCATTCTGAGAGGCTGTATTCGTTTTGTCCCACCCCTGGCTTAACCTGATATCTGGATTGCCAATGCGAATGGACATTGGTTGCTTGACCAGTTGTTAATATGATTGTTTTTCTTGTTTGTGTTTTGGGGTTTACATTCCTTCATCACACACAGAATGAATGGGACACATATCTTAGCGAGTCTGGCCAGGATCCAACCAATGTCTCTTACACAGATCACGCACCAGCGGCACCCTCTTTAGCTTCATCCTAATGCCCCTCCCATGACTACCTGGGACCGCAAAATAACAAGCCTCAGTATTAGAGGTCTAAACAACCCAACCAAATGGAAAGCTGCGTTGTCCTTTCTCGAATGTTCAGAAGGAAATATTTGCCTCCTACAGGAGATGCACTTATCAAACACAAATGTTCATCGCATACAGCCCTGCCGGTTTCCTAGGCAGTTCTGGTCCTCCAGTCCCAATAATTGGAGGGGGTCACTATTCTGTTTTCCAGGGGCTTTAGAGGCAAAATAGACTTGAAAATAGTGGAACTTAAAGGGTGTATGTTAGCTTATAGATTATATCTGGGCTCATTCTATTTTCCCTTGCAAATATCTATGCCCCTAAAGAGTGTCAAGAAGCATTCCTTAAAGAAACCCTCTCACTGGTTCTCCAGACCCTGGAGGCAGCCATTCTGGTAGGCGGCAACTTTAACCTGGTGCTAAATGAGAACATGGACTGTTCAGGACAATGCTCGGACCAAAAGGGGTCTCTCTCCTCACAAGGGTTACAGTGGATGACTGACTGTGGATTGAGTGACGTCTGGAGAACTCAACACTCCAGGGTGTGAGACTACACTTACTACTTGGCAGCAGGCAAAACCTATGCCTCCCGCATTACTCACCTTAATACAGAGCTTCTCCATCTACTGACCATGCCCCACTGACAGCACAGGTGGACTTCGGTCATGTGAGGCGTTCTCAATGGCACTTCCAGGACAGTCTACTTTAATCCCACTCAAAAGTGGAAGCAATCTGCAAAATAATCCTAGATTACCTTTCCACCAATGACACCTGGCAAGTGGCCTCAGCTTCTTTACAGAAAGCACTGAAATTAGTGGTGCGGGGAGAACTAATTGTCATATCGGCAGCTGGAAACCACACCAGGAAAGAGAAGTGGCAAGAGCTTGAGCTGAAGGTCTTAGAGTTTGAAGCTAATCATAAAAGTACCAGAGCTCCCCAGGTTTGGAGTGGATGGGAACAAGAACATAAACCTTTCCAACGGATCAACTTGGATAGAGTGCAGTACGCTCTAGTCCGCCTCAAGCACAAATTTTAACTTGGTGGCAATTGCAGTGGATAGCTGCTCTCTCCACCGCTTGATGACCAAGATTCACTCTGGCACCATCCCATCCCATCCACAGAAGCCCACTTGGACTCAGAAAAGGCATCTGCATTCTGATGCTTCTATAGTAATCTCTATGGAGATGGTGATATAACCCCTATTGATCCATCAGGATATCTGGATGAATACCCGCCAACTCCCCTCCCTAGCAATGCTGCTCCCACCTTTTGATGAATCCATTAGATGCGAGGAAGTGATCTCTGCTTTAGCCCAATTGAAACTGATGAAATCAGCAGGTCTCGAAGGCTTTTCAGCATTATTTTACAAAACCTTCTGCCAGGAACTAGCCCCGGTCCTTAACCATTTATTTAATTCTTTCACCTCAACAGATTCTCTCACAGACTCCTTGCACAGATCTACGTCATTCCTAAACCAGGTAAGGACCCTGCTCTCTGCATCTCGTACCAACCCATTTTCCTGCTAAACGTTGATGCCAAACTCTTCGCAAGCATATTAGCCAACCGCCTTAACCTGTATATGGTGGACCAAGCAGGCTTTATTCCCACAAACCAATGCAGAGATAACACATGGCACATCTTCCACCTGATGGACATGGCACCATGGTCATGAAAGAAAATCCTCCTCCTTTCGGTTAATGCTGAGAAGGCGTTTCACAGAGTAAGCTGGCCATTTCTTTTTAAGACTTTGGAGCTCTTTGGCATTAGACATAGCTTTATCAAATGGATCAAGGGCAACTATAGCACTGAGGGCCTCGGTACAGGTCAATGGCACACTCTCCCAATCCTTCCCCATACATTGTGGTACATGCCAGGGGTGCCCCATCTCCCCACTCCTTTTTGCTTTGTACATAGAGCCATTTGCTCAACATCTCTGGGCCCATCCAGAAATCACTGGCGTCCAATTTGGATAGGAACGCAATCTTGTCAGCTTGTACGCAGACAATGTGATCTTATCCCACAAGAACACGCAGCTTACCCTTCATGCCTTGGTCTCGGTGCTCTGGACATTTGGGTCTCTCTCCATGTTTAAGGACAATACACAACAATTCCAAATACTAAACCTTACGGTTGCACCACACACAGAGAATCTTCTTTGCATTCAATTCCCTTTTGGCTGGGTAACCGACAGCATCCACTACCTGGAAATTCAACTGGCAACCTTTATAGCTAAAACCGTATCACTCAATTACGCCACTTTACATACCCAAATCTGCTCTGACATCACAGGCTGAGAGTGTCTGGGCCTCTCATTGTTTGGCAGAGTGGCAGCTGTGAAGATGGTCACACTCCAGATAATTCTATAGCTCTTCCAAGTGATGCCACTGACCCCAAAGAAGAATGTTTCTGGCCTATGCAATCTGATATCAATATATTTATGGGGGGGGGCTCACCTTTCTAGGTTTCTGATACACCGACCCACTCGTGAAGGAGGCTTTGCGGTCCCCCTTGATAGTCTGCTATTTCCATGCATCCTAGCCTTGCTTCCTGTTGGAGTGGAGCAAACCTTTCACTGAGAAGCAATGGTTCTTTATGGACCAAGCGTGACTGGCTCACACATCTAGAATGAACCTGGCTCCTGCGCCACCACAGAGCTTATGGTCTTTACGATTCCCCAGTCATAGACTCGGTTTTTCAAGTCTGGAACTCTGTGGCTACCAAAGCCAAACTCACCTCTTTCCCGTCTCCATTGATACCAATCTTAGGAAATCCGGACTGCACCCTGGGGCTGCAACCTGAACGGTTTAAGAGATGGCAATCCGAAAGCTGCAAGAGAGCAGGGTGCCTGTGTGACAACCAGGAGATTATCCCCTTCGAGGAACTGGAACAATATAACGGTCCTGAGGAAGTGGACCATCTTACCTATCTCCAGATTCGTCATTGGGTTTTACAACCCTCGGTAAGGCCGCAGATTGAAAGGCCTTTGACATCCCTTGAAACATGGCTCATATGTAAGTCAGATGACAAGCTCCTCATCACTGAACTTTATGCTTTATTGGGTCAATGTGAAGCCAACCCTCAGTCAGCAGGCCAGAAACTGTTGGAAGCAGAACTAGGTAGGGCACTCTCCAATGCCGACTGGGACTACAGCCTTTATGGAGCTAGCCACATTGCCTGCAGTATGGCTTGTATTGAAACGATGTACACAATTGTGTTTTACTGGTAATACACCACTGCCAGGCTTGGTGCCTGGTGCACAGAACACTCTAAAAAGTGCTGGAGAGGCTGTAGTGGTACTGTGATGCTTCTCCACCTTGTATGGTACTGCCAGAAACATAACTGAAATCAACTTCTCAATGATATTGATCGTAGGTTGATGACTACAATCCTGCTATTCCTAGAATAAACAATTCTCAGATAGTCCAACCCTTTAATGTTCCCTCTCTGCTCTCAAAGCAGATGGCTTTGGCTCAGAATACGGCGCATCAGGTTATTCTGGCTCTTTGCGAATTGGGTGGTCCCCATATATTTTGTCACCAGTCTGCACACACTTTGGGGCCTTCTTGGTATGGAGAGGCTGGCACTTGCACTTGACCGGAAAACTGACTCCTATACCACGACATGGACCCCCTTTATAGCATCCTCTCCACCGAATTTAATGAGCTGACATGTCTAACCTATCTCAAGTATTACAACTTCTGCCTGCCCTGGACCCCTCTATATCCATGACTTCCTAGTTCAGGCTCTACCTTTTTCGTCCAAGAGTTCATGATGTCACACTTATGTTCATTACCTTCTGCGATGTGATGATATTGGGAGGTGGAGGAATTGTTTACTTTGGTTGTAAAGTTTTACATATAAATTTGCCCCATATATGCTGGCGGCCTCAGGGTCGTAGGCAGAATGCTGGGTAAGCTCTATGAGTAAGATCTCCAATGCTGCCAGCCCTAAAGGGTTTTAGGCACACGGTTGTTTATTACTGGTTGCCCCTGGGGCTTGAATAAATAGAAATGATTCGTAAACATGATGATATTTGTATCCACCTAATTGGGACTTTTAACTCCCTATTATATGGTAGTACTCAGGACCTGTGAATTCAATATTACTAGTGGGCTGCAGCACTCATCGTGCCACCCACTAAAACAGCACAACAAACATGTCTCCAACCCTGCCCCTGAAACGCAGGTGTGCAGTTTCAACTGCCATTTCAACCCTGCAAAAATAAGCTTTTTGCCAGGCCTAAGCCTTACTTTTTAGTACTTATACGACATGCATAAGGTAGGCCCTAAATGCCTATAGGAAAGGATACATTGTATTTAAAAAGTAGGACATGTACATTTAATGGATTACATGTCCTGTCAATGAAAAAACCCAGAGCCATTTTTCACTGTGGCAAGGATGGCTCTCCCATAGACACTGGTTTACACTACTACATTTAATAAGTGCTATACTCGGTTTGGGAGCGGTTGGAAAAATGTTCCAAGGACTCATTTTAGTAGAAATTTAAAATTCAACTTGCTGGTTCAATTGGATTTTAATTTACTATTTTGGAAATTACACTATTAGAAAGTTGTCATTTTCTTGCCTAACCCCAAAAGGGCCTTTCTACCACTGTCCAGTGTTACCCGACTGCTGATGGCTCTCCTGTGGTGAGATATGGATTGCTCCTAGACAATAAACAAAGATCTTGAATAGGTGATTTTCTTCCTTGAACAGGATGGCATGGTGGCTGTGCTCAGCCCCTTCCTGGGCTTCAAAGGATGCCTACCCTGCCACTGGTAGATGTAGCTCACACCTAGCTGCACCAGAACTGGTTTTGAGTGACAACAAGGAAGAGTTTGACCAATATTATGGCCACACGTCTGGGTGGGCATTTGAGCTATGAACAGGGGAAGAAGGGTTCTGCATTTTGGATTTAGTTAGAGAGGGACACTGTGGAATAGGTAACAGTAAAACACTCAGGAAATGCTTCAGAAGTTGGTTGCATCACTCCTGTCCTGTTCCACCACTATGGAAAACGTTCAAGGATACATTCATCTATCATAAAACTACCTTATGTTTTCTAATATTTCTCATCTGAACTACATGCCTTTCGCAAGGAACACAGCCTTCCTGGCTCCCAATAATTACAATGTTTTGCTGTAAATAAAGTATGCAGTGGGTTCATCCTCCCTAAGACAATCTAGTAGCAAGGTATTCTAATTTCCAGGTTCCTTAAGCATAGCACATAGATGTAGGTTTTAGGGTGTTAGGTTTTTGGATGACATTTTAAATCATGTTTGAAATGTTTAGTGTATCCTCACAACATGCATTTGTGCTGTTTCAATCAGGTTCTGTGTGGTTATTTTAGATGTGCTGAACAACAGGTTGTACCAGTTGACATAACACTCTTTTTAGCTAAAATGTATTTTTCTTAGTGCATCTTGGGTATGTATTATTGAGAGGAATAAACAAGGTTTGTTTCTGGTAACCATGGTGTTCCTGAAACTGTTAGTAACCTTAAAGCATTGACCCTACTTCAACTATGTAGTGGGTGGAGTATGGCAGGGCTACAAAAAACTATTTTCACATTCAGTAGCATATTTATACTCTGTTTGAGCTGTACTAGCGTCATTTATTTTATGCTAATTCAGTGCAAATTCAATACCATATTTATATTTTGACGCTGGACCCGCCTAGCGTCAAAATATTGGTGTTAACGTCATTTTTCGGATGCATGAAACCTCCTTGTGTCAATGAGATACAAGGTAGGCTTTCCCGTCCCAAAAATTACTCTAACCCCCTAGTACCATATTTATCCACCTGGGCAAAAGCGACACACGGGGGGAGGCGGACCCAAAAAATTACATTAACTCCGATTTGCATCAAAATTTAACACCTGGGTCAGGGCAGGCATTAAAATGAGACAAACTTGTAACTACTTAAGTAGAACAAACAGAAGCAACATTACCAACCCACAGGAGAAGATGGAGGTGATACTGATCCAGCTTGTGAGATTACGCAGAGGACAGCAACAACTACAGCAATCACCCCCACTACAATGCAGCCCACAAAGGCATCGCAGAAGTCAGGAGAGGCTCTTCAGAACCAGGTCGACCCTCCTTAGCCTCAGGGACCAGGACATCAGAAGGGCCTACAGAATGAACCTGCAAGCCATACTACACTTGCTGCAACACATTGAGCCACTAATCACAGCTAGCCTACAGACCCCACACAATATACCACCTGTGACAAAGCTGCTAGGTGTCCTGCACATGCTGGCAAGTAGCTCATTCCAAACAAGGGGTGCCCTGGTTGCTGGCGTCTCCCACCGTCGTTCTCTACATTCCTGCCAAAGGTGTAAATGCTATAATCTCCTCCCTGACACCCCACCACATCAGCTTCCCCAACATCCAGCAAAAGCAGCAGGAGACAAAACAGCGGTTCTACCAAATCCATGGCTTCCCACATCTGCTTGGTGCAATTGACTGCCCCCATGTCTGACTCATACCACCTGCATCAACAGAGCACTTATACTGGAATCGCAAGCTCACACATTCCATTAATGTACAGGGCATAGTGGACCACCGGGGACTATTCATAAACATTTTGGCCAAGTATCCTGGGAGTGTCCATGATGCCTTCATAATCTGGCACTGCAGGATCAATGAACAATTCCAGGATGGACAATATGGTAATGGCCTACTTGTGGGTAAGTCAACAAACCTAGCAATATACACACAACACACCAACCCTGTAGGACACACCACATACACCACTACATTAACACATGGTGAGGGTAACACAGATGTGCATTTAACAACACATATGCACCATGCTGGAGTACAGTACAATCAGTGGACACCACAAACATGTACACCCACATGTATGTAACACACCCACTACTTGACAGGCACACCACGTGAAGGACAGGTGCAGACATGTATCCTTTGCTAACAGAAGAACTACACAGACCACTGCAAGTGCCCACAGGTTGCCTACTACATATACTTCACACACAGTACACCAAACAAAGAATAGCACAGCATACACCATGCTCATGTTATGTAAGATCCATATAGGCACAGATCCCTCAAACCATGCTGGGCAAGTCACTGCCAGAAAAAACATAAAATGCCAGACAACTGCTGCCTATACCAACTACATCTCATCAACACATACCTGACTTACCTGTAGTGTGCAGAGACATCTGCCTGAAGCATTGGCTCACACACATAGGAATACAAGACCAATGTCCATCACATACCATGTGCCCGATGTGTGATAAGTGGTACCACACCTACTGTAGTGCCACCTCACATGCCACCACTTACTGACCCACAACACCATCATGTCTGTATCAGATACAACAAATGGCCCACCATTGGGCAGAGTCACTGTCAGACAGTGCAGATCATGGATGCCATAGTGGAACCCTGTAGGAGAATATAGGACATTACTGACCTCAGATGCACTGTGCCAAGGGACACATTTGCTAAGTAGCTGAGCTCCATCCCATAGCCTGCACTGTGCATGTGTTGCCAATATAAATGCTGAATCATGTGTTGGAAGATAGGAGAGACACTGGTAGTTATGTTGATCATCCTGTAACAATGGGATA
Source organism: Pleurodeles waltl (assembly GCF_031143425.1). Classification (NCBI taxonomy): domain Eukaryota; kingdom Metazoa; phylum Chordata; class Amphibia; order Caudata; family Salamandridae; genus Pleurodeles; species Pleurodeles waltl. Next base: position 447,576,250 of record NC_090442.1, on the reverse strand, counting down.
CACACCCTTCGACACCTCATGGCTGCACCAAATATTAGCTGCCACTCTGGATCACCAAGGGACCCATGTAAAAGCCCAAAGTGCCATTTTCATGGCCTGCTCTGTGTGTACAACTTGGCAGATGCCCATTTTTAATTAATTGAAGCCACATGATAAAATGGCCACCATCCCATGCAGTATGTAGCGTGTAATGGGTGTGCAATGTGTGTTGCTGCAGGTCTGTCACCACAAGATTCATAGCATGATGAGTCTGACTCAGATGTAGATGTCACCCAAAACATGAGGCAGTGCCAACATCAAACACCACCCCAGGGGTGCCGTTTGCAGGATGCAATAAGAAAGTAGATTGTGCTTTGAACTCATATGATTGTGCCACCAATGCATGCTGCATTCTGCTGCACACACAGAAAGAACCAATTGGCCATCAAAACATCATATGTATAGGGTGGTGTCCCTTCCTGCACAGATACATCCACCTCCACAGGGCAGCTAGCCAAGTACCCTGGTGCAAGGTAGGTAGTGTAGGTGCACGCTGCATATGAGCAACTGTGCAGGGGACAACAAAGGGTTGCCTAGTAACATGTCACACCTGGGGCATTCTTGCATAGTCAAAATGTTGCAGGACAGTGTTGCCAATTTTGGAGACGTGTTGTGCATTGTCACTTACCCATTTCAATGGGCCTAAGTGTTGCACATCATCTGCAATGGCACATGTCAAAATGGATGGCATGTCCAGGCTCTGTAGTGCTACCATGTTTCCACCACATCTGACCCCATTGTGTTGGGAGGATGTGTCATGTCCCCTCTAGTGATAGCACACTGATACAAAGGTGCACTACACAACACGTGGTACATATATACTGACCATCAATTAGGAATCCAAATCATAAGTCCAAGGTCCTTGAGCCAAACACAAGATTGTCATATCCAACAATCCACTGCTGAGAAGCCCTTACACAAGACCAGGAACTTACACTATACCACAAACAGATATGAGTCACAACCAACTCAAACTATCAACTGCCATGCTATATGACAAACCTGTTGCAAGCCTTAGCAACAACTTACTCCTTTAACCTTTTGCAGCGGATCAGGGTTATGGCATACAGCCATGGATAATGACCCCCTTTCCCAACCCAAGCACAGCAGCAGAGCGTGCATATAATAAGGAACATCAGAGGACACCGACTATTGTGAAGAGGACATTTGGCATCCTGAAATCAAGATTCAGGTGCCTAGATATCACATGAGGCAGCCTCCTAAATGTCCCATACATCATCTGCAAGATCATAATGACATTTGCTAGCTTGCACATCTTGCATCTTGAACATCACCTTTTATGAGCAGGTTGATGACCTGCCTGAGGAGGAGGATGGTGGTGAAGAAAATGAGGGGGAACAACACAACACGGCTGCTGTGACATGCCGCAGACTGCACATAGTTGAACTTCTTCACTTAAAAATCACTTAACCCACCTTGTACATTTTCTCAATAAACATTTCACTTATTCACACAATCCATCTTTGGTCTCTTCAATCTCCACAACATATAACTCAGGATTGTGAGTCCAACCTCAGGGAACATGTTACAAACATTAATCTGAAAAGTACTGTTGCTACATCACATGTGATGCATAAGATTGTACTGCTACCATCACACACACCTCAAATAGCCTCATCACTTGAATGCGACAACTGAAGGACACAATCTATGGACCACAACATATGAATTACATCCACGTCTCCTACTTGTACAACAATAGCTCATCACACACAACTACAACATGTCCACATAGGAAATAAACAAGGCCCCCACACAAGGCAGTGGATGTCAAAATGTTGAAAGACAGTAATGTTTGAACAGACCACTGTGTGAGTTGCAATGGCTGCATGGAGCATATGTGAGAATGGGGGACATCATTGGTGACAATGGTCATCATGATTAACCTGGTATGGCAAGCAATGCAATTATTTGGGCCTGCGCAGTACATCCATGGTAATCAGTCCTGCTACTGCCATGGGGCCCAATCCTGACACAGGGTACACATGACCTCACACTTTGCATGCACACGTCTGTGGAATGCACATCAGAATGGATGAGAACATATGCAGCTGGGGTTGCAGGTCCACCACACAAAAACAACAACCATTGCTAAATGTAATGAGCTTAATCAAACATTTGTGGACAAAACATAATATGGGTTGAATGTAGGCGAAGTGTGTCAATCACAGTATGTACCAAATATGTACACATGTCAGGCATATGTGTAGTCCACACACAAGTCACCATAAACGCAACATCTACATATGGAGACAGTTGTCGGGTAACATTTCATAGGTAGCATTTATCAGCCATCATCAACAATGCCTGAGCTGAGTATGTCATCTTAAATGTTATGCTCTGTAAGACAACTACACACATCACATAAGTGAACACAATTCACAATCACAAACCAAAACTGTTGCATAGTACTGACTGCCATACATATGTGGATACACTGTTGTCACACATGCTTACATATGCATGACATGCTAATATGTGCATGCTGTTGACTCTGTAACACGCACATCTGTGTAACAGACCAATCACACCCAAATCACATTGTTGCATGGACTACCACATTTGGCCATACACAATATGCCACACTGCAACACAGCCCATTTCATTTGTATGTTAATACCTGGTGCAGCCATAGACAATGGAACAAAATCACACAATAAGGAATAGAGTCAAAACAATTGACGCAACTGAGTCAAAATCATCCGCAAATGCAAAGTATATGACCCATGGGCCCTCAGCATGAATTCCACCTTCGCACTGCTCTCAATACTGATTTCTGTTAATTCGACGCAGAAAGGTAATGCATAACAGAAAATGTGACGCACTGGGACAGGAAGTGATGTATTAGGAAATCCTGTTTACAGGCATGGTACAGAGAGTGTACTTTCTCTTTCTCTTTACAGCCTGTGCCTCTTTTGACTGTGTGGTTGTGACCTGGAGTTGGCAGTGTGTTTTTCCTGAGTATTGCATCTTGTGGTGTCCCTCCTGTCGTGTTTTTGTACTTTGGTTGTACTTTGTCCCAGTGTCAGTAAATTTGTGTGTTTTTTTTGTCTATAACTGTACTTGTACTGCGGGGTGTCTGTCTGGGATAGTTGATAAGTTGGGTTAGTTGGGATTAATTTTTGGGCCTTAAGTTTCCATTATATTCTTTTTTTTGTCACAAACCTGTACATGGTAAATATGTCTGGTAGGGGGAGGTTGACAAGGATGGGAGAGGAGGAGCTGGTAGCCCACTACGTGCCATTGATGTTGGAGACGGGGGGCAGTGTAATCCAAGGTTACCAGACGGAGGTGAGGCGGCTGCGGTGGGGCAAGGTGCTCCACCATCTGAAGAGGGTGTTTTGCAGCACCAGGAACGAGAACCAGCTCAAGCATCACTGGGCAGATCTGGTGGTCAAGGAGCAGGATCTGCTTGACCATCTTGGTGTGGTGATCGGTGGCCCTGCTGGTTAGTCTCCCATTGGCATACTATTTACTGTTCACCGCTCTTGAATGACAGTAGCAGATATGTTGGAGTGTTGCATGCAATGCTTTTGGACAGGTTGCATGCAAGCAGAATGAAGTGTAACTGTGCCCGTCTAGACATGGAGTTCACATGTCCTACTTTTTTACCAATGCAGGTCTGATGTCTGGTGAGTCATGCACAACTATCACTAAGTCACACATTTCAGGGGCCATGGCAACACCTGTGCCCCGGCATAATGTCATGTATGATACGCCAAGACACTGTCAGACTACCATATTTAATTGGATTTTGTCAACAAAGTAGGGCAATGCATGTATAGCGCTACATTGTCATAATTTTACACACATGATCCCTGCCAGCGTGTTAGCATACGGGGCTTACCCGCCTTAGAGGGCACAGTAAATGGGGCATTTAATACAATCAGACAACTTTGCCACATCAGTCATGGATTACTCAATGCATGATCATTGCAGACTAATAATTGAACCGCATATCCATCACAAAGTGCCTCTGGGAGCCTTGCAAGACAAGCCTGAATACCTGAGTCAATTGTCTTCCGAAGCACCAGGGTAGTGTCATGTATTTGTCACCCAACTCCCCCTCATACCACAGAGTTCCATTGTCTATAGATTGGCCAAATATGGTTGTTGCAGGGTGTAGCACTACATGACTCTCAGGCCCAGTGTAAGTGTGCAGATGTGTGGTTCTCACTCACCTGAGTGTCAATGTCATCGTGAGCTTACAGTGGTGTGTCTGTTGCACTGTTTTGCACCAGGATAACTTGCTCATTCCTCTAAAATACTACACACTGTAATATGTTGTCAACTAGCAGTCACAGTGATTTGACACTAAGCATGGTTTCCCATCCATATCTTACAGGTGGACCTGCCTCCTACACCAATGGCGAAGTGGCAAGATTTGAGAACTCAGATGTATCCAGTAAGTGTGATAATGTCTGTCCTGTGTAGTAATTGAGGGTTTGGTGTGAGTGAGTCATGTGTGTTGCACACAATGCTAGAGGTGGGAAGCCATCAAATGATCAGATATCAAACTAGGCTGGATGGTGACATTGTGTCCCATTTAAAGGTTCTCCATGCACGAGCAGAGAGTCATATCTTGTGAGGCTTGTGGTGCTCAATGGGCAGCATCGTGTGAACAAGATGATGACAAGCCATATGTAGGCCCATATGTGACTAAGAAGTGCACCGTTGTGAGAATATTGCCACTGGGACACACCATCATTCTCACAACACAGGGATGCACCATTCTGAACAAAACTTGGTGCATCCCTGTATTGTAATGTATATGTAGGTCTGGGTGGGCAATTGTCCCCCGCATGGCACTCCATATTTTGTACTCTATTTATGTAACACTTATGTGGAATGTATTAGCCGTTCATGCAGGTCCAGGCCAGATGTGTGCTGGCATGGATATGGGTGTGTAAGGAATAAATTTGGCTTATCAAGTATTGATGGGTGTCTACACCTGAGCACATGAATGTAGATGTGATAGACCTATGGATACCAGCTTCCTAGTTGGCAGCCCTCCTAACATATGGTCCACTCCCTGACTCCAAGTATGAGTGGTCATGCCTTGGTGGATGACCAGGATAGTTGAGAGGATGGATTGCATGGCCATCCCCCCGAGGCACGGAGGAGAGGAATAACAAATTTATAAGTAGATGTGATGCTCACAGTGTAGGTGACAGTCATATTGATGAGGCTTGCATGTGTACCTATCAACACTGACCCCTAATGGTTACCTGCATCCCATACTCCCAATAACCTATTCAAGTTATTGATGATGTATGGTTGAAAATTGACACAGATGATGAGGAATATTGGCCCTGATCTATGTGAAGTTGATGCTGCCTTTGTATTGTTACACATGGCACAAAATCTATGCACACCAAATTTGGTTAGGTTTGGTTCCTAATCTTGTTGTGCATCGCTTTGATGTCAATGAAATGATGCTAAGACAGCATTGTCATTGTATTTATCAGGGCCATTGTTTTTTTCTGGAATGTGAGTTGGAGTGCATGTGCAGTTAGATGTAGAGTGTAAGCTAATAATCTGTACATACTCCACACAAGGATGACACTGATGGTTTCCTATCTCCATCTAACAGCTGCCAACATGAACAATGAGGAACTGGGGCATTTCAGAAGAGGGCAGTCCCCTAAAGGCACATCCTGGCAGTGGAATCTGGGTTCCAGAGGATGGCACACCTCTATTGCAGGGAGAGATACGCCGGGGAATGGCGGGCATTCACCCAAGGGGGATCCACACTGGCCACACAGAGAAGACCAAGTTCCACAGCTGTGCAGGGGGACACAGCTGTTACCACCACTACATCCCCAGCTACTACACCATCCACATCTGTACCACAGCCCACATCACCTGCCTCCATGGAAATGAATATGATCAAGGAGGTACAGAGGGATGTCACACTGGTCCTTAAAAAGTTGGACAGTCTGGAGAAGGAGGTAGAAAAAAACACAAAGGTGGTCATTACAACCCTGGCGGTCGGTGTTAAAGAGGCGGTAAAACCGCAAACAGGCCGGCAGAAAACAAATGGAATCACGACTGTGGCGGAAACCGCCAACAAAGACAGCCACTTTAACACTCAGACCGCCACGGCGGTACAAACAAACAGCTTGGTGGTCACCGCCAACAGAGGAGGACAATGCACTGCCCACAGTATCACAACCTACCAATCTGCCACCTTTTCCGGGGTGGATTCACCGCGGACAAAAATACGGCGGAAACAGGACTTCGAAGGGAAAACGCTCACCTCTGCACACCCCACGAGGAATCCGGATGCCATGGAACCCGAGCTCCAGATCCTGCCAGCCCTTATCTTCTTGCTCCTCTACCAGGAGCACGAATGCCGGCGGCGAAGACAACGGTGAGTACTGCACCTACGACACAGGGGAGGGGGGAGGGAAAAAACAGGGACACACACACGCAATATGCAACACCCCCACCCTCACTCACGACAACACACACACTAATACAGGATGATACATTATAGTTACACCCGCAACCCCCTCTCCCCCGGAAGAATGCAAAGACCAAAGAAAATGAGTGTAACCATTGTAATATATTAAAATCCAGTACGTCAAAATAATATATACACTATAAACAAAATGTACACCAAGAATAGTAGTCCAGGTAGTGCTCCATTGAAGTCCGCGGAAAACTGGGCCCACACAGTATGGGCGCGGCCCACACTCAATCCCCGAACATGACAGAGAGAACACTGCAGGGGCATCAGATAGCAATAAAGCAGGCACCACAGGGGGAAGGGAAAGGGGGGGCACCTCAGCCGGTTGAGTGTACAACGCCAAATCCACGAGGGGGCCACATGCCCACTGTTCCATCCTGGGGAGTGCAAAGCCACAGTCTCTCAAGTCTCTACAGTGGGTGGTTTGCCCACTGTTCAATCCTGGGGAGTGCAAAGCCACAGTCTCGGAAGTCTCTACAGTGGGTGGGTTGCCCACTGTTCCATCCTGGGGAGTGCAAAGCCACAGTCTCTCAAGTCTCTACAGTGGGTGGTTTTAAGTCTCTACAGTGGGTGGTTTGCCCACTGTTCCATCCTGGGGAGTGCAAAGCCACAGTCTCTCAAGTCTCTACAGTGGGTGGTTTGCCCACTGTTCCATCCTGGGGAGTGCAAAGCCACAGTCTCTCAAGTCTCTACAGTGGGTGGTTTGCCCACTGTTCAATCCTGGGGAGTGCAAAGCCACAGTCTCTCAAGTCTCTACAGTGGGTGGTTTGCCCACTGTTCCATCCTGGGGAGTGCAAAGCCACAGTCTCTCAAGTCTCTACAGTGGGTGGGTTGCCCACTGTTACATCCTGGGGAGTACAAAGCCACAGTCTCTCAAGTGGATGCCTTCTCCACTGGTTCTGGAGGGGGCTTATGCCCAGAGTGCCTCATCCTGCTAAGGACAGAGGGAGTGGATGTGATACTCCACTGGTTATGGAGGGTGCTTCGTGCCCAGAGTGCCTCATCCTGCCAAGGACAGAGGTAGTGGATGCCTTTCTCCACTGGTTCTGGAGGGGGCTTTGTGCCCAGAGTGCTTCATCCTGCCAAGGACAGAGGTAGTGGATGTGATACTCCACTTGTTCTGGAGGGGGCTTGGTGCCCAGAGTGCTTCATCCTGCTCATGACAGACTCAGTAGCGTCAGTGCCCTTGGTGCTCATGGGCCTGCGGTGCTTGTTGCGGCGGTGCCCTGCTCAGTGGTGCTTGTGGCGGCGGGGCCCTGTTCAGCAGTGCTTGTGGCAGCAGTGCCCTGTTCAGCGGTGCTTGTGGCGGTGGTGCCCTGTTCAATGGTGCTTGTGGCGGTGGTGCCCTGTTCAGCGGTGCTTGTGGCGGTGGTGCCCTGTTCAGCGGTGCATGTGGCAGCGGTGCCCTGTTCAGCGGTGCTTGTGGCGGCGGTGCCCTGTACAGCGGTGCTTGTGGCGGCAGTGCCCTGTTCAGCGGTGCTTGTGGCGGCAGTGCCCTGTTCAGCAGTGGTTGTGGCGGCGGTGCTGGTGCTGGCGGTCCTTTATGGCCCAGCGGGGCTGGTGCTGGTGGTCCTGTCTGGCCCAGCGGGGCTGGTGCTGGCGGTCCTGTCTGGCCCAGCTGGGCTGCTGCTGGCGGTCCTGTCTGGCTCAGCGGGGCTGGTGCTGGCGGTGGCCTCCTGGGCAGCGGGGATGATGGCGTTGTCTCCTGGGCTGCTGCGCTGGTGCTGGCGGTGGCCTCCTGGGCAGCAGGGCTGGTGGCGATGGCCTCCTGGGCAGCTGGACTGGTGGCGGTGGCCTCCTGGGCAGCAGGGATAGTGGCGGTGGCCTCCTGGGCAGCTGGGCTGGTGGCGGTGGCCTCCTGGGCAGCAGGGCTGGTGGCGGTCGCCTCATGGGCAGCGGGGATGATGGCGGTCGCCTCCTGGGCAGCTGGCCTGGTGCTGGCGGTGGCCTCCTGGGCAGCAGGGCTGGTGGCGGTGGCCTCCTGGGCAGTGGGGATGATGGCGGTCGCCTCCTGGGCAGCTGGCCTGGTGCTGGTGGTGGCCTCCTGGGTAGCAAGGCTGGTAGCGGTGGCCACCTGGGCAGCGGGGATGATGGTGGTCTTCTCCGCCGTGCTGCTCTTCCCAGACTTGCTGACTTTCTTGTGGCCCTTCCCCACCTTGGAAGATTATGCAGCTGACTCCCCACTCCCACCTGTACCCCTGGGAGCGGCTTTTGTGGCTGGAGTCTTACCCCTCTCCCGCCAGGCACTGGCCAACTTTTGATGCTTGACAGGTGGGGGACTGTCCGTGCTGTGGCTCCGGGTCACATTGGCTGCCTTGGTTGCCGGTGCACTCCAGATTCCGGTGACTACAGGCACCACTGGTCCCGGAGATGTTGTGGCTGAGGTGCTAGGTTGGGACCTGGAGAGTCGGGCCCTAGGAGACGGACGGGGTGGGGGAGGTGAGGGAAAGAGGTCAGGGTTGGACAGGAAAAGTTTTTGGGGAACACTGGGACGGGTAGCTGGAGGGGTTTTGGGAGTGGAGGAAGAGGTTGTGGTTGTAGGAGGTGTTCGTTTGGTGAGTTTGGGTGAAGGTGCATACGCTGGAGGCTGTCGTGAGGAGGATGGCTGTTGGGTGTGTGTGTGTCTGCGTTTGTGTATCTTGGGAGGTGGCGTCACAGACACACTGCGGGAGGACACAGGGGACGTGTGAATGGCAGTGGGGGTGGTGACTGCACGTGAGCGGGGTGTGGTGGTAGGTGTGCTGGTGATGGAAGTAGTGGCTGTAGATGTAGTGCATGCAGGTGTGAGTGTAGATGAGACTGGGAGGGAGGAGGGAGATGAGGAGGAGGGGGACACATTGGAGGCAGTGGATGTTGGTGTGTCTGCATGTGTGTGATGCTTGCGTGAGTGCCTGTGGGATGTGTGGTGCTTATGTTTGCCAGAGCTTCCCTTGTGTGTTGACGTGTGCATGCTGGTCTGAAGGTGTGCTTGGGACAGGCTGAGGTAGAGGGGATTGGGTCTGGGTGGAGGAAGTTGGAGGGGGGAGGCTAGAGACAGGGACAATAGCTGCCATCAGTGCTGAGGCCAGAGTCTGAAAAGCTTGCTGAAGGGCCGCCTGACCAGAATGAATGCCCTCCAGGAATGCATTTGTTTGTTGCAACTGCCTTTCTACACCCTGGATGGCATTCAAAATGGTAGACTGCCCAACAGTGAGGGACCTGAGGAGGTCAATGGCCTCCTCACTGAGGGCAGCAGGGGTGACTGGGGCAGGGGCTGAGGTGCCTGGGGCGAAGGTGATGCCCACCCTCCTGGGTGAGCGGGCACGGGGCAAAGGCTGAGGGGCTGCTGGGAGGGTGGTGCTGGTAGGGGGGTGGCGGCTGTACCTGTAGATGCGGGGGCACAGATGTTGCCACCACCACAAGGGAGCTCCCATCAGAGGACGAGTCCGTGTCACTGGTGTCAGCTCCTGCCGTGGAGCTCCCCTCGCACTCCATCCCACTGGTGAACTCCAAGTGCATTGTCTCGCCCTCCAGGGCCATGTGGGATGCAGCTCCCTCCTGATTCGGTGGCACTGCTCCTCCGCCTGATGATGCTGATGCACACAAGAACAGGGAGTCCACAAAAAGGGGGGGGGCGACAGAAGAAAGACATGTTGAGTGCATGCATTACCGCTACTGTTGGCGGACACGACAGACACAGAAGCCCCCTGCACTATGCCGCACACTTGAGCTCCACTGTTCAATCTCTGGGACATGGCCTACAAGGCTATGGACGACATCTGCACACATGGATGACACAGGAGCCTGACTAGGTGTACTTGGCACTGTACACAGGTTGGGTGGGGTGCCACAGGGTCTGCCAGAACAAGGGGACCTAACTAGCACACTCGCCCTGGCTTAGGGAAACCCACAGCCCACCTCCCCCACCCAGACACCTCCACTGTGCGCAAAATCAGCAGAATGAGAGTGTACTCACCCCCTTGTGGCTGCTGTGATGCCCGAAAGCGCCCATCCAACTCAGGGTACGCCACCGCCAAGATCCTGAACATCAGGGGGGTCATGATGCGATGGGCACCCCTCCCACGTCGGGAGGCCATCCCCAGCTGGGCCTCCACCGTCGTCTTGCTCCAGCGGCAAATGTCCTCCCATCTCTTACCACAGTGGGTGCTCCGTCTGTGGTAGATCCCATGGTTCCTGACGTTCTTGTCGATGGGACGCCAAATATCTTTTTTCTGGTGGGCGCTGACCTAAATGATTTGTACAGGGGAAAAAGAAAAGGTATTACCAAATGCACCGTCACAGTCATTGGCCCCCATCCCTACCCTTGCCATTATGCAGATACACTCACCGTCGTTTCATGCACGCCTCCATCTCCCCCCCATCTTTCATCCACATCCCTCCATACAGGCATAGCCCATACAGCATGCTCCCAGTGTACTTACCTGTTTGTCTGGAGGACCGTAGAGTAGCCTGTACTGGGGGAGGACCACATCCACGAGTTTCTCCAACTCCTCCGATGTGAAGGCAGGGGCCCTTTCCCCAGACGCACAAGCCATTGTCTCTTCCAGACCGAGGTCACAGCAGCACTTGCAGTGTAGGTCCTCTCCTGACGAAGATCAGGTATCGAGTGATTGAACAAATAGAAAATGGCAGTCACATCCACAAAGGTGCGTACCATCACCGCGGGCATATATCGTCATTGGCTCCTGGGACCCATAGGGTCCAATGTTAACCAATGGAGAATTGCGTTGCGTTCTTCGACCACTTACCGCGACGGTGTACAATGCCAGCGCAGTTACATCACATCCCATTGTCCCACTTTACAGGTCAGGCAGCCGCCATTTCAGGGGCCCACATGGCTTGATTTTTAACTGCATCACACGTACCTAGGCCTTGCCTCAACACTCATACAGGCTAAATTTTGGATTATGATTTGTGTTATGTGTAAGCTGTGGGTACGTACTTCTGAGTCGGTTGACTCTGTGCTCGCTGTTGTCCTTCATAGGCACCGATCGCTGGGACATGTGAGGAGATGGTGGCATCCACCGGTGTACAGACCACTGGTGGACCTGTCGACAATGGCGGAAAGACATGTGATCATCACCTACAGGCTTGACCGTGCCACAATCCTGGAACTGTGTGCCCAGTTGGAGCCAGATCTGATGTCAGCTATCCGCCATCCCACAGGAATCCCCCCTCAAGTGCAGGTGCTGGTAGTACTCCATTTCCTTGCAAGTGGGTCATTTCAAACAACAGTGGCCATAGCATCAGGGATGTCACAGCCTATATTTTCCAACGTGTTGTCCAGAGTGTTGTCTGCCCTGCTGAAACACATGCGGAGGTAGATCGTTTTCCCTCAGGTGGAGGATTTGCCTACAGTAAAAGGAGACTTCTATGCCTTGGGACATATCCCCAACATCATAGGTGCCATTGATGGGACACATGTGGCTTTGGTCCCCCCATGCAGGAGTGAACAGGTATACAGAAACCGGAAGAGTTTTCATTCCATGAATGTGCAGATGGTGTGTTTGGCCGAGCAGTACATCTCCTGTGTTAATGCCAAATTCCCTGGCTCAGTGCATGACGCTTACATCCTGCAGAGTAGCAGCATCCCTTATGTGATAAGGCAACTCCAGAGGCACCGGGTGTGGCTATTAGGTGAGCACCTGGAAGCAAGTCATGGGAATGGTTGTCTGGGTCTGGGGATATCCCTACAGGTTAGTGTGCATCTAAGAGTTGTCCCTCGCCATTTGCAGGTGACTCTGGTTACCCCAACCTGTCATGGCTACTGACCCCAGTGAGGAATCCCAGGACAAGGGCAGAGGAATGCTACAATGAGGCTACTCAGCGGATAGTAGAACGGACCGTCAGCCTCCTGAAGGCCAGGTTCCGGTGCCTCCATATGACAGGTGGATCCCTATTCTACTCACCAAAGAAGGTGTGCCAGATCATCATGGACTGCTGTATGCTTCACAACTTAGCTTTGTGACGAACAGGTGCCTTTTCTGCAGGAGGATGGTCCAGACGGCGGTGTTGTTGCAGCTGTGGAGCCTGTGGACAGTGAAGACGAGTAAGCAGAAGAAGAGGACATCGACAACAGGAACTCAGTGATCCTGCAACATTTCCAGTGAGACACAGGTAAGAATACAAACCTGCCTACTACATGTACTTTAACACTACTGCCTCTCTACTGTCTGTCGTTTTCACCCAGTGTATGGTCAATGAGTTGTCACTTTCCCTTACGATTTCACAGATGTGGGTCCCACAGTGTGACATCTGCTTTGTTTCCTCATGGACTAGAGCTGTGTGACATAGGTATGTTGACATTACATTTGATATAGCATTTTGCCACTGTAATTGCTAATACACTATTTCGAAATCACAGATTGACTCCAGATTGTTTTGTGATTCAAGGGTGTTTATTTAAGTGCTCAATATTGGAGGGGGTTGTAAAATGGTGAGGGGTGATGGTGGAGGAATGTCCATGGCAGAGCCCAGTCTATTAGTCTCACAGGTGCATTGCCCAAATGGGCATAGGAAGTGGAGCTGGGGCAGTTTGAGGAGGGACAGGGTGACAAAATGGGACAGAAAGATGACATTCAGGGTGGTCTCATTTCTTGGCGGGGGTCTTGGCATCGTTCTCTTTCTTTGTCCTGGATCTCAAGGACCATTTGCGGGGTGGTTCTCCCTCTGCAGGGGGTGGGGTGCTGGTGTGGTGGTCCTGTGGCAGTGCCTCCTGTCCACTAGCGCCGGCGGAGGTGGTGGGCAATTCATCGTCCAGGCTAGTGTCAGGGGCCCCTTGTTGTGCCACAGAGTCTCTCCTGGTGTTGAGTACTTCCTTCAGCACCCTTACGATGGTGCCCAGGGTTGAATTGATGGATCTGAGTTCCTCCCTGAAGCCCAAATACTGTTCCTCCTGCAGGCGCTGGATCTCCTGAAACTTGGCCAGTACAGTTGCCATCGTCTCCTGGGAGTGGTGGTAGGCTCCCATGATGTTGGAGAGGGCCTCGTGGAGAGTGGGTTCCCTTGGCCTGTCCTCCCCCTGTCACACAGCAGCCCTCCCAGTTCCTCTGTGTTCCTGGGCCTCCGTCCCCTGGACTGTGTGCCCACTACCACTGCCCCCAGGTCCCTGTTGTTGTTGGGGTGGTGGGTTAGCCTGGGTTCCCTGTAGTGGTGGACACACTGCTGCTTGGCATGTCCTGGGGACAGAGGTAGGGGCCCGCTGGGTGGGTGCTGTGCTGGTGTTTCCAGAGGAAGGAAGCTCTGTAGTGGCCTGTGACTGTGTGATGGGAACCAACTGTCCTGAGGTGCCCGAAGGGCCAGGCTGGTCATCTAGATCCAGTTGGACAGAGGTGCTGTCATCACTGTGGGCCTCTCCTGTTGGTGTTGTGGACATGTGTGGACCCTTCTGTCTGGTGACATTGGGTAGGGGTCCTGCAGGGGTATAAAAGGATGTTTATTACATCTCTGTGTGCCATGGTGTGCAATAGGTGGGTGACCGTGTACCCCAGTGCTTGCTTTCCTCTGTGGGACCTTGTGTGATGGTGGTTTAGGGGGCTGTATGGGTATGTGCAGTGGCCATGCTTTGGTGATGGGTGTCCATGCTTTGTTATTGCATGCAGGGCTTGGTGTTAGGATGTTTGGTTTGTGATTTTGGGACATTTGTGAGGAGTTGGAGTGATGGGGGTGAGGGTGGGGGTAAATGATGACATGCAGGTAGGGTGGGGGACGTAATAGTTAAGATTTGATTTACCAGAGTCCATTCCTCCATCTACTCCTGCGAGGCCCTCAGGATGCATAATCGCCAAGGCCTGCTCCTCCAATGTTGTTAGTTGTGGGGGAGGAGGTTGGGGTCCGCCGCCAGTCCGCTGAACCGCAAGGTGGTGTCTTGAGACCACGGAACGCACCTTCCCCTGTAGGTCGTTCCACCTCTTCCTGATGTCATCCCGATTTCTTGGGTGCTGTCCCACTGCGTTAACCCTGTCCATTATTCTGCACCATAGCTCCATCTTCCTAGCAATGGAGGTGTGCTGCAGCTGTGATCTGAATAGCTGTGGCTCTACCCAGACGATTTCCTCCACCATGACCCTGAGCTCCTCCTCAGAGAACCTGGGGTGTCTTTGCCGTGCCATGGGGTGGTGTGGGTGACGTGTGGGGTGGTGTGTGTAGTGATAAGTGGGGTGATATTTAGTGGTGTGTTTTGTGAGGTGCGTGGAAGTTATGTGGGTGATGGTATTGTATGCCTGTGGATGCTTGGTAGTTGTTTGTGGTGTCTCTCTCTGGCCTTCTCTTGGTAATTGTGGTCGTAGGGGTTTGTGGGTGATGTGGGTGTGCGTTTTATATTGTAATGGGTGTGTGGGAGTGGTGTGTGTATGTGTCTCAGGTGTGTGTATTTTGAATTGTCCAATGTGGCTGTGTTTTGTAAAAGTGTGTGTATTTTGAGCGCGGCGGAGTGTACCGCCAATGGAATACCGCAGTTGAAAGACCGCCACGTGGATTCGTGTGTTGTGATAGTGTGTGTGTATTTCTGTTGGTGTATCGGTAGAGGTTTTGTTTTCGCCAGTTTATCAGTGACCTTTGGTGTGGCGGACTTGTGTGGGTGTCTGAATTTTGGCTGATTCCAACCTGTGGGTCATAATAGCTGTGGCGGATTTCCGCGGCGGTGTGCTGGCGGTCTTCTGCACGGCGGTAAGCAGCTTTTATCGCCAATGTTGTAATGAGGGCCAAAGAGACTTAAGTTCATAAAAAAAACCTCAAGAGGGCAAAGCTGTAATTGGCTTTGTTACTGTCACCCCCAGTTCTGTCCCCTACCTCCTCATTTGTTTTAATGTTTTATAGTGGGCTTTACAGGGTTAGTGTCAGGTTAGATTAGGTTAGTAGTTTAGTTACTTTGTGGGTGGGTGGGGGTTAATGTTTGGCCATTTATGTGTTGTAGTAAAAAAGAAATTATAAGGAATTTAAAAAAAATACCCCCAAAAATCTATATTTGTTTAGATATAGGTAGTATATGTGTAGTTTAGTATATGTTGTCCTGCACGTGTCTCGTAATATAGGGGTGTGGGAGGCCAGTGTTTAGAGTGTGTTGTTAAATGTGTTAGGTAAGTTTAGCATAGGGTAGTTAGGGTCAGTTGCTGGTTAAGTATAGTTAGGACAGGTTAGGATAGGTGTTCTTCATTCTTATTAATTTAGTTTCATTCTTATTAAAAATCTTTGGATACTCCCTTACTTCATGTATCATATGCTTGGGTCTCAGTGTCTTCCCATGAGTGTACATTGAAAATTGTGTGTTGGCTTAGGATTCCGTCCTGCCTCCAAATCCCTCTCTTGACATGTTCATCACCTTCTTACAACTAAGCTGTCACATTGGCAGCTACAACACATCTACTGTACTTGTCTATGCATCTGCCATCCAGTGTACCCACCACTCAAGGTGACTATGTTAGCCATGTTTTGGACAGGTAGGTGTGTTAATTCAGCTGTCAAACTTTGGGTCCTGTGTAAGAATGTTGGGCACTGTGGTACATCTGAAAATAGCCTACATTTTATATCTCTCATGCTAAACTGACCAGTGCCACTTACAGATGAGGTTAACTACCTCTGTTTCACGCCAATGTGTTCTGCTGGTACATGTGTTCAACATTTTTGACATACTCAGTGAATTGCTTGTAGTGGATGAAACCAGCATCGACGTTCATCATGTAGGTACCTTGTGCATAGATATGTGCTCCCATATTCCTGCACTCTTGTACTGACACTCTGTGAATAAAGACATGTTACACACATCACAGTTCCTAAGCATAGTAAATGTGTCACAATGCACAAAGACATGCTGGTTGTGTAGGTGGTGTATATTTACAAGTGTCTCAGTGCAATTTTCACAATGTCCAGGTCTGTGACCCCATTAGTAAAATCCATCCAATTGTGACACAACACAAGTCTAGGGTTGGGGACATGTCATGGGACATGCTTGGGTAAAGTGTTGTTCAGTGCAGTGGAACATGAATTGCCAATTAAAAAGTATGAGACAATTGCAGTCCATAGCATAAAGGTCAACAGTGTGTCACAGAAGAGTACATATCTCCAACTGTGCTAACACTGGCATGATGTCAAGCACAGGACAAAGGAAAATCACTGCCCATGTGGCATGGGCTGGTGCTACCGGGGACTCCTACAGGTGAAGATGATCTGTTCCACGTCTTCATCCTCTGAAGTGTGTGATGTCTCCTCTGCCCTTGATGGTGGTGGTGGGTGGTAGAAGGGGCCACACACACTTCAGTGGTTGCAGATGTGGACTCCCAATTCCTGGCAGCTGCCATCTGTGGAACTACATATGGCATCACTGCAGCAAGGAGGAGCTGCTGATTTTTGAGGATAGCAGCAACATCCCTGTGGTAGGTAGCCATGTCTGCCCTAAAGGAGGCCAAATCCCAGTGCACAGAGTCCAGCTTGTCCTCAATCCCGCTGCTGCCAGATTGGGAGGGCAGATGTTGTGGCCTTTCCCTCATGGCAGCAGCTATGTCCCTCAGACACTGCTGGACTTCATGCATTGGGGAGTGTGTGCCTCGTTTGGCTGCTGACTGTTCAGTGGCTGTAACAATGCACATGTGCATACCTTCTAGGCTGGCTGCCATAGTCTGCATTCCCACCCTCACTCCCACTGGAGTCCTACCACTGTCCTCTCAAAGCTGGTCCCTGGGTCCTCGGAGTTCTCAGCTGTGTCCGTGCTGGCAGGTCATAGTATTGGGGTGCTGGGTGGGGCCTCTGGGATGGCCAATACATTAATACTCCTCCTTGCGAGTGGAGGTGGTGTCTGGAGGGATACAAGGACTTCTTGGAGGGTCTCTAGGCTCATGGTTGTCAGCTGGTCATCCAGGTCATCGAGGTACTCCAGGACAGGCAGATCTGCAGGAGAGCCATCATCCTCTGCAATGAGATGGTGTAAAATCAGTCTATCTGTGGGGTGGCAGTTGATATGTCAGTTCATTGACTTGCTATTGGAGGCTCATTGTCAACTACGTACCCCAACATTGTTCCTGTACATAATGGTTGCAGTCTATCAGCCCTGTGCCCCACCTGCGTGTCACATGAAGGGAAGCCTTTTTGTGGCTTGACACCATCTTGTCATTGTTAACCCTCCCTATGTATCCATTTGCATGGTGAGGCCTTGCAATGGTTTGGTTCCAGCTTGCACCATGCCCTGCCAAGGGCTTTTCACCACCATTTTATCTTCATGAAAGTTTTTAAGTTCCAAGGTAAATTTTCCACAAGATTAACCTGGTCCCAGTACCTGATCAGGACTCTATTGTGGTCAGCATTTACTTTTGACTTTGAACTAGTCTTGAGAGTGACCCGATAATCTTGGTTTTTGCTTTCTGCTATTTGCACTTTTTAATTCAAATGTTAAAAAAATGTATGTCTTCAGTTTTACTAATGGATTTGTGTAGTTTTGGTGTCATTTTATTTATTAGAATATACTCTATCTTTTAACTTGGTTGGTATTTGTCTTGTGTTGTGCGGAGTAGATAAAAATGACCAGCTACATCCACCATAAAATATGACTCACAAAATGTGCACATGGTACCCAGAAGTTGACTGTCCATGAGCTGGGAAGAGGGTGATGGTAGAATAGTTAACCTTTTGCTGACACCATTTAATTTCAATCAAATAATAAGCTCCCTTGAACAGCACGTTCTCCTTATTTAAAAAATAAAAATAAAAAATTGCTACATTTTGGCTATTGTCTTGGTCCACTCCAGGTAATCCATAAATCTTAAGTATGTTTAATTTCCCTAACATATGGGAAAAAAGAATGCACATTCAGCTCAGACACCTTCTATTAGACCCGGTACCCTTGGATGGCAGTCCCCCATGCTTTTTGCCTTTATCCCTCCTGTTTTGCTAAACTAGATTTTATTGACTTCAGGACTTTCCACACTTCACCACTGCTAACCATCATTAAAGGGATTGTGTCTCTCCTTTAAACAGGTAAAATTGACTTACACCCAAATGACACATTAAATTAACTTAAATGCCCTAGTAAACGGGTATACTATATACACAGTGCTGGTAAATTAAATGCTACTGCTGAGCCTGCAGCACATATTGTGCCCCTGACTTAAATAGCCCTTTTAAGCATCTCAGTGCCATTTTGAACCAGCAAAATATACCTTTGCCAGGCTTAAGCCTTCCTTTTCAATACATAGGTCTTTCCTAGGGTAGACCTTAATAGACCAAAAAGTTTCCCAGGCACTTTTTAATGTTACATTTCATGGTAGCACAAAATTCTCAAACTCATTTTTCAGTATTGCAAGGCCTGCTTCTCCCAAACGATAACATTGGGATACCTCACTACATTTAATCAGTGATAACTTTTGTTTGGGAGCAGGTGGGAAGGTAATGTTTGGAGTCTTAGAAATTGTAATTTAAACCCCTCGTTAATGGTAAGGTTGGATTTTTTAAGCCACACTTCTGACAATTTGACTTTTAGAACATTATCATTTTTTTGTGCTAACCATTTGGAGCCTGTAGCCTATTTCCTGGGTCACAAGACTACATGTAGTTACCAGCTGGTCTTTCTGTATTCCTCCCAGACAGCTACACCACAGAGAGTCTAGGTATTGGCAGAATGGGCCATCCTCACTTGATGAGGGGGCTGGAGCTGTTACCTGTCACACTTGTACTTGAAAAACACAGCCTCAGCTCACACACAAATGACTTCATACTAGTTTATTGTGTCTGCAGGCAGACTGGGACCAGGGCAGAGAAGAAGGAAATTGCAGACCCTTCTGTTGAAGGAAGACTCCAGCAGTTTATACTACTTCAAAGTGGGCACCATATATAAAACTGGGACCCATAGACCCACTCTTCAGAACCCTCCTTTACCTATTGATACAACAGATGAATGACTGCCCTGCTGCCAGAGGACTGCCCTGGCGGTCTGAGAAGAAAGACTTGACCTGCACCATTCATCCCAGTCTACCTGAGTGGCACCCTTGGATACTTAGCTGGCCTCCTGTTCTGAGCCACCAGGGCACAACTAGGTCCAGAGGTCTCCCTATAGCTGACCTGCTACACTGGACCTGCATCTGGACATGTTAGAGCCCTGCTGGCCTCTGCTGGGATGAATTCCTGATCCCAAAAAGGTGCTTCTCAGGTCCTGGTCCTTTGGCGTGGCACCAGTTGAGTTCATGTCAAGATCTTGCCAACTGCCAATTCAAAGCTGTGGTGAATATGAATCTTTGTGATAGAGCAACTGACAGTGACAACGGCAATGCGAGAACAGCACTTCACACTATAACACTAACAGCCACATTTGACCGCCAAGGTGAAGCTCCAGCAACTACTGTCAGAAACACCCAATAGGATCTTTGTGTTACAGTGATGACCCTCTGTGACACCCAGCCTGCTCTTCGCACATAGACAACGACCATCCACAACTTTCTTCCTGCCACTCGTGACCGCCTCCACCATGAACAGAACTCTTCACACTGGACATTAGAGGGTAACTTTTGCAGTGGGACTAATCTGGTCCCTGTATCTGACCTGAGCTTCATTGAGGTGCGCCTGAACTTGTGACTTCCACCCCTTTTTGCACTATCAGATAAAAGGAAGTGGGCTCTCTTTAACATTGAGTATCTCTGTTTCTATTTTTTTTTTTTTTGTTCTATTGCGGTCAAATAATGTCATCAGTTTTGCTCTGTTTTTAAATTGGTGTGGGATTTTCTATGTGCTGTGTTTTCACATTATCACTGTTTATGTGCTGCATAAATACTTTATACATTCCCTCTAAGTTCAGCCTGACTGCATTTGTGCCAAGCTATCAGAGAGTTAGGCATAGGTTTAGTTAGTGACTTTTTGTGGTTTTTGTAAGGATTGTGGGTATTGCTTGAGCAGGGTTTCGCCCCTTCAACCAACAACCCAATTCCTCACACCTTCTGTAGAAAAAAGTTACAAAGATTTTAATCAAACATCTCCAAAAAAGACTGGGGTCGAGACATAGCCTCTGCAGTTATGTGGTTAAAGAAATGAGAACTGGTCAGGGTGCTTCAACGCTATCTATATCACTGAATGCAATATACTGTGATATGATAGTCTAGTTGAGTTTACCATCGACCATTTTCTGCTCAATTAAGATATGCCACTAATGAAGCCACCTGCTCTCTGATCCTACCAGTACACATTGGGCCTTTATCTCTTACACAATCCATTGTGAATGTACTTTTTGGTCACTTAAAAACCCTGACTACAATGATTTAATTTCCTTCAAAATGTTTCAGGCCCAGCAGAAATAAGGAGGTACCTCCATTCCATACCTTGACACCAAGCCTTCTTATGACTGTTTGAATTCTATCCAACTCTTAAATCAACATGCTGGAAATAAATATGTTCACAGAATATGGCCAGGAAACAAGCCTTGTGCACCACTACATTCCGTTAACAAATAATAATCAGAGAACAATTGGTCAACTAACTAGAGTGCAGTGCAGCTTTAATATCTGGCCTCGTTTTTTAGGTTGTCTTCATGCCAATGGCAACAAATATAAAGCTAACCAATGCAAGAAATTCCTGGAGCTGCCTATTGCCACAACCAGGGATTTGTGGTCATTGCAGGGATCGGAGGGTGATGAAACTCTCCCTTCAACAAATGCTGCTCTAGATACATGCACAGCCATGCTAGCAGCAAAATTAGCTACTTTATGGCCATCTGATGCTACACCACTCATAGGCTCAATATATCGATCAATATCAAAATACTACCACCACCTTCTGAAAGTGAAGAAAATAGCACATATGTGTAAAGTGTCACCATACCATCTTCAGAGAAAGCAACTGTTGTGCCCTTAAATGAAAAAAATAGTAGTGCTCAAATCATTTTTGGCCTCAATTCTGCCTCACAACGACTAGTATATTAGGTTGACATCTTAGAGTAACCTTACTTAAGATTTAACTACCTTCTTAGTAGATAGCTAGAGAGAGTCTTTTAAGTATTATTTGTGAAAAGAATACCCTGACACTTGGTATATTTCCTGAACTATTGGAAATTACTACCTCTGATGAGTGAGAGGTAAGAATTCCATTCAAAGGTGGATTGGGAGTAATCAGAAATCAGAAACATGCAGCATAATGTGAAATAGAACAATAAGTTGTCCACGAAAAAGATCTTTCACTCCACAAAATCAACAAACTCACAATTCTTATATGTAAAGATCAAACAGAACCCGTGTGTGTGTGTGCGTGTGTGCACACAGATGTGCAAATGCTTACTGGAAATAGCTGTTTGACTTCTAGTATAGTAATCAAAAGCCCAAACTATACAAATGCATTTTTAAATACAATAAAATGAGAAAGATAGCTGTAGGCACAGTTGCATTTAATCGGAGTTTCAAGAAAGAGACCAATAGTTTTAACTATCAAACATTTGATTTTAAATGTGTGTGGTTTACCAATATTATGTACTTGCCAAAATTTGAGCAAGCCAAAGCAAGACAGAGGAAAATATCATATTGAGCAAACGTTGGCAAATACAATCTTTTGCTTGCTTAAAAGTAAAGCAGACCTATAAGCTTTGCTGATGGTGCTATGCATCAGCAAAATGAAAAAATCAAAAAATCTTTGCTTTTACTGAATAGCCTTAGCATAAAATACACTATGCTATGTACTAGTTCATTTGTTATAATGCAATGTTGCAAGGATCATGTGTACAAGAGCAGAATCCTCTTTTTCATTTCAGTTTGAAGACATGTCATTGAACACGTAACAAGTGATGAATTACTATATCACCAAATGTACGTTTCTGGCACATGACTTTATTCTATAAATGTATAATGAATATGTGTGATATGCAAAATCAATGAAAAACACATTCCGTGATAATTTATTGATTATTTAGTTTAGCAATTGTTCCTGGAATGTCACAAATCGCATGACTATTCCCCTCCATAATTCTATTATTTTATCTACTTTAATCACTTGTCTTTAGGTTTCTTTATTTTAGTTTTAGGTTTTTGAACACATAAATGCTGACTCCATTGTGTGCAGGCCGAGACTCCATTTTGTCATAGGCCCATCAAATGGTGGTCTTTAACTTCCTAGGTTTAAAACAAGGTGACGTTTTTCTTCCTAGAAAACTGTAAATATGTCACATTTGTTTTACATATATATGGGTCATACACTCGTGTCAATGACAAAAGCAAACACTCCCGGTGTGACATCAGTCGTGGGCAGGTGCCTTTTTCAAGGTCAAATAACAACCGTAACCCAAGCAATGTTGTATATATTGATGTATTTTTCCTTATTAGTGCATTCACTAATGTCTTTATGTCAAGACATTCCTAAGGTAATGATGGAAATACCATCTTAGATAAGACACAATGGGGGTCATTACAACCCTGGCGGACAGTGTTAAAGTGGCGTTAATACCGCAAACAGGCCGGCGGACAAAAAAAGGGAATCATGACCATGGCGGAAACCGCCAACAAAGACAGCCACTTTAACACACCGCCCGCCACGGCGGTACAGACAAGCAGCGCAGCGGTCACCACCAACAGACAGGCGGAAAACAATGTACCGCCCATAGTATTACAACCCGCCAATCCGCCACCTTTTCCGGGGCGGATTCACCGTGGATAAAAACACGACGGAAACAGCCATTTCAATGGGAAAACGCTCACCTGAACACATCCCACGAGGAACGAGGACTCAATGGAGCCGGAACTACAAATACTCCCTGCGCTTGTCTTTCTGCTCCTCTAGGACCACCATCTACGTAGGCGCCGAAGACAACGGTGAGTACTGCACCTACGACATGGGGGAGGGTGGAGGCAAAAGTTAGGGGGACACCCACAAAACACCCCCACCCCCACCCTCGCCTATAATAGCATACACAGCAATGCATTTCCAAACATCACAGTAACAACCCACAATCCCCCTGGAAGAATGCAAAGACAAAGCAAAATCCGTTCAAACATTGTAATGTTGCAATAAACAAGTCTTGCAAAAATATACAGATATATACGAAAATCTGGTAGAAATATATACAGTACGAGAAGTAGTGCAGATCTGTACATATCAATGTCCGTGCACCACTAGTCCAAAAATGCATGGGCGAGGCCCACAAAAGATACCTGACCACAATCGGAGAGAACACTGCCGGGGCATCAGATAGAAATACTACAGGAACCTCAGGGGGAAGGGAAGGGGGGGCACCTCAGCCGGATGACTGCAAAGCCGGATCCACGACGGGGCTCCATGCCCACTGTTCAATCCTGGGGAGTGCAAAGCCACAGTCTCTCAAGTCACTACAGTGGGTGGCTTGCCCACTGTTGAATCCTGGGGAGTGCAAAGCCACAGTCTCTCAAGTCACTACAGTGGTAGGCTTGCCCACTGTGCCATCCTGGGGTGTGCAAAGCCACAGTCTCTCAAGTCACTACAGTGGGTGGCTTGCCCACTGTGCCATCCTGGGGAGTGCAAAGCCACAGTCTCTCAATTCTCTACAGTGGGTGGCTTTCCCACTGTGCCATCCTGGGGAGTGCAAACCACAGTCTCTCAAGTATCTACAGTGGGTGGGTTGCCCACTGTGCCATCCTGGGGATTGCAAAGCCACAGTCTCTCAAGTCTCTACAGTGGGTGGCTTGCCCACTGTGCCATCCTGGGAGTGCAAAGCCTCAATTTCGCAAGTAGATAACATCCGCCAGTGGCTCGTGAGGGGGACTGGTGCCCAGACTGGATTAGTCTCCCCGTGAAAGTTCCTGTCCCGTCACTGTCCCAGCTGCACATGGGATAAGGATGCTTGATGTGGCGGTCTATTCATTCTTACCCCGTGCATGCCCTGTTCAGCAGTGCTTTGCCATGGCGGTGCTTGCCCTGTTCAGCGGTCTTCACCATGGCGGTTCAGGACTGTTCAGCGGTGCTTTGCCATGGCAGTTCTGGACTGTTCAGCGGTCTTCACCATGGCGGTCATTGCCCTGTTTAGCGGTGCTTTGCCATGGCGGTGCTTGCCCTGTTCAGCGGTCTTCACCATGGCGGTCATTGCCCTGTTCAGCGGTGCTTTGCCATGGCAGTGCTTTTCCTGTTCAGCAGGCTTCACCATGGCGGTTCAGGACTGTTTAGCGGTGCTTTGCCATGGCGGTTCTGGACTGTTCAGCAGTCTTCACCATGGTGGTTCGGGACTGTTCAGTGGTGCTTTGCCATGGCTTTGCTTGCCCTGTTCAGCGGTCTTCACCATGGCGTTTCGGGACTGTTCAGCGGTGCTTTGCCATGGCGGATCTGGTACGGACATTGGTGTGTGGCATGACATTCCCTAGACTGGGCATTGGTGTGTGGCATGACGTTCCCTAAACTGGGCATCGGTGTGTGGCATGACGTTTCCTTATAGCCCACCTGGGCTGTGGCAGCCGGGGCCCTCTGGGCTATGACTCCGGCGGTGGTCTCCTGACCAGTGACGATACTTGGGTCCTCCTTGGCTATGACTCCGGCGGTGGTCTCCTGACCAGTGACGATACTTGGGCCCTCCTGGCGTTTCGGGACTGTTCAGCGGTGCTTTGCCATGGCGGTGCTTGCCCTGTTCAGCGGTCTTCACCATGGCGTTTCGGGACTGTTCAGCTGTGCTTTGCCATGGTGGTTCTGGTACGGACATTGGTGTGTGGCATGACATTCCCTAGACTGGGCATTGGTGTGTGGCATGACGTTCCCTAGACTGGGCATCGGTGTGTGGCATGACGTTACCTTATAGCCCACCTGGGCTGTGACAGCCGGGGCCCTCTGGGCTATGACTCTGGCGGTGGTCTCCTGACCATTGACGATACTTGGGCCCTCCTGGGGTAGGACTCCGGCGGTGGTCTCCTGACCAGTGACGATACTTGGGACCTCCTGGGCTATGACTCCGGCGGTGGCCTCCTGACCAGTGACGATACTTGCGCCCTCCTGGGCTATGACTCCGGCGGTGGTCTCCTGACCAGTGATGATACTTGGGCCCTCCTGGGCACTGACTCCGGCGGTGGTGGTGGTCTCCTGACCAGTGACGATACTTGGGCCCTCCTGGGCTATGACTCCGGCGGTGGTCTCCTGACCAGTGATGATACTTAGGCCCTCCTGGGCACTGACTCCGGTGGTGGCGGTGGTCTCCTGACCAGTGACGATACTTGGGCCCTCCTGGGCAATGACTCCAGCGGTGGCGATGGTCTCCTGACCAGTTACGATACTTGGGCCCTCCTGGGCACTGATTCCGGCGGTGGCGGTGGTCTCCTGACCAGTGACGATACTTGGGCCCTCCTGGGCAATGACTCCGGCGGTGGCAGTGGTCTCCTGACCAGTGACGACGGTGCGGGCGGTTGGGTCTCGACCGCCGGGAATGATGGCTCCCTTCTCCACCGTGATACTCACAACAGGCTGGGCAGACTTCCTCTGGCCCTTCCCCACCTTTGGTGGAGTCACAGCTGACTCTCCAATCCCCTTAGAACCCATGTGAGTTGTTTTCCCACCAGGAGTCTTCACCCGGTCCCATCGTCCACTCTCCAATTTCAGAGCCTTTACAGGGGGTGGGCTGCCAGTGCCTTGGCTCCGGGTCACACTGCCTGCCCTGGTGGCCGGTGCACTCCACATACCTTGAACAGGCACCACTGGTATTGGAGGCTTTTTGGCTGAGGCGCTACGACAGGACTGATGAATTGGGGGGTGGGGGCAAAAAGGTCAACTTTACAGAAGGACAGTTTCTGACGAACACTGGGATGGGTAGTTGTAGGGGGCCTGGGAGTGGAGGAAGAGGAGGTGGTTGTAGGAGGTGTCACTTTAGGTGTTTTGGGTGCAGGTACTGGAGGCTGTCGTGAGGTAGATGGATGTTGGGTGTGTGATTGCCGGCGTTTGTGTACTTTGGGAGGGGGCGTCAAAGACACACTGGGAGAGGACCCAGGGGACGTGTAAATGGGAGTGGAGGTGGTGAGTGCAGGTGAGCGGCTTGTGGTGCTCTGTGTCCTGGTGCGATTCCTGGTGCCTGTAGATGTGTTGCATGCAGGTGTGTGTGTAGACGAGACTGGGAGGGAGGAGGGAGAAGAGGAGGAGGGGGACACAGTGGAGGCAGTGGATGTTGCTGTGTCTGTATGTGGGTAAGGCTTGCATGAGTGCCTGTGGGTTGTATGGTGCCTATGTTTGCTTGAGCTACTTGTGTGTGCTGACTTGTGTGCATGCTGGTCTGTAGGTGTGCTTGGGATGGGCTGGGGTACAGGGGATTGGGTCTGGGTGGAGGAGGTTGGAGAGGGGAGCCTAGACACAGGGACAATGGCTGCCATCAGTGCTGAGGCCAGAGATCAGGGTTCGCTGAAGGACAGCCTGACCAGAATGAATGCCCTCCAGGAATGCATTACCGTGTTGCAACTCTCGTTCTACACCCTGGATGGCATTCACAATGGTAGACTGCCCAACAGTGAGTGACCTGAGGAGGTCAATGGCCTCCTCACTGAGGGCAGCAGGGGTGGCTGGGGCAGGGCCTGAGGGGCCTGGGGCGAAGGTGATGCCCACCCTCCTGGGTGAGCGGGCACGGAGCGAACGCTGAGGGGCCACTGGGAGGGCAGTGCTGGTAGGGGAGGTGGCTGCTGTACCTGTAGAAGTGGGGCGCACAGATGGTGCCGCCACCACAAGGGAGCCCCCATCAGCGGACAAGTCCCTGTCGCTGCTTGGTGATCCGGTGGCCGACGTGAAGCTCCCCTCGCCCTCCGTCCCACTGGTGCATTCAGAGTCCGTGGTGTGGCCCTCCATGGCCATGTGGGATGCAGCTCCCTCGTGCTCCGGTGCCACTGTACCTCCGCCTGATGATGCTGATGTAAAAAAGAACAGGGAGAGCAGAAAAAGGGGGTGGGGGGACAGAAGAAAGACAGGTTGAGTGCTTGGCATACCGCTACCGTTGGCGGACAAGACAGACACAGCAGCCCCCTGCATTACGCCGTGCTCCAGGCCTATGCATATGCAATTTCTGGGATATGGCCTACATGGCAATGGTGGACATCTGCACACATGGATGCCACAGGGGCAACTATACCTCGACTTGGCACTCTACTGAGGTTGGGTAGAGTGCCACATGGGCTGCATTACAGAGGGGCCTAGTCTTTGTGTTTCTGGATGGCCTAGGTACACCCACAGGCCTCCTCCCCCACCCAGACCCCTCTACTGCGCGCAAAATCCGCAGAATGAGTTTGTACTCACCCCCTTGTGTCTGCTGTGATGTCCTCAAGCCCCCTTCCAACTCCGGGTAGGCCACCGCCAGGATCCGGAACATCAGGGGGGTCATGGTGCGAGGGGCACCCCTCCCTCGTTGGGAGGCCATCCCCAGCTGAGCCTCCGCCATCTTCTTGCTGCAGCGGCGAATGTCCTCCCATCTTTTCCGGCAGTGGGTGCCCCGTCTCTGGTGGGCCCCCAGGGTCCGGACCTCCATGGCGATGGCATGCCAAATGTCCCTCTTCTGGTGGGCGCTGACCTACATGACATGCACAAAGAGAAGAGGAACAGTCATTACCAACTGCACCGTCGATGTGAGTGGCCCCCTCCCTACTCTGGCCATGTCGCCCATTCATTCACATGCATTAATGTTCTATGAACTCTGCCCCCTTCCCTCTTCCAACCAGCCCTCTCCACCTAGGCCTAGCCCATACAACGTGCTCCCTGTGTACTAACCTGTTGGTGTGGAGGACCGTAGAGTAGCGTGTACTGGGGGAGGACCCCATCTACCAGTTTCTCCAACTCCTGAGCAGTGAAGGCAGGGACCCTTTCCCCAGACGCAGCAGCCATCGTCGCTTCCAGACCGAGGTCACAGCAGCACTTGCAGTGTAGGTCCTCTCCTGTCGAAGATCAGGTATCTAGTGATTGAACAGATAGAAATGGCGGTGATGTCCGCGGCGGTGACGTCCGCGGTGGTGCGCATCATCACCGCCGGCGCACCTGTTCATTGGCTCCTGGGACCGTTAGGGTCCAATGTTAACCAATGCAGCATTGCGCCGCGGTCTACGACTGCCTACCACCACGGTGCGCAACGCCAGCGCTGTTACCCCACAATCCCATTGTCCCAGTTTAGAGGTCAGGCATCCGCCATTTCAGGGGCCCACATGGCTTCATTTACCTCTGCGTCACACATAGCTAGGCCTACACTCAACACACATACAGGAAGGGTTTTGTGATTGGTGTAGTCTTGTGTGTAACTGTGGGTACATACCTGGATGATAAATGACTGATTCGTCGCTGTTGTCCTTCGTAGGCACCGTCAGCTGGGACATGTGAGAAGATGGTGGAATCCTCCGGTGTACCGACCGCTGGTGGACCTGTTGACAATGGAAGAGCGACATGTCATCGTCACCTACAGGTTTGACCGTGCCACAATCCAGGAACTATGTACCCAGTTAGAGCCAGACCTGAAGTCACCAATCCGCCATCTGACTGGAATCCCCCCTGACGTGCAGGTGCTGTCAGTGCTCCATTTCCTTGCAAGTGGGTCATTCCAGATAACAGTGGCCATGGCATCAGGGATGTCCCAGCCTATGTTTTCCAACGTTTTGTCCGGAGTGTTGTCTGCCCTGCTGAAACACGTAAGGAGATACATCATTTTCCCTGAGGTGGAAGATTTGCCTACAGTGAAAGGTGACTTCTATGCCCTTGGACATATCCCCAACGCCATAGGTGCAATTGATGGAACCCATGTAGCTCTGGTCCCCCCCACAGGAGTGAACAGGTGTACAGAAACAGGAAGAGTTATCATTCGATGACTGTTCAGATGGTCTGTTTGGAAGACCAGTACATCTCCCACGTTAATGCTATGTTCCCTGGCTCAGTGCATGACGCCTACATCCTGCGGAATAGCAGCATCCCTGATATGATGGGTCAACTCCAGAGGCACCGTGTGTGGCTATTGGGGGACTCTGGTTACCCCAACCTGTCATGGCTATTGACCCCAGTGAGGAATCCCAGGACCAGGGCAGAGGAACGGTACAATGAGGCCCATGGGCGGACTAGGAGGGTGATCGAACGCACCTTCGGCCACCTGAAGGCCAGGTTCAGGTGCCTCCATATGACGGGTGGTTCCCTATTCTACTCACCGAAGAAGGTGTGCAAGATCATCATTGCCTGCTCGATGCTTCATAATTTGGCTTTGCAACGCCAGGTGCCTTTTCTGCAGGAGGATGGTCCAGATGACGGTGTTGTGGCAGCTGTGGAGCCTGTGGAGCCTATGGACAGTGATGAGGAGGAAGCTGAGGAAGAAGACAACGACAACAGGGAGTCAGTCATACAGCAATATTTCCAGTGAGACACAGGTGAGAACATTTTCATTTTTACCATTACATTAACTTTCACACGTCTACCTCTGTCCTGTCTGTCGATTTCAACCAGTATTTGGTAACTGAGTTGTTCCTTTCCATTACGGTTTCACAGGTGTGGTTACCAACGTGTGTCATCTGCTTGCATCCTTCAAGGACTTGTGATGTGTGACATAGGTATGTTGGCTTTACAA
Organism: Pleurodeles waltl; assembly: GCF_031143425.1. NCBI lineage: Eukaryota > Metazoa > Chordata > Amphibia > Caudata > Salamandridae > Pleurodeles > Pleurodeles waltl. Next base: position 447,546,254 of record NC_090442.1, on the reverse strand, counting down.
TGGGAAACGCATTATGACTCTGTCATTGATAATACATATTTACAATCTCACAGACTGACTCCAGATTGTTTTGTGTTTCAAGGGTGTTTATTGAAGTGCTCAGAAATGGGAGGGGGTTGTAATATGAGGATGGGTGATGGCGGAGGAATGTCCATGGCAGAGTCCAGTCTATTATTCTCACAGGTGCACTGCCCATCTGGGCATAGGAAGTGGAGCTGGGGCAGTTCAAGTATGGACAGGGTAACAAAGTGGGTCAGTGGGGGGACAATCAGGGTGGTCTCATTTCCTGGCGGGGGTCTTGCCATCTTGCTCTGTCCTGTTCGTGGATCTCAGGGACCGCTTGCGTGGTGGTTGTCCGTCTGCAGGGGGTGGGGTGCTGGTGTGGTTGTCCTGTGGCGGGGCGTCCTGTCCACTGGCGCCGGCGGAGGTGGTGGGCAGTTCATCGTCCTGGCTAGTGTCAGGGGCCCCTTGGAGTGCCACGGTGTCCTTCAAGGTGTTCTGTATGTCCTTCAGCACCCCTACGATGGTGCCCAGGGCGGAGCTGATGGTCCTGAGCTCCTCCCTGAAGCCCAAATACTGTTCCTCCTGCAGGCGCTGGGTCTCCTGAAACTTGGCCAGGCCCGTGGCCATTGTCTCCTGGGAGTGGTGGTATGCTCCCATGATGGAGGTGAGGGCCTCGTGGAGAGTGGGTTCCCTTGGCCTGTCCGCCCCCTGTCGCACAGCAGCCCTCCCAGTTCCCCTGTGTTCCTGTGCCTCCGTCCCCTGGACCGTGTGTCCACTACCACTGCCCCCAGGTCCCTGTTGTTGTTGGGGTGGTGGGTTAGCCTGGGTTCCCTGTAGTGGTGGACACACCGCTGATTGACCTGTCCTGGGTAGGGAGGAATGGGCCCGCTGGGTGGGTGCTGTGCTGGTGTTACCAGAGGGTGGAAGGTCAGTGTTGGACTGTGCCTGTGCAAGGGGAACCGACTGTCCCGAGGCCCACGATGGTCCGGGCTGGTCATCAGGATCCAGTAGGGCAGAGCTGCTATCATCACTGTGGGCCTCTTCTGGGAGTGGAGTGGTGTTGTCTGGACCCTCTGGTGTGGTGACAGTCCTTCGGGTTCCTGCAGGGGCATAAGAGCATAATTAATGCATTTGTGTGTGTGATGGTGTGCAATGGGTGGGTGTCTGTGTACCCCAGTGCAGGCATTCCTGTGTGGGGGCTTGTGTGATGATGGTTAGGGGGTGTTCTGGGTATGTGCAGTGGACATGCTTTAGTGAGGGGTGACCATGCTTAGTTGTGTCACGCAGGGCTTGGTGTTGGGATGTGTGGTTTGTGTTATTAGTACATTAGTGAGGAGTTGGAGTGATAGGGGAGGGGGTGAGTGTGGAGGTGTGTGATAGCATGCAGGTAGGGTGGGAGATATGATAGTTAAGATTTGACTTATCAGTGTCCCATCCACCTCCGACTCCTCCGAGGCCCTCTGGATGCATGATGGTCAAGACTTGCTCCTCCCATGTTGATAGTTGTGGGGGAGGAGGTGGGAGTCCGCCGCCAGTCCGCTGAACCTCAATGTTGTGTCTGGAGACCGTTGAACGCACCTTCCCCCGTAGGTCGTTCCACCTATTCCTGATGTCCTCCCTATTTCTTGGGTGCTGTCCCTCAGCATTGACCCTGTTCATGATTCTGTGCCATAGCTCCATCTTCCTGGCTATGGAGGTGTGCTGTACCTGTGAGCCAAATAGCTGTGGCTCTACCCGGATGATTTCCTCCACCATGACCCTGACCCTGAGCTCCTCGGAGAAGCGGGGGTGTCTTTGGCGTGCCATGGGGTGGTGTGTGTTGATGTGTGTGGTGATGTGTAATGGTGTGTGGTGTTTTGTGCGTGGATGTGGTGTGGGTGATGGTGTTGTGTGCCTCTGTATGGTGGTGTTGTCTTGGCTGTAATGTCTCTCTGGCCTTCGTCCGTGAATTTTGTTCGTAGGGGTTTGTGGGTGATGTGGGTGTGTGTTTTATATTGTATTGGGTGTGTGGGAGTGGTGTTTGTATGTGTATCAGGTGTGTGTATTTCGAATTGTCCAATGTGGCGGTGTTTTGGAGATGTGTGTGTATTTTGAGCTCGGCGGTTGAAAGACCGCCACGTGGATTCGTGGTTCGCAATAGCATGGGCGTGTTTCTGTTGCCGTGGAGGTGGAGGTTTTGTATTCGCCACTTTAACACTGACCTTTGGTGTGGCAGAGTTGTGTGGTTGTCTGTATTTCGGCGGATTCCGAGATGTGTGTCACAATAGCTGTGGCGGACTACTGCCGCGGTGTATTGGCGGTCTTCTGCACGGCAGTAAGCGCCTTTTACCGCCAATGTTGTAATGACCCCCAATATATAAGGACTACCACTTGACCACTTGGGAGAGAAACTTCATCCAGGTCCCAACGCTGATCGCACACCTGAATGAGCACAGCACCAGATTCGATCATGACAGAAGAAGCCTCCCGCAAGACTCTGAGATGCTCTATGAGGCATTCCATTCAGCCTCTCCAAACTGGTGCCATGATTGTGTTCATCCACAAATGCAGTTACCTAGCTTTTGGCACTGTGCTCCAAATAACTGACAAGATCTTCCAGAAACACAACAAACCCTATTGCCCAGGTATGCGTGCCACCTCCCAAACTCAGGCTTATTATTTATTCATCTGCTAGAACTAGCATTGTGCTTAGAGATAGCTCAGTGAGGGTGTGAGTGCTATCAATTGTGATGTTACAATTCTCCCTGTTTACACTGTTATTGAAATGCTTAGCTGCTTTTTATTATCTTCTTCAAGCTTACCAATATTATCTGGACTAGATGTCAGCATTTTAAAATAACTCTTTTACAATTATTATGTTGAAATACATATTCTGTTTCTAGTGAGCTTGAGTGTGTAATCAATAATGAACAATCAGTTGGATTACCACTGCTCCCAGTTAGTAACCCAAAAGCATTTGCATCACCTCATTTATGTATTGGGTATGGTTCTCTGGGGCTACAAAAACCTATGTTTCACATTCAGTGCTGGTGCACTGAATTAAGTTCAATTGTGTCACTCATGGGTTTGAAAACAAACCTTGTAGAGCTGAGCCAGAGTCACAGTTTTTGCAACAGTGTTCTCATATATGCTTCATGATGCTATGGCATCTCAGTGTGATAACATATACACATGCATGCATCAGTACACATGCACCCACATACAGCCTGACAGGGCCACCATTTTTTTTTTCAGTTTACTGGTCCAAAATGGCAGATGCTTTGTTTGGAGCAGTACATACAAAATTAATAATACATGCACAAAGTGCCTGTCAAAAAGAAGTGGTCTGGCAGCCAACTTCAGCTGTTGGACCCTCAAAAAACATGTTAAAAGGAATATGACAGGTAGGTTCAGGGGAGTAACTGAGGACTGAGTGAGAGGGGGAGGAAGTCAATGCAACAGGGCAGCTGGAGCTGCAAAGGAGCAATGGAGGAGTGAAGTTTAAAAAATGTTTCTAAAAAGCTGGTGGGGGAAGGACTGAATAACTATGCAAGATGGTGGTTAGCAACATAGAGAGGTGGTGGGATATTAGGTAATCAGCACTCAATGGAGAGAGCAATAAAACACCTGCATTGCCATTAAGTGTTTCAAGAAAAAAAGAAACAAGCATAGGCAAGGTTAATAGGCCAATTATTTAAGTGTGCTAAAGAACTTTTGTGGAGGGGTGGGCGGCAGCAAAAACAGAAAATGTACATTTAAAAAAGAACAGGATGGTGTAGGGGCAATGGAAGAGAAGGTGGGTTAACAGTGGAAATGGGAATAATGGAGAGTGGGCCTGGGGAAAAACTAAAAATGAAGTAATGGATGGAGACAGCAACCCGGTGGAGACGACAACCCAGAAAATGGGTGCAGATGGAGAAGCAGGGAGTATGCAGGAGAAGCACATGAAAGAGTGGAGCACATTGTGTGCGATGGCTAGAGTGAAAGAAGCAAATAACGGGGATGGCTAGAAAATGCATGGACTTTGATGGTGCACTTAACTAATTAAAAAAATAAGTTCCTTAAAAGTGAGCAGTGGCAGGACACAATCAGACTGTCAAGTGGATGGTAAAGAGACTCCAGAGAAGAGACAGCTTGTGCACTCTGATAGGCTCGACCTAAAATGGAGTTTAATAACTGCAAGCATTAGAAAGGTACTTTGATCCAATCAAAATACAGTAAACAAGAAATGCTCCAGAGGCAGGTCAAACGAACAATGGAGAGGAAAGCCATCAAATCAGAAACACAGAAATGATAAACAAGAAAGCCATCTAATCAAGAACAAGGGACTGACCTACATATTTCAGTATATTACAAACAATAGGTCATCCACAACAGACAATTAAAGCTGTCTGCAGGGAAGACCTAAAAAAGCAAACTGGAAAGGCAATTAATACCTATCCACTATAGCCTATGGAGATCCTGTTGGAAAATGGGTTATTGGTAGGGCAAGTAGATACCTACACCTAGCAACAAGCCACTAACCTCCACATAGGTACAGTTAGGTCTCAGTAAATTAATCCCAGCTCAACCCTTGGTAGCTTGGCAACGAGCGTCAAGGCTTAACTTAGGAGACAAAGTGTAAAGCATTCAAATATCACAAAACAGTAATTAAATAAAACACAGGAAACAGTTTAAAAATCCAAAACCAATTTATAAAAATAGTTTATATTTTTATCTTTAAAATTACACAAAAACGATTAAAATCGGTTCAGGGGAACCGGAGATATGAATTTTTAAAGAATTATTACTTTTCTAGCGCTTAGAAACAAAAAGCGCCAATCGGGTCATCTGGTTGCACCTCGACCGGGGCAAAGTCAAACTTTCAGGCCGACCGCGATGGAGCCCTGCTCGGCTACAGGTCGCGGGAGGCCTCGGTTAAAAAGTTACCTTCTGACTTAGTCTTTATTTTGAAGTTTTTCTTCACCGGGACGAACCTGCCAGTTGAATCCGACCTCCTGGAGCCCTTGTCCGGATACGCGATGTGGGTTTCCTCGGTGGAGACTTTTACCTTCGGACTTAGTCGTTTTTTCGAGATGAAAATCCTTCGACCGGGGTAAACCTGGATCTTGATCCGACGTCCATGGAGCCCTTCTCGGATACGATGGCTGGGAGGTCCCGGTCAACTTTTTAGGTTCGGACTTAGTCTCTTTTTTGGATGTTTTTCTTTACCGGGACGAACCACGAAGTCAGGCCGGGTCGCGGTTGAGGCAAGCCGGCTAGAATTTCCGCGGCGGGTCGGTCCCTCTCTGGAGCTTTTTTCCAAAAATTCTCAAATCTTTTCCAAACTTCTGGGGCTTCACCCAGATGTTCTTTTAAGGTTCTTTTGGGGTCCACAGCTCACCCCAAGGGTCCAGA